>NC_063276.1:7500000-8750000 GCF_910591885.1 Bombus terrestris
AGTCCAGTCCGCCGAAATACTGTCACTGGACGGAAACGCGCGCCAAAAATACGTACAGTGTGCGTGGTTGCTGTATATACGTTTTCTTGAGTCTTAAATAACAATAATTCTTGTAAGAATCGTGAAAGATTTAATAAATATTTTAGCATGAAATAGTATACGATCGTTTGGATGTTTGAAATATATTACGTGAAACGTTTTAATGTTGTTTCAACAATGAGTAACTTTAAGAAGTGATTAATCCAATGTGTCAATAAAATGTTTTGCCGATAACGAAATATTATCGACTACAGATAGCACTTGTATATGCATCATTTGGATTTGGACTTAGGATTTGTCGCGGGTGCCGCTTGGAGCGAAAGGGTTAAATGATATTTTTCTATGCACAACATTTTTCATCGTTTCGTCGTTTTGGTACGTTAAAAATTGGTCCTATAACACGTTGACTGCCACGCGTGTTTTCAATGAAATCTCCGTCAGGCGACGCGTGCCGCAGTACCAAGCGTTTTCTGCCAGGTACTCCCATCGATATTTTAGTAATGCGAATCAATTTAATAGTTTCATTATTTCCTCTAGAATATCTTTTCAAATACCCACGACGATCCTTTGCAAGTAGTCGAATAAGCGTCAGCCGAATACGGGTGTCGTGGCAGTCAACGTGATAAATAGTCCTTACATATTTTCTGATTCTACGTAAACATTCAACTGCGCTGCCAAAGATATCGGAAGAAGGAATGTTTGGTCAATTAGTTGATGAAGTTACAGTCAATTACATACCAAGGTACGAGTTATAAACAGTGGAAGAAATCACAGAGACGTATGCCGTAAGATGTTGCACGTAGCAGACGTTGCACATTCGTCAGCTTAACGACGTCAAGTGGAAGTAATCGGAAGGAGGCGTTTTTTTTTTTCAGAAGAGACGAAGCCACGACGGCTTGTTACAAAACTCCACTGATTATCCAGGGAATTTCCGTGCTTTTTCCGCTCGGTATGCACACCGAGGAGGGATATAGTTGGCTGTAAGGAAGAGGGGGAAGCCGTTTGACTTGCAAATCGCTTCGCGTTCCCTCCTCCCGTTTCTCCACGCTCGCCTGTTTTCCTCTTTCACCCACGTTCCTCTACGCGGAATGCAATTACCCTAATTGCCAGCACTCGAAGCAGCGCGTTGCGTTAGGGGTGGTCGTTATCGGCCACCACGAATTACATCGTTAAGCAGCGAGCGCAAGCACGCGAACGCTCACGAGATCAAAACTTCTTCTCTTTCTCACCGCCATTATGAAATCTCGCGTCGAAAACGAGACCTCCTCGCCTCGCCAGCATCAATATGCAGCACGTCGCGTCCTTCCTTGCATATTCAGTCGCGCGTTAATTTCAATTTATGGATTTGGTGTTGGCTGATATGTTTATACGTATGCAGTGTGCACTACGCGCGGGTTAATGTCGCTGCCGACTATGGCATTCAAGGATACGTTATGTGATATATAGTACAGGGTGTTTTCCAACACGGAACGTTGCAGTATATAGCTGAGAATTTCGATTTATTTTCGATAGGTATAAGAGATCGGGATCTTGTTTTTGTTTGTGCTCAGATAGGCTGATTTTGAGAAATGAATTCTCTTTTTGAAAAGATCAAACCATTTTTTGTTATCTGTAAATAGCTCGAGTATTGCTGGCTTGTAACATAAAATCAAATCTCAGGTGTGGATGTCATCCGTGATAATTGTAGCTGCTGGGATACTGCTGTATTTTCTTCTTATTTAAGAATAGTGGAAGAAAAATCAGACCTACGGGCGCCGGGACTTGAACCCGGGTCCCGAACGTTTGTAACCTAAGGTGCTAACCACTGCACTGCCGTTGTTGACCAGTAGTTGTGTATTACATGGATATGTTGTTCACAATAAACAATGAACTTCGGTTGTGGGGTGGTTTAGGCAAAAGTACCGATACGCGACGGTACGACATAGCCATACAATGTTTGTGTGTCGAGATTACATTTGTTTGCTTACTATTTTTCAATTAGATTTAAGTCGCTGTAGAGCGGTGCTTATATACGATATTGCTATTTTCTTTCTATCTCTGTCCTGAAGCTTCACTTAGATACACAACTCACATGGAAACAGCGTACTAAATCAATAATAGAAAAAATACAGACAATAAGGAGACAAATGCATTGGCCAACAAGCCGAAAATCCAAATTAAGCATAGAAAATAAATTAAAAATATATAAAAAGATCATAAAACCAATCTGGACTTGGAATACCACTGTGGGGGACAGCAGTAATGAGCCATATACACAAAATAGAAACAATGCAAGCTAAAATACTTAGAACAGCAGTAAACGCACCATGGTACGTTAGAAATGATGACATATGGATGGACCTGGGAATCCCAACGATCAAGTAAGAAATTAGCGGATCAGAAAAATACAAATCAAGAATAGCAACACACCCAAACCGGCTAGCTGCGGAAACGTTCAAAACCATAAACATGGACAGAAGGCTAAAAAGGAAGCATCCAGCAGACCTCATAAAGGATATAACCTAGCAAACGCGAGGATGGTACCCTGCTGGGGGTAGCCACCACCAACATGTTAATATAACTGTTAAAAAATTCTACCAAATGTCCAAATTGGACAAATTGTGAATTTTAAGAAATAAATATAAAAAAATAATCTCTGTCCTGAAAACCTGGTCGCAAAAACAGGACAGTTCGTTAGTCTATTTGGAACTGCGCTGCCGTTGTCCGGTGCCAGTTAGTGTCGAGTGGCGGTATTTGTTGTCGAGTGTCGCCACAAATCTATTAGGTCGTCCGAAAAGTTTCTTTCGTTTTATAAGGAAATCATGGATGCACAAGATTTTCCGTTTTATATTATTTTATCGAATTACGTATGATCCATTTTGTTTTATCAAGATAAAAATCACGTTTGACAGATTAGGTTTCATGTTTGTATAATAATGAAATACACAAGTCCAGAAGCAGATATAACAC
The DNA here is from genome assembly GCF_910591885.1 of Bombus terrestris. Taxonomy (NCBI): domain Eukaryota; kingdom Metazoa; phylum Arthropoda; class Insecta; order Hymenoptera; family Apidae; genus Bombus; species Bombus terrestris. The sequence goes on from NC_063276.1 coordinate 7,502,989, forward strand.
AAGAGTCAATAATCACCACAAGCCATTAGTCACCCAACTACTAGACACGACGGACCAGATCCGCAGACTAAAAAGAAAATACCCTCTAGATTAAATCCTTAGATTCTACTAGAACCAACAATATAAAACTATTATAAGCCATGTCATTGTATCACGCCAAATGAAGTTACTGAAAATTCTCAACGAGAATTGATTGTAAATATTCTAATAAATAAAAAAAAAAAATGTTTGTATAAAAATGCGTCGTTGTAAAAGACGTGTCTGTTAAAGGACACTTCCCGGACGACCTAATACTTTTCTATGTATTATAATGTACGTAATATATGTGCAAAAACAAGGATTTATGTTAGAAGCCAATATAATGTTATTTATGCGAAGAAGAAAAGAAGATGGAGCTTCCTACGAATTCTTCGCGTTGGTGTTTAAAGCTGCTTGGTAAGCGATCAGTCTCCGATTCCTACCTAGCAGCTTCGTGCGATTTCTCGCCTTTTTTTTCTATTGCCTCGATTCCGGCGATTCAAGCCGGTGAAGTGGCGTCGGACGGCTCGTCAAAGAACGAAAAAGGCGAAGGTCGAAACGCGGGGAGAGAAACCGGTTTTTAAATAGGCACCGTAATTGTTTCCACTGCTCGAACCGGAGGGATAAAGCAGGATTTCTGGTCGATGTGTAACAGGCCTGGCCATTAAAGCTATGCAGAAGGATCCTCGGTGCCGTTGTTCTTCGCTTCTCCATTTTTAGAGAGCTTGTGCGATTCGGCCCGAGGCAAAGGCTCGTTCAATCGATGGGCTCTCATCGAACCATTCGCCGAGATGTCTGTTTTGCTCTCGAGAAATGCTAGCGACTTATTCGAACCTACTAATTTCGCTGCTCCGAGTTTTCTACGATTACGAGTTAGAAACGCTGCCTGTTTCTCGGGGATGAACATGTTAAATCTCGGGTTGCAATGGCCGAGGTGGTCGTGAAATGTTTTTCAGAGATCGCCTCGGTTATTTTTAGTTGAAGATTTTTTAACACGAATTAAACACAATAAAGTCAAAGTATAAAAATAAACTTAGGATCGCAGTTTAAAATATCTGTTTCTAGTGCGTTTTTCTTGTTTCTGCCACATAGAAAGAGATGATAAAAGGAAATCGTAATTTAAAAAGGTTACGCGGATCATCCAGAAGCGTATTTTTCTTCGGTTTCAAACTCTTCTTGGTATTTTCTTTTATTATCGACAGCTATTGATATCGAAGTAACGCAAACAGTTCGGCGAAAAATATTCTTCGTCGAAGGCTCGACTGCGAAACCAGGTCTTCGCGCGTTATTTTCCTGCCTCCCGTTTATTATGCCACCTTTCGCGCGAACAAACGTACCGACACGTCGAGAGTCTAACGAGGAAAAAAGAGAAACGAAATTCTCGATTCAAGGCGTCTCGACGCCCGCGTTTCTACTTGTCCACGGAAACAAAAGTTTGTTGTTGTTCCGCAAATAGCCTGCCAGTGCACGTATACTCGTATAACCAGACGCATCTGAAGTGCATTTCAAAACAACAGTTGCTCTATCCCCTTTGTTATTCGATGCGAGCTATCCTACTGGAAACTCAGAGAAGCTAAACTTTCCACCTAAGAACATTCTCCCATGATCGACGATCGATTTCATGGAAATCTCGATGCCCCAGAATCCAATGAAATTTTATACTAAAAGTTCACGAATCGCGTGTCGTGCGATTATGCTCTTTCATGTGATAACATTTTTAGACTACGGAAAAGATGCGTATCAACCTGTAATCTATGACTCGTCGATTTACTGATATCGTTAGCTGGAAAGCGATATATCGTGTAGAAAAGCCCTACAATAACGTAAAATGTTGAGTCACGCATGATCTTTATGGCTGTCGCTAGGTTGTCGTCGCATTAGTGATTGTTCGTTGAAGAATCCAAAGGGAAAGCTGTTCGGAGACACGTTCTGGTCGTGTCTGGTACACACGTGCGAGAAACACAATCCCGAACAGCTCGACCCGACTCAAATGTCCTTCCTCGTAGAAAGGGAGCGAGGGCAATAATCTTGAATATCCCCTGCGAAGTCACCGGAACGTGGAGTGCATTAAAATGCAAGAGGAACGTGGAGGGTGCTTAGGCAGCACATGCTCTTAATATCTTTTCACTAACCATTCTTAGTGTCCGCTTATTCGCTTCTTATTAATATTATATGTTGGCCTGTATGGAGAATCGATAAAGGAATTTTAATTTATCACCATATTAGTCGATATCTAAATATATATATACATGCTATGTTGTATAATTGCAAGGGGTTAGAATTATTAATAACGATAACTCTATAAAAAAAGCTTTATTGGATTATTCGACGTTAACGCGTTGGTGGTGGTTGGGGATGTATAATATTCTTTACATTCTTCGTCAGATCTCAGTATCTCAGACATTCGACATTGTATACACGTGTATATAAGCTTACGATCACCACAGGGTGTCTGATATTGGATGATCGTGTTTTAATAAATTTCAGAATTTCATTATCCGCCTGTGATTAATGTTCAAATTCTTCGAAAATAAATTACCTGCTTTGAAAAGCTGATTTATCACAAATAGGCGATATAAATGATGATAGAGTGCAAGACAAATTTGAGGAAATAAATTTCTTAATTATTAATGCTTTTCAATTTATAATTAATATAGAAAGAATTTAAAATTAATATAGAAGAGAAGAAAATATGAAGGAATAAAAATAAGAGAGAAAATTTGAAATGACGGGTGGTAGTGTAATTCGTTAATTTCCCCGGTGTATAGAGACAGACAGAATGGTGTTGGACAAATTTAGAGCGCCGCGACGATTGGAACCGATACTCGAAATAATCTACTTGGAAATGTCCTGACAGCTTTCAAGCACACAGCTCATCGAGAATCATCGGATCGATACGTCGATCCTCGTCGCGAGAAATAGATAATTAATCGCCGATCGCCTCCGTTTTAGTCTCGTTCTCGTCATCCGACTGTCATTGACCAACGTTTCAACGTCGATTCGGAATCCCTTTGTTCTGCGTGTCATCGCTAATTCCCCTGGAAATAGATTTGTCACACGATCAAGAAACTTTCATATCACCATCGGAGTTTCAAACTCAATGCGCATTTTTCGCGAATGCGCCGTGAAAAATTCTCATCGCTTCAGAATTTTGTCAAAAGGTACGAACACAGTTAAAGAAGGAAGGCTGGTATAGGCGAAAGAACACAAATTACAGACAGCACGATCGACCCTCCATTGGCAAATTGAGTCTCTTACACGCTCCGGTGAAATTTCGCTCGTGGATTTCTTCAAATTTATTATTATTTTTCTTAAAACAAACCTTCTGAACGTTTGACCTAAAAACTTATCGCATAATATAGCAGAGATTCCATCAAGTATCCGCAAAGTTTCATCACATTTTGCGAACGTAGAATAACGCAATAAAAGAATTAGGCGTTGACACAAACAACTCGGTTTGTTCGCGAAAGATGCGAAAGTATGCTTGCCCATAGGAGATTAAGAGATACCACTTCGACCACCGATACACTGCATTCGAAGATACCCAATCCTCACATCCACGTTCCTCGTACCATTTTTTCCATCTCTATACGATAACAGAAATCCTCTTTGAAAAATTGCATTTTTCGTGCGTTATGGTAAAATACGTGACGTTACTACTTGTCGTTTAGACGCATCGCAAACGACGAACACGAGTTTCTATCCAAACTCGATCGCGCTATGTCGCAGTCGTATAACCGGCCTGTAAATCGACCGATCGAATCTCGCTCACGTAACGCTCTCATAGAGACATTCGGCCGTGCTTGCATTATATGTATTTACGATCGATTGGAACACGCGGCTCGGTTATTTTTCTCCTCATTCCCCTCTCTCCTTGTCTCCTTGTCGTATCCCCTCTGTGGATACCAACTACTATCCAGATCGCGGGCACGGATATCTGACTAAAGTCACGCGATCGTAATGCGGTGCCATTAACCCAGAATTCCTGGGCCACGAGGACGTAGGAAGAACGCCATCTCGTTCTCTCTACCGGCTCTTTCCACTTTCTGCTTCTTTTTTTCCTCCTCTGTCCTTCTCTCGCTCTCTTTTATTCTCTGTTTCTCTGGTTGCTTGGTCCACTGCGCGCGGGGACCTATTTCGCCGTGGATGGAATTTCAAGACGAAACGGGTGTTAACCTTGAGTAGGTATGCTGACTCCACTGACCGAGCAGGGTTTAGGGTTACCTCTCGACTCTGTCGTTCGACAGGGACGTCGCTGGTCGACGATTATTCCGAGCTAAAGCTCCCTGAGGATGTATCCTGATCGTTACCATATTTCTTACTCTGGTCGTTCCTTTGCAAAGCTGGAAAGAAGATTAGCGCCATTAGACGATACAATTGTGCCGATCGGATACTTGCTTCGTGTTTCACATACCACACTGATTTTATGCAGAATTTGCAAAATACAGAAAAGCGATCTCGCGAAAGTTATTTTTGAAACTGACTTGGTATTTCAGTGTTATTTGCGTCATCGTTCTAACAACAGATTTACGTGAATTTGAAAATATGCGATTATGAGTATCGAATATTAATTACGTTATCTGTATAATGGAAGTGAGAAACGTGGCGTTGGCTATTCTGTTCTTTTGCAGACTCGATTGCAATTAGAGCTTTCTTTGTACACTTGACACTTTGACACATAATGGAAACGGTTAAACGACGACGATAATGTCACGCTATACTTTGAACGCTGATACGGTAACCCGTGCTATTTTTTAGAAGCCTCGGTTCATCCGTTATCTTGCTCCATCGAGGATAGAACCTCGTTTCTTACGTTCCCCTTCTCTCTGTTTTGACTCGGTTACCCTTTACGCTCTCAGTCCCTGACACGACAAACCTAATCCCCTCCGACCCACCGCTCTGCGAAGATTAGATCTCGTGCTCGCGCAACCCTGAAGAGCGTAACGCAATGGCGGCTATAAAAACGAGAAATCTCAAGGAAACCTCTAATGAAATTTTGCTTCGAATCGCTTAATTGCCCCGATATTTATTTTCGCTAGCGAATACAACGAGTGTATTTCTTATCAGATTTTTCTCCAAGAAATCGCTATTATTTAGCGTATATCTTCGTATTGGATTTTTCCTTTCACTTAAGAAAATGTCGTGGGTTCGACGTGTACTTTGCTAATAAACGTGGCAACCGTTTTCCATTAGAACTATGTATATACTAGATCTTTCTACAGCAGAGCTCGCTTCGATCCACCATTGGCGTTTGCCATATATCTGAAAGTTTCGAGGAAATCGTTGTAAAAGCAGCGCTCGGTCTTTCAGTGTCCAATTTCGTTGCAATTGCAGCAGGAACGAACACTTTTCTCTGCGAGGTGTACGTGAGAACATTTTCTGGTCGGCGATGAAAATAACAGGAGAGGGAGCAAGGTCGATTCGGGCCACGGTCGTTAAAGCTCTCTCTCTTTCGCTGTGGTTGTCGAGAAGGGACAAGGGAGAGGAAACGGAGTGAGCAGCGTGTCGGTCCTCTCCCCTAGGATCTCCGGATCTGGTCGGTGCCAGTTTCGCAGCGCACTCGCAGAATCACGATCGATCGGATCGTGGGCGGTCTCTGAATCCGGTCGAGGGAGAGAAACAAGCTACAACCAGATTCGCCGAAAACGGGTCTGTTGCCTGCGGCAGCCGTAAAAAAACCGGCTCTACGCGCGGCTGAAACACGAGGACGCTTCTCGCGAACGCTATGCACTGAATCCGTGTACCTGCCGGCAGAATAAAAGCAAAATGAACACATCCGTGATGTCCGGTCACGAAGTCCGAGGGGAAAAAAATTCACTCTGGTCCGTGTACCGTACCAGCCATTACAAGTCGTTAACGCGAACGATGGAGATGCTGTGTCGAGGATTTCTGCGCTTTTTTTTTTTCTCTTCTTTGTTTCTTTCCCCTTGCCTCGTTGTGGCGAGAGTACGGAACGTTTCACGAAAACCAGGTTAATTCCTCGGTTGCGTAACGCGAGCGAGTAATAACCAGTGAAACGTTTTATCGCCGTTGCTTTCTTCGCCATCCTTTACCACTTTCCGAGGAACTCGTTCGGGCAGATAAATCGAGTTTCCGATGAAAATCGAAACGTGCCAATATCGTCCGATTTTACGAATTTTTACGAGATATCTCGTTGTCGATATATTATAGCATACGAGCAACAAATTAACATTTATAACTCCAAATATGCCTGTAACGTCGCAAAAATGTATCGCTCTAAATGCACTAGGATTTCTCTGCCTAATTGCAATAAGAAGGAGTTAGGTAATTATAAAAAATTTCTAAATGCGAAAGAGGTCTATCTATCGATCGAAGTATAATCGGACTATAATCTGAATGTCTTCTAGCTGCAATGAAAACTATGTTTAATTGGGTAGATCGATGATACACGATCGTATTTAATATTTTACGCGTTAGAGGCTGCAATCTTACGCAGAATCCGTACCTGTGTCTCTAATGATAACAAACGCGCGACTGACCTACATAAAGCAGCTGCGGTACTGAAACCGCGATATCGCGTTTAATAGAAGATCGCTCGTGGTTTGAGCGTCTTGGTGCAAAGTTGAATCCGTAAAAAGCACGATAACGGATACCTCTTATCCGACCACCCGTGCCGTGCAAACCAGCGTATCTCATTCCAGCGTGGCTCGCAAAGCTTACGGTATCGATTTGGTGTTACAGGGTTACAGCGTTACGAGGCATCCAATACCGCATCGGATATCGCAAAACCAGCACGCAGTTCAATTAGGATAGCAATTACGGGACAGGCTGCTGCTAGTCCTGCAATTTCGTCACTGAATCATTCCTATTGGTTTCAGAGTATCGTTTAACAGGGGTCGGGACGAATTCACCGATCGGTCAGAATTGATTGGTGCTTCTGGTAATTGTTTTGCGATTTCGTTTAAAACGGGGAATTAGATGTTATAGAAACACTTGTTGCGATCGTATCGCTGGTTAATATGCTCTTTTCTCATTTTTCGCGCAACCAGAAGTAATTCTTTGATCGGGTAAATCAACATTCGTATCTAAGGTAAAATGTTCGCAAAGTCGGTGATAAGAGAAGAATAAATGTAAAAGGTTTGTAGATTAAGTAACGTGCCAGTGAATTGGCTTGCTTCGAAATACCGTTTAAATATGTAATGGAATTCTTCGATCGAAGCCATGAATTTTCGTTCAATTTCTCATAGCCTGAAGGATTACCGCCTGCATTATTATTGTTATCTTTCTCTTTGAATGGAATATAAACGGAGATAGAATAATCTTCCTGGCGTTCAAAGTGTCGATTAATCGCATTTCAAATTCTTTATTCTCATTCAACAGTTTCGATATGATTCAATCGAATCGACTGAATTTTATTCAGCAGATTTAATCGGTATTTTAATGCCGCGTATATCTTAACCAGACGCTATAAGAAGACATAGAAACACATAAATTTCCCATGAAATCGATTCGAACGGATATTTTCCATTTATTTCCCACTTGTTACCGCGTCGTGATTTCATACGAGAAAGGATTAATCAAGCACGAAGAGGGGAAAAAGGACGAAGAGATTCTGTCTGTGATCAATCTTCGGCGAGGCATTCGTTCGTGCGACCGTAGTTGCGCACAAATTCTTGCGCAGAAGCAAGCAGAGACTCGTGGCACACTGGAATCCGGTTCGCCGCTTCCAGTTCTCCACGCGATTCTTCCCGTGCGCCTTCGTCTTTCCCTTTCTTTCCATCGGCGTCGCGTCCTGGTTCAGCGAAACACGCCGAAAAGACGCGACAGAAACGAGGATCGTTGACCTCCAGGAACGCCCGAACTTTACCTTAGAACTATTCTCGTCGCGTTGCCCTATCTCGATCTATCGTCAGCCGAGGAGAGAGCTTCTCGCGGAACGGTTTCTCGTTAATCGCGTAGCGTATTGTAAATACGAATACTTTGGAATACTCGGGAACGTAAACTCACGATGTAGTGTATTCTAATCCCTGACGTAGAAATTCCACGGTGTTTGTTATCTAGCAAAATGTTGTTATATTATTTTCGATTCTCTCAGCGGTTCCACTTCGTTACAATGAAACGGTTCATGGATTGTTTGGACAACGCCGCTACTTCGGCATAACAGAAAGTTGGGAAGAGGAGATTCACACAAATGTAACGATGAAAGGCAGACGCGAAGCATAAACGAACCGATAAAATACCGCCTCGGAAACGGTTCAAGAATTCGCTTAAATATACGAATTTCAAGTGCTGGCTGTGTGCGCGGCGATGCAAAACGAGCTCGCTCGGAAATCTTCGGAAGTGATCGTAGTCGTGCGTTGATCTTCGGCAATCTTCGTGTGGGCTCGCAGCTACGCGCGAACCTTCTGCAGTTTCTCGAAAATCGGAATTGCCGTGTGATGTGTGATGTGTTGCTCGTTTCTTCCTTCTTAAAACTATTTTCCTTACGATTGATAGATTGAAATAATTTGATGAATTTGGTGACATTTGGTGAATTAGATCGGATGCGATTAAATACGACTGGTGTGTTAGAGCAAATGCCGTGTGAATTTCCGTCGAACGTGCATCAACGCTGTCGAGATTGTGCTAAGTGGAAGCAACCGTATTTTGTGACGTGATGATTACTGCGACTAAAAGGGATTACCTTCGACTGAAAACCTAGGTCTGGATTCTTAGGTAATGTGCTGCACAAACTCTTAGTGCCATTCGATCCGATTAAAGTCAACGCGAAGCCTTTGAAAGAGTGCCAGCGAGGAAACAAGTGACAAGTTTCTATTGGCGTTAAAAAATCCTCCGCCATGATTTTTTTCGATAATTAACGAATTTGTATCCTTCGACATTATCTCGCGGAATTTATTATACGTATATTTCATCGTTTTTCTTCGTAAACGCGTATCGGGTTCTTTGTAGTTTTGTAAAAGTGTCTGCGTTTCGAAAGCATCAAAATGCTAATTTGTTTCACACACAATCGCCTACTTGTAGAAATTGTCTAAGAATGTATTATGTATCTTACACGAAATATATTAAAATTCCATTAGAACTATTAGTAAGTTTTAACTATCATGGTTGTATTGGTAAAGCTTGAAACAAATTTGAGAATATATATAGAAACTACAAGATATTTAGTGCGAATAAATGCGTATTTCGCAGAATATCACACGAATATTCAAATAACGTATATCAATCTCTTATCAGGCTTATGTTTGCAGTAAACGTGTTGTAAGCTTTATATGTACTTTCAGATTGGTTTTATCGATATAATCCTGGCACTGATATCTCGTTGCAGCATTAATGAAATTTTTTAATATTTTATATAACACAGGTAATATATATATATATAAGCAATTAAATTGAATCACACTATCTCTAAAATTCGAGCAACCCGTTATTACACGGATGTTCTTACTTTCCATTGGGTCACGTCGTTTGGAGCAGGTGCTGCGTACACATTGCAGAGAGTAACGGTATACCTGTCTGGTGTTTTGTGGACTATCGCGATCCAAGTAATACGTCGATTCTAATCGCATTCGATCGACTTTCGATTGTTACCAAATTAACCTGCAGTGCTTTGAGCTCGAATTAAGATCACGTGCCCGGTGAAGCACGAAATAAAAACAGCCCAGGGACTCGAAGTAAAATCAACACACGCCTACACGTATACACACACACACGCATAGTATTCTCCTACACCCTAAGTTGAGCCGCGAGCAAAGGAACGGGAGGAGCAGCAGGTGGTGTTTGGAATTTAAACACGGCGAGGATAGCTGGCCCTTTAAGCGGCTCCGTTTAAATTCCAAAAATGGAATTTCAAATGTCGACGATAGGACGATCTTTATGCCACGGACATTTAACACGTCTACGATAAAAACGAGTTTACGTTGTATAGGGGTTGCCAGATTTGTTTTACGTTGTAAATAAATAAATATTCGGAAAGCAAAAAATTGCAACAAAGTTGAAACATCGTAACTATATCGAGACTGAAATAATTGCTCTAATTCGTAGTAGACGCTCGTTCGTTAAGTCCATTACGCTTACAGCTCGATTCACGGGACAAGTTGCATCGAATCGCGAAAGCAATTATCCAGTATCCCGTAATTGGTCGATCAACGGTCGTTTTCTTATAAAGACATTAACTTCTCGAAGCTGGTTCGGCTTGGGATAGGCATTCGTATAGGTTTTTTTTCCTCCGGTCGAGAACTCGAAATCCTGCACGTCCCTGGGTCATACAGAGAGAAGAGTAGAGGAGAGAAGAGAAGGCGAGTGTTGCGCGCGAGTATTCGATCGTGCAGCGTCTCACACATTCGCGCGAGACGGAACGAGGACCCCCGGGGAACCCAGAAGCGGTCGTCCTTCGACGAAATAATTGCGGAACACGAGCCAGCTCGCGCTCTCTTGCCATTTAATGGCGGTATTCGCCGCGCGTACACCGTGCAGTCGTTATCCTCGATTTATGGCCAAGCCTGGCCTGAATCCTTATGCGGCGTTCAGTTAGGTACAGGTCCGCGGGAAAGGATAGCGGATGGTTTAAAGGAAGAGCCAGAGGAAGCCATAAGTCCGGTATATGGCCGTTACTCTCCATTTAGAGTGGCGCCTCCGCCGAGATCAATTTCGGCTCTCTACAGTCTCGTCTCTGAAGAGTTAAAAGCGTGCCGCTCAATTTCGTCCACCTTCTAATTGATTTGCTTTTTTGCCAACGAAGCTCGGTGATTACTTTCAGCGCGAATTTAGCCAGAAACAGCACCATTCTTTTGCTAATCGCGTTGATTACGAATTTCAAAATTTGCTTCTACCTAATGTTTCTGTTTTATAGCGTATTAGTAACCTATAATTTCTTCATCATAAAAATATCATTTCTCGGTGTCTTTATTACGTAGTAATAACTCTATTTATCTAAACACGTTGCGGAACGATCGCAATACGATTAGATTCTTCTCGTTTGGACAAGTGGGTTCCATATTTCAGTTCACACAAGCGAACACTGAAAAACGTAGTTCGGCTAAATAGAATTCCAGTATACTTTTTAGTCACAAGGCTTATTTTTAGCGACAGAGCACAAGATAGATTCTACTCTCCCTCACGGCTGCATTTCTGAATCGTCGAGCTCCCGGACCGCAGACGTGCATCTTTTTTTCTCCCTTGGAATGCACGCGTTCGAATAAAAACAGCTGCCAAAGCTACAACGCCACTTCGTGGGAAAATTTATTTGTTTGCCTCGTCGCGTTCAAAGCGAGTATTTATTTCATAGAAACTGGGCCTTAAATCGTCGCGGCAATGACTCCTAGCGGAGCTCGCACTCCAAAGGGAAATCTTAATATTTTTATAAAAACGTTGCTTATCGTTAAACACGTACATAATTGCTTTTTGCCTGCGGGAATATGTTAGCTTCAAAATGCTGGAATATCTTCCACGATTCGAAGCAGCTTCCGAGCAACTCGTTGCGAAGTGTCCAGTTGACCACGACTGCTGGCAACGCTGAAATATGGAAGTTGGTCAAATTTCGTGTAGTTCGATACGAATGTTCATCGAGGCAAAACCTTGAACTCGAAAGTATGTTTTCAAGGACAGGCGGCATACTTATTAGCCAGATACACCAGATATAAGCAGTATCTTGTTCTTGTCTATATGCCGCTTTGTGCAACCCGTCTCTATGGGAATGAACATCAGACCGTTTAAACGTTCCTTTTAGACGCGATGCTTGCGCAATGCTATCCGCGATGCAATCGGCTCCAGCCATATGAATATGTAATGCATGCGCTACGCTTCGCTCCGTTATTGGCACGTGTGCATCGCTATCGAATTGAAACGTACGTAAATCATGCTTACGATAACTCGACGCAGCTAAATTTTCCTCTCTAGTTAGTCTGGGTTTCACCGTTAAACGAAACCTTGTCATTCGATCGGCTGATAGATAGAAATACATGGGAGAAGCGCGTGGGTTTATCCGCTAGTAGTTTTCCAAGAGAAAGTCGCGGTATAGCATCTTATTAACCGCTTGACGCTCACATTTATTTCCATTGAAACGGTAAATTGAAAGATAATCAATCTTTTTTTAGTGAAATTGCCGAGTAAATTGTTTCTTCCTCGTAGACACAAAAAAAAAGAAAGAAAGAAAAAAAAATAATCCTGCATTAGTATAGAAATGTTACTAGCTTATTTCTGTCAAACTTTAATGCAACATTTGAAAACTGCAACAAGATCTGATTTTCAACTAAAGTTGAAGGAATTTCAAATTATTACTTACCAATATAACCTAACGGAAAGTATGTGTGAGAAGTCTAAGCTGTAGATTTAGTATCACAAAGTACCATTATCGATACTAAAATTACTTACTTCAATAACTAACTAAATCGTTGATAAAACCATATCGATAGGTGACTTTGCAAGACAGGTTCGAGCTTTAAAGGGATTAAACCCTGTGGAATTAATTTCTGCTGGGTTTTAAACATTCGAGATACGCGTCTGTATCGGGCAGGTAGGGTGCAGGCTTGCGCAGGTATTCTGCAAACAAAAAGCTCTCGGAATGAGCAGGCCAGGTTTCACGGTCGATTCTCGAGAAAGCCGAGAGATAGGAGAAATAACAATGGCGAGCGAGTAAGTCCGTGGTGAATGTTTACCTTTCCTAATTAAATGAAACTTCATCCTCTTCCTTCCAACGTGCTTCCTTTCAAACGCGAGTACCATGGAACGTACAGGCGATGCCCTGGTCAAACCATTGACGCTGCGAAGCAGGAAGGGAAGCAGAGAGGATCGAAAGGGATAAAAAAGTGTCGAGACGGAATATCGCGGCGGAGAGAGAAGCTGGATAATTTTTTGCTCCGGGAGAAAAAATTCGCGGGTAACCTTCCGCACCTTTTTCTCTCCCACGAATATAAAAGCCTGCCGTTCGCCTTGCAGAAAAGCGTGACAGGTTGATTCATTTACCTGTACACCGCGAAAAATGTTGAACCTTCTCGAGGAAAAGAACATGGTCTAGCTGAGATATCGGTTTTCCGGGACAAGTCACCGCAAACTTTACCCCGCTGTACTTGATAGTCGACAATGAGTCACAGCTGCCTTATCGTGCAGAAAGTAAACCAGCCTGATCCACACTTTTTGATATCCAGAACGCATACCGCCGCGGTATATTTTCCTACACGTCAGCTTCTAATTAAATTCCAACACGAAAATATAATGGCATCGTAGTCGACGATGACGTGAACACGCGATGCGTCGTTCTCGCGTATAGCGCCACTCGCCGTGCAACGGGTATCGTGCCAGGCAAGTCGAATAAAATTACTGCTTATTAGCAATTGGGACATTCTCCGCGTTTTTACTATTCGTGGATCGTGATCGTGAGTTACGTGCGACGAGCTGCATTAAGGAAACGAGGCAAATAGACGATTCTAGTCACGGTACGCCGCGATTCACGTTACGAGCAGCGGGCTTTACGCGCGTATTCCAACAGATGCACCAGTACACATGTACCTACAGATTGTTTCACAAAAAGGATATAAGGCTTTCTAAAGGCTTGTAGCATAGCACTATGAGTGGAGAGTATACGATGTTCGATCGTTTAATTATACATACGTATTTTATTTTCACGAGTCACCGCATGTGCTCGAATGAATTATTTTTATAAGCAACATAAAAATCTGTTTTCACGTTTCACAATGTGTCTTTCTTGAAGACGCAAGATTGTGATCTGGAAATTGCGAACCGACACACCACCACCAGTGTGTCTTTCTTGAATATGTAAATTCGATCATCGATCGACACATCCTCCTTATCTTTCATCAAATATTTGATTTAAGCGTTGTATAGCATCAGCTGAAAGATATAGCGGGTGGCAAAAGTAACATCGAAAGATCTGATTTTTTCTACGTTTGTTACATATCATTCGCATCTCTCGTTAAGTATTACACGTGAGGTCAGAAAATGTGAAACTCTTCTTTTGTAACACCTTGTATAAATAGTTGGCATACAGGCACGCAAGTACATAGGTACATAGGTGTATATAGGTATTTTCATGCGCAGCCAAAGCGTAACGCTCGTGTAGCGCCGTGATTAGACACGCCATGGACTTCGCAGAACCGGTTCTCCTTCTTGTCTCTCCTTTCTCTCTCTCTCTTTTTATCTTCCTCTCTTTTGTTTCTGTTGGTTGGCATCTCTTCCTTTCTCTCTGTTCGTCTCGATTATGGGTCGACAGAGGCGAGAAGATGGCAAGGGACAGCAGACTCGCAAAAAGACTGGCGTTTCGTTCGTTTCGCTGGCGCGACTTTCTCCTTGCGTAATCGAACTGCAGACTTTCTTCTTCCTCTCTGACCGAGCTTCTGGAAAATCGATTTACCAGCTAATCCAACAGTCGTCCTCGTTTTCTCACCTTCTACGCGCTGTTCACAAGCAGGAAGAGATCGATTAATCGACTTCGGAATATTCTTACTCAAACACCGGTGAATTATTAATGAATTGCATAATAATCCGTAGTTAACGTTGCCGTGGGTCGATTTTTTTGCTTTGCCAGGGAAACGAAGCGTTTCTCGTTCGCGTAGGAATTAGAGCGATTACGAGGCCGCGAACAGATAAACGAGGATAGAGGCTTATGTAATAATTCGACATGCTTGTTTTTAATTTACAAGTCGATAGGCGAGTTCCGAGAAAGTTTACAGTTAGATACGAATACGTACAACTGTGCAAATACGCGAATGGAGAAAGGGAAGATATCGAATAAATTCGTTTCCTCCTTCAATCAAAATATTAACTTATTGCGATAAGATAAAACGCTCGTTCGATCTATATTAGCTTAGTCCAAAGATAGTTCTATTTCTGCACTCATTTGCGCTGTGATCGGTAACACGACATTAGCATCACGCAAGCGTTATCTACCAGTGCGCGATATACATATTTATTTATTTATATATTCACCTTAATTATTCTTTCTATGTTTCTGCTTTTCAAATATTCCCATTTATTAGATTTTCCAATGAAAACAACGAAGACATTATTTCATTGTTTTTTGTCGTGAAAATGAATAGAAATACGAATGTGCGTAAAGATCCGTCGTTTAATCATTGGTGCTCTATAGAATTATCGCTATTTCTATCATGCGAATCACGATGACGCACGATTATGCATCCATACCGAATACATCAAATATGATAATTATCTGCAAGTTAACGATATTTTCAACTGACTGGTGATTATGCAAGGAACGCGGCAAGATATTCCGGTCTCATTTGTTGCGGTTATTTCCAGTTACTCGACGTGAGTTATATTCTCTCGAGCAGAATCCAGAAAAATGTTGAATTTTTTCCCCCTAGAGTCGTGCTTGCTAATTTGACGAAAAATTTCCCTCGTAAGCGACGTTCGCGTCTCCTCTGTTTGACGTCGCATAAAGTTTCCACGTCGCTATGGCAGAAATTAATAATTTTCCTTAATTAATCAGCGTACCGGCATGACGACGGTTAGATTCCGCTTTGAGAAACGAACCTCGTCCTCGACGCTGGACATACATATTATACATCTACCGAAGGATTTGAACGAAGGATCCTCCAGCTGGTTTCACTGTTATTTAAACGCGTGAAATTTCACTTAGTTGATAGATCTCTTGTTTATTGCTCGATAACTTGATAAAACGTTATTAAATGTGGTATGTACATTGTACGTAAATAATATACTAACGACTAGATGCAAATTCGAGGTAATTCTCCGTAATTGCAGTTCGTGTTAAACGCTAAGTGCAGCTTTCTGTCTGGATGGACGAAAGTGTGTTATTAGTTACAGCGCTGCATAAGCGATACGCGAATCTCCGTGTATGTATTTTCAATAATATCGCAATAATAGGGTAACGTACGGATGAACGGTGAATGTAATTGGCCGTGATGTGGCATGAGTTTGACGAGCGCGGTGCTTTTCTAATTTTATAGCGGATATTCTATTTCCGTGTGTATCGAATGAGAAAACGATTTTTCACTCAAATAGATTTCCTGTTTCTACGAATCCTTTCAGCTTTTTGTCATTCCATCGTTTTCGAATTATCCGTCTCTAATTTGCTGGAATAGCAAGTTTAATTAATTCTAAAAACGCGCTATCACGGTTACATAATTTTATTCGTGTATTTCATTTTGTTTGTTTGCCGTTCGACTCGACCAAACGAGATGTCTAAAAAACTTATTTAAATAAAAATTAAATCGATAAATAGTTAAAGCGTATCTTTCGCAACATTTAATGAATTAAATAAGTAGACGAGATAAGAAAGGATTGCGAAAAGCAGACATAGAGAGAGATAGAGAATGGAGCAGGGCAGACAAGGTCAGCGACACAGAAATAGTGTCGTTAATAACGAAGAACCGGACAAAACGTCCTCATTAGCGTAATTAAGTCGACGATCGTGTAACAAGCTGCTCATTCTGCCAACGCGGATTATACATACAACCTGTCAGATATCCATAGGCGAAAGGTAGACGACGTACACTTCTATAAATGCATTGGTTTTTACCTCGTTGCCGCTTAATTTACAAGTTTCTCAAACGTACGATTAAAAATTCGCGAGACACAATAAGTGTCTGTTTAACGAGTGATTTAGAATATTCTGGAAATACTTTAATCCGGGTGCTCGATCGAATCTCTTTAAAGAGAATATTTATATTCTTTAAAAAAAACTTATTGAATAACACAGTAGACACCTGACTAAATTATTCATATTTTTCAAAAGCCTAGAACAGTAAAAAAAAAAAAAAAGAGAAAAAACAGTAAAGCATAAACATAGGTACAATTTGCCCGCGAAAGATAGAAAAATATGCTTACGTACAGTTAAACCTTTTCCTCTCCATCGATGATGTTCGTCCAATTTCGAAGAAAAAAGTGCTCGCTAAGTCCATCAGAGCAAGGTCTATATAGAAAGAAAAGACTCTGCGGAACGCGCGCCAGTCAAAGGCTTAATCTTCTAGACTGCATTGTAGCAAATTCGCGTAGCCGTGCACGGTGTCGGAGCGAAGTGGATGCGCGTGTATGCGGAGTCACGGGCAGATCGGGTTGGAGCCGGGAGAGCGGGTTCAGTTTGTGACTACTTCGTGAATAATGCATGCCAGCCGCGAGCCCACGCCACCACGCTATATACGAAGATGCCAGACACGCTACTCGGAACCGGGCTTGTATCTATATGGCCACATAAAACCCAGGAGGGGCTTTATGTAGCCGAGCTATATACACGCACACACGTTCATTCGTTACACGTTGAACCGACGAGCCCGCTCGACTATTTGTGTGTCGAGGCTCGTCGAACCGTGTACTCGGGAACGAGCGAGAGAAGCAGGTAAAGGGCGAAGGAGAGAGACATCGTAAATGCCGTGCCGCAGGGATTCACCGGCGATGCGTGTCCCTCCCGTGGGACACGTGCAGGAAACCCACCGGTGTGTGTCCACGTCCGCGTTCACCTCCACGTTGACGCATCGTATGCGTTCTGTCTGTCTTTCGCTTTTACGCGAGATCGCAAAGGAAAACATAACCTGCTTCGGTCCGCGATCTCCCAAGCGAGCGTGTGCTAGTTTCTACGGCGGACAATAATCATACGGCTATTGAGATGCCTGTTTTTGTTCCTATCCATGCAACTGGAATAGTAGTCCGAGTCTCGGCCACGTGCCATCGTTTTATAGGGAATTTGTAGCAACGATGTTAATTCGATCTGGAGACTCGATGAAAGGGCGTGAGAAATGTGCCGCGTGTGCGGTAATTCGATCCGTTAGGAGTTGAACGTTGTGTTAACGTAATTTTTTTTTTTACTTCGAAATTTAGATTCCGACTATCGAAGCAACAAATGATGATGCAAGATATGCTCTCACGTAATATACCATTTATTTTGCTCAAACTTGGCAACGCTATTATCGTGTCAGTGCGTACATTATCGAGAGAAAAATTTGTTTTGCAAAGGTTCAAGTTTCGTATTCGTAGATAAAGTAACGTTAACTGGTTAACAACGGCGTAAAACACGAGCCATTGCAGTTTCACGAGATTACCGGAAGTGGAACGTGTGAAGTATGAGCAGATTGTTTCGCAAAGTTGCGTGCTAGTTTCGCCGAGTAGACACAATTCTATACGATTCCGTGCAGTTTCCCTGTCGCGTCGTATCGAAACTTTGCTCGTGTCGCGCAAGTTTTCCGATTGCTCACATTCTCACCGCGAAATCCCTTAACTTTCGGTAGTTTTCTACGTCTCGTTGAAATTCGAATCGATCTGCCATACAATTTTTGTCAAGGATTTGTAGAAGGTCTTTCTTTGGCAAATTGAATCGTTTATATTCGCGCGTAATCTTTACCGTTCTAAGCTCTCGGAAGATCTGGAAAATTTCCGCGATACTTATCGAAATTTCTATTACGTTATGCGTTCAATTTTTAAGTCAAACGTTTTGAAAAACACACAGGTGAGATGTTACCTGTAAGAACTAAATCTAAATATAGAAATTAAAAAAATACAAAATTCTAAACCGCTGTACTTCCAAAAAAGACTAAGAAGCAATAAATGCAATTTATCGTACGATTGCTTAAATTTATCCTGTTAAACGGAAAAGGAAGAAACACATAGTGTGGTGCTTTACGGAATTGCCATTGATCGACGTATAAAAAAAATAATGAAAACGTGGACAGGATTATCGAGCGTGTCATCGAAAAAGGGGGTTGTGTTCCAGTGGATTAAATCCTTTGGCGTAGTACCAGAGGACTTTCTGGGGCATGGTAATCGGAGCCCTGGGGGTGTAAGATCGACAGGGTTTCCGGACAGCAGTTTCTGCGACGGTGAAAATGCAGGAACGGTGAAGGGACAAGTCGACAAACACGGTACGATTATAGGAACGGCAAAAAGGGAGAAGGTAGCGAGAGAGGGGGATGAGAGATGACTAAATAAAATCAATTAAAAAGTTTCGCCGGGTCGGCAGGCAGGGAGAGTTTTCATGAAGTTTTCCGCCGTGCGCCGTGCGCACTTCTCTGTGTATATAACGTGACAGTAGCGAGTAGAACTTGCGCTATAAACTGACGATATACCAACACCAACGAGCAATTCATGGTAGTTTCGCTAACTTTCCGACTTTCGTGTCGAACTTGTTAATGGCTTTCTGTGGCGGTTCTCTGTTACCATCGCTTCGACCGTCCCCTCTATCAGCTTCTGTTTTCCCCTGCTACTCTCTACCAGAACTATCTATGAATTTATCTAACCATCGATATACTCGACTATCTAAGAACACCTCTGTACAACTTAACCGGCACAATAAATTCCCCGTTCGACGTAGGTTTGTCTCTGTTTCTCTTACACAATCCAATGAAACCCTTGCGCTAGATTTCTCCGTAACTGCTTCTCCGACAGCAATCGAGCACACGATTGTCTGGCGATTGTATCTACGTTAATTAACACGGGTCACATTCACTTTTCTCGAGCTCGATGTAATTCCTGTTGAACGTTCTGTACTACACGTTGCCTTCATCCTTTGACGGTGCAACCAAGCAACTATCGATCAGCACACAGGAAGATTTAAAACTGGTATTTTTATCACGAGGATTTCTTCGTTTCTGGTGTTCTGTTGGGTCGGCAACTAAGTGATTGTGGATTTTGTCATTAGGTGGTATTGACAAGATCCGCAATCACTTAGTTGATAGAAAGAAGAAATCCTCGTGATAAAGATACCAGTTTTAAATCCTGCTGGGTTCGTTAAATTTGTTTTTTTATAAAAAATCGCAAGTTTTGTATTTTCTGTATATTCTGTCAATATCACCTAATGACAAAATCCGCATTCACTTAGTTGCCAACCCGACATAAGGAAAATACAAACTTGCGATTTTATATGAAAAAACAAATTTAACGAAGGTGGGAAAAATATGAAATCAATATCGTTAATTCCTTGACTTTCGAAACATGTTGATATAAAATAATTATTATTCACTAAGCACTAAGAACCGGTTCCTAATAAATCTATATTTTCTTTTTGTTGCAGGTAAGAAAATACTCGAGGTGGAAGGATCGATACTACGTGATTCGTAATTTTCTATTTTCCCCGTAAATGGAAGGAAAATATACGTATGTAGTATTCTATCAGACACTTTGGAGGTTTTATCTTTTTCGCGATACATCGGCCTGCTTTAAGAGAAATACCATGAATTTCTGTGAGGTGCGATTCTATCCGATTACGCGAGCAAAGTCTGTGTAAAGTGAAACCGTATAAACGCTACCGCATCGTTCTTCGCTCCTCTTTCTCGTTTCCGTGACAAAAATCGCTTCGCCCAGCTTTTGGCTGACCGTTCAGGAAGCTGTTTCGTTTATCTCGGCGGAACACGATAACGTCGTGTTTCTTGATACCGACCTCTTTTCGTAAGCGTAAGATTAGACGCGAAACGCGATTTCACGCACTTTTCCAGATCACGTGTTTCCTGTGAAATCTTATTTATCGTTTTGAATTCCATTTTAAAATTCCTCGGTCCTTAGATCATCGCGTGGCACGCTTTCAATCTTCGATATTTAGATATTTTACTGTAACTTCTCCTACGTGCAAAAATCCTCAGTCTCTTGTTTTCTACTATTCGATAATTTTGATTCCCTAGTAATACGGTCTAATATATAATTATAATTATACATTTAACATTGTACAATTGAACATTTTTGAGAATCCTTACTATTGGCAGTTTCATTGCACCGAAGTCTTGCAAACCAAGTGGTAGGTTTTCGCAGTAATTGAAGAGAACATCTGTCAAGTATGACTAGGAGAAATCTCGATTCAAAGTAACGCAGAAACCTGATCCACCTGATTGCATGCAATTAGCAGGTAAAACCTGTTTTGGACTTCGACTCGAAATCTTAATTACAATCTGTGCGCTGATGTTTAAGTTAATATTATAGACTGACAGATACGTGGATACATTCTTATAATAATTTTCCGCTTTCGTTTCTCGAGACATGAACAAAAACTTGGTGTATGAAATAACAGGTTAAAAGCATTATGTAGTAGTCTTGGTTTCGCTCGGTTTCGAACTTTAAACCAGGTTATCCAGACCGAGAATTATTCACGTGGCTATCGGCACACGTAGCTCGTATCTGCCTCTGCGAACACCGCGATATTTTGATAACAAAGGTAGCGGATAAATTTAATCTGTTGGCGAGAAAAAAGTAAATGTGCGGACGATTTCGTTACTTTACAAAAGATTATGCGCTAACACGTATCTGCGCTGTTATTTCCGTGGCTATCGGAGATTCGGTGGAATATTTCATTTAGGGGAAACTTAAACAGAAGATTTGAATTTTTCCTAAATCGTTATTCACGAAAATTTTAATGTCCGCGTAATTTTGTACAATATTTGAAGAAATAATAGTATGTATAACATATACTGTATAAAAATGTCACGTTCAGAGACAATAGCGTTTAATTTTGTCCAGATCCCGGAACAATGAAATTCGAAATAACAGGATGATCCGCGCGATAAATCCGGCAAAGCGATTTCCATTTCGATATCGCGCTCGTATCAGCAACGTATATATTTTAATTGTCCAGCCGGAGAAAGGATTACGTGTATCGGAAAGATTCGCACAGAGCGCCAACTTTCTTTCTCAAGTTGGAATTCCAAGTAATAGCACGAAAGCTGAATCAATATTGACTGAAGTTAAATTCCGTGTATGTGACAATACTTAACCCAGATTCGAATATGAGCCGATATATATGAACCGATAGTTGTGCGCGACTAGATCGCTCGAATTTTCCTTAAATCCATTCAGCTTTGTTTCCAAGAAATCGCCTCGCCGTCAATGTAAATAAACGCTGTTGAATTTCAAGAGTGTGGAAATGTAAAAAAGGAACAACTGTCTGCAGATACTTTCGAGTGGCAGTGTATTTATCCGCTTGGAAAACTGCAGCTATATGGAACTAAAAATAGATGGTTTAATAGAGGTTGTGTGAGAGTGTAATCGTTCAAAGACAGAAAGTTGGTCAAGAGTAACTGCAAGATCATCGGTCGACAAGGAGGATGTCACCATTAAACGCACGGCCATGTGCAAGATTACGCGGGCTTAAATCTGCGAAACCATTCGTATTTCAACGAACAGCGATCCTAACTTCACGGCACGCCCACCAAGAAACGATACGCGAAATACCGCCTCGCCGAGGACGCGAAGAAATGGCACGGATTTACGACGACGGTTTTACACGATCCGCCGACCTTCTTTGATCGTCATTCATGCCTCGACCACGCTCACAGGCAAGAAAGGTCGAAGAAACGGTCCTGAAAAGATGCAAAGTTTTTGGAGATGCTAGTTTTTGGATTCCAACGACCGCCTTGCAAGCGTACAGTGGCTCGCGAAAGTATTCCAAAGCTTAACGTAGAAAACGTTTATTTATGTATTATGTGTCATATAAAACATTTCGAAGTTTCATTGGCACCGTGGTCATGACTGTCGCCACTATATTCATCGAATTTGAAGTCAATTTGGAAACGTATCTACGTAGAAATTACAAGCTATATATTACCCTAGAAACTGGTATACGTAGTTATATCGCATGCACAGATTTGTTCAAAGCTTTACTGGATTTAGAAATGTTTCATACGAGACACAGAAAGCGAGATAAGAGAGTTGTAGCGAGCTCGAGCGTTCGAATATTTTTGCCAGCAATTGTACACGAGCGAAAAGAAAGAAGAGAAAGAAAGAGAGAGATTTGAAGAGGTCGAAGGGGAGACGAGAGATGGAGAAAATGGACAATGACGGATAAGTAGTTGTGCGACGCGGACGAACCAGC
Organism: Bombus terrestris; assembly: GCF_910591885.1. Lineage (NCBI taxonomy): Eukaryota > Metazoa > Arthropoda > Insecta > Hymenoptera > Apidae > Bombus > Bombus terrestris. Next base: position 7,525,745 of record NC_063276.1, read on the forward strand.
TGGCCCGACCACTCACGTTTACACGATAGTGATAAATTATTTATCTCGCGACGTTTGGCCAGCGGCCAGGATTTTCCGTCGCTTTCGGCTTTCAGCGATTCTTCGTCTATTTATACGTGTACATGCACGCCACATCTGTCTTTCTCTGACGTCTCTTTTCCTCCGTTTCTTTCATTCCCTTTCTCTCTGTGCATACTACGGTGTAACCTAAATTCACGGTCTTTCTCGCGTGAACAAAGATTACGAGCGGAAGATTAGATAAGGAGTCGCGCAAAGTCACGCAACGTTAAAAGGATAGAAATGACGAACGATCTAGGTTTCCCTTTTTTTGCCAAGCCCCCTTCACGGCTGCTCTCGTTGCTGAAATCGGATCGACGTAAAAACAGATGTTCCGTTCTCGCAGAATGGTGCCAGTTCCTTTTTTTTTCCTCTGTGACACACACATACACAATGTGTGCTTTCGTGTGCGCGCGCGCATGCTGAATTGCTGGTTGCTGATTCTGGTGATCTTTCACAGTATTGATTCGCGAAAGTATTTCAACACTTATGATACAGAGCTATTCGGACACTCGCGATAGTACACTCTTTGTCGTAATATCGTCATTTTTCTACATTTTCGATTTAATTGAATTATCCATTATATTAAAATAAGCTTCGGTATTCAGCGAGACTTTAATATTCAGAAGATTTGTTTCGCCTTGTAATTTGTAATATTGAAAGATTTGATTCGTCTTGTAATTTGTATATACATTTTCGGATTGGTTTCAACTTGTATCAGTACGATTACAGTAGTCGTGTTGCATCGTAATACCAAAGAAATTTCTCCTTCTCCCTCTCTCTCGAATACTTTCATAGACAAGTATATACAACAATAGCTGGAAGGAGCGTTTCGTAGAAGGGGCTCGCTTTAAATAGGCATTGGAAGGTAGCAAAGCTGTTGAGTGCGGTCAAGATCGTTTCCGTGGTAACGATTACGTTTAACCAACGGGTAATTGCCGGTCGTAATTTACTAATTCGGGGGAAGCGAACCGCTCGAGGCGACAGAACCGCGCCGGAGAACAAGGTCGTAATAAAGAGAGCGCGTGGAACATTGCTCCGATGCGAATGATTTCCATACGATAAAATCGTTGGAGAATTCTGTTGGAAGTTTTTTTATTGAGATAAGATGGTTTCCACGATCGTTACATTTTCCCTCGACAAACGTTCACGTGGACGATCAGGTTCGCGTAATTTTATCGCAAGTTTCGCGGAGATGATTCGCGCTCGGTGAAACTGCGCGTTGCTGAAACAATTTTCCAGCGATATTGGCGAAAACGCGAGGAACGAACTCTCAAATGGAACTGTTTGCCGTTGACGAGTGTGCAAGGAGCGAGCAGAGTGTGTGGAGCATAGCGTGGGTCGGGAGTGCGCGATAGGAGAAATGAAATCGCTATCTCGATTGAAGCATCGCGTCTGAATCATCCGCGTGATATCTGCGTGCATATCGACGTGTTTTCAGAGGGTGAGACCGAGACAGAGAGAGGGCGAGCATAGGGCGAGAGGGGAAGGGCTTCTTCGCCCCCTCGATCGTTACACCGCAATTACTCGACGGCGTATTGATCCAACGACTCGCAGGCTCACGGTTCGCAGAATCCCTCGTTCAACCAACCCTCTCATTCTACCCCGCTCTCCGGACACCCTTTCGTTTCAAGAAGGAGAAAAAGCCCGGCCACGGATGGGCCAGCACGTAGGCAAGCGAAATCATGGCATGGATACGCCCGAGAATAACCGTCAACCATATTATAGTTTCCTTTTGAATGTCCACGAGTCATTGACACGTACGTGTACTTCTTGGGAAAATACTGGTCGGAAGGTGAATTTGTGGCGGATGGCTAGAAAAAGTAATTGCACGTTAAAATCGAGGCGAAAGAACTATAGGAAATCTCGTAATGATTTTTTAGTAGGGCGACGCAATGCACAGAGGCTGTGCTGATGTGTAGAGACTTAGGTGGAATGGGAAGAGCGCATCGGTGTGTAGACATTACGGGACCACGGCAATTATCCGGGACTTTCCTTTTGCACCTTACCTCTTTCTAGTCGCGCACACAAACATACACACATACACACACTACGTCTCTATTGCTGTGTGTAGTTGCAGTTACACGGCAGTGTGCAGAGAAAAGAGAGGCAAATCTGGTGTGCTCTCGGCGCTCAGGAACGAGAGAAACGAGCCACGAATGGCTTTTCAGCCTCGCTCGTGCGTGTACACAGCGACGAGACGATGGAAAGAGCCCTGGCCTGAGAAAAGAAGGAGGAGGTAACGGAGGAGGTTACAACCGGGGTTTAATGAAACCAGTCGAGGTCCGTCAAACCGGTTCAGCTAGTTCTCCGTTTGCCACGTTATCCCTCTTTTCCCCTCCACTGTTGGTTCGGTCGCTCGGTCGCTTGTTCGCTCGCGTAGAAGGGATCCCAGTGAGCAGGCAGAACAGAGATATCGACCTGTCTCTCTTTGTTCGATACACCAGTTCCCTGACTCTCTGCTCTCCCCCTTTGGCTCCGGTCTCCCTGTCGGACTGCATATCTCAGACACAGATCGCCGCCAGTGACTCCTGCACTCGTCTGCCCGCCTATGTAACCTTGCCTGGCTCTCTGTGTTTGTGTGTGTATGTGTGTGCAGGCGCCTTCACACAGCCACGCGAGAACTTGTCTGCGTGAAATCCCCTTAACCGAGAGTACACCCACGACGACTGGGTCGAGAATTATGGCTCGAAGGGATCCTCGTATCCGCCCCTGTTTGATAGTCCCGTCGCGATATAAACTCACCAGGGTACTTTCCTGCCTCTCTTTCTCGCCATCCTTCCTCCAAACTGTTTCCCGATTTCGTTTCGACAGGTCTCTCTCTCTCTCTCTCTCTCTCTCTTTCTTTCTATTCAGCTCCAAAGACTGGAATGGAGGGGAAAGGTGAAAGGAAGAACACTCTCCCAGTTGCTTCGCCGTAGGTGTTCCTCGTGCGTAAGTACAAACTCGTGACTTCGATGATCTCTGCTGGAACACAAGCGCAAGACGTCTCCTGACCCACTCCATTCTTTTTTCTCGTGCTCCCCTGGAGCTTCCTTCGACTGGAAGAAGTCGCGGACCATCGAGGTCGACTTATTTTCTAACGAATTTGCGCGTTATTTTTCGGCTGACCTAATAGAATCGGTGAGAAGGAAGGTTAGGACGATCAGAAACGGGGAGAATTAAAAGGCTGGGTAACGAGGAAAATCACGAAGTTTGATCTACCTGTTTGCAAATGTAATTTCGTTTCATATTCATTCGTCATTGTAAACGCGCGGCTGTTGAACAAGACGAAGTACGCGTTTCGAGATGAATTTTTATCGTAATTAGCCTTTTCTGCGGCGCGGTTCCACGTTTAATCGCAAATCAGCGGAGCCGCTAATTATCAGTTGCATCCTTTAATTAAATACGTCGTTAACGTAACGGAGTGTCCATAAAATATTTCTCAACGCGGCCCCTCGCGCGTTGTTCCACGTTGCAAGGCATTTGAAAGCAGCCGCGCGCATACAATGTTATCGGTGAAAACTTTCATCTCGCTATTTGCTCTAATTGCTGGCTCAGCCAGAAAGATTGGCAAACGTTATTTTCCCCGTTAATGAGTAAACGCACGCGGCCGCCTCGTAATGACTGTTTTTAATAGGAACAACTTTCTGTCGGGCGAATGAAGCGCACGCGCGCCTCCTCTCTCCTCTCTCACTCCTCTCTCCTCTTCTCTCTTCTCTTCTCTTCTCTTCTCTTCTCTTCTCTTCTCTCTAGTCGTCTCTTCTCGTCTTCTCCTCGTCTCGTCACGGCGTGCAGCGTAACGCAATAATTTCTGTGGATACAGCGTTTGCCACCTGTTCTATTCGAATCCACGCCGACGTTTATTAGCTGAATTAATTAGTTGCCAAGCCGAGACGCGGGCGCAACAATGGTTCCATAATGTACACGACAGTACCGCCATTCTACCAAACGATAGTCAACGATCTCGCGAAATTTTTGCATAGTCGGAACCAGAGCGAATCTGCTGCTTGCGCTCTGTAAAATTGGGATTTTCCCTAAGTAAACTGTGCGCGTTTCCACGAATAAAATATCTGGGAAACTCTATAATTTATAAGTTAGAAGAATCTATACGTATTTCATTGTTGATGCATCTACGCATGCAGTTTAACACAGAGAGAAAATCCCACGCTAAGGCAAATGAGCACCACCGGCACCGCGGTACGAGAATCTACCGAGTTTACGTCGTTAATGACGATAAGTCAGCAAAACGGGCATAAAGCTAACAAACTGAATAATGAATACTGATCTGTCGGGTTGCGAGGCGAAGGTTAACGTCGTTGAAGTAGATACGAGCAATAAACGAGCTTTTAAAGACAGATAAGTATAAGATTCTTGCATACTTGGAGTTAACGAATCTCGGGAATTTGTAATTACAGGCTGAGAGATAGAGCGGAGACTTCGATGAACTTGAAGCTTTTTCTCTGGCGGAGGTTTAACGAGATCGGGAAAGTCAGGAGTAAAAGTTTTTAACTAATAGCTGGGTACTTGGGTTTCTCTCGCGTGAAACTTGCCTCTATTTCATTTTATGAGACGTTCGCCAAAGAAATGTCCAATAACTTTTTTACATCGATGAAGAAGAGTTAAGAAGTTTACGTTTTATTTATTTTCCTTTTTTTCTTTTTTATTTTTCTTACGACGAAAAATATGTCGAGAAGATCTTCTACGGTGGATTCTCTTGAGAAATTCGATTCTTAGTTGTTTCCACGACAAGCTGAGTTGCTTTCACATTATCGATTATTTTTCTCGATCCCGCGGCACAGGATCGCCTTTTATACATATAATACACTGTGCCAACACATGAATAAAAATTATAGGTCTTTTGAGTAGTTTAAATTCCGAGCAATTCCCGAGTATAGGTGTAAGAGTATAGGTCAGGCTACCTAGACTAGAACTCGATGAGTCATCTCTTTGTCAAGCAGGAAAGCAGAGGTCAGCGCTCATCTTTGCCCACTTTCATCCGAGGAGAACGTGCCGAGTCAATTACTCGCTTTTGATTAAAAGTAAATAGCAGGATTAACGATTAGGTAAAACAAGATGGAAGGAGTGTTTCGTAGTGTGTAGCAGAAGAATACTCAAGATCGATTAAGATTTTTCAGCTAGAGACATCGATCGAGTCGCAACATTCCAATGTGGAATGTGGGTGTGTTCGCGATAAGCGTTCATTTTGTTTGAACGGTAACTGACACGATAAATCTTCTATCACCGTGTTATATCACTAGTTTTATCAGCGTGTTTGCTATATTGTATAAAAAAGACGAACAGACTGACGCGTACGAAGAGATAGAAATACAATCGATTGGAAAATAACCGTGACCATCCACAATCAATACGTTTCATACGACATAATACACCAATAAAGAAGAAATCTATCTCTAACAAATATTTGTTACTCTATTACCGTACGTTGACACATCAAATAATAATAAGACAAATATTACACATTGCAGAATTCTATTTCGAGGGAATATCAAACACTCGGCTGACGAAGCTTCTACGTTCTTCTACGATCACTCGTAGATCGGCCTTTAACACTAGAACTACCGATAGTTAACACGAAGTTATTTCTACCAAAACCAGTGAAAATGACTGGCCTTTGAAAAATACGTAATAATAGAATACTTTTATATTTATTGATTTATTACATTCTTACAGAAGCAGTTCCATGTTATGTAGTACATTTTTGGTATTATTAATCCATCTGGGATCATGATCCCTAAACTAGGATTGACATATTTATAAAATTGTAGAGCCAGTCATTTTGATTGCTGTGGTATTTCTAGTGCTAGTATCTAGTGATAACTGATATCATCATATCGAATGATACGCAGTAATAATTATAAAAACGTGTGAGAAGTTGTACAAAACGAGGAAACTGGTTAATTGGAGTTCGATAAACAGATTGCAACACTCTTTTACACTTTGACAAGTAGCAGTCACTTTGACTGGTATTGGTATAAATAGCCTCGATACAAAATTATTTCGAGTTTGAATACACAAAGAACGAAATAAAATTCATTATATTATTCTTTTAGTTATCGTTGCGAAAGTCATTACATCATTGCGGAAAGAAGCTATAACATGAAGTAGGAATTTGAAAATAAAATTGTAAAACCAGTGGATTTGACTGGCGCGGTAGTTCTAGTGTTAAAAGAGTAAAAATAGAAAACCATAGCGTTTGTTTTGTATTAGTTTCAGTAGCGAATCGCATTGATAGTCGAAAGCACTGTGGAATAACAGTCGGTTGTATAAGAGTATGCCGGCGAGAGGAAGTATCGAAAAGCGAATCCGAGCGTATCGAATGGAAGAGAGCCAGTGGCGAAGTCGAAGCGGTCGTAAAAAACGTATTACCAGCGTTGAATCCCTATTTCCACGCAGCAGGGTCTCTGCCAAAAGCTACACTTTGCTCGAGACCCGTTTACGTCCGATACCGAGAAGCCTTTGAACCTAATGACTGCTTCTACTCTGCCGGCCGGGAGAGTCACGTCGGCGCAGTTCCAGAAAAAACAAGGGAGACTTTCCGGCGTCGAGACGCGACGTTAAAGTGGCCCATGACTCTGCTCTCTGTCGTTCGTTCTCTGTTTCGCTCGCTACAGGGCTATGCTCTGGTCGTCCCATTTCGGCTACGAAGCCGGCGCACCAGAAACCGTCGTCTCGTCCAGGAATAACGACTGCCACAGAACGCAGAGAGTTACACGCACGTACCACGAAGCCATTGGCTGGCGTTAAACTCACCGAGTGGCCTCAGGGGAGGTCAATTGGTCGTGACGTCACCGGTGCAACACAATAAAATATAATGGCCGAGGCAGCCTAAGCAAAACATGCGACCGGTTCGTGACCCGAACAAGACCCGTTCAGAGCTGTCTACCCACTTCTTCCGTTCCTTTACTTGCTCCAGTAAAACGTCTCTTTTATCCAACATTCCATCGATTTCGTGTTATCACCAGACACTTTTCTGATTTTATAGAATATAAGCTCTAGCTGTAGTATGTCTCAGTACGCAACCACTAGACCGAAAATATTTACGCGACTTCGTATCGGTACCAATATTAATTAAAAAATATGGAATCTCCATAGAAAATTTCTTTAACTTATAATTACAAAGTATACGGGTTAAATGGATATTTAAATAATAATTCGGTATAAATAATAAGTTAAAGAAATTTACATAATTACAAAGTATACGGGTTAAATGGATATTTAAATAATAATTCGGTATAAATAATATGTTTGCATATTGTTTGCGTTCTATGCACTTTTGTATCCTTAAATTTTCCATAGAAGTGTTCAGTCTCATAGCGATAGAGAATGACAGTGAATAAACTAAATGGATTGTCCGGTGTGTGTCTAACTTCCATCGAGCTATGATAAATGTGCGGAGATAGGGACGTGTGCAGATTTCTAAAAAAAGAACGAAATACGATGACAGCACAAAGAGAATCGTCGTGATATAATCGTCGTTCCACTAAATATAATTATCATACAATGACGATGGCGCATGCCAGCGCGCTAATTACGCGATTAGACGACGCAGCCGGATCAGCGATTCCAAGAACGAGCGGCTGTCCATCTCGTCGCAGCGATCATACAGCTGTCTGTTGAACGAAAGGGATTAACGACAGAGCCATTAACGAGAGCAAGCGAATGACAAGTACGCGTGAAATGGCCGCGTTCCACGGCTCTTTACTCTATTCGACTATCTATCGTGTAAACATATGCGCTGAGACGCATCGGTTCGACGAGCCAAGGCCTTGAAAGGGTTCACCGTATCGGCTTCTCACGGCCCTGAGGCGGCCTCTCGAGATCTATACGCATGTATATATATATATATACTCTTCAAGAAACGTGATTCATTGAAGTAGCGCGAAGACAACGTCTCATTTGGCGAACAAGTTGAAATAAAAGTTTCGATAACTGTACAGGATATTGCGTATCTCATAGATTGCAGCGAATTTTTAATATCTCGTCAAAGTCACTGTTCTGATTAATATCTGAGTAATAAACGATATTGAAACATTAAGTTAAACGTTAATATCGAAGCAATATTAAAATATGAAAAAATAATCGATTCAGCGATAATCATAACAACAGTAGAAACAAATAATCGAACAAGAATAATTATCAATAAATAACATGGAGCAATGATTTCTCGAGGGTCACAGAGTCTGAATATTAATAGATCGGTGCATCGACGCATATTTCAACACGCTGTCTAATTTATTCATGCATATTCTACTCACAAATTGGCGACCATGGTCGTGAGGCGCGAAAAGGAATATACGAGTCGAATTTCAATTCGCGCGGCCGACTGAAAGTCTTGGCGACGAAATATGATCGGGGATTGCATACTGCACATGGTATTCCTGGCGGTGACGAGGCAAAGGGCGCGATTATCGATCGACCAAGACTGTCGTCAAAGGCAGCGTATTGTCCGTATTACGGTATAACGTTTTGTAGCAGGAAACGATAAATTCTAGGACACCCTGTAGATCGATCGATGTCCCGGAGAGAGCTATTCGCAGGGGTTAGGTCAGCCTACAGGTACGTAGCTGGATCACGGAGAGCCCGGTTCTCCGCTCTCACTCGTTTCCGTGTTTACGGCCTCCCATAAAGCCCATATCTAATAACGATCGACTGTTCCCGATTCTCCTCGCCGTACGATCAACTAAACTCTCTTACGGTCTCGTGTCTCAAACGAAGCGCGAATAACGGATTCAGCATGGAGGATGAACTTTGAAATCGAAAACTGCGCTACCGTTCGACCGAACGAACACAGTTTTATCCGTGTCGATTATTCTCGATCGAAAGTTGAACGAATGTGAGAGGCGAAGTAAAAACTCGGAAATCGTGAAAACGATCCGCGACGATTGAAAACTGCAGCAATGAAAATCGCGTGGACGATGCGGAATCGTGCGAGTGAATTGTCGCAGGAATTTGAAAAGTATCGTTCAACGTTTTATCTTTGTCTCGTAATTCTATCACGTTGCATTCCAAGGAAATTGCAATGTGTTCGTTGAAACGAGATAGTATTTATTGCCCCATTACGATTAGCGGTCGAGCCAGCTGGTGAACCTTCGACATAATTATCATTGAAGATGTATTATCGCGACGGTAAGAAAGGCAACTATAGTTTATTAATAGAATATAGCCGGCTGAAAGTCCTGATTACGTTAGTGTCCGAGCGACGCGTGCTCGATTTACAGCTAAATACATATTTGTTGTCAGTGACGTAGATAGATAGAATCGACGATAGCGTTCGACGAGATGATTTGTGGCGGTGCACGCCGCGAATTCTTTGCAGCCACTTTTCATTCGCAACGCGTTTTACACGTTCTGGCTGGTGATTTTGGCGCATAGATTCCGGAGTCGTCGTACCGTGACCGTCGGTGAAGTCGTTTTTACTGTTATGCTTTCAAGGCCGTTAACTCACGCCCACAAAGAGTTAAGACTATAGGCAAAGCTATAATCCAGCCAACATTTTGTATTTTAAGCTGATTATCTGTCGTGTAGTCAATCGGCTATGCAAATTTTCTTAATAAATTTTTACATTCTTGTGAAAGTATTCTTCGAACAATTTTACGTGTGTATTCGCGTCGTGGGAACAGTTTACGCACAAAATTCTATGTACATAAATTAAATCTTCGAGACTATTTACATATTTGTTGAACGATCGGCAAGCCATGTTGGTCGATTTCATAAATCGAAATGGTAGAGAAAAGTGACGCGCTTTCAAAAGCAGCGTTTTTTTTCAAATTCGCGTTGAAATTTACTACTATTCCTGCCATTTTCCGTTAGAAATCATCATACGGTATTAGAATTATTTATTATTCTTCTCTCTCTTTTTTTTTTTTTTTTTTTTTGAGAATTTAACATCAATCTCAGACATTAATTTATAGCCGATTAATAAAATTATAAAACAGGAAAAAATGTAATTACGCTTATAGACTATCCAGCCTTGTAATTTCGTTATTTTGTCACTGCAAATATAGTTTATTTATCCTCAACGAAATCAACGAAAATTTGATTACCGACCATTAAAATTACGGCGTGAACGATATTGTTGAGACATATTGGCGAGCTGGCTTAAATTTCATAATAACCAGTGTCAAAGCCATCGAATTGCATCGAGGTTCCCTCTATGTCCACCCATGTCGAGGGCAGTGCTCGTGACATTTTGTGTACTCGCACGCATCTCCCTCTCTGCCTGTGTCGAGTTCACCTCTCTCGATCGGACTGGGTGCGCGAGCTGGCACATAGGTGCACTCTGTGGCGCGTGTAGGAGGTGGGGCATTCAAGCTTTATCGGTCGTAAACACGCGAGTAATTATCGTTGCCGGCCATCTTGGCCCGCAGGCACGTCACATCCGGTCACTGACCATTCAATCGTTGCGATCCAAACTACGGCTAATAAATAATTCAGAAACAATGGGGACATCTCGCCTCCGCCTCTGCTGAAAATCCGAGACAGCCGGCCCGTGCCGTTAACCTCTTTAATACTCGGATTACTGAATGAGAATTAACCGCCGCCTTCTGACACCCTCGCAAGTTCAAGGTTTGCTGCTACTCAAACGCCATTCTTATTACTTGGACAATAATTCTTATCGAATTTTGGGATTAACCTTTTGCACTCTTACGTCGAGTCCGAGTAGACATCAGTTTTTATCTGAGGAGCTCCTTTGTCGAGTTCCACTCGATGTTCGTTCATGTGCACCTTTTTTTGCGAAACGCGCGAAAGAAAAGGAGGATTGAATGCTGGAAATTGTTTCAAGATATACCGTACACTTAAAAATTAGAAAATACAAGAATAATGCGAATAAAACTGGTATTTCAGTGAATTTCTTTCTTCCTTTATTTATTTTTTAGTCAAAGTAAATTTCAAATAAAACGCTTGAAAGCTGGGAAAGTTGGGAGCTGCTGGTAACGAAATTGAAATAAAATTCGCAGTGCAAGAGCGGAGTTTGACGGTCGTAGGAATCGCGAAAAGAGTAAGGCTGGACGTATCTTTCGAATCGAAAAAGAAACGAAATAATAAACAGCGTGCTAAAATAATCGTTGTTATGTAAAAGGAAGATTTTTGTTTGATAAGAAGAAAATACGAGATTCGAGAGTCCATCGGTTGAAACTTCGTGGAATTCAGCACGATGCGCCACGGTGCGTCAGTAACGGCGAATACATCAAGAGAGGCTCGCATTAATGATGATTGAAGGAGTGAAACGAAAGTACGAAGAGAATGCGTGGAATCGCCGAGGAAAATTACGTGGCATAGTCACGAATTTCATCGGAATGAGAGGCAATATCGTTCACAGTTGATGGTTACCCAACCACGTGGATTGTGTAACGTAGGTTACGTTACTCGACGAAGATAAACTGTGTAAGAAGGAAATTTTACGATGATATAATTCTCAACGTGGTCATTCGATGTTGTCCGATCTATCGAATATCAACAAAAATGGACTTATCGCATTTTTCTTCTGCCATCTTCGATCGTGACGTGTATTCGATGAAATTTAATAATATAAATCGACTGGAACTGTGTAAGAAGGAAATTTTACGACGATATAATTCTCAACGTGTTCATTCGATGTTGTCCGATCTATCGAATATCAACAAAAATGGACTTATCGCATTTTTCTTCTGCCATTTTTGATCGTGACGTGTATTCGATGAAATTTAATAATATAAATCGACTAAAAAGGAGTAAAAACCAGTCAACTTAATGGGTTAACGTTTCACGTTCTTGCAAATCGTCTGCGTGTATTTTTCCTTTTTTGTCTCGACACTGCCGAAGAGACAAAAGAACCGGCGAGGAACATGACGAAAAAAAGAAGCAACGCGATCTCCTGTCGGAATAGCTGGAGTTTGTCATGTGTTGCCCATACGGAATCGGTTCTTATTTTTTCAGACTCTCGTAACTTGTCAGTGTCGTCGTCGTCGTCGTGGTTGCTGTCACAGAGTGTTCCGTGAACGGAAAGAAATGTGTCGCCGAGGCGATGTCGACGAACCGAATGACCAGTGGCTCTCAATCCTTACCATTTTTATGTAAGCGCTCTGGGTACTCGAGAAACATGAGCGCGAACTCGAAGATCGGCTCGATGACCGTGTACGAGCCACTTGAAATGCGAGCAAAGGAAATCGAACTCGTTCGTACAGATTGACCTAGTTCGTTTCTACGTCGATCATCCATTCTCTTATGAAAGACGTGCCACTTTAGTCGCAACGATGAATTACGTGGCACGGAGAATGTTCACATGTATTCGCAATAACAGTGACGATTAACAATAACAATCCGTATTAATGACACGGTGATGTGCGTTAAGATTCGCAGAACTCGACTTTGGTCACGCGCTTCAATTCCTATAAAAATCATCGCTTTCGTTCCACACTCGAACAATAATAAACGATAAACGACAAGAACGCTTTTTTAAAAAATAATAAGCAACTTACACCGCTATGATACTCGTCCAGCAATGTGTCCTTCTTTTCTCGTTCCTCCTCGTACCTTTATTTTCATCCCTTTGTCGTATACTCGCCAAACACTGAATTTCTAAACTCTCGTTCGTCAAATGTAACCAGACCGCACAGATTCGTTCGATGGTTTCTCGCAGGATTACGTCGGTAGAAAACTGGACGCGATCGTCGATCGACGTTGGCAAAGGCAAAAGGGAGCCGCCTCCCTTAATGCGGTAACGCGAATTATCGTCGATGAAAGCGCGAATCCAGGATTTCCGACGTTCAATTGGACTGCGATTTGGCGCGGAACGAGATCGATCGGAGTATCGAGCTCGGTTTATCAAAGCGAACGTGACGCGGGGTTCGGCGTTAGTCGTTTTACGGGTAAATTAGGCAGTCGGCGCGCGGCTTGGCATGGGGCCTGCGAGTCTCCGCAGAAGAATAAGAAAAGAGCCGAGGGAAGGAGGTCTCTGGCGGCTGGCCAACCCTTTTATTTTTATACTCGGTCCCCGGTGTCGTTTCTCGCTGTCTTCTACCCTCGATCGCCATTTTCCCCCGCTTTCGCACGAAATAAGTTTATCAACAAACGCGCGGGAGATCCTCGGCCGTTGCAGGGAGCGCCGGCAGAAATAGAGCGGGTCGAAAATAACCGCGCAAGACGAGACGCGAACCAGCCTCGAGAAACCATTTTCCGATCCTCTCCTCCGGTGCCTTCCGCTCCTTTCCTCGCTTCATTCACCGACCTCTCGACGATCGACGTGGTCATAACTCGTACGCGCGAGTTTCTCACAAGCCAATCGGTTCTTTTTTTTTTTTTTTTTTTTATCAATAAAACATACTAAACTGGCTCGTGAAAATACGATTTATTTCGGAGATTTTTTTTATTCTTTATGATAGGATTTCATATTGAAAGGAATGGATTCAATCCAACGGTTCGTTTAGTCGGGCAGTAGCCAACTAAAATTTCCTTCGAATGAAGCTCGCATAAGCACAGTTCTGCGGAACTGAGTTTCTCTCAGTTTGAAAACTAACGTAATAACCCTCCTGAAACTTTCCAGTGCAAGCGTACCAGCATGACGTTCGGATTTTGACAATGCGTTTAAATGGCCGCGAGACTCAGTCAACCGTGTTTAATCTGATCCCTAGGAAGAGGCAAGTCTGGCCAAGTCGATATCCATCGGAGCAGGGGTTGCTTTGACCCTCTCGAAGAGAATCTATATCGTTGTTTTTCTGAACTCTACCCTTCTGAAAGGGCAGTCGTTCGAAGGTTCACGGTTCCGTATAAACACCAATTATCCGACAAACGAGGATAGATTATTTTTTTTTTTTTTTTTTTTTTATCGGGTCACAGTAGCACGACACCGTCGAGTCGATGAAAAAACCAAAGAGTTTGCGTTTCATCGAGTTGTTGCGCGTTTAAAAACCGTGACGGAATATCGACAGTGCTCTCTCGTCGGTTAATCGTCCGTCAAACGCGGAAAATGAAATCTGACTGGAACTGTCGCTGTGAAACATTGCCCGCTGGCCTGCTCTTTTTACCTGAAAAAGATTCCACACCGTGAACGAAAATCCCGGCAAAGGGAGATTCCAAAAGGCAAATAAAAAATTTCACTGTAGCGAAAATTCATATCCTGTCTGCGCCGTATTTTTTCGCTGAGCACCTGGATCCTCGACCATATAATTCCGTAACTTTCAATACATACACTGACGCGAGCTCCGACAGAAATTCTCCTCCTTTCCGTTGAAAATTCGCCGCTCGGATCGTTCCATTCTTTGCTGCTCCGTTCTCTCAGCGTGTACGTTCGAATAAATCACGAAATACTTGTCAGTATCTTGGACTCGCTTGCATAATTAAAGCGATATAATTAACGGAGTTTCACGAGTCTCGGTGTAATTCAATTCTCTTGTACAATAGTAACAAGCTTAGTATAATAAATACGCCAAAGATGTTTATGCGTTTCATGCGAATAATAAACTTGCTATTGTAAAATCAATCTGAAATTAAATTGGCGTGCATCGTTTAACGATCTCAACACGGCCTGTAAATCCCAACCTCTATTTTTTTCTCTAGAATTATCCTGATCTACACGCTAAGTTTCCGCTAATTAAAAACCAAATTCGTACGAACGTATTTAGTTTAGCCCCCACACTCGCCATCGTCTCGTTGGAATCGCAGCAAATATCAGTCTAACCCGAGTACACCCGTTCGATTAGAAATTACGCGTTCGGTCTCGCTTTGAGGTCGCGCCGAATTCCGGTGACCCGGTTTAAAGCGCGTCGAAACGAGCGCAAACAAAGTGTTTGCATTCTAAAAGCGAACCGATCGTGTAACATTAAGCCAAGACCGAATTCGCATACGCTCGCGTTATCCGAAATGATCGTAAAACGTTCTTCAACACCAGAGTATTGATGAGAGTGTTGATAATCGAATTTAATTTATTACACCGATGACTGACAAGCCTTTGAATACGATCTGAATAAGATTAGAAACGCGATTTGCAAACGAGTAAATGACCAGTTAACCGCCCAAAGAAGCAAACATCGCAAGGAAAAAATGGATATGAATGCAAAATAAATAGAATTGTATCGCTTAAATGTTAATACGTATTCCCCTTAGGTCTGCTAGCTATTGGAACGCGAGATATACAAACTGCCAATAAAACAATCGCACGAATAAAAACCACGCGTTTGCCCTGTCTTTTCATCTTTTTCCCGTTCGAAATAATAATCGGTGGAAGTTGGTTTCTGGTCTGGTCAACGTTCCGCGCTCGTGTCCCGGGAATAATAGCGAGAGAGGCGAGTTAAAATGTAAAGCAAAGTACGTCGGCGCTGTTCAATTACGCAGAGCGTAATGCATGCGGACTTCGGCTGGACAGGAGGACAAACCGCAGTCGCTAGGAGACGCGGAACGTCGAGTTTGCGAATGCAACCATCCACGTTACATGCACGCGTCCATGTATTCCGGATACATAGAGGTCTGCGCATCGGATAAACGCGCACCCCACGTATGCAACGCCGTTGCCCGCTCGAGTGCTTCTCCCCCTCCGGGTAATAACAGTAAATCCTTGGTAATAAATCCCTCTCCTCTGTCCCCTCTGCTCGTGCGCTGTCTCTCAGCCATGGCCTCTGCCTCCTCCACCTGTCCGTTCCTCCGTTTCTTCTCTTTCTCCCCTGTTTCGCTCTCTACTGTTTCCGTTGCGCCTGTATCTCGTCGTGCACAACCCCGTTCGCAAGTACTAGGACATGGTAAAAATTAGGTTGACGATCATCCGATCGTCAGAAAATTATCAAACCCTTTGACGATTATCGTTTGAAACGTTAGCATACGAAGAATTCATCTATTCGGTATTACACTATTAACTACGTGTAATTAAATTTGACTTCTTTCTCATTCATGTTCGCTGTATCTCTCGATAATTCGGTACCTTTGTCCATTAATTAAATTCAGATTTTTAACTAGATTCGATTTCGTCTAATATACTTCTTTTTGCGAAGACTTCAGTTAGAGATATCGTATTAGGTCGTCCGGAAAGTTTCTTTCGTTTTATAAGGAAATGATGGGTGCACAACATTTTCCGTTTTATATTATTTTTTTCGAATTACGTATGATCCATTTTGTCCTATCAAGATTAACATCACAACGTTCGACAGATTAGGTTTCATGTTTGTGAGGTGTTGATAGTTAGGTGATAGTGCTGCGGCTGGTGTATAGCTGTGAGGTACTTGTTGTTGGAGTATAGGATTTTTGTCTTTGTTCGAGTTGGCCTTTTCTCACTTAGCAATTGAATTTAGAGTGCCGGGGTTTGAACCTGGTCTTGAACGTTCGTAAACAACGGCGCTAACCACAGCTCTACCGTCGTCCGGTCATAAATAGGGTCTTTGTGTAGCTAGCCACGGGTCAGAAATCGTTGAAAAGTTTTACTATCGAGTGCCGCTACTTTGTATAAAGATGCATCGCTGTAAAATACGGGTCTGTAAAAGAAAGACACTTTTCGAACAAGCTAATAATTGTCAATTACATTTCCTATGAAATCAGCGGTTGCCTTAATATTTATGAACGCTGTACAGGTGTACGCTACATCGTGTTTCTCTGGCGATACGTTTCATCTCGTTGGCGCTATCGCGTTATTGTTTCCGTCCTAGTCGTTAGATTCCAACGTACGCGTTGTCGCGGATTGTTCTCTCTACTGCTATCGCGTTTACAGCCAGTCGACCCTTGAAAACTCCCTGGGGTCGTAGCGCGTATACCTACGTGGACGAAAAGCCAATGCCTCGGATGCAACGTTTCGATGGTATCGAGGATTACGAATCCGATTGAGGTGAAAGAGATGAAAGCTATGAGATGCGCTGTGAATTTAAGGGAGCGAAATAGGGGATTATTTGTTCAGTGGATCTATTACTGCAACTGTCGTTCGAAACGAACAATTTTATCGAAACCACCAGCTCTCCGTTTCTCAGAGAAATTTCTTGTATTTTAATTTTTTAGAGGTTCTAATGATTTTTTACGAAATGTATTTTCTGTAGTACAGGTTTCACAGTTCGGTCATCGGTAATTCTAATCTTCTAATCAATTGATCCGCTGATTCGGTATACCTTCCTGTCGCTGTGAGCTTGAAACGGCTGAGTCAGACTGACTAGATCTAATGTATGGGATTCCCGTTGCAAACGCAGCGTGTCATTCTTTATTAGAATTTTCTCGCATTTGCTTGATGAACACGTGTTTCCTACTAGTCGTTGAATTATCGTAGTATGCGCGACTCGGAGAGATTAGCAACTTTCCTCTGTAATTGCTTACGTGATACAACGTAGCGACCAGCTACGGCGCTCAATCGATCGACCTTAATCGACAAGAATGAACAAGGGTACACGAACAACCTTCCACTTATCACGTAAACACAGCGCTGTGATCGATAAGAATGATTATACCTTGGATGACATAAATGAAGGGAATGTCGGAAAAGAGGTCTATGGTGAATAATATGAGTGCAAAATGTACTTTTCAGCGCAGTATATCGTGAAATCTTATGAAATTTTCATTTATCTCGTACGTACAAAAAGAATAACGTTCATTCAGAGTCATTGCATTATATATACCGAACATACTGTAATTATAACTGAAATTAATCTCGACGAATTAGAATTTCGCGTATCCGAAGCCGAGCATTAATTTATTACGTATAAACGAAGTAAGGATGAACGTGATTTTCAAATTAAAGTTGCGAAGCAGTTTTTATAAAAATCGATCGACTGACCTGGTGTTCAATTATTGTTTCAGAAAAGAACTCAGCGCGCAACAGCCGACGAAGGCGCGTGAGCGAGGGCGCGAGCCGCGAGAGACTAGAGAAAGACGGTGAAAGCAATTTATCGACGCGGCAGGAAGACCGGGAGAACAAGGGTCCACCTTCCGGCAGGCCCAGCAATCGTATACCACGAACCGTCTTAGAAGAGGCGAACAGCGCATCGAGCAGCGCGTCGAAGCTGCGAAAACGTGGAACTGCCGTAAAGAGTCCGGTGGAGAGTCCATCGCAGAGACCCGTGCGACGAAGGCCGAGGCTCAGTTGCCAGGAAACGAAAACAGAGGCGGAAGAAGATACCGAACACTCGGGCGGCGTAAAGTCTGCCGAGAAGGAGGAACGACTAGGTGGAAGACTCGAGGAGGACGAGCGTGGCGAGGAGGAGGACGAAGATCAGGAACGCTGCGATCCCCTGACTAAGAGGCTCAGGACAAGTCCGGTCGGTAGGAAGCTTAGATCCGAGCGAAAGGGAGGTGGGAAAGGTTGCGAGGAGATAGCGTCGGATCTCGAGGAAACGGAAGAGGAGGAAAGGAAGCAGGAGCGAGCCGAAGGGGGAGAGGTCGAGAAGCTCGAGGAGAACGAGGAGAGTCAATCTAGGGAGCGAGACAGAGAACCAGAGCCTCCGCCTCCGAACAAAGTAGTAGACCCTGGAGGCGACACGGTTCTTCAACAGAGGCGATCGAACGCGGATCAGAAGGAAGAAAGATTTGGAACTAAGGGAGATAGCGGTAGAGAGAACGGCAAGGAACAGCAGGTGTTGGTGAATGGATCGCTGCTCGACTCGTCGGTGGTGGTCGACAAAGGCAGCGTCCTCAGCGGTGCCGAAGCGAGCCTGTTAAAGTCCGGCTCGAACGGCAAGAGCGTCGAGGAGGAAGAGGACGAGGCCGAGGACGAGGACGAGGACGAGGACGAGCGCGAGGACGAGGAGGAGGACGGGGACGAGCCGGAACATCGAAATCGTGCTCGGGGACAAGAAGAGGAACCGGAAGGGAAGGAAGTGCAGGAAGAGCAGGAAGAGGAGGAAGAGGAGCGTGGCTCGCGAAGAACCGAGCTGACTACCGAGCTAGGCACGGAGGATAGCGTGGGTAGCGTGAGCGGCGCGAGGGCGGCGAGCGTCGAATCGGTGGTCGAGCTGCTGGAGTCGAGCAGTCAGGACTCAGGCTCCGTGCTGGAGAGGCTGAGTCCGCTTAGTAGCAGCGGCGGCGGCGGCTCTGGCAGGCAGAGCCTGCTCCTGGAGCAGCAACGGGAGCAGGAGCGAAATCGGCACAACGAGAGCCCTGTCATTCTAGCCGAGAGACTGAACAAGCCGCCACCGCCGGTAGCTGGTCACCATCATCATCACCTGCAGCAATACCATCAACACCATCACCACACGCCGCCGCATCATCATCAACAGCAACGTTACTCGACCGGTAGTCCGGTGATACATCATCATCCGCAGCAGCAACAGCTACAGCATCAGCATCAGGTAGCGAACAGTCCGCATCATCAGCAGCAACATCAACAGTCGCAGCATCATCATCAGTTGTCCTCGTCGAGCCTCCTCGAGGTGCAACAGCAGTCTCACACATCGAGGGGCGGCGATGAGGCCGGCCTCATGGAAGTGGAGGCTGGGGCCGGGATACCTGGAAGCGGAGTGCTTGCTGGTGTGCCAGCAGCGGTCGGTATCCGAGCGGTCGGAGCCGCGGCTGGTAGCGGCGCCGCGAGTGCAGCTTATGGGGACAGCGGCTCCGACAGCGGGGTAAGTTCCCTGAGGAGCGCCGGCTCTGGCGACGAGAGGAGCGGTAGCAGAAGCTCGGCGCTCAGCGTCGACGAGACCACCAGCTCCTCGACACCAGCGGCGGCCGCCACACCAGCTAGAGTCTGGCACGTGCAAAGCGTCCAGCACACGTCCTTACTAATGGCGCATCCTCAACCACCTCCCAGCGCCGGACCGAGCTCCGCGGCCGCCGTGGCTGCGGCAGCCGCTGCAACTGCTCCACCGGTCGGCTACCAGAATCCCGCACCACCACCCGGTCATCATCATCCCGCCGTTGCGTCTGAAATGCTTTGGAGGTCTCAGAGGTACCCGCCGCTACCGCACTCGTTGCTCGGACCTGCTCAACCTACTCCCGAGGAGATCGTCGAGAGAGAGAGGATGCTTCGGTGAGTTTTAACTCTATTTTTACTTACAAGATTTACGACCTTCTCTCGACGAAATACCTTTACGATAGGATGATGCGAGCTCGTCGAATTGCCCTTATTCAAATTGGATAAAATCGGCTCTTCTATCTGATTTAGAAGATGCGGTAAAAGAACGTCTTTGTTGTATCCATCGCCAACCCTACTAATTTACCTATTGTCTGTGAAACTATACTTTCTTTTACCCCTGAACCGGTAAATCATTTCAAAGTATCATATGCAACTTTCCGATAAACATGACAATCACTGTCGTCAATACCGTCAAAGCGATTTTCGAAACGTCGAAGGACTCGCGCTCCCTGGCACGGCCATCGACAACGACGGAGAACCTAGCGGGGCAATTTTTCGATTCGCTTGGCTCGGTTTCAATAGCGGCGCTGTTTTTGCACCTTGCGTGCATTCCGCTCGGTCAGGAAACGAAATGCCATCAGGGAAGTGAATGTCTCTCGAAGGCAGCTGCGTGCAACGTTTCTTGCCCGACCTCAGCCTTTCGAGCGTTCTTTGTTTGCTCTCTCGCGTGACTGCCGACTATAAGGGGGAGGAGACGAAAAAGTAGCCAGGGTGGAAGGAGACGGACGTGGCAGTGTCTACCTGTCTGCGTTTCCGGACGGCAGCTGCGACTTGCTGCCAACTTCCGTTGGGTGATCGCGATAAGATGCTGTTACCGATCGAATCCATTCAACGGTTTTGCTACCGAACCAATGACCCGAAATTCCTCGCTTTCCGATATAAATAAAACGAACCTAGATCGTTCACTGACTCGGACGTCGACGTACTTCCCTCTCGAGGTCGAACGGTTCAAGACCACTCGGTGAAGTTTGACGGCGAACTTCTTCGCTCGAGAATACCAAACTTCAGCTCGTTCTATCGTCAGCGTCTTTTTAACTCGTTGTAGGTTAACATATTCTCGAATCCTTCGAATTCTTTTTTTTTTATGAAAAATCCTGTTATTTCGAACGTACTTGCACAATATGCAGCGTCTGCCCCTCCAAAATTATCTTACCGAAATTAAGCTAAAATGCAACAGTTGCGTCTGTGGTCAAACACTTTATTCGCGAAAAATATGTAAAACTAGTAAAATTCAAGTACGTACGTCGAATACTAAAAACGAATATTTGAACACTACGTTTTATTAATATCTATCGAAATATAATTTTCATTTAAAGTAGACTTTAAGAATGAACGCGATACGCGTGTATATCGGTAGCAGCGAGTGTATTAAAACGCGAAGATTTCCAAACTTGTCTTTCAACGAATCGTCTACGAAAAGAAAAAAATGCAACCTTCTAAAAATATTTGCTTGCAAAGTTTACGAGTAGACTTTATGACGTAAACGCGTGTGTTTAGAGATCTAAAGCCTCATATCTGGTGCAAGGAAGAAGAGGGTGTCCCGGTCGACGAGCTATCGCGATCACGCGTTCTTCCGCGACATTGGTATTGAACAGCGCCCTTCGTTTGTTGGTTTGTTCCTGACAGCTTCGACGAAAATAAACCAGTCCTCGAGTACATACCACAGATCGCTTTCGGGTCGTTTATTTACGTCAGCGAAAGCACCAAATATTCCACGAAACTCTGGAGAATGAGAGCGTTGGTTGGAAAAGTGGCGTAACGGAGGCAAAGGAATCGTCGTCGCGTAAATTCGTTTCATCACGGTGTCGAAATCGTGTCGTTCGTCCTACGCACACTTTTCGCCGCCTATCATCGACTTAACGACGCACGTCATCGAGTAAATTGCCTCGCAGTCATAGGTCCTGGCAATTTTAAGCTATCTGAATCGTATTTGCGTCTCTAGTCGAGCGTAAATAAATTTTCCTTTCTGTTTTGTACGAAGACATTGATCTGGATCTGTAGTTGCTCGCAAAAGTGTCCGCATGACTATTTCGCATCGGCTGTACGAAATACAATTTCCATTGCAATAAATATTTCTAAAATGACAAATTACTTTCCCTCGTCTCTTTCCTTTTCTCTGTTTTCTGGTCTTCTGCTAGTCCTGTAATAAAGTACAGCAAGAAATAACGTCGTCGGGTATTTTTGCGACCAACTGTACAACTCGACGATTTCTTCATGTTGTCGTAAACAAGCTAATTCTCGAGCAAACGAACAAGTACGTACATAAATCGAGAGAAGACAGGCTAATAATTAACAACGGGTCGATCTTCCAGCTCCTTCTGGCACAAAACAAGTTGATATCGTCCCATTGCGAATGATTGCACGCTACGAGACCGTGTTGCAACAGCAGGACCTACCGCCGCTCTAAACCTCCTGCTTCGCTAAATTGGTTTCGTGCATATTCCTAGGCACGTTAATTCAGCTCGTGCCTTATCCTTGAATAATTTTTCCAGCAAGATCGGCAAGCACGCGTATCCAAGATAGATCGTTCGCACGAGGCCCAGATCTCGGCCGATTGCAGCCTGTATTTTCCAATGTCACGCGAAATCTTCATTAGGCTGGATGATATTCGTGTTGGCCGCTGCGGAACGCACCGTGCCGCACTCGAAACTCGAACGAACGAGCCGTATACTTTCTCGATAGTTTCGTTACTTTTCGTGCATCGTAGATCACGACTCCTCACGTGAGCCAAGAAACTTCACCGCGCCGATCTTTATCGCCAGGAGGCGATCGACAAACCTAAGTGCGAGCGTGTTATAGCGGCGCAGCGCGTGAAATTCAGCAGATTCCTGGAAGGATGCGGCGCGGAGTGGTTAGACGTTGCGGAGTTAACTTTGCCTCGTATCAGCCATGTTCTACGACGAAGATTTAATTAACGGCGCGAAGTTGAGAGTATGGTTACGACCCGAGCGAAACTCGGACTACTTTCGCTTCACTCTCTCTCTTCCCTCCTCCTCTTTTCTGTACCGTAGAAGCTCAGAGGCGCCCTTTCTGCTTGGAAATTTCGGTAACGAGCTTCCGTTCCCCTGCTTCGAATTAACGCGACGATTCGAAACTGTCGGTGGTGCAGTTGCGGTATCGAGCCAAGTGGCCGGGCACAACGATCGAACAAACACACTGCGGCAAAACATCGCGTAGTTTCGCCCTTTTTCCTCCGACGAGCGCATAGCCTTGCTGTTATTCTGCTCCAAATACGACCGATTACGTGGCTCCTACGTGTAACTGGCGCGATTTAACGCTTATGCAAGTTCTTCCCTCCTAAAGCTTTCCGTGAGCAGAAAGGAGGCGATCGACGATTCGTGGCGACAGAAACTGGCATTTGGGCACAAGGTCAGGCTACTTGTCTTTTTATCTTCTTCTTCTCGCGCACATCTTCTTCTTCCACTTGTTCTTGCATGCTGGAAGACCTCGTCCAAGACCGTTCGCTAACCGGTACGGAGGGAAAGGAATGCTCGCCAGGAAGCTATAAAAATACGTAGCCAGGCTGCAGTAGTAAGAAAAGACCACCGGTGCTCTCCCCGGTGTACAGTGCCACCAGTCTCGTCAAGGATCGCATCTGCATAGAAATATGGTCTCGCTACTGGTCGTTGGCAGTTTTTCCTAAATTGTTTCTCCCTGCTACGCTCTCCCTCTTCCTCCTGACTCTTGGTAATACGCCTCGTTCCATGGAACGGGTTCTCGTTTGGCTACCTTGGAGCACGTTACGGCCAATCGCGTTCACGCTTATCCGCGCGATACGCGTTCGTTGATCCTGCGCCGTTTCGTCTCCTTTCATTCTCACGTGCAAATTTTCCAGCGTTCACGACGTTACGAGGGATCGATCGCGGATAGGATCAATTTACAGACGCGTAACTCGCTGCACGGTACACGATAATTAGAAGTTGACGATCGAGGAAGAAGTTTAATTACGTAGCGAAATATCACAGCAGCGAGAAGAAGCGCACGATGGGACAAAATGGTTGGAAGTCGAAAATGCTGCGTTCGTTGAACGTAGCTGGCCTCTGCATTGTCCTTTCGCCTCTT
This sequence comes from Bombus terrestris, assembly GCF_910591885.1. Classification (NCBI taxonomy): domain Eukaryota; kingdom Metazoa; phylum Arthropoda; class Insecta; order Hymenoptera; family Apidae; genus Bombus; species Bombus terrestris. Next base: position 7,549,656 of record NC_063276.1, read on the forward strand.
TGACGATTCGAATGAGTTCATTACGCAACCAATTGGTATCCATCACGCGCAGACTTTCTTCTTTCGTTTGTTCGGCTCGGGATGCCATTGAACACCGCGGACGAGCAATTTATCTCGAGGTCATCGCGTTATCGTCTCTCACGGGCTGACGGGGGACACGTTCAAAGGCCATGTGGGCGAAACGCAGACAATGATGGCCAGTCGTTATGCGGTTCACGTGGCACACGTCCATCAACGCGGATGGTTTGCACGCTGGTCACGCACACGCGTGCAAAATCTCCCTCTCGCTCCCTCTATCGACGTCTTGCGCTCCTTTCTCTTCGCTTGTAATTACCTACCTATTGGCGCTTGTCCGCGCTGTGAATAAGCCGAATCCGTTGCCAGATTATACGCCACCGTGAAAGCTAGCTAGAAAGCTGGCCAAAATCCAAATGTTGAAATTCAGTTTTAAAGACAGAAAGAAATTGAAACTGGAAAGAAAATAGTTTTGGCTATGTCTCGCGAGTCTGCGGTTACCTTTGATTATTTTACCGCGAGATCACGGAAATAGCCGGCGTTTATTGTCTATCCGTCTGCTAATTCTGTCGGAGGGAAATACGCGAGGAAATTTCGAGCTGCCTGGTTTTTTACGGCCACGCTGTTTTTACACTCGTGACGCGAGAAGTTGCTGCGAGTAACAATGCTTATTGACGTTATCTGGAACGTGTATCTACTGGTGTACCTTTCATAAGCGACCGTCTATTTTCTCGAGACCAGCATGCGCTAATAAACGTCTTTTTCTCTTCCACCTCTAACCACGTACGTACTTGGAAAAACCTTGCCAAGTCTGGCTGGATCGTCGCGAACAAACAGCTATTAATTAAATTACTCGACTCGGTTACCGCTTATCGTTACGGCTAACCTTGTGTTTCGTTTCTCTTAACCAGAGAATAGCAAAATACTGCCCGGAATAGAAATGAATTTTTCGAAGCAACACTGTCTTCTTTCAACGATTTTAACAGGAATATAGTAACGAGCAAACTCGTCGTTCTCGATGCATTTATTTTCACATCGCACAGACGATATTCTCCGGTAGATACGAATATCTCAATCTTGAAAATACAAACGTCGATAAATGATTGTTTAGAAGCTTGCGAAAAACGATAGAGGTGATATTTTCTAGGCTTTGAAGTTAGCGAGCCGAGTTCTCGGATCAAGGACAGATATCGTTTTATTATCTGACAGAGAAGGTTCGCAGAATCTATTTGAAAAAAGAAGTAAAAAAAGAAATAAACGAGGGAAGAAAAGGCAGAAGACAGTGGAAGAGACCTATTGCGAAGTTAATAGGGTGAACGTGGAGGGAAAGAGGAAATTCAGCGTGTAACCGATTCCGAAGGTTCGTTCAGCTCGATTGAACTCTCCCATGTCGAGAGAAAAATCAGCGTTGCGCCAATGACTTCCTATTTCCTTCTACGTGGGCTCTATTCGGGTCAGTGACTTAACGAGTGGAATCCAGCCTCGAGACCGTATTCTCGGCTCGAAATCGTGTACACAAATAGCCCGGCGTATAATAATGCGCGGGATATATAGCTCATCTGCTATAATTGAAGCGACGTTCTGGTAGAAACGCGCCGGATCAGACATAAATATTTGATCCTGAAACGTTGCCTGATCTCGAGCGATGCGGAGCATGCGACAGCGCTATTAACGATTCTCAACGTGTCTCATCTGCTGCAATTTTAATTAACCATCTATTCCGACTAACTAATTAAAACTCCTATCGCGCCGTGTTAAACCGAAAAACGTAAACCAGGTTCGTTTTGTAAGAGCAACGTTGAGAAAAAGAATTTGTCCATCGTATTCACAAGGACGAAATCGAAACCAGCTGACATCGGTGAAATCGCTGTTTTCGATTTTATCTGTCCACCAGAAGCTCAACAAAGCAAACGACGAATTTCCTCGGTTAGGTAAATTTTTTATCAAAAAGACTGAACACGATGCAATGGCGAGTGCTCGTGGGTAACGATCTATCCTGCAGAGTCAGGAAAGGAAAATGAAGCGGTGGTTTCTAATTCGAGAGACCATTAGAAAGATGAGCGTGCCATCCAACCCTTTCTTTCGTCGTGGAAAGAGGAGAGAGGAGAGAGGGCTAGGTCGAGGCTTTTCACGAGTGGAAGAACGCGCAACGAGATTTGCGTGGCCGAGAGCCATAAAACGCGTCACGCACACGTGATGCACGCGCGCTCCTTCCTCGCGCTCGCGTGCTCGTCCGTGTGGATGCCTAACTGCGTGTTCCTCCGAGTGGCTGAAGTGGCGAGCCCATTAGCGTGGATCATAAAGGTCCTCAACCTAGTGAGTCACCACGGGTCAATAATTACTAGCGAGGACCACGCGATGCTCCTCCATGCTCTTCTCTCTCTTATCCAATGTATTCAGAACGATCCATCGCGAAACCAAGTTGCTTCAATTGCGTCGATGAAAGAACGATGTGAAGACGTTTTGCGCGATTTTTTCCTCTCGTCGCGTAACCACGATTAAACGTTCGCCAATGTCTGCTCCGATTCTGCTACTCGACAACTTGTCATCCACATTAAACAAACTATCCGCGAAGCTTCGGGTTAATCTATCGAGAGACAGATTCCAAGGTCGGATACTTGGTCTTGGGATTTTGATTAACTGGAAAACGCCGTCATCTGGCTCGCACGTATTGACGCAGTGCGTGTCGCACGCAATCCTTATAACAGGTTACGTCGTCCACGAAGACGACTAGCTCCTGATGACGTGTCAGTGGCAGGTGTGCGTCACGTGAAACTTCGTGCACCCAATGCATTATATTTAGAACTCGCGTCTCTCCCTTTTCTCTTCAGTTGCTATTGGAAGAAACGTTGCAGGAGACAAGTGGCGCGTTACGAATCGTTAGCGGTTAATTCTTGCCATTAGCGTGTTTGGTAATACGCGTAAAATACGTTAAATACGATCATCGTTTCTTCCGAAATATTCCGGTTTGAAGGAATACGACAATGATTTTCCATCGAAAGCACATTGATTCTTCGTACCTTTTCGATCGAAGTTATCCGCTCGGATTTCTGCCAAATTCTCTTGTTCCGATAGACGAAGAATTTTTACGACCCCGTCGTATTTTCACTCGAACTATCGTTTATATGCTAGAAAATACTGGTTCTATCAAAAACCTGTACATCCCTATTCGATATCTTGGAACGTGGTTTCCAAAGGATTTCAAACATGCCAGTCAAAGAACACTGTGCATCGAGCGTCCCGACATTTATCGCCATTTTATTGGCCTTTTTACGCCAGCCTCCGATTCCATACAACAAAGGCGAATAAATATTTATCATGGCGAAACACGTGGCTCGACTATTTCCCGTGGTACGTGTCGTTCGCACAGAAAGCCGCTTTAAAAGCTTTAACTGCGATTTTCCAGTGGCCTGTCGCTCGGCAAAAATATAAATAGGAATCAAGATATAATTCGCCCTGTTTGTGTTAACAAAGAACGGTATTGTGGACGGTATCGTGGAAATTTCCCAATACGGTTGGCTCGATAATTGTTAATTGCAGAGGCACGCGATCGAGCGTTTAGCCTGGCGCGAACGTCTGTTTACGCGAACCGTCACGCTTGCTCGACTTTAATCGACGAGAGGGTTCTGACTCTCTTCGGTCCAGCTTTTTCGAACGAGAGTAACGACGGCCCGGGCATTTTTTACGAGGAAAGTAAAACGGAACGGCCCATAAAACCGTGCGCGGCCCCGCAATTCCATCTCTCTTCGGCTCCAGCCTGAAATCGCATAAACTTTGCAACAAACTTCCTCATCGCGCATCTCCCTTCTCTCCTCGTCCTCTCCTTGTGCCGCGTTCCACGGGTAAAGTTAACGAAACGATCGTGTCGGAGAGAAGGTGGAACGCTGTTTAACGGCGGCAAGCTTTACGACCACTGGGGTGTCTGGACTTTCAGGAATTTTTCAACTTCGAAACTGCGTAGATTATTCTTGCTATCCGAGCGTTAACATTCTCGTGGTCCACGACGTATTAGTCGCACGTCCTTGCTTTAGTAGAGTTTCAGACACGGTGGAACCTCGTTTATTCGAACCAGTCAACGGACACAGTAATTCGATAATAAATTTGATAAAAAAGCTTCAAAAGTTCTCCTCTCTGTTCCTTCTTACTAGCAAATTGAACCAACGTTGGCAGAATTTTACTTGTCGTAAATTACGAGTCATTGATGTGTATCGATAGATAGCCTTGCGCGACGTTATTAGCTCGAGGTTAAAAGAAACGAAACTTTACGAATCGCAAGTCACCTGATTATGCCATTTGATGTAAAAAGGTTGTAAAACAGTTGTTAGTCTGACGAATAACTTATAACTTGTCGAATTAGTAGCAGCGATAAATCGGCAAATTGTTGTGCGAAATTTCTCATGTTGGGAAATTCGTTTCCGCGGCGCGTCCAGCCCTTCCTTCTTCCACGTGTATGTGATTTATTCACGATACAAGTAAACTTTAACTTATAGACATTCAGCTTGGAATTTGTACATTCGAGACTGATAATCAACTCATTCGTACTGTAGTATCGTGGACGAGAGGCCTAAGAGATATCGAGCGAACTATAAACAATATCGCGAGAAAGCCGAAGTGCCGATAGGCCTAACAATGTATCGTTGGTTCTTCGATTGAATAGTTTCGCGGAAAAGCCTTGCGTGACCCTGGCCACGAGCGGTTGCGAAACACGTGCGTGATGGGGCTAAGACGAGAGACAAAGGGATGCTAAGGGACAAAGACGAATTAACGCGTTGACTGCCGCGTCACCCATATTCGGGTGACGGCAAAGTTCCTGATCGGGCCGCATCACCCGTATTCGGGTGACGCTTATTTGACTACTTGCGAAGGATCGTCGTAGGTATTTGATAAGATATTTCAGAGGAAATAATAAGACTATTGGATTGTTATAAAAGTAATACGAAAATGGTTTATTAACCCTTTGAGTGCTGTGGGCGCATATAGGTGTCTGGCGAAAGCTATCGGTGTGGACTGAGGACATATATATGCGTTTTCTGTAAGTGCCCGGCATGGACTAAGGACGCATGTATGGGTTTTTCAATTTTTCCGAACACCTACGCAGAAGTAATACTATTACGTTTGTGTGAAATAAATATAAATGCATTGCTTACGGCAGTAAACAAATGCCAATAGTGCCTCGTTATTGTTGAAGTGGTCACCACTTGTAAGAAAACTCTACGTCTGGTTTTTTTAGTTTTCTCAAGCACTGAATTTTTCACAAACTACTAGATTATTAACTTGTGTTAATATTTACTAAATTTAGTTTTCTGGTTTATTGTTTTCTAGTTTATTACCCAAATTCTAGTTAACTGTAAATTTCAATGTTTATAGTAAATAATTAAAAATAACTAAAAAATAACGCTCTTGAATAGTTTAATCTCGTGCAAAAGAATTACTATAACTTATTACGATTTGCGCTTTGAATAGTCAATCAACAGAGTTCAGTCTAACGAAAAAGTATTCCGTCCACAGCGATCGTCATAGGCCGCGAGTATTTAGCACTCAGAGGGTTAAGAAAATTATTTCAATTATTTTTTAAACTTTAAAGCATTCTATAGAAAGCTGAGGATGGTCGGGACAATTTGGACAATAAGTTGTTGTTTTCGTTAAATTCTCTCGTGTCTTTGATCGGTCCGTTCGACGTCTTTTATCCGCATAACGTAGTTTGCATGCGCGTCTAATGCTTCTTCCGGAATCATTTTTCCGAACGGCGATATTATGCTAATTCCGCCGAAGACAAGGATTTTTTGTATTTTCAGACAAGCCTAATAATTTTATTAGGTTATATTCAATCGTATATTATATAACGTAATCTGCGATTAATTTTTATAAGATATAAGTATTGTCTTTAATATATATCAACAATTACTTTCAGTTAATTTATTTACAATGGCAGCTTCACCTACTGGTGGTGTAAAAGCAATGAATATTGGTGGCCGTTTAGTGAGAGAAAGAGAACGTTTGATTGGTATGACGGAAGAAGAACGTGCATGGAGAGCCCGGTATCTTAAAAGCCAGATTCTTGCACCAGAAGAACCATTAACAACAAGAAATATTTCATTGAAACAGTCCTTAGACTGTTTCTGGTGGCAGCGACTACTACATTGTTTAAAATTTCAAAATTTGGATAGCCAAACGTGCCAATATAGATATATTAGATAAAAATTTTGGTAATAATTCTCAGCTAATAATTCTCTAAATCTTCTAATATTTACATCCTTCCTTGTTGCAATTTTCTAAACCGTCAAAGCGTTCGCAAGAGAAATTGCCAGAAGGAGTTGAATGCCAAGTTTTCGGTACCATTTGATTCCTTTTCTAATTGTAGTGGCATAAGAAACCATTTGGTCGGAATAATCTGTACCACACTGGTGGCTTGAAGGAGATTTCGTTGAAAACATGCGCGACAGTCAACGTGTTAACAGTCAGTGCTAGTTGAGAAGTGAGAGAGTGCGAATTGCGTTGTCAAGAGAGTGTGACCCGCGTGAGAGTTAGCGTTGGATCTGTGGTGACAAGAGTTGCAAAGTAACTATCTAGTTGTCTTAATTATAATTCGTTATTGTGATTAGTTCACGTTAAACAACCATCGTTTCCTGTTTAACCAACATCTGTCTAATCCATTTATTGTAAATAAACTAATCATAGTAAAAATCTTACAATACGAAGCGACTAATTAACTGGAAATCGCGAACAGTGCTGATCTATCCTGTAGCGTTCTCCGATTCGTGAATATCGATCTGCAGATCCGTAGTCGATGTCTGGCGGTAAAGAACGAATTTCACGGGATTCTATATTCGGTCAGCGTTTACGAACGCGACACCGGTTTGACCATAACGTCTTTGGTCTCGGGATCGCATCGAGATCGAGAAGTTTTTCGCTAGAACAGCGCGGACGCGAACGTCGCCTCTAAAAATACACGCTGTAGCCTAGCATCGAGGTCGTCACGGACGAACGGGAGCGATCGAAGAGTCGTCGCAGGGGAAAAACGGCGAGACCGAGTCGCACGCGCACAGAAGCGAACATGGAGAAAGAAAAGGCCAGAGGTTCAAGAAGAGAGGAAGAGAGAGAGAGAGAGAGAGAGAGAAACGTAGGTGGTGAAACAGATTTTCGGTGGGTGGAAAGTCAGAGGAAAGGGAAACATGTTCGCTCTTTGCAAAGTAAATCCAGAATCGCAGCCAAGGACGTGGGTCCAGATAATTTTCCAAGAATTCGCGAACGTTGGATTCCCGAGAATGTATAAAGTACTCGTCAACAAACCTGTTGGCGAACGGTGTTTCGGAGCAACGATGTTCGCAAACATTTTACGAGTACTACTGTTTCGTAATAAACTCGCAAACGGTTCTCGAAAGCTACGCAACTATTTTACATACGGCGGAAGGTAACTGTAATACGGGGAAATATTTATAATGCTAATGAAGGTTGAAGACGTTCCGCGCGTAATATATTCATCGCGTTGGCGAATAACATGCGAACCGATACGAAACGAACAAAGTACAGTTGGCGAACATCGATGAAAAATACGTGTAAAAATGTGACGGAAACATCGACGAAACTTCAGCTGCGGTTAGATGACGATAATATCTCGGAGAAAAAACTAACTGATTTGTGACAGTGGGTCGTTAGAGAGATGGCGGTGAAGAGGAAGAAACAGGAATTGCTGGTGAATCGTGACTGCGACGAAATTCAAATCGATTCGCGACTAACCCGGTCGTAACAATGTCAGTAAACCTCACTGGCGCGCTATAAAGGGGACGCAAAGTTCCAAAGTGTGTCGGGGCTGGAAAGAAAAACGGATCGAGAGATAAACCGACCGACTGAATTCGTTTTCGAGATCGCTGGTGCACGTCGGTTGTTTGCGTTTCACGGCTAGGAAAAACAAGATGGGGAACGATTCTCGACACTTCGGCCTTTTAATAATAGCGCGTCTTATTCAACGTGGAAAAGAGTTCCACTTTGATATCGCGTTTTGGCATTGGCGTTGAATTCCTCCAGGAATATTTTTCTGTTAACTTTTCGTTCTATTTTTACGAAGCACGGCACTGCCGTTCGCTTAAATTGCAACAGATCGCGAGTGAATATTGTGATTCTTTTCACGTCGTAATTTTCCCGGGGGAAATGAATTGATTTAACGAGACCAAGCAAAGAGAACATAATATTTCTCATTTCCTCTGGTATATGTTTGCTATCTGTATCGATATGTGTACAGTGAGTCGTTCGAATTTTAAAAGCAATAAATCTATCGGAATTTAGTAGAGGTTAGAAAGGATCTGTCTCTCTCAAGAACGTGGCAAAACCTTTAAAGATCTCTAGAAACGATATAGAAGCTGTGCTTCTTTTTACCGTGCAAAAGTTTCTGTATCTTCGTGATTGCGCTGAAGCTATTTGATGTTGAACATCGGTAATTTAATTGGCTTTGATACCAACCTGTATCTCGGAAGACGATCTAGTCAACGCCCGTACTATACTTAGTCTGCCATCAATCGTTGATATTTTCATTGAAAACGCGGTCGCGGAATATCCTCGTTCATACAAATACCGGTCGCACTGGCCGGGGTATCCAGCGTCAAACGTAACGCCAGAAACTGGAACAACCAGTTATTCGACTCGCCTCGACTCGTCTCTCCGCGAACTTTCCTCCCTCCTTCTCTGTCTGGTTCGAACAGCACTCGATCCGTGACTGGAAGCGAGTATTCTGGGTTACAGATGCACTCGGTCCATCCTGCACTCCTCAACCATCTTCTTAAAATCCCTGTGTAATTATTCACAGCTGGTTATTACGCCGCGTATAATACGCTCATGGCTTTGGAATTCACTCGAAATGCCTCGTAGAATCGCCACGATCGCGCAGAATTAGCGGACGACAGCCTCCAAACCGGCGGAAGTTGTCGGCAGAAGTTGGCTCATCCGGCCATCCTCGTAATCCCTTCCCCCGTTTGGGGGACATAGCGCGCGCGCTCAGAATCCAGAATTTGTTCACACAAGTGAGTCGAAGCATAGAGAGAAAGAGAGAGGGAGAGAGAGAGAGAGAGTGACACGGGGGTAGGGGCTGATGCCTAGCACGTTCCAGCGGAATGCCTGCGCGAGCGCCGCTTTTGCTTCGCCCAGCGGAATACCAAGTGGCGTGTCTCGCGGCTCGAGAGCTCGAGGAACCTCGCGTTAAAGCGGGATGGAACGATTCTCTCGAAATTGCTAGGCCAACAGAAGCCACTCCGTTTCGTGCGCCATTCTCTCGTACTCTTTTCTCGTTCCTTCTTACCTCGTTTCTACCCCTTTTGATATAACGTGGCGTGACTCATGCAAGTATTTGCAGGCTTCTTGAAACTCTTCTGCCGTCGATGTGTCATCTGTACTTGTATGGAACATTTGGAAATTTTATTGACATCGACGTAAGATACGTGAATTTATCTTCGCGTTTATCAAATTTACGATCGATCCGTGTTATCAGTTTCAGTTACAAAGAAAATAACGTTACGTACGTAGCAGAAGTTTCAACGTTTTCACAAGATTTTCACAAGCCACTGTGTATCTTGGAATTCGAAGCGGCACTAAGGTTATGGGAAGGTAGATGGGAGACGGTGTGTGAGTCATGGAGGAATGAAAAGTCGAAGAGACGACGGTACGAGCCACCTAAACTTGCACACCTCTAGCGCAACGAATTACGGCCTCTGGATACGGTAATTGGCGCGGCGATACCATCTTTCTGGGGTAAATTAATCTCGAGACGCAACGCCCCGGCGGGCCAATTAACATAACGGCGCTTTATCGCTCCGCTTCATCTTCTACTCGCGAGCAAACGATTCTACGCGAGAAAGTAGGCTGACGCTTCGGAACGTGTTTTCGATTTCGATGCTGTTGCGTCTTGCACTCGCCAAGCGATCTTCGGATCGAAGATTTTCGCGATTCAACGAAAACAGTCGAATCCAACGAAAGCAACATCGATCAGGGGAAAAAGAACGACTGGAACGGGAGGAACAGATGAAAAGAAAAGGAAACAAAACGGTCAATTTTCGCAGTGCAAACGTGAAAGATTCTCGGTAAGCCGAAAGATGGAATACCGTCGGACGAGAGTGAAGATCAGCCTGGAGGTCAAACACGGTCCGCTTTCATCGTGAGCCACGAACCTTTGCGGTCTGCTCTCTTCCTTTTCTCTCCTTTCCCTCGGATTCAGGTCCCCGTCCCCTCCGCACTCTTTTTCTTCCTCGCTCGCCGGATACACACCGTAGTTATGCGTTACACATACAGCCAGACTGCATAATACATAATGTCCGAACGTAGGTAGGCGCTACATGGTCAGGTAAATGGGAGCCGAACCTGTCGAACCGGTTTTCCCTTCCTCGCCGTTCTCCTCCTTCGTCATGTTTCTGCCTCGACAGACCAAACGACCGATCCTGTCTTCCCTCCACCTTCCGTGGCCGCCTCTTCGCAACAGATAGACCATCGCCATCGGCATCGGCATCGGCCGTCAGCCTCTACCCACGATGGGTAGCCTCTCTCTCTCTCTCTCTCTCTTTTTCTCTCCTTTTCGTAGCCGGTTTAAATTTAACACGATCCAGACGAACATGTCGCAAATCTCGCGAAATTTATCTGCTTTTTTAATTCGACGTGTCCGAGATAGCTGTATTTTGATAATATTTTTCCTCGTGACCGAGTAGCTTCTGTGGATTTCATTTATATTTTGGTATTTTGATCATCTTGCTTTTGACATATCTGAGTTTTATCGAATGTCATTAGATCGACTAGATCTGGCTTTTTACCAGATCGATGGCTGTTTCCTACTTTAGGCTCTTGTCGTACATTTCGCCTCTCTATCCCAGCGAATTTATTTCCAATCCTGTTGATTGATAATGTAAATATCTGCAGACGACACAGATAGTTGAATCCTCGGGAAATATTCTGTGACTCATCGTCCGGATCGTTGGTCTCGAACGCATTCCACAAATTTTACAAATCGTTCTACGCTACCATAAATTAATCGAAAAGACTTGGGTGACCCTTTCCTTCTTTTCTTTTTCTCGTTCTTCGAGTGTCGGCTGTAGACGACTGACGCGCGTTCTCATCTATCGATGTCCATCGCGATAGACAGCAGGTTATTAGGTTTTTTCAGCGTCTCCTTGTGCTTTGGTCGTGTGGTTTCGAGGGATCGGAGAACCCGTCTGAACCCATTACCAGCCTGTAGTCGGGTTCCTACGGCAGAGCGAGGATAGAGTTGCAAGATTTGCGGCCAGGGGCTTTCCGGCCTCCACTCTGGCAAACAAATTGCACAAACCGGACGGTGGTGTTTATATGGTGTTGGAAAATTTGGTAGAAGGCCGGTGCCTGTAATTTGTTGCCAGTTAATGGACGTTGGAATTAAGGGTCGGATATTAAGAAGGCTGTACGATCTCGAAACCGATTTTGGAAATTACAACTGCCTTCGCCTCATCCTCGGCTATGATTGAAAGTCGTTAGGAACATCGTAGATTACTTAGAAACTTGTGAAAAGCAGACAGACGACCAACGGCCGGAGAAACGTTGATAAGTTGACCGAGGCTGCGGAGTTTAGAGATTTTAGTAAAATGTCAGCGATTGCGTAGGGAAAACGCAAAGAGAGAACTAGGTAAACGAGTTTCCTCCAATTATCTAAAATATCGTTAACCTCGAGTCGCAGCTCGAGGTAAACATCGCGAAGAAAAACTCGCAGACCTGACCTGGCTGCATACGTAAAAGACAAGCGTGACTCATCGTGAGTTACGCCGTGCACACGTAAACCAGCAACGTGTAATAGAAGTGAAACTGTTATTACGCGAAAAGATAGGGAGCGGGGAACGAGTTAACGCCGTTTCTCTCCTGTCTTTCGCGTTTAATTACCCCCGCTACTTGGATAACTTTCTACAGACAGGTCCCTGTCTTTGACAGTTCTCGCCAGTTCTCTATCGATTTAATCCAGAGGCTTTCTGAAAAGAAAAAGCACCTACAACGCCTATTACGAGTATCGAAAAGCCTACTCGTTGCATTAATCGATAAACATTGATTTATTTAATCGCAAATTCTTATATATTTTTTCATGACACGAAAACGTATGAGAGAGCAGGAAATAAGATTACAACCAAAGAGGCGATACCTTTAGATATCGAAATACGTGACTAAATGTATTAGGTCGTCCCAAAAGCTTCCTTCATTTTATAAGGAAATGATGGATGCACAACGTTTTATATTATTTTATCGAATTACGTATGATCCATTTTGTTCTATCAAGATAAAGATCACAACGTTTGATAGATTAGGTTTCATGTTTGTATAAAGATGCATCGTTGTAAAAGACGTGTCTGTAAAAAGACACTTTCCGGACAACCTAATAAAGTCTCTGTTGCCCTAAAATTTCGTATCGATATCGTATTCTGATATTGAGATGCAAGTAGTGCTTGATTATTAGCCATTGGGTCGTAGCTACGTACATGCATGGAAAGAACTAAAACTTCCATTTCAACTCTTACGAGTTGCACTCTATTTTGTGAACATCCTTGCGTAAGCTTCTTTCGTTGCAAACGGTTCGAACGAAAATAGAAATATAACGCGTAATGTCGTTTACGATTGTAATCCGATTCGCGTGTATCTTCACTGGAACGAGCTTCGAGTTCCAGTTTCTCTATCTCGCCTCTGTGTCCTTCTTGCAGCGTGTTTCTTGCCCGTACAGCTTGCCGGCCAACAGACCGACTCCCTTTTCCGCTTAGGAACGCACACGCGTGTTCATCGAGCGAACAAAGCGAACAAAACTCGAGAGCGTTCCCTTCGCGTGGTTACGTATGTACGTTTCAACGACGTTTCCTCTCCTTTGTGCCCTGGCGCTCCTTATATAGCCTTCCGTCCCCTACTGCTCGCCCCAGCTCCTATCTGCAGTGCTTTCGAACTCTCAAATCGTCGCACACGGTCGTTCCTTTTTTTTTCTTTTCAACGCTGCAACTGCAAGAATGGTCGTAACGATCGATTGCAAATTTTTTGCAGTAATTTCGTAGATTTTCACCGGCGCGATTTCCAGCCTTCTAAATTCTCCTTCCTTTTCATTTCTTTGATCGCAAATTATTGTTCATTTAAGTACGTAACGTTTACTCTGCTTCTTCGGAGCATTCTCGCGAACAAGAATACTCGCTACGGATGATCGATGAGAACGAAGGAACGTGACCCACAAAGTGCAGTTTCGTTGCCCCCTCCGTTCATGCGAGCAATTCCAACGTGTCTCAATCCACTTGACCTTGAACGATGCTCGAAAAAGAAACACGAGCGTTGTCGCGACAGCTCTAAATTGCCTCTTTATTATCTCTTAATAACGGTCCCCTCCCCCGCCACCGAGATACCGCTGACTGGCAACTTTTTTCCAAGCGTCCGTTCGAAGCGGTAAAAGTAGACAGATAGCGGCTCCATTACCGCGATTTTTTAAACGTTGCACGCGCGTTTCAACGGTAACCGGCAACGGTTAGAAAGATATTTACGCGCGTTACAAATAGGTCAGGCTGTGTGCGCGTGCATCCTATGCAAATTGCTTCGGCTCTCGACGGAGCGCTATCGCGTTGTCGTCATCGGCGTGCATGACTAGTCGTGGACGAACGTATAAGTCGCACAACCCTGCCTTGGCCGAGTTTAGAGAAATGGAACGGCCGACCGACGTATCGTACGTACGTACGTCGAACGAGGCGATATTCCGTTGGCACGTGCCGTTTTTGAAACACGGAAGAACCTCGAGACCCGACTGCGGAAAGTAAAAGTTAGTCTCTCTCGCTACTTTGTATCCGTCCTTGACTCGTTTCTGGGGCTAATCGTGCGACTATTAGCCGACGATAACTAGAATCGCTGCCTTACGTTTATTTATAACGACGGAAATTAACGGTGCGCCGCGTTTCTTGTTCAGATTTCCTTTTCTTTCTTTTTTTTTCCTTTATAACGGCAGGACCGCAAAATTGCTGGGAGTATTTTTAGCTCGTTGTAATTTTGACGTAATTAATACACAACTTGACGAGGGCATCGCGAGATGTTACGTGAAATGTAAAAAACAGGCGGATGCAAAAATATGCAATTACTCGTAGGCTGGTCTCTTGTAACTAGCGATCGCGGAAAGTCAAACAAGCATAATAAATAACGTGTCTGATTCTTGTCACGCGGCTCTAGCAAGCATCGTACTTCTTCGGAATGACTTTCGTTATTTTGATAAACTGTGTTGCGCAAACTTGGCGTAAAACCCCAACGAATCAGTCGTTTGCAAAATTATCCATGATAAAGAGGTCTGGTGTGTTTTCGTTAACTTCTCTTTTTTTTTGGTCACGCTGGCAGCGTACGGATCTGGAATTCATCCTTGTTTTCATCATCGTATTCAACGACGAAGCCTTGGCCTTTTCCTGGCCAGTTTTTACACACTACACTGCTGCTGCGTCAGCCTGAATCATTGGCGCGCATACGTTCCAGCATGTTTCTCATCTCCATCTCGTCTCGTTCTCCATCTTGTCCAGGCTCGTCGCGAACAACCAGTTTTCGATTTCGTTCGATCGATGAGATAATTGAGTGAGTTCTGCTGCGAGCTACGATCGTTTTATTCGCGATAACTCGATGCTTTTGCGTTGCAAATGCTTCGAAGGACTTCGACCAACATAGTTACACTTTATGACAAAAGTATACAGTCATTTGAATATTTTATGCTAAATTCTACGAGCATAATTTTTTCGCCGCATACGGGCACATTTGAATTTCAAAGTCACGAACAACTTTACATGTACGTTTTTTTCTGCACGTGTCCGCAGAGGGAAAACGTGTTGTATCACGTGATACTCGTGACATATAATTTTCGTACACTCTGTATGATTAATTTTATCAGTGAAAACCAGAGTAATAAACGAGCCGCTCGAAAGCCGTACGGGTCGACTCGATAAATGTCAGATGTTAGGATTTTTGTTAAACATCCTTGAAATTTACGATTATTTAAACCATCCAGTTATAAAAGTAATTAATTCATTTCTTTGACACTAATCGAGTGGCACGAGTAATGAAATTGAGAAATAATATAAAACGAAAAATAACAGTTGTTTGATATGGCTGCTGAACGAGGTCCGAACATTAATTACTATAATAAACTTGAACTTTTGGTATTATACGATCGCCATTGTACATAAAATTGCCACATGCTTTCACGGCCAGCGATGTATCGTTTAAGTAGAAGTTTTACGTGGTTGGAGCGCTACGCGATTACGTTCCAGGATTCTCCGGTCTCTTTCAGTCTCGTCGATTGTTCCGGTAAAACGAGCGAGACGCGTTTCTGTTGTCTTGACCGTTGACCGTGACAGTTTCACGTTTTTTCTCTTTCTCTCGACTGCACGCCATAGACCTTTTACCGTTACTCGTTTCGTTACTCATTGTTCGGCCGAAACGAACTTTTCCTATCCGGAGGAACGATTTTGCTGCTTCTGTTTTTCTCGTTTCTTCGAAAACCAATTTCACGCTCCCTATCAACGAAGCGCGGCAAGTTTTTATCGGGAAAAAGGTTCGTCCGGGGTATCCTTTATCCAATCAGAAATTCCAACCGACAAAAATGTCCACTCCTTGGGAAAAAAATACTTTGATACTTTGTCCATCGCAGTGCAAGCTATTATTCTTTATTTATATAGTTGAAATTAACGTTTTATTTAATTACGACAAAGAACCAACGACTTTGACCATCGATTTCTTAATTCCAGCTCCTCTTTGCTAAAAGCCCCGTTCGTTTACCTGCACGTTGTCCAAATAAGAAACGCAGAACCAAAAAGGGCTGCATTTTCCACTTATACAAACCTATCTAGGTTCGTTAACGTGTTTTTCAAAGAAAAAAATCGATGTTTAATCTGCGGAGCAGTCGCCTCTGCTAAAAGGTTCCTCTCCGCCCCGGCCTGATTTCATCGCGATAAACTTCAAACACCTTGGCTTCCACTTTGCCTGACTCGCGCTGGTTTACGGGTGAAATAAACGCGAGCTGACCTCCTTTTCACAAAATCACCGAGATTCTCAAGGAATCGCTTGGAAAGCGGCTCTTACTTTGTAGTTGGACGATCCGTTAATTTAACGGGCGTAGCAATCCGTGTCGATGTGGTTTCCTTAATCGAGAGACACCTTGTCGAGACATATTCCAAGATTTCCGACCAGAGCTGTACCTACCTGTCCCCGTTTCACTGTAAGGATCAGTCTTTACCTGAAATTCTGAAAACAGATTATTTTATTTATTCTACCTTACCGATTGTTCTATTCACCAGCGTTTTGTTAACGTTAACGATTCTTGTAAAAACATCACCATTGGTTCAATATTGAAATATCGCCAGAGGCGCTTGTATGTATCGAAAGTTCGTGGTTGAACTTTCGTCGACAGCTATTTATTACAGGTTTTAGAAGACGTGCCACGAACGTCGAAATGTTCGTGTTTCAAAATTGCCAACAACGTTATACACTCGTCCATTTCTTCGTGCACAATACTTTATAATTTTGTTCAATTTCTATAACAATTTTTTGATAATAGCCGTTTCTAATTTTCTAAAGATACCACGTACCTTTATCCACTTTTACTTCTCCGTTGTTCCTCTTATCTGCTATTTCTTCAACGTATTCACTCGGATCAGCAATAATCCCCGAGGAAAATTAGTCTTTATTACCACTGATCCCAGCTACCTATCATAAGGTTCAATGTTTACTGTCGAGTCCTTTATTTTCACGAAGCATTTTAGGTCTTTTTTGTGATTTTCTTAATAGTAACGGTTAATTCCGCCCTTTGGACACGATGGACTTCCAGCATTGCGAGATTGCAGTTTTCGTTTTTCCCTAACAGTTTTTCCAACCAATTAGCAGCGATGGCCGACGACGATGACAAATTGTACAGAGTGTGTGTATTCCTGATTATCAAAAACGTGGAATATTCATTTTCCAAGGAATATTCCACTCAAAAAGGCTAAAGGAAAATCCACGAAGAAGGTGTGGAGTATGTGCGAAACAGGAAAAACGCAGTGAAACTACGTAGGAATGCAAGGAATGCCGTTTGGTAGTACATATTCCAGACTGTTTTTAAACAAAATTATTAATAAACAAAGCTGGTATTCGTATCTGTGTAAAATTCTTCGTGTACGACTCTACCGAGTCTACTCATGTGCTCACGACGAGTAACAGTGTAGCGTTGTGGTACGCTCATCTGTAAATTCGTAGCCAGCGCAGGTGCTCGGAAAGGTCCTGGGACACTTGTCGAACTCTTTATTGTATTTTACGATTACTTTTCAAGTAGAATGTTGAAAAGGCGTTTAAAGAAGGGAATAAGAATTCGTTTGGAAGAAAATCACGAGTAAAATATCGCTGGAGGTGTAAACGACCCAGGTAACCTTCGAAAGATTAATTCGTAGTCCCTGCGGGTACACCGTGAGAACATGGAACACGTCCAGAAACTAATAATTGGTCGACTAGTTACAAGCAAAAAAAAAGCGTAGTTTGGAAAAAAAGTTGGCGATTAGTTGGCTCAAGGTTGCCAACTCAAACATTATACGAGCTCGTTGAAATCATTGACAGCGACAGTGTAATTGAAAAGCATCGACGGACGTTATAAAACGCGAGGGAATTTCAAGGTTGTGCCAGTGGCAAGATACGTATCGAACTTTTTCTTCACACGAAGTCGCGAAACTTTTGGGTAACTCGATCCCCAAGTTCCTTGTAACGCACTGACCCCTACCTCCAGCAACCTTTTTCACCGTTTCTCCTCCTTCCTCCTGTTCTTCTCCCTTTTCTTCTTTTTTGTCTCGTGCTCGCGTGTAGCTGTAGCATATCGTCATCTCTGCTTTCGTTCGAAATAGACGTTCACGATCCAAAGATACCGAGACAACCACGATAAAAAACTGATACTGAGTCACCGAGTCTGGCGCATCGTAGAGAAACAGAGATAGAAGAACTAGAAACGCGGAAACGAGAGAGAGAGATGCGAACCGCAGGCAATAAACGTTGTTGCTGCTCTCCTGGAACCAGCTTCGAGCGGTGTTTGCGCAACTAACCGCTACCAAGATCCCATTCGCTTGGCCCACTCTTCCCTCTCCCTCTCTCTTTCTCTTTCACGAATCTGGTTTCATAACGCGTTCAATAGCTTCCATAATCAACGACCAGATCCTAAATCGAAGCATCGGCTCGCAATTGCAACCGGTGCATTTGGAATGTAGGGGAATGTTTCAGATTCCTAGCTTCTTAAGTTTTTGTCCGTTTGAATTTCGAATTTGATTCGATTCGAGATCCATTTTCAAGGAATTCTCTCTGTGATATTCTTCATCGAGAATCTTTTTTAACCGTAGCACGTCGCTGTCAAACATCGAACAACGAACGCTCGTCTTGAAAAGTAATTTCTATTTTCTATAATTTACTAATTTTGCCAGACTGATTTTCGTGCATTGAATTTCAACGTAGAAGGTTGACAGGATTTTCAGTTTAATCTTTTACTACTACGAGTAACCTTTTAGTACGACGTGCCCTCTTCTAAAATTCTTTTCTTCGTTTCGTACCGTGATCCGTGTTGACACTAACATTCTACACTACGACAAACAAACATTCCTAACTTACTATTTAACTTGTGTCAGTGATTTCAAACACTGCAACTTCCGCCTGCAACTGTCCTGAGCTATTGCAAACTTTGACTAATAGTGGGATTTCTACAATCCTATTTTACTACGAAAACCCCTGCCGACCGATTATGGGCCATTCGATGTTCGTTGGAGCGACAGAATGGAAAAGAGGCCGAGGATCAAGTTCCCATAGGTTCGTTTGTTCCCTGAAATACATTGGCAAAGAGGGATATAGCAGGTAGTCGTGGCGTTGAACCAAAGAACTTGGAGCCCGGGGTGAGGTGCGGTTGCAGGGAACAGAACACCGAGAAAAAAAGGGATAGAATGGGAACGATCGTAGACACGCGAGAGTCCCTTCCACCCTCGTCTATGGAATGTATCGCGTCATCGCGTCAAACTCGTTGGGGCGCCGAAACCTTCCCCTTCCTTGCGACTGCCCTATAATCCCTCTGCTCGACACAGCGTTCCGTACTACCCTTCGTTCCATCCACCCTATTGTGTACACAGCTTCATCGTCACAGCCGGCACAGCTGGTCCGTGCGCCACTGTCGCCAGCAATTTTAACAGTGTCGTGTTTCTGATACTCCTCTGCCAGGGGACATTTAATTTTTTCTCCCCTCCCTCCTTCTCCATCACCCATCATACGAACACCATCCACGTAAAGGGTGCACGGGCACTTGCAGGGAAACAGTGTCATTGTTTCTTTCTTTATTTTCCTCTCAGATATTCATACTTCGCTTTAGGCAATTCCATTCGATGGAAAATTGTGACAGTTCGCTGTTTTTCTTATACAACTTTCATAGACTTATACCACAGTTCTTTGGATGTGTTTACTACTACAGGGAGAAATGAGAGCAGAATTTTTCACGGAAATTTTTCTAGATTCGCACAGGTGCATTTTTCAAGATCTATTACGCTGAAGAGAAATTTAATTTCGATTTTCGATGTACATATATTTGCAAATAAAATCGATATAAAGTCGAAAGAGATAGAGAGAGGGAGGGAGGTCATTGAATGGCGTCTGACTAAGAAAACGAGTTTGCTTCGTGCAACGATTCCCTATCATTTAGTAGTAGCTGGGGTTTTTACTAGTAGTTTATCGTTTGGCAGCTTGTTCGGCGAACAGCTGCCGTTATCGAGCGTATACTTTGGAATGTCTCGCGCCACTCGATATACGACGTCGATAATGACACAAACAACGGTCGGCCGGCGCATGCCTTCCGCGAGCTTTATAGCCGGCCTTAACGTAACTTTACAACTCTCGGTCGTATGTATGTATGTATGTATGCCGAGGTTCCAATGGCTTCCTGCTTTTACCTCTTTTATCGCGCATCGCTCGTAATGAAAACCGTCGTCCTTCGTATTCAAATGTACCTCGTTTATTTTTAGACGACGCGTAAGCTCGCTGAGCACGCGGTTTTCAAAGCTTTTCGCCTGCGATGTCTTTCGCTTCCATTTCACCGTCTTCGATCCTTCTACTCGCTTCTACGCTATTATCTTCCTTTTCTATTCGCTTTCTATCCAAGGACGTTATCCATAGTACTGCGATCGAACCACGATAAACCGAATCTCAAGAGAAAAAGTGGAATCGTCAAGATCTTGTCTTGTCGAATATTACGGAAGATGGGAAAGAGTTATTTATTTATTTATTTATTTATTCATTTATGGCAGAAGCGATTATTAAAATACATAGAGAATGAGCGGAGAGCAAAGATCGAAAGTGAAGTATGGCTTGGTAAATGTTTTGAACGAGGCTGATTGATAAAGACAAACACTTGTATATCATCATTTGATTAAAACAGTTAAAATAGCCATAAGGAAGTACGATAATAATCGATGTGGTAACGATTTAACGAACGAAAACTTAAAGAGGCTTCGTGTAGAGGGATTAGAATTTTCCAAATTCTAAAGGCTCGAAAATGACTGATAAAATAAACGACAGTTCGCTTGTTATCATTTCACAGCTTTCTTTTTTCTCCCTTTCTTCCTTGTTATTTCCAAAGGTTGACAGTTAACTGTTATCGCATCCGTCGTTTGACAGATCAAATTAGAACGTTCGATGCAACTTGTCAAAATCACTGAGCTTTCCAATTGCTGACAGTACGAATTCATGCGGGCACCAGCATCGGGTCCGTTCGGTATCAAGCGCTCGTATTCTGTACGCGATAGTTGACCCGTTATCTCCGCTTCTGAGAAAACAATTTTTTTCTCCCGGCTGCGATTAGGGCAACAGGATGTGGGCCAAAGGTCGCGTTCGCGTCGCGATGATAATAGCAAAAGTATGTCGCTTTGCGTTTACCAACCAGCCTCTCGTATATCATCGAAAATCATTGTTTCTCGTTAAAACGTAATCCAACATTCTCGAATGTTTTTCAAGTTCAACCTTGAGAAATAATTGCCTTTTTTTCTTTTCCTTATTATTCACGCGAAAGAAAAAGCCGAGTCGACATTGAGAATACGTAGCGTTCAGCCTCGTTGGCCATTATACTATTTAAAGTAACACTCGATGCAAGAAGTATCGAGCAACGTTGTATCTCACGCGGAATGTATCGACGCTTGAGTAATCTAAGAAACCAAATTAGATACACGGTTAACGTTACTTCTAATTACATGCTCATTTGCTCAGAAGCGGGAAGAATATTACTATCTGATTTGCATAGCTTCATCTTTTTCCTTCGCACGCGCCTCTTCTTGGATACGATCAAATATCGATCAATCGAGATAACGACGAAAGGACGTCATCCATAACAAACGTGTATTCTCTTATAATTGCAAGGAAATGGCGCTTAATATTCAAGCAATTCCACAGAAAATAAGCGATCAGCGTGTAAGCTTGCTCGACACGAGCAGCACGAATCGTCGTGGCGAGCACGTAGTAATTAAAGATAATGAAAGGCGACGTGGATGGATGGCGAACAAATCGTCCGGTAAATGGAGCTCAGAGGCCAATGATACACGCTCTCTGTTTCGCAAACGACATCTCGCGTAGGAAGGTCGATGTAGGTTTAATTATAGCGGAGAGACTCGTTTTCGATGGACGTAACGATGAAGGAAATTCAACGATTCGTTCGCGGAATCCATTCCATTTGTACGAACCAACCTCTTGATGCCCTGAGAAGGTGATTATCGCGCGCATAAATTTCGTGGACCGTTTTGTAATCGGTGCACGAGGCTGGTTGGCCAATTGTTCGCCGCGTGTTGCGTAACACGATATAATTAAACGATACGTGTGAGTAGTTCACGGGTGCGTAACAGCGTGCATTAGCTCCTTAACGGCTCAATAAATTGCGCTATTACCGCGCTGGCTTTTGCACTCCGTGTCTCTAGGCGGCGGCTCGAATTGAGATTCATTCAAGCTCACGACGCTAGAACACGTTTCCACGGAGAGCGGTTACAGTTACCAGAGAGCTCTCCTTCTATCTCTCTCCCTCTCTTTCTCTCTCTTTCTTTTCTTTTTCCTCCTCGTTCTCCTGGTTCTCTCGAGCGATACCATCCGCGGGATAATCGGTTCACGATATTCAAATTGAACCTGTTCGATGGAAAAAAGCGCGAGGCCGTTTTTCACTCGTGGAACCAGTGGAACTGGTTTCGAGCTGGGTCTCGTCGAGAACCTGTTTCTCGTCCCTCCGCTGTCGTTGATAGGTCTTACTGGTTTTCGCGCGAGTTCGTAATGTTCCGTCATCATCCGGACCTCGTACGGCTACGAGTCGACGAGATCCATCGATCGCTCTTATCGTTATCAACCTTCTGTAAGCAACTTGCATCGTCTACGGGCGAAACGTTTATTATTCCCAGGTTAATCCTTCACACGTTGCACTTAAAAAGTGATTGCGCGTTGGAGACTCGCATAAGTGTCTGAAAATTTCGCCAGATACCTTGAACGTTTAGAACGAATAAGAATAGTAGCAATAGAAACTCGACGGGAAGATGTCAAACACGATCTCCATGCTGGTAACGGCTAACAAATTAACGCCGTGGGTGACTCTATCGCTTTTCGTTTAATTTCTTCTATCTCGCGGTGACAATAGCGAACGGTCGTTGAAATCTCATAGAGTGTAGCACGATAGTTTACGCTTTAGACGAAAGAAAACCGCTAGGACGATAGTAGCAGGAAGAGGAGGAGCAGAAAATGGAATAAGATAGAGGAAGGAGAAAGGAGGCGTTGAAGCAGCAACAGTGCAGCAGACACTCGATCGAGGAGGAGGTTCACGGTAAAAGTGGAAACTGCTCTTGGTATCTCGTCGACACCCTCTCTGTTCCTCGGATAAAAGCTGTATCTTTCGGGCCAGTCGAGTATTACGCTTTCACCTGAGTAATCCGCTTCCCTTCGCTCGGAGGAAGCGATCACGTTGTGCGCGTGGTTCGTTCTGTATCGGAAGAAAAAAATATCCCCGGTTGGAGGCGCCGGGTCCTCTGGGTGGATCTGGGTCGTTGCCTGCTATCCTAACGGTATATAGTTTGGGGGAGGGGGAGAGAAAGAGAAGTTACGCTTCGCAGTGTGTTATAGTCAGCGTGTACGTAAACGTATACAGTTCTGAATAGGCGACGATAGCACGTACGAAGGGAAAGGAAACTTGGAGGCGAGGAACGAGATTCTAACGCCGTTCGAACGATTCCTATCTAAAGACCGGAGGACTGATATAGCTGGTTGAATAATTTATATCGTCGCTGGTAACTGCGGACGTGGCCGTGTTTGTTTGCAAATGTGGAAAAGGAAGATATTTAAATGGTATTACGGCTGGCTGAAGTGGCCGTCTACCGTTCGGCCAATCTTGTTTAAATTCACCTGCGTGCGCCCGCGGCCTATGCCTCGCCACGGATCGATGCGTCGACCCCGCCGCGATTTCATGCAAACGAATCGCCAAGATGCTAAACGATACGTTACACGTTGTTCCAGTCGAGGAATATGCATTTCCGGGAATACGAACTTTACTCGATCCTATTCCCAAGGACGAAATTAGCGTTGCGTTTCTTTCAAGCTGCACGATCACGTTGGACGTTCATTCGGACGAACTGGCATACCGACGAACGAAATACGTCGGGACCGATCGGTGTAAGTTACTTATCGTTAAAAACGACCCGTCCTGTGCAAATATCCCTTTGTTGCCAAAACCCTCGATCGACGGAACAATTCAGTCATTATATCGCAATGGCATCATTATAGCGGCCATATAATGACTGAGATTTTGACAACAAAAGGCTGTTTATATGGGAGAAATCGTCGGTACCGAAAGATGATTCATACTAATTGGCTTGTAAACCCTGCGTATAAGCTTTTACGAGTATACGAACAGCGGTCTTTGAGTATCTTCGTCGGAGCACCAGTTAGCCTAAAATATAGTCGTTTATCCGCAGTAGGGACGTTAAACGATGAAGAGAAATCCAAGTGCTATCGAATGACGTTGGTAGGCTCCGACCTTCGCTCGGCACGTCTCTCTTTCGTGGCCGATACCGTTGACCTTTTCCAGAAAACACTCTTGCCTTCATTCTTGCTCGCTGGGTCGAGACACGCATCATTCTGTCCCCCTCCAGCCGCGGCTCTGGCTCGCCAGTTTCGAACGTAGCACGGGTGGATGGCATACGAGGTATCGTAAATGCGCGCACACACAGAGAAATGCGTGCCGATGATGCGGCGGTGGGTGCACGTCCCGGGGAGACGCTTAAATGCGCTGCCGAGCGTGCAGCCGCGCATGCGTGTTGCTCGCTCCACGTCGAGGAGCGGCTCTCCCCGACGTTTCCTAACCCGCAGCAGCCCCTCTCTAGCTGCCTCTCCTCTCCTCTCCTCTTCTCTTCTACTCCCTCCCTCTCCTCACACCGTCTCTCTCTCTCTCTTCCTCTCTACATTGCGCGCGCTCTCCGATCCGGTCTGTGTGGAACGAGCGATGGGAACGAAACTCTATCCTCGATGGTTTCGCGAAAAGTGATTCATATTCTGAAAGTGGAAGAAGCATAGCTTCGCTGTGGTACGCTACTCTCTCGGCTCGTTTCGATAGGCTCCCTCTCCTTCGTCTGGGAACGGGGGTATCGAAATCCGTTAGTCGAACGAACGACTCTGTTAATTTATCGCTTAAACGTTCGTTAGCAGTATATAACGTGGTTAACGAGAATACTCCGCGGGGCGTGATAAATTCGTTAGGGCAGTTGCGTTGCTTGAAAATTCTTAGCCTATCATCGAATTAGTCGGAGCGTTAGAGACGGTGCGTAACTAGTTTCTCGTGTGCCGAAGCACGCAGCGTTGGAGAGCGTATACGTGTGTGTGGCTGTGTGTCAAAGGAATACGTTATCGACGAGGAGGAGGGAGTGGGTTGCAAAGCGGTAGTGGTGTGCCAATGCCGTGTGGAGTGGCTCAGCCGGTGGTTACTCATGGCACATTGGCGCTGCACGAAGGCCTTTGACCTCTCGTTTCTCTCTGCTTCTCTCCCTTGTGCTCGCTTGTCCACCCTCTCTATTCTCGTCTCGGCTTCTCGCGTCTCGCTCGCTCTTTCCCGCTCGATCTTCCTTCTTCCCGGTGCGGCTCTCCGCTGTGTTATAGCGCGCGCTGCAGTTCGTCGTCGCTGTTCCTCTCTTTTTCCCGAACAACGAATACACACGTATATACACGTGCACATCAAGTTCCCCTCCATCGGCCGTTTCCACTCTTCCGTCTCTCTATTCCCGTCTCGTTTCCGCGTCGCGCTCTTCTCCGCCTGCCCCTCCACACACTCCTCCCTTCGGCTACGAACCCACCGCCCCTTCTCGAGCCCCAGCCCGCGGCCGACTCGAGCGTACAGCCCGCTACGACCTGCATTCATCGCCCAACAAAACCTCCACGACTCTCTCAACGATAAACGAAACCGTGCACTAAGTGTATTATAACCTCCCACGTTCCCTCTGGTAAAGGTCATGCCTTAACGAGCTGCTTTTTTCCTACCTTTTCTCCTTCCTTCGCCTTCTCTCGCGCCATTCTCCTCCTTCTGTGCTTCTCCTCTTCCTTCCCGTCTTTTCTCTTTCCTCCTCCGTATGTGTTCGTTGCCTTGCCTCGAACGCCTCCGTTTTCGCCGGTGCTTTTTTTCCTACCGGCGACGCCTCGTAATTTCCGTCTCTCCACGCGGCATACCGATCGTCTCGAAACGCATACATGCACGCGGCCGTGTCGGAGCATCTTGTCTTTTATCCGCGATTGACAAATGAACACATTTGCCTCTTGTTTGCGTGACTTCAAGAGCACATCCGTCGAACTGGGATAATGTAACCTTCCACAAAAATATCTTATCGCGTTTTCTCGGTACGACCCGTTTCTCGGTTTCTTTTTTTTATTACGTAGAGTAATTATTTCTTAAAAAAAAGTTTCTAAAAAAAGCATGGATAACCAAGCAGCAAATTGTTCGAACTGTAGTAACCCACGGTTCACGTACGTTCACCATGCAAACGCATAGAAAGCGATTCTTTATTTTCGGACTTTGCATCCTTCGCAATTGTTACCGCGGTCCCGTTTCGCAGAAATAACCGGTTCCGATGGTGCTGAGAAAATGCCGGGGTCATGACCTCCAGGCTGACTCTGAATGAGCCTCGACTAATGCAGCCCATTAAGAACTCTCGGTTGAAACTCGAGACGTCCACTTCTGTTGCCGTGGAAATCCTGAAATACTTCTCGAGTTTCGAAAAGTAAATCGAACACATAGACGACAGACAGGCCGGGCAGAGAGACCGGTCTTCGATCGACTGGTCGCAACCGGTTGCTCCCAGGAAACGTTCGCGTTAATAAAGGGACGTCGACCAAGCGACGTTTCCTCCACTTTCTTCCTGGCGGTGCTGAATGGCGGATCCACGCGAAGGAATTCTTTTGTTCCGTCGTTCATTGTCAAGCCTCTCGTTATTATGTAATCCCGAGAGTCGAAACGCGCGCACTTGCGACCGGATCATCGATTCGAGGGAACGCGTATTCACACGCGAAAGGAAAGCAGAAAAACGCACCGAGGAAAAAGGAGGTAATTGAGAGCGCACTGCAAAAACCCGTCTGTCGTATCTAACTGTACGCGTCCCCATGCGACTTCTGAAACGACGTTTCCCACACGAACTCGGCGGAATAATCGTGTAAAGACCAGTAGTCGACGAACATTGATTTTCTCCCCGTTTCGAACGTTGCTCTCCTCTACGATGATTTCAAATTCAAAGCATCAAACTGCGTGCTTACTCGAGCAACAACGAGCGGTTTCTCGTCTCCGATGTTGCACGTTTCTTGAAAAAGTTGTTGGTTTTTGCTCAACGTTTCTCCGAGCGAACATCGCAGGCGCGATAGCCGACAAGTTGACAAATTTTGACTTCACATCGATCAACGACGTTGAACTGTATCGAATCTTAAAACTGCTCACTGTAAAAACAGGAAACGTGACGTGTCGTGTTTCGTAGTTGTCGTAGTCTTCGTGTATCCCCACATTCCTCGATTCGATTTCGTTGTCGCAAGAGTCCCATATTTACCCAACCATTATTTACTCGGTAACGCAGTAAATAACCGTAACGTAGAGGCGTGCGCGTTATTTTCCCGAAACATTCCACGGGGATATATGGGTCATTTCGTATGGACGACGTTGCACATACATCGGCGAACAGCAGGAAGACGAACGGGGAATGAGAAAAAGGGAGAAGCAGGAGCGCGAAGGCCGCAAGGGAGGACAGACGTGCGAAAGAGAGAGAAGAGCATTATACTCTAGCGCGCGTTCGTGTTACTCGACGTAGCAGGAAACACGTACACGGCAACAAATGGTAATAATAAAAGGGGCTCGTTCGTCGGCGATCCATGCCAAGTAACAATGCAGGAAGCGTGTGCGTGAGAGGTTGCACACACTCGTTCCACTGCTCAGGGAACGAGCTTTTTTTTTCTCATTCGCAGCGAACGCTGACACTCGGGCGAACGCTTAAAGCCGCGGAACAGCTTTAATGCTCGAACTTTTCTATTCCTTTCCTTTTTATCCGATCGACTTTACGCGTGGTTATTTCTTTTCCACGTCGCTTCGTCATATCTGTTTACCAGATCGATCGATGGCTTCACGAGGGAACTAGAATTTCTGTCGCATAAGCAACACGCTCTACTGACACGTTTCCAGAGTCTCGACGATATTGTGTTGTCAAATCTACAGTGGTTGAGCGATAGTTCAATACATCGTGGTTTGCGCTTCGACTCCATGCTTGGTATAGGAAACAGAACGATCGAAAGAAACTACGTTTCCTACCGACAAACAATCTTGTCGATAGATATGCAAATTTTAGCAGCAACAAGATAATCTAGCTTGTTTATACCTTCATCCTGTAAAGAACAGGATACTCGTTGAATTAAACACGTGTATACTTATACAAACGCAGCTCGGTGCAAGACGAGAAAACGCAGACGGCACTCATGCAGAAACTGCTGGTATGTGCGAGGAAGGCGCACACACGCACCGAGGTCACGTGGCAAACGTTCGGCCATCTTGGAAATAACGATCCTTGCATTAACCCTGCCGCCACACAACGGGAACGCAGTTCGATGATACACGATCCGTAAACCCTGTCGACTGGTTCCTTCGAAACGTATGGTCGAACAGGTTAAAGATCGAAGGTATAACAGGAACTTGAACGCACTGTTCTATACGATTCCGACAAGTACGTGTGTAGATCGAGGTGTATCGAGATCGTCGAAGAGAGTGGAAGAAGAGGAGGCGGAGATCGGAGGCGGTGTCGGTTCTTCGAACTCGGTCTGAAATTTTGCGCGTTGTATTGGTGAGGTCACGGCACGGCCCCATCGAGCCACGATATAACCGAGCATCTAGCTTCTCCCTGCTCACAGTTGTCCAACAAGTTTCGTGAAACTTTAGTCCCGCGTATCGACTCCCAAGGTCGTGCTCCGACAGATTCCAAGGCTCTGGAATTTCTGACGAGCTCGAAGAACTAAGGACTAAGCGAAGAAAATTAGAAGCACGTTAACGAGCCGAGTAACTTGGCCACCGCCGATCGATCGGTCCGCGAGAAAACTCGATTCCACGAATTCCGTCGATCTTTCCAATTTATCACTCGTTCGTGAGAATATGCGCTGCTCCGCGTATCTTCGAAGATATGCGATTTCCACTGTGCAGTCGCGTTCTTCTTTTCGAAACGATGCGATTACGCAAAAATGAAAACGCAACGTTGCTTAAATAATCGAATCCACGCAACCAGTCGTGCGAAAAGATTCTGTAGGTCTCTAAGTTCCCAGTGAAAACGAGTTCCATCGAAACGAAAGTCGATCGCACGCGGGTGCAAGCGAACAGAATTTACAAACTTGTTTCAGTGGCGAGGCTATTCGAGGTGATTTTCACTCGGCTCGAAAAGGCGAACAACTTATGATTGGAAGCGTGCTAGCCCATCAAACTTGGCGACCGACGTAACTCTCCTCATGCATAAGCGATCGTGCGCTGAAACTTAATACTGGCCGCGGCAGACGTTTGTCAACTTTGCAATTACCGCCAAGGTTGGGGAAGTTAATCCTACGGGCAGCCGTCCAGAGGCATTGTAATATTTTTTCGCGCGCCACTCGCGTTAGAACACGTCACTGGCTCTTAACCTCAGCTTATAGAGTATTATAGACCTCTTACTACGTCGATAACGTCCTCTCTGTGTCGCTTGGAAATTGCAGAACGAAACTTCTTTTACAACGACACGCTTCTCCGTGTCGCGATACCTTTCCCGTGTTCCAAGTGTTTACGACAGAGGGGTAATCGATCGCTGTAACGTCTAGACTTTGATTACGTAAAATCTCATTACGAAACGATAACGCAGAATGAATGCGTTACGCGACGCTAGTCGCCGTGAATTCTTCGCGCCTAATTTCTGCAGTTGATCGGGGACTTGGATCAAAGTATACCAGAACCGTTCGTATCGGGCAAAGTAATTTGCTCCGTGACTCGTAAAATTTCGGAACCAACAATTTTCAAGCGATCTATTACGTTTGAAAATGATCCATTGAAAGTAACTACCTGGCTATATAAAAATTCCGAACGGAGAAGTACGAGAGGGAGGAAAAAGAGAGAGAGAGTGGAAACGTTCACGGACGTTTGCGGAAGCCCCAACGTTAGATATAATCGATAGCCGCCGGTCTGAATACCTACAAAGGGCTTTTGTGCTCGACACACGCGACCGAACGAGCATTGGTACGCGTGCGTGCTAACTGTGTCGTATGGGGCAGAACCTCGATCAAGGCCATTTGTCGTTTATTGCAAAGGAATCGAGCCGTTTCCAATTTACTTATTCCCCTTTTACCGCGCCACCGTCCTATTTCTGTGTCACGCGACCCTTTTTTCACTCGAGTTTCGACTTCCACGGTAAACAGAATGGCTGATTGCTTTGGTAAATGCTGGCCGTTAGCTGGCCGCAACCGCCTTTAATTTGTAACATTCTGCACCTACACTGTGTGTACGGTTTCGTTGCCTAACTAGACAAACGTACCGGTTAATGTTATTCTCTAGCAACAGTGGCGATCGTAAATTGTTTCATAACCCAGATTGAATATTTAGAAGAGATCTACATAAATCTAGATAGAATTTTCTATGTACGCGTTGTATACGTTACATTAAATATTCTGAAATTTCATTAGCATCGTAACGAAGCACGACTGTCATCCCGTGCCGAAGATTAATAAAGATGATCTCATTGAATAATTGCGGTTTATTAACATATCGGATGGCTGACTGTTTTAAATACTTTTCTTATCTCTGCGAGATATATAGTTGCACTAGATATATGCATACATCGGAGCTTCCATGTAGATTTCCAGGTTTGCTGCAAACTTTGTCAATGTACCCAAGATACTCGGTTCTCGTTACGGCGCTAATGAAATTTCAAAATAGCACACAGTTTCGTACAGCATACGTAATATATTCTGTAAAGGTATGTACAAGGGTTCGAATACTTTCGTAAGTTACTGTACGTAAGAGAAACGTGCGAGCAGTTTATCGATCCCGGTTGTCGAGAATTACATGTATCCGATATCCTAAGGGCACGCGTGTGTGCGTGCCTGATATAGCTGAAGCGGCAAGGTCAACGGTGACACCGACATAAAAATGCCACTGTTGCACATTCTCCCGATAAGCCATCGTACGTGTTCGATGTGTAAAGAGCGTCAATGAAAGGGATGTATTTTTGGTTTGTTTCCTCCGTATGCTTACGCGATGAACACGTAACTCAATACCCTTTCGTGTAATCCAATATTCCAGAGGATATTTACCCTTGCGAAATTCAATTACATGTGTCGTCAACTTCACGGGTTATTAATTAACAACGTAGTCAGCTCGGATTAAAGTATTTCCGTCTCGCGTCGAACACAAGTGTTCCCCCCGTTGTTTATTCAGCTCGTTGAAAGCAGACGTTCGAAACCGCTGATAGAAATCATAAAAATTCGAGGTCGTTTATGATTCACCGAAGTAACTCTGCTTGGTACCAATACCATAGAAACAAGCCACCGTTCTAGGAACGTTCGTCATTCCTCCACGATATCTGAATCTTACGCGCGTTCTCCGTTAAATTTCGATGTGTTAAAAGTGAACTGAAGAATATAAACTTTCGAAATATAAAGTGAGAGGTCTATCTGACCGGATGCGTTTCTCGTATATTTCTCGTTACGATTTCCATGGAGTTAATAATAAAGATCGATATTTTATCTCGACGTCCTCGAGGAAGTTCGTAAAGTTTCGAATAGAGAATAAGCCCGACGGTGCTTATGAAAGGACGTCGTGTCACCGAAAGAATCTTTCTCAGGAAGTTTCGAAAACACGAAAAACGATCGCGGGAACGTGCTCCTGTGGGCACTTGTGCAAATCTCTGTCCTTGAACACGCAGGCAACGTGCTCGCGAGCGTGTACGTGCGACCGAGTGACGCGGTGGAAACGCATGCGCGTGCACATGCAAAATGCAGCCAGCTGCCGGGAATGCGGGAGACAGCAGACACTCGAAACGACCACTAATGTCCCTCTTCAGTCGAGTTACATAAACCAGCAGCACCGAGGCCTACTCTAGCTTCGCCGGGCAACTTGCTACAAAACCCGCTTGGAACCTAGCTGCTCCCTACGTCTTTCATTATTCGCCGCCATCGGGGGGAGGTGCTGTTCGTTCTTCCGATTTAAATAGCTCTTGTCTATCTGTGAACTAACGCGCATGTATTCGTCATTCGGTCGTTAATTCGCGGATCATTCCAAGCGAGCATAATTGTCGATGCTTCGTTAATTAATACGCGACCTTCGATCGAATAGCGCGGTTCGAAGTTAAGCAGTCGATTTGCATGAATTGTTACGCTCGAGCGAACGCTTAATTACTTATCAGATTATTTTCTCGCCGATCGACGAGCGGTCGATGACGTGGCAGCGTTTTAGCACGGTCGCCATTTGAAATTCATCGTGATCCATTTATTCATGCGTGATACACGTTCTCGAATGGAAGAAACATGAGGCTGACTCGCCTGCATCCAACGCATACGGAGGTCAAATGATTTTAGATAGAACATTCGGTCGATTTGTCGCGTGCAAAACGATTCTTCCTTTTTTTTTTTTCTACCTATACGGAGCCTTGGGTTTACGTAACGTTAAAGGCGCGTAAAGTACGTCGCGCATTTAGCGTTATCTCGAAAGTTTGTTTCGCGAATATGTACGTGGCTCGGTGTTGTGGAAAGAGCAAAGACTACGAGACATTAGTCATCCAGGAATAACGAATCTACGCCGGTGTGTCGATTGGAACGCGATGGTGAGCTCGCGGAACTGCCGCGCGCAACACGATTCGCGACATCGTGCTCTATTGCGGATATTTATTCGCCAAGGTGGCGCAAATTGCGCCCAGGACGGACGTAACGAGCCGTGTACCGGTACATAATGATAAATTGCCGGGTCGAAGCACGCCGGTCTTGGATAAGAAACTTTCTTTCGCAAGTGCGAGGCGTAAAAACCCGCGCTATTAAGAAACCGCTTGACCACTAGGCTGCTGCGGCATTTTTCACGCGGTGTAGCGGCGTCGATAGGCGCGAGAGCTGGCTCGATACCACCGAGAGATACCGTTCGAAACGAGAATGTAAATAGGCTTGCCGCGTTCGCTTCCGATAAGGGAACGCATCTTATCTTTACGAGCGTCCAACTTGACGATTCGATCTAGCTCGCGTGACAGCGGATTAACCACAGATAACCGGTATTAGAGAGCCATGGAATCGGAGACATCTACATATATATAGATATATATACAAGGGAAAACAAATTGTCTCGTATGTATTTGGTTTCCGAGCTGAACCTGTTTCCCGTTTCCTCCAGAATTTGAGAAATATCGCTGATCGTAATGTTACGATATCGTAGATATTTGAATGTTGCGTGTCTTAAGAATCATATCTGTGGTATTTAGTAATTTGTCAACCACTTTTAAAAGCCGTGTACGTCTTTGGACGCGACAGATCGTTTTCATTTTCAATTATGCCGTATTAAAGTTCCCTTCTTGTTCTCGATGGTAAAAGGAAATGAAAATCAGAAAATCAACAAGAATGTATTCATCGTGTTTGTCTGCTGCGATCTTCGTACACTAACGACTCGAGGCATGGAATTTCGAAATGACGCGTTACGAGACGGGCAATTAACGGCGAGAGACGAGGCATTGTTACACTTTGGTTTTCTCGATTCCGAATGGAAGTTCGGGTAGATCGGGTCGCACGATTACCCACGGTATCCACGTAACTCCCACGTTTCTCCGCGTCCCGCGATAAAATCGACTCGGCCGTCTGAAACGCGCGCGATACACCGCGCGATACATCTTTAAAGCATCGGCCGTGGAAAATAATTTCGCTTTACGTAACCACGCGCATGCCATCGGGGAGTAGAAGGAAGGCGGAAACGTGACGCGTAAAATGCAAACGAGATGCGTTCGTTTATGCGTGCGTGGACAGAAGGGAGCAAGTCTCAGCGCTCGGTTTTTCTCGATGCGCGGAGCAAGGACACTGTAAAAAAATATACAATGGAACGTGCAGCGGTACGTTGGCGCGCAGAATCAAGCCGCCAACTCGACGAAGGAGAGAGGAGGGCACGATTCCCTTGTTGAACAGCCGTCGTCGAGTAGAGGCGTCCGTTTCGAGGACGTTCGCACGTGTGTAGAAATATTACACGGTCGCCGAGCAACGCGCTGCTGCTGCACGGAATTTTGTATAATAAAGCAGGCCAGGTTCCACAAAATGTGGTAAAAAGCGCAAAAAGGAGAGGCAGAAGTTCGGCGTTGCGAGACCGAACGTCATTTCGCTCGACCGCAAAACAGCGGCAGGCACGGCAGTGCTGCAACACGCGCGAGCACGTGTGCGTGAATGCACGCGGAATATTTTTTGCGGCAGCCACGGCGCGGCAGGCGGAGAGTAGAGTCGTGCGGAGAGTTGGCCGTGCTCGGTCGGTCGCCTTCGGTCACACACATAGAAAGAGAAACGTTGCTAGAGTACGCGAGAGAGAGAAACGGCGAGAGAACGAGCTATATAGACGTGGGAAGAGGGGAACGAGAGGAAAAGAAGGGTACCGGGGCTGGGGCTGAAAGGAGGAGAAACAAGAGAGGTTAGGTGGAACCGTGGGTGTCTCTGGGAAGGGAGAGCCAGAGCGACGTGGCGGCGGTGGCCGGCGCGGCGGTATCGGTCCGATGGTAGGGAGAACGTCGCGTCGGGGAAGTATACTGGTGGAGGGCGTGGTGGGGGGCGAGCTTTCCTCGCTGCGGCAGTAGAGTAGCGGCCTTCGACGCGATCTGATCTTGGTCCGCGTCGTGTTCTTCTGCGTGTGTCAACTTTTCGAGTGTATGTGTGTGTGTGTGTGAGAACGTGATACGCAGACCATTTTCGATCCCTCGAATTATCACTCTGACACCCTTCTCTGCCACGTTCGCCGCCGAGTTTCGAGTACCGAAGATTCCTCTCGAGCGTCTGTCCGATTCGTACGCGAGTGCGGGCATTCGACCCGACCATACAGTGACCAGTGTACAGCAAGCTTCTTTTATCCGCCTTATCGTCCCGTGCCAAGGATTAATCGAGCGTATTCGTTCTCACCGAACGATTGTTCGTTTCCGCCTTCAAACAGGATTTCCCTTTTGGATTATACAGTGAAGTGTCGCGAACCACACGGCGATATGTATCTGGCGATTGAAAGAGCGGTTGTATTATCGGAGCACTGAAAAGTCAACCCGTTCTTTCGTGCAGTGTGGAAAGGAAATCGTGGCGGTCGTTGGACGAGCGGGCGTCCTCCGCAGAATCGCGCCATTGTTTTGCAGGGGTCACGAGAGCCACTGCTCGTGTATCGTGCTGGTTCGCAGGGAAGTGTGACTCGATTTTGATCGCGACTCGCGGTCGTCTTCTTTCGGCACGTTCGTTCTTCTTATAAAGGCTTTCGTCGCGCTCTCTTTCTCTCGATCTCTCTCGCTCCGCGCTCTCTCTCTCTCTCTCTGTCTCTCCGTCTCTCGATTCGCTACGTGGAAGAATCGTCGGGCGCGCTCACGACCAGCAAATCGATCTATCGGTGAAGAGTCGGAGTGCGGTAAAAAGCAAAGTGCATCGACTGTCGGTTGGGAAAGTAAGAAAAGAGAAAAGAGAAAAGAGAAGAGAAACGTTTCGCGCGACCATTGTTCGTCGGTCGATCAACGTCTGTTAACAGCGCTTCGTGACCGTTCGGCAAGCTTCGTAACGGATCGTATTCCGTGGCTTCGTACAGTTCTCTCTCGCGCGACGAGTGATCTCATCGTCGCACGCAGTGCGCGCCAGGGTGCTGCCGGTGTGTACGAACGAGTCGATGGTGTTTCTTGTTTTTCTCGGTGATTGCTTCGATATCGTTCCCTCGAGCGAGAACCCCGACACCGATACAAGCCACACAGTGTGAATATTCTTCGTTGTATGCGATACAAGAGATATAGTGCGTGCGTGCGCGGTTGAGTTAACAAAAGCAGTAGAAGAGCGATCTTTGGTGACCGCCCAAGTGGCGCGCGCGTGACCAGTAACGAGAACCGCGCCGGTTCAAGGCGACGATAAGGACAACGACGGAGACCAGTGCTAAAAAGGAAAAGGTTATTCCCTTGCCTTTCGTCGAACGTATCGAGAAGAGCTAGCCTAACAGCAGCTCGTTGTTCTCGATCTCGAGACGGTCTTCCCGGCCGTCCCGAGAGATGAGCCGCACCGCAACGTTGTGTGCGGCTCGTACGATGAAGAGAAGCACCGTACTGATCATCGAGAACGCAGCGACGACGAAGGTAGAACAAGAAGCATGCCACCGGTGCTAGGAGGCGCGGCAATGGCGGTCCTTCCGGTAAGCCCGCAGACGGCCACGCAGGGTAACCCGCACCACCATCACAATCATCACGTACATCAGGGACAAACGCAAGTTTTACTGGCGGCCGCTGGCGCAGCAACGCAGGCTCAGCCGCAGCTGCTCTATCAGCCGTATAATTTGATGCCGGCGGGCAGCTCGCCCTCCCACCAGACGGCCTTTCAGCATCATCCTCACCAACAACAGCACCAGCCGCAACAGCAACAACAGCAACATCAGCTTCATCATCATCATCATCACCATCAACCACCGAGCCAACAGAGCAACTTCCTGCCGGCAGACATTGCTAACGTCGCCACGACGCTTGCACTGTAAGTCAACGTTTCCGTTTGTCACCGCCAGTTTTCTTTCGAACAATTCCATTCGTACTTTCGGCTCGCTAGAAAGCAATCGCTCACGGCAAGGATATGTTTAGCTGCGTGCTAAGAAACCGCGCGAGAATATTTTCAAACGATCGAAAGCGAGGTAAGACAAGTACGTATATACAGGTGTAATCGGCTTCGTTCAGGTTCACTGGCTCCTCTCTCGGTAGACCATGGAAAATCGTTGAACCTCCTGGGAACGATCTCTCTCACCTTTCTTTTTCTTTCCTTCTAAAGAACGTTTCCAGTCACTCGACGCATAAAGTTCGCCTACCGAGGGATAATGGGAAACTTTGTATTCGAACAAAGTTTCGCGTAAATTACGATCCGCTTTTATTTTATCTACGGGTTTCGCAGAGGAGTTAGGGAAGTTTCTGATGTTTCGTACGCTGAATATAAATGGTCGGACTGCTTATGGAAACACCGTTATGCCTTTGAAATCTAAAACACCGACGAGCTTCGCGGTTCGCGTATCGGACTCTCGGGTACGACGTTAGATCTCGATGAATCGTGCCTTTCAAGAACTATGCAGAGATGAATCGATGAACGGGCCAGAATGTACTCGAGCGTTTCACGTGATCGCTTTAATCGCTCTGGCCGAGTCAGTCACGTTGCCCGGAACTGGGATTCCCGTTTACGACCATCGTAAACGAGTAAAATTAGAATTTGAATGTCGGAAGGGCGAAAATGCGCGTGTCAGACTTTCCGTAATGTAAATTGGAAAGTGACGCGGACAAACGTATATGTAATACGTGTATTAATATGCGAAGGCCACGTGTGAAAAGCATGACGAGTCATGTTTTCCGTTTTTCACGGGGAAAACAATCTTTATATTCGACGATCGATTCCGCGATACCAAAACTGTTGCTTTAATTGCCTACGGCATTGAATTACGTTCAATTTCGCGTTTGAAAAATGGTTCCTAGCTTGTTCGTTCACAAAGTTTCACAGATTCATCGCCTATCTTTGGGGAACTTGTATATCCGAAGCGAGCGTGTCGTTGTAAATCAAGAAATTAACAAAAATGGACTCGCACGTTCTTCTCGCGTACTTTTCCTTTTCTTCAAGGTCACGTCGAGAACACTACAAAATCTATTTCAAGTTTACCAAACAATACCATGTTTATCGTATTTCAACTGGCAATTTGTTATACCGTGGAATATACGTATTCGCTTTGCCTCTGGCAACGAGCTGTCAGCTGCTTCGGCTCGACGAGATCCCCTGGCGTTTGATAACGGTACATGGATGTTCGATCGAAACACTTGTCGATAACCGGATCTCGATTTCCAACAAATCGGCGGATAAGCGAAACGTGGTTGCCATTCGACGATCGAGCTCCGCAGCAAACGAAATATTAGATGTTTGCACAAACTGGTTTCTCCTACAATGTCGACGCCGTTGCGTAATGTCCGGCACACGGCGTAAGTCTGATTTGCAATCCACGTTATTCGACGCGCGTCATTGCGCGTAATTAATTGGAATTCGTTCCATCGCATCGGTTTGACGTGCGAACGATCTCCTTCGAGATACACTTCTCGATACTGTACCGTATTTGCATAGTCCTACGTTTTATTTTTGTCTCGATTACTGTGCGCTGGCTACGCGTTGTTTTGTCAGCTGTACGAGGACGTGAGAACGCCGGCAATCGAACCCGAGAAAGATCGAACTTTTTCTCAGAACGTCAACAATTTTTAACGAGATTCGCCAATCTTCGATAACTTCTCGGATCTGAATGTAATCAGATTCAAGCTTCGTCTAATTTAACCGACGTGCAATCAAAGCTTTGAACCTGACGTCGCTTAAAAATTCAACGCTGTGATTTATCGTATTACAAATGTATTCTTATTCAGTACGCTCTTCGGATGAAAATGACTAAAATGAAATTCGCAAATTTTCTGATCTCAAAGCTGATAATTACTCGACTACTCGCGTAACCTCGAGGAATAGGCCTCGTGGTAGATAATGAGAGGATCGACGACATATCTTTTTCGAATTTCATCTGGTTGGAATTCCATCTAGCGATGTGTATCCAGCACATGATGGCCATTGCACCGTGCAGTTTCCTTGTTGAAACCATCGTGGAGATAAATTTTCATGAATTTGCGGACTGTAATTTATTCGAGCGTGTCGTAAGAGAACTCGTTCACGGAGGTTTTTCTAATCGCGGTACGCGCGGCGTAGTCGTAATCCTCTTGGAAAGAATCTCGATGGTAATCGATCGGAACACGAGGCTCGCTCGATCGACTCAACCCTGAACCGGAACACGGAGAAAACGTTTGATGGTCGAGTAGTCGAGTGAAACCGGGACTGGTTCAGCCGGGCACGCTTAATTAGCCAGCCGCCTTTCGTTTTCGAGCCATCGAGTTATTAAGTTGACGTGGCAAAGCCTTTTTTTTCACGTAGATGAATTTATTGAATTTTCCAGGCTCCCGTGCATAATCCCGGTAGAAATTAAATTAAATAGCTGTCAAAGCTTTCGTTTATCCACCAGATACCGTACAACGTACTTAATCGAAAAATTCCCTCGAATCAGGGACATCGGATAGCGGTTACAAAAATTCCCTCGTAATATTTATATTCCATTTCTAAGCCTTTCAACAACCATTAAACGATATCAAAATCACCAAAAATCGCCATACTTCTCTCCTGTAATTTTTAAACAAACAATAATGTCTCGGATAGTAGAATTAATCCAATATTAATAACAGAGTCGATTAATCATTAAATCCTATAATTTTTGGAACAACAGAAATTATCGTATTATCTTCTTCCTCGAAACGGGTTTCTCATCGAGTCCGCCTTTCCATTTCGACGTTCCAAGAAGCACTCGAGCTCTCGTACTCTTGAATCTGTCGGCCAATGGCAGAATAGAATTCGCAGAAACTGAAAGGTGTACGTGTCGAAAAGAATGGCCCGTGGCAAAAACAGAGAGAGGGAGAAAGCCGGAGGGGGGCAGAGAGAGAGAGAGAGAGACGGCGACGATCGTGTCACGGGTAGAATTTTGTGTTGGCTTCTAAAATGAAGGAATTCCGGTTCCATCTCGCAAGCTACGCGGGCGATTTTTGCAAAGACCGTTTGTCCTCGGGCAATACAGACCTAGAGAGATACGCGTAGAAGAAGAGAAGCAGAGAGAAAAAGAGTTGGCAGGGGCAGAGAGTGCCATAAACTGCGCGCTATAATGGGCTCTGGGAAAACGTAACAATGCGGTTAATCGGGCGCCTGGCTCCTTGGAAAGGACCATCAGGAAGGAAGGGGCAGAAAGGAAGGTAGAGGATCATTGCGAGCAAGCGAGTGGGAACCAGGCGGGAGGAGCGAAAGCAGAAAAAATTTCGAGACGCCAGGCATTGCTCCCTTTGTTAGCCGAGCTGGCCTCAGGTAGAGAGAAATCACGAAAGTCTGCCGCATTCTATGGAAATACACAAAGGCACGACTGGTCCTTTTGTTATCCCGAGGGTTTCTACCTGCCCTTCTCAACTGTGGCTCGCGAACAATGTAACGCTGCACTCTGCACAGGAAAAAAATCAGACGATAGATAAAGAGAAAGACGGAAAGAGCGAAGTTAGATGTTCGTAGGATGCGTGTATAGTAGTGTTCTCGGGGTCATTCGAGGTCGAACATGCAGCAGCAGCTTATCGATGCGACGTCCGATCGAAATTTAGCAACTTGTCGAAGGCTGTGCGTGTCCTTTCTTACGTCAGCATCTCGCAAGTCGAGCCGATCAACTTCGCTTTTCAATTAATTCCTGAATTTCCTTACGTAAGTAAGCGATTGATAATCGCTGTTGGCGAAATTTAAAAAGCGGTAGTTTCATGTAGTAACATCGCCGCTTTCTCGTATTTTTTAATTTATGAAGTTGATCGATGCGTAGGTCCTTAACGGTTCACGTGTCAAGGTAGAAAAAAGAAGTTGGGAAATGCTCGCGTTACGTAACGATTACTGCACTTTCTGCAAATCATTCACAGCGCATAGTTGAATTCCTGCCGAGAAGGAACGCGAGTTCTAGTCTCGCTAACTTTAATACACGTAGTAAGCCGCGGTTGACCTTCGATGAATGAAAATAGATGGCGACGGATCGGCTGTTCTCACCTCTTGTTCTCTGCCTTTCTATTTTATTTTTTTTCTTCTGGCCACTCTCTCGCGACTTATCTTGAAAGAGCACGCGCTAGATCCGTGAACGCGTCCAACCCGCAATAAGATGCAGAGAAGGAGAACGACTGTCAGGGACCCAGGCGGTGTCTCACCTCGCGACTGACAAGTACGAGTAATTTTGGCCTAATTTTGGCCCGCCTCGTCGATATATTACTACGTCGTTAAATATTCAGGCGTGGCTCGAAGGTGTCGAGTTTATTTTCGCGATAAAGTGAAAATACTTCCCTCTTCTTTTTCTCACGGTTCTCGACGCGTTGCTTTGTTACTTGCAAACCACGAAACCTGTTGTCGCTGCTTCTTCTACCGTGGCGAATCGTTTCGAAATTGGATCTCGTTTCCTGCGATAAATTTCCTGTTACATTTTTCGCCAACGCTTTTAGTTAGAGTCTGTCGTTGAATACACGGCGTGCTCTGGTTTTTAGGTTAATCGGTTGTCTGTGATTCACCGACTTTTATCGTTTTTTCGAAACTTTTTCGCTGCTATCAAGCTACAGCTCCGTTTCTGGAATCTTTTCCACTAAATGCACTCTACTTCATTTTTTCCTTTACTTTACTTTGTTTCAAGTTTAAGTGATAATGGCTGTGTTCGAACGCGTTATCTACTGCTTTCTTTCACTTTCTAAGTCATTGTAGCTCCCAGCACAGACTATATGCAGTAAATGCGTCAAACTCTTAAATCCACTATCATCGATGTCACCACTCTTTCGCGTTTACGATGGAACAGCATGAGAACCACTGAGGCGGCGGATCTCGTTGCGCCCGAGGAAGAATTGCTTCGAAGTCTGGCAAATGACTTGTTTAGTTATTATATCCGGCGGGTCGTTGCGGTGGCCGGTTTTCTTTCTCGATTTTCTGCCCGCATCCACAGTCCCCTTTCTCCTCAATGGCCGCTCAGTCGAGTGCAGCGTTGAATCACAATCGCAAATATCCTTCTCCGGTAACTGGCTTTACCAGTCGTGCTCACCAAAACAGAGAAGACAAGTATCGTTGTCGTCGTCGCCGTCGTTGTCTTCGTCGTCGTTTTCGTGACGCGGTAGCAGCGGAAGAGAGACGCTCGTAAAGCGTTGTTAGATTCTACCAGTCCGACGAGTCCATACATTTTCCAATTGTGCGTCCTCGTGCTCTGCACCGGTGAATTGCAGAGGCCACGATCTAGGTCAATAGAGAGGAGACGGTTTCTCTAGTTTTATCGGCGTGTTGCGTGGCTCGCTCAAGCAAACTCCAAGACTATAGCATCAAGCATATCGTATATTATTAACAAAAACCTTGATAAAAAGATGATTCGACTTTCTATGTCGTTCTACTCGAATTCTACATCGTTTTGTTTCCTTCCGAATCATTTAATTTTCTTTTGTTCGCCATCGTAAGTCCACTTGCTTCTATAAAAATGTTATCGCAATCGGTAAAATCTATTCGCTCGGTCTTTTATCAGACCGAATTGCGTGTGTAGAGCAATGGTAAATCGATGATCGAGGTGTTGCGACATCTTAGAGGGGGAAGTGGGGACATCCAGTCAGGCGGCAGCACGCTCCAACTGTACATTCCTATATAGCAACTAATTAACACAATTTCAATGAGGCAAGCATGATTCAGAAGCTCGATAAATTCCCCTTTCGCAATTCGAAACGTCGCAGAATCTCGTCAAGTCCGCGCGGCTTGTTATCTGTCGCTTTCGTATCTTTGTATAGCTTCGAGTATTGTCAACCTTATGACTCGAGTTCGAAGGTCATGAAAGGCACTGTACCTCTCTATACATGTACCGCGTTTACGCATCTCCGGTAGTCAGCGTTATCAGCGCGATGTTCATATTTCGCATTATTCTTCCTTATCGCCAGGTTCCATCCTCGTGGACAAAAATCGCTATTGTCCGAAGTATCGTCTTATCTTATCGGTATTACACGCAGGTTGTAACAGTGCGTTATCAGTGTGAGAGGTAGCGAGCCGATCTGTCGTATCTGTCTCGACTCTCTTTGCACTATGCGTCCAATTCTCTCGCTCTCTTTCTCGTCTCTTTGATATCTCTTACCAATTAACGAGTTCCACGATATCCGTTCTTTCCATACGCAGAATCGTGATATTTTACGATTGCGGATATTTCGCCAAGCCAGAACGAGACTATCATACAATTCTGTCTTTATATTTTGTGCATACGCTTCTGTTACTTAACAGTCATGGAATACGTTCTACGTATCTTCAACGCAGAGCTGCAGCGTTCAACGTAGATTGTAAACTTTGTATGCGTGTCATAGCGTGAATTTTAGTACGCATTATATAAACATCGGATTAAATGTGCCTCCTTATCGTTTTAAACGATCATTTAGTTTTTCCAAATTGTCGATAAACTAGAACCAAAGCTGTTAAGAGCCGAGATGTATATAATGGTTCATGTATGGTTTTTTCCGTCCAATAAATAGAATCGATCGTCAGAAGTTCGTTAAATGGGGCATTCATTAAAATTTCGTTAAAGTAAGAGCACGTCGCGGGGTTCGTATAAACAGATATCTACTGTAATTGAAAATTGAAAGTTACAAAGGTGTATTGATATACACATAGTACAGAGTACTCTGGCTGTTTACTTTAATCGAAGTGTAGGAATGTTTTCATAGTTAGTGGTTATCGATCGTTTCACGGGTTGACACGCCGATATTGCAAAACGTGTTTGTCATTTTGAAACT
The DNA here is from genome assembly GCF_910591885.1 of Bombus terrestris. Taxonomy (NCBI): domain Eukaryota; kingdom Metazoa; phylum Arthropoda; class Insecta; order Hymenoptera; family Apidae; genus Bombus; species Bombus terrestris. Next base: position 7,592,753 of record NC_063276.1, read on the forward strand.
ATGTATGTGCGTGCATGTTGTTCCGCGTAGGCAATGCCAGCCACTCGGGTTTAAATTCTGTGCGGCTTTATCTCCAAGTAAACGACGTATTTGCGAAAATTCTCGTTGATACACGAGGCAGTTGTTACGAAATGCCGAGTGAGCAAATTTTACACTGCTGTTTGCGTTCGCTCGAAAAATAAAAAGAATCGCCTTCGTTGGAGACTCGTGCGAGGGTCGAGGACAAAGTACCAAGACCGAAGCTCTTCGAAATCGCGTATGTATTGGCGTTGTTTATCGAAAAGTGGAATCGATCGGTGATATTTTTGATCGACACGAAATTCGCGAATCACAAACGGACAACAACCGTGAGGTGTATCTAAATCGAGCCGAATTTATTGAATTGCAAATAACAGTTTCCGTTCGAGCGGATATCTTTCGCTCGTTTCCTCCGCAAACACGTGTGCCAATCTTTTTGTCATCGTAGACGAAAACTGCTTCACGTACTTCTCTCTGCGATTTTTTTTTTTTCACTCTCTTTTTCTGCGTTTTCTTCCCCGGAAATATCCAAACGTGGAAATATACAGAGATTGCTGTTGGAAACGTATTCCCCTTCCCATCTTCCGTAAATATTTTCTTATTCCGAGAACGTAACTTTCGTTCGCGCGCATTCCGTTTCTTTGTCGGTCTCGTAATTACGCGGAAAAAATTCGCGTTCCTTCTAATCTTTCTTTCTCCTTCTGCAGCGAGTTCGAGAAAAGAAAACGAGATGATCAGAAGGCAGGGTAAAAACTTTTATTGCATTTCTTTCGCAACTTTTCCACGAGAATATAATTCCAGCAAAACACGCCTTGTTACCACGATTGCGTGGCGCTCTTGTAACGCAAACAGACATCGCGCGATCAAATTACGCGATCGGTAATGATCCAGTCACGGGATTGCCTCTGGAAAATCAACGATCACGTTCCAGCGTACATCGTAGCCTTGCCGAGTTGCGTATTATCGCGCACGATAATAATGATAACAATAATAACTTAATTATGATATTAAGAAGATTAAACCGGAAAGACGACGAAAGATTGAACGCGTTATTATGTCTATAGTTGGCATAAGCCAGTATAGATTAAAATAGATTGTCAAATTATCGAAATAGATTTGACAATCTATATTTTCAGTTTTTTTCTTATTATCATTTTAACTATTGATCACGTGTTATCGTCCTTTAGTTTCATCATCGAGTTGCTATTGTTATTTGTTTATCAAGCCGCATAATCTCTTCTACATCGAACACACACAAGCAATACGAAAGATAAGAAGAGGCAGATAAGCTCCGACTTTGCATTATCGTTCGTTAATTTACATGAATACGAAGATTGCAGCGAATTACGTCGATTTCATCAGATCATGTCATCGGAAGTGTAGCCTTATATGGCATCTGAGACGAATGTTCTAAATGACGCTATGAATCCATGCAAGAGATCTATGTATCCGCTGAAATTATTTATAGCTAAATACAGTCATTTCGTACGCCGTGTATACGTTCTAACTGCTATCTCGATACATTTTCGTACCTGCAAAAAAATATGACCAACTTTTTGTGCTAAACGCGAACACGCAGTTTAATGAGAAATAGCAGTAGACTTAGACCGTTGTGCTACTCATTCAATTAACGATACGAAGAAAAAAAAGAAAAAAGAAAGAAAGAGAGGAAGAAAGAAAAAAGAAAAAAGTCCGACGGTTCTGGTTAGAAAAACAGAATCTATTCTGGATGGAGAGACGCGTGTAAGCGATGCCGTAATTGCGAGCGGTGCGTTCGTTAGGATCGGATTGCACGGAATTCGAGGAAGAAGATGGAAGAGGGCGTTCTCGGTTGGCTCGGCTCCCAGCTGGCTGCGCGTGAATAAGCGGGGGCGAAATAATTTCGCATTTGGAATATCGACGGCACGGAGAGGGACACCGAATTCCGGCGTTCCGATTATTTTTGGTCAGTGTTTTGGCAGTTCCGATATTCGGGTCAAATGCTTTATCGCCGATCACAGATCGCTGTTTCATCCTCCAGTAGAATATTTATTCTAAAGATACCGTATTACGTTTCTAGAAATAACCGTTTTCGCCATAGATAACGCGACTGAAGATCAACTTGCAAGTTGAGCTGGTTCTTCGGTGACCTACGATCGAAGATAGAACGTGCTGGAATTAGTGCGAATCGTGCGTTCTTTTGATAAAAAGCTCGTGGTTATTAGAGTGCGCGGATGTATATTCAAAAGTTGGTATTTTCGGTCCGTTTTAAAGGCTACGAAAAATTCGTATTTTAGCAAACGTAATTATAGTGAAATATTTTATTTCAATATTATCTCGTTTTGTAATACACGTAATATCGTTAAAATGTTGTTTGTAACCACTGCAAACAATAACTCTTGTACTTTCCGTCCGATATCGAACAACGATAAGTCATTTGATTGCGTCCGTTATCGATCTTTGTAATAAAGAAAATCTATCGATGAGATTAAAGAATTTCATTCGTGATAACGTTAACGTGATTTTCTCTGGCGATAGTTTCCAGTTGTTTTCAGATAGTTGAACATTTTCTGCATTTTTACTTTTTTTTTTTTTATACCTTCCAATTTCTGATAAATCCCACAATTGACAGCCGCGATTGAGTAATTACAAATGCACGATCATCGAGCGAAACAAAACGACAGAGAGCATCGTAAGAGCTCCGAACAAAGTTTCACAGATATTCTCGCGAAAGGTCAAAGGCTGCACCGCTCGAGATTCGATAGAGACGAGAACTGGCTGATCGACGGAGTAACGTTCAACAACCTGGTGACCTTCCTCGGCTATTCCACGCGAATATATCTTGTTCTATTTTCGAGTTACATGCTTATGCAAGTGGCGGTACTTTGCGCGCACGAGTTGTTAAACGATCTACGTGTATATTTGGCGCGTTTAGTTATGGCAGGGCGTCACGGAAACAGCGTACCAACCGCGTATTTAATCGAATCAGGACGTTTGGGAAAGTCGGCGGATTACGTTGTTCCATCGTTTAAATGGGTCAAGTATAATTTCGGCCGCGTTATCGAATCCACCGAGTTCGCTTTGGATCGTTCGACGACTGAAAGATCCCGATGAAAATGCGGAAGGAAGTAGCCAGTGAGCAATACACTCGGATAAACGTGATATAATTTATTGGCAATTGATACTTTAACAGCGGAGACGCCAATTGGCAACCTAAACGAAGACTTGCGTTATCTTTTCGTGAGCTTTAGCTGGCGTCCTTTGTGTTGAAATATAATTGCAACATTATAGAATCGGAATAGTCACGTTGCAGCCATTGAAAACGCTTCTTCGTTCTCGCGGCAACGTATCTAACAGTAAGTGTAACATCAATTAAAAGTTTGCTAAAGTTTGTATAGAAAATCGCAGAATTTTCCACAGAGGTTAGCAAAAATGTGTAAGGCCGTGAAACTTTAATTAGAATGCCATTTAGTTCGTTAAAGAGTTTGATTCGTTAAGAGAGAGGAGCCAATAACGAGGGCAAGTTTGACCCGGTTGACGTACGTAGTTTGCGTGTAATCGAAGGGAGGAGCGTGGCGCGCAGGTTGGACTTGGGGAACAATTAGATTATCTACGCACGCGAGAAGCGCACCATGCCACGGTCTGTTGGCACTTGTTCGGCGTTGCAATTTCTAGAATAATGTATTCCATTCTGCGCTTGGCCGGCCGCCAAGTATATGTTTACGGAACTCTCGGGGTAAAGGGAGCGAGATAAGAAGCTGCAGTCGGTTGAAAGGCAGACTCTATTTACGAACGCACCGAGCCGAGAGACAAAAGAGATTCGCTATCCACTGTCTTTGTCGTATAAATGGCGACTTGTTTATGGAAACGTGATACGCTCTGTGTCGCCGCGATCCGTCTCGCTCGAGAATTCGACCACGAAAGTCGATTCTCTCGTTCTCTCGACTTTTTCCACCGAGTCGCACGGATCTCTCTCGTTGTCCCGCTGTTTAAAAGGCTACACCGTGTATGTATACGTATAATTTACCAGAAACGTAGCTCCATATTTTATACAAAATTAAACATCCGATGACGATTATTATTCCGTCGTGTAACGATCGATTGCTCGTTTGAAAATGATACGGAACGTTTCTTTCTAACGTACTGATGTTTAAGCCGGAGATCCACTGGCAAGATAAGTCAATCCAAGAGCATTTGCATCAATGTATTTACGTGGAACCGTTTCCATTGGCCAGCTAAACTGGCTCAGCCACTCGAAACATCGATTCTGTACGAACATACGCAATTTCCTTACGATCCGTCCAAGCGGACATTTGGTTATATTAAATTTATTTTACATCGATATTCCGTATCACACGAATCACTGTTCCAAGTGAGACGCCATCTTTGAATACTTGCCTGTTCTCTTGGTTACACCGTTAAATCCTTTCTGCAGAATTTATAGACACACTTATACATAAAATAGTATAGCGTGTATAATCGTATCAAAAACTGACTCGGAAATATTCAGGCAACTAGACACACTTCTGTCAAACCAACTATGCGTAATATTTACACGTTGAAATCGATTCCCAAGATCTTTCCAGGAACACATCTTTTTTTCCTTGTTACTACAAGCGCTAAGCAACGTCAGTCGCGAGCCGTCCGTCTATCTCCGATTCGTTTACGTCTCACGCGAAGTTTTTTTTAATGTAACCTGAGAATGCCAGCTAGTGTAAAAACCTACACCGATGCCTCATAAAAACCTGTGGAAGTATTACTCGCTTTTTTGCGCGTTTCACCGCGGCTCCAAGTCAGGCAGGTTTTTTTTTTCCTCGATACACCTCTCGCGTCGGATTCTTTCAGGTCTCTCCCTGTCTCGAATACAGGCAGCGTGCATGCGCTCGAATAATCAGGCATCTCGCTTCCCGGAAACTATTCTCGTTCCGCGAGATTTCGCGAAACGAGCTGCGATCCGACACGGTGATTCCAGCTGGCTATTTTTAAAGACTCTCCTGCAGTGTCCTCGATCCTGATACCCGAACGAGTTTGGTAACCCGACAACAGCGTTGTCGTCCCCCTTGATCTTTCCTCGTCCCAAGTGATTTACCGCTCCATCGCTTCTTCAGCGTCTAATTATATTCCCGCGGCGAGAAAAGAATGGCTTTAGCGACGGCACGCTCGGTTTAACTGGCCGCATCGTGGCCAGCCGATTATTTCTTAGAAGCATGCTCGGACACCTCGCGATTCTCGTCAGCCTCGATCGCGTCATTATCTAAAATTCACCGTTCGCCTCGGTGTGACCGTTTGGCCATTACCCAAAATCTGTCGCGACGCTACGCGTCGAAAAACTCGAGTCGAAAGTAAAGGAGCGCGGAAAGATGCGCCGAGTACTTGGTTCACCTTGTGGTCTACGAATTTTTATCTTCCCGCTTTTGTTTCCACGAATAAAGAGATTTTTGGTATCTTAAGAAAACCTTTGGCATAGATAACGATAACGATAACGATAAACTCTTATAGCTTCTTTAAACTGGAGGAATTTTTTAACGATAACGAAAATAACGAGAAAACGCAGTAGGATTAAATATATTCGCGGCGTTATCTTTCGTTTTGAAATGTTCGACGTGGAAGAGAAGAAAGGTCGAGAAAATAGACAGGCAGACATAAAGGGTGAATTTATTTCGCTGTTCCCTTTCTGTATCGACCCAGGAAAACGATTACTGGCGTACGTTATGGATGTTGGAAACCTAACCTGGTCCCCCCTCGATAGCATGTGATTATTCGATTTTACGTCCTTTCCAAGTCTCCATTCAAGTCCCGTACGAAGTTTCCAGTGAAATCACCCTGCGATCGATCAACCGTATCAACCCTTGGAACACACCCTCGCGCACCCATTCGACCTTTTATACCGAGTTTCGCTGGATTTATTGATCGTCCACGGGCTTTCGCTGAAATATCCATGTCGAGGACCAAACTTTCCCTCCGAGCCATTCTTTACCCTCGAGTTTCTTTCTCTCTCTTTCTCTCTCTCCGTCCCTTTCTCTGCTTCTTCTGAATGGTATTTAGACGCTACGAAAACATTTGTTTCGTGCTCGGCTGGCTAGCGAATGACTTGGTGCTAACCTTAGTGTATAAACATGTCGTAAAGCGAAGACAAAGGTATTCTGATTTACATAAGTATAGATAATTATAGTCGGAAGCATACGTGTAGTTGTAGAAAGAAAATAAACTTTGAAGAACTTTGTTTATGCATGCTCGATATATTACGTAGATTATTTTTTAAAAATGTCGTTCTCTTTAATCGGCGTGTTTCCCAGGAATTCTCGGAAATGCGTTAGACTTCAAACTAGGTCGGAAGATGATCGGTAATTCATCAATTATGCTGTGACGTAAACGAAGTGACGCGAACAACGACAAAATATAGAAATAACGTTAACGATGAAATAATAAACGTCCGGTGATAATTATCAGCGTTTTTTGACGTGATAACCGAGCGTTACCACCGGGTCGTTCGATTTATGCGTTCTTACCGCGTATCAATTACCTGCACTGTAAAGTACGTATTTATAATTGATTACTTCTGCTGTCCCGTTTATGCAACGTTGCCGACCGGCTCTTGCAAAAAGTTATTTCTATAGCGACTGCGAGCCACGCATGCTAATGCGGCTTGTATGAAATTGTAATGAAGCTGATGCATAAACCATCCGTTCGGTGATTTGCATCGAAGTGAAAGCAGTAAAAATTGTAACGCAAACGGTCGATTCGTAGCGACGTCGTACTAAATCGGGAATCGATTTAATCTCGATCGAAATAACAAACGTAGACGCTTTTGAAATCAAAGAAAATTAGAATAGGTCTGTTGGGTCGTGAACAAGAGCAAAGGAGAAACGATGAGTTAAAGGCGGGAAATTGTTAGTTCTGAGGGAGGGGCGTCGTTTTCCCAGGCTCTCGAGCCAAACGAGCGTTCCCCTGTTCACCATGGTAAAAATAGAACGAAGATAGTGGACCGTTTTGGCACCGGTGGTCGGCAGCAACAGCAATTTTACGAGCATCGACCACTCGTCAAAAACTCTAAGCGGCCCGTATTCCGGGTACAGACACTGCGCCAACAACGAATCTCGCTGGGCTCGCCCCTCTGCCAGTTGTCATTTTTCCATGCCCCTGATATCGTGCCGAGTGTTTAAAATGTTTAAACTCGGGTTTCATCTTTAAAGATAGCCACGCGGTTAGCAATTATAGGTGTCGCAGAATAACGTTGTTCGAAAATAACATCGGCGTTATATGTCGTTCGCGATGCCAGAGATTGCTCCGTCGAAGTCAACATTCTAATAATTCGCTCGTAGTTTTGCTCGCGTCTGAGAACAACAGTTCGGGACGTTGCTGGTTCAACGTAGATGTAAAATACGAAGTAAAATACAAGAATGCAAATGCATTCGCTTCGAATAACAACGTTAACAAACAACCCTCGTGTATCACGTCAAACACGCGATATCTGTTTCTATATCGTACGTGGTCGATGAATTAATGACACGATTAATAATACTATAGTCGATGGTGAACTTAGAAAAGGTCGTGATAAAAGCAGGCGGTAATATCGTCAGAAATTTTGGCACGGTTTCAGTAATTGTAAAAATAAAAGGTCCGAAAGTTGATTGGTTTGGTAGATGCAGTGTTCTCAACTTCCGAAAGACTGTCGGTGAGGTTCGCATAATTGCGAGCGACAATGGCGAGAGGAGGCACGAAGCTTGTTGCGGTCGATCCAGTCAACAGGTTAATCCCGCGTAACGTTAACGTGACAGGTCTCAATTACGGTGCCGCAATAAAACGCCGACTCAGGCCAGCCATAGTCACGCGTTTTCCCCGCTTCGAACGTAGAAACTAAATCTGATTCGTGTTATTAACGACGATGGCGGTCGCGCCGTTTCCCATTGCCTTTCGACGTATTAATGGCTTCCGAGTAAACGTGGCAGCCGGTGGCCTGTCTTTTGCAAGGTTACTGACATTTACTCGCGCCACGCTCTATCTTTTCTATAGAACCGGCCGATCTTCTCCAACTTCGAACGTCTCGTAAATTCAGTTTCGTTCGTTTCAGCCTGTCACGGCGACATTCGAACAAAAACGTTTTCGACGAAGATGCACCGCGCGCAAATCACACTTTCGTTCAAATGGGAATCGCGAGCCACCGTGCTCTTTCTATTATTTCTCTCTCGGCTTTCTACTCCTACATTTTGGTTTCACTGAAGCGAAAACCCGATGAGAGGGAAGAATCGACTTCTTTGTTCGTAGCTCCACTTAATCGATTACATCGATAGGTTTCGGATTCTTATGCATTTATGCAAACGTAAATTATGCAGAGTGCAAGTAATAGCTTTTAGTATCCTAAAAACTCCTGTTCAGATTAAAAAAAAAAAAAAAATGAATCTGCATAAAAATTTGTAGTACCAGTCATTCTGTAGTCTTGTGATCTTTCAATTTCTCGATCTCCGATCTCCTGCTGCTCTTAATTAGTATAATTGAAACTGACAAGCTCGATCACGTAATTCACAGATTTTAAAGTGCAAGGTTAAGGAAAAAAATAACGATCACACATTGGTTTATTTTTATCTCCTAGTAGTAAGCAGAGGACAGTCAGTAACTAATTATCCACGTGTCATCTATCGTTTTAAGTCATAATGTAGCAAACTGGCTGATTATACAAGAAAAAATATTCAAATATAGCGGAAATAAAAAAGAAGCACGTGCTATGTAAATAATTAACTTCGCAGTGTATCGCTAATGATTAATGGGTCTTTGCGCAGCACGCGAGAGGTACGCGCAGAATCAATTGATGCAAGGTTCAACCTTGCTGACGAAGCGGACATTTATTTTACAAAATGTTCAAAAACATTTTCACGAAATGGCCAGCAGAAAAAGCTGCCGAACTTGCTGAAGCTTCCATCGAATCATCTCGAAAGAGAGGAACAAAATTTTGAAAGGTGCGATCCGATGAGAGGATGAAAGCTCGAGTCTCACCCGGTAGGTGTACCCGTTACATCGAAGCTCGTATATACGTGTCCGTGTAGGCAAGCTAACCTGCCCGGATGATGCATTGGTTCGCGCAAAGGTGTGCGATCGTCCATGAGAGACGAGCTTCGAACCAGCACGTGTGCGCCACGAAAACTCGTTTCGTCTCTCTTTCTCCTTTTTTTTTTTTCTCCCCCTGCTGCGTCCCATTCCCTTCCTCGAACAACTCGACTTTTATCCGTTGGCGTGTTCTGTCTGCGGTGAAATTACGTCACGTAGAAATCATGGTAATCACAGGATGGGCGCAGAAAGCGTAGGAATGCAAGCGTTAATTCGTCGTACGTACGTACGAGCCGTTCAAAGTGATTAAATTCGAGTTTCTGAAATTTTTGATATTTTACTGTCAAAGCAGTTGCGATCGATGATGCTTATCTTACGTAATTTCGTCGAGTTTCTCCATTTCTTGTTCCGTCGAGTTAACCGATTTGACGTTAAAAGATCGCCGTGGCGCAAAAAGAAGTGGAAGAATCAGAAATTTCCTTTTTATACCTGCGCCTGCCACTCTAAATTTATTTCATATTTACGACTCTGTGTTATAGGCGGTTCGCTCTTCTCGCTGAAATATTCTCGGTAAAAGGGACCGCGTCGGATATTCTATTATTGGAAGTCGATCAACGAGAACCGATAAAGCTGTATTATGAATCTTTTATGTCGGCCCGTCTTCACGCTTGTCTATCTCACATTTGCTATCTGCTGGACGTTCGATTACGAAATTACGCGTTCTAAATGCGAGCCGTACTCGGCATTCCCGACACGTGAGAAGACACCTAATTGAAAGCATCATCCGCTTGGATAGGCAGAACATAAAATGCAACGTGTACGGGTAGTAATCCAGTGACCTTTGCCAAGTCTGCTCTCTAGTCCAATTAAGTTACCGAGACGTTAGAACACGTCATTTGACAAACATTTCCTCGCGGTTCGACGATTTATTCCTCGCTAATCTCGCGTTATAAGGCTAATGAGGCATCGAGGACAACGACGGAGCCTGTGCTCTTTTTCGATCCAAGTAACGCGAGTACACGATCGATATTCCATTCTTACGAAACGAAATTATTTTCATCTGACGAATCTGAGACAAGTGAACGGTGAATTCCAAGGTAAATTTGAAAAACAGAAAGAAGAAACGATGACATTAAACTCGTACAATCTCTTCGTATTTAGTCTCAATGACTTCGTGTTCGAGCGTGAATTTCTATTGCCGTAAGATAGCAGCGCAGTCTCGTTGGTGCTTCGTTTCCGTAAAGGTGCGTCGACGTCCGGGTAAAAAGGTCAGCGAATTTCAAGCTATTACTCGCGGGCATGTCCATCGCCGAGGAAAAGCAAAATCCAGCAGCGTGTTTCGTGCCGCACTTTGTCAGAACGTCGAGCGAAGCGAAGCGGTGCGCGGAGCGGGACCGAGTCGCACGAAACGAAAGCAAAAATAGGTTTCAGCTAGTCTGGTGTCGGCTCGGAGAGAACGCAGGCTGCTTTCTCGCGGTGCAGACCGCGTGATAAAGGAAAGAAAAGGGTGGAAAGGGAAAGAGAGAGGAAAAACGTAGACGGACAGGTGTCTGGGAGCCATCTTGGTCTTCATCGTCTGGCGTGCGCCTTCAGAATGTCAGGCGGCTGCTGGCTAAGGTCGAGCGAAGCGCATGAAGAAAGCGGTATTCAGCGCATCCTACAAAATTCATGAGCCGTAAAATTCAAGCTTCGGGCATAATCGAATCGCTTCTGCTCGAATAAGAGTGAAATATCATATTGCCATCGCGATACAAGCGTACAAAATGCAACCCTATTACACGTATGTATCTCGTCTACGTTTATGCCAACCAAGCAACAGAGGTATTTTTGTCGCTACGATGCGATATTTTATCTAGCGGCATAGAATTTTCTGCTGCAGAAAATAAGCCCGCGTAACAGGTCACATGTTTATGGCACCGAGTCGAACTAAATATTCCGAAATCGTCAGGATAGTTTCATAATAATTCGTATGAAAGACATATGTACGTGAAGCTTTCTGATAGCGAAACGATTATGTTGTAAAAATTATTTGTAAACATTATAAGATCGCGAGAAGCGAAAATCCGATGGTCCTTAGCAGCGAATTTGTCGAAAGTGTATAGGTGTGTTTCGACATCAGGCGCCTAAGACAAACTAATCTTTGGTATCGTATACCCGGGTCACGATTTGTAAACAAGAACGTCGACCGATCAATGGCCTGTCCAGGAAATTCGTCTCCTAGTCTGTTTTCCGAGCCGCATTCGAATGATCGTCTCGTCCGCTCTGTCGCGTTCCGTGTTTAGTAAATATCGCGCGAAAATAAATCGCCTGTTCGACCAAGGGAAGAGAAAGTGCGAAGGTCAACACACAACTATACACACAGGCAGGAATATCGAAGAAACGTGAACTCGTGGGCGACGGATTTTAGAATTGCTCGGGAATTATCGTCGACTTAACGTTAATCGTAGCGACAGGTAACGTATCGTGTACCATCGTTATCTTGATAATTCGTTACACGTTTGCTATGTGGATTAACAATGGATTTCACGTTGTGCAAGTAAACTCTGTAGTCGTTGTATAGTTGTAAACTGTGTAGTTTAAGTTGCAAATCTGTTCCATCGAATTACGAGTTGGCGTCTTCAGAAAAACGCTCGTGAACGTGCGAAGGAAACGTTTGCAGGGAAAGCGCAAACCTTGCAATCGTTTTCGATCGTCCAACGTACCGAAATGGTTTTAAGTGTTCCGTAATAATCGTTTGCAGCATGGGTCGCGTTAGATTGCGGCTATTACAAACTAAAGCGATCGTGAAGTGAACTACAGTCTGCATCTAACTTGCTTTATGGGTGTTTTAAAACCAGTATTATATCGTACCATAACTTTCGCCAGCTCGATCCTCATTCTTTTACCACTTTTTTTACCATATTCTCTATATATCTGCTACGTTTAATTTTCTATCTTACCGACAAACCGTACGCGATTATTTTCCCTTGGTACGTACGTTTTTACGAAAAGAAAATCCATTGGCGATGGTCGCGCGAGCAAAAGGAGCGAAGCGGTTCACGCGAGGAGAGGGCTCGACGAGCAAAACAAAAGAGGCCGCGAGGCAAGGATGCGTAAGGCCTTTTTTGGTGATATTTGCCGTGTATTGCTCGGTAAAGCCGGTCTTCTGGTCAGGCCGGTCTCCGGCGACCGGATTTTTCAAAGGTTGCTCGCAGCTCGAACCTGTCCTGTTCCCATACCGGACTAGTTTATCGACCGGCGCTGCTCTTCGCCTCTTTACCTCTCCGATACTCTGCTCGATTTCTGAGCAACACCAAAAAAAGGATAAAAGAAAAAAGAAAGAGCCGAAGGAGAAGGAATTCCTGTCTTGTCGACCTTCGACCATCTCCGCACCTCCGCCGATTAACCTTTTTTTCGTTTTCTTTTTTGGTATCAACGATTTCACCCAGCTGGTAAACGTAGTCGGGATTGTCTTTGAGAATTGCGATTTTTTTTATTCTTGGAGTGTTTCGTAAATTTCCGGCAAATATGAATAGACTGCCAATGTTCGTGCGCTTATGGAAAATATCGAGGTGTAAGAATTTGCAAATTTTGGGAATCACGGCAGAAGTAATCGTAGTAATTGGACAAAAGTGGATAATCAACGAAGTTTGGTTTCTGGAGTCTGGTTTATGGAAAATTTGCAGAAAGTTTTGTCGCAATCTCTCAACGACTGGTTGTAAAGGAAATACGTTCTCGAGGATGTTATTAAACATGAGGAAGCAATGTTTAAATCAACATGACGCAGTTCCGCTGTTAAAAGTGTTCCCTTTATTTTATGGCCAGCGGTTCGAGTTTCAAACTACCGTCCACAATGCCGCATAAAAGTTTGCCCATTAAATGAAAAGTTTGTCAAACAAGCGAATCTATGGTTCGATTCTAAAAAGCTGGACCTATCCGCTTCACCTATACAAGACCGACCACCGCTTCCAGGAAAGTTCTTGCTCTTCATTTATGCATAACTGTTCGCTCGAGAACCTGTTCCTTCGTTCGGCCTATTTTCTTCCTTTTATTGCCACCAATCTACGACATAGCACGTTCTGTCCAAGATGATATTTTAATTTCGATAGAAAATGGGAAAAGGAAGCACAGACTATAGCGTTCTAATCTTTGCTCGTGCGGGGAAAAAAAAAGAGTGGAAACGTTAGCTCGAGGTAATCCGATCTGAAATATCGCAACCTCCCAGCGGAATGTTTTTCGCACGTTTTACTTTACATACTTAACGATGTTTATTTCTGACGAAAAAAATAAACGGTTCGAGATAAAGACGTAACCAGTATCGAGGTATTTGTGATAAATATGAAACGATGTTATATTATAAATAACACGAACGTCGAGTCGGTGATAATCGGCGATTAAGACGAAGAGCACCGGTCGATTTATGCAGCACCGGTTGAATAAGTTAGCCGTTTTTTGCAAATCAATCGGACGCAAAAACTGGTTCCGGTGCGTCTAAGCGTAATGATAAATCGTGCTCGTTCTCGGAACCAGTACGGGTCAGTTGAGTTTCGTTCGCGTCGTGTATGTCGTGGAAAACGCGTCCTCCCGTTTCTCTTTTCCCCGCAGATAGGCTCGATGCATTTATTTCCCGCGTATTCTACGTACGTTGTTTGCGCATTAATAATACCAGTGCGTAGTGTGTACTCTCAGCACACTATTGTCGTGTCACGGCTCGACCGCCTTTGCACAGTTTTCTATTCAGCTGGGCTTTTCCACGAGTAGATACTTGTACTTTACACTGACTACGCTTTTCCTGATTTTACGTTTGATTTCCCGAGTGCTGATTCATTTTACAATGCTTATTCTGACTACTTGAGGTTCGACTAACATTCTCTCTCGTTGTACCGATAACTGTCCTGAACGAATCATTCGAAAAATAATGACATACATCCCGTTTGGGAATGTGACAGAAAGATTCAAAGTAAATATTAGTCATTACAAATTGTAAAATCGTAGAATAATAGTTGTTGGTGACTCGAACGGTTTTAGATTTTAACAATTGGCAAATAAGAATGAAAGAAGGCGCAGGTCATAAAGAAAATTAAAGCATGAAAAGGTTCATTTATACTAGAAGAGAAGGAACGCTCGTTTCTCATCGTATAATACGAAACTCCAACACCCTGGTTGATTTATGAATGCGCGAAAGATGGAATAGCCTGCGTTCGGTACAAGTCGGTGCAAAGGGCGCGGAGAGTGGGTTTCGTCGGAGTATAGTCGCGAAGCAAACAGAAGCTCGATAAAAGATAACCTCCTCCGTTTGAAACAACGATAACGATAGATCCCACGACTGCGAAGAGAAAAGAGGTCTCACGGAGGAAGAGAGGAGGCCTCTATAACCGTCACGAGGAAATAGTATATTTTGCTGTGTAAACTGTAATGCGTGAAAAATAGCACGGTAGAACTAGCGAATAGGCATTTATCGCGCGGATCCAACGCGCGCATTATTGGAAGGTCCGCCGACTGAGGACCGAGATAAACACGCGCGTTGCGCACGTAACTATATAAATAACTTGCGCAAGCATTAATGAATGCTTATCTGACTAAGCCTGTTAAAAAGTCACGATACACACGCCAGCCACCGTCGGCATTATTATCGCGACTATTTTAATATTGAAACGAACAGAGTGCATGCACGAACACGCGTAAACGAGCGCGTTTTAAAAAATCCTCTGTGTGTACACATGCCTAGCTTACTTATCGATATGTGGTGTTGGCGAAATGAAATAAAGCCAGGGAAAAATCAGTTTCATCGTTGACCGAACAACTAACCTTTGGGTATTGCAGGTCAGATGTATGATTCATAGGCTCTGGCGTCTTACACAGATGTTTACCGCTGCATTTTGCAAACACGTGCCAGTCCATGTTCCAACCTAACGTTTGCCTTATTTACGAGTACCTCGTGACACGGAAGTTTCAAGAAGACAATGAGAGACTTTGGTAGAATAGTAGCGGCGCTTGCCATTATTTCATTCAAAGTTACTTTCTATGAAAAAATGCAAGCAACCGTAGAATGTAGCGATTATATCGTCTGTAACGATTAGACTACGAGCATTTATGTAAATTTCGATTTCTATACAAAACAGAGTTTGTCTGATATTATTAGTATGCCTTGCCTTCGATGTTCTTGTGTATAAATTCCGTATGTTTTTCGATAAGTGTACAAGTTGCCACTAAATATAGAAATATCCGCAGTCTAATAATAATGCTCGCAACAGTAACATTTAGCGATATAAGAACAGCTCTCTCGTCGGGTTTAGATAGCTAAATTAAATCCACGAGCGGCGTATGGATGTAAATTAACGGAAAAATGTTTGCCTGCACTTCCATAAATTAAACATAGTGTTCTTAATACCACGATCATTTACCGGCTCTCTATCTTTCTCGTGACGAGCTGTCTTCTATCGTAAATCGCGATTGACGAAGCCAAGGATCCGTCAGCCAATTAGCATTTCCAGTTTATCGCGATTCAACAATTTGTACCTCGTCGTGACACACCGCAGAGGAATTCAAACGCTTCGGGCCCTCTCATGTTTGTTATTCTCGTTTGCAGTAAATTCGAATGCCAACTTCTGCGAAATTTATTTTCAGTGTCGGTGGAAATTCTGAAAAAAAAATGTCGATCGATCGAAGCAATGGAATAAAAATAATGGAGGAAAGAAGTTGGCCGAGCCTGGAAAACATGTTCGAGGCGTGTTCTGGATCGAATGATGTGTAACCTTGAAACTTTTGTGTGCGTTTCAGGGAACGGCGAGAAGCGGAAGCCCGGCTGGAGAAGCGTGAACGCGAGAGAGAGGCCAAGATGGAAAGAGAGAGGCTGGAGAAGCAAAGGGCCACCGAGCAGGCAGTTCACAAGCACTTCGAAGAGTCCCTCAGGCTGGCACAACAAAAGGTTAGTCAGCCTTTACTGCTTGTTTTTCTCCGTTGCGCGTGTTTTTAACGACCTCCGGGCTTCTCCAACGTTGGAGCAGCGTGTCTAACAGATGCTCGACAAAAAATCTTCGATATTATGCGCGTCTTTAAGCAACCGATCTGCTCCACCAGCTTCGCTCTACTATTTCTTCTGTTTCTATCTTTTTCTCTCTCCTTGGCTCGAATTTCGTTTCCAAGCATACCGAATTCGAGACTCTTTTTTATAATATAATCTTTGACGAGTGGAATCCAAAAATATCAACTATGTTCTTCTCCTCACGTATTCCTTCGCGTTTGTACCTCTAAAAATATCTGTTCAAATTTTCGAATTGTAAAGCGTGCGTTAAAAACAGTAAGAGCAATACAATTTCTTTATATCGAGTACTAAAACCAAACGAATTAAACGTTAAAACAGTATTTTTATTTTAATGGTCATCGCGTTTCTTTTCCGTAACCTTCGTATCTTACAGGAAAAGGAAAAGAAAAGAAATAAGAAACTCGATGTGCCCCAAGACCTTCGTTTCTTTTCCTTAATCTTCTCAAAGCGAATAGAATCGAGCAAAGCTCGAACGATACATAGACTAGGAATCCCGGAAGTTTAAGTTAAGTTTCTCGCGACCCCGAAAGTCAAACAATCTCGGTGCTAACGAGGACATCGCGATGCGTCACTTGTCGCGCCTCCTTGTTGCCGCGCGGGCGACTTGCAACCGGAAAGGTAGAAATATTTTTATCGCGCGTTTAGCTAAAGAACCGACGTTAAATATTTAACGGTCGAGCTCGATTATGCAAGCAACGTCCAAGGGCGACGTCTCGGAAATTCTGAGAACTCCTAGCAGCCACTTGTTTGCACCGGCATTCCACGGAAGTCGCTGCGAATTTCCAAGTAAGATGTTCGAATGGAATGGAAGCGATTCGTGTTCGTCAATTTGCTGTTAACGCTGAAACTGTCGGCGCTAAGGGGAAAGAAATCACGGAATTGTTCTCCGTAGGATAACGCGCGAGGCAACTTTGGAATTTCAAATCGACGGCAAAACAGCTCTAAGCTTAATCCAGCCTGGTTTATCGTAATTTCTCGATCCTTGCCCGAGGAACAGTTTTCAGGGAACTGCTGGAGTTGCGTGTCGAGCGTGAGCGTTTCGATTAATCCTTTCAGCGATGAACAACTCTTGGGAACAGAGAATAGTGAGATGGAAAATTTGTACCGCGCCGTTGAACTTTCGAACGCTTAAAAAAACACACATGTTTCTGTTTATTTACAAACGAGATTTACAGTAATAATCATGGATAGTATGATTCAAAATTTGGACATTTTTCTGCGTGTGATATACTTGCGAAGATAGTTAAATATATATATTTGTAATTAGCAAATATACAATCAAAATTTTATAAGGAGATTTCTGTTAAATGACATTGTCTGGGCAACACGGATAAGGGTAAGAAAATATGAAGATTTGCTATCTTGGAAAGATAAGAATAACGAATAAATGCGTCGTTAAAAAGTAGTCGCGATAGGAATGAAAGAGCAAGTTCGTGGCGCGATGGGATTGAAAAGTTAACGAATCGACCTGATTATTGAATTTGCTAGCGGAATAGCAACGCTGTTCAGAGAGCAGCGAGTTCTGGGCCGAATCAAATGCGAATAGCCACGGAAGTTCGTTCCGAAACTGTTCGTGCAAACAATTTAGCGCATTTACCACCGCACTGAATCGACCCGCTGTCTCGCCGAAAGCGGGTATTTCGCTCGCAAACCGCAGCCTCGGCTCGGCAACTGTTCGAAATTCCGTTTGCGGAATTTTCAACCAACTTTGTATTCGATGCTCCGTGGTAACGAGAAATTTTCGAAAACCGAGACGCCTGCTCTGTTACACCGTCCCGTAAAACTCGTTCAAGTTTTCGACACTTTCAAATTACACAGCATCTGCTGTTCCCAATTCGCAAGGAGGAAAGAAACGTTCGTAAATTCTTACGATCAAGTCGTAAGTTAGGTAATAAATTTTCACTGAAAATCGTTACCTAAATATAAGAATTTCCATCACGTAATATGTACTTAGGTTTAATTCGTTATTTGATTGGTTGAAAGTTTAGCTGTTTTCGCACAAATTACACTTTCGTACTGTTCGCGTTAAAATTTCGAGAAACAAAAAAAGAAAAAAGAGAAAGGAAAAAGGTCGAAGTTATGGTAAAGTTCAAAGCACCTCGGATAATAGGGAACTTAGGCTAAACGGGACTCGGATAACCGCTATAATCTTAAGCGATTCAAATTTAATCTATCTATATGGTCCTACAGAACATGCACACATACAGACGCATACATAGGAAGACATTCAGAAACAAAACGAAGAGAAAGAAGAAGCTGCAGGGCAAAACGAGGGTGGCCTCGTGTCGGGAAAAGAGGGATAATCTGAAAGCAGCCAGGAGATGACGTTCTCCCGGGAATTCAGGATCTCGTGCGTTTCCCTGGGAGAGAAGGGTGTGTTCCCAGAGCAGATACGAGCTGGGCAACGGAATACCGAGAGGGGGCAGAGGCAATCAATGCATTCCAGCACCTGCCTTTTGTGCGTGTTACAGCCCTGACAGTCACCCAAAACCTGCCCCGCGCTCTGTATACTTTCCTGCTTGGCTGCTTTGCAGCGTTTCTCATTTCCTCTTTCTCTTGGTTTCTTAACCAGCAACATTCTTTCGTAATACATGTATGTATGCATTATGCATAATATTACCCATATACCTATATTTATGACATCTATCAACGTACTCGATTATCCGCCTCTCTGTTTCGATGTTCCGTAATTCCGTATAAAGTCGGCTCGCAAACCTACTATTGATTTCGTTGGAATGTGTGCGCTCGATGACGTGAAACTTTTCCAACAGCTGTTGAATCTTGTACGCCTCGTTCCGCGTTGAATTTCACGAAAGAAATCTTACGCAACGAAGATAATGACGAGCTTGGAACTCCTGGAACCTATATTAAACAAATCGAAACTTTATCTTTTTCAAGGAATATTCTTTATCGAACATTATACAACTTCTATTTCTAATCGGTTCTGATTAGTATCGTAATTACATCGCGGATATTTCTGCGTAATTTGAGAATGCAAAAATCGCAATAAAAGATATGAAAACCAGAGGACTGTACAGAATATAATATTTAGTATACAAAACAAATGTTTACTTTGGTTCTTGTTCCTTTGTTCGTTGAGTTATGTTCCTAGGATTTCTTAACCTGGTTATAAGCGTGGAAGCCTTCGGAATGGGTAACGAACCTACGAAGCGGTTTTTCGACCTCGTACGAATTCTTGAATGAAGGGCAAGTTAGAAAGGAAGTTGAGATCCTCTGGGGCGCATTGCAGACTCATATGGGTGCATACACCAATGAGGATCATTTCAGGTTGGGGCCCAGCGGGATCTACCTGCCCTTCCATCTTACGAAAATGTCCTGCCAGTCCTTTGCTGGCTTTCGTCCCGCTCGGACGGTTCTTCGTCGAGCCTATGAGTCACGGTCTCGTGTTACGCGTAAATACCATTCGATTCAACTTCCTCCATAAATCGCTTTTTTTCTCTTAGTCGTCGTGTATAGATAAATCACGATAACGACGCTATCGGCCAAGTGTTTTCCATTTCGCCTCTCAGATATAGCGTGCGCGAACCAGTGTGTGTCTCGAAGCTGGGGACGGTTTCGTCGATCGATTCGTCAGAGTCAGAGTTGCCAAGAGAAACTCGAGCGATTCAGCGGCTCGACACGAGTCTCTTGATAAACTTTTTTGCCGTATTTATCGGCTTATTCGGCTAAAGGTAAACGCTTTAGCCGTATTCTCGCGTGTGATATACATTGCTGGCAGAGGATACGATACCGTTGTTTGTGAATCAGTGCTCGACGTGATTGCCATTTTAAACACGCGCCAAGGCTACGTGGATCTACAAATTAGAATTTAAAAGGGTCCCCTGCGCTTTCAAACGATCGTTTAGAAGGTCAGTACAGATTGCCATATTTACTTTCGTTTCGTCCATGTTGATTGCGATCTTGCTTTCGTTTCCGGCGAAGAAATTTAAATTTCATTTTACGAACGACACGTTGCACTAAAATGGAAACGGCTGATCATGCTTATCGATAACGTTTCTTTGTTCGTTACTCGATTCGGGTTAAAAATATTTATTTACGTTTCGCCGAAATTAAGAAACCTTCTAACGATAGAAAGATGCATCTGGATCGAAAGTGACCCAGTAAAAAGGGTTGAAAGGGAGCTGGAACGAGGTCTGTGACCTTGGAAAATTTACGAGGAATAGAGAGAACGACCGTTGTCGTTATGTTTGCACCGCGATAACGTATATCTGGTACGGTTGATAACAATGCCAGAAACGGTGTGTGTGTGTGTGTGTGTGTACGCGGCGATAAATTCTTTTCTTTGGTTGCGTTGAAACCGTTGTTGCTAGTCTTTTCTTTTTTTTCTTTTTTCTAAGCGAAACGTACGCCGTTCGTTCCGCGAGAACGGACACAAGCTCGGAAAGAAATACGTTTTCTGGGCTGCTTCGAAGGCTGTCACGATGGAAAACTCGGCCTCTGATTTATTCACGTCGGCTGGATTTTACACTCGTCGACGATTCCTACGGGTTTCGAAAAGCTTCCCTTTGCCTCTCTCTTTGTACGCAACGGCTTTTATTTACAGCTTGATACGAGTTCGTACTCTTTCCGTTCTTTTCTACGATCTCACGTGGCGACAGCCTGCATCGGTTCAGGTATTGGGTCGCTCAATAAGTTCATCGTTCTATTATGTAGGTCGCTATTCGAAAGCAGACCTGGGAATTTTCATATCGGACAGAATATGAAAAACGACGAGTTATTTATTTATCCTTATCGGTGAGATTTTTTGAAATTTTCAAAATCAATCAAACTAATCTCTTATCTCAGTTAACTCTTTCAACTTGACACAGTCGACGAAATGTAAAATTTCCAGAATTATTTCAGAAAATATTCAACTAGAAAGTAAAACAAACGCTTCTTTCATCCAACGCAGGTTCTGCGAAATTTTCTAAATTTAGTAGAAACGTTCTACGGAATTTTAAACACACTTGTCCCAGAACGTAGAAGAGAAGCATTTCAACTACTCTCGAAGATAGCAAGATAGACCACTCGAGATATTTTATTTTTTTTTCTTTTTTTTTTTTTTTTTGCCAACGTTATCTTCGTTCGTCTGTCGAAAGTGCTTCCAGATTTCTAAATGTATAACAATCTGCTGTAACAAACAGCATAAGGCGATTCATCTCGATCGCGATACTTTTCACGGTGTTTATTGTAGCAACACGACTAGCGCGCATGCACGCGGTGTTGGTTTATTTATGTGACGAGAGAGACGCCAGGGTGTGCGCTTAGCGTTTCCAAGTGGTATTTGCAATGCAAAACTCGATCGGCACGAAGGTCGTTAATTATGCACTGCACGGTACGCAACAATAGAACTCGATGGTGTTTCGTGCTACGACAATACTGTCTTTCTCTCTTACGGTGTATCGTTCCCTCATCGATACGTTTAAAGCCGAATTAAAGTGGATACTACGATAAAAATGTCGCCTTTTTCCTTCTTCGATGATTTCAAATTTCATATTTCGATCGTTTCGACGGTATTTTTATTACGTACGATCATTGATGTCACGATAGATTTTACGTGTCTGACAAGTTGTATTTTTAAAGCATTATTTATAGAATTTATTTCCTACTAAAATGCTAGTTGGATAGAGACACAGTGTTGCAACGAACAGCGTGTTAATTTGAAATTCCTGTTCGAAGAGCCATAACTCCAAGTTGACGTATTCAGCTGTTAATCTCGCCCGTTATGGTATCGAGTTACGGTTGCGCGAGGGACGAAACTTCTAATTGGAACACATTATTTCTAAACGCACGATAAACCCGAACGCACTTCCTTGTGAATCACGCGGATTAATTAGTGGGGATTACGGTGGCGGTAATTGGTCGAGGTTACGCATTCTCGTCACGCTACCAGATGCACGGGATCAGAAAAATCATCGAGAAGCGTGTAAAATAGATACGCGTATATCGAAACGAACAAAGAAAAAATTCCTACGAATCCTGTGTATATCTGTTAGTTTATAAATACGACCTAGATAGCCACTTACAAAAATCCTCTATTTTTGTTCAAATAAAATGCCACAGAATTTCAGCGCGTAGTTTGTAATTTCTATACTGAAACCAAGAACTCTGCAATAATACTATAAAGAATTTTATTAATATCCACGTTGTCTCATACTTGTTTAAATAATAATTATATATAATAGTAATTATAGTTATATCACACTTTGTTTAAATAATAATACTCTTTTTAGAAGATGTACAATTTCTTGTGCCGGCGGCTGTATACGTCTTCTCGTGGGAAGACACGTGTGGTGTAGTTCTTCTTTCTTCAAAACGTCTGATGTTTCCCTTACGACTTTCTTCCTCGAATGAATGACATTCAAGTGATTCATAGACGTGCATTCAATGGCGTAAACGTGGAATCCGTGGTTTGGCGACTGGCCGGCCGTTTAATCCGTTGATATATCGTACGTTGGTCAGGCATGAAAGTAAAAAGCAGCAGCGGTTATCTAGATCAGGAGAAACTCGAACATCCATTTATTCACGTGCTGTGTATTGTGCAACGCGATATTGCAGCGAAGGAAGTCGGCGAGGAAGTCGCAGAAATTAAAATGTTACGGGGCTGGTCGCGCGTTGTCGTGGCCGACTCTCCAGCTTATTTCTTCGTTCGAATGGAATGCGTCGCACGCTCTCATTTTTTAAACAACCGACGAGTTTCGTTTACCATATTAATAGATAATAATAGACTGGCGACGAGAGCAATAGAATACTTTGGCATCCTTAGTTTTTGTTAAATATATTTCAAGCGAAAATAAAACTCGACTCACTTTTGGCAACTGGTTTATTGTGATGAGATATAGCTTCGACAATTCATCAATTTTCATTCAACAACAACTAAGAAACAATTTCATTTCGCCTGACAATTTAACCTTACTTTTAATTTATGCACTTCAAGTCTATCTTTACATCGGGCGCTGTTTGTTATTTCTACACTTCTTGCAGTTCCCGGAATATTTCACACTGCGATACGATTGTATTAATTTAGATACAGGTAGCGCGCGTTCCACGCGATTTGCGAGAACAAAGCGTGGATCCTGTCTTACGACAACGATTAATCGTACTGTAAGAGCTTGTTGCTAATCGGACAAGCACGTTATTGTTTGAAAGGGTCGGAACATTTAACAGGATTTATTTCCACTGCAAACTCCTCAATTTCTATGGTACTTACGTTGCTAGGTTTTTAGAACGTCGATCCATAGATGGTACGAGCGTAATTCCGTTTCCGATTCTCATCGGCTAATAGCCTTAACTACGTCGATCGATCACGCAGATAGAAAGGCGAATCGAAAAAGAGAGGAAAGAAAAGAGGCGGACTGGCATGGTAAGCTCGTTAAACGAAAGAACGCGTGCTGCAACCAGCGAATCGAAGAAATTAACGCGCTCGTGGAAGAGGAGGACGACGAGCTCGAAGCGCGACACTCGAGAGCCTATTTCCTCGCTGAAAAGCGCCGTTTCCAGTTCCATCCGACTTCCTCCTCGTATCTCTTCGACTTTGATAGCGCAGAACCGCCTCTGTTCGTTCGTTGTAAATTTGCCCGGTACCCACGCCTTCTAATCCAGTGCAAAGTTAATTACCACGTGCCCTGAACTCACGGGACTACCACGGTATTCCTCTGTAGGGAAGCTATTCTCATAAATCCTCTCTGTCTCGTCGTACACGCGCGCATCTCCTCGTGAACATACTGAACCGATGCAGCGGTCTCTGATCCTGATACCGTCCCTGTCGTGCTACAGCTAACCCATGTTTATGTTAATTCAAATTTTCATCGAATGGTTCGTCAAACGAGATGAAACGTCTCTGGTGTTTAGATAGCGTAATAATGGCTCAATTCTGATGATAATTTATGGTACTATATTTATGTATTAGCTCGTTCGGAAAGTTTCAATCGTTTTGTAAGGAAATAATAGACGCTCAACGTTCTTTGTTTTACGCTTGTCGAATTACGTACGATCCGTTTTGTTCTGTTGAGATAAACACACAGACTTGGTTTCACGTTTATACGAAGGTGCAGTGTTGTGAAAAACACGTTTGCGGAGGAAAGATACTTTTCGAACAATCGAATAGATTTTACTATATTAACCGCGGTTGTTTCTTTTTTAAATCGTCGTCTCCGTGAAATATTGCAAATACACTGTGACAATCCAATATTAATAACGCGCAGTGAAACTGTCGAAATTTTATCGCGTTGCATTTTGAACATGTCACATTTTATAGTATATTTGGCGAATTTTGTGCAACGTTACAACCAAACTTGCCGTGGACTTATAAACGTCACAGTCGTCTCACTGGATACGCTGGATGTTGGTAAAACGTCGGACCCCCATACGCTATTGTTGGACAGAGTACAATAATTTTCATGGGACGAGAATTTGTTTCTGAAGGTCTGTGAGAAAAATAGGTCGGTGGTTTTGAACAGGGAAAAGAAAGCGGATGAAAAGTCGTACACTGGAGGGATAGTCAATGGTGAAAGAGCAGGTCGGTGATCCATTTGGAACCTTTGCATCCTTTTGTGTCTGGCTGATGGAGACTCGCTTGTCCCCTAGGTTGGAGGATCCTCATAATTGGGAAATAAATCGTGACAGAGACAGGTCGCCGCGGGCATTCGGCCTGAAATGATCTCGTTTCTAAAAGCACACCACGCACGAAAACCGGCGTGCAAGTAATAACAGACGTTGAAACGGGAGGGGAATGCGAGAGAGCGGACCGCGTGCACGACCTCGAATAAATAATTCATGAAACGATAAACGCGCTCGTGCGCGCGCGGCCGGATGCGTTATCCGGCCGATAGATTCACCTGCGCATAATTTCCTCGATGATTTTATTTGTCGACGGGTTTATTCGTCTTTGAAAAGATTACCGATTATTCGGAGTCGGAGAGTGGTCAGGTGAAAACGGAGACAAAGTTTTTTTTTTTTTTCTTTATATTTATTAAAATTCACAATTTGTCCAATTTGGACATTTGGTGGAATTTTTTAACGGTTAAATTAGCATGTTGGTGGCTACCCCCAGCGGGGTACCATCCTCGTATTTCTTAGGTTATGTCCTTTATTAGGTCTGCTGGGTGCTTCCTTTTTAGTCTTCTGTCCATATTTATGGTTTTATATGTTTCCGCAGCTAGCCGGTTTATGTGTGTTGCTATTCTTGATTTGTATTTCTCGGAGTATCTGTTAATTTCTTCCTTGACCATTGGCATTCCTAGGTCCCTTCGTATATCTTCGTTTCTGACGTACCAAGGTCCGTTTACTATTGTTCTGAGGATTTTAGCCTGTATTACCTCTATTTTGTTTATATGGCTCATTGCTGCCGTCCCCCATAGTGGTATTCCGTACGTTCAGATTAGTTTTATGATCGTTTTATATATTTTTAATTTATTTTCTGTGCTTAGTTTGGATTTTCGGCTTGTTAGCCAATGCATTTGGGAGACAAAGTGTCACGATGCTGTTGAGTATTTTGACTGGATTAGAAACTGAACGAGGGTCGAAGCATAGTTAGAGTGGAAGCGAAGACGTTGAATCGTGGATTTGGTTAAGATGCGAGGAGAACAGTGGTTTCTTTTATGGAATGTAATTTTTTAACTGAACAGCGATGATATTCACGGAGGAGAGAAAAAAAGAGAAGAAATAATGAAACAGTCGATTGTACGCACAGCACAGTGGTGGTACAGTATCGATATCTGAATTTAATTAAAGTACAGTAATTAGTGATACGTTAGATTAAATAGCTACAACTTTCTTATGGAATCGTTAGATTATAAATTTAAATCGTTTGTTAACGGTATAGTGGCAATATTTTTAGAGGTTACTGTATATGGGGTAGTGTTCTTGTTTAAAGGTTGTATATTATCACGATGATTACAAAGGATAAAATGATTGTAGTTTAGTTAGTCAAAATGTTCTATTTGAAACACAGCTTGTTAAAAAGAGGCAACTGTCGAAAGATCTTCCAGTCATCCCTATTGTTACGTCTTTTTAATGGCGCTGATAAAACCGTTGAAAAGCGAGAGAAAGGAGTTTGAAAATTGCCGACATGTCTATTATCATCCTCCTTCTTTGCTCTTTGTGTCGTCGGGCAATCCGTTTTCTAAGCATTGCCTTTCAATTCGACGGAGCGAAACGTGGTTACGCCCGAGTCCGCGGGGGAGAGACAGAAATGCGAACAGTCAGCAAGTCCCATCGCCTGCTGACCAGGCACGTACATAGGAAACCTCGAGAGTAGTTTCTCCGCAGCGGCGTCAGCAAGTTACTATCGTGGCTCTCTTATAGTCGTTTGACGTAGCTCGTCTGAAATTTAATGCGCCGCTGCGATTCTGGCAAATATGCTTCGCATCTGTTAGCTAACTTCTTCCCTCGAAAACTTTTAGTTCCTGTTCGAACGTAATCCTTATCGAATTATCCTTCGTTAATTCTTCGTCTATCTATGTTCCTCGCCTTTAGCTACCGATGTCTCTTAGCTATATTTTTGAAATTTTCCATCCTCAAACCTGGATTCACTATTTTCCAGCAAACTTTATATTTTCTTTCGATATTTTTACGTCGAACGGTCTGCAGAAGTTTCGAATATTGAAGCTTCAAATATTATAGGCATTTTTTTACCTATGTTGCCTACGTAAAAGTTAAATCTATGTCGCCTCTATAAAATCGATTCGGGAACATAGCGTGTTAATCCGATAAGTATGCAGAACTCCAGCTATAAAATGCCAGCCTTCGATCTAATGGTTAATTCAATCGGCGTCCCGCGAACTTTTCTTCGAATCTCTTCCTCATTCTTAGTTTCTTCTACTCTGTCGATTACCTATTCGCGAGCGATTCCGCGAAAAGTTTCTTTCGTATTCTCCTCCATTACCCTCTATCTCTTTTTCCTTATTTGATATCATTGGAAGTCCAGGAACGGGGCTCATTGAAAGCTTTCGTATCCGATTGCGCGAATTCGTTAGATTCCTGATAGTCGATTCACGTGATCGTTATCTCGTGCGTGGCCCATCGTGGCTTCGCAAACAACGTGAATCAACCGTGTTAACTGTACTCAAATATTACTCAAATGTGTCGTTATCGGCTTGCCGGCTGTTGACTATAGGTGTAAAAAGATCTACTCGGCTCCGGTTCCTTTTCCCTTATCTCCTATCATCTCGCCAGCTATCTGTTTGCTGGAAATATAAATACGTTTCTTGGCCCGTCTGTCGCGATAAGATAGCGTTTCGCTATGTTATTCGCAAACAATCCACGCGGCTTTGAATTTAACGCTAGAACTCCTTTCGATGACTGTTCGCTTCGTTTCCAACTCGTTTGCTTCTTATTTATTTGTCTAACTCTTTGTTTCACTCATTTATCTATTTCTCAGGTTTCAGACAAATATTTGGTCACGATCAGGTTGAAATTTGAACGTTAACATTTGTACCGTAAAAATGGTGTCGACCTTTGTAAAGCGTACGATATATATATATATATAGAAGTACGTATCGCACACGCAAAATGTTTTTGGTCACGCGTTCGATTTCGATTTTCTTTATCCGAGTGTTTGCAGCAGAACCCGATAATAGCCTGCCAATGCTATCTTATCGTGACTTTTTGTAGAAATGTTTTGTCGACTCGATTGATAACACGGATGAGATCAAACTCTGCTGTAAAGTGGATCTATATCGACTTGTTACTCTAGTCGTTGCTTTCGTCATGTGATGTAATAATTGGCTGAGAGGAATTTGTCGTATAATTATCGATGATTCGTCATATAATTTCTTCATTATCTTTATAACCAATAAATATTATAGAATTTCAGACTGATTCATATGGATATAATTCATTTCAGTAAAAACAAAGCAGCTCGTTAAACAATAGGAATTCGTGTGTTTACTTGACGTGTTTTCCTCGGTGAATAGATTAATGTACGCGTAGTTCATTTCTGTCGTGTTATTTATTTAAAAGCAAACGAATTACGTATATGGTTACCTGTGGTGATAAACTCGTTATCGGCTTATCTGTCCATATTCGAATTAATTAGCGAATAAGAAGCTATATCGAGATAAAAATACGAAGGGAAATAATCGTTTATCATCTTCCCCTCTATAATCATTGGTGCTCGCCATTCATTTCAGACCGGCGTAAAATGAGCGCGATAACGTCCAGTCTTATTTTTGTCGATAAACTCGGTTGGACTATTGCGAACGACAAATATTTGTCGACTTTCTCGATATATTCGTTGAGGTCGTTCGATGACCGATTGCGATAAGTATTTTGCAAAATTACGATTTATGTTTCCAAGAGCCTTGAATAATTTTTCTAATCATTTTTACTTGCTCATTTTTTTTTTTTTTTTTTTTTTTTTTTTACCAATAAGTTGGTTCTCGGTCAGCGAACGAGCAACGTTTTCCCAAATGTCGAAGGAAAAGCCAAAGCCCCGTAATTCCTGGCATTAAAATTCCAGTCGGCCGAGACAGAAAGAAAGTTCCTTTCGGGGTCGGACGGATAAATCGACGAATAGATTAATCGAAGCGAGAGAGGATGAGCTATAACTGTGGATGATTTACTTCGTTCATCGGCTACGTCGAACCCCTCTTTTGTACCAGTCCACTCCCGCATTGATAGCCTGCTCGGCTATCCGTGATAAATAATGAATGTTCGAATATCATAGCGCTGACGCGGAGCCAGGGGCTGAGAGGAAATGAAAGAAACCGAGATTCGAATACGACAGGGTGCTATTTTAATCCCATTGAGCCGGAATTAGAGCTTGTTTTTAAATTGTGCGTGGTGTGGTGTATAGTCTTGTATGATTGAAAACGAAGACTGTCAGGTTCAAAGACTGTAAGCCTTTTAAAAACAGCACGACATGTCGAACGTGTCCGGAATATCGACTCCACGGTGTTCCGATTTGCTTAAAGAAATATCGTTAACGTTGTCAATGGCTGTGTTTCATAATTTCGAATGTCTAGCGGCACGATCGGAGAATATGTATAAATAAAGAAAAGGAAAGGAAACAAGTGAGAAACAAATAGATGAAAATGCGCGTTTTAATTTCGCCTCTCATCTCCTCCATGGCGTTATTTCTTTCGATACACTCAACACTCGGCTCGATTGGGTCAGTTAACGAAAGTGGCCTCGATGGCGCGCACGATTTTAATTCAACGATCGTTCGGCGATCGTGTGGCGATTAAACGTTTTCAGTTTCGGCGTCATTAGCGAGCGCGCGGATAAATAAAATGGAATTGAAGTGTGCTCGATCGGTGATAATCGACGTAACACGATCGAAAGTGTAAAGAAGAGAGAAACGAAACGAGCTTTCTACTATTATTTGCGCCGCGTAAATGTCATTGTGGAAGTTCGTGGGAGTTATCACCGAAGAGCCGCGTGTGATTACATAATTGATACGCTGCTTGGTTCACCGGAACGATGATAATATTCCTCTTCCGTTCAACATTCGTATCATTAAGTCTTGGAATGAAAAAGTTGCGTGGATGTCGTTACGATCTCCGTTTCTTTCTTATCGAGAAGTTTCGTCCGCGAGATTAATGGTGCTACGCAAACTTCACTGTCATCGTTGATTGCTTGTAATTCAAAGGCAGTTTGCACAGTAGAGGAAATGTTCTTTTGCCGTCATTTGCAATGCGAGTGGTGTTATTTTCGCCGCGTGTTACAAGTGGAATATTCCACGATAGTCCTTCGCTTTCGATCGTATTATTTAACGTTTCGATCTCGTCGCGATTCGAGTAACGTGTTTTGTCTACGGAGGTGCATCGTGGAATTCAAAGCCTCGATCGAACATCGATTTCTTTACCTCTAATTATATATTCGTTTTATACAGTCGGTCGACAGAGATTTTGCATTCTCTGACAACGCTATTTTTATTCTTATTCCAACTATCTCAGAATAATTTTATTATTAGAGAAGATACTATTATCGTTTCGGACATTATGTTACTGTATGCTATCATACGTCCTATACTTAAATAAATAAGAATTATCGTTAACTTTATTTGAACAATAAAGTGGCATTTTATAAGTCACACCGAAATTTGTTCTACAACGGAGAACAACCACCATCGATATCAGTTAACGAAATTTAGACGACCAACTTATCGTTATCCTCCTTATCGTCTATCGTGTATCGATTAAGAGAATTCGATCGGCTTGGATTCGCTTAACGGATATACAGTAGCCAGACTAATGTTTCTTGCGCGATACGCATCGTCGACATTAGCGGTAGCTCGTTTAGGAAGTAGGAACGCGATGACTCAAGCCAGCTAGATTTGCTCGCACGGCATGAATCGTTGCGCTCGTTAGAACGCGGAGTTCGCGCGATACATCCGTGCCGGTTGCGAAACACGGGCAAATTGGTGCACGTTTAAAAAGCGTGACGTTCGTAGACGAGAGTCGTGAGTGTCGACTCTGTAAACGCGACTCGCGTCATCGCCATCACCACCGGACCATGATTAATAGAACGACTAAAAGGAAATTAATAAATGATAGGAAATTTAATATACATGAAGCTAATTAACCAGTATGTAAATGTTATAATAAATGGATTAGCCGACACATACTTGTAACTATCGTGTACGCAAGTCTGATTATTCCATGCAAAGTTCAAGGTTGAATTTTAAAACGTCGATGCTTCGCAGCAGCTTCGAGCAACTCTGCTATATCCTATAAATATTTAGAGAGGAGTCATCGTGCGTGAAAAGTTCCATCTCGTAAAGCGTGCATGTACTAATAATAGACTATTCTCTGATACTCGATCTGTAATCATTTGGAGCACGACTTGAAGGAGAAATAAAATAGAGAGAGAGAAAGAGGAGAGTTGGGAGTAGCGCGCTGGCTAACACGTTTGCCGGGTACAAAAAGCAGATTAAGCGTCAGTGGTTAAGAGTCGAGGAAGAGAAAGTCAACGAACCAATAGCAGCCAGTCCCTGTGCCTGATTGAGCCTGAATGCCGTGTTCTGGCTTTTATTAAGCGCAATCTCTCAGATTCGGTCCGCAACACCCGCCCCCCCCCTCCCCTTCCTTTCTCTGTCGACTGGCTCGCGCGTGTCTCGTGCTTTTAACGAGCGTTTTACGAGCTTTTGTTCGGCCTGCTCTCCCGCTCTGCACCTTTTGTCAGGAATGCAATACGTGAACAAAACGCAACCGCGTATAATGCTCCTACGCGGACAAAACACGGGTACAATCTCGGCTGATACAGGCTCGGGGTCAGACGCGTTCCACGCGATCAACAGAATACCACCGAGGATCGTCGATCTCCGTTCTATTCGTGTTCTGTCCGCTGTTCGCCAGCCAGCAGATATTCGAGCCGCTTTCTTGCCTTTGGATAAACGCGAACATGCTTCTTCAATGACATACCGGTAATTTACTCTTCGTCAGATGCAAATATGTCTTTTTGTCGCGATGCAGCTTCACATCCTGGCGATAATCGACGTGCTCGATACTTTTGAGAAAGCTTCGACTCCCTTTCGTGTGGAAATGCGTGTGTCGTGATAGCAGGCGAAAGAAACTTTAGAGAAGTCACGAAATTGTGATTACCACGAATGTACATAGAAGGCAGAAATACGCGCAAGTAAAGATGACGCGAACAACGAGCAAACAGTCCACGTGAGTTGACATTTGCTCACGGCTCGATTAGCATCGTAAACCTTCTTCTAGGATGAGGCCATAATTAGATTCGCGGTCTGCTCGTGACAAGCTACTTAAAGCCTTCCTCTCCTTCTCTCTCTCCCCCCCCCCCCCTGTCTCTCTCTCTTCATAAATGGTCGTTCATTCTACTTCTCTCCTCCTGATCGTCTGGATCATCGTCGTTGATAAATTTTATCTGGTGGCTCGATGGTCGGTCTGGCCTTGATTAATCGTAGAAAAATACCAATGCCAAAGATTTTCCTTACGATCGTGACAAATCGATTCGAGGAAAAGTTGGAATAAAATTAGCTGGACGATTAGTATTCTGTTATAAACGATTCGATCTTGATGTTCCGAGTATTTATCGAATGATATGTACAGAATCGAATCAGGCGGAAATCTTGGATTTCTTGAATTTATAAGATTTACTCTTATAGAATTGATGACTGTATCATATACGTGGAAAGTTCCAGTCGTGTTGACGTTTCCAATCGACTTCACGAGATCTTGGTGATACGACTGTCCAATAGGCTCGCGTAAATACATCGACGAAAGGAACACATGCTGCGGGTAGAATGCGGTTTGATCAGTGTGTTTTGCTATCGATATAAGTTCAAATGATTCACACGTCAATTACCTTATCGGCAATGTTTCTAAGAAAATTATATGTATCATATTCGGTCAATCGTTCGGAAAGATCGCGATTTATCTAAAGAAGATAAAAGATTTTCGCATGAAATTTCTTAGGAAAAATGTAAAATATGTAATACGGACTTTGGAATGTTTTACATTCATCGTAGAGATATTGCACATAAACGAGTTGAAAACACGCATTGAACGGCGGATTTCTACAATTTTTTATTTTTCTGAATGCAACTAAGCAGAAATTTGATTCATCGACTAAATATTATAACGAGTACTATACTTCGGAAATGTTGTATATTTTCGCGTACTATGCGCATTCTGGGCGTTCTTGTATCTACGAATTTCCCACAGATGTATAAAACATTACCGGACTAATAATCGTATATCATTAGGAAAGTTGCTAAGACGATGGCGTCAGCGAGAGTACAGTAGATTGCTTTCTCCTCGGATGTCGGTGTCGAATGCGTTTCCGCGCGTGCACCCGCGCGCGCAACTGTGACGACGAACGCGAAAATAGAAGTCGCGTATCGCGTTTCGTGTCTCTCTGACCGGCACACGTGGACAATGACGGATATCAGGGAGGAAACAGCAAACGGGCGTGACGATCATCCGGGTCGAACCGACAAACTGATTGGCAGTATTTATTGAAGTAGGTGTCTTATGTTCCGCAGAGAAACATGCAGTCGACCTCGATGGCATGGAACACGTTCATCCCATTACCACCACCAGGAAGCAGGACGCACGCCACGCCGCATTCCGCAATGACAGCGCATGTAGGCCATCATCATCCCGGGCCAGGTGCGGCGGCGGCGCATCCAGTCACCGTCGCGCAGCAACAGCAACGCGAGCGCGAGGAAAGGGAACGCGAGGCAAGGGAGCGGGACGCGAGGGAGCAGCGACAGCGAGAAACTGAGAACCTGGGGATAAGGGAACACCTGGTCGCGGCCGAGAGACTGCACAGGCAAGCCGAGGCCAGGGACCATGTCGCGGCACAACAGAGAGCCGCTTATTATGCAGCCACTGCGCCTCCGACTCAACAGGTACGTATGCGCGTGGTTGTAACGATCGAGAGATCGATCAAGAGAGAACGGGCGCACTAACGCCGATACTCGGCTTAAACGTTCGTTTCTGCGGCGATTGGTATATACCAACATTGGTAATATCGCGTTAATGGTAGTCATTCTGGTTTGTTTTGGCGCAGGTGTCTCGACCATCGAGCGTACCTGGCAAAGTCGATTATCCACCACCACCGGCGCACTCGAGGACTTCCAAGTCGTCGCTGCCCGTTAGCAGTCTTCACGAGAAACCACCACCGGTGGTAGGGCCGTCGCACAGTTCCCTGCCAAAGGTGGAGCCAAACGTCGGCCTGTTCAGTTACTCGACGTACCAGCCACAGTCACCGTATATGCACGATATTAAGGTGAAGAGTGACGTAGGTCAACCGCACAAGTCGTTACCGAGTAAAAGCGGTTTGGCCGGAGGTCTCGAGCGAGACCATCACGGTCGGGAGATTCTACAGAATCCTCCTTCTTTATTGCCGGATCACAAGAGCTCGGTGATAGTGAAGAACGAAGGTCGAGAGCTTCCGAAAGTGCCGACGTCGCAGCAACACTCGCCGAGTCCGAAAATCATGCCGTATCTGAACGTACAGTCGGTCCCGCCGCAGCACAAGCCGTACGAGTACAGAAGTCCGACGCAGAGTCCTCACCATCTTCACCACCTGGACGGACTACAGGCGGCGAAGAGCATACCTCAGGGTCATCACCGAAGCAGTAGCGGGTCTACGACCACAACGCAGTTACCCAGTCCGCACGGACATCCACCGCATTCGCACAATCGTCAGTCACCGCACGCTCAACATCCTCATCAGCCACCGCATCCATCGCCACCCGAACCACGTTATCTTACCAGGCCGGAACCCGGCCTACCTTATGCTACTGCCAAGTCCTCGTATTCTTATCCACATCCGCATCCGCCCACGGCCTCACCGACCTCACATTACGCCGCGCCGGCAGGCTCTAAGCCAAAAGTCAGTAGCCCAGCGCCGCCTCACATCTACGGGAAACCGAATTCGGGTATTATGACCGGAACGCCGGTCTGCAGAGCTTCCGAGCCGGCAGTCGCAGCCCCGATACCTCTCACCTCGAAGGCCAGTAGCTCGCCTTACCAGCAAGTGCCTCACCATCACGGGGCGCCGCCTCCACCTCTACCGCCACCCGCGCACAGTAGGTCCGTCTATGATCCTAGAGGTTATACCGGCTCGATGCCAGCCGCGAAGCTTCCACCGCCACCCCTTCACGGTTCTCCACCGACTGCAGCTTCGGCGCCCCTGTCCAGGCCCATCGCGCATCCAGCGCATCACACGAGTCCCCATCAGCAACCCGGTCAGACGGTGCAACACGCGCAACCACAGATCAACACCTCTTTCCAAACGCAGCCGCTCGATCTCGGAGTGGAGAGATCCGGTTCGCCTAAGAGGAAAGCGCCCACTCCGTCGTTGACCGAGAATTCCGGCCAACCGGTTTCCCTGGAAGTCTGCAAGAAACGTAGAACGGAGGAACCACAGCCACTATCGTTGCAATGTGTCGGACCACCGGTTCTCTCGAGAGTGAGCGAACCGAGCCCGTTGATAGCTTCGGCGGCGACCTCGATCACCACCGTCGTCAACACCACAGTCGCTTTATTGGCTCAATCGAACACACAGACGACACAGGAACGTACCGTGACAGCGGTCAGCCCAACGCCACGAACTGCCAGCGGTGATGGTTCCGTGAGACCGGCCAGTACGGGTAGTGTCAGCTCGTTAAATCCGACGGTGAGCGCGGCACCGAGTCCCGCGCCCATTCCCAGTCCAGCACCCTCCACGGCGCCCAGTCCAGCACCTAGTGCTCCCGGTACGCCCGCCAAAGCCAATCCGAGTACGGTTGATAGCGAGAAGTCCAACAGTCCCGCGCCTAGGCCACCCAGCAGTACCAGTTATCCCGTACACAAACTGAAGAAGGCTTGGCTTCAAAGGCATTCCGGCGAAGATGGGACGGAAGATACAACGGGCGTCGTAGGTAGTGGTACTTGTGTCACTTTGCCTATGAACATCTCTCAAGCACCGTCGCAGTCGTTGAACAACAAAGAACGCGACACTTCTTCGAACGTCTCCGGCAATACGACCACCACTTGTTTGCCTAGCGCCGTCAACTCTATTCACAATATTGGTAGTATGGCGGTGAACAGCATCAATAAAAGCAAGGTCACTGCCAAAAGTAGTCGTAAATCGGCGAACAAAGAATCATTAAACGGACACGCAACGGACACGAAAACGTTACAGGAAGACTCGTCAAGCAGCGACCCGGAAAGGAAGTCGCCGCCGAAAAGGAAGCCACCCAAGGTATCTATATGGATCGTATCTATCTTATTACTTTTCTAGAGTCGGACGTCTAAATCGTTTGGACTCGTTGTAGTGACTCAATGTAACGTCTGTTATATTATTCTTGCATGGTTCTCTAAATAGGTCGTGTTCTGAATATAACTGCTACATCCTTTCCTTTATTCATGTCTACGCTATTTTTCTGGTAGTATGTAGATTTTCAATGTATCATTAGTAACGGTTTTCATCGTTATCGTATAATTAGTAGTTCAATTGTGTCGAAGCATGTACACGATTATTACGTCTGCTGCAAAATCACTGTAGCGTCAGAGTTGCGCGTTCGAATTTCCCGCCACGGTTGCGTTTGTACTTGCCGCCACGGTTGCGTTTGTACTTCCCGCCTCTTTCGCCGCCATTTTGATAATACTGCTCTGCCAATACAAGCCACAAGTAGAAAGGTGTCTTCGAACGTTGTACGTGCGATATAATGAAATTATTTTGGCACGAGTTTCTCGAACTTTGACGCTGATATATGTGCTCTACGAACGATTATCGACCGTGCGACATGTATAACTCTGAGTGGATAAAATTGGTAAAGTGTGAAGCGATTTCTTTCTTTATATATTCGCGATTAAAGAAACCTAACCTCAAAACGATTGTTTGAATTCTGTTATATATGTTCGATTTTTGAGAACTTGTTAAATTATTCTGTTGTTTATGAGAGAAGAACTATCTTTTTTAGCTTCTTTTTTATTTTTCTGCATATTAAACCGTTCGTTTGAAATTATCTAGACATATTGCATGTAACGTAATTCGATTCGAAA
Source organism: Bombus terrestris (assembly GCF_910591885.1). Classification (NCBI taxonomy): domain Eukaryota; kingdom Metazoa; phylum Arthropoda; class Insecta; order Hymenoptera; family Apidae; genus Bombus; species Bombus terrestris. Next base: position 7,629,281 of record NC_063276.1, read on the forward strand.
ATTGATTTGCTTGCAATAGGAAGCCATACTGTAAACGATATATATGAATACGGTACGGTGTGCGTGCGTCGTGCGTGTCTTTGCATGCGCGCGCGCGTATATCTAGGTTTTTGTAGTATTTTGGCAGTAGTTTCGGCAAGAGCATGAACTTCCTGACTACTTAATAATCTGTGCCCTGTGGTAGGTAAAACGAAAGAAGGGCGCAGCACGGAGGCAGCAAACGACCGCGGAAGATCAGCGGAGACGAAAGGAAGACAAGCAAGCTGGAGGGACTGGTGTAGGCAGCGAGTCTAGTAACGAGAGCGAGGCTGGTTCTGCTAGCGATACCAGCGAACAGTTGGGTTCCATTCAACCTACGTCGAGGGTGCGGCATACCACGGCCAATTCCAACAATTCCTCGGGAAACGGTTAGTTGACGTAGCTTCTTGTAAATGGACTTCCCATCAGGTGAACTAACTATTCACTTGCAGGGTAAGTGATCCGTGTTCCATGGTCATACACTTAATCCTTTCTATAGAGCCATGCGGGAACTCGAGAAATTCAGGAATACCATTGATTGATCCATTCGGATTCAAGCATTGAAATAAATTGAAATAATTATCGAGGAACACAAGTAAAGTAGATTATTGTTTCTTTTTAAGTACACAAAAAATATGCTAAAATGATAGATAAATTATACAAGATTATTACAGAAACCAGTGTTTAAAAAATTGTTATAATTTAGAAAAAATAGTTTATCACAGCGACATAAAATATTTAACTTAATTCCAATATTATAAAATAGTAGGATTCAGTAATAGAAAAAATATTGAGCAACTTTTTGAAATAGATAAATAATATAATTACAATGCAGATTCGATAGAATTCAATAACGCAGATTGTTTGATACATGTCACAGTTAAAATGTTGTATTCCTGACACTCTTTAGGTTCGCCATGCTCTTGAAACCCTTGTTATCCCGTTTCGTACACTTACCCTGTTTCAATATAAAATCCTTGCTTGCTGTTTTCAAATATTCTAATAACAATTATTAGGAAAAAAAGATGATGAAATAATGAATTGATTAGTATATATACATCTATGAAATACAAACAATATAACGAGCTTTTTAACACTGAACTAAGTTATTTGTGTATAAATGGCTAAATAAATGTTCTCCATCGTTACTCAAATAGATCATACTTTTTGTTCAATAGGAAATAATAAGGAACCGAGAAAACGAGGTAGAAGACCAAAGACTACGAAAGGTAACGAATTGGGCGGAGAAGATCAGCAACCTCGTCAAAAGAAAGAACGTAGAGACGATAGTACGAGCGGTGGTAACAGTGGGCCAGGTGGAAGTGGTGGTAGGGGCGATCCCTTTCGTAGACCTCCGATATCACAATTGAAAAAAACCGGTGACAGTTGGTTGCAAGACGGCGCTTGTTTCGAAGTAGCTCCAAAGTTAGCTAAATGTCGTGAGTGCAGATGGACACCGCACCAGCGCTCCAAAAATCTTCCTCAAAATATTTTCTGCAGATTTTATGCATTCCGTAGATTACGGTACACGAAAAACGGACAGTTGGCTATAGCAGGATTTAGCGATCCTCATAAAGATGCGTCTGAGGTAAGTATTCGAAATTGCCGCACCTTTTATCAAGACACGTTTGCAAGAATAACGAACAATCGTTTCGTTTTCGTGTTACAGGTAGATCTCCGATTATGGTTACCAGGAAAAGAGAATACGGATACGAAGAAGGATGAAAAGTCCGACAAGAACGATAAAGAGAAAGGAGACAAAGAAGATCTAGATTTAGAAATGGCTCACAGACTGCTTCGCCAAGTCGGAGATCAGTTCTGTGACCTCTTGCATCAAGAAAAGGACGCTCTTCAACAGCACATGGCAGAAGGTAAATTTTTCATGTTGGATTCAAACATTTAGGTAACATGGTCATTCGAAAATACAGAGTAAAAATTTGAAAAATCAATGTTTATGTGTCTTCACGCATGTTTCATTGTATCGATGTTACGTATATATAAGATATTATGAGAATAAATTTGAAACAAAAAACAAATTGAATATATTTAGCATGAGATATGGTCATTTAGCTTTCTTTTTTTTTTGATTTCATTATTGTGTATATCATTCATTTACGTTGGAAATATTTAATTCGATATTTTCATAAGCATGCAATTATACGCGAGGAAAATTAGCTTGGAGTATTTCCTTTGTTCGCATGATTTAACGCTTTGCGTATCGATTGTTTCTCCACCTTGACAGCAAGTTCGGGACTTGTAGACGGAACAGTCGCTTGGAAGAGAGTGGTGCAAGGTGTTCGAGAGATGTGCGATGTCTGCGAGACGACCTTGTTCAACTATCACTGGGCCTGCGGAAAATGTGGCTTCGTCGTATGCATCGATTGTTACAAGGTGAGAACATTTCTTTTCATCTTTATAAACCTATATTCATTCGTAAGACATGATGATAAATAGTTCGTTGAAATCCACGTGATTATATCTATAAAAATCGAGCTCTTTAACTCTGACGTGTGAAACGTAGCTGCGTTATATATCTAAATTTTTATTCGCGGAGATTTCACAAATCATAAATGTTATTAGGGACGCAAGAATGGAACAATCAAGATTTGGGGAGAGAGCGGCAAGGATAGAGACGATTTTTCGTGGCTTTTGTGTACGAATAGGCAAGTGCACGAGCCTGAACGACTTATGCTCACGCAAATTATCGCCGGCGATAGCTTGACACGTCTCGGGCAACGGTTGCACGAATGCCGAGCGGAATGGGGAATACCACAGCATTGTGGTTGCTCGCTAGTCGTTCAAACCTCTCCCAACGAATATTTGCGGAACATGATAAAAGGCGACACGGTACCGGTTCTGAACGGTAATGTTAAACAGGAAGTTAAAGAAGAGAAGAAAGTGAACGAATCGAACGGATCGTCGGAGAACAAAACAAACGGCGAAGATAAAAACTCTCCGCTGAATTGGCTGGCGGATGTGGCTCTGCAGAATCAGGATAAAAACGAAAGTGGTTCTAGCTCGGATTCCGACGAGGATCGAGATGGCAATTACTCGACCTTGAGAGAATTGCTTATCCGACCGTCCCATAAATCAAACGGTAGTGGATCTAGATCGAATTCACCGACCAACAATTCCGGCAATGTTAACGTTACTTCCGGAAACAATGCGCAGAATAACGTCGCGAAATCTGGCAAAAAGTCGAAAATGGACACGCTAGATGAGGTTATATCCAGCGTAATAGAACATAGCGTGAAGAAAGAGAGGGAAGGTGAAGTAGATGATGAGAAACCGAGGGAATTGAAGCATTTCGTTAGAAGATACAAATGGACGCAGAAAGGAAGAGAACCGTTGCCCATTCGGATCATGACGCTTACCGAAAGTAAGAGTCTGTATCCGGATGTACCGCACTCATGGCTCTGTGATGGAAAGTTGCTCAGGTTAAACGATCCAAACAATCCTAACAATTATAGAATATTTCAAGACCAGTGGAAACGCGGACAGCCAGTCATCGTGTCAGACGTTGCGAAGTCGTTAGATATCAATCTGTGGCACCCGGACTCGTTCGCTAGAGACTTTGGCGACGAGAAGAACGACTTGATCAACTGCATGACCGGAAATTTGGTACCGAATCAACCAATGCGTAAATTCTGGGAAGGCTTCGAACACTTCTCGAAGAGATTAAAGGATGAGAGGGGAAATCCGATGTTACTGAAATTGAAGGACTGGCCGCCCGGCGAAGACTTCGCGGAATTATTGCCATCGAGATTCGCGGATTTAATGAAAGTTTTGCCGTTGTCGGAGTATACTCATCGAAACGGAAGATTGAACCTGGCCAGCCGTCTGCCGGATTGCTTCGTGAGACCAGACCTGGGACCCAAAATGTACAACGCTTACGGATCGGCTCTTCATCCCAATAAGGGAACAACCAACCTTCATCTAGATATTTCCGATGCGGTCAACGTTATGGTCTACGTGGGAATTCCGAAGGATGCCGATAACGACGAATACGTCAAAGGTATTTACCATTACTTTGTGTCGTTTTTATTTAAAACAAATTAAATTTCGAAGAATTAACAATCGTGAATTTGGTCATGCAATTAACAAGCTTATCAATGTTGTAGAAGCACTACGAGCGATAGACGAAGCCGGCTGTGACATCTTGACACGCCGTCGTGTTCGTGAACGTGGAGAAGCACCGGGAGCATTGTGGCACATATACGCAGCACGAGATGCCGACAAGATCAGGGATCTATTGAACGCGGTGGCTTTGGAACGAGGGGCTCGTTTGGAGCCGCATCACGATCCAATTCACGATCAAAGCTGTTACCTCGATGGACCTTTGCGAGAACGGCTGTACCGCGAATACGGCGTCGAAGGGTAAGCATTGCGTTCATTCGATGATCTTACTGTCTCTCGTAGTTTTCTGAGGTATTTGTAAAAATAAAGATGTGTTTCTCTCCCTTGTTACAGATACGCTATCGTACAGTGCCTAGGCGATGCAGTATTCGTGCCAGCTGGCGCGCCGCATCAAGTCCGTAATCTTCACAATTGTATAAAGGTAGCCGAAGATTTCGTATCTCCAGAAAACGTGTCGCATTGCTTCCACCTAACGCAAGAGTTCCGTGCGTTATCGGACACACACACGAATCACGAAGACAAGTTGCAAATCAAGAACATAATCTACCACGCGGTGAAAGATTCGCTGGCCGTATTGAGTAACGTGAAGGAAGAAACTCTTGCCAAGCTTAAGTCTAATAATGAGATAAAAAAGGAGGAGACGTAGCCCTAGGCCCCCTGTCGCGGTCGCAAGAGCCGTTGATCGTTGTTTGATTAAAGTCTCGCTATAACAGTGAGTGCGTAACCTGTTATCCGGTCGTGTATCGGTCCACCGAATAGCATATGCCCGGGATCGGTTCGAGACGACAGGAGGATTAATCTAAGATGCTCCGAAGAAACCTGTATCAAGGTGCAAGAATTTGTTGTGATATTTGACGAGTAACTCAAAAGTTTCATTTTTCGATATTGGCTGAGCCAATGAGATTATTCGTTGTTTCATTTGAATTTTCCTTTTACACATACTTTTTCCTTCCTCTCGAGCAACGTGCTTGCGGACATGAAGTCCGTGGCTTTTTTTCTTTGAAGTTATGGAGTCGGTCTCGCGAACGAGCGCGCGCCGCGTCCGTTATCATTGTGATACCTATGAGGAGGACTTTGGATCATACATTATTTGTAATTACTTATATCGTGCCTGTATTCAATACATACTGTCTATATTATATAAATGTAGATAATGGATTATTGTGTAATGAATTCTTACTAGCAACTACGAAAAGGATCGTCTAGAGGTACCTTTGTGCAATTAGATGTCGATTAAATTGTTAGCTGGATCAGTGATACTTGTCGATCCGCGTTATGTGCTCTCGTGATCTGGTGCTTTTTTGGTATCGATTTAACGAAAGCAAACAGAAAAGCGCTTTGCCAAATGGCCGATATATATTTCCTGCTATCGTCCTTGTGTTTCGCGCGGGAGGCGAGTGTAAGAGGAGAACACTGCCTAAACTGTTCGCAACGGTCAAGTTTCTGGAATAAGATGACTCGACCATTGCGCGTTAACGCAATTACACGTGATAAATCGCAGTTCGGCTTCCTCGGGTATATACGTTTTTCAGTTTGTTTTTCTTCTTCGAAAGATATATCGGCTATACCGAGCAAAGTTTGTCCGAAGGTTTGTATGACCATCGTCGTTTAAATTAAGGCATCAGAACAAAAATAACAAGGGAAATTGCTAAACAAATCTTTCGATATTACCTTTATAGGATATGAGATATCGATGAGAGTAGACTCGATGAATTTAATGTTTTTATAGATTGGATTAACATTGTGTGGCCCAGTGATGACCCAGTAAAAAGATGAAAATAAAGTGAAAAGGAGGATAAGAAAAGAAGCAGGAAAAAAGCAAAGTAAAAATGATCTGTTATTTTTGTCGAATCACGCAAACCGTCTATCCGATAGAGCAGCGATATTCTAATTGTATTATAATTAATATCGATAAACTATGGTAACATTATTTAATGCAAAGTAAAGCTGTAACGATTTTCGAAGTGCCAATGTTGAACAATGTGGACAGTCTCGCGTGTTTACACGTTGTGTATCGTACGTGTATAGGTAGGCAAAAAAAAAAGGAAGAGGGGCAGGCAAAAAAAGAGAGAGGGAAGAAAGAAAAAAAAAGAAACACAGATTAGTCATGCAGAATTCACAGATGAGAGGCCGAGTTCCTATCATTCAACTGTTCTCATATAGAACAAACCGCTGCTATTCATGGTATGTTGCGCAATGTCTGAATTCTTGAAAGCCATTGCCGTCCTCGTTCATTGTGTTCCACGATGACATTTTTAACACACTCGTAAACCGGGGAATATCATAGTTGAACGTTCACGATTTATTCGCAACCTCAAGCGGTAGCAGAGTAAGATGAAGAAGAAGAAGAAGTAGAAGATGGAGAATGAAAAAAGGCGGAAAAAAGAGAGAGGAAGGCAACAGCTTTCGAGGACAGGTGTATGTGATTTAGCGTCTCGCGCTGTTGGTGCGCTTATCGATCGTCAGATGTTCTCTACTGCTGGTAATCTCGAAACCGACGTGCAAGCAACAAGCGAAGAAATAAGGAGAAACAAATCACTGGAATCCTGGAATCCGCAATTTCTTTGATCTCAACATTCGTCTCTAGCATACAACGACTTGACTAAAATAATATTTAACGAATGAATTTTTAAATATCTCTTAGTGTCGATAAGTAACGTTAATATTACGGAAATTATAACAAGAATAAAAAAAAGTACCCTTATTATTCACAAGCGACGATTATGATAATGATAATTGATGATAACGACGATGTATAAAGTTATAGAAAAAAAAAAAGTAAATAGGCATACTCTGTGTATTATTGCTGCAGACAAAGCTATTATTCGTTCTCCCGCTACGTGTATGTAAATACATTTATACATACTTATATGTATACATATACATATATAAATACGAAAGAAAGTTAGGCTTTAAGGGATTACACACTCCATAAACTATGGACAAAAGAATACACCTTACACGCGTAGATAGATAGTTTATTATACCATTATTAATTATTATTAATTAATTATTATGATTATCATTATTACGATTAATTATAACGAAGAAATACCGATATTTAAATGTTGCTGAATAGGAACATGATACGAAGCACGACTATCGAACGTCAGTGTATAAATGAGGGTGATTATGAAAGATTGCTTGTATGTAACTGCATAAACGCGTGCGTGTGTTGTTTTTTTGAGCGAAATTCCGGGAAGAATATACGAGTGAGTGAGAGCGAGAATGAGAACAAGGGGCCGTGTATTGGGGGCGGAGTGGAATGGATGAGACAATTGTACAGCCCTTAAAACTCCTACAAAATATCCACCCCCAAAGTCCTACACTACCCCATCACCGGTCGCCCCCAGTCATAGCAATTATGAACCGCGGGCCGGCAGGTCTGAGTATAATTTTTTGTACTGTGTAAATGTAAGAACATACGTTTGAATAAGAAAAATGTTTATATTACAAAAAAAAAAAAATACAGTCTGCGTACCTTTATTCGTTACATTTAACCACGCTCCTAGACACGAATCGAATTTATACGAAGAAATACGTCCAACTTTGTTTTCCCAAGTTCGAACAAACGTACAAAAACTTAATTCTATTATGAGACTTGTTGCGTATAGCTCGCACGCTAACTTGTTGCTTATTGGCAACGTTTCGACGGTGATCTCTCTCACGCATCGTAGTACATATTAACGCCGTGGTATTCAGGATATTAAAATATCAATCACGTCAATGGCATCTGACGTATTCAAATTAATTTCGATCCATATATCGCTCGGGATTGAAACGTTCAAATTGGGTTCAAAACGGGATTGAAGTACGAGGAAGAACCGCTCGTTCATTGACTGCGTTGCCCCACGTTACCGACAAAAAATTGATTTTGTGTATCTACCAGACGTGCGTCAACAAATTCGCTGATACAATTTATAAAGCGCAAGAATTTTGGAGCTTTTTTGCGAAAACTCTGCAAGATCCTTTGAAAGCATATTAATATATACGTGACTGGTATTCGAGCGCGCACATTGAAACACGTACCGATACGTGTCCGGATTATAATATACTAACAACGATTCTGCTTCCGTTCCAAAACACACCTGGCTTGTTTCCGGCGTTGAATTTGCACGAAATCGTATAAGACTTGGGGAGTCAGAGAGGCTTTCGACGTTAACTATACTCGGCCAATGATAGCATATCCGGCGTGAGAAGGACAGGCGTCCGATAAACTATGGTACAAATCTGTAGTTAATGTATAGTATGGTATAGTGTCGCCTACACACTCACGCTTCCAAGATGGCGCTCAACCTACGGAGAGAAAGACGATCGAGCGTCTGAACGGGTCGGAGCGGTTCTGCTATAGCTGTGTCAAGCGTCGGACAATGAACGAGTGCCGGACCGATCTACTTGTTTCTGTCATCGCTTCGACCAATCGGTCATAAGGATAGTGTTGTGCGTTTTGGTGTGGAAACAAAATGTGTAGCCACAGACAGAGGATCGTTAGGATAGAATCGAAAATAAGTACGTGCTAGTGCGATTCTTCGGTTATGTCAGTGCGTTAAGTCAAAATGGCAGCCACGTTAACTGTCGAGCAAGAACAGGTAAGCGATTATAAAATATTCGTATAAAATATATCGTGTTCAAAAGTTGTTTCAACCGATCTTGCCGACATCTCGAAACGATCGATCGCGATCTTTTTTTTACTTCGATCCCTACACCACGTACGTGTTTACAACCGCGTAATATAAACATTGTTCGTTTCTCTGGCGCTAATCCTTTGAATCTTCCCGATAATTTTCAACGGAAGTGACAAAAGAACTAAATTCTTCCTGCTCGATAGAGCTTCAAGAATGTCTTTCGACGAATTGCAATTGCGATTACATTACTCAACGTTGAATATGTTAAACAAACGCGATAAATAGACTCGCGTGTGTACATCGTGCTTTAATCATCAATGTTTGTACAACTAGACATTGTCATCGTGACAATAATGTTCGATCTTTTTGCCGATTGAGAATTTTCGGAACATCGTATTATCTTATTTCTCGTGAATATGTCAAGATTTATGTACAATTCCGATAGAAAAATTGTCATATACCGTGATAAATAAATCATCGAATAGTATGCGGTTGATAAACAAAAGGATTTTGTGGCTTTATAAGGTCTGCGTCGCGGAAAACGACGAATCTTCCGCTCTAAAAATTCAACCGTGGCATTAAATAGAACGTGTGCGTCTTTCATAAGCAAAACGTGACGTTGAAATTAAAACAAAGCGAGAACTGTCGGTTAGCAAAGCTTTATTAAAGTATCGATTTACGATATTAAATTTCTTGACCCTGGAATGAATCTATCCATTTACCGCACCGGTCCCCGGCGAGCGTACTATGGCGGAAGTTGCCGGTGGGTAGGTAGTCGGGCACCGGAAGTTATATCGGTACCCAGGGCATGTACACAAATCATTGACGAATGACTGTTACGCGTTTCGACAGTGTAGAAATGTTGCGAGACTATCCCATTGTTCTAAACGTGTCTCGTATAATCTTCTTTTTGATTAATGATCATCTTCCTTTTATTAGAATTCCGCGCATTCTGTGAATTAGCGTTTTTTGTTCGGGACATATAAAGAACCATTTAAGCGGAGAAAGCAGTTGATGTTTTATGTTAATGTTAAATTTAACGTGAAATAAATTTCAAATTTAACAAGATCTGCTTTGCTGAAAAATGTCTGATCAATCTCGTTGTGTTTGCAGGCCACGAAAGAATTTATAGAAGCAGTTAATAAATGCCGGGCTGGAAGAAGAGCCGGTCCAGTATCGTGGAGCACGGCTGTGAAATTTTTAACAGCGAGGAAATTCGAAGTTGCGAGAGCATTAGCGTTGTACGAACAGCACGAAGCCACCAGAAGGCGAGAGGGTCTTGCACTTTTGTACCCCACTCAGGAACCTTTGCTCAGTGAATTACGCACAGGAAAATTTACAGTTTTAGTAAGTTTCTAATTTTCGTTGAAAATAATCTGAATGTGATCTGGCGTTTTCGATTACATGATGTTTATACGTTGCATTTGTGAAAATGTTGTAGCCTTCGAGGGACGCTACAGGGGCAGCCATAGCTATTTTTACAGCACATTTACACCTTCCACAAAATACCACGCACCAGACAACGTTACAAGTGAGTGTGTAGTTAAAAACTTAAAATAGAAGATCATACCATAAGAGACGTTGTAAATTATTAATAATGAAACTTTCACTGTCTCGTTACAGGGTGTGGTGTACCAGTTAGATGCAGCGCTAGAAAGTGTAGAAACTCAAAAGCACGGTCTGGTTTTTATTTATGACATGTCGGATAGCAAATACCAGAATTTCGACTATGACCTCTCCCAAAAGATTCTCACCCTCTTAAAGGTAAGTTTCACACCCGTGCACGCGCGATCTCAAAACGATCTACGCATCCCTCCTACATATATTTATTATTTAACTCTATCGAGATACAAAAAGGTAGCGCCAGAATGATGAAACACCTCGTTAAATTTAAGTCAGTTATTATAAACACTGTTAAATCCTGAATAAATAAATTTATTACACTTTGACAGAAACTTAATATATACTCCCGCGACTTAACAAATTTACCATTCTCGATATTCACCTTGGTTCATTCACGAATCTACGTCCGGAGTTTACAGAGCGCCGAGAAACAAAGAGGCTTTGTTGGTAGCAACGGATCGTTCCGAATGTAGGCCATTATCTTTACACAGGAAATTTAATCAACATCTTTGGCTTTTATTCGTACCACGGACGAAATCAGACCGTGTAATGCACGCATGTGTCGCCAGTCTGTGAAAAAGATTAGCCTAATATGCGAATGCGTAACGTTGCACGCTAGAAAATATTTGAGACGCGTGTATTGGACCGTGGTACCTCCTAGTTGGTGGCAAAAAGGGAAGGAGCGGGTCGCTTAGAATCTCGATTATATAATACGGAGCAATACATAAAGTAATTCCGAAGCGTCTGCTGGTGGGGTACATAGAAGGGTGTATCTCAAAGAACAGGGAAGTTTAAGGGGTCGTTAACGCTTCACGGAAACCCACTTGCAATTGCCCAGTGAGCCGCGCATTGTGAGCGAGGCAAGGGAGTTTCAAAGGTTTTGGTCGAAATGACGCAGTTATAGGATATTCGTGAAACTATTTCTAACGAACATTTTTACGTCACCGGGCACCGAGGTAAAAATAATCATCAGTTTAGTCGGATTATTTATTAGGAACCGGGGATAAAGTAGAATTCTATTCTGAAACGTGTGTCTAGGGGAAGTATATAAAAGGAAAATGCATAAAGGTACGTGATCGCTTTCTATTCGACTAATAACGTTCCGATACTCCTTCATTTTCCGCTCTATTATACCCGTCTATAGCGTATAATCGGTCGCGGACTGACTACTACTTTTCCCGATAAAGTTTCGTCTTTTCATCGGTTATGGACTGATAAATTAAAGTTCGTATCACGCTAAAAATAGCGTGGCCCGTTTCGAATCACGTTCCTCAAGGGCGTTCGCACTAAAAACTAGGAAAAGGTGCTACACGGTGAAGGTGATATTTTGTTTACGTAGTCAGATCTTGCGGTTAAAAATAATGCGGAACGTTCTAGTTTTAGCGGTGGCGAGTTTTAGAGGTTGATAACCCCCGGATTGTACGCAACACGATTCACATATTTCAGCGAATTCTGATTACCAAAGTATCGGACATGAAGCAAGAATAGGTCCTCGGGTTGAGAGACACTGACATAATACGTCACCGCACGTAGGATCGCACCTTTGCCGGGGGAGGGGGGAGAAAGAAATTCGTGTAAGGGATGCTAGAGCGGTGGTAAAAAGAAGGGGTCGTTGGCGCGCATGCGCGCATACGCGGGATAACGTCGCGACGCTCGTGGTCAGTAATCATCGTGACCCCTTTGCGGCATTATCGTGCACAGATCGGAAGAAGTTACAACCTGATTCCACCGTTTGGATCGCTGTAATTTCTTCGAGTTGTCGAATCGTCGCGTTGTTCCATCCGAATACGCGAACCAACCACTTCGCGGCACGAGAATGACGTTGTAACAATCGGGAACTGTAGCAGCGCGAGTTATGCTCGTCAACCGTAGAAAACGGTTATTCTAATTTCACGCTATCGATTGACTGACCGAGTGTCGGCAGTGATTTCGATTCCATCGATTCAACGACCACTGGATATACCCTGGTGATTAATCGAATTTCAAGCCGATCGAGAGCGCTCGATTTATCGTTACATCGCGCTTCGTTCGTACACTAGATAATCCATGTTCTACGATCCGTCGTTTGATAGGTAGATCGCCTAACGAGCTCGTGTCATCGATGTCTGATAAAATATTCGCTTACAGTGCACCTTTTCGCGACATACGGTAAACGAAAATTCTAATCTATTGATTGATTGTGCTCAAGTGCTCGTATCACACCAAAATACCCTCGTATGTAGTATCCTCGATCCCGATTTTCATCTGTTACGATCTTCGATATAGGAAATCTGTTTGTATAGCGATCGGTAATCGTTCTGAATCGATTCGAAACAGCTTCAAGTCGTCGACACCTTTTCGTTGTGTTTTCGCGGGGTTTCGATGTAATAGAGTTTATGCGCTTAAGATCGTAAAGATGTAGTGGTGCTGCTGCTGCTGACGTCGTTGCCGTTACGGTACTTCCGCCCTCTATATACATCACAGAGGGTACCGAGGGTTAAGTTACCGTGTTTCCTGCATTTTGCACAACTCCAGAAGTGAGAAAGAATTTTTCACGCATTACACGTTCCTATTGATCTGAAATCTTGAATGTTCGTCGACCCCGCGCCTATGAATCGTTTGTCCCAGTTCAATTGAATTTTGCATCGTTTGATGCAACGCGTAACTAGCCTATAAGACAGGTTTACCGTTAAATTGGATCGAAACTCGTGCCACGTAATTCCGTAGTTTTCCTCTAGAACGAAACCCCTTCGCGTGTAAAACATATATTCGAAGATTGCTTGCAGTTGGCACTAAAACGTAGTTCTCGGTTTATATACCATTCTATTATTGCATCGTCTTGCAAAGGTCAAATTTGAAAGTCGCTCCATTTCGAAAATAAATCCTGCACTTGCGTTAACCGATCGTTTTTTAATATCTTTTATCTTTAAGACACACAGATGCGCGCGCGCGCGCGCGCGCGCGATGCACACAATGTTTTTTTTTTATAATAATATCGTTATATAAAAATAAACTGTATGTTATAAACTGATCGATTATTCGATTATTCTTTTTTTATTCCTTTGTTTCTGCAGTTGACTACTTGCGTAAATAATTCGTTTATAAGCATATGGTTTTATACTTTACGGTGTCGCATGTAAGATGGAAAATGTAAATATTGAACTACAATAATTTCGGTCGAGTATACGTACTATAACGATGACGTATTGTTTCAGGGTGGTTATCCAGCAAAATTAAAAAAAGTCTTAATAGTGACTGCACCGCTGTGGTTCAAAGCACCCTTCAAGATCCTTCGATTATTCGTGCGTGAAAAGTTGAGGGACAGAGTATTCACCGTATCCATTCCTCAATTAACGTTACATATCCCGCGGGAATCATTACCGCATCGCTTGGGCGGCACATTGGAGATACAGCATGAGGCATGGCTTCTCCACTGTCTTAAATCCATGACAAACAGGGGAGGGGGTGAGCTTTGTGAGGTCAGTATTCTAATTGCGTCCATTTGTTCTAGTAGATGCCAAAAGAATTCTTCAACAATGATTCATGGATTTCTTATATGTGTAGGTTACCCCCAGAGTGGGTACTCCTCTTTCGCCCACATCGAAAAACCACACGATTCAAAATCCCAATGGAACTACGGTCAGTAGCTCAACTAGTCCTATAATCGATAAAAACAAAGTTAAAAATGGTATCTCCAATATTGGAGATATCGAGATTACGAATGGTGATATCTGGATGGCAACCGATGAGGCACCATCTCCAATACAGCCTCCGTCCTCAGCTAGTTCAGGGTTTAGCGACGACGATAGCTTACACGGGGATCTCGGCATTCAGGCCGTTACCATGGAACAACTCATCGAAGAGATTCATTCGAGAGGACGCGCAGGTCTAATAGCGGAGTACACGGAAATTAGGCAAAGACCGCCCGAAGGTTCCTTCAATAATGCAAAGTACGCGAAAGCTGTTATTCTTTGAGAAATATGTTTCGTAGGATTATCACCGAATCGTCGTTTGACAAACAATTTTCGATACATTTTTCAGATTAAGATCGAATCAGTCGAAGAACCGGTACACAGACGTGCTTTGCTACGATCACAGTAGGGTATGCCTGTCGCAAGTAGACGGGGACGCTACATCAGATTACATAAATGCTAATTTTGTTGACGGTTACAAACAGAAGAACGCGTTTATTAGCACACAGGGTCCGCTGCCGAAAACTTGCGGTGATTTCTGGAGAATGATTTGGGAACAGCAAACGCTCGTTGTCGTTATGACCACAAGGTAGGTCGATAAAGGCACATTTCCCTGATTGCTTTGATATTCAACCGGAAGAGTATCCGTAATTTTTGATGGATTTTAGAGTGGTGGAAAGAGGTCGCACGAAATGTGCACAATATTGGGGTCCGGAACCGGGAGACGAAGTACAAGCGGGAGGTTTTACAGTAACCACTCTTGAGGTCGATACGAATCCCGATTACACGATGTCGATGCTTCTTCTTACAAACAACAAGGTATGTCTCGGTGTTGGCTTAACTTTCAAGGACGGGAACTGACACTCTCGATGTTTAGAAGTTTCTGATCGATAAATACATTATGCTTTTATTTTAGACTGACGAGGCAAGGGAAGTTTGCCATATGCTGTACACCGCGTGGCCAGATTATGGTGTCCCACAATCGGCCAGAGCTCTATTACAGTTTCTAGCCTTAGTAAGACAACAACAAAATAAATTACTTGCTAGTAGAGGGGATACGTGGGCTGGACATCCGCGAGGACCTCCTATAGTTGTTCATTGCAGTGCCGGAATAGGAAGGACAGGTATAAATACCGATATTCACGCGAGTTTCAAAGAAAACGTTTAGAGAGTACAACAAAGACACTTATCGCGGGATATTATTTTTCTAGGAACATTTTGCACATTAGATATTTGCATATCGCGACTAGAAGATACTGGAACTGTAGACATTCGTGGAACTGTGGAAAAAATCCGAGCACAGAGGGCCTACAGTATTCAAATGCCAGACCAATACGTTTTCTGTCATCGTGCTCTGGCAGAGTATGCGCTTTCCAGGGGCATACTTAGTTCACAACATCTTGCTATGTTACCTCCAACCATAGAAGAAGATTCTGATTAGTGTGTAACCTTTATTATCATGTACCAGATTGATGTTCTTCCCGAGTATGCGTAACAATCTCCTTACATAGCCTATTTCTAGCTTAAATAACTAAAAGTTATTTTTTGCTATCATCTCCATTGATGTAATATTTCAGATTTCTACTCTTATGTTAGGCTATATGTTTAGAGAATATCTAAAGAAAGACTAGTTTTTTCAAGGCCAATATGTGCGAACAGAAACCTTCCGTTTTTGTTCCTTGGTATTTTGCTCTGTGAACAAGCGATTCGATATTAAGAATAAATGATGTTCTAAGTGGCGCAACAGTGCCAATTAGAAACGGCTGTCCGAGTAATAGCGTGAAACGTGGCACAATCGGATGCCGGTCCAAGTTTAACCCTCTCATATGTAAATTTTATTGTACATTTTAAAAGATGACTACGAGTTATTTAAAACGTGTAAAGTATGAAACGTCTTACTTTATGAACATTCCATTTGAGAACAATTACTACGTCAATTAAATTAATATATAATGTATACAAGTATGTGAATTATGCTATTTCATAGGTTTAAAGAATTTTTCTTATATTCTGTGTTACGCGTACCAGAGTTAAGGTCACAAGACTTGGCGCTCTAACCGATAAAATGCAGTTTCATTCATACAGACTTTATTTATTATATTAGTGTACTACTATATGAATTAATACGTTTGATAGATAAATAATAATTAATAGTAGTTTCTTCTATAATAGTATGCTTAGTTTATCGCCACTTGCATTATCGCGTAATATGTACTTTATATTCTAACCACGATTAATTGCACTCTCCGTTACGATAATTAGTTTCGCATTTTTATCGTCATTTACGATTTGATAGGACTTGAGCCTATTTTGTTAAACTTGTACTAAATGCTAGCTGATTTTTGTTGTTTCTACGACGTGTCTTTCATACTTTGAACGCCTGTCTAAAAATTAAATTATCAAGTACAAAGTTTTAAGGATATATTGTTATAGAATCTTTATATGAGAGGGTTAAAGTTGTAAAACTGATTTATTAAGGATGAAGACCTAAGTATAATGAAACTTAAAAAAAAAAAAAAAAAAAAAAATATGAATGTTGCGAAAAATCACAAAACTATGGACGATATAATTTAAGCGGCCGATCGGTCACTGATATGTAAGATTTAAAGACCTACAAATATATTATAACGTGTTACAACGGCTTCCGTCATACAGGAACTAAGTAATCGATGATCGTATTTAATAGGCATTTTTGGGTAACCAAAGATTATCTCCTACACCGTCTCAGAACAATTACAATTGAATCGCGTCTGGATATAGTTGGCTGACACTTTATAAAGGGATTCTCTTACAGGGATTGTTAAACAGGGATCATTGCATAGATTAAAAATACTTCCAATTCGATGAAACGTTGAAAAAATTTAGGAAAGTCGTACGAAGTTGAACCTTTAAAAGTGGCGAATGAATACCTCGAGAATCAAACGTGCTTCGTTTTAGCAACGGTAGGTTAGTGCAAAGATATCAAGCAAATTCAAAACGCGCTCTTCCACGAAAGCCTTCGTGTATAATACGAGAATAAGAGAAAGAGAACAGTGTGATTTACAATTGAAATTTTTAGAGAATCGACCACTTGTTTCGAGCCATTAAATATTTAGGTTGATAATGTCGAAGTGTCGTAAGATATACATTTTTGATTTCATTAATCGGTGAATCAATAGATCAATACCGTTATATTAACTTTCATTTCGCGATAGCTTTTTCAACAACGTAATCTTATCGGCCGGAAAACGAAATGTATTTACACGAAGAAAGTATGTGAATGTTGATATAATTTGAGGGCGTGTCCAAAAGCGCTGTTGTAGATGCAAACGCTTTTCAATACGAATTTTTAGCATTTACTCGTTAAAGGCAACATTGAGAGGTTTTTTGAAGGTGCGTTGTGAAATGAAGCGCGCTTATATCAAAACAAGAATAGTAGAAATTCTGTTTGGGGACCGTGTTTGCATAGATGTTTTATCTGAGAATTACTTATTAAAACGATTTAAAAATCCTGAATGTCGATGTCGATCGATGTCCAATTTATAGCTAACACTCTGTCTAACCGTCTATTTGTTGAATGTATATTATAATAGTTGCAAGAAAATCGTAATACTAAATTGTTGTTACAAAGGCAATTGATATTACAATGAATTTTTCTTGCGTCTTAAATTTAATGTATGATACGAATTTTAACGGAGACATCGTGAACTTGTTGTTATATCGCGGAATATAATATGTGATAGCCGTTTAGATCGCTCTCGATATACGATTTTATAATTGTTTTTTGTTTATAAGAACGCTGCCATGTTAGCGTAACGTTTAACTATGAGTTTTGCGTTTTATTTAAATTTCATGATCTAGAATCTAGATTTACCGTTCGACTTATCTTGTAATTTATTCGATTTGATTTGCCATTACGCACTAGACGATACCAATGAACTCATTGGAACGAGAATCTTTTTTTGCCGAGAAAATTCTTTGCCCAGAACCCAATGCGTGTATTTTCTGTACAGTCTGTATATTATGCGCAAAATTTAGCAGGGTCACTTCGACCGATACATCGTCTCAGATCTATCGATAGTGAACCGTTTTGTTAGGAATACCTTCGAATTTTATATAAACGGAAAAAAATGCTGTTGTACTAAATGCTTAGTCAGACTTAAATAAGTTTCGAGCAATTTTAATGTATACACGTTCCTCCTATTCTTGGGTTACCTTAAAAAGGGCATGTTATCCGTACAATCATATTTATTATTACTAATTATTATAATAATTATTATTACTATTACTATTACTATTATTATTATTATTATTATTACCACTACTACTGCTATTATTATATTATATTATATTATATTTCTCTAACGTTTGTAATTAGTTCACAGTGCCCTTTTATATTATCTATTATATTTATTAAAAAGATTATCTTAAAGTATTCATACGATGTACATAATACGCACATACTATCACGAAGTCTTAAGGTTCATTTAAACCTCCATGTTCTCAGGGTTTCACTTTCTAAGAACCTGCTAGTTGGAAATGTAAAGAAAGGAGGAAAAGAAGAGAGTTGCATAATAACAGTCAGTCGTAACGATCCGTTAAGTCAAGGAAAAGCACGAAATTTTTCATAGTACTTTTTTGTTCTTTTGAGATTAAAAAGCAAAAAAAAAGAAGAAAAAATAAAATAAAATATTCAAAGTATACGCGTAAAACATCATATTATGGTAATACACAATGCCAAAAAGTACATTTTTCTTTCGTTCAACACAAAGTTTCTCTCTTTCTTATTCGTTTTTTATTTGCGAACAAGTGCAGTCTGTGAATACGGAGGTTTTATCGAGTTCTCATTTTCTTCAAATGAAAAAGAAAATTCCGACCCGATGTTTTCGTCGTTTCTCTCTCGCTCTCTTTCATTCTAATTAAGTGTGGATGTAACGTGTGATTTTGTAGTAATTTGTGTGTGTCTATTTCATAATATCCTCAGACGTGTATCGGTATACCGAAGATAAATGCGCAAAAACAGAAAGAAACTACCGGAACAGGTACTAAAGTTTTTTGTCACGTACTCGGGCGAGTAACGTATGTTCTAAACCCCTTAGAATAATTTTGTCTTGCGTATTATCGAAAAAGTAAGGGTACAGATAGATTAAACTAATCAATTCAACAGTATTACGATCCTATATAATTTTATATTCTTAACATCATCCCTTTTCGCGCGATCAGTATTCTCTCTGCTCTTTGTTCGATTATTCTCATTCCTGTAAAAACGTTGTTTCAACCGTCGTTGGTAATTTATTTGAGTTCTACGATTCTCTAAATCGCACCTCTGAAGTTCCATTGACGATATACATTTTCTAGAAATATAATTAAAAAAATTGATATTCGCTCGGATTTTGTACAATAAAAAAGTTAGAAATGAAGGGGAAAGAAGAATCGATATCGAAAATCTAATTATTCTATAATTAAATTGAAATTCTTGTTTCAAGTATAGAAGGTAAATCGTACTGAGATATTACGAACAACAGAGATTTAAATTAAGAGTGGGAACGAAATATTGTACATATGAATGACTTTAAAACAACTATCGCACATAAATGTATCTAATAATTATTTAATATATTGCAAACATAAATGGTATTCTATGTTTCTATGGTTTCTAAAATCCCAAGATTCAAATTTACATCCGCCATTTGAAATTTCAAATCACATCAGATGGTAGTTATTTTGCAGTGGGGTTAAAAGTGTTACGCATGCGCAGCGTCGCCGATGCACCAGCGCAGCATCTCGTAATTTTTAAAAATAACGGTTAAATTTTCATCATAACTTTAAAATATATTTGCGATTAAAAAATATTTATGACAATTAACATACAACACACAAATTACATCATTACTGCATACCTTAGTCCTCCATTTCAAATCACGAGTCCACTGGTTCTATGTTTTCCAATATTATCATCTCAACAGCGTTAGCAAAAGACAGGTAACGATTCTTCAAGATGACATCCATCTTAATCCAACGATTCGATTTACACACAAACAACGTAACACACTTATTATGTATTTATGGCAATGGAAACGATAAAAAGGAAAGTAAGAAGATCATTTCACAAACAGAAACAGAATGTTAACGTTGGCGGTAACAGCTGATTCAAAAGACTGACCTCTGGCGGCGGCCACTAAACTCATTAGCATGGAAGAAAGAAAGACGTCTAGAGAGAGGGAAACAGAAAGAGAAACGCCAGACGGGCTACACAGGCGCAGTCTTGCGGCGGATTTCCGTATGAAAGAAAGATCAATGGGCGGTCAGAGAGTAAGATGGCGGACTGCGAGTCGGAGGTGCAGCGCTTGCCAGCCGCGAACGAGGACGTAACGAGAAACGCGAGCGTGACGATGATCACCAACGGGCGCGTGCCTCAACACCCGGTAAACCAGACAAATCCGATCGGACAGGGGCCAAGATGCGTCATCATTTACAAAACTGAGACTGGTTTTGGGTTCAATGTACGCGGTCAGGTCAGCGAGGGTGGACAGCTCAGAAGCATCAACGGACAATTGTACGCGCCGCTTCAGCATGTCAGCGCTGTATTACCTCGAGGTGCTGCTGAGAAAGCCGGTGTACGAAAAGGCGATCGCATATTAGAAGTGTGAGTAATCCACTCTCTCGCTTCGTTTGTTTTCTTTTCGATCATTTTGTTTGTCTACGCTTTTTAGCTTACGATCTGATCATTGTACGTTTACCTGTCAAACGAGTACCGACTTTTACCTCATCTGAGAAGTAAGAGTATTTCTTATTAGATATTTACGGGATAAAGATCGCACGCAACCACTCGTTGTATCCACTGTGTGCGAATTGTAACGGGTTACCTGAAAATTGTTAACCGCATAGATTGGACAGCCGAATTGCTGTTTGCTTTAAGCTTTATCGATACTGCTTGTTTTAATCAATTTCACTGGTTAGACGTAATCTCTCCCAGTACGGAAGATGGTTTCTGAGCTAGGTTTACATTTCACCTGATCCTGCTATTCTATCAGGAAATGAACATTTAATTCTGTGAGCTAATATTTTGTTTCACTCGATTTTCGATTTTTTCGCTGTATATCCTTTTGTTAACGATCAGTATTATCTACATAGATATATATTTTAGAAGATATTTAGAAGATCTGTAAAACAGACGCTCTTGGAAAGGAAAATCTATATCGATCAGTCGAGAGTTTTCCATTTTAATTCTCAAACATCAGAATATATTATTCGATTAGAAACGTAATCGTCGTATCGATGTAACTGAAATAACGGTACAGACAAACATACACGCCTTGTACTTCGTAAGTAGGTTCTTTTGTTTGTATTTTTATAAGAAAGAATGTTGTTGCTATAAAACAGTAATACGTTTCCACGTTGGAGGAAATATGACGCAGTGTCGAGTTTGCAAATCAAAAACATCATAACATTTATTCTCCTGATTTATGCCAGTCTCATGTGTAGATCTCCGATTTATATCGAGGAATGACGACTTTCTAAATGAAAAGCTGCTTTATCGACGCGATACTATGTAATTGTCGCGATCAAAGTTATTCAGAACTACTCAAGTTTCGATCGCGCATTTTGACGTTCCGAAAAGTCGATTCGAATCGTTGAAAAAGTTTGCCGACTTGACTCTTGACTGAAACTATTCTTTGGCCTTATTTTAAACCGGTCATTATGCTAATTATACCTGTACGAGGTAATTAAACACGTAAATTTGCGTTAAATAACCAACAATAACCAACATGTAATAAAATTCGGAATGATATTTATTTCGTCGCTTTCGCTCTTGTTTATAACGGAAATATGTTTTGATACAGTAGTCTCTGCTGCTTAATCAGCCAGACGAATTTAAATTGAATGAAGCTTCTTATGTACCTCATGACATTAATGCAGCTGCATTGTTTCGACCATTTTCGATCCATTTGTACTTTTCTAACATAGAAAAATATCTCAGGTTTTAACAAAATATGAAAAAGATCTTATTGGTGTGCATGATCTCTCGTTTAAAAATGTTACGTTGAAATCTTTTTAAGCCATTACAAAATATACTTTTTGTTTACTGTAATGAGAGCAAAATTGAAATATAAAAACTGGAGGATCGCGACAGGATCCAAAGACAATTTTTGCATTTCAACTTTGTTATTTTTATATTTTGTAATAATAAAGTAAATGTTAGCGCGTATTTGCTGTAATCTAGATAGCAATTGATATTTGACTAATATTTCTCTGTTTTTGACCGATCATTTTAAATTCGCGCGAACGAAATATGAGAACGTATCATGTCGACAGCCTTTTCTTGTCCACCTCCCCTCCATTTCCTGGTACTTCCGACCTGGTGTTTTTCTTATCTTTTTCTGCATTAGAAAACGCAACAGTATTATTATCGGCCCGATCTTTCGCCGTTGATTTCGCAAGATCGGTAATCGCCTTCGCAATTGGAATTTCAACGAAGCGTGCGATAATTTATCAATTTAAACATCGTGATACGTTAACTGGGATGAAGTTAATTTTCTTTCCCATTTCTTCGGGAATTCCTACTCTAATCTTTTAGCTTTCAGTGTTATTCCCCATTTATGAAATGGAAGTGCAATCTCTGATTTTTATGTGATCGATGTATCAATAGGAAAGCTACTTAGAATTAAGCATGGCTTTTTAAATTCTTTCTCCGACGTATAATTCGTAATATTCTTATTTACCACAAGTCCAATGAACGTTTTAAAAAAGTTTCATGCATAACAGCTGTTGTTACGATACGATTAGAATGGAAAAAATAAATTTAAGTTCCGTCCGAAGCATATGTCATTTAACTTGCGGGCGGACTTAGATGTATTATCAGCTGCAAGATATATTTAAAAACATTTTACTGACTGACAAATAAATTTACCGCCTGTTGCATAATTATTATCGGTATAAAACGTAATGTCAAGGCAAAAAAGAACAGACATATGGTAATACGTACGTGGATTCTAACGATTCTGTAATGATCGTCTAATGGTACTGTAAACTTGTTGGTTTGTTAATTTTATTCGCGTGGGGCGTCATTGAAAACGAATAGGAAAACACGATTCACGGCATATATAATAAGTGTTAAAGACGTTTCTATCAAATACTGGATAATTATTAATTGTCTAAATAATTTCCCGATCTCTGTAAAATATATACTTGGAAAAAATATCTTGTAACTTTTTCTGTACACTTCCAGATTTGTGTCAAATTTGATCATGTCTGTATCACTGCATTAATGACATTCGTGTCTCACTATAGCGTTAATGAAATTTCAAGATGTTTCGCGTAACATATATAATGCACTTGTAAAACATTCCTATAGATATTGAAATATTCACACGAGTCACTGTATATAACTATCGTTATGAAAACAAAACTTGTATAAGCACACGATTCCCAGACGTAAACAGTTTGCTTTGTGACTTTGTTTTTGTCCAAGGAAGATTAACAGAAGACATTGTTCCCAGGGAAAAATGTATCAAGGTTTATTAGTTAATTCCTTATCTCGAGTACGCGCAATAGGTCACTGTACTTAGTTGAACCAACTCGAGAAATCAGACGTTAATCACGTAAGTAAGTACCTACATCTACTATTTACAGTAACCTTTTTTTTTATCATTTACACACACGCTGACGATGGTAATTAGAGTAGAAAGTAAATTCTGTAGAAAGCAACTCGATAACATAAAGAGTTAATACGTTCGCTTAGCAAAATACCTATATACAATTAACGCAAAATTGAGACAAGGTCGACTTAGAAATTTCATTCTTCTCTTCGATACGCTAGCTTCATCAAGCATCGAAGCTTGCTTGAGAAGATTTGTCCCTTGTACGGCTTCTAACAAGTGGTTACACGTACGCGTGGCGATCTCGTGGATGGACTTTTCAGCCGCCAAGGACACGATATTAAATTAGAGCGAAACGGGTGTTTCTTCGACGCGATTATGTGCCTCAGAAAAAAAAGAAGAAAACCGCAAAGCTTTAAACGAAACTTGGAAGTAATACCAGGAAATGTGGACAAAAGAGTAGGGTGTTAGAAATAATTCCGTATCAGTCGTTAAGGTGGATACGAGTAAGAAATAACGATATCATCTAATCTGTAAGGAATAATTTCCTAACTGTTCGACGTAGGAAGTTTATATATACTTTATTTATCTATATAATTTGTATATACGTAATATTTATTTTTTAATATTCAGATACGGTTCAAGAGAGTCGGTGGAAAAAATATTTCTTCAGTTCCTGTATCTCTTCACGTACAATCTTATTTTTGCCATCGATTCATCTGATACCGTTTATATCTGCAATCTGTTTTACTAGTTGCACCTGGACCGGTTTCATTGGAATAGCTGAGTAATTATATGAATGAACAACTGGTATGAAGAAACGCTACATGCTTTATTCAATTAGACCATAGGCTAATGTTTGTAGTTATCGTATTACTAATATCTAAGTTTAATTTAATAAAGAAGGCCAAGATCTCGTGCTTGGTTTTGTAAATTTGAAGAATAAGAAATTCGTAAATAAACATAACGTTGAATTTTCTCGAAACTCTTTAATAACTGCGCAAAGTTATTTATTATTGTCTGTTTAATGTATTATGTACGGGTTAATTTTACGCAGACGTAATTGTATGTACAAGAATGCAAATAATGATCACTGATGAATGATTTATTTCACGCGATGCGGCACTAGATATTTTGTAACTTCAGTGATTACTAGACCACCA
Organism: Bombus terrestris; assembly: GCF_910591885.1. Lineage (NCBI taxonomy): Eukaryota > Metazoa > Arthropoda > Insecta > Hymenoptera > Apidae > Bombus > Bombus terrestris. Next base: position 7,654,096 of record NC_063276.1, read on the forward strand.
GTGTTTATGCAAATTTAGTTACATTATTAACTGAAAAAGTAAAATCTATGTGATAATTTGTTTCAAATGCAAAACGTTATATGAAACACTATGCTTTGAATATGTTATATGTTTTTTTTACATATAGAGATCATTTTACATATTTTACATATTTTTACATTTTACATATAGAGAGAGTCTAAAGATTTGTACGTCTTTAAATTTTTCAGAAATGCATAAACATCCGCGGCTTAGCTATTGCCACAAATACAATTTCTCGAATTCACCGTTCTAAATCGATGAAATACGAAGTTTCCTGATGTATATTAGCCGTACGTTATGCATACTTCGTCCGTGCTGTTACTCTTTCATGTTTGTCATGACATTGTGTTTAGTAACTGACTAATAGATAACTAGTTCACATTTTCATCGTAAGAGCAGATTATCTCGCTCCTGTTGAAATGTATCGTTTGGTTGACATACCGATAAATGTAAATACGCTTGGCATTCAGATATATGTATATGACCTCTTTTCTACGTTACATCTTGCGCTAAGTGCGAAAAATATTGTGGAAAAGTAACGTGATCATAATGACGATTAATAACAAGAACTCTCGATAAAGGAATTTTATCGATATTTTTAAAGAAATTGCAACACGTTACGTGTATGTGATTTTTTTCTTGACGAATGATCGATTCTGCGACACTTGGAGAAACACCGAGTACTACCGTGTTATCGTTCATTCAGCGAATTCATCGCGATTTGCTTGCTTAGCTTTCCCTTCAATTACGTCCGCGACTGTGTCGATTAAAGCCTGGAGAACTGAAAGCCTTTGATGGAAACGAATAGAATTGAATTGGTGATCAAATCTGTAGGATTTATTTTTCTTTCGGATAAGGTCAACGTACGATTAACCGTGAATGCAATGCAGATAGTATCGCATGTTGATAATTGTAAACGTCGTCAGTTATCAATCAACGATGAGTATATTAAATCCTATCTTGGAGCGTTTTTAGCACGCTCGAAGTATTCGGTCGTTTGCGAGATTAAACTGGAAAGAAAAAGCAAAGAGTTTCGCAGTTTACGTTTATGTAATTCCTGGCAATTATATATTACATGATTACGTACATTTTTACATGATTGGTATCCTCTTTCGACCAGACTGCGTCGTAAGAAAAGTAGCACGCGATAAAGAAACAAACGATAGTTTTATCGAGACCCATATATCTTGGCAAATCCATTTCCTTATCTTCTGTTCTTCTCCCTTCTTTCCTTCTTTTTTTTTTTTTCAAGCAATCTTGACTAGAATATTATAATAAAACATTTTAAAATCAGTTTCGATAATTCTATTTTTATCTTTGGTCAATATTAGTCGCCCTTACCATTCAATGATTACATTACAGTATGCTCAGGTCAAATTACATTGTGCTAAATCGTAAGAGAAGCGAGGCGATTTTCTGTTGCTCCGATACTTATCCGGGACAGACGCGCAGAACACCTGAAAAACGGTTTGCTGTAAAAATAGCAACTCTCATTAAATATACTCGCATTGTCGTACGAGTCTATTAACAGCCCATGGCAGGAAAGTTGCGAAGAAAGTTTATCTCTCGCAATAAATTGATAAAACTCGAGCTTAACAATTATACTCTTGATTCTTAACGCAATATATGCATAAAGATGGAAGATATTCAAATACTTTCGCCGATCGCTGTATAAATTGATCCTCGATGAAAAGTCATCGTATGCGACAAGAATATTAATAATCAGAAGCGTAGTAATTTTTTTCCGTTTACAACGCGTGACATTATCTGGTCAACCCAGTTCGCAATAAAATCAAAGATAATAAAATAAAGTTAAGATGAAGGGGGGGATACGAGGTCGATAGGGATAAGTATAAAGTGCACTGTTTATGCTTAGCTGGAGTGTAGATCGCAAATCGATCGCAGAGTCGTGCCTCCTCTCGCGACCAATAACAGTCGTCCTTTCACGCGTGGAATTCGAAGTTCGACCAAGGCTGGTCACCTGTTTTCCTCCTTCCTTTCCTCCTGTGTTTCTTTTAGTTGTGAAAGTCAAAACTAGCCACGGAATCGCGACTGGGCAGAGAAAGAAAGAAGGAAAGAAACCGCAACATTTGTTTTCTTTCCTCGCTGTGTAGCTTCGAGTGTAGTCTGAACAGAGCGTAACAAGTCACTGCTCTGATTTTGCAACAGTTGACAACTTTTTCCCGATATCGTGGTGATAAAACTATAAAATGTTGACGTGTTATGTCACTGCAGTTCAATGCGAGTGGATGGAAAATCGTGGACGTCGCGGGCCGAATCTTGACTCGCGGTTCAAAGCAATCACGGCAGGGTAAAAGAAAGATGTGTGAAATGATTTGTAGATGTACTTTTTGGAAGATAAAGACTTGGTCTTGTTACAGAAATAATGTGAACGTCGAGGGAGCCACCCACAAGCAAGTGGTGGATTTGATCAAGTCAGGGGGTGATGTCTTAACGCTGACTGTTATCTCCGTTACGCCGCAGGAAGCGGAAAAGTTAGAACCTTTCGAAGATTTAAGGTACGCAAGTTGCCTTACGATCTATCGTGATAGTCTCTTTAAGAGATAAAATCTTCAAATTTTAGAGAGACTTAGGTGCTTAAAATCTTCTAAGATCTCTTAAAGATGGATTCTTAAGTTCTCGATCTATTGACATGCACAGTCATCTATCAGGCGATGGGATCGTCCGGTGCGAAAAAATTTGTATGTCAATGAGTTTAAAGATTTCGAGACTTTTGGAGCGTTTAAAGATCTTGCGATAGATTTTCAAGCGTATTAAATGATTTCTTGTTTTCGCTTTTCGCGCATTTATATTGGTCGATTACGCTTTCTCCTAGTTATGCATCGGTGGACTACAGCGAGAAGCGATCTCTACCTATCAGCGTGCCGGATTATCACGTCCGCGAGAGGAAGCATGAGCGTTATGTGGTTTTCAACGTTCACATGGCAGGCAGACATTTGTGCTCTCGACGCTATCGAGAATTCGCTGCACTGCATATGGCACTGAAGAAGGAATTTATCGGTTTTAACTTCCCTAAGCTACCAGGAAAATGGCCATTTCAGTATGATATCCACATCAAATTCCGAATTTTTCGGCTCGACTTGTACGTCTGACGTGTTTTTATATGTAAATATTGTCATACTTGTGCGTAGATTGAGCGAGCTTCAACTGGACGCGAGAAGGCGCGGGTTAGAACAGTATTTGGAGAAGGTTTGCGCCGTGCGTGTAATTGCCGAAAGCGATATCATGCAAGAATTCTTGGCCGATAGACTCGAAGAGGATGGGGATCAAGGTCCAGCTGTCGATTTAAAAGTACTATTGCCGGATCGCGAGGTTGTTACCATAACGGTTGCTAAAGCTGCCTCTGTCAGTGACGTATACGATGCAGTTTGCAGTAGAGTGGGACTAGACGCGGAAACCGCGAAATACTTTTATCTTTTCGAGATCGTGGAATATAATTTCGGTACGTAATTTGGAAGTAAATTCAATAGACCGAATTATTTAATACAGTGGCTACAAAAAAGTATTGACACACGATTGTATTTATTATAATATTTACATGATAATTAATTAGATCAAAGTACATATATGAAAAGAATATATTAAATGAATATATGAATATATTAAAAATGAAGTGTAGAATCTGATAAAAAGCGCTTCATTGGAAAATATGGATGTGTGGCAAGGTCTATTGTTAACTACTGTAATATATCCAGAGATGTCATTCGTTTTAATAGAATACCGTTCGTTTCGCAGAAAGAAAGCTGCAACCCCATGAACATCCTCATACTTTGTACGTTCAAAATTACTCGACCGCCAGTGTGACGTGTTTAGCAATAAGAAGGTGGCTTTTCAATGTAAATAGACCACTCAACGAGCAAGCATTAACCTGGACCTTCTGGCAAACTGTGGACGAAGTTAACAGAGGACACATTACGGCCGGCGAGAGATTGTATCAGTTGAAAGCATTGCAAGACGCGTCGAGGAAACACGAGGTACGAGCGACCTTTTATTTCTATGTAATATGTGCTGTACCCTCGTCAGTTTCAAAAGTCTTGTATTCACATTCCCTTCTTATCTTTTTGTTTGTAGTACCTAAAACTAGCGAAAGAATTGAGCGGTTACGGCGATATCGTGTTCCCTCATTGTGCGTGCGACTCACGAAAGGAAGGACACGTTGTTCCCGCTGTTGGAACACCGGCATTTAAGCTACACGCAGCGAAGGAGGACGGCACTTTGGAATCTCAAGTCGTTGAATTTCACTGGAACACCATTACTCGATGGGAGGTAGACGAAGAAGGAATGGCGTTCTGCTTTCAATACACGCGCCAAGATAACCGTCCACCGCGTTGGCTAAAGCTTTTCACACCTTATGTAAGTAGTGAGTTCCCCCTTTTTTCTTATTCAAAAGATGAATTTCAATAACTTACTGAAACGTGTTACTGTACATTGATTGCAGTCATTTCTTTTGATAGCAGAGCAATGCTGTTTTACGTGTCGTTCTTTACTTTCTATTTTTACCTGGATGTTGTATGATAATATCATAGTTAATAATCTGTTTACTCGCTATGTATAGGTGATATGTTGTGAGAGGACGCTGTTACATTATTCATGATCTGTCTTTTCCATTTCTTTTTTCTTGTTGTATCGTTACGATTTAATCAAACTATTTTGCATATTTACGATCGAATATATTACGTTTTATTTGCAGTACACGTTCCTGTCAGATTGTTTTGACCGAATAGCCGAAGAAGCAAAGTGGGACGATCCAGGAGAATGAGGTAACGTGCGGCGTTAAAAAACGTGTATGGTGCATAATAGCAAAGGTATCGTCTCATCGGACACAATTCACTTATCTTTGTAGTAAGAACTTTTTTATTAGGATTACTTTTCTAAGACGATTCAAAAATTAACGGGACACCCTAATCACACCAGACTCCTGTTTCATTAGTTTCACGATGCTATTAACACAGTGCATCTGTTACGTGTTAGTGTACGATCTTTTAATAGTATTGCAAATACGAAAAGTACTACTAGAAAATTAACATTTTCCTTTTGTTCTAAACAAAAGAGCAAACATCAGCATCAGATGGGAGTAAACGTATCGTTGTATCTCTAGCTAATAACACTTCTATCGTAGATTGCGCTACTTTAGTTAGAAAGGGAAGAATACTGAGCGATCGCATTACTTTCTATGTAAGATATTGTTGCTATAGTATCATACTAAAACACCAGACGAATAGATGAACCTATTCATTGGCCTATCGTTCATCGTGTGTAACGTAACTTTCGGTCTCGATCGAGAGAATCATTGAATTACGAGACGTTCCTTTCTACTAGCCTAATAGGTATCGCCAACTTTTGTTCGTTGAATTCTTATGAGTATATAAACTTAACCAACAAGTATTATCTTTTAAGGGTTAGTTTCCTTTATACTCTGTGCGCATTTTTTTCATTTTTTCTTTTTACATTTTTTTCCAGTCTGTTTTCATCTACGTATACGGTTGTATGTACTTGATAACGAAGTAGAGATTTTCCCAATATCCAGTTCATGTTATCATGTGTGTAAAGTAAGCGTAATAGTGGTTTGAACGATAGCACAGATTACTTTTTCCCGAAGCTATATTTTTACTATTAAAAATGCAAAAGTATAAAGTAAAAATTGTTTTCGATCCGATCTCGTGTAGTCGCACGCCGGTAGTGTACAAATGGTGAATATACGTATACCAGAGATTGTAAACGAGACGCGATCCAACTTAAAAACCGTAGCTGTGCTTAGACGTTGAACTCATCGTTAAATTCACAAACAAATACACTTCATTATCCTCCATTATACGAAGACAACATTCGTAACGTGTGTAAACGTTTGTCTAAAGATAAAACTTCAGGTAACGATGATTTAACGATGGAAGAAACGAGCGGCAAGATCCCACAAATATAAATAAGACTTAAGAGAAACGTTAAAAGTTAAAGAAAGACATGGGTAGAACGCCATAGCAGATGAGCAAAGAAAGATAATACTCAGTGACATTGTTAAAGAAGATACAGATAATAAGAACGAAACGATTATATATGAATAATTTTAGCGTCTTTAAGATCGGTAAATACACTGATGAACCTTTAAAGCATCTTGGCCTGTTCGTCGTGTTAACCGATGGAACAGCGAATTGTTCGGAACCAATCGATCGCTAGGAACACCACATTCGACGTTATGGTCTCTCTATTTTTTCCTTGTCTCTTTCTTCAACTTGCTTTCCATCGATAGGCTTTGCGATCTTCCGCACTTCCGTTCCGAACGATTCGTTTGTTCAACAACGAGAGAAGCCTCGGCAGATAATAATTATAGAAATAGATGTATAACTATCGTTAATGTTTTTAAACTTTATTCGAAATGAATTGCGCGTGATTTTTGAGGCAGCAGAAGCCGAATGGTTTATCCTAAGGATATCGAAGAGGGAGATAACGTTAGTAGCATTAAGAGTATAATCCTTGAAGTGCCGTAAGAATAATGAGAACCTTTTTGTTTAAATGAAACAAATGTTCTGTTCGCGAAGATTTCTGATAATTCAAGTTCAATTGATCGAATTAATCTAAGGTGATTGATTATCGTTCAATACTGTACAATATTTAAGCAGGGAAGTTTTGATTATTTTTATGGGAATTTCACGCATTGAACACAGTACTATCCGATCAGATATATAAATATGTACGTCTGAAATATAAATCTACTTATGTATATATGTATCTGTTCCGCTCATATAGATCGATCAATCAGGGAAGTACACAATGACGATTTTTGATTTTTATCCTATCAATAATTCTACTATATGGGAACTGTGCAAAATGATCTGCAAATTATTGTTGAAAATTCGCCCGTAATTATATTTAAACGAAGACGAACGAAGGTGGACCTTCGGTTTCTCGAGGCTCGGAACTGAAAATTGTAGTATCACGATGTTACGAAGTTTGCTTATAATTCAAGCATCGAGCAATGGTTTGTAACTTCGCCAATACGATTACCTCTTGTTTTAAGTTATGAGTTTTCCTTCAATTTTTCCGACAAAAATCTATAAATACTAGTAGCTTGGTCGTATTAGGCGTTACCTGCGCGAATATTTATTGCTTTAAGTTTATAATTCGTGAAAGCGCAGTACACGAAGTACCGAACAAGTATTAAAATACCATAAATAGACTTTAGCCGAAGGTCGCATCGATTGGCAGAAACGGCCGTAGGATTTTTATATTTTTTTTTGTGATATATTATTCCATTAATTGATGAATTAATTATAAATAATTAATTATTCGAGTTTCATCGGTAGCGTCGGTATAAGCAATTATGTGTTTTGCGGCAACAATATTTCTGACGAAGTTATGTCGTTACATGTAAATCATGTAGTCGACGATAGAAATATTTTCGAGAGAAATTAGAAAGGATATTAAGCAAAGAAATATACGTCCAAGTTACATTGCTCCGAATCGCTAGCTTTACATTTTTAGAGCATGCATGTGAAAATTATTTACTAAATTTGATTTATGTTCGTTATCGCGTGCCTATATTTATTTATACTATATGTAATTGTATTGTGCGAAAATCATCAAGTTTATTAGTTCTACTTATTTATCGTTGCCCAGTAGTATTTTTTTTATCGAAGAATATAAGATATGTTATTTCTTTTCTCTAATAAGGGGACAGTACGTCCAAAAAAGAAGGCGGTTAGTTATTAATTACTTCATTAATAATCACGTTAAAAAGAAGTCTGTAAAATTGGATGACGAATTAGGTAGTTTAATTTAATTATTATTACAGTAAGACCATATCATTACAATTAACTCTTTAGACATTAATTAAGGTACTATGTATAATCGTAGCTCGTAATAACAAATGCTCCAAGCAATTTATCATGTACTATTAGTTCGCGACTTTTGCTGTAAAACTGGTATTTCGGATTAACGTTGATATTGTTGGATTTGTTTTCGGATCATCTTGTTAACAGTCGGGGAAAAATAAAATTACGAAAAAAGAAGAAAAATTTAAAAAAAAAAGAAAAAATACAGAGAACATTACAACATCCGTCTTTATTGATACTGATATTTTTTTGCACAGCTCGATAACATAGCTAAGCTCATGGAATTATTACTTCTCTATAATTTCGCAGATTTCAGGTTACGCTGGATATACAATGTCGCTTATGTAATAAATTGTGCCGTGATTTTGCGCGTCGTATAACGATGCCCGAGTTGAAAAACAAATAGTTGCACAGATTCGTTTTCAAATAACGTTCGCTTCGTTTCGAACAGCGCCGTGACAACACTCGCGAGATCGATACGTTCCAAATCTTTCCCAAAGTTACGAACTTTCTTCGAAACTAATCGCTAATCACTATACAACAAGCCCTTTCCTCGATGCTCGAAATTTTCTTCTTCCATGAGCTCGTCACAAGCTTTCCCTTAAAAAGATACCTACGAACGCGATCTTCTTCTTCTCCTTCGATGCCAGAGGCCGCGTAGAACTCGTCACGAACATTTAAAAAAAGAAATTTTTATTTCGCGATTATGGGCCGCCTTGGTGACTGCGAGCCGTCTTCTCGGGAAATATAAAGTTCCTACCGAAGGATCACGAACTGTATTAGTATCCGATCGGTAGCGGCGTAAACACGCTCGCTCACGCGCTCCGATTTGGTCACTCACGGGATTTATCGATATCAGTTGTCCGTGGGCGGAAAGAGGGACATATCTTGTATATATGCAAGTATGCGGTATTCAATTTTTATGTATTAGTGAACGCTTGCAAATCGGTGAGTGTTTATACGCGCGCAAACGCGTTACCGATACATTGAACGCGGTCTCGGAAGATATCGCTAAGTGGTTGCCGATATAAGGAACGGAAGATCAGTCTAAAACCACCTGTCTTCGAAGGTGGAGGTTCTCTCATCTAATCGTCTCAACGTACGCGGTATAATTTAGGCTCGAAAGCTCGATAATCGCCTGCGATCAACCGGTTCGAACGTTCGATCCAGAATAATGGAGAGATTAAAGAAGAAACGGAAGAAAGCCGACAATCAAAAGGTGAGTGAACATCTTTCTTGTCTTTTTCCATTTACTTTTTTTCTCGACAGCGCAGTGCAACGTATTTCGAGCAACGTGATCGATAACAATTTTAATAGTTTTTCTAGTAGAACCGCGTCGTGCCTTTGAAGCGATAAGAATCGTTTAAACGCCTCGTGAAAGTTGCGCGTATGTTTTCTCAAAATTACATTCTAGGTTTATTTCCTCGCGAATCCGTTTCTTTGCGTTTTTATGAAATTTTTCTTCGATCGTGTAAAAGGACGATCAACTTCAGGGAATCTTAAGACTTAAATGTTATGTTCGGTAGTGATTTTTTTAATACTTTTCATTCTAATTATTCTCCTCGTCCTTTTTCAGTTGTATCTTGAAATTATATACAATATGTATAACGAATATATACAAGTACAGTAGTTTATTGAAAATTCATTGTGCGAACAGACCAAAGTGTTATGCAACTTTGACACTGCTCAACAATTGACGCATTGATTTACACCATTTCAAAGCTGCGTTCGATTTTGCCGACCCATTTAATAATAACATTTGCAAAGATGAAACGATATGAAAGAATCGTATAAAGCAACAACCTTCTTACTGTAAGCGTTTTTACTCGTTGAATTGCCATGATAAATAGTAATGATAAATCGTAATGTTCTCTAATTACGGAATGCTTCTATCAAGTAATGAAATCTATTTAAATTACTACTTATCGTAAATCATCTTTATTTAAGAATTCTATCGCTTCCTGTTAAATAGTCTTACTGACGTCATGCGAGTTATCTAGCATTTCTAATTAGCCCCTTTTCTTTAGTACTATAACGTATGTCCGAATACGTGGAAGCATGACAAATTTATTTGGAAATAACACGAAACTTACAAATATAAATATTTTAAACGATACTGTCACTCCGTATTTATTACGATCTTATTTTATTTTAGTCTGATCGGCAGTCCTGATTCACGGATTTATCGACTATTGTTTGAATTTCCGTTACGTACTCAAATTAACTTGCAGACACTGTATTTTCTGAAACACGTTATCTAATATCGTTGTACGACAAATCGAACGATTATCAAGGATTATAGATCGATAGAAACTAATTTGACAAACTATTTTTGAGTTTGCTGCCAGTGATATTTGTCGACAAAGGACTCAACACAGCCTTTCTTAGTTACCTCAACAATTTTCCTTGGCCTTCAAAATCGTCGCTTGCATAACAGAGTTGCATGATTGAATTAAACTTTGTCCGTAAAGTCCTTATTACGTGAAAAATCTGATTTTGTTTTTTATAGGATGTCGATACTTTGCATGTTACGTATCGGACTAAACGCGAGATATAGAACATGCACGATAAGTATTGGCATATCGTGTAAATTATAATTAATTTTTCGAATTAATGATCACGGGAAAGTGTCAAAACTCATCGTAATTAGACTCGGAACGGTTCGAGGAAAGGATAAAACATTGTGTTGCTACTGTTGTGTCGAGTTATAACTCGATCTTTCGTTCGAGGTCGAAAGTTATCTTACTGTTTCTGCAGTTGTTAACCTAATTTCATAGAAAACTCGCATCTCTGCGTGCAAACGAATCAACCGTGCGAATGAGATCATCGTCGTTAATTTTTCTCCTTGTTTTCCTGTCTTCACGAAATCCACGAGATTTGAATCATAAACGAAACGTGAAACAATGGCGGTCACTCGGAGGAACGTCGTCCCAAACGTCGCTACTCTTTTCGTGCAAATTTTCAACGCTTTTGTAATGATGATTCGGTCTGTTGAATTAAAATGTATTTATTTCAAAAGAAAAGAAAAGAAACGGTAATCTTGCAATTAACAGTCAATTATGCTATTCTAATATGACATCAGGGAAACACGAATTGTCTCGTAGAACGAGAAAAGAGGCTGAAACATCTATCGTGGATCACGAGGAATCTGACTCATGCATTCAATGTATGTAGCTTTATCTTCAACAAGTAATACTTCCTTTTATTCTTATCAAATGTTAGTGTATCAATAGCGAAGTAACAAACGAGCATCTAAGAAAATTGTTCATTCGCTAATCGCGGCGATTTAAACCGTACATGTAATCTTTGCACGTTTTTTTTTAATCGTTTTATTGTCTAGTTTGTTTAAAGCTCTGTTCGTTGCTCCGCCGAACGTAAACAAGATATGGTCCCCTTGATAGTACCGACTACACCGCTCGATGTACAGTTCGCAAATACATTTACAGTGTAGCGAATAAATACAACACGCCAATCTCTCTGTTTTTATACTACTTACTTAATTACCTAATATTGGCTCCTTTCAAATATCCTATTTAATCGGATCTTAATTCAACTTTCCATCTTGGATCCGATTCGTTTTTATCCTCGAACAAATCTGCCTACGATTTTGCCGAGATAGAACTACTTTTATCTTTCGGAAGCTACAGTTAACCTTCTCAAAAAAAAAAAAAAAAACAAAAAGAGAAAATCAAGCGACGATTTAAACTTTGGCTGGTACATTAAAAATAGGAAAGAAAATAGCACGCGCGCGACATCCAAGCCATTATCAATTTCCATTATGTAATTCGAATGGTTCGTATACGTTGAACTGTCAGCTCGATGCCACTTTCGATGATTAACGGAGTGTAAATACCATAATTTGATTTCTCTTTAACGAGCTCGTTCGAGTGCGATTATAAATGCGTAACGAAAAAAACCTTCGAATTTTTAGTTTCACGAATGTCGATTTCGAAGCTCATCACATTTTACACTCGGATTTAAAAGCCAGAAATTTATCAATTTCTAATATTTGAGTAACAACGACACGATAAATCTTTACGTTCCTCCCTTGCTCAATCGTGAAAGATCCCACGAAGATTTCTCGCCACGACGCAACCGTCTGGAGATGATCCTCTTCTTTTCACTTTGGCTCAACTGACGGTACCACGACATAACTTTAATCAACTTTAACTAGCCAACTCCCGTGACGGTACTCTTCTGATTGCCCCTCTTCCCTCCGACATACTCTCCATCCTTATTCTCTTTGCGCAGAAAGTATTGCTCTCCATCGTCGATCCCTGGGACGTCAGTGTAGCCAGTGTCGATCCAGTCGGCTTGGCAGAACGACCAGGCGTTTCCCTGTCATTCTTATTGCCACAACAGAGCGGAAGTAAGCCAGAGGAATCTTTATCCCCTGGTAGAATAGTCAGGATCCCGTCACCTTGGTACAAGCCAGCACATAGCAGCGTGGTGGAACATCTTCCCGCTGGCGGAGCTGTTGAAACCAGCTCCGGGGAACCCACCTGGGTGGATCCTTGGCACTCTTCCAGGTAAAACGATTGCCTTCGTTTAACGCCAGGGATCGACGACCATCTCTTTTCGATTAAATTCAGATCGCCATCTTTAACTTAGAATAATTATGAAAACTATTAAATTTGCCATTTTCGGGAAAATTCGACAGAAATACCTGTAAAACGTTCTTTACGGTCTAGACCTAGTTTTTGAGGACAAAATATACGACATTACTTACAACGCGGATTTAGATTTTGGGAATAAGACGTACGAAGCTCTCTGCGATCTAAGTCTAATTCTATAATTTATATTTTAGTAGTATTTAAATCTAGCTTTCTGGGAATAAAGCATACGAAGTATGAACTAGACCTAATTTTCGGGAATAGACGAAACGACCCTGTAAAGCTTTCACGCGCTGGTAACGATATAATAACCTTATCTTCCCTTCGAAGGTCACCAAGTGGAGGAAAATACTATCCAGCGAAAACACCGGAAAAACCAGCGAGAAAGAAGGTGTCGAACGAAGGGAAGAGTTCGAGAAGAAACGGTAACCTCCGGGACGATCTGGAAATTCCAGACGACAATAGATTAATTGGCACGACACCGGAAATCACGTGCAATGATTTCGATGGCGAGCAGAGCGGCGGAACAGTAGCAAGAGTGCGTTTCGTGAACGAAGAACGCCCTAGGTAGAACGCAATTTCGATTTCACTCACGTTCTTCGGTCGAATAATACGTCGATCGAAAAGTCGTCAGAATTACGGATTAATTTTTTTGGGTGTAGGAGTTCCACTTGGGGATCACGATTGGACGAAATAAATCGTGTCCATAAAGTGAATAATTTGTACTCGTCGAATACGATTCATTTACCGACTGTGAGTCACACTGGGAATTGTGATTCTACGCGTGAACAAGGAGAGCGTTTACGAGGTAGACCGAAGGATTCTACGGTGAATGTTGATGGAAATGTCGAAAAGGAACAGTGCACGTTAACCAAAGAAAACGAAACGCTCGGCCACGGAATTTTTGAGGACGAACAGCTTGTGAATGTTGTGCAAAATTTAGTAATTTCGAGGTACCGATATCGATAGAACGACTATAACTAGTATTAATAAAAAGAAATGACGGTAGAGTTGTAACATGTCGTTATGATTTATTAACGCGATGATACTTTCTCAAGGTACAGTCCCATTTTAAGCGGAACGCAAAGAAGGACAATAAACAAAAGAGCGCCATGTCAACGTCACGAACCTCAGAAGGAGAATATCACAGTAGGTGAGATAAAACGTAGTTTATTAATATCAGAAAAATAGAATTTACGAAAAACAACAAAGTCTTCGGAAGTATAAAATATAAATCTCGATATTCACGATGCAATCATGGCAAGATCTTGCGGCAATTTCGGTTTGTTCGGATTGTTCATAATCAACCAATTGGCAAGCCACAGGACAGGATCTGCAGGTTTTAATTTGCAACACTGTGTAAAAGAATTTTCACAAATTATCAATTTCTGGTGTAATCGTTGAGGTTTGACAAAAGGTATCCTAGAAGTTGTTTCTCTTACTGTTGATAGTGCTTCTACGAGTACGGGGTTAAGTACTTCCCATAAGTAATCCACTGCTATTTGATTCTTCAGCAGAGGCTCGACTATGACTGAAACAAACAAACGAAATGATCGATGATTAAAAAAAAAAAAAAAGAAAAAAGGACACGTAACTACAGAATCTATACAATCAGGAAAGAAGAAATGAATTTCTTTCTCAGCCTCTTGTCGAGTGTTACTTCCGTGAACAGCATTTTTAAAATCCTCGCCTCTTCTACCATATCTCGCTCTTATACTATCAGGATAATACAAACGAGCTTCCGTGACCTGAAATAATTGAATGTAATCTATAATTAAATGTAATTGAAGAATTAACCGAGATATTCTCGAGACGGTCGAACCTATTTATAAATTACTTTCGTCGGACCCATGAGCAATCGCCACTCATGAACAGCGCATTTTTTCCCCAAAACGTGAACGATTATAGGCTCTGATGCCATATAGGCAACAAGATGTGCGAAATTTAGCTGTCCATATTTATCCGAGTAAAACTCGGACACCTGTTCTGGCGTGAGCTGCAGCCATCGTGTTTGATAAATCTCGAAGCCTTCCTCGAATATTCGTTGCTCGATTTGTTTTCTATAGATTATTGCTTCTGGTTTTATAATTGCCAACGTGCACTCGATGTCTGGCCTTTCTTCGACTTCCTCTTCCTCGACGCAGGGCTCATAACTGAATATCGGTGGATGCCATGGTTCTTCTTCGGCTTCACCGAGACACTCGCATTCCCCAGAATCGACGAACTTGTACTACATGATGTGAAAAGTAGTGTAGCTGACGAAACGTTTTGTTCGATTATGAAAAATCGAGAATAAAATTACCACTTTGGAATCAGTGCTAAAACTATTTGAGCTCGACTGTGATCCTTTTGGAGATCCGTATATCGTACATCTATGATCCGATTGCGAAGAATCCACAGTACTCCAGATATCTTTATCCGAAATTGTATCACAGCTCGGTGGTTCGGTTATGTCTTTCGTTGGACGATACGATTTTGCACATTTTTTGAAAAGCGTCACTGTCTCCGGCACCTTTATGTTACCATCCTCTTTATCCGCAGGGCAATCGCACATTTTTGTGGTATTTAAGATTGTCAGCCGTTCTCCGATAATTTTCTTCGTCGATTGTGCTCATTTGGTATAATAGAAAACGTACTCTATCGAGGTTAGAGCTGTTGACATTTAGGCAATAATATCGTAAACAAAGTAACGTTGGTAACACTGTTGATCGAGTATCGATGATTGTAGTAAAATATAGTTTTTAGTTTGAAATTCGGTAGAAACAATGACTTCTTTAAATAAGTATAAGTATTTTATTCGTAATATTTCTCTCTTATAGCGTTGAAATCATACTCAATTATATTCGCAAATAAAAGTTACGATTCTAATATTTCTATTTCTCAGAGAAATACAACATAACAAGGAGAAAATAATTATGGTTTCTAGATACATCGAAGGTGGCGGGACATAACACATCCACAGACAAAATTACGGAAACTATAAAAGTTCCGAATGACAAGAGTACTGAAACAATCGATCCCACGATACTAGCTAATCGAATTCGTAAAACGAGTATTTCGATGCCGAGTAATCTGGATGAAATGGAGGATCTACGAATCGATAGACAAAAGGTAAGTTCGAAGAATATAATGTTAGTGGAGAAGTTGAATAGAAGACGATACTTGTTTCTCACGGATTCAATAATAAATGCTTAATCATATACACAGTCTCTTTCTAATATTCGCAAATCAAACATCGTGTTAAACTTCACTGTAAATAATCAATGACAGTGCGAGCCCAGCAAAGGTACTAACAACAGCGTTAGCTGTCGTCATTCTGTCATAATTATCAGTATATATGTTTATTAAATGTACTGAAGGAATTTGAAGCTGGAAACTGGTTTCTTCCAGTGAAGAATAATTCATTTGCATTATATCTGTATTATTCACGATAAACCTTTAATATGTATAGTAGTATGTGTTTGTTATTCGCATAAAAGATCGAGACAGTATTCTCTATGCATGTGAAGGATGTCAAGGATTATAAATACAGTTCTATCTATTCTATATCTCACTATTCTCTGAAAAGAGCATTATCTGAGAATCTAAAACTGGATGTGATAAAGGTTTGTTCTTTATTCCGGAGCTTAATACCTGCCACAAATATCGCATGGTGGGAATTGATATAAAAATTATCTTTGAATTATATATAATTTTTTCAATTCCGAAAGTTTTCGCTTCGGTTTCTGAGTCGGTTGCGATTTGTCGATGAAAAAGTATGATTTCTCGATGATTACGTAATGTTTACCATCGTCAACCTATGCATTCACCGTGCTGTGCTGTGCTATGCCGTTCTACGTTTCCGTGAGAGTAGTTCACGAGTGTCGTTCGAAGCAGCAGGTCTCACTTTCCATCGTTGTTCATCGTGACTTGACATTTCGAGAGTTTAAACGAGTAAGGTCACGGAAGAAACGATAAAACAGGAAACGTGACAACGATTTAAATTTTCTCTTCTTGTTACTTGTCATCAAATTGATTTTCCCAGGATTGTTCGATGTTCACGAGTGATCAAACTTTCGCAGGGAACCGCCTCGAAGTTCACGAGATCGGAGAGCGACGACAGCAGCAGCGTGACGTTCAGCAACAGCGGTTCGACGCCCAATGGAAGTCCGCTCGGTTCTGAGACCGAGGAAGAAGCAAATGACGAAGAGTTGGCCAAGTAAGTTTTTTTATTCGGCTGATAAATATCCCGTGAGTCTTTTAAATACGATCACGCGTTAATAAATCGTCCCCTCCAAACGTAAAAAAATGACAAGACTAATAAAATATTATAATTATCGATACAACATAGTAAGCGAACCCAATTTTGCGGTACAAGGTTTTACAAATTTTTATACGCATTTTTATTCAAAAATACACACGCTCGCAGACGAATATAAATATTTATTTCGTAGGAAAAAGTTCAGCATATAAAATTAATAAGCAAAACAATAATTAATCATATAGTAAAATAATCATAAAACGATATCGTATCTTAAACACCGCGAATCCGAACTGCCTTTGAAAAGGAGAGAGGAACACTCCTGAAACATTGTCGTTAATATTTATCACATCACATGTAAATCCTTTGTCTAACTAGTTAAAACCAGTATTCGTGTCTTCGTAGAATTATGTGCGCTCAGTGCGAGGATCATCTTCGGATTCGACCTTCTTTATATCGCTTCAGGGTTATCGCACTAAGAGTACGATCGAGACTCTCCCAATCGTCGTACCAGACTGCCAGTCAGTCGGTATTTGGCCATTAACAGCCTTTAACACCAAGAGATTTCCGCGTACTTTGTGTTACGTGTACACTGTTGCGTATCTTCGTGTAATTTACGATGCACTTGGTGAGATTAACGCAGTGTTTGCACTCGAGACTTTAAGGCTTACCGCGCGCTCGCTTTGTTTCTAGCAGTCACTTGGCACGCGAAATCGAATAAGCTACAGTTTTAGTTTCCATCGTTTATTAATTCGACGATAAATTCCATGAGAGTCAAACGTCGGTAATAATCGTTCTCGCGAAGTTTCGAACAGAAAATGATGCCAAGATACGACGTTGGCAGTGCGGTGTCTCTGCAAAGGTATTATAAAAGAAGAAACGAGAGTAAAGCTCGCTGCCTCTTTTAGATATTTCATTTGAAAGAAGAAAATTTACATATTTCCTTTTGTGATTGTTTAGAGTACCGTTGCAAGCTCCACCTCGAAGGAAAGGCAGAACCATGTCTCCAATGATAAATAAAAAATTAGGAAACGATCCGATGGAACTATCTGGAGGGCAGAGCGCCAACTCCACGATAACGAGCGTTAACAGCATTAGCAGTTTGCTTAAGGAAAAACTTCAGTTGTCGATTCCTCAAGCTCTACGCAGTAGCAAGAAGAGGCAGAACGCCGATTATCGGTAAACAAGTTTGAGAAACGTGACTACCTATGGTAATTTCTGACTTAGAGTTTAAACGTTTGTTTCGATGGTTGTTCTTAGACTTCGAGCTTTCGTCGGTATATTGTTTCTCTGTGTCGTCTTCCTGGTAGGATTTGCGCATATTTATTACACGCAGCATGTCCTTCAACGGGCCTATTTCGACAAATTTAGGTAAGCAAGAAGATGTAATATTCTTATTACCAGACTGCGGATATTTATGCCAATTTATGTCTTTGTTATAATCGGTAAAGAAACAAAAGCAGAGATTTATTTAAATATTACAACGAGTTCTACGCTTCCAATATTTTCTACAGTTTTGTATATTCTCTACATCGTCTTTCTATGGTGCTCTTTGTATATTTTTATTCTCTATTGCGTAACTTCATACTCTGTCACGCATCAAACTTATAGCATATTAGAGAATACAATTATCATTTTGATGAATTTTTAGAATAGAAATTTCCGGCAGTGTAAATTGCGCTACAGTATCTGAAAGCCTCGATAAATAAATGTTTTAAATCTGTCATTTTTAGCTTCAATAAGAACAAACGAGTGATGCACGTATACAGCAGCACCGGAACGGAAGTGATCGCAGCGAGACTCGGCGAGGGTATACCAGCAGAGACCGGAGTATTTCCTTGTCTATCTCATCACCAGAAGCAAGACTCTGTTTGCCTGGAGTGGCTTCAACAAGCACGTCTATATCTCGCTCACACAAGACACACGGACATGCACTGTTACCACGTTACTTGGCAAAGTTTAAACCCTCACTACAACCCCAAAGATTGCTTCGATTGGTCGCAAAAAAGAGGCCATTGGTACGGTGGTGGCCAAGTACAGAATATGCCTTATCCTCTCGAACGTGGACGACTTGATTTAAGTCCTTTTATTACCGGTGACATTACCAAACATCCTTTTGGAAATGTACTCAAGAGATATTTCTTAAACTCGAAAGGCGCTACCGTACTGGTTGATCCAGAAACTCCACTTTACGTGTCGATTAACGCAAACAAAAGCAACAACTTCTGTATGCAAGCGAAGTATGATGCTTTCGCGTATATTAATCATCTGACACCTTTGCCTCAGTTAAATTACACAATCTGTGCTACCGATAATATGAAGAATTTGCATTCTTCCATGGCTGAGAAGTCTTTGTGGGACGGTTTAAAACCGGATGAGTTGAACGCGGTTCACTCGTTGTTGTCTGAACCAGTCTGGCAAATTTCACCTACCAGTGAAGCAGCGGTTTACAATTACACGGACAACGTAATAGCTTTGGGCTTCTTGAAACAGGGACACGTTTTGCTGAGCGAGGAGTGGCAGCCTAGTCCAGGTGACTTCGTGTTGGATGAGGAACGATTCCCGTCGATGGAAGAAACGATTAATATTATTCACCGTCGAGGATTTAGAATCGTGTTCAGTATACAGCCGTTTATATCTACGGAGTCTATCAATTTTAGAGACGCGGTGACCAACCGATTATTGATCTCTGAAAGAGGAAGCGATCCGAGAATACCCGCTTTGGCTAGGTAAAAATAGAATAGTCGACAAAAAGTAGTCCAACGGATTATATATTCCCATATGTATAATCATATATATATAATACAGTAAATACGATTACATAAAGATACGAAATTCTGTTTACAGGTACAAGCAGAGTAACAGCGTGGGTGTTCTAGATATCACGAACAATAAAACTCTACCTTGGCTGCAGTCCAAGCTCGAAAGATTGATCATGAAGTACCACGTGGACTCGTTCTACCTTGACTTGGGCACAGCGCAAGACATGCCTCACTATTACAAATGCGAGCAGCCACTGACAAATCCGGATCATTACAAAACGATATTCACAAAATCGATATTGGGATCCGTGCCAGTGATGGGTGTGTCAGGCGCGATCTCTAGGCCACGACCGCCAGTATTCGTTTCCCTTCCGCCATTCTCTTCCTCGTGGAAGGCCATCAAGACTGTCATACCAACAGTTTTGACCTATGGAATGATTGGTTATCCATTCATTATGCCGGGTGCTGTTGGAGGAGACGTGGCCCTGCCCATGTCTGACAACAATCCTGATAATGACTTTGAAGTGAATTTACCGGACAAAGAATTGTACATCAGATGGTTACAGCTGTCTACGTTCTTACCAGTGATACGCTTCACTCATTTACCAAGCAAATACTCGGACGAATCTGTGTTAGAAATAGCCAAGACGTTGACGACCTTAAGACAAAAGACAGTGACACCGTTGTTAAAGAAATATGCTAAGGAAATACTTGATACTGGTCTACCGATAATTCGACCCTTGTGGATGTTAGATCCTGCGGATCCGGCCTGTCACGTTGTCGTTGATGAATTTTCTGTGGGAGAGGAACTTATAGTAGCGCCCGTACTTTATTCCGGTAGCAGACAGAGAGAAGTTTATCTGCCTGCAGGAGTGTGGAAGGATGGAATCGATGGTAGCCTTAGGAAAGGATCTAGATGGATCCACAATTACAGAGTCGCTGAGGATAAGGTTGCTTACTTTGTGAAAATGCCGGATAATACGAGATTTTAAATTGAATATCACTGTATATGGAACTTTTGTATACGGAGAACCTTTGCAAGTTTCTGTATACGAGAACGATGAGTGAGTTTGGAGATTTTAAGGGACTATAAAAAAAGATGAAAAACCCGAGGGAAGGAAGAAGAAAGTTGTGGCCAAAAAGACATCGACGCGCTTCCTTTATGGATCGCTTTATTTTATGGATTTAGGATAGAAAATGGCTGATAAGAATTTGAAGAACTGTCGCCAATGTTAAGTTTGTAACGTTCCAACGCTCTAAAAGTATTTATTTCTTTATATATCGAAATATATTTATTTTATTTTATTCATCTGCGTTTTATTAATAAAATCTTATGTTCTTTCAAACGCGAATAATTCGGTAAAAAAATAGACGATATACAGTACTAGTAGTAAACTAAAAATCTATTTCTTTCGTTGCGTTATATCTAATGCTGAATAGAAATGCATCTCTTCGATAATAGAGAGCTATTTAATCGTGAAAATTTAATGCCATTAAATCGACCCTTGAAATCTTCACGATATCGTACCCAAATTCTGTTTCTCTTCGTGTTGTTGTTGCTGTTGCGCTTGCTGCTGCTGTCGTTCCTCCACCCTCTGTTCGATCGCACCCGAAAGAGAATGAAACGAGGGTAACGACTGCCTCGGTGAATACTCGTCTAGAAACTTTTGAAGATCACACAGCTTTTTAAACTCGTCCTGAATGTGTTGCATGTGTTTCGATCGAAGGGTTTTCAAGCGTTTTATACATTCAGCCGATGTTTCGTGATGGCTGGACAGATCCTTTGCAAATATCTCGCAACAGTCATCACGCAACGCACGTATTATTTCTATGGAGAATCCTTGTTCCGTTAATTCTCGATTCGATTCTATGTTCTGAAACGCGATGAAAAGTATGTTCAGATGCATTGAAGAAGAAAAAAAGAAGAGAAAAATAATGAACAAATTTTGGCTTATCGAATCATTTGAAATCGAATGAAAACCTTTTGCTGACCCGGCGAGATGGCGAATTTCTTGCTAAGAACCCGATCGATTAGATCAACGATATAACTTTTAGTCGCACGAAGATCAAGATCGAGATCGAGATCTCCACCTGCGTAAATACTCTTCCTAGAAGGAGATTCTTCGTCTTCCTCCTTAACTAATTCGCAACACGAGCTTTCGTCTCTACTTTCTTCAGAGTTACTGGTCGATTCTTTGCCAGGGCTGCGAGGAGAATTCTGTTGAACAACGGTTCGCTGGCACGGTTTACAAATCTCGGCTCCTTTTGACAAATCTGCCTCTTTCGAATAACCGTTCGCGTCGACTGTCGGAATTTTATGCTTGGACTGAAAGGCGAAGAAATAGCTTCGATAGAATGTTCATACTTGAGAATAAAAGTACGGCGATTAAAGAAAGACTCACCGCATCTTCGACGTTTTTATTTTTCGACGAAGTCTGCGAACTGCTGCCTTTTAGGATAGAAAGTTTATTCGGTTGCACGCTAGATCTGTTGTTCCCCTGTAGGTTCCGATCCTCAGCCAAACCTTCCTCCTCTATTTTATTTTCATTCTCGTGCTTGGATAAATTGAATCTCAATTTACCCTTAGTGTATAACCAGCCGTCGTCTTTATGTCCTCCTAAGTCGTATCTTTCATCCGCGTTTATCCTATTCACTTTATCAACGTGGTGTCTCTCTCTTGTTCGTGATTCTGACTTCAAAATGCGCTCCTTTTTGTGTCGCATATACTGTTCCATCGTCTCGCTGTCCACGTCTATGGTCTTCATAATTCCTGTCATTGCCTATTTCGGAAACGTGTTAATCCTCGAGAAATTTGGACATGTTCAGTTACACTAATTAGACTGCGGATGTATTTACATAAAGTCACAGTTCTATAAATGCAATTAAAGAAACGGCAAGGCAATAGCAATTGCAATATTTTATTTTACCTTTTATACATACTTTTTATACTTACCTTTTATACAAGCGTAATATGCAAATGCAACATAAATGCATAAAGAGCCGCAGTCTCCAATAACAAGTATCTTTACCTGATCACCGTTCTTCATACAGTAGCCCTCTTTCTTATAGCTGTTCTTCATAGACCGTGGATATTCGCAATAAAAACTCTCGTGATCGTTGCCACCGGAATGTAGCGTGTTCTTCATAATTGAAAGCACTTGTTCCTGCTCGTTCCTACATTGACGTCGATGACTGCTCGGTTGCCTTTTCCGCGAATGATAATGAGCATACGCCGCGTTGCTGCAAGGCGACGATGCGTATAATCTCGGCGACAGCGAGTTGCTCTGAGATCTTTGATGCTTGAACGTTTGACTCGTCGGAGTCGTCAACAAGTGTTCGTACTCGTTCAAAACCGCATCCATGTTTTTCGAACAGCTAGCAAAAGGAATCGTTCTAATCTTGTAAGGTACAACGGCCAATTAAACGTACTTTGTTCTTCCGATCGAATATTTCACTGTTTCAGGCGGACAGTGACAAGAAGGACAGTGTTGCACCTGATCTTTTGTTCTTCTACGCCTCCTTCCAAATTCCGATGGCCCCACCTCAGTCCATGGCTGGTTACACTTTAAACAACACTTGTGTTTCAAATCGTGATGCGATTCACCCTGTTTTCGTCGAACGTCGTGGTATTTCTGCACCGGGTAGCATTCCTCAGTCTCCTAAACAGGCGTCATTGAATTAATTATTTTTAATTATTAATTAAGACCGTATTGACTATGATCGTCTAATGACGACCGATACGTACATCGAAAAATCAATCCTCAAACGAGTGACTTTTTTTAAACGGGATAAAACATTTTGAAATTAATGATTTTAATTCTTTAAAAGGATGAAATAAAAGGTTCATTCAAGTAGGAGCGGACCATTTCTTCGATCGTATCGTTTACATACATTCGAATTACAATGCAATAAATATCGTATCGTGATAATGGGATAGCATATATGAGTGAAATGGCAACATTTGCATTTAAGGGTTAATTAATGAGTAAACCCTAACCGTTTCTGTATCTGGTCGTTCCATAATCTTGCTGACGTCAGAATCTCCCGTGGAATTCGCATCTGCCCACGTCCCGGACAACCCGGATTCCCATAAGATCAAGTTCACCTTCGTTCATAATAAGATCTGCTGTTCTGTTTAATGTTGTTCTTCCATCGAAGAAAATTGACGAAAGAGAAAAAGGGAAGAAATACAGAGAAGGTAAAGTTCGTGTTCTGATATAAAAAGCACGGAACGTGTGTTATAAAAAAAAAAAAAAAAAAGAATTGACTTGCACTGTCATCTCTGAAATCTAGCGCTAAAGTAGGCACTGGAAAAATGTGTAATATTTAAAAATTTGTAATATTCGCGATAAACACTGCGAGTAAAGGGGAAGATGGAGAATTGTTTTTGAAATAAACTTTTTTATACTGCAAACCTTTTTTATTAACATATACGTACGTGTTTCATTGCGAATTAATTATCATATAAATCACGAGCACTTGAACTGCTGTATTATCTTTATTATAGATCTACTTCCTACTTTATTACGTTATCATTCATAATTAATAGAAGCATCGCGTGCAGTGTCTCTCATCGATCGATGGAAATGCCAACGAATTAGATAGAGAATGATTATAACACGAATCTTTTTCTGTATTACAAACATTTACTTTAATATCCATTCGCGTGGATTTGATCGAAAGAAAGAGTCACCCGCGAACGAAAAGGCATGCCGAAAATACCGAAAAATATATCGGAGAAGACACAGGAGAAAAATAATTATTTCTACGAGAATGAGATATTACCGGACTTCCAAGCTCGTTGGGGAGCTACGTTGAAACAAAGGAAATCCGTATTCGAACATTATCCAAATCATATCGGCATGCCAATCATCAGTGCGAAATCGAACGCAGGAAAATATTTTGTAGAATTCGCGAGTTCTTCGTCTGTACACGGCTTAAATCATCTGGTAGCACCAAATAGACACCCCGTTGAGACGTAAGTACCTTCGACGATATCCGAACTAACGAGATAATAAAATTGCGAAATATACGTCTTAAAAGATTTCTCGCCGCCTTCTGCATTCTTGGAGCTCTATTGTGCCTGATCTTCCTGTCGTTTCTACTCTGGGGTCGTTACCAGAATAACGCCACAGTTATCGTGGTAGATACTGATCGAGACCAATTTGTAACATTGAAACCAGCGCTGTTTATTTGCCCGGTACCAAGCGTGGAGCTAAAGAAGATTCCACATGTATTCAAGAAGTAGGATCTTTATTCTTACGATAATATCTGGATGAAATGAAATATTTTTTGCTAAACACGTTGCACATCTAGACACGGTATTAAACACACATCAGAGGCAGAACAGTTCTTCGTCTTTCTTGGCAACGTCACTTATGAAAATATGATGAATACACCTATCTTCGACCAAGTTCCAGCGAACAAGTGGCTAGAGATACTTTACGACTTGAAGAAAGATATTTCTCCGAATATTCTGAAAGAGAACGACCCTTATGAAACGTGGGTAATGACAGAAAGAGGCGCGTGCTTAACAACTAGGAGCGTCTTCGCAACCTATGCTACTTTAAAGTTGGTACTTTTTTCTAATGTCCTCTTCCTGTTAAATTAACATTAAATCAACTCAAAAACATGATTCTTTCATATGAAACAAGCTACTGGAAGAATGACAACTGGACCATTATTCCTATACCAGACAAATTACCATTGTACGATTACAACATCGACGGCATACAAGAAAATTTCGCCGTGGAGCATATGGCTTTGGTACGAGTATGTTTCTATATGTTTTGAAAATAAAGATATGACAAAATATCGGCAATAAAGTGTTTTCTTCTTTTTTTTTTTTTCTTCTTTTTTGGTGCTGCAGATCGCCGCATGCGATCCTTTTGAGCTGATAATATACGACACTCCAATGAGATGGGTAAAACCAAGGATGCTGCAACGTGCCATCATGTCGATAACTCAGATTAATATGAACCCAAACGTTAAAGAGCTTCGTGCTCATCAAAGAAATTGCAAAGATTTCCACGATGCTGGTTTAAAAACATGGCCAGTGTATACGAGAAATATGTGCATCACCGAATGTAGGATGAAAGTGATACAGGACAAATGCAATTGTCGTCCGCATTTTGCCAGGCCCATTGGTTGGTAATATTAAAATCGACGTAATAGAAAAATTGAATAAATATAAATTTAATGGTTTTACAGAGGGTGTAGACACTTGCAATTCCACGCAACTTCGATGTATCGGAAAAGCGACGCAGAGCCTTTTTCTGTTCCAATATCCACCCCGTTCTTGCGAATGCGCCCCAAAATGCAATGTCTTTACCTATCAAATCAGAGATAGTGAAAACACCGAACTGTATTTATCGAAACTAATTCATATTACCATTAGATATAAAGCACGTATAGGAAAACAGAATTCTTGGATTGTTTCAGAAACGATACACCGATAAATATGTCTGTTATGACTTTAATCGTCGAGCTTCCGCAAATTATCTACCATCGAGCATTGTTGTACGGGTTTCACGATTTTCTAAGTACGTATCTGTAAATAAATATGTAGATAGTTATGCTATAATTTGAAGTACATTAAACAAACATTTAAAAAAAATTAATATAAAGAAATAAAAGTTTCTGTAATTGAACAAATTCGTTACAGCTGGTGTTGGAGGTGCGGCGGGATTGTTTCTGGGAGTCAGTGTACTATCCTTCGTTGAAATACTCTATTATAGCACCATACATTTGTACTTCTACGTGAAACGAATGAAACAGAGACGCAAGAAAATGGCAATCAGTATATCTAACTAAGAACATCTCCTTTATTTTCGAAGGAAGGAGAATTCGAGATGCACAAACGCGAAGTATTTAAAAAATATCGTTTATTGTAAACATTGTTACCTCTTTCCGACAGGACAGATGTAAAATAAATATCATTACATACACATACAACTGTACACGCAACGAGTCGAGGTCGTGCAATGATTGTACATTAATTTACAAAGAGACTCAAGAGCAGAATTACGATGAATACTTCTCATTTTGATTTAACTTTCCCATATCGACACAATCGATGATAAGACTAGCTAGAAGGACGCTAAAATGTCACTGAACGGAGTTCCAGGTTCCTTTGCTGCTGCTTCGAAAGTTTCCACGAAAGCTTCCCTCTGAGTGTCCTTAGATAACTATTGAAAAATGATGACGTTATTTGATATCACGCGCTGACTTTATCATAAAATTTTGTACCTTTCGATAGAAGTCCGAAGCAGCGATGCACAATATCTTCTTATCCTCGTATTCGTATTTTCCAATCCTTGATTGAATATATGGAAACCTGAGTAGATTGTTAAGAAAACTTTTAACAAATGAGTATATTTGACAAACTATCGAAAATGTGAAAGGATACAAAGCTCTCAGCCAATGATTTGTGGATGCACTGATAAAAAAACAAGACAAGCACCATGTTGACATTGTAACAGGTAAACTCTGAATAAAGTTTGGCAAACTAAATACAACCCAATCTTGAAGAAGTTCCATTTGCGCGCAAGTGCATGCTCGTTCGCATACCTACAGAAAAAGGAGAAAAATCATCTTATTGCTTTAAATTATTCGTAATTTAACGTATTGCTGATCAATCGCTAGTCAATTGCATAAAATAGCCAATCAACCATAATGTTAATACTCGATTATTTTTAGTATATCGCTATGCGTTCGCATCGGCAATACAAACTTTAAAAACAACGGCGGCAAGTAGCCGGGGGTGAGGTTGTTGTGGCGACAAAAATTCTCCTATGACTTTAGTCAAGATCTCCGACGGTGGGAAGAAATCTCCGAGCACACCGGACAAAACTGTACATAAAAGCTCCACTTCCATAGAGTGTCCTCTCCTGATCTTATCGAAAATCGCTGAAGCGCGCTCTATGGATCGAACCAATGCTTCTGGTTCAGCATCTGGTAATGGTTCCTCCGTTTCCGGTTGATTCAATCTATCTGCTGCTTCTGTATACATGCAAGTCAATAACAATTGCAACGCTGGCAGCGATAACATAGGACTAGGTTGTTTTAAGCGATCAATCGCAACTTTTACTATCTGTTCGGCTACCTTTCCTATCACGCTTTTGGTTGCTACGAGTCGCTCGAGCCCCTAAATTGATTACATACACACAGCATTACAAGTATACATAATTTAAACATTTAACAAATACATAGTATTACACGAATACCCAATAACATACCTGCAAGAGTGTTTGATGTAAGCTACAAGAAATATTTTGTGATGTAAGTAAATTAAGGACTAATTCTAACACAGCTGGCGCTTCCGTGTCTGGTGGAGTATCTTCGGCATGTTCCAATAGAAAGAATACCAAAGCCCACATTACACCCTGATGCTCTTCACTTTGTCTTAACACGCTAAATTAGGTGAGTAATTAATTTCAACAAAGCACGTGTGTTGTAGAATACACAATAGAAATTTGTGTGATTTACCCGTTCAAATCTTGCGCGTCCAAATGTTTCTGTATGTATTCTATTGCCAACGGATGAATAATATTCATCGTCTCTTCGCAATTTGCGAGCACAGCACTTTGCAACAGATACAATGAACCGTGAAGGGCGGATACCTTCGCAGGTAAGAAGCTCGATTTCAGATTCGTGTCTACTAGACGCTTAACTTTGTCTAACGTTTCAAAGTCCTGAAAAAATGAAATCCTAACTGTATTAAACAATTTGCAAAAAATATTTTCGAAGAATACATACCAACGGTGTTAGTACTGCTGCAGCTTTACACACGGAAACTACCAAGTATTGATGTAAAATGACATTCTCTGTTGGATGAATTCTCGATAATTCCAGACACATGTCCAACATCCACTGATACTGGGCTCTTTCGACGAACAATTCCGAAATTGCTAGAATAGACTTAACGACCTCCGTGAGCAATTGTATCGGTGTATTAGCCTGCGGAGACATCCAAGATGTATAAAGTTCTATCAAGAAACGAAGGCAGGAATCCAAATCAAGTGACGCGGACATTAACGCGTCGTTTCTTCTGTTCTTCAAATTGAGGACGGAGGCGCTCAACTTATCCTCATACAAGTTGCACAGCGACCACAAGTAAGAAACAGAAAGTTGGCTATATGTATACTTGTTCAAATTCGCAACTCTTTCTATGTTTCCTCGATGGAAGATGTGATCCATGTTCAAGCCATCGATCATCTCTGAGTCGTTCATGCATTCGTACTTCCACGTGAGCAGATCTTGAATCGCGTACAATTTTTGAGAACTGATTTTATGAACCGAGAGCTGAGGATCTCTCGGATAATGAATCACAGTGCTGGCTCTTGGGTTGCCAGGATAAGGAAGAAGCAAAGTATTCAGTAACAATTTTGTAATCGCCTGTACAGCTAAACTGCTCGCTTGAATCAACGCTGGGATATCTTCTACGGGTACGTTCTCGTTTTGTGAAAGATTGAGCACCCCTAAGAGAGCCATCCATATCTCTTCGAATTGCAACCGAGAGACCCAGCCTAACAGATTTATCCTGTAAATGAACTGCTCCAAAATTTCCACCTCCTGAAGGAGATTCGACTCCGAAGATAATAACGGGAAGTAACATTTGGTCGGACCAGAACCAACGACATTCCAGTTTTGTTTCCAAACTAACGGTGGTGTTAAGATATATGAATTTACCAGTGGTTGACGACTGATACTTACGATTAAATCTTGTATCGTGTCAAACAGGTAGCGTGGAATATTTGTAGATAACTGTTTCTTTTGACATTGTTCCAACCAAGCGACCAGATCAGCCATTCGCATGCAAGCACGAGCAAAGTCTCTGGTATCCTCATCTTCTAGCGCTGGTTCTAAAGCACGTATATCTATAACTGGCAAAACGTCCACAGTAGTCAACAGGTATTCTACTATTTTCTTGAGTGAAGCAGCACCACTACAAACCCACGAATACTTCACGTTTTCCCCAAAAATTTTACTTGGGCCAGGATGTTTTAGAATTTCTGATGCACAGCTTAACGCAAGTTCCATGTTCCTTGGTCTCAATTTTTTAATTTTATTCTCATCACAGTGTACCATCCAGTGTGTTAATTCTAAACACAGTATTGCAAATTTGGCTAGATCTTCTTCGGATTTTTTATCGATTTTCGCTAGATTATACTTGGCTAGCTTTGGCAATGTCTTCATATATATCTTCACAGCGGGTATCAACATAAAAAGTACATCCCAATATACAAACTCGTTTAAGAGTTCATGAAAACGATGCGCATACTTCAATTCTCTCGAATTGCCATTAGATTGCGTTGGATTGTAAATATGATGCGGTTTTGGCATTAAATCGGTGACATAATGAACGTGCTCTAATAAACTCTGTTTCGCGGCGCTGTATAAGGGACTAGTTTCGAAATTAAAATCCTTTTCGTTCTGTGCTACACCGAATTCTAATTTTTGGCACTTCTCCACGCTAATTCGTACACCCAATATTATGCAGGGTTTCAATATCGAGATATTAAACTCTTTGGAAGACAGGATACCGAGGCAATCTTCGAAATCTAAAACCCTAAGTAACTGCGCTGCTTCCGATAAATTGTGACTAGCACTTGAACTACAACATCGTAATTTTACTTGAGACAAAAACCAATTACGATCCAGTTGAATACTTTTCACGGTGGATGGATTAAACGGTCTACATTGGTCGAGTTCTAGAGGGGACAAATCGTAATACTGTACTCCAAATTTATTCAACAGACTAACTAATCCACCGTGTTTCTTAGCAAGCTTGGTCACTTGCAGAATCTCCATGATCTTGGTGAAATCTTCTTTTGATAATTGCTTCGTCGCATCAGCTGCAGGTGTGGTTAATAAAATTTCTACTCTTCGACTAGCTATTTTCGCTGCCATTCTCGACAAAGCCAGATACTTGGTGGATAACAATCTCGGTATCAGTGTCATTAAAACAGCTCCGCTTTGCGAATGATGAGCACCTTCTATACATTCCAAGAGTCTCTTGACGAAACTGGGTTGTGACAAGTCTGTGCATTTGGTCGCGATCGCTTGTACCAACAATCCACTAGCTGCAGAATTTCTGTGTATAGCTGTCGTCAAGAGATCTCTGACAGGAGACTCGATGGCACTATTTACTGTCTCTTCTGTATGATTAACTAACAACCATGTTAAGGGCTCTGCATCGCAAAGATTCTCGCAGACGTAATCGCAGAATAATATTATGCCACCTTTTCTAATAATTTGAATGTTAATGCTGCTGTCATGATCAACGTTTTTCTCTTCATTTGGAGAACAATGCACGACGTATTCTGTTCGACGAGTACCCAATATTTTGGACCAAAAAGTCATTTCATTGTACCCTAATAAAGTCATTAAATAGGCCCACTGGCAAGTTAATGTTGGGCACTTGTTTCCAATGTTCAACATTAAATAGTTCAAATCGGAGATCGGCAGCTTCTCCTCTTCGAGAACATTTCGACCTTGAATCATTTGTATAACAGCGTTTGCCACTTTGCAGTGACTCCCAGATTCGAACATGTGAATGCATAACTGCAAGAAGAATGCAAATTGGTGGATCAAATAATAATCGTTCTCCATTGATTCGGAAAATGCGATATATGGATCGCTAAGTTTATGATCGACCAATCCAAGGAGATTGTAAACCTTGCAGCTTACCAAGTTAATAACTTTAAATATAAATCTAGCTAATATTCTTTCTGGCGGTACTTCAGCTGATTGGCTGTCCAAAACATTCAAAGGATCCATGGTTTGAGAAGACGATTTTGGATGAAGAAACGAGTGGGATAGTTCGGACACGTTCGAACTGAGGTCGGAAAGTCGCGCAAGCATTGCTTCCTCTTTCGAGCACGCGATCAAAGATAACAGGACAACATTTACCACTCCTAACCATCGTTTTAGTCTCAAATTTGAAGTATCCAGAGAGTCTGGTTTAACGAGAAGTACCTTTAAAAGAGGATCGACTGGTCTAAAAACCGTAGGAGAAATAGCTGCGAATAATTTAATCAAAGCCACGTGTGCTTTCTCCGATTCTATTCGAACTTTTCCTGCTGCCAGCATAGGAAGAACAGAGTCCATTGTCAGTCTAGACCATCTTCGCCACTTTTCTTCTCCGTTACCATCTCCGCTGAATCTAGACTCCGTTAAACATAATGCCAAGAGCTCAATGATTTGGTAATATTCTACAAGACGTAAAAGCATCGAAATTAGGACTTCTCTTGTTGTCTCAAGCTCTCTTTGCTCTGTCGGGTTTGAACTTGCGTTTCTAATTAAAAATACATCTTCTACGACTGGAGCCAGAGCTGGTATACAGTGCGTGAGCGCTGGTTGACCACTTGCCATAAGTCCATCGCATAATTGGATTATCTTTGGAATTCCTATTATAGCTTTCGAATGATTTTTTTCGTACGACAAATGAACTAAAAAGTTGAAAATCTTTGGCAATAGATCCTCCGTTTGTTTCACGTGACCTTCTTCAATAAATTCAAACTGCTTCAATACAAATCCAATGAATATTCTTTCAGAATCCAACAAGCAATAGTTGACTCTTAATTGCACTAGCTGGCTGAGTAGCATCAATACTTGACACTGTAATGACACGCTACTTGTTACAGTGTACTGTTTTAATGATTTTATAACCATTGGCTCAAAAAGACGAATGAACGAAGCTACAGAGGTTTTTTGATCAGATGATCGCGATAAATTCTTAAAAATAGAAGAGAATTTTCTATCACCTTTTCTATGTAACAAACCTACCCATCTGAAATAAAATAACTGTGTATAGCAATCTATACAAACAAATACAAGTTACGATACAAGAATACAAATTTACCCGGTATCTGGTTCGTTTTCACCCCTGCAATTGTTTCCCATGGATTTTATAGTATTTGCCATTTGCCTTGCAGGACTTTGAAAGCAATGATTATAAAATCCTTTAACGTCATCCCATAGTACGGTTATTCTGTCTGAATTTTTCTGTATATCTAATTCATTCCATTGTGCATACACGTTTGTGCTGAATAAACACTTCAGCAATTGTTGAACACACTGAACGGTTGCAGTGGGAGATAATACGACAGTGCTTTGTAGATAATGTAGAATTTCTTCTGCTATTTGAGCTGCTTCATTGACTGATATAATTTCAAGAATTTGCGAAAGAACATCTAGAATAGCATTTAACAAAGACAAATACATTTCGCTAGCATGCGGTTCAAGCGTGGCTAGATAATTCAAATGCGCTGCTTTAAGATTTTCGTACATTTTCATATAATGCGGTGTTGAAACAAACGCACCCATTTGCTCTTTTATAAATTTCAAGCTTCCAAATTTTTCTCCTTTCTCTTTCAACTTCGGTTCAGACATTATTATCTTCTTTTTCGGCGATAATGTTTGCGTAGATGACAAAGACGATAACGCCGTTTTTGTACTAGATTGTGTCAATTGCACGTCGTCGATTATATGAACAAATATATTTAATACTCTTGTAATATGTGTTAACAACAACTCTATTTGTTTATCCTTAAACGTGCCCCACCAAGTTTTAGTTGGATCATTGGGTTTAAAATTGCAAAATGCTAAACCCGATGCAAGATTGCCAGCAAGAAGTACCAAATGTTTATGCGTTAACAAGTCTAAGCTTATAGGGGACGATGATAGTAAGGGTAAAGCCAAAGATAAAAGGCTGTTGCTCACGGACGATGGCATCATTTCGCTTGTAAAATTTGATTCGCTAATATCTAATCGACTACCGTTCTTTTTATGAGACCTTTTCAACAATGTTTTAGGTGAAATACAATCCCATCCTCTAATATATACTGTAGTATTATATACATCGCTTAAACGAAACAGTGCTTCACAACAGCCATACACTAAATACTTCGATGACTGTACTCCAAGAATCTCAGCCAACATGTTGATTACAATCGACAACGAGTATTCTACATTTGGACGATAATTCGTCGAGTTATGGAAGTTTAAAGCTGCAAATGGCTGTATAGACGTATTTATAAAGAACTTTTGTTTCTCTTGACAAGAGGACAGTTCTACTGAACTCCGGGTAACTGCGCTCATATATTGCTCCGTGTATTGTATGGCCTTTCGCGTAATAACATCATCATGTGGTTGTTGGAAATGTAATAAAGGAATACTCCTAAAAAAAAAGAGTTATGTTAATCGAGGAGACCTAAAACTTGATAAACAAAAGATATAAACTCCAATAATTACTTTACAATAGCATCTGATGCTGCATGCCTAATTCTTTGATCTTGGTCACCTAACAGAGTTACAATAACATTGATAAAATGTTCTTGGAACATTGATCCACCAGTTATATGTTCTATAGTAACATACGATATCTCACTCAATAATTCCACTAATTTAACTTTTACCAGAAAATATGGATTCTTTACTAGCTGAGGTAATACAGTTAACACAGTGATTCCATATTTATTGTCAACAGACTCTAACAACTCTGGTAGACATAAACTGAATGCTGTTAATGTTTGTCGACATGTGGTAGCAGAGTCATCTTCTAAACCCTGTTTTAAACATATGCTCATCAAAATTTTCGAATAATCATATTCTAATATATGAGAGGATTTACCTTTAAAAGTAATTTAATTAAATTGTCTAGTGATATAATTCCACATAAGTTTTTATCAGTGATCTCTGCCTCAAATTTTTTAAAAGAACCTCCATATTGAGTATATACAGATTTCAGGAATGTACCAATAATAATTGATATATTACCCCTAATTTGAGGATCTGGATGACTTGCAAATAATAAGATATCCGTTATCATTTGTTTATTCTCGTTAGAATTCGGTTCTTTGGCAACAGGTATTAAAAATAGATTCGGACAAAGTTTCAAAATATAAGCCACGCAAGTTAAAGCAAGAGACTTTACACTAACACGAAAATATTTATCTGGTATTACATGACCAATGTTGCCAGTTAAGAGAAAAGACGATACCAAATAACGACAACAGAATTTTAACGGTATATCAGGATCTGTAAAAGTTCCGACGTCTATTTCTCGTAACGAAAAATCTAAAGATAATTTTTTAAGAGATGCGATAGAACATGTGATTTCTTCGGTATAATCCACGTCTCTTGGTTCGTTTTGTAAACTCGAATAAACTTTCTCCGATTTTTCTATTTCACTTCCAACATCACTACCTTCTTCGATCGTTTCATCTGGAATAAACGTAATACAATTATTTCTTCAAATGATACATATACTTTCTATACTACACTTTTTCTCTTACTGTCAATGACTCCAATCTTCAAATCACTATAATTTTCTAAAATCTTTCCTTTCATTTCTACAATATTATTTATGCATTCCTTTGAAATTTGTACATTTTCCATCAAAGGAGGTATAGTCTCAGAATCTAGCATCCACTTTTCTATCTTTGGATTTATTTCAGGTATATCGGAATCAAGTAAATTTAAGGTATAATCAGAATTTTCTCCACAAGCAGTTGCAGCACTAGATGTGCTTGCTTGACTTAATGATAACATCATTTCATTTTGATTCACTGCTATTTTGCTCTGTGTTATACCTTGATTTGATAATAATAATGATATTAGAACTTTTGGAGGTGACTTCAAAAACTGAGTCAGTGTCTCCAGAACAGCATTTATAACATTATGATCAGAATGCCATTTTGTATAATGTAAACATAGTTCATAAATTTGTAACAAGCTATCTGTCTCTACTGTGTCATCATCTGGATCTTCTGATGGATTGCATATATGTGGTAAAATTATTCTTATACAACCAAATATACCAATAATAGCTGCTATACGGTTCTCATCTTCACTTATAGGCACTATAATACCTATAAAAAGTAACATTTAATTAGTAAAAAGTATTTTACTTGTACCTGTATAACATTCATAAGTTTACCTAAAAGATGCTTCAGTACATAATTTAAAAAAAACTGTGGTCTGCGACAATTCAAACATGTTGCTAAAATCATATTTGCTGCAGCTCTACGAAATGCTGCTTGTACACAGGATATATTTTCAAAGAATGCTTTCAATAATGTCTGAAAAAGAAGCATGGGCATGGATTCATAGTTATAAATACTAAAATAAAGGAAAATTACCTTGATATCATTGTCTGTCATAAATGGCCCTAGTGCTTTCATAATTAATGGTAATGATTGTGATAGCGTTTCAATTACAGATTCTTCAGAACGATGTGCAATATTTACTATACATGGTATCAAATTAGATACATATGCTTTTCCTCTTGTAGGGCGTATCATATGACTAAGAAGACCAAATCTCCAAAGAGCAGCTCTCAATGTTCTAGCAGGTCCATTCCTTTTTATTTCGTTGTAAAGTTCTATTTGAACTTTAACAATATTACTATCAGCCATTGCCTTTAAAATAAAATACTATTAAAACATCTATAGCTTTAATATCAAAGATTATGAAATATAAATCTATACCCTTATAATTTTATTTAATGTTTCATCTGCTACCGTTCTGACATCAGATTCATCATCATTACACAGTGTCAGTAAAGTTTCAATTGAAAGACTAAGTACCTGAGGAAACTTGGTTGCTAGTTTGACAGTTGGTGAACATATTCCTTCTGTTATTGTCATGCAACATGTTAATTTATCTTTCCTTTTATTGAAATAAAGGATATATTAAATTTTGTAACATACTACATTCCATAATTTTTATTAATTTTTTATGATAACTATATAAGTCCTAATTTTACAAATTATACATAATTTTATTGCAGGTATTTAGCTATAAACTATATAAACAAAAATAATGTATTCAATTCAAAAGTTTTGAATTATTTTATTTATACGATCATTTCAATTATTAAATGAAAAAAACAATTTGTTCTTGTACCTTGCGTTCGAATCTGACAGAAGAGTGTTTGACTCTTGAGCTGATTTTAAAGCTTCTATAGCTTTTAACACGTTATTTAATGTTGTCATTTTGCCAAATATTTATTAATAAATCGTTCCTCACTTTCTATAAATCAATCAGTTTTGACAAATTACATTTTAATAATGTAGGCCGAATTTATGACAGACACATCGTACGTAGAAAACTACATGCTGCTCGGTAATATATTTATTTGCGATTCAAACGTCACACTAAAAGCAATTGCTCACTTCAAATATACAAAAGAACGAGGCATAAGAAAATTGGTGAAATAGACGTTTAATGCGTATTTGCCGTTACTCTTAAGCTTAAGTGAAAGAACCGCTGTTCAGATACTAACCCTATCTATCGTTCCACAATAAAGGATAAAATGAATGCAATGTATGTATGATCTTTATTTTTACTTGAGAACTTGGTAACAATTTATTTAAACTATATCAATACAAAACAAAATAAAAAAATATTCCACGTGGAATTTATTTAAATGATGTAATATAAAACAATATGAAACGGTGGATGTAGACGATTTAGTGCACCATGTGATGAATATAAAAATAAGTGTTCATACATAATTAGAGTGATCAATTTTTCAAAGTGCAGTATAGTTAGTAATTCATATAATGTGCAGGTTGTTATAAAACTTTTATTTCACCTTCAATAAAGATGACATATAATGACTTGAAAATAGAATTCAAAAGGCAGGTATACTAAGATTAAATAATGTATAGAGACTACATTGGTATTGATAGAAATATATATTTAATTTTATTCGATAACGTGAGTTAACAATTAACCTATTTATTATCCGATTTTCGAGGTAGCCATATTACGTCGAGACATTTCCATTGCGTAGCGAGAAATACATCTCAACACAAGTTTACCATTGTCTAGCTGTTTAACTTTGTATATTTTTTTTTTTTTTTTTTTTGTATATTTGCGTCAATATTGATCACATGAAATTAGTAAATAACATAGTAAATTTACAAATTGTAACGTGTAATAATAGATCTTGAATAGAGTTAATGGGTGAGGTGGACGGGTTTCGGTTTTTTTTACATCATACATTACCGGCAGAAGATTTATAGTATTCAAGAAATATTTGTCTTCCTTTAAGTTATAACAATCTAACAATTTATATAAGAAGCTTTTAAATTTATCCGCGTCTATAAAACGTAATACACCGTTTGAATAGCCTAATTTTTAGAATGTTTTGTATACGATCGAGTCAACCCTTTCTATCAGTAGTTACAACTCAAGAACAAAGGTTTGCATCACATGAAAAAGTACTTTTAAATATCTTTTGGTTAAATTTATTCTTAGAAAAGTAAAAAGTATATTTTCGCATTATGCATTATTTCTGTATTCAATATTTGTTTAAATTATGCTATGTATAATTAAACTTAGTTGATCCTTAGTTGATAGCAGTTGATTTAAAAATTTAATATGTATATTTAAACTTATTAAATTTTTAAATCAACTGATATACATATTATATATGAAAATAAATATTAATTTTGATTAACTTTTTACATATGGAAATATATTGTTAGTTAGGTTAGATTTATAAAACTGAGTTGTTCATCTTAGTGAATTATGAATTTATTATCTATAATTTGCAGAAACCTTAACAAGTTCTGGATGTCTAAATATGCCAGGCTGTGCAGCAGTTGGCTGCAACAATCGTAGTGAGAAAGGTTATATTATGAAATGTTTTCCACGTGATCCAAAATACAGAAAAATTTGGCAAGAGCGTGTTGCTAGAGCTGATTGGGAACCATCAAATAACTCATTTCTTTGTCACGTACACTTTGAACCTCAAGAATGGTCTATAACACAAAGTGGAAGAATTAGACTGAAGAAGAACGCAATTCCTTCTATATTTACTGTGACATCTACTAGAAAATCACCTAAAAAAAGAACTAAGATATTTAATAAAAAAGGTGAAAACTTACTGCAAGGTGAATATAACATAGAATATACAGAAAATGATACAGAGCATTCATCTATTGAACATTTAGAAGAGAAAGATTTGGATTTTCAGGAGATTGGGGAACTATCTATACAACAAACTACTGGAGATTATCTTAAACATACCCATAAATATACAGAAGATAAGATAGAAAAAAACATTAAGGTTAATCATCAAAGGCAAAATATTGTGATGATTGCTGAGGATAACCTCACTGATATTAATAGTTTAGTGGAGCAATATAGTCTTGAAGTTCAACCGAACAATAATAAAAAGGAAATTAAATTATCTTTATTTATGAACAATTCAGAAACTACACGACTATCAAATACTACTATAAAGGAAGAAACTAAATTAGAGGTTATGGATCGTAACACACTTGAAGATAGTTATGATGAAATTGAGGAGAAGTTAAAACAAATTTGTGATGGTGGATCTACTGAAGATGAAAATTATAAAAATGAGATTGAGAAGAAGTTGATGGTTAAGAGTCAAAAGGAAGGTGAAATTGAAGAAAAAATGGATACAAAAGTTGAATTTACTACTGATGATCATACAGTTGAATTTACTACTGATAATCATAAAGTTGAATTCACTGCTGATAATCATAAAGTTGAATTTACTACTAATGACTATAAAGTTACTTCGCCTGTTAATAAAAATCATTTATCAATGAAAAGCGAAGTCGGACATATGCTTACAAACAAAGAAGAAAATGTTGAAATAATATTTGGTACTGAAAGTGGGGATGAAAAAACATCTGTATCACAAACTGTATCAAAAATGAATAAAGTGAATAACAGTGCATTGGAACATGATGAAATAATTTATATTAAAGATGAAAAGAAGGTTTTCAATGAAGACATAGAAGAAAATTTTACTAAAGATGAAGTTCATGTTATACCAAATATAAGAGCAGCTATGAAGCGTAAGAGAAGAACTAGAGAAGAAATAATGAGATCAATAAAGAAGTCATTTAGAAGCAATTCAGATCAAGATATTGATTCTTCAAGTAATAGTGACTCATCTGAAATAGAAATAAAAGATGAATTACCTTTGTTTTCTCAGCATACAAATGATATTAATAAAAATGATGTAGAAATAGAAACTGACAAATTTGTTATCAAAGTAACTGGTGACCCTGATGATGTGACTGAAATTATTGAAGAGTTATCATTTAACATAACAGGAACACAAATATCTAAAGAATTCAGTACTGCTTCCAAAATTGAGGAAAATGATTCACTCATTACATCTATTATAACAGTAGAAACACCAAAAGATGTTAAAGGTATTATTTATGGAGAATTTAATAATCCAATGATAAAGAATGAATATGTACCTTTAAGTAAAGAAATTTCACTAATGAATCAATTTCCTTATGAAGACAGAGAGTTTACAAGTTTCAATTCAACTCATAGTTCTAAAACATACTATCCTTCTTGTATCAAACATACATGTTCTGATGACGAAGAAAGGATAAGAACTAATTCACTATTACAAAATTGTACACAAGGTGTTCAAACTTCCTTGGAAAATAATCCTAGTTGTGTTTCCTCAGATTATGAAGATCTGTTAGAAAGAATACAAATTCAAGAGGATGTAATTGCAAAGTTAACTGACCAGTTAATTATTTATAAAGAATTTGAAAACAGTATAAAAACCACAGGACATGAAATGCAAGTCAAAGAAGTGGAAACATCTAGAATTAATACAAGATCAAGTAACATACAATCTACAATACTTAATAAAAAAAATTTAGAATCCAAACGAAGATTGATAAAAGACTTATCAAACAGAGTAAACTATTTTGAAGAAATGAATAAAAAATTAACAAAAACTGTAACATTGGCATCTCAGCAAAAAAGAAAGCTTGAAGGGCAAATTAAACAAAAGGATAATCAAATAAAGGAACTTAACTGGAAGTTGGAAAAAGCATCTAAATATCTTGAAAGAGCAGAAAAAAACACGAACACTTACAAAAGGAAAATGTTAAATATGCAAACTGTTATGAGAAGAAGAAAGCTTTTGGATGAAAAAATGTGCAAATTTAATGAAATGTTACTAGACAGCTCTAAACAAGAATTTTCAGAAAAGGTTTTATCCATGGCAACAGAGATTTGGGAACTTTATGGGAAAAATGAATATGATAAGCTGCTTTCTTATGGGTTTCCATTACCACCATTACCAGCTTTAACGGAAGAACTTCTTACTGAAGATTTTACAGATCTTAACAGAAGTGATATGGACGAGGCACAAAATTCTACGAAGATAAGTATTAAAGCAGAAAAAGCTCATGATACAAATAATGAATCTGAAATAGATGAAAAGAACACAGAACATGTAGCTTCAGTTAGCAAAGCAACTGAATATGAAAGTGCTGAAACTGTGACAGGAACTGTGCAAGACATTTTTGATGAAAATAATGATGGTGATGATTTTAGTACAAATGAATTGAGAGAACATTTTATTTTGCAATTAAATGCAGTTATGTAGCCATAATTTTGTATTTTAACCCTTTCGCTACGAGTGTCGCCTATAGGCGACATCCGCGTGACG
The DNA here is from genome assembly GCF_910591885.1 of Bombus terrestris. Classification (NCBI taxonomy): domain Eukaryota; kingdom Metazoa; phylum Arthropoda; class Insecta; order Hymenoptera; family Apidae; genus Bombus; species Bombus terrestris. Next base: position 7,695,057 of record NC_063276.1, read on the forward strand.
ACCTATCTGTACGAGCGTCGCCTATAGACGACGTCCGCGCAATGACATATGCACGCTTTCCGTCGAAGTGCTCCGTTCAGTACCGCTATTCCGGCGGTACGGTAGCCCATACAGCAGTATCACTCCGACGGAGCACACTGCCGTAGCGAAAGGGTTAATTATATCTTTCTTTTTACATCTTAAGAACTGTAATATTAAAATCATGAATACTTAGGTCAAATCTCTTCTGTCATTGTACTATATGTACCATTGTGCTCTTAAGAATTATATTTATTGTATAGTATAATTCAGTGTTCTTACTTCAAATGTAAATATATATGTACAAATATTATTATATGTGTAATATAAAAGACCATTTTAAGTGATTGATTACAGTATTAAATCATTGCTTATAAATAATCTTCTGCATAATGGTCTATCGGTCTATCTTAGAGATATACAATACTTCATGCTTCTTATTGACAAGATTTATATTTTAGTAGTAAAATAAGAAAAACAGATCTGCTACAAATTTGTTTCTGATTTCCTAAATTTATTGGTAATAATACTCCAATATTCGTGCATCAATAAAATGTTAAAAGTATATGAATTCAATTATGTTATTTGAAAAAGAGAAGGTGCAGGGTAATTAAACAGTAATTAAAATCTTTTAATTACTAAAATCTACACAAGATGTAAGAAAGATAATAGTATAATAATACTTCTGCATATTCAAATTTTATGCTATCTAATTACTTCATCGCTGAAGATATTTATGCTACATATGACATAGGGAATATATAAGTAGTATGTTAAAAATATGATTATAAATTTTGAGAAATTATATAGGGTGATTCTCTCGCTGGTTAATTCATAGGCAATGTCGCGTGCCGCGACGATAATGTCATGCAACTGCAATAACTAGGAAAGTGATCACCCTGTATTTGTCTCATTTGAATAATATAAAGTAGAAGACAATATAACAATAGTAAATACACTTGATTATACGTATGTGTATATATATTCTTTTTTCTTTTAACACAATTTTTATTAGAATAATTACAATCCAGTGGCAGACTTGTTATTATTAACTTTCTTTTTTTCCTTTGATTTTCCATCCTTGGATCCAAGTATTTTATCACATTCGCACCAAGGTGTAATCATTTTATCACACATTAGAGAAATATTAAGGACTGTTAATGGAGTATCTTCAATAGTCATTGTAATCATACCTAATATTTTATAAGAAACGTTATTTAAGCCAGTTTGACGATCTCGTTTTCTAGTAACTTCCCGTTGATTATAACATTTTATCATATCTCGCTTCCTATGGTTTCTGTCATGTATATGTCTACAATAAATAAATGTAACACAATCACTAATTTATGAACATTTATTTATATTAATATTTAGTGTATATATAAACTTGTTACGAAGTGTCTTACTTGAATGTGTTGTGTGTTCCAGTAGATATATTTTGTGGTCTTAAAACACTTAATCCAGCTTCTTTCAATCTAACATAAAATTCGTCATCTTCAAGACCCCATCCCCAATATTTATTAGACATTCCATTCACTTGTATAAAATGTTCTCTGCAGAAATATTTTTCTTGTTAATTTAATTTACATGAATTTATAAGTATTTCATACAATAATAACTATTATAATAAGAACCTTTTAATAAGTAATATTCCACCAACAAAAGTTGTATAATGGTATCTAGGATGTAACTCTGGGGAAGATATATGGTATGGGCTCTTATTAGGGAAAGAATATAATAATTCATCATTTATAGGCAACAAGTCTACATCATGTATAGCTATATAATCAAACTCTTTGTTAATTTCAAGGAAACCTACATTTATAAGAGAGGCCCGATTAAATCTAAATCTATCAACCTATAAAGATACATGATATTATTATTACATTTAAATAACATGTTTTAGTTTATTAATAATTAAATTAACCAGAATGTACCTGATTAAGTACAAATATGTGATAATTTATATTTTGTTTATCTAAAAATTTTTTCATATGTGGAGCAAATATCAGTAATTCTTCAAAGCGATCTCGAAATGGCACAAGTATAGCTAAACGATGTAAAGTTTTTTTGTAAATTTTATTATCATTACTCTGCCATTTATTATTACTGTATTGACTTGATTGTGTAGTTATTTCACACTTGCATTCATCTAAAATTTTATTTAAACACTTCGTAATTCAGTGTTATATTAAATATATAAAAGACTTACCAATACTTATAGGTGCGATACTTATCAGGCACGAAATAATAAATGTAATTAAAATGCAGACAAATATATATTTAAATTTTATATTCTTCCAAACAACTTCCATGCCGAATAATAAGTATTTAAGTAAAGTATCTTTAGTTTATAAATACATAAATTAATCATTGAACAGTCTTACAAAGACTTATTAGTATGGCAACATTTTCTTATTCCAAGAAAGTTTATAAAGCATTGATATTTTTTGTCCTTTTCCTTATTTACAGTAGATTGCGATTAAAATTAATACAAATCGCATTGCAGCTTGCATAGTTAAAAATTACAGCTGCATTAATTTGTCAAATGTGAGGTATCCTTGATATCACGCACAAAAATTAGGCAATTACGAGCAAAATTTTGTTGCTCTCACATAATTTTTCATAGCTTGTTTAAACAAAGTCGATCTTTCTTCAAAACTTCTTATTTTTGTTTTCCAAAGATTCATCGGTCAATGGACCGAGAAGAATACGTTTTTTGCACCAAATGTACATATTTTCTAATTGATCGTATTCACAATTATGACACACACAGAAATTTAATCTGGACATCATCAATGTTCAACGTTGCTCAATTGAGCATACATAAAGCATTTATGCTATAACACAAACAATTAACCATATTACCGAAGAACAAATTGTACTACTGACATTGTACTCATTACTGATTGCAAGATTATTTGCCCTGTATTATTTAATGCTATGATAGTCAATTCGGTAGTGTTACAATACTTGATAATTGAAATGAGAAAAGATAATTATATTGTCTTTTTGAAAAATAAGAGATTATCTATATATTTTTAACTGATTACTTTATTATTCAAAAGTATCACTTTACGTATGATAATTCTATGATAAATAAAGTAAATTTTATAATTATATTTTCTAAGTGTGCAATGATATTAATTTCAATATTCAACTTATTTATTAATCGTATTAGTTATATAATCATTAGTGAACTTTTAAAATTAATACAAATGTATGAAAAGTGAATGAAAATGTTGTATCAGTACTAGAATATTCAATTAACAATTGGAGAATGAGTGATATTTTACTACAGTTCGCTACAGCCTATAGCACTGTGAATGAATAATACACATAGTATAGTAATAGTATAGTAAGAGTACTAAAGTAATGGGTGTTGCCTTTCGTAGCAATTAATGTTTAGACGAAGAAAGTATAAAAATGCTACCAATCAATTGCATAAATCTAATTTTAATACTCTTCAGTTTATCCTGTCGTTTTATATATGGTATAAAATATACTTTTATTTTTTAATGGTTTAGTATTCACTTCAAAATTCACATTCAAATATTCACTTTGTTTAATGACTAACCGTTTGTTATTATTTAATTATTAATTGTTGTTTATCCTCAAAAATAACAAATATCAAATTGCAAAAAATATTTACAAATCGATTACTATTATAATTAGCATAATAACAATGTTTAAATCCGTACACAGGACAAAACCTCAACAATACTGTTACATGGTGTACAATATCTGATGCTGAACAGGATAAGTGCAAAGCATTTTCAAGAGCAGTTGATCGCGAAATAACATTTTTTGGGCGTAATTACATTTCTGTGCAATGCAAACAAGCATTTAATAAAGAAGGATGCATGGCTATGTTGGATCAAGAAAAAGCAGATATAACCACTTTAGATGCTGGTGAAATTTTCATGGCAGGACGCTATCATAGTTTAATCCCATTAATGCAAGAAATACATGAAAGTGGTGTCAATTATCAATTTGCGGTAGCAGTTATTAAAAAAGGATCTTTACCAGATGTCCAGAGATTAGGTGATTTGAGGGGTAAAAAGGCTTGTTTTGCTGGTCTTGGGATGCTTGCTGGTTGGGTTATTCCAATTTATACAGTAAATATTATTTCTTTTTACTATGTTTCTATGTAATATATACTGTATTAACCAAAATCTGTCATTTTTCTGTTTTATACAGCTTATGAAAGAAGGTGGATTAGAAATTATAGATTGTAATAATCATGTTAAATCTACCATCAAATATTTTGGGCCCAGTTGTGCTGTAAATTCATTGATAGATAAATATAATCCATTAGGTATGATTGATAATAACTTTACCTAATGTTCATATTCTTTATAGAAATTTTAAATTTTAGGTGATAACTCTGATCAATTATGTAAATTGTGTATTGGAAAGATACCTGGAGAAAGGTGTACAACTTCAGATCCTTATGCAGGATATGAGGGAGCATTTAGATGTTTGGTAGAAGCAGGAGAAATTGCTTTCTTAGTAGACACGACTGTGGATGAGATGACATCAACAACATTTGACTTTAGTATGTTTTTAATTAAAGGGCTTTACCATTAAACTATATTACAATATTAATAAATAATATCAATTTTTTAAGATTCTGTAAAGAAGGAGCAATTTGAATTACTTTGTCGAGATGGTACTCGTAAACCGATTAACGAATACAAATATTGTAATTGGGGTATAGTTCCATCACGCGCTGTAGTTACATCGTCTGCTACAAAAATCGAAACCCGTCGATTATATCAGCGATTTTTAGAGACAGCAGTTCAGGTACTACGCAGACATAACGCAAAAAATTCGACCGAATTTTATGACAATCGTTTCGAAAATCGGCCAGATTTTAATAATAGATTTAACAACACTGAATATGTTAATCCAAACGAATATAGCACAGATAACTTTGAAAATCGTAACGGAAATGAAAGAAGCTATAATGGAAATGATTTGAATACATGGGATAACACAGAATCAACAAACATACAACCAATAGAGACTTTCAATTTATTTGAATCTGCACCTAAATATGGAATGCATCATAATTTGATTTTTTCTGTAAATACAATATTCTTTTTGACATTATCATTACCTTTTTTAAGATAATTTTATTTTAAACTGTATAATTTTAGGATACAGCGCGAGACTTCATGGAATTAAGTGAAAAAGAACAAGTGTACACTGGTTATTTAGGTAGATTCCTTGATGTAATATTAGAAATGCGACGTTGTCCTGTTAGTAAAATGACCCTATGTATTACGTCTGATCCAGAAATGGAAAAATGTATAAAAATGAAGGTAACGATTTAAAGAAATAAATATTATATCTCTAAATTAAATATAATTATTAATGTTTATTTTCATATTAGATAGCATTAAAGGCACAATTGTTGAAGCCAGAATTAAATTGTCACAAAGGTTACAGTCAAATTCATTGCATGCAGGCTATACAAAGTGGGTATGTATATATGTAATATCGAAAAAGTTTGCGGATAAAATAGGAGAATTTAGTGTAAAACAAAATTCATTCTCTTTTTTTTTTTAGAATTGCTGATGTGGCAGTATTAGACACTAGTGACGTATATACTGCTGGTTTACGCTTTGATTTGATTCCATTTATATCTGAAGTTTACAATTTACCTACACCAGAATATTATGTCGTTGCAGTGGCAAAAGAGGAGGATGACAACACAGATTTGACTTATCTAAAAAATAAGAACACTTGTCATACAGGAATCAATACAGCGGCAGGTTGGGTGTATCCGTTAGCATATCTTATTTCAAATACGTGGATCAGGGGTTATGGTTGTGATTCAGTTCACGCTGCTGCAGAATATTTTAGTAAATCTTGCATTCCGGGCGCGCTTAGTACCGAATACAATACAGGTAATTGCAATTCTTGAACTAGGATTGATTGCAGGTCTGTGCAAAATTATATGTTGCATGTTAACTTATTTTAGGAGTGCCATATGACAATATGTGTGATCTGTGCCACGGTGCCAGCTTCCAGTACTGTCGTAGAGATGCATCTGAAGATTATTATGGGTATACTGGTGCCTTTAGATGTTTAGTCGAGGGGGGCGGAGATGTAGCTTTTGTGAAGCACACAACAGTCGCAGAAAATACAGATGGAAAACGACGAGAAACGTGGGCACGTAATACTTTCACTAAAGATTTCGAATTGCTTTGCCCAGACGGCACTCGTCGACCAACAACCGATTACATACATTGCAATTTAGGAAAAGTGGCAGCGAATGCAATAGTTACACGTGGTGGATATTATGGATATAACGAGACACAAATAAACGCTTACATAAACTTGTTTATTTACGCCCAACAATTTTATGGCAGAAAAGAACAGGACGAATTTAGTTTTAGTATGTTTTACAGTCAGCCGCCTTATAGCGATTTGATTTTCCAGGACGCTACACAGCAGTTAGTAGTAATACCACCAGAAAAAAGAGAGTTTAGTGCGTATTTAGGTCCAGACTTTATGAGAGCTAGAAGAATTGTAGATTGTAATGCCGGTGCATCAGCTATAGAGCATTCGATAATAGCTACGATAGCTATGATTATATTTGCTTACATACTTAGTAGGTAAATAAGGTAAATTTCTTTTAACAGATGAATATATGTACATTAGATAAAAAAAACTTTTAGAAAATACATCTAGCTATATTTACTAGTTTTTTAATCTTTGTATGAGATGTGTTCACAAAATTAATCATATTTTTCGTATTTTACATACCGATTCATAGTTAAATGAATGGATGTGGTAATGTAACATATAGTTCTCGACTAAAGATTATTGTATAATCCGTCCATTTCTCGACATTTTAGATAAGTATAAAATGATATTTAACTGTTATTTAAGTATATTTGCAGTGTAACCGTACATGTACCTTACGCCGTCCATTAATATTTTTGTACACATTGAATAAAGTTGTTTTATAGTACATTATAGTTACGTCAATTATTTTCTCATTTCATTTAAAATTTTTCTTACTGATATATTGCACGACTTTGCAGTCTTTTCGTCTTCGATCAGTCTTTCTTACGTATTGTTAGAATTTGTTAATTCTTTAAGTTTCTTTTTTACTATTATGAATAAATGAATAATTAATCTTAGACTAGTTAGTATAGTGAAAAGATAGAAAAATAATATTAGTAAAAATATAAATAAAGACCTAAAGCAAACAATCGGACACCTAGCTTCTTAGGTAATATAATTGTCGAACAATCCTTCAACGTCGAGTTCATTGGCAACTCACGTGTACCTTTAAACTTTTTTATTCTGAATGTTTTACGTTGGTAAATGGCACTTTTGTGATCTGATGAAATAGACCTTTTTGGAATTTGATGCTTTTGAGCAGATTTGCTTACCTTGATGTACCAAAAAATTATATTAGTATCACGAAATGAATTTTCAAGCTAGCAAGATAAATATTTACTGTAGAAAAATGATTCTTATGTTCTACTTTATGTTTTATAGATTTAGGCTGCGCTAAGATGTCAATGCGTCTCAGGCTTTTCATAGTTTTTCGCTTTTTCTTATGATGCCTCTGCAAATAAATATAGCATTTTATTTGTTGTTTATCTCTGAGTATTTGTTATTGGTAAATTAAAAAGACACTTATCGAAAATACGATGATATGAAAGTATTCATTAGTATTTTACTTTTTTTATATTTTTCTTCTGTGTCAACGAATTGTCGAAATTTTCTACAATAACTGTACTTTTTACTCTTCTAGGAGCGCACCAATAAGTTCTTCGTTTATTACGATGGTTTTTGATAACAGATTTTGGCGTTATTTCGTGTCTATTATGTGGAAAATTATATTAGTGAGAATGGGGAAACTAGGAAAAGGGGGAAACGCTGTATTTACTCGAATTTCAACATCGTAGAACGGAAATTTAGAGTATTAATTTCGCCAATCGACAGACTTTGCGGGGGGACTTGAAATTTTGTTCACTGTTTGTTGGATCTATTACCAAGAAAGAATTGAAGTTTGCAAACATCTTTATTTTATAATCGCTTCACTGTCACCAATCAACATTTAACCCTAAGGTAAATTTTTCTAAATTTTCTGTTGCTTCCACGATTTACATTACAACTTCCCGAGTCTCAAGTTAGATAACAATTTTACGATTAAATTAACGATATGAACACGGATGTTTGTCAAGATAATGTACCAAGATTTGAAAAACTAGCGAAACCAAGAAAAAGAATCGATAAAACCAATAACTACAATGCCTTCAATGTAAGTATCGCGAACATAAAGAAACACGAAAAATATTTCAGTCGTCTTAACGTTACAGGTAAAACGTGGAGCATTATCTTATCAAATTACGGATTCGTTAAACAAATTAGCCCAACCTAAACGAAAACCAGGCACAAACGTGTCTAATATATCCAACTTTAGCGTTAAAAGTTCTCCCATAAATACAGGTAGTTTAAAGAGAACCCTCCAAGCGTTACCTTCATTTTTCATCGAACCTCCATCAGTTTGAAGAACCCCCTAAACTAAGTGCTTCAATGTATTGTTTTGCTAATTTGCATTTTTGGCCTGTTTAAAGTCTTTCTTTATTTGCTATCGCAAATTATTCGTTTGAATCTCTTCTATCACTCGTAATCGTGGTCGTTTGTTAAAGACTGAGTGTGATTTTTGGAGAGTTCTCGTTCCCGAGTTGGAAAGAATCTTGAACATATCAGGTGTACATAAAGAAATGTCGAAATTTATTACTATAGAATTATGCAATTGTATAATAAATATTTCTTAGTGAAACAAGGACATCATAAATTGATAAATAGCAGCGAACAATCGAAGGACGCGCAAGAATCGAGGAAGAAGAGATTTTTACTGGATACTTATGCTCGTATCACTGCGGCTAGGAATAAAGGATGTTCAAAACGATTGCATGAACTCGCGAAACCGAAAAGTTACATGATTCGTACCGAGCCATACGACGATTTCGAGAATTACTTGCAAATGATGAAAAAATGCAACGCTTCAGGAAAAAAGATAACTCATAATCCATAAACGATGTAATATAAAATAAAGAACGTCTATAAAATGTCTCGATAATTACTAATTTCTATTTAACGCGGACATTTGCGTCGGCGAAAAACAAACGAAGGCTTGATCTCTTTTAAAACTTGGCAGTCTCGGTTCACGTAACACGGACACAATAAAGTCGCATAAAATGAAATAGCTATATCGAAAATGAGAAATTTAACGCAAAATCGTAACGCACAACGAAAAGTATCACCGTTAACAATCTTAATATTCTCTTCTTCGTTGGTAAATTGAAGTAACATTTAACCTGTATAATGAGCTAAATTCGCGAAGGTGTCGTTGATAAAGAAGTTTATTTTCTATTCTTCTCTCGAATCTAAGCCCATGTTATGAAGCGTTCATGTAGTGATTAGAAACTAGTTCCGAAAACTTGTAAAAAATGGCTGTAAAACTAAAAAAACCCGTAAGGAGCGTGGTTGCGAGGAAAGGTCAAATTACGAAGGAAACGAAGGAAACGGCAAGAAGCGGATCCCCTGGAGCTGCAGCTGGCAGATTAAGAAAACTAGATAAGTCGAGACTCAAGGGGAAGTAAGCGTGATCTTTTTGTCAGCGTGTCGAACAGATAAAAATCTTTCTAACATTCTGACTTTTAGAAAAATTAAACGTAAATTACGATTGAAAGGATGGCTAGCGACGCCGGCTGATTGGGCGCGTTTCAATGCCTGGGCGAAATTCAATGCTATACCGAAAAAGCTTCCGCAACCTGAGCCTATAGTTAGTCGTAAATAAATTGCGGATATTTATGCATTTATTGAAAAAGCAGACTTTTATTTTATATCTGATAATTTAATAGGCGAAACAAATCTTTATTTAAATATTATACGAGAAATTCTAGATTTGAAAGATTTGTACATATTAGGTCATCCCATAAGTTCGTGCCATTTTTCGAGCGGTCATATATGTTTAAGATTGTTTATATACGTTTCAGTTTCATGAAAAAATGTAATCCTCCTCTCGTTGTACAACTTCTTCCCATTTTTCTGGTAGGGCCATTATTCCGTCTCGATAAAAGTTCTCTTGTTTTTCTTTAAAATATGAAATGTATACGCCAAGAAGTCGGCACGAACTTATGGGATGACCTAATACTTTTACACGTTACAATGTGCAACATTCCTCAGGTTCGGCCATCGAAGCCATTATCTCAGCTAAGGAAAAGAATCAAAATGTTGTCCAAACCGAAGGAAAGAATCGACGAAAGCATTCACTGCAAATTAGACCTCGCTATCTCGAAAGCGGCACTGAAAGCAATTCCATCTAAGAGAACGATTTTGTTGTCTCTACCAAATATAAAACTGGTCGATTTTGGTCGAGTTTATTACAAGGTTTCGCCAGCAGCATTAAACTACCAGGCGTCTCAAAGAATCATCGAGCTAAGTCTGCCCCGTGTCATTCTTCCCGAAGAATGCAAACCATCCAGATTGATGTTGCATGAGAAACGGGAGCTGGACGAAGACAGACTGAGGAAGTTGGCTTTAGCGAAGAAATTGCTCGATTGTCCTGAACAATTAACCAAAGAAGAAATAGAGGAGCTATTTACACCTTATGGCATAAAACGAACTGTGCTTTCCTATCAAGTAAAATGAATCTATATCGCATGTGCATATGAATATTTGTACGTGTATATTCGAAGTGGCGCAACTTAAAGAAGTTTCTCGGGAGAAATTGTTTGAAAGCTTACGAAATAATTATTTGCGCGCTAAAACAGTATGTTGACGAAAAGAATAGATTTTGAAAAGCAATGATCCAATACAGATTACTTTTGTAATTTTTAGTGGTGACCACTTCTAAAATACATTTACATTAATTTCATGTCCGCGTGCATATTCCATTTAACTTTCACGAATAAACACGGTAAACAGCTTTTTAATCTCTCGAATCGCTAGATTACGCCTTGGTTAAGTTTTCTGGCTGTACCATCGTACAAGACGATAAAAGATAAAAAGGACAAACAGTCAAAAGCTTTTAAGAAGATGATAATCGAGGAAGGGGAGAAGAGAGGTAGAAGAGCTTTCGCTGAATACAGGGAAAAGGAAGAGGGCGAGAGAAGAGGAAAAAAGCGTAAGTCCGACGATACGAGAACAGAGAAATTTAAAAGCCGTGAGAATGGAAAAGCTACAGAAGCGGAAGAAGGAGAGGAGGAAGTGTACAAAAGTGAAGAGGAAGAACGGAAAGCTAAAAGAAGAAAACTCGAGAAACACGCTTGGAGATTCGCACCGCATCCATGCGTAGATGATCCCACACGCATCACGAAAGCAGCTTTGAATGCTAAAGGTCTGCGGCGAAATTAATAAAAAATTAGTTGACGTTGACGAGTTTGTGTGTACGTTGTTGTTTGTTTCAGCATCCGCACGTATGGAAGAATTGGCCAAACCAAATATTCATAAAACTAAGACTATCAGAACTGATGCTTTTACCGTGAAAAAAAGTGCTTTGGCGGCTACAGCTTCTGGAAGAGTTGAATCTTTGGCGAAACCACCGAGACCTCGAAGTCCTGTTGAAAAAAGACCGCCGCGTGAAAAAGATAAATATGGTAGACCGATATTCGAGATGCCTGTATGTTGATTTAAGTAAAAACCATTAAAAACTGAATCAATTTTTCTGAACATTTAGCCGCAGAACCATTTATTGATTTTGTCGCAGGTTTACGGCAAAGTTTTGCCAAAAACAAAGCCATATAAAATGGGCGAATGTCCAGAGCCGAAGAAGGAGCGGGTTGTTAAAAAGCGGCCGATTGATCCGATTATTTACGAAGCAACCTATGATCCTTGTATCTATCCAGACTTTGCAAAAAAGCAGAAAATGGAAAGGAAACGAGCTGAGAAATTATTGGGCAAAAAGCATCGTACAAGGACAAGGAGAAAGAAATTGGAAAGACCTGAAGAAGAAAGAGAAGAAGAAAAGGAAGAAGGAGAAGAGAAAGAAGAAGAAAAAGAGGAAAAAGAAGAAGGAGAAACGGACGAGGTAGCTGAAGAAACTGAAGAAGAGTAGAAAGTGAAACTAAGGAATTTAGATAACGCAAAAATTATGTACAATAAAATGTACAGTAAAATGTACATTAAAAATAGAGAAATAAAAAATAACAAAAAAAAAGACAGTAAAAAAAGGCACATTTTTAAATAGTGTCCAATCCTCCACATGTTTTTCGTTTGTTGTTGTTTCCCAAAACTAAAGGCGTGATAAGAATACAGACAATTGATGATTCTTTCGTTTCTTTCTTATCACTTGCACGCAATAGCAGATAGTTATGTAACTCTATGGTATCGCAATACACGTATTTGTATAAAAACGAGTTCCAGTAAATAACAAGTATTAGTTATTTCACCGATAAATATTTTTATGTTCAATTTTTCCAATTTTTCATCTACGTCGTCTGCGATTTTATATTTTTCACGTTGTAGATGTTACCAAATACTTTTACTGACATTCGATAACCTAGCGATACCTAATTATACACTACCAAAGAACAGATGGACAATATGTTACGGTAATTTGTAAAACTATGATGGTTATGTTTTGGTTTTTCACGATCGAATATATTAAGATAATTATGGTTAGCTTTTTCCTTTCAACCAGAATATAAAACGTTCTTCTCTCTTTCTTAGCCTTCAGTGTCTCTTAATCATCGGCTACGTGAGCAACCGTCCAATAATTTAGCTGACTGATTTTCCTCGTTCACGGAAACAGCGATATTCATGAGAAAAGAATTACTGTCAAACGAAAAGATGAAGCTACTGTTTTTGTTTTATATCATCGGAATCGGTAACGTTTTATATTGCACAGCACATCCGGAAGCGGTAGCGCCAATTGGAAAAATCCGCGGCTCTATTCTAACTTCAAGGCTCGGAAAGGAGATTTATTCCTTCCGTGGCGTGAGATATGCAGAGCCTCCCACAGGAGAACGACGTTTTCAGGTGAGTTTCTCATTCTTGCCTCTATCGTAATTTTATTAATCCTGGAAACATCCTTGTTCGTGGACATTTGTCAAACTTATCGTCAGCCTTCAACTATGCAAACAAAGAGTACTTTGCGTATTTCCTTTTATGCGAGTATTTATGGCACATCGGTGGGAATAATCCTTACAATTTTCTCACAATACAGGTTGCCACTCCAGCAGCAGATTGGAACGATGTTTTCGATGCGTCCGAAGAAGGTCCTGCATGTCCAAATGTGGAGCGTATCGAGCTAATGTCTGAAGATTGCTTGCGTTTAAATGTCTATACTAAAAAAGTATGTCTTACTTTTTCCGGCTCGTCTACAGCGCGTTTAATTGATCAAAATATAAAATATATATTTATGGAATGTAATTATCTAAATGTTGCAGCTGCCTTCGAAAAATGAAAATGTATCATTGCCAGTATTGGTATTCTTCCATCCAGGCGGTTTCTACCAGTCTTCCGCTCAGAGCTTTAACTATGGTCCCGAATATTTGCTGGACCATGATATCGTTTTGGTTACTGTAAATTATCGCCTTGCCACGTTAGGTAATTTAGGCATTTATAATACACGATATACCAATGATCATTTTCCTTCTATTCTTTCCAATTATTTATTCTTCTATTCTGTCCAAGAATATATAAAATATATAAATATGGATTTCATAGGTTTTATAGCAACAGGCGATTCACTGGCTCCAGGAAATCTAGGTTTGAAAGATCAGGTAATAGCGCTTCGTTGGATTCAAAGGAACATCATTGCTTTCGGAGGAGATCCAAACTCCGTGACCATCAGCGGCTGCAGCGTCGGAGGGCTCAGTACTTTCTTGCACATGTTATCACCAATGTCCAAAAATCTATTCCACAGGGTGATCGATATGAGTGGCTCCCCCTTACTCACGGAACCTTATCCAACCCACCAAAGAGATATCGCAGAAAAACAAGCGAAACTTTTGAATTGTCCCATTAACAGCACCAAAGACATGTTGGCTTGTCTCAGATCAAAGCCTGTAGCCAACTTTACCAAAACTATATCTGAATTTTTTGTTAGTTCATATCTAAGAGAAATGATTTCCTTCTTATAATTTAGTGGATACTTAGGGGTTTTTAATACTTCTTACATCCCAGGAATGGTACGGAGATCCAATTGTCGTCTGGAAACCCGTCGTAGAACCGGAAGTTCCAGGAATGGAACGATTTCTACCAGCTCAACCCATCGATCTTATTCAACAAGGAAAGTTTTATCAAGTCCCAGCCATATTTGGGGTAACGAAAGATGAACTTGGTGGGGTAGTCGTCAGTAAGTCGCATAGTTGTTAAATTGAATCACAATTATAAAAGAATCGAAGCTCTTCCCTAATTATGGATCGCTTGTTTCTTTTAGTATTCGAAAATACCACCAGAAACAATGGCAACATATACCGAAATATGGACGAAAATTGGTATCACGTAGCACCGATTAGTTTCATATACGAACGTAATACGACAAGATCGAAAAATATTAGTACAGAATTGCGGAAGTTTTATTTGAATGACGAACCACTCGGTTCGTCTAACAGAAATGGTCTTGCTCATGTATGAACTGCTAAATTACTCCTTTAACAAATTCACCATCGATACTGATAATCAAAGAAATTGTAAAATCAATTTGCAGCTCTATGCGGACAGCGTAATTATATTTTCACAATATCGTGGGGCGAAGTTAATAGCTGAAAACTCCAAAGCTCCGGTGTATCTTTATAAATTTACTTATCAAGGCCGTTATAGCTTTACAATGTGGAACGCTACGACACCCTATGGTAAGTTCACTCGATGATCACACTGTTGAACGATTGATTACACTGTTTTCTTATAATTCTAGGCGTCGAACATCAAGACGATTTGCAATATTTATACTACATAAAGAGTAACTTTCCATATTTTAATAAGACTGCACCTGAGATTCCTATGGTGGAATTGTACACATCTATGTGGTCCAGCTTTGTACAAACTGGCCAACCCATTCCAAATGGTAGGAATATAACGTGGGACAGGTTTGAAAGCGAGAAAAGTAACTACTTGGATATCAACTTGAATCCTACCATGAAGACTGGTTTCTATCCCGATAGGATGCAAGAATGGGAAAAATTATTTCCTCTATCTCCTGCATCATAAAGCAAAACAACATAGCAATGTGAAGTCCGAATGGTCCTTTTTAAGGCTATTAATTTTGTTTTAAGTGTTTCGAAGCAATTTAATAAACATATAGATCATTATTGATATTGATGATGAAATATCCTTCCCTTCCTATTTGGTAATGCCAAAGATACGGATCTGAAGAATCTTCAATCTGTACGTAATTAGCTGTTTGTCAGAACACAGTTGCAAAATATTTATGTGTTTATTTGTTATCGTTTGTTTGACGCTTATGTTACAAGTTTTGAGTTCATAACATTTGTAATATCGTTACTTTTTGCAATGATAAATCTGTTATTAAAAAGATAGTCTGATATTTATATATACATATACTATATATATATATATATATAATATTACTATATACAATATATATAACTATACAATATATGTAATATTACTATATATTATATATACATATACTATATATATACTATATATATACTATAGTATAGCGATACTAAGTTATAATGAATGTGATATGCGCATGTAATTAAAAGGCGAGAATTGGTATTAGTAAGTGCACTTATTGTTGGTCGAGGAATATTATGGACATCTTCAACGACAAATAAAGTGCGCCCCTGTGTGGGAGTTTACAAACGATGATATTTCCCAGGAAGGCATTTGGAGTTCCCCACTTATTTACCTCGTTGCTCTCGTATAAATTGTTCGCTTTTGCCTACTTGGTTATTCCGGTGCTTGTACGAGCACAGTCTATGTCGGCTAATTGATTTGTTTTCATCAATCTGCTGCTTCGTCCAAAGAGAAGGAATTTCCGACAAAGAAAAAAGTAAGCTGCAAGGTCTAAGATGAGAGGCGTTCTGGTATTTCTTGTTTGTGTCACCGGCCTCGCTATCGCTCAACAGTCGATCGCTGAACAACCGTTGGTCACTGCTCCAATTGGGAAAATTCGTGGGTCTATTTTGACCTCTAGACTCGGAAAAGAAATTTATTCGTTCCGTGGTATAAGATATGGCGAACCACCTGTTGGATCCCAACGTTTCCAGGTAAAAAATCCTTTAACTGGTTGTTATTTTACATCAGCGTTAACTTATGCGTTATCCTTGCATAAAAGGCGTAGAAACAGTTTCTAAAAGCTTAGTTTGCAAATGTATGAGATTAGGTATTTTCGTTAATGTCACGTACAATTACTCGAAGAATATTTTGACAAGCTTTCTTATTTTAGCGCATTTGCGATATTATGCCACCGAATAATTTTTAACTAGAAGGTATACAAATTATCTCATTTTCATGATACAATTTGCAGAAGTAAAGCTATCAATTTCGCACATCTTAAGAGATTGACAATAAATTGCATAATACCCCTTTCGTTAATTGCATAGTTGATGAAACTATTATCATATACGCGATATATTTTTTATTTCATGTTTTGAAATTACTGTATAGCCTCCAATCCCAGCGAAAGATTGGCAAAACGTTTTCGACGCAACCGAGGAAGGACCCAGTTGCCCCCATGCTAACGGCATACAACAATCAGAAGATTGTCTACGCCTAAACGTGTACACCACCAAAGTAGGCATCACACATCATGCATATAAATATATCATGCGCAGTTAAACATTTGCAACAAGGATACATTCCCAATTCTAGCTACCCTGTAGAAACGAAGATGTATCGAGACCAGTAATGATCTTCATACATCCAGGTGGCTTTAACGGTTTCTCAGGACAAAGTATAAACTTCGGGCCACAGTATCTGTTGGATAAAGATATCGTTTTGGTTACGATTAATTATCGTCTTGGGACGTTAGGTAACTTGAAATAAATCAGAGAAGTAATTGCGGGAGCTTTCTGAAAAGATTTGAAATTAAAGAATGATTAAATTATTAAGAAATTGTTATTTATTTCGTAAATATAAAAAGAAATAATTACTAATACAAACCGAATTTATTTTACAATTTGCTATACCATATTTCGTCTTACAGACCTTGTTTTCGAAAAAGCTCCACAATTAGAACGTACAAAGTTAATTTACTCGCGTTAGGAATTTGCTAAAACAAATTTGAATTATTTCAGGATTCTTGAATACCGGCGACAGTGCAGCACCAGGTAACATGGGTCTAAAGGACCAAGTCGCAGCTTTCCATTGGGTTCAAAGAAACATCGCTGCCTTTGGTGGCAATCCAAACTCCGTCACTCTATGCGGTTATAGCGCAGGAAGTTTCAGTATTATGTTGCATTTGGTGTCTCCAATGTCTCGCAATCTTTTTCACAGAGCTATTGCGATGAGTTCTTCGGCTATAAAACTAAATGTTTATTCCGGAATATCGCAACATGGACAAATGCAACTAGCTCAAAGACAGGCACGATTATTGGATTGCCCTACTGATTCGACTAGTGCTATGGTGCGCTGTTTCCGCTCAAAACCTGCAGAAAACTTCACAGACACATTACGCGACTTATATGTGCGTTTGATATGACAATATAGACCCAGCATGTAAAAATTTAGGCAACTAGGAACATTAGTGATATTATATTTTTGACAGGATTGGCGTGGAAATCCTATTGTGCTCTGGTCACCAGCTGTGGAACCGACAGTTCCTGGTGTTGAAAGGTTCCTGTCTGAACAGCCGTACGACGTGATAAAGCAAGGAAGATTCTATCAAGTTCCTTTAATGATGGGAGTTACGGAAGACGAATTTGGCGGTATAGCTGCTTGTGAGTATTTAAATTAAGACATTTCGAATAAATACATGATAAAAATATGAAAATTGAGTATATCCAATTGTTTTATTAAATTTTGCAGTGTATGAAAATGCCACATTAAAAGGTAATTCTCTGTACCCTGAGTTGAGCGATAATTGGAATACTCTGGCTCCGATCATATTTATGTACGAACGTAATACATCACGATCGAATTACGTTAGTAGGGAATTACGGAAATTCTATTTTAACGATCAGCCACTTAGCTCGGCTAGCTACAGAAAACTCGGTGATGTACGTATCAAATTATCTTCGCGCTCTAATTGTAATTTGTTCACCATTGAAATCATAAAAAAATATCAAATCTTTTTCAGATATATGGTGATGCTATAACTAAATTTCCTATGTACCGAGCAATCAAGTTGTTCGCTACGTATTCGAAATTGCCGGTATACTTTTATAAATTTTCGTTCCAAGGACGATACAGCTTTTATATGTTGAACGCCACGACACCATATGGTAAAACTGTTTACTCTTCGTTTGTCTGGAAACTCAATGAGGACCATATTTTAACCGTTTTACGTGTCCCTCAGGTGTATGTCATCATGATGATCTGCAGTATCTTTTCTTCATAAAGAGCCGTTTCCCATACTTCAACAGCGACGCACCAGAAATCCCTATGGTGGAAATTTCTACCAGCATATGGTCGAACTTTGTTATAAATGGCGAACCGATCCGTAAACACGATGGTCAACTCAGGAATGTAAGATGGGGTAGATTGGTACCCGAGCATAGCAATTTCCTTGAGCTGAATCTTCATCCATCGATCAGAACTGAGTTCTTTCCTGAAAGAATGCGAGAATGGGAAAGATTGTTCCCTGCACCCTAAATCTCAAATGCGATGAACATTACGCGAGTGCAAAGTCAATGGCTATTATTATTTTTCTCAATCAAATTAGAATGCGTAATTAAAATATGAGAAATATCTTATTTCTTAATAACATTGCTGTATATAATTTAATTCAAATTATTCGTACAGAAAGTTTAATGAATTCAAAGCGTTTTAATGACAGAAAATTCGCGGCTTTTAGATACATAGATCAAAAATATACGTTTATGTGAACTTCAAATTTTCATTAACAGCCGAGTATTTTTTTTCCTTTCCTTTTTATAATTTGGAAGATACGAATCGTTAAACCTTGTTGCGATAATCTGAACATGACTATTTGTTTGTCGAAGCATACTCGCTATCGTTTGTTTGATTTTTCATGCTATGAGTGTTGAGTTCACAATATTTGTAACATTGATTTTTTGCAACGATACATTTATTATTAGAGAGACAGTCCGACATTTACATAATATAGCGATTACTATAACAAAAACGCATGCAATTAAAAGATAAAAATATTAATAAATACAACATGTTAATCGAGAAATATTATGGTTGGCTTGATTGACTAATAAGGGGTGTCACTGTGTGGAAGTTTATTGAAGATTATATTGCTCAGAAAGGAAACTGGGTTTCCCCACTCACTTTCCTCAAAGCTGTCGTATAAAATGTGCGCATTTGTCAGCCGATTCTACAGTGCTTGCACGAACACCGTTGAAATCGGCTAACCGAGTTGATTTGATCTTATCAATTTGCTTCTTCATCCAAAGAGAAGAAAGTTCCAACAAGCAAAACAGTAAGCTGCAAGGTCTAAGATGAGAGGCGTTCTGGTATTTCTTGTTTGTGTTACCGGTCTCGCTATCGCTCAACAGTCGAAGACCGCGAAACAACCTTTGGTCACTGCTCCAATCGGGAAAATTCGTGGGTCTATTTTGACTTCTAGACTTGGAAGAGAAATTTATTCGTTCCGTGGTATAAGATATGGCGAACCACCTGTTGGATCCCAACGTTTCCAGGTAAAAAATCCTTTAACTGGTTGTTATTTTACGTCAGCGTTACTTATGCGTTATCCTTGTATAAAGAGCGTAGAAACAGTTTTTAAAAGTATAGTTTGCAAAATGTAAGACATGGAAATCGAGACTAGGTATTTTCATTAATGTCACGTACAATTACTCGAGGAATGTTTTAACAAGCTTCCTTAGTTAAGCGGATTCGCGACATTATGGCACTGAATCATTTTTAACAAGCCGCCTTATAAATTATCTCATTTTCACGATATAATATACAGAAGTGAAGTTACCAATTTCGCACATTCTAAGAGATTAAACACAAATTGCGTAATTGTTAACTACATAGTTGATAACTTTCGTTAATTACATAGTAGATAAAACTGTTATGATATATGCGTTATATTTCTTATTTCGTGTTTTTAAATTACTGTATAGCCCCCAATCCCAGCGAAAGATTGGCAAAACGTTTTCGACGCAACCGAAGAAGGACCCAGTTGTCCTCAACCTAATGGCACACTAGTATCGGAAGATTGTCTACGCTTAAACGTGTATACTACCAAAGTAGGTAGCGAACTGTACTAAATTAGCGTGCATGGTTAAGTGATTTTGGAATCTTTGCATTAATAATCCATTTGCAATTCTAGCTACCGTGTAAAAGCGAGAACGTATCGAGACCAGTAATGATCTTCATACATCCAGGGGGCTTTTACAGTTTCTCAGGACAAAGTATAAACTTTGGACCAGAGTATCTGTTGGATAAAGATATTGTTTTGGTTACAATAAATTATCGTCTTGGGGCGTTAGGTAATTTGAAATAAATCAAGGAAGTAATTAAGGAGCTACCTACCAAAGCTATCAATTTACTCGATTCGAATTTTCATAGGATTAGGAAGTTCCTTAAAAGTAGGAAGCTCCTCAATTAGAATATGATGAGTTAATCCACTCCTATTATTTGAATTAAAACTTATTGAAAACATAAATTGAAATTATTTCAGGTTTCTTGAATACCGGTGACAGTGCAGCACCAGGTAACATGGGTCTAAAGGATCAAGTCGCAGCTTTCCGTTGGGTTCAAAGAAACATAGCTGCCTTTGGTGGCAATCCAAACTCCGTCACTCTATGCGGTTACAGCGCAGGAAGTTTCAGTATTATGTTGCATTTGGTATCTCCAATGTCTCGCAATCTTTTTCACAGAGCTATCACGATGAGTTCTTCGGCTATAGTACTAGAAGTCTATTCGGGAATATCGCAACATGGACAAATCCAACTGGTTCAGAAGCAGGCACGACTATTAAATTGTTCCACTGACTCGACTAGCGCTATGGTAGATTGCTTGCGGACGAAACCTGTAGAAAACTTCATAGTCACGTTGGGCTCCTTATTCGTACGTTCCATATAACAATATAAATCTACTATATAAAAGTCTTGGCAAGCGTAAATATTAATTATATTATTTTTTTAACAGGATTGGTACGCAACTCCCATTTTGTTGTGGACACCCGCTGTGGAACCGGAAGTTCCTGGTGTCGAAAGGTTCCTGTCTGAACAGCCGTACGACGTGATAACGCAAAGGAGATTCTATCAGGTTCCTTTAATGATGGGAGTTACAGAAGAAGAATTTGCCGGTATAGTTGCGTGTGAGTATTCGAATTAAGATATTTTGTATAAATATATTATAAAGATATGAAAATTGAGCATATCCAATTGTTTCATTAAATTGCGCAGATTATGAAAATGCAACACTAGAAGGTAATTCTGTGTACCCTGAGTTGAACGATAATTGGAATACTCTCGCTCCAATCGTATTTATGTACGAACGTAATACGTCGCGATCGAATTATATTAGTAGGGAATTACGGAAATTCTATTTTAACGATCAGCCAATTAACTCGGCTAACAGCAAGGAGCTCGGTGATGTACGTATCAAATTCTCTTCGTACTCTAATTGTAATTTGTTTTCCATTGAAATCATAAAAAAATATCAAATCTTTTTCAGATATATTGTGATTCTATAATTACATTCCCTATGTACCGAGCAATCAAGTTATTCGCTACGTATTCGAAATTGCCGGTATACTTTTATAAATTTTCGTTCCAAGGAC
Source organism: Bombus terrestris (assembly GCF_910591885.1). Lineage (NCBI taxonomy): Eukaryota > Metazoa > Arthropoda > Insecta > Hymenoptera > Apidae > Bombus > Bombus terrestris. Next base: position 7,716,952 of record NC_063276.1, read on the forward strand.
GATACAGCTTTTATATGTTGAATGCCACGACACCATATGGTAAAACTGTTTACTCTTCGTTTGTCTGGAAACTCAATGAGGACCATATTTTAAACGTTTTACGTGTCCCTCAGGTGTATGTCATCATGACGATCTGCAGTATCTTTTCTTCATAAAAAGCCAGTTCCCATATTTCAACAGCGACGCACCAGAGATTCCTATGGTGGAAATTTCTACTAGCATATGGTCGAATTTCGTTATAAATGGCGAACCGATTCCGAAACACGATAGTCGACTGAGGAATGTAAGGTGGGACAAATTTGTACCCGAGCAAAACAATTTCTTAGAGTTGAATCTTCATCCATCGATCAAAACTGAATTCTTCCCTGAAAGAATGCGAGAATGGGAAAGATTGTTTCCTGAACCATCGGTCCGAAATACAGTGAAACATTAAACCCATAAGTAAGTATTTATTAATATTTTCAAAGAATTGTAAATATTAGCGGATACTTTTAATGCAAGTTACAAGTACAATAAGGTGCGGTGATCCTTTGTTTTCTTTGATGAAATTAGAATATACAGGGTGGTTGGCAACTGGTGGTACAAGCGGAAAGGAAGTGATTCTACGTGAAAAAAGAAGTCGAAAATATAGAATAAAAATTTTTCGTTTGAAGCTTTGTTTTCAAGAAAATCGACTTAGAAAGTGTTCATAGAAATTTAATTAGAAGAGCAGAAGTATATGTTCGGCAGAATTCGGCAGAACATCTTCAGCAATTTTTATAATAATAAACTTTATGATTACTTCATATTATTTCATTATGTATTCCTAATTTTCCGTTACGGCAAAAACAAACTTAAACTGCGATAATATCCATCGAGACAACGATCTACAGTGAGATCCGTTATAACGAGACGTGATAAAGTGCACACGTACCGAGCGAAAATTCAAAGTCGATTTTCTCGGAAACAAAGCCTCAAACGAAAAATTTGTTTTCTATATTTTCAACTTCTTTTTTCGCGTAGAATCACCCCCTTTCCGTTTGTACCACCAGTTACCAACCACCCTGTATAAATAAAACATGAGAAATGTATTACTATTTCCCGATTATTACTTTGCAGGATAATTAAATATAAATAATTTGTACAAAAAGTTTAACGAATTAGAAGTCTTTTAATTATAGAAAATTTGCGGCTTTTAAGTACATAGATTAATAAAATATGTTTATGCGAACTTCTATATTTTTAGATCTGATGGTTGAAGTTTCACCATGCTTTCGCTGAGTCCTAAAACTTTTTACCTTGAGATGGATTCTTTATCCCGTGAGGAAGTTCGATTTCCTAAAATTAATGATATGTAGCAATAAACGATATCATCATTATTTAAGAAATGCTATTTGTAAACAAAAAATTGTGACAAATTTTTCTTACACGACAATACGAAAAATATTTACTAGAAATCCCACTAACTCCATTGGACACTGCAAGATGTATCGTTATTTGCGCGCTCTGTTCGGCTGTTTTGGAAAATGTGTTCAGTAAAAAATGTAATCCCCAAGAAGTGGAGGCGAGACACTTTTACAGATTCCAGTGCTTATTAGACCAGGATGAAAACAATTGGTTGACACGCCAAAACCTTCCAGACGTCGTGCTAATTCTAGTGTATAAACGATGTTTACATATTTGGAAACATAGTATAAATAGCCAAGCAAGGGTGTCATTGGATTTACATTATTTAAATTTAACCTCGCTAAGTAATACAGTCCCGGTGCAACAACGATTATTCGACTTGGTTTCGATCGTTTTAGTAAATCTGCAAAATAATTCTACAAGTAGTATCTTAGGATGAAGAAAGAAATCGTTAAAAAAGAAATTGTTGTATCGATCAAAAAATGTGTGAGTAAGAATGGACTATAGTGATTTGTCCATTTGTCCATAGTCCTTGGGATTATATGGAATATTGTGCGTCCAAGCAAATGTTAAAACTGCTGTTGAGCCTCTTGGCCGAAGGATGGATTAGAACATATGTTTAGGTCACAGGACGTAACACTTATATTATTGCGAAATATATATGGATCATAATTAACATCGTTTTTTAAATAAAGCGTATTTCTTTAAATATTATAATCACATACATTTATAAATACAAAGTACTATTTTGAATTCATAATCTATCTTATTCAAAGAAAGATATATTAAATTATTCAGTGATCATAAAGCTTTAAAATCAGAATAGAATGTGTTCGTGGTATTGCAAATTAAAAATAAGGCGTCGTTATTCAATAATAATGTTGTCAAAGATTTTGTTCGATAAGTTTCTCTGTAGGATTAAACGTGTTGCCGCTAATCACGTGTATATGTATATTTCAGTTTCGAATTATCAAGAATCAGAAATCAAGACATCGTTCTCACGGAATTATCAAGATCTTTCGAGTCATAGAAACATATATATAAAGTTTTTTTGAACACCACTAATTCCAGACTAGGTAGAAGTAAATAATCAGATTACTCTTCTACATGAGAAAATAAGTCAGAAATGTAGAATAAAATTTATTCACAAGACGGTTTGTTTCCGAAAAAAATAAATTTGCAAATTTATCATATGTGTACATTAGGACAACTCTTAATTAATACTAAAACTACCACACCAGTCAAAATGACTGGTTTGACAACTTTATTTTAAAATTCTTACTTCATGTTATATTTTTTTTCCGCAATGATGCAGTGATTTTTGCAGGGATAGCTAAAGGAATAATATAATAAACTTTAATTTTGTTTTATTCATTTAAAATAAAAGTACAGTCGTTGGAATAAGACCTGATTTCTCATTTTATAAAACAATATTTTACAAGCCTTGAAAATATGTAAACAATTGGAAGCATCCAAATCGTTGCAAAAATTGAAAAGGATTTCAATGGAATGCTCTGATATCGAGGATAATGAATTCTCTGAGTATGAAGGAAGTGAACCAGGGGAAAAAGAAATTGAAATTTGTAGTGATAATAGTAACAGTGACATTAATGACAAAGCAACTGAGTCCTCAGAAAGTAAGCCAGAGAACATTTTGCCAGAGAACGTTCAAATTCTATTTTCTTAAAAAGTAAGTGGAAAAACTACTTGGCAAATTTTATATCACACTTTTTATTTATTTTCTCGGACGAGAGATTTTTATTTTGTGTTTCCAGCTAATTTTTTTCCATAAGGAATTATCTCCATGTCATACAATTACAGTATTGTTTTGACAAACGAAATAGATTAAAAGATTTTCTTATCAAAATGCTTATTTACATTTATTACAATTAATGAAATTATAAGAATCTCAAAAAAAGCGCTAATATAGCGATCACGATTCGTTATATCCGAGGTCATCGTTAATACAATCTTACACAAAATCATTCAAAATACCAATATTGTCTAAGAAAGATAATATATACAGATTCCAGAATGCGTGGTTTGTTGTATTACTATTATTTCTTCCGTTTTAATTTCTTTAATTCACTCTGTTGCACTGAAGCTTCGCCAAAGATTTCTTTCACCTTACGTTTACGTTCTTCATCGCTCTTAATCTGTTGTTTTATTTGTAGCTTCGTTAAGAAAACTCTATCTCTTCGTATTTCACGTATAGCACCTTTCATTTCCTTTTTATACTTGTGCAACAATTTTTCTCTTTCAGCTTTCTCCTTGGACATAGTCTTATGTTTCTTACCGTCATATCTGTAAAGAATATACGAAATTTAATAACATTTTTGAATTTATAAAATGGCGTGATTTGAAATTACAAATTCAATTTTTACATACACTGCTTCAATTCGCGGCTCGTATAATCTTAATGGTTTGGGTTTCTTCTTTTGAACCATAATGTATTCTAATTTTTTATTCTTTAGCTTTTCCAAGTCTTTTTGTAATTGCATAATATGTTTCTTCACGTTTGGTGGATATTTGTCAAAAGAATTTGATTTAAGTAATTTTAAAATTGGCTCAAATATCGAATACACAGCTTCCAGTTCTTCTAAATGGTTTTTAAATTCGCGCAATAAATTTATAGCTATTAATAAGGCTCTTATTCTGAAATCATCATCTATGGGGCCATCTATTAGATCGGATGCTTTCATATAAATACTACTTGGATTAATATCAAACTTAGCATGATCTTCATCAAGTATTAATAAATTTCTCGAGTTTCCGATTGTTTTAAAGGGCGGTATTATTTTTATTCCTTGTATTAAATGTGTAGGCGTGGATACGTAAACTATTCCGCGCAAGAAATTTATCACAGATGGAGCAAATCGCTTACTTAATACTGTATACTGTGAATGTGAATGAAATATTAATATAGGGTTTGCATTTCCACATAATATGTTCGATTATAAAAATATAATAGTAGTAGTAACAATTACCTCTAATATAAGAGTACATATAAAAAGACCCTTTGAAATATCTATTTTATTTTTAATATGACATCTAAATAGTATTTCTGACATAAATATTGCACAGGGAGTAATTACAGGATGTCTGAAATCGGACGTTGGAAATATCAAAGAAACCAATTTAAAGAAAATAAGCTGAAAAAAAGATATTTATAAGAAGATTATAATTAATACTCTTGAAAATATATTTTTAATATAGTTATATGTTAAACATACTGTATCTAGGCCAGGGTATCTCTTCTTATTTTTCTCAAAGTCATTGTGCTTTTCTTTGATTATTCCTTGTATAACAGATTTGGCATTCTGTGAATTTAGATGAGCAAGATCGTATAAAAAAGGAGATAATCTGAAATAAGTATGTGTAATATAATATAGATATAATACAAGTAACTAAATTTTATTAGAAAGTTATATATTACCTATCCATAATTTGGAAACCTTTAACTATACTTTCAACATCATTTCCTATAACATGATCATTTACATGTTGTAATAAAAACAAAAATAAATTTGATAACTTTTCTTTATCTGTATTATTCAGTGACCAATGATTACACTTAATTATACGATCTACGATAATTGACTGGTAATCAGCATTATAATTTTGCAAATATTCTTGTAACTCTTCAAAACTTTCTGGTACTTTATAAGTGTAAGGTAATTCCTTCCTTGCACTTTCCATGATATTTTTCATTTTTAAAAGATCATCTCTAATTTCTTGCTCTCTAGTCTCATTATCCAATTTCAGAACACTAGTTTTTGATTTCCCTTTTGAACCAATTATCATATTGCTTTTGTTTAACTCTTTTTCTTCTTCACTAGAAGATTCTGATTCTTTCAAATCCGATAAGTTATCTTCTTCAGAACTTTCAGATTCTGAGATTTCATCGCTACAACTTTCAGCTAATTCACTTTTGACAGAATTCTTTTTCTCTATTTTCCTTTCTTTCTTAATAAGGTCACTCATTGCAGTAGTATTTAATTGTTTATCTTCCTGGATATTTATATTGTCTTCATTATTTGAACCTTCTTGTATATCTTTAATTGAATTTTCTCCATCATCATCTGCTGGGATTTGGTCATTTATAGTTTCTAGCATAAAACCATCATCAAGATCATCTGCAGATTTGTGTTTAATCTCATTACTTATATTATTTACAAGTCCTTTCATTCTTGCCAACCGATCTGCTTCTAAAGCTTCCAGTTTCTCCTTTTCCTCTTTTACAATCTCTTCTTCAGATTTTAATTTATCTGACGGTGTACCTTTAGCCTCAAATTTCAATTTACGTACTGCAATATCGTAATCATCAGCCTTTGTCTCTGTAGTTTCTTCTTTAACACTCTTATTAGTTGATGAAACAATTGGAAGAAGATCCCTCCACTCAGAATCAAGTTTTTCTGTTAAATCTATAGTTTGTTCACGTATTTTCTGTTTCTCAGCTTTGCGTTTTTTTGATTCAGCTATAAGCTCATCTATAAGATCTTTTCTAGATTTTTCAGATCCTGATTTGGATAAAATTCCACCACCAAAGTGAGCTTCACCAACAAACTTATTATCCAGTTTACCAGTTCTACTCTCATCATCACTATATTCATCATCACTTTTTGGGTCATCAAATTTTTCAATTTCCTCTAAAGTTTGACCCCTATGTGTTAATACTTCATCATCATTCAAGTTATAAATATTCTTTTTTTTATGAGCTCTTATACGTTCTGCTGCAAATCTGGCCAATGCTTTATCGTCTTCGCTCAGGGATAAATTCTTTTCACCTATACGCTTGTCTAAAAATAAATTATCCTTATTTTTTAATTTGTATTCTTGTAGAAGCGTCTGTTTTCGCTTCTTGATTGCTTTAGCACGTGATACACCTGGGAGACCATCATCCGTCTTGCTCTTTCTACCCAACACATTTTGTTTGTTCTTATTTACATGCACTTCGAATGGATTCAAAGATTTTTTCTTTTGTTGATTACGTATTTGTTGGGAAACTTCCGATAATAATTTCTTCTTTGCTTTAACCATTTTTATTTCTTGCTTTTAACGTATGTATTTTCAAAAAAATTTTAATTTAATTTTAAGAAATTTTAATTTATATGATAATTATCATTTTGTAATAATTTATATTATTGCGAAATATATATGGATCATAATTAACATCGTTTTTTAAATAAAGCGTATTTCTTTAAATATTATAATCATATACATTTATAAATACAAAGTACAATTTTGAATTCATAACCTATCTTATTCAAAGAAAGATATATTAAATTATTCAGTGATCATAAAGCTTTAAAATCAAAATACAGTGTGTTCGTGGTATTGCAAATTAAAATAAGGCGTCGTTGTTCAATAACAATGTCGTGAAAAACTTTGTTCGATAAGTTTCTCTTTAGAATTAAACGCGTTACCACTACTCACGTGTATATGTATATTTTAGTTTGGAACTATCAGGAAACGGAAATCAAGACATCATTCTCACGAAATTGTCAAGATCTTTTGAGTCATAGAAACACGTATGTAAAATTTTATTAATCACATTACGTTTCAAATCAATGTAAAAGTAATATCATAATGATACAGTAAAGAAGAAAATAGGTAAAAATGCCAATAATTCGGCAAAAATATTAATATATCTATATATATCTATTTGCATTTATTTTATAAGTAGTAGGCGAATATTTTAAATAGATATTGAATAAAGATATATTAAATGCTATATGTATTTAATGATTATACCATACTTTATTTGTAAATTTCATATTTAAGAAATAATTTCCCGTAACTTATCTTCTATTATATAACTTATATTTTTATTTTATATTATTTTGAATTTTCGAAAAACAGCAACTAATAGAATTTGTTAATTATAACGCCATCATTTGATAACACGTTCTCAATTATATAATACATATATTTTTATTGTTTAAACAATATAAGATTATAAACTAGTTATAATTATATACTTTTTCAGTTAACGGAAGTATCTTAATGTAAATATATTTGTATGTTACTAAATAGTGTATTTCACTAATCTGTTTTGGGTACTTTAACCTAACCTAAACATAGTATTCAATGGAAGCGTAACAAGTGATTTAAATAAATTTCATTTGAAAAATATAAGTTTAAGTGACTTAACAACGCCTTCAGACACATTTATAAACATGATACAAAGATACAGAAATGCAATATGTATTTTTGGGAAGTATATGCAGGTAATTTCAAACTTTATTAATGATATAATTTTATCAATTTAAAATGTCAGTTTTTTATAATGATTGTTTAACTGTAAAACATATTTTACTGGTTTTTAGAATAATCTACCAGTAATGTTAGGTCCTATTAATTATCTAGTTCCTAATGACAGTTCTCAACAAGTCAGAAATATAAAGAAACATTTCAATCAAAAGTATCGCAAAGAAAGGGGAAAGAAAGTCATTAAAATAAAATTACCTACATTTGATGATGATGATGATAATACTAACAGTAAGCTAAGAACAAAGTTGAAAGAAGCTGGAATTCTACCACAAAAAGAGTGGTCTGAAAGACCAGTTTTTATTAGCTGTACACCTACAATATTTGAAAGTTACATTGCTCCAGAAGGTGATGGAAAATTTTCTCCCATTAGCACTACGGTACATAATATATTTATTTATAGCATAATATAATTAATAAAGATTGAATTAGAAATAGAAATAGAAGATTGAATTGACAATATATTCAAAATATTTTTATATGTAATGTCTAGGGTGCGAAACAAAAGTTTGAATTTATACAAAAAAAGAGTAAATCTTTTATGGACCTTAGAAAAATTAAGTCATATGAGGACAACTATTCATCTGATACATTTAGAGAAAACCTATTAAATATTTATAAAAAAGCACACGAAGCTTTATGTCGGTAAGAAATGTTCATTGAAATTTATTTGGAATACATTACTTCAAAGCTGATCACATCATATATTTATGCTAATGATAGTTTAGATTAAGTTATAAATTTATTGTATTTACAGTAAAGATCAAGATGAAATACTACAATATGTTACAGAAACTGCATATCCTGTATGTCTCGATATATTTAAATTTAATGTTGTTTTCTTCATATAATGGTGTGAATATACTGATAGATATCATTTTATTTTAGTTACTGATACATAATGTTGAGAACAAAACAATTGTATGGAAATTTTTGGAATCTTTGGAGCCAGCACGTATCGTACATGCTAGAGTAACAAATCTGATTACAAAGAGCAATTTATTTGCACAAGTCACTATTCGTTTTCATACTCAACAGGTTTAACAGCAGATCTTAATATTGTATATATGTATGGGATATGTATAATATTTAGATTATTACATGAAAAATTAATCTTTTAGCTTCTCTGCATTTATGATCGATTTGGACGAGTGTTATTAGGTAGTGAGACAGTGAGGAAAGATGTTTTGGATTATATAGTATTTGAGAAACATATATCCAATGTATATGGTACTTGGCGCATACACGGGAAAATTATACCAAATTGGCTAACACCGAAAGAAATATCGACATCTACTTACATCTTGCCAAAGAAAAAGGAAGAATCCTCATCATCTGATAGCGCTGTTGAATCGGTTGCTCAAGTGGTACCGCCAGAAACTGTAGGTGAACAGCATACTGATGCAAAACCATAATAATTGTATTTCATGTACAAATTCCAGTTATTAATTGATGAATAAAATACTTTTAAAACAAAATATTGTTTGATGCAAATATGAAGATTACAAACTTTTCAATAATATATCTCTAAATTTTTATTAATTTTTACAACTTTTTACAATAATTTTCACAATTTTCTTAGGATATTTTCTTAATTTTGCAATAAAATATTATATTTTCAAACAAAAGAATTACGAATGATATTAGAAGCCCACCGATGAAGATCATTAATGTTAAATACACTTGTTCTAAGATAATTGGTTCTGTTACATTTAGTGTCTCTTTTTCAACGTTCTTTGACTCTATCCAGCGATGTTTCAATAGTTTGATAAAGCCAACTTCATATAATTTCAACATTCTATATAGTAAAAATAATCAAATTATTCTATTTCTTTGTGAACCAAATAAATTTGTACAATATTATGAAGAATATACACATATAAATATTAATGTAAAGTTAAAATATTTACCCGATATCAATAGACCTTCTATGTGTAAAAGTCTTCGAAATTCCGGGAACTATCCATGAATAAAGTAAAGGAATTCCTACGGGATTCAATCGACAGAAGTACATTCCTCTAGCTTTTTTTAAATCTTCACTTTCGAATATTGTGTATGGCTTATTAGATGTACATATTTTTGTATACATCTCCTCAATTGTATCCATAACAATATATCGTTTCATGTCAAGAACTTTTTTGTATACAGGCGATGTTCCTCGCTAAACTCAAATAATAAAATAATCATATTTAAATAAAATAGCTAAGCATAATCTACATCTTTACATTACATTTTATATTGTAATTACAATTTCTATTATAGAAACTCGATTCATGAGTTGTTTATGGTATTTTTATGATATATGTTTCTCAAAATTTGCGTGAAATTATGTCTAAATAAGATACCTGATACCTGAAGATATTTAATATATACTCACTTATTTTCTTATTTCCCTAAATTTCTGATGATTTATAGTAATTGGAATTGAGAGACTTATAACAAAAACAGCCTTTGTTATATTTTTCAACTTCTCAAATAATTATACATCCTATATAATGGTCAGAAACTTATGAATGACTTACGCCTTGATTTATTCAATAAAAATTAAACAATTTTATATAAATAATCCTTGTCATGGTTGCACAACTCAATGACTTAAATAGAATCCTACTGTGATCTAATTACAGATAATTTACAGTAATTATATAATACGATAAATATTTTGTTTAAAAGAACTGAAACGTATTGGTCAGAAATTCGTATTCTTTCGTTTTCCTAGAAGAAAACAAACATGGGCAAGGATCGTTTTTGTTATGAGCTCTTGATTCAGGAAAAATTACGTTTTCGTACCTCGATAATAAGATTTGGTATAGAACCATTTAAAGTTAAAATTTTGTACGAAGTATTATCCAAAAGAGATTCTATATCGTTGAAAGGAGGTGTGAAGGTAGTTTGCGTCATATAGCCTATTAAAAGGGCACTGAAAGCGGTTCTGATCAAACAAGAAAATAAACCCAACCATAATTCTATTATCCTTGAGCTTCTGGTCGAAGAAGATGGAAAGAAGCCTGTAAAAAATTAGAGCTTTCATTCGTAATAAATTAATTGTTTAGTGAAAAGCTGTAGTAATAAATGCAAAAAAATTTAAGATGGTAAAAAAGCGAGAACAATATTTTTTAATGAAAGGCGTTAAAGTTTGTGTATTGATGAATTGTTTTCTATTCAATTTTTACACAGACACAACTGTACACAAGTGTACATTGATCCAGCTTTTAAAAGAAGACTTCAGTTTCGAAAGAGATACTTTTACTTTTCTTTAATTTTCTTTTTTTCAGTTTCTTTCGCTTTGGTATTGTGATAATGTAAATTATTATTAATTATAGGTGTTAATAGTTATTACTATGTTAACACGTTGAATGCCACGCGTGTTTTCAAAGAAATCTCCGTCAGGCAACGCGTGCAGCAGTACCAAGCGTTCTCTGCTAGGTGCCCTCATCGATATTTTAGTAATGCGGTCGCACATGTGGTGGTCTCAAGAATGATCTCCCGTTTCGTTTGTTCGCAACATTAAAGCCACTAGCTGTTGTTGAATATAATGACGGAAAGTGTGGTATAAATTATTCCGACCAAATGGTTTTTTATGCCACCACAATTAGAAAAGGAATCAAATGGTACAGAAAACTTGGCATTCAACTCCTTCTGGGAATTTCTGCTGTAAACGCTTTGACGGTTTATAAAATTGCAACAAGGATGAATATAAATATTATAATATTTAGACAATTATTAGTTGCAAAATTATTAGGGTTGTCTGAAAATACAAAAAATCTTTGTCTTCGACAGAGTCAGAATAATATCGCCGTTCGGAAAAATGATTCCGGAAGAAGCATTAGACGCGCATGCAAACTATGTTATGCGAATAAAAGACGTCGAATAGACCGAACAAAGGCACAAAAGAATTTGAAGAAAACAACAACTTATTGTCCAAATTGTCGCCAACAACTTCAGTTATATATAGAATGCTTTAAAGCTTTATATTCTAAATAATTTTTTAATAAACCATTTTCGTATTACTTGTATAACAATTCAACCGTTTTATTATTATGGAATATCTTTTCAAATACCTACGACGATCCCTCGCAAGTAGTCAAATAAGCGACACCCGAATACGGGTATCGTGGCAGTCAACGTGTTAATAACGCGTATTGTACGGTATAGGTAGTAATAACAATCGTGCCTTGTGTAAATAAAAGTTTGTAATCGCAAAGAGATTTTCGTGAAGAAGAATTTTAAGCAGATTAAGTTTATATTTTATGTGCCATAATTTGCGCTAATGTATTTTTTCTTACTTTGTCCGCAGATCATGCCAAAGTTATAGAAAAAATGATCCTTCAAGTCAGTCTGCAACTTCTTAAGCATGATTCTCGTCTCGACCTTGTGAGAAAGATAGCTGCACATGCTCAATAATAAGTATGTTATCAGAACTGCGTGCCAAACTCTTTTGGAGAATAATTTCACCATCCAGGTAGGTACGTGTTTTACTTCTCGTTCAATATATAGCCGATATCTGTAAGTAAATTATGATACTGTACATATTTGAAGACTATACGGAAAAAGCATGATACTTATTGATTTTCTGGTTTTAAGTTTTAATATCATCTGATGGTTAAAAGAATATTTCTACCTATCAATGGCTAACATTACGTTAATGTATCATTTCATTATTCTTTTTTATACTATTTTTCTTATACCCTCTTTATTGCTTTTATTTAACGGGCGAATGTGACTTATGATTGGTTGAAAAAATAAACGTACAGAAAAAAGAAGAACATTTTACGATTATATATATTATGTTTAAAAATAAATGAAAAATCCAAGAAACTTCGTATAAGACCAGAATGGCTGATATTGTGATAATCAATATCCTAAAAACATTGAAAAATATATAGGTAGCGAGAGCATATGCATAATCGCTGAATTAATTTTAAACTTACTTTCCTATAAAAGACAGACGGCGTGGCTTATTATTATCTTTTTAATAAGATGATAATTTATGATTCTTCGATGCTTATTCAAAATAGTAAAATGAATTTATTTGCAATGAATTGCTAACAGATAAAAAAGATTGAGAGTAAAGTTTGTGTCTATAGAATTTGTTTTTATAATTCATGTTTATAATATCCATAATTAACATCAACATCATTCTTTTTACTATAAAATACTCTTACTCGGCTTTCCATAAAGGCATCGTCATCTGGGTAATAGTCAATCTCTTGGGATGAGCTTCCATCCTCGGTATTACATCTGTTTTATTATCTGCAATATACTTTAATAAACCAGTTCTAAACATGCCATCAAGATCTGACGCCCCTGTACTCTTCTCGTCCGTCAGAATCGGTTTTATTCTAAAAAGTTTGAATTTCCCAAAAATCTGTGTCTTTGTTGGTTTAATATCTAATGTCAGATTCATTAAATAAGAGAAATAGAGAGTTTGGCATTACGTGAAATTTAAATATTCGGACAAAATATTCCAGATCTCGCCTATAATTCCGGTGATTCGTGTTCCATTACCTACGCTATTGATAAGGTTCTTCTCCTAAAGAAACATCATAAAATATGGTATAAATGATAGTAATTCGAATAATGCCCGACTCTATGGTTGAGTAAGTTCAACATTTTATGGATTCTTAACAGAAATTCTTCATTCATTTAAAGACATCTTTAAATAGAAGCTCAAACATTAAAATAAAATTTCTGTAATAAAATTAATATAATAAAATATATATTACATAATATTATGTTAATATATAATATAAAAATATAAATATGTAAGAAAATTTTATTTTGATGTTTGGTATAAATTTGGTACAAATCATGCTTCAACAGGTATAATAGAATCGAATTAAAATAAAATTTATAATGATCCTGTTATCGCATAATTCTGTATAATTTGTTCAGAGAATTCAGTGAAATGACAATGCTTTCTGATTTCCATGATTCGATTGCTGTTTGTGATCTTCCAGCAGAAATTTATATAAAATGAGTCAGAAAAAAAGCAGCTTCAACTTTACAATTATGATTATTATCAGCCTTATAATACTCCTTCAGAAAACGGGAAACATTATTTTTACCTCGTAATAAGAGAACCTAACGATCCTCCCTTGGAAATCGTATATTTCCTCTCCTCGACTTTGGCTCAGCACTTCGTTGTTTACAGCTGCGAAAGCTGGGATACTGAAAATCGGTACAAAATCCTGTAGTTTCTTGTCCCATATCACTCCGTTCACTGATCGAACAGGTCTAAGTAATTGGTGAATCATCACGAGTAGTAGTATCTTTCTCATGAAGAAAATGTTTCTTGAACCGTATTGCTTGAAGAACGACAATGGTAACGTTTGTTCTTGCTTTAACGACGTTTGTTTCAACCACAATCGCTAGCAGGAGGTTTCATTATACATATTGATGTTGCTCGATATTTTCGTTTTAATGCGATATGATTATCTTCTAATCGATCAAATCATTTATTTTCTGCTGTTTTATTTGGTGGCTAGTCGTAAGGTCGATTTTAATCAGTGTAATCATTTTAAAAAGTTCCGTCTCTCGTCTTTTCTTCTATCTATTCTGCTTTTCGAGTGTAGTCTAATTCATTTAGACTACAGGATGTACAAGAAATCACTTAGAATACTATTTCGAGATATTTGAGATTTATCGTTAGATAGTTGAAACTATCCTTCATTTATATAGCTGGCTATATAATCAAGCTGATATCGTATAAATTTCATTTTTAATATTAGAATAGAGTAAGAAGGAAGAAGTTTTACACACATTGAAAGACATTATGTTGTAGTTGTGTTGTGACACGTGAAGTAATTATATATGCAATATTTTATTGAAAGTTTTAATTGGATATAAATAAAATAGATATAGGAGCTTGTTCATATCTATTGGATAGAAAAGAAATATGAAAAAATTTATAATTTAAATGCAAAATTTTAATTTTACGTAAGTAAATTCTTTGCTTTCTGTAAATTAGCTATCTATAGATATTGTTCAATTCAATTGAATTTAGAATAAGGAAAAATAAAAGAAACTTTCGATTAAATGTTAAATTAAATTCGAAGGATGAACAAATTTTTTTTACTAAATTTATTATCAAATTTTAAAATATTCTATTCAATATTACGTAATATTACAGAAATTATTCTTTTACTTTTCCAGTCATTCGATAGTTAATCTTCCTTTTTTCATGCAAGTTTTCCCATTTACTATACATGATTTCAAAGTTCTATAACAAATTTAAATAATCTTTCCAATAATCCACATAATTACGCGTTATTATCTACACTGTTAAGATTGAACACAACGATTAAAATTAATCGCGTGTCACATATCAAGCTGCCATTTCAATAAAATAGTTCCAGCTAATATTGCTAACGAAACGTCACGGTAAATTGCTCTAACATTTGCTTCGGTAAATGTTATCGTGTCTCACGATCTCGCGTTTCTGCAACACAGTCGATGCTAAACGCTACGATTTCATACTGATAAATCGTTGTAACATGAAAACATACCTACGATTTAGGTCAGTGATAGAAATGCATTTAGTAATGTAGATCGACTTCATAATACGAAATTTTATTCATTGCCAGGTTAATGGAAAAGAAATCGTATAAAATGGGACTTCTTTTCTGTTACTGAGATTTCCACTTGGAGTTTCTGCAATTTAGAACGAAACGCTACATATAGACGTTGAGAGACAGCTCAGACGGATGTATTTAGTGGTAACTTGAAAATTATAAATACGCCAAGTTGATGGGTCACATTTAGGACTTAGATGTGCATGTGTAAATCTAGCGTGGTCAATATTAAGACTGTTCAATATTAGGTAAATATTCACAAAATTTCATTTTATTATCGAAAACGGTCTACACAGAAGTACGCAATTTCCCCAACACTATTTATATTTAATAAAGTGCGAAGGACCGAGACTTTCTTCTCAAGTAACCCAGACTTAACCGAAACTCATTTCTGATTAGCTTAAAATTACTACGAAAATGCGAAATAATTTTTCGATAAACCTTTTTTGATGATAAGTCTTTAATAGACTTTTATACTACTCAGGATGATGACCATGACAACATATTAAAAGTTATGAAAATCAGAAGTGATTCCCTTTTTGTGAATATTTACTCAATATCGTTTGTTATTTATTTTAATTAGGAAAAAAGAAACGAGGGTGAAAAATGTTGTATTACCATATCTCATTTATTATCATTTATCATAGCTACAACAGTAATTACGTAAGCTCCTTTCTACAAAAGAATATTAGATTTTCTAATGAAAGTATTATGAGGGAAAGAACAATACCAATAAAAAGCATCTCAAAAATTAGATAAACTTGATTTATGTCGATCCTTTTGAAAGGACTCCTTTCTATATTGTTTCTGCGATAGTTCATCCAGCGATCTTTTAAGATATCTATTAGGCCAACTTCGTGTAATTTTATTATTCTGAAAACCATAATTCGATTAAGAAAAGTAAGAAAAATAGCACGAAAATGTGTCCCCTTTCAAACCATTCAACTTTGACCCGCGATATTTATCACTTGTATACGTATATTGCAACACTTATCACGAAACTTTTTGAATTTTGAAATCGAAAACTGTTATCGTGATTATAATAGTGGAATTTGAAACGAGTTTGTATAGAAATTACATGACATTTATTGGGAACCTGCACTTTGTAAAAAACTAGTATAGAAAATTAGTATTAGCAATGTAATGCAATTTAAAGATTTTGCGGTCTTGATAAATATTCGGAATTATTAATATAGTGAATTGACTGTTCATAAACTTTGGTGATTTTTACCAAGCATTTGTTTTCCATAAATATCTTGTAATTTCTACATATGTACAGTTTTAAATTCGTTTGACGTTTTATCAATACAGTCACCACGTTGTCGTGTCTTATTACAATGTTACAGTTAATAAATTTCTAGCATTGTTCGATTACTTTCGTGAGTCACTGTATAATATATTTTCATTTTCTAAATTTCGATATTCAAAATTAAACAATTTTTTAGAGCTAATTATTTAATTTGTCAGAAGTATATTTACGATGTGTCGATGGAACGTTTGTACGGAAAACGTTTTGGTACACCAAATCCAATCCAAGTTTGAAAATAATTTTTTCCCACTGGTACGATCGGACAGAAATCTTTGCTTCTTGAATATGCTTTGTTTTCGTTCTCCAAAGTGGCGATTAATTTTTTGCCAGAACAAACTTCCTTGTATATGAAACTTAAATTTTTCTCAAAGAAGATACGTTCCGATAATTTGTAATTGTCGTACATTGGCAAATGAATGGCATTCTGAAAGTACATTATCGAGTCAACATTAAATAACTGTATAGGGGACGAACTGTTGAAATTCATGTTTTTGAAAACCACCTCTTTTTTCCTTTTTATTTCTTATTTAAAATACTTTTGGAAAATACAGATAAAATCATTGAACAAACAGCATAACGAAATAAAAAAATTGGATTTATACAGAGTATTGTAGGAATTTGAAGTCTGCCCTAATACCTTTACGAATTCGTAGATTATAGATCCTTCGAAAATTAGAACGTTGTATTTCGATTGCTTCAACAACGTGTCAAAATCGACAAACGGTGGTGTCATAGACCGATTTGTCATTCGATAAATAAGATTAGAGCTGAAAATCAGCAGCATCAACCAAGCGAATAAAAATTTCGATGTGGATAATATCTTGCTCTGATCACAAAAACCTCGCGGAAGATATCCTGAAAATATTAAACACAACGAAATTCTTCTGAAAATAAATCTCGTGTTTTTAGCTATTTCATAGAATAATCGATTTACAATATTGAAGAATAAATTTAGAATAATTCTACTTTTATAATTGAACTCCAGTAAGTTTTATTTCATTTAGAAATAGTGCGATAAATAGCTAGTATAGTAGCTAAAATAATAGAATTTATAGAAATTAATAAACTTTTGGAATTGTCAAATTAAGAGAATAATAATAGAATAAGAAATAATGAAACCTTGACAGCACATTATGGAATATGTGTAAAAGATATGGTCGGCGAAATTGAAGTATCCACTCCTTGACTTTGATTGTTTATTTCTTTTGCGATTTTTGCGTGATCCATATTGAAAAATGTAACCAGCGACAGCAAATATCAGGATTAGAAAAATGTGAGTGCACAGAGTTTCGCGTGTAAACATGCTCAACAGCCACCTGTTGTCGTA
The DNA here is from genome assembly GCF_910591885.1 of Bombus terrestris. Lineage (NCBI taxonomy): Eukaryota > Metazoa > Arthropoda > Insecta > Hymenoptera > Apidae > Bombus > Bombus terrestris. The sequence goes on from NC_063276.1 coordinate 7,734,818, forward strand.
TTCGTATTTTGGCTTTATATGCAATCGGTACCTGTTTAACGTGTGTCAGTCAAATAAGTCATAATAAATTATTTAACAAATGTTACCAAACTAACGTGACTAACGTAAATAATAAACATGATAAATTTAATCTTGAATTGGTATCACTGCATCATAGATGACCACATATTTACGTTGTCTATATAGCATTACAACTTTAAGTATGCATTAATGATGTAAAAAATTGTAATTGATCTTTATTTCTTTTTTTAAAGTCAAATTATTTAAAGAAATATCCATTCAGAGATTAATAGAATTTTTTTAAAGTTAAATAATTTAAAGAAATATCTATTCAGAGGCTAATAGAATCGTTTAATGTAATTGTTAAAAATGACAACGTGAGTTCGCGCTCACCATCCATATGCAGATGCGCTAGTTACAATAAATAGTAACTAGAAGATAGTTCCAAATATAATCGACAGGTTTAAGATATTCTTTTGTTTTTATCCCTAGCCCATGTAAGAAAGTACAATAAAGTTTTTCGGCTTAGAACGGTGTGATAGATTTATCCACAGAATAAAATAATAACTATTGTGATTCTACCTCTAAATACAGAAATAACAACAATAATTTTTAATAATAAAAATAATTTTCAACTAAAAATTTATTTAAAAAGAGATTTCCTACTTGGTATTCCAAACGGGTACAGTATAGTCGAATAGATTCGTGCGGAGAGCATAATATCCTGTTCGCAAAATCACTTGCGTTTCATTTCGATCGAGCAACCCCATTACACCGTTGTAACTTCCGTTTTCCAAGCGTTCTCCGAAGTGATGTTCTCCGTATTTCACTGGTATCAACCTAATCCAATAACTCGATGCTTTTTACCTTAAATGCTCGTTTTAATATTTAAAAAATTTATATTATCAATTTAAACACCAAATTATCCAGCACTCGTACAAAATGCTATAGTTAGGATATACTTGATACAAGATAATATAGATAATCATCAAATATACAAGAGTAATTAATTTTTCTAGCAATATTATATTAACTTCTTATGGTTTGTGTTTCGATAATTAAAATGTTTAAAAATTTCCTATTAATTCTTATTTGTGGAAATTCCCGAATAATGTTGTAGATGTACAACCTTGAGAAAGTAGGATAGAATGGAATATTCAATTTTGCATTTTGTTAATAGAGAATCGGATGTTTTAATTGAACCTTAGATTATAAGAAAATAAGACTTTTTGTTAATTTAATTTAGTAGAGAGATTTTCTAGAAGTATTGAAATATTTCCTTAACCATAGGATAAAGTAAAATGGAACGCCCGCTTAAAGCCATGACAAAAGGTATAAAATTTGTATTTTTGTAAAAATTGCAAATGTAAGTTCTATAAGTATAATTAAATATGACATAATATTACAAACAACATTTAGTGCAGATAAACACTTTTAACTTAGTATAAGCATTACAATAGGTGTTCCGTTTTACTCTATATTAGTGAGTTCTATTTTGTTCTGCATGAAATAATTTAAGAAACATATAATACTTATATTTCAGTGTGAAATAAAAATATCGAGAAAATATCGGAAAACCTGAACATGCTTAAATAAAAATCCGATGACACTAATAAACTTTCTTGTTATGATTTGATTAATTTTGTAAGTCACTAAATATTCTGATTAAAACAATGAATAGTTGAATTTTTAATTTAAACACAATCTCAAATTACTTTTTCTATGTCTACTAGTTTTTAGAAATTGTTAACAAAACTTCTGAAATCTTCCTTCTTAACGTAAAAAATAATTTATACGTGATATGAAAAACGTACGTGAAATTGAGATGATATGCGAGCAGGTTCCATATATCGCCACAGATTCCAGTCACCTTCGTGTCGTTCTCATAAAACATAACTAAATCCTGTTCCTAAAGTATAACGATGAAGTATTCTTTGAGTCTCGCGGAACAACGCCTCGAATTTACGGGCAATTCATATGCTTATAAGGGATCTGTTTAAAACCTCGTAGTAAGAAGCTCTCAGAACTTTTCCACTGATATCTTTCATATGTAAATCTTGCCTCGTGGAAATCGTTTGTCTTCGGAAATCGCGGAATCTTGAATCATTGTACAGTTGAACGAAATCTTGTTGGTTCTTGTCCCAAATTATACTTTTCTCCATTTGACATTTTACACGGCAATAACGAAGGATTATTATGAACAGGGTTACAAGCATCTTTGATGTGTTTGCTTTTGCAACGCACATCGTGAATATCCATTAACCCGTTAGTTTCCGGTATGTACTGCGATTGTCCATCAGCGAAATATTACTGTTATAACGTAGAAGGGGGACCTTTCTACATTATGATCTTTTTACTAAGATAACGCGTCGAGAAGATACACGTTAAAAAATAATGCTTTTACGAATATTGATTGATTTTGATTTTTATCTCTGAAATTTGCAATAATGGTCGTAATTCAGGTCGAATCACCTGCAATTGTGTCACTGTAATTTCTTTTTGAATTCTTTTAAATATGTGGTCTTTTTTTAGATACAATAAAATACTTCGAAATTACTAATTTATCGATCTATGCTATAAAGTAATAGAAAATAATCTGAAAAATCATTATTTGCTATTTATTTTATTTAGAGAATTTTTTGTAAAGTATTTGCGAATTGTGTAATTATTTCTGACAATTAAGTACGTTAATAATGCTCATTTTAGTAAATAATATAAGTCATTTATTTTTTCACGCAAAAGACTTATATTAAGTTAAGAGAAAAGAATTGAAATTGTTTAGGAAGAGGAAGTCAATAAATACAATACGTACATATTTTAACATTTATTCAGGGAACATGTTGCTGCGGATTGAAAATAGATCGGGATCGAGGTGTGACAAGAGGGAAAAATGAAGTGATATCGCTTTCATACAAAAAACATGGATCGTATATATGTATACCGTACTTGATCGTGTGTATGTGTATATATATAGATATATATACATATATAAAGATCAAAGATTAAATATATAAAGATCTTACATTTATGATCCTTCTTCAAAACGATTGATATAAATTAACTTAAATCTAACGGATAACGAGCCCTCGATGCGGACGTCAGGATTACCATACAATTAATAATAATAATTAATAATAATACAAAGACCGATTCGTAGGCTCGTCATCTCTGAAAAAGAGTTCCGTTTTAACATAATACCTTATTAAATCGTTACTCTAATCATCTCGTTTAAATCGATTTTAAACATTTGACAGCTTTATCTCGGCTGACAAAACATCCCCCTTTGACTCTCCTCTCCTAATAGAAAATTATAAAAAGTATAATACAATCTTGTTTAAACACTCTCACTCTAGACTTCCATAACCTACAATTCGCTTGCTTACGATTCTAACTGTATAATTCACGCTATATCGCAACGAGTCAGGCGTTAATTCGTTTTATTATTATTCGAGTTTCACTAGAGACTAGTTTCGAACCGTTTATGAATACAGTTTGTAACGCCTGCTCCATATAATCGTAGATTCTACGCTCTATACATGAATAATATGATCCTGTATAATTTACATGTTAATAATGTTGACAACTTTTCAATAATTTCTTGGAAATTTCTGAGCTTTTGTAAGTTCTTACTATCAGTGCAATCATCAATATATTTGTCTTGAGTATCGTTTAACTGAATAGACTCTATAAAGAATATTAAATTCTGGCAGTAGTTAAGAGCACACGATCTTGCTTGGTTTTTTACGTAAAACGAGCGAACGATTTAAGATACAAGATTTTATGAAATGATGAAAAGAGTATGAAAAACATTTTGCTCTATATAATAAAGATGCGCGATTGGTTGATTGAGCATAATAATTGTTCACGTTCAGATATGATTCAAAATTGCTTTTCGTTCTTAAATGAATCATCACTGATAGTTTACGAATTTTCACAGATAAAGTTACTTTTTTAAAAATCTATTAAACGCACAATGAGATTGTGCTTTTCGCGTAATCGACTTACTGCTACAACGTACAGCCAATAATTGATTATTGTGCCATTTCTGGAGATAGATTTTCAGAATCGTATTAGATGGTGAATACCATCTGGCAGACACGCGATATTATATTTATATTACAATCTAGTAACAATAGATCAGTCGAGAAATTCACGGTTTCGCGTATGCAAAAATATAAATAAAATAGTATAAAAAGTCTCACAGAACTTGCTTAACTTGCGAAATTTTGTCGCATGAATAGTATCACTAACATTGTGACTATAATATAACGGAATATTAGATCTCGTACACTTATATAAAATTAATGGCATAAGATGTTATTAGTAAATATGTTTGATTACGTATTAACGTGATTTTCAATACGTTGAAAATATTATAAAACTGAAGATGTAACTACGAAATAATACAAGGGAAACGCGACAATATTAAACGGTACAGCCTACATCCTATACTGCATATATTCATATTTATACGTATGTATATTCCGTTACGTTGTATGTATGTATAAAAAATTCGTTAAGGTTGTACACCATGTTTTTTTACGTGTTTATCGACAATATAAAATATGTATATTCCAATTGAAGAAATAAATACGGAAACGTGGCAGTGATTAGGTATTGAAGAGAGAGTTACCTATCCTGTTTAACGAACGTTATCCGAAGCTTCGAAAATCGAATCGTACTTGCGAAACGAACGGTATAGATATATACCTTGTGTAACGATTACCATGAGTACATACAAAAATTGTTCAAGTGAACAATCTTCGTTCGTGTTCACTTCGATACCCTGGTCTCGGTAGTGACCTTACTGGGGTCTGGTAACCTGACAACTAGTTGCGCTCCATTTTGCATTGGTCTGGTTCCATTAGGAGTGTTTATCTTGTTCATCGGCTGAGGTGCTGGAGGCAATACTTTCTTCGCTCCGCTTAATTTTGGCGAACAACACTGTTTATCATCGAAATCGTTCAAATTGATGTTTGTCGTCTGATTCGGATAAATGGGAGCCTTCATGGGCGTGCCGTGTTCATTGAAGCCGCAATTTGATCTCTGTTCGACGGAATTCGCGTTCTGAAAGCTCGGCGGCAGCATCTTGATCCCATTGCTGTGGTCGTTCAGGTTACAGAATGGTTGCTCCGTGTTCCCTTTGAAGTTCATATCCTTTGGATCGCATTTGTATATTGGCGCTGATAGCTGCGTAGAATTGGTTTTATTCGTGCTTTTATGACTGCTTCCGGAATAGCTGGTGATAGATTCGTTACAGAAATCGCTCAGGTAAGTTTGGTTTATGTACCAGTTGTGCAGGCGATGGTGAATCTCCGGGAACTGCGGTCTGCGGTTGGCCACCTCGTGCCAGCACTCTATCATTAGGCTGTAGATCATCGTCGGGCAATCCTCCGGGCATGGTAACAATTGCCGTGATCGAATCATGTCTATTACCTCTTGATTATTATACCCGTAATATGGCTGTAAATTAAACGTGCAATATTTAAGTATAATTTTTTAATTCCATAGTGTTATTATTTAACATTATTTCATTACCTGTAAGCCATAACTATAAATTTCCCATAATACGACTCCGAAACTCCATACGTCGGATTCTGTCGTAAATTTTCCGTAAAGGATTGACTCTGGTGGCATCCATCGAACGGGCAATAAACTTTTGGATTGAACTCTATAGTAGTCGCTACTATATATATCACGAGATAAACCGAAATCGGAAATCTTTACAGTTAAATTGTCTCCAACTAGGCAGTTTCTCGCGGCCAAGTCTCGATGAACATAGTGATGACTGGCTAAATATTCCATACCTAATATGATATCTTGATTTAGTAAATTGTATAGATATATGTAATAAAACTATAAATTCCAAATTGATCTAACCAGATGCGATTTGTAAAGCAATGTGTAAAAATTCTGGCTGCTCTAAAATTTTTCCGCTTCCATTGTTTAATGGAACGTCTGATCTTGGTGAATGACAAATGAGAAACTCGTGTAAATCCCCTTGGGTCATGTACTCAAACAACATACACATTGGTTCCCCTTTCAATATTACGCCCAGTAGGCAAATAATGTTTGGATGCCTTAGGTCTGTCATCAGATCAACTTCCCGTTTGAAGTCGCTTTGTGTTTTTGGGCTTGCATTCTCTTTTAACGTTTTCACTGCTACATAAATTGGCGGTTCACATTTATTGCCGGTTTGTAATTCACCCTTGTATACCTTTCCTAGAAAACGTTCAGAAAATTATAGTTTATGTAAAGTGTGTATAAAAAGGAAATATAAAATTATTCTATTTCATGCATACCGAAAGCTCCTTCTCCAAGTTCTTGCAAAAGGACAACATTATTGGTAGTAAATTGCGGTACTCTATTATTGGACGTTCGACTACTACCGCTACTTAATGTTCCTGTTCCTGGAGTTGTATTACCAGGACCAGCTAAAAGAGAACTCATTTCCATAGGTTGCGTTGTACTTCGTCTTCCGTCGTATATATTTTTATCACATTGTATACCGGTTAGCATCTTTAAATAAAAAATAAAGTATTAATTTGTATTGTTATTGTTAGTAGAGAAACTTTTCATCCAGATTCATTTAAAATATAGTTTTCAAATTAGGTAAAATTCTACCTTATTTGATGGCAAATGATTCATTTGCCTTCTAGATTTCCTGCTTCTATAGCAGCAGCAGTAACAGACTAATATGACAACAAATCCTCCTGTTAGTACAAAACCAACGACTGCATAGATCCATAAGTTTTCAACTGTGAAGAAAAAAGTTATAGTGTACTTTTATACTAATGAGTAATATGTCCTTGATTGTTTATTTAATTATCACAACTTACCACATTTAGGTATGTTACAAAATTCTTTTTGCGGCTTACTATCGACATAAACGTAACACCACGGTTGTAATTCTTTATCGCCTGGATTACGGCAGTATGAATGCTTTCCAGCTAATTCGGGATAATCGGAAATCTGGAGATTAAATTCACCATGCGACCATTGCATACATGGTCTTCCACTAATGCTTGTCTTCACAATACCACGATAAGACTTTCCGCTTCCCCAGTAACAGTAGTCATCTACAAAAAAATGAAACAACGCTTTACAATACAATAATATAGCTTTATTAATTAAGGTGCTGTTAAAGAAGTTCAATACGTACTTTCCTGTACATTGTTTCCTGAGGAAATTCCAAGACTTAAACAATCACGAGCCTCGGGGCTATCTTCCATTGGTAAATCAGAACAATCAACTAAAGGCACTTGATGACCAATCAGTGGATGTCTTTTAGCAATTGCGTATTCTTTCTTACACAAATCATTTTCTAGCATTTCACATTCTTGCCGACAGATCCTGCGTAATTTACGATTGATCTCGTTTCTACTAGATGACTGTGCTTCTCCATAGCTTTGATTTATTATCTTTTTGTTGGAAGCTTTCCCATCCTTATATGGATTGAATTCTGAGCCAGGACCTAATGTAGGACTACGTTTTCTGGGAATGCCATGAACTCCTGTAATATCATCTGCATCATCCCCATCACCTGCGTCTCTTGACAAATCACCCTGATTCGAATTCAGAAAATGAAATAAACTTGCGCTAGCTTCAGAATTTTTAAGTTTAAGAATACTGGCAGGGTCACGACATATTGGGAATGCAGAGTAACATAATGATGGTTTTGCATAACCTTCGCAATTCGATGAGACCTCACTGAAACATAAACAAAAATTTATTTTGTTCTAGTATGATGAAATTGCAAACATATACAATTCACTTACTTTGAGTATTTGATAACACCAAAAGCTTTCATTAGTTTATCATCAAGCAGTTCTTGGGTCATTGGATATGGAATATAAACAGATTGATTTCCTAAAAATTGTGCACATGTTTTCCCTACATACACCTAAAAGAATGAGTTAAGACTTTAATACAGGATTTATAACTTAATGACCAATTTAAGACTTTATGATTGCTTACGTACCTCGCATTTTCCTTCATGATTGTCTTTTCTCCCAGGAGATAACTGCATATTGACGTTTCTAAGGCCGCCGATTGTATGAACGTCGATAGTACTAGATTGAGAACTAGTTGGTTGTGGACTTGGTGATAATATACTAAATGGATTTGTCGATGCCAAATGAGAGATGTGAGGAGTTGACATTCCAGTTCCTGAGAGATCTAATCCATCTCCAGGTCCAATGCTGTTAATAATACAAAACAAAAAAGCATTTATTTCAATATATTCATTGAATAACATAGAAATTTACAGAGTAAATTTGGTAGGTTAGAAGTACAAAAACGTTTTGTTTTATTATTTCAGAAAATGATATATTTCTATCATAATGGAAGCATATACAGATTCATTTGCTGTGCAAAGTAAAAATATCAATTTGTTATTTCATTGCGTGAACATTTTATGTCATGATTTTTAGGAAGATACATGATTATTTTCTCCAAAACATAACCTTCAAGCATAAAACAAACACAACTATTAATAGATAGAATGTCCTGATTCATGAAATAAAATGTTTTAAAATAAAAATAAAATAACACAAATTTATATTTTCGGTTCTTTATTTAACGAATATCAGTTACATTCTTGTATGTTTACTGTCGTACAAAATTCGCGGCAGTTTCTATAACCTCACTGAAAAAAACAAACAATGATCACCTTGTTTCTGTAACATTTGTAACATTTTTGACACTATGTATGGCACGTACAAAAATACGAGTATTTTGTAACAATACTAGGTACAAGAGTAGCTTCATATTTATAAATTATCTTTAAAAATTTTAACAGAAAAATCTTATGTCATTTAACACCACACCCGGCGTCCATTTGTAAACTGACGCTAATCGCAGTTTTTAGGCGGTGAAATAAAGAATCACCAATTAAAAAAAAATAGTAGCTGTTTAAAATAGATACGTGATAACAATTTATGATAACATAATTTTAATACAATAACAATGATTACTTGACATTTTTTAAATTTAAAGTATTTAACTTAAAATTTCTCTTAAATATTAGAGATTTTTTTAAAAGTATATAAATGTTCCAAAATACCCTTTTTTTCTGGTATAATAGTCGATGTCATTAATTATCAAATATAAATTTAAAAACAGTATCGTTTATCATTTATTAATCTAAAATGTTATTTACTGAAAGACGTCATACTGTATAATAAATGTTACGTAAATTTAATATTTACCCTTCAATAAAATCGCCACCACCAATCATGTCCGGTGAAAATCTATCATCGTCCGATGTTTGACTAATGGCGTGGTCGGGATGCACAGGAACTGTAAAATAAATTATTATTTAAATTAAAAACATATTTTCTATGAAACGCATTAATATACTTAAAAATTTAATTTACATTTCACGGAGGTTTATAAATATTTCATATAGTTTCATATTATTCTCTAAATACTTTACAACATTTGATACGTTTATTAAACATTTTTATTCATTTATGCCACGTATATTATTTCTTTAAATAACAGTTTAAAAATTGTTCATTTTTTATTACAATGCCTAAGCTGGTCAATTATCCTCTTTTCAAAATCGTATCAGTTCAAAATTGGCCTTCGAAACAATCCACCCTCTCAAACTGCATCCTTCTCTTTTCTCCTTCATAATGGATTTGTATAATTATTCATAATATTGTTCCCTATTTCCTAAATCTTTCAAAAAATTATACCACATACAGTGACGAGTAATTCTATATTATTTATTCAACAAAAATGATTTATTTCCAAAACAGTTCGATTCTTGTATTGATTCTACAGTTAGTTTTTAATTAGAGTAACTTTATGTAATTTTATGAAACAGTTCATTATATATTTTTTATCATTAATTCTAATGGTAAAGTTGTTTAATGATAATAAAGAATAACATACTTGAAAGGTTCGAAAGCTATCTCTAAGAAACTTGAAAATCTAAAAATTGTGCAGAAAAATCGGATCTGTGCTAACATCTTTGTTTATTATCGTATGTCTTTCTATCGTGACTCAAGGTCATCTTCTTTGAACACAACCAATCCTTCTCTCTCGTGTTTACACGTCTTCTATACTCCATTTTCCTCTTCAACATTAATCCTGACCAGGAGCTTTGTTCCAGATGACGCGCGGCTATGCCTACGGGTAGGGTGGTATAGACGTCAGCCCGATAAAAATATGATACCAGCGGACCAACTGAAATCTTTCTGGTGCAATGTTCAAGGTGTTCTTCTGTCGAAAGGAGGATGGACTGCTGTTCTCTTTGTACGCCTGGCACGTCGCGTGGTCCTTTTGAAAATCTCTGGGTTCGCGCGAGCCTGCATTTGCAGCTACGGTTTATTCATCCTCCTCCGCCAATGCTCGTGCCTTTGTACCGCTATAATTCTAAAAGAGTTGGGACACGATGAAAAGGGTGTACGCTGCACTCGCTAAAAATTTCCTGCCGTCGAATTTTTCGATCTCTCTGTCTCATTTTTTGCGTTTTTTCCTTGTTCCTTTTCTCTCTTCTTTTTTTCACCCGGTATGTACGGTTGTCTGTTTTATTTTCCCCGTTGCTTTCCCTTTCTTTGTTCCTCTTTCTCCAAGGAAAAAGAGGAAAAATAACAGTAGTTTCAACCTCGTCCTTGCATTTCGAGAAAAGGGATGAACTCTGTGATTCGTAGAGAAATTAAACGCGGCGTATGGCATAGTACCGTTGTTTCGCGTTGTAATTTCCTAGCTCCAGCTGTTCTTTCGTTTCTTTCCGTTTTCGGTTCCCTGTTTTTGCGTTTATGACTATAGAACGCTTTTTAAGTTACTTTCGCGATCATTAAGTTTCGTTGCGATTAAATTGTTGATATTTTAATTGGCACAAAATTGTTGCGTGTTTCCTCTTTGTTTATCCGCATCTAACGATAACTTATTCTTTCAAATTAATACGAAACAAACGAATAACAAAGCGAAAAATAGTCCCACGCGATTATTATAAACGCCAATTTTCTTACCACATTAGAACGATCAGAAAAGTTGGTTTTCAGTGTGAGATGTTTAAAGATGGAAATTTGCATTTTCACTGTTACAATTGTAATAATAAAATAATGTTATTCCAATAATATTTAAGCACATGCTCAAGCAGAAAATTCTTCTCTTTTCTTATCTACAAGTACGATTAAATCGAACTCGTCTTCCTTTTATCGTGAAATCGATGATTTTGCTTAATGAGTAGCGTTCAAACAACGTCGCCGGAAAACTTTTCGAAATGTCCACAACAAGCTAGTGGAGAGAGGTCCTCCTGCCTCGTCGGTAGATTCAGATTTCCAATATTATTTACCTTGCACCAGCGCAGAGAACCTTGCGAACAAATATAGAGGGTGTCTCTCCCTCAGGACCGATTTACGTATAACAAACTACCAACGATTACCAAGCGAAATTACTTTTCGTACTCGGAAAGATTCTCGGTTCTGTTCATCGTTTAATGTGGCGAAATTTTGTGGTGTAATCGCTAGAATATATCGGGTTTCGACTGAAAATTGCCTCTATTCTATCGAATCGTATATATTATTTCCGCATATATAATCGAAATACTTAATAATATTTGAAATATTAATAGACGAAGTATTACATTTATTAGTTAGTTTATTATTTAATATTATATTTAAGAATTATAGGAGAATTATTTGCTTATTAAAAATGGTCGATTTTAGCTTTGGAACGTATCATAGTAATGAATTACAGATTTTTCTGCAGTGTTTTATTATTTTCTTATAAGCGATGTAAAGTGTCTTGTAGATCCATAATCTTTACGCTCTTTTCACTTTAGATGATCATCATGTCATGTAAAATAACGAGAGGATATAACGAATATTGTTTGAGAGAAGAGGCTATGTTGCTGACATTTCAACGCTCATTAAATTTTCATAAAATAGATATTAAACCATGTACTGTATTAACGACATGTTAAAATTAAAAATCATATAATTTCGATGTCGTGATTAACGTAGATATCAGGTGGTATTAAAACTTTCAAACAGGTTCATTTACATATTCATAAAATTCTCGTTCAATATTTAAATTCTGTTCATTATTTAAGAAGAGAAGACCAGAATGTTACACAATTTTATTTCAAAATGTTGCAACGAGAATATTATCGAATTATTTGAAGGTAATAATAAAATACGATATAAATGGAAAATAGACGTATTCGAATGTTCGTATTATTTAAGAAAATAAAATATTCTGAATATAAATGAGTCCACTTGAACGGATTGAAAGTACAATGGAAACATGTAAAATAAACAACAAATACACGATCAAAATAGGAAATTATTAAAATATTTCACGATTCATTGTCTAAATCAATATCACGCTGTACGTAATACATATTTTATTTCAACAGCTAAAATGCAAAAACTACAGGAAAATTGGCCAGGTATTCTCGTTCGTTTAATTGTCGTTCATTATTTGAAAAACATGCTACGCAGAACAGAATTTAATTTCGTCATTACAATGAGGTAAAAAATGTTAACAAAATATCTGTCGTTAAATTCGGTGCAGACATATTAAAATACCCAATGGTCAAATATCCTGCTAATAAAAACTCTACGTTACGTAATTCCGCTTTCAGGGAATTACGACGTAATAATTCAACTTTAAACACGACAAATAAAATACACGAAACGGATGGAAAATAGATTTATTAAAATATCCTACAATTCTCTCTGTTTAAGGAGAGGAACGCGCTGCATCCGCGTAATTCCATTCGTAATTGCGACCACCTTTTCATCGTGGAAATATTTGCGCACCGGTGGAAAACGTAATAAAGCCGAACTGGATACGAGGATGTGCATAAAAAAGATAAAAAAAAAAAAAAAAGAAAAACAGGATGAAAGTAAAACAGGGAAAAAAGTGAGGAAAAATCGAAATCGCGGGCTGCAGGTTGCTTTATGGTCGTACAGTGGGATTTTTATGTAGCTTCGCAACGGTAACAAACTGGTAGCTCCCCGCATTGATTCTGTTTTGATTTCAATTATCTTTCATTACACGGACCGCATTGTACGATTTCCGGCCGCGAATTTGATACGCGATGCAACTCGAGCTTCCGGTCGCGCTCCATTCGATTTATCACGGCTTCGATAATGCGCGGCCATCATCGCGATGTTTCGATCGCGTTTTTCGCCTTTCTTTTATTAATTTTCGCTTTTTGTTTTTCACTCTTCGATCGAAATTGAAGAGGCTGCCGCGCGTACAGGGAGGAAGTGAACCTCGATGGAATACGAATCGCGTGTAATTCGATGGATTTAGAGGGGATTTGTTGGAGTTTCAGAATAGAGTAATGGCCGTTTTGCGAGTTTGCAATAAGCATCCGTTTGACTGAATTGCATCTATCTATGAGTGTTCTATAGAGCACATACTAGATCAGAGTAGTAAAGCGACACATATTTCGCGATTTTGAAACGACGAATTAAAATTTGTTTCTAGAAATTTAGAATAATTAACTTAACTGACGGGAGTCTGATAAATATTTATATCTGTGATACAAAATTTCTGACATAGAAATTTTCTCAAATCTTACGAGACCCCGTGTTTTCTCAAACTTTTCACGAGGAAAAATCCACTTTTGGAAATGCCTAAAAATTCGAAAGTTTCCATTTCCTCCGATGTTCTACGTTAGTTTTATTTAAAAGTTGTACGAGCGAAGAAAACTAGAATTTCCATGAAATTAACAAAGAATCTCGTAAGAGAAGTGCAGAGACACGTGAAATATATTGCCGACAGAACGAATTTTAAAATGACCATTGAAGTGTTGAAATTACTTAGGAATAAACATCGAGGTGAATGGAAGGCCACGGAGTTGTAGGAAGAGCAAGCTCCAGATGCGAGTGGAACGCGGGGGAGGAGTTATTAATGACGCCAAGTTGTCTTATCTTTTTCCACTTCCTGTTCGAGATACATAATACGTGGGTCGGACACGTAACCGCTGCTGCATCTCTGTAACATAGTGCATTCGACTTTGGTTGGTACGATCGCGTGCTGCGACTCGTTTCCATCGATAAGAATTTCCTTCACATCGTGATACTTATCAGAGACATCGTCGAAATATTTGCATCGGAATATTTGTTCTTGTATATACATATTTGCATGATAAATTTATATATAAATAATATATATTTATTTAAATAACCGTAATTATAGTATAATAGACATATTATACTTTTATGCTTTGTGGTGAAACTTGGGTTTTATAGGGAAACAGTTTTGGAAAACAAACATTTATTTTTCATTTACTAGGCTGTTGAATATAACTTGATAATAAAGTAATTATAAAGTATTAATTAATAAGTAATTATCAAATCACATAATGAATGGTTATCGATTTGAAAATATTCATGATATTATCGTTATATAAAAATCACGATGTCTTTGTTTTGTCTCAGCTAGAACATAATCATAAGGAAGATATTGGAGAAAATTGATATTTTCGAAACTTTTGCACGTTGTCGAATGGGCAAAATTCTGTCTTTTGTTCTTAATACGTAAACTTGACGAAATACATAATTAGGTAGTCCGAAAAGTTTCTTTCGTTTCATAAGGTGATAATAGATGAAGAAGAATTTCTGTTTTATATTATTTTATTGAATTAGGTATGATCCATTTTGTGCATAATTCAATAAACTAATATGAAACAAAAAACATTGCGCGTTTATCATTTCCTAATAAAACGAAAGAAACTTTTCGGACAACCTAATAAAACTACAGCGCAAAGGATTAAATCGTATCTTGAACATATTAACTGAAGATGAGAAGCGAATTTCTCATTCGAATTGTCAATCTCTCAAAAGACTTACCAAGTAAGAACCGCCTCCTTCTTATTTTGTTCGAAATAAATCACATCGTATTAACATTTGCAAGTACTGCGAATCAACCGCGAATAAAATTGATCTGTCAGTGTTAATTTTGAATTCCATCGCTATAAAAATTGTTGCTGGGCATAGGATGACTCGATTAATAAAATTTCTTCCATTTTGAAGTCATCGTATCTGAATTATCGAGTGAATAAATAAGATCACAGAGGATAGAATTGCTTCGTACAAATGTACGAAGAACCTGTAATTCTTTCCCTCGAAAAGGCTAAACGAACGCTCCTGCCGATAAGAATAATAAGTTAGCGTGGGTCTCGATAGAATCTTGCCAACTCGCAAATTCTCACCGGCGCCTTTTACGACGGTACAAATTACGGTTTTCGGGTGGTTGCCGGCGAAGATATCGCGGATCGTCGGAAAAAGTGCCGAAGAAGGGGCAGAAAAATATTCGGCCGGTCGCGATGATGAAATAAGCCATTAAGTCACCCTGGGCACCGGGTGTAATATCAAGGGAAGGAACGTAATCTCGTCTAATGTCGGGCAATGAAACGTAATAGCATAATGTATCACCGCGTATCGCGCGAGTACTCGCCGCGTATACACGCGGTCCCAGCGAAATTATATGCAAAGTGTCGGGTTTCGGTATAGTTCGCCCTTTCTGAATTCTAATTACTTTTTCTCGAGAGGCCCGCGCTTTTAGCGTGGGTAGCCCGGAAAACACGCCAGGCAATCGGGTTAGTCCCTGTTTCGAATTAATTATTCCGCGGGACGATGACGTTTCCGGAATCTATTTTTGGGACAATACGGATAGCTACACGTGTTTCTTCTTGAATCTTTTCAGCAGAATTTTAATTAACCCTTTGCCGATTACCGCCGCGTGTATGCGTTCTGCGTAAGCCATCAATTTGGCCGAGGAACTGATATACGCGTTTGGCGAAAACAACTGATGGAACCAAAAATGTACTCGTTCTGAGATCCAAAACCAACTTGCGCATATCGAACACTTGGTTCGAACACGATGAACGAAGCTTTATGTGTTACGAGATGATGAACATTTATACAAATTCATATTTTTATGAATATAATCAAAAACTTAGGTAAATCCTAACGAGTACTATACTTTCGATATTTTATATACTTCTCTCATATTGTGTGCATTCTATGAATTGTTTTACCCTCCAACTTCCTATAAATAAATAAAAGTCTAAAGTCTAATCACGATTTTGATACGGATTTATAAGAACACTTCTACAGAACGTTCCTCGGCTGTAATTGTTCTCATCCTTCAAAAAGATTCGTCCTTCTAAAACGCGCGACGTATAAAAATTCCGAGCAAATACGTCGTCCACCTCCCAAGGAGAACCCCGAAGACGTGCCCCATCTGTTTTAAAGCTGCGGAGCAATATCTCTATCGTCGTTCAACGCGCATCGATTAGACTTGCGAGGCGTCGCATCGCGCCGTTTCGAGGATATTTCAAAGCCAAAAGCTTGAGCAAGTCGATTCTGGTGTACGGTGTGCACCAGAGATGGAGAAGGGTGCAAGAAACGCGGCTGGAAGCCACGTTTGTCTTTGATAATCAACGACCGCCTCATCCATCTTGGTCAAAGGGTCAACACTTTTCCGTGCGCGACACCCGCGACCAGTCACTCCAACGAATGCATTATTCATGAGGCTGGCGTGGTAAGTGTTGTCCGAAATTCAATTCAGTAGCCCACGAAGGCGGCAGTGTACGTGATTTGCCTTCGGCTGGTTTCAGGATCTTCGTCCTTGTTGCCCTTTCTTATGCTTGGCGGCCGCCCTTGCCTTTCCTTTTTCTTTCTCTTCTTATTATTCTTCTTGCACTTGTTTTTCTTATTCCTCCCTTTTTCTTATTTCTCCCCTTGTTCCTCCACTTGCTTCGATGTTATTCGACTAATCGACCAGCGATATCGGAGATGAAATTGTTATCAAGCATAGTGCATACAAAATTAAGTCGAGACTCTTGTTCTCTTCCGATCTTTTCCCTGTCTTCCCCGCCTTCTATCCTTTTTCATTTGCTTTTTTCTTTGTCCGTTTTAATTGGAAGTCTCGTGGCTGACCAAAACAGCCGAGGATAGAAGTCGTTGAATATTGGAAGCGACGATTGCTATATCAATATCTGCGCCGCGAAACGATTTTCGAGATCTGAATCGTATCGGGTGTCTGAGGAATCTTGGCTGCCGATTGAAATTTCTGTGGATGGTTCGTGTGACGTTTTGTTCAAATGTTTACAGTTTTTAACGCTTTGATGATCGTATGAAACGCGATGAAAAAGGCGGTGAAAAACAAAATTCGTTTCAAGCGACTCGAGCTATGCTACCTCGGTCTGGAACAACGCTATTTGCATGAAACATAATAACTACAATTTGTTGAATTAGAACTAGTGGATTAATACGGCATTACCGATTGAAGATGGTAAAGTTATCGTTGTATTTAAAAAAATGTAATCGAGGGAAAATCAAATGTTTGATCACCAGGAAATAAATGACGACTAACGTGATTAACAACTGTTTGAACAATCCTATAAAAATTGAAAACAAAAGCAGTGGGTAGTCTCAAGAGCTGATCATGCGAAATTAATGTACCAAATATGGTTAGAATAATCAGCGCACTATTAAAAGGCAGTGCATTAACGTTGTAATTAATTTGCATGAGTAATGCACGCAATATCGTATACGCGTTTGCATATGAGGGTTCTAGAATCATCGAAATTTCATCGAGGATTCACGAAAAGCAGACGCAGATGGCGCGTGATTCTGGTTAAAAATGCAGCTCAGAAAGGACGATCAGCGTGGCCAGCCCCCGGTACATCTAATTTCCCCGTAATTTCGCTAATGGCTCCAGTAGTTCCATGATATAATGCCATTAACTACGCTATTAAATCGCTTTTATCGCGTCGTATCGGTATTCCATTAATATTAATGGTCGCACTGCCTCGTGATCAGCGACGTTTCGCTGCGTATCGTTTCCGCTTGAAATCAGCACCGCGCATCATTCAGATTTCACCCTTTGAGCAATCGTATTCGAGCAAAAAGATGGTCTTTGGTATTTCATGGTATTTCATTTTGTTAGGGAGTATGAGACGTTGATCCTTTATCGTTATCGAGTGAATATTATTAGTGACAATTACATGTTACCGATTATCAGTATCAATATATTTTGTTTCATAATTGGAACACTTTTGATAATAAAGCAAATGATTGTCTCAAGCAACACCTTGTCTTGTACTATTAGATTGTCGGAAAAGTTTCTTTCGTTTTATGAGGAAATAATAGACGCACAACGCTTTTTCTTTTATATTATTTTCTCGAATTACGTACGATCCATTTTATTCTGTTGAGATAAACACCGCGACATTTCACAGACTTGGTTTCATGTTTATATGACTTTGTGCACTGTTGTAAAAAACACGTTTGCGAAAGAAAGACACTTTCCGGGCAATATAATACATTTTAGTAGAAACAAAAATACACGTGGATTTTTTAAGAAAAAGTAATCCTGGCAGTTAATAACCCTGACAGTTGATGCGACTTTAAATAACAGAGCAACGACAATAACAAATCGTTCGATTATTTTATTAAACTTGTCACTTGACAATTTACTAATATTATTAATTAGTAAATTATTATGCGAAACAATGGATTAAATCGATGACAGTCAACTTTCTGATTCTCTGTATATATCAAATTTCATGTTAAAAATCCTATTCAACTTGTCAACATCTTTTCACTCAGACTTATCCCAAAAATACGATATTCAATAAAAATGTATGCAATAATTAAAATGAACAAAATTTAAGACAGAGGCCGGAAACTTATGGTAATTGAAGTAAAGCCGTGAGGGAAATTAGCCGCGAAAATATAACGCGGCAGACGTGTATACCAGCCTAACTGCTTACCAGGCAGACAAGAATCCGTACCCCCGAAAAATAATCCTTCCCTGGTCGGTCGTATTAAGCTAGATTACGGTTTAAAGCCCGGACGAGGAAGTTTCACCTTAATATTATTCTATGTCCGGCCAGCGGCTAATCCCCATTAGCGAAATTACATGAAATCATAATAAAGCTCGGTAACGGTGTTCTGTCGTTAAGCCTCTCTCCTATTTTGATGGCACATCTACGCGAAAGTATCCAAGATTCGTGTATGCAGATCGTACTTAATACAGCAAGCGTAGCTAATACAATATTTATGAGGGATACTGATATTGTAAATAGGATGATGGAGGAAATTTGGCAGAAGTGTTTTGAACGTGGAAATCCGTGGATTTAGGAAGATTATAAGATCCTTTCGTAAATAAGACATTTTTCCTGAGAGCTTAGGCTAATTATGTATAGAGTAGTTGTATACGCTTCATCGATAAAGAAATGTTCAGAGAATATGGGATAAAGAGAGGTCAAATGTAGCATGGTGAAATGAAGTTTCATATGAAATAATAATTCTCAATGATTAACAATTATTTACAGTGACCACAAAAAGCATATTGACGTATGGTTTTATTTATTATTTATGTAGTATCAAAAAAAGAGGGAGGTGTACGCTTTGTTACGCTGCGAGGTTTTAGTATGGGTCGCGTTTCTGGCCGTCGCTCGCGGTCCTACAATGTCGCAGGCGGATCGCCTTATTTGCCCGACAAGGGGCATACAATGTATCGACGAGCGCATAGTTGCCGCCAAGCAGCGACTTCCAGAAACGTCGATTTCAGTCTGTTGTTTTCATCTACAAGGAAGGCGATATACTTGATCATAGGTGCGAACGGTGGCGTGATCCGAGCGTAGTGGGGTTCGTCTCCCTGAGAAGAGATCAAGAAATGATCTAAGGTCGAAGGAGTCCTTTTTGAAGATTCTAAGAGTACACGTCGAGAGGTCGGGTGTATAAAGCTGGTAAGCCGAACGAACACGTTGACATTGTTTATCACTGAATAATCTGTCACGCTTTATCATTATATTCATCGTTGTTAAATACACGAACTATATCAACTTGCTAACAAATAAAGTATCCTTACTTGTCCCTCCTCTAGACCCATTCAAGATACTACATTTATATTGAAGTCACTATTTCAAGAAAAACTCTACATCTTTATTTATGTATATCCGTGACTTGGAGACTGCTATTACGAAGAAATATTCTAAATAAGGAACGGTGCATATTATTGTATCCTTGAATATACATTATGTTTTGGATTGCAAAGTCTAGCAACAAAGGAACTAATAAACAGATTTCCGTTTATGTTCCCTGTAGCCTCGAGTCCAAGCTATAAGCTTAACTTTTTTGGCAATGTTCTTTTGCTATAAATATATGAATGTGCTCTCTATCATTTCATTGTCTAGTAACACTAAGAGAGTCAGCATAAACTTATATATTATACTTATATCTTTAATTATTTCAATATACTTTTCTATTACAAATTCATTCACATATTAATACATATTAATTAATTAGGTATATCCATGTATATTAATACTAGAACTACAGATCTGTAATGTGTAATTAATTATTCTATATATGAATCGTTACAATTCAAATGATATTAATTGGAATAAATAAATCCAAGTAATCGGGTCTCTATCTAGATAAAAATAAATATTCATTTTGACTAAAATATCTACATGCTTTTAGTAATTCTAGAAAAAAGAAGATCTGAAATTCGTCGTTTTCACAGCTAGTTCTAGTGCTAGGTTTTGTATCATTTGGTGGTACTTTTTGTAAACTTTCATATAACTACAAAAATTTCATACCAATTTGACCAAAAAAAAGCTTCATTGGAAAATAAGCGTACGTGACGAAACTTCTTGTAGCCACTGTATATTTGCTCACTTCTCCGCTGATAATTTTATTAGCATGTTAGACTGTTAATATGTTAGACAAATCAGAGAAGGCCAGTAACCTGTAAATTAGTACATAAGTACAAAATTCTTCGAATTCTGGAAAATTATAAAGATAATTTAAAATTTGTAAAAAGACGAAGATACATTCTCTTTAAGCTCTTGCTTCTAAATTTATATTTTCATCGATAGATTGCGGACATTTATGCAAATAAAAATTTTTTTGCAGTCATAATTAAAAAATTGGAACTTGGGCAGAGATCTCTCTCACCCGCTAAATATTATAACGAATGCACTACGTTAGATATTTTACATATCTTCGCACGTTATCCGCATCCGGTGTATTTTTGCATCTTCAAAGTTTCCATAAATGCATGAAAATCTGCAGTGTACTTATCAATAATATCTTTCCAATTTTATTTTCTCTTTTATTCTGTTTCAATAGCCATGATCTCTTCATTTTATCGCAAATGGATCGTCTCCATCGATTCTCCCCTGTGCATTAATCTCCCTGTCTGGCTCGCCTTGACGTTGGCATCTATTTTTTGGATTTTCAATTTTCCTGAACGTCGATGGCACGTCGCAGTTGCGGTTTAGCCAGGAGAATTGACCGGACGGCGTTTGAACGGTTCCGCGACCACGAATATTTACCCTCGCCCCGAATTCACCGGTGAAACTTCGTCGTTTGACGACTTTATTTCCATTCCGACAAATAATTCCGAAATTTTTCGTTCGTTTCGATGAGGCAACAGTCTGGTAACGAACGGTAAGGATCGATGCTCGGCTGTTTCATTAAATCGTTCGGGTTTTATTGGAAAGAATCAATGATACATCGACCTCTCGATTTTATTTTCCTCTCTTTCCGTTTTATTTTGTTGCATCATGATTTGTCAGAGCGTCACAGAGTGTAAAAATAAAATTAAATTAAACGTTCGGGGATTTTGTTTTGCTAAAATTGGCCAAAAAACAGTAATGCACGGACCGTAAAGTGAAACGATGTCCACAACTTTACAACTACTTTAAGTAGTTTCACGGAAGAAATGTATACGTAAAATGGATTAATTTTTAATCACCGATAAATTGTACTTCTGAAGGAAATACATTTCTTCTTGCTTAGAAAAAAGGTAAGTCAATTTAATCCTTTTAAATATAATCAATGTTATACTATAAATTATAAATTCGTCTGGTTAATAGGAAACAATATTTTAAATAATGAATCAATACAAGATGCGCAACTGGTCGACAATTTGGGATTACTTTTCCAGTTGTATCTGAATCGGATCACCTGATAATTTTATTATTAATAAAAATTCATGCTACAAACATCAATAATAATATTCTTCGCTTCGATATCATTTTTTTACCAAATATTCAGAAATATTAAGAACTCGATATTCTACTGTATTTTCATTTTAACACAACGAATAATCATTAAATTGTAATTTGACCATCACGCTCTTGTTAGGTAAACTATATTCATATTTAAAGGTACGTTCACATACATATGACGACTCGCGAGCGAAACTTTTAATCTATCGTTGGTAGAACAGGCCGTCAGCGACGATCATAATTCTCCTCTGGTTAATTGGAAACACTTCGGCGAAAGCCGCAGGCTAATAATCCTCGAGCTGATATTTTTCCCGGATTATCCTGGCTGCAGGCGAATAGTTCCCAGTGGAAATTGCCTCTTTAGTAACGCCATAATTCCCGTGGAATTTATAGCGGCTTCGACACCCTTGGACATCAAGTGCACTCGATTGCCCATAAGTCGTGTAAAATCGAAGATTTACCGTACACTCGTGAGAGTCTCTTCTTTGAAGTTGATCGTGAAAAATAAAATATTAGCTTTACGCCATTATTATTCATAGTTGTCGAATACAGAAGCTTTCGACGCATTTAATCTCGTGAATGATGAAATTTCAAAATGCTTCGCGTAACACACACAAGATAATCATAAGAGGTTTCTACAAGTATCTGAAAACTTTTCTAAGCTATCGTACGTTGTTATTATTCCGCGTAAAGCGAACAATGTAATTTATCAGCGTTAGAAGTTTCATGTAAGTCAGTGGTCCATCCAAAGATCCTGCACATTGCTTGTTCATATTAAAACATACGCAAGGAAGTTGCAAGCACGCGATTACAACACAGGAAACAGCCGAAGAAAATAAGAAGAGAATGAATTTCGACATCCGACATAATTCCCGTGTAGAGTTTGCACGCGACACGTATGTAATTAAATTTCATCCTCAAACTCTGCTTTACTCTTTTCCTTTTTTAGTCTCTTTTCTCTGTTCTACTGGCGTGTTTCGACTTTCCAACCGCGACCAGCCGTCCAACGTCGAAAATGGCGAACACACTGCCGTTTCCGGCCGCGCATTGCAAATTCCGCTTATATTGTTGCCGCTATAAATCACGGTAATTTCGTTCCGTGTTATTAAATGAAATTAAATCACCGTTTAAACAGCCGCCGCGCGCGACGATAAATTAACGAAATTGAGCAACTGCGTCGTGACGGGAATTAGCATGGTATTATGGGTACCAAATAGCAGAGTTTCGGGTGTAGAAAGCGGGGGAAAAAAGTATTCTCGATTAGAATGCAGCTAGAAACACGGAGATAATTTTATCACGAAAAAATACAACCGAATGTATCATTGTGTCACTTACGAGTTGTGCTGCAACAAAATAAAACTACGAAAGTATAAATATTATATTTCAGGGGTGAAGATAATAGTACGAATGTTATACTTCGTAGAAAGATATCGATGGTATTTTTATCTGGTTAAAAGTTATCGATGTTGTATTTTTCGTTATCGTTACGAAAATTATCAAAATATTGTTTGCGTTGTTAATAATATTCCCGTATGATTAAATTGATAATTGCGAGTCGAAGTATGTAATTAGTAAACACGAAAAGAGCAGCATTAGCATTTTCCAATTATTAGTGTTGTTAAGAATAATAAATAATTTAAAAATTAGAGTTCTCGTCGTTCTTTAGTATTTTAATAATTTGATATAGAAAATGGAAAAGGGAAACATATTTTGGACTCTAGATAAAATTACGATTTCATTTACAGATAATAGAAACTTCATCCAAATTTAATAATCTAATCAGTAAAATCAATATTCCAAAGAAATTCAAACTTCCTCAGATTTTATAAATACGTTTTGTGCTTTCATATTTTCTAGTTTCTGTAACTATCGGTAGCGGTAAGTCGATTCTCTACTCGATCGTAAAAAGATCGCGATTTCCACGAAGCTTATACGAAACTTACGTTTGAACTTTCTTAGCCGAAGGCCTCGAGAAAGTCGAAGTTGAAACGATCGCAAGGTAAACGTTATTAAAGTGTCGAAAGTTGGTGAGAACCACTGGCATAGTAGAGGAGATGCGATCGTTTCGTCGGTGAACTCCGAGAAAAGCAGATACGTATATATTTACAGGACGATTCATAAACGTAACTCTATACTTTAGAGGATGAATATATATCTACATATATTAAAATAAGTAGAAAACATCGTACGAACACATATATCCTATGTATCTTAGCTTTCAATTTATAGATTTATGGATGATTTCACACATCCTGTAATTTAACTGTAATTTACAAACAAACAAAAAATTTAACAATGTATACCATTTTACTCTGGAAGCCGCAATTGTTACATTAAAATATACTACTCCGTATCATTTAATTTCTGCCAGATATTATATTGTGTTTGCTCATCTTTCCTCCGGCAATGTTATCAAAGTGATTGGCCAATGTTTCAAAATCATTGAAAATTTGTTAAGCCACGAATATTTTATTATTTTATTCGTTCTAAAAAATTGACTAACGAAGCGTAGGTATACTCGCAATAAATATCTTGTAACTTCTATATACATTTTCAGATCCGTTTCAAATTTTAACAATACGATCACGAGAGCCGTGTTTCGTTACAGTGCTAACGAGATTTCGAAATGTTTTGAATAAAATACACACAAAAAGTACCTAGGAGTGTTTGAGTACCTTCGTAAACCATTGTACGTTTAGATGAGTCTTTTTTACTTGTTTCCATGTGTAGATTCACCCCCGAAGCATTGACATGTATTTATGAATCACCCAGTATACATAGGTGTAGAGGAACACGGGCGTGTATCGTGAAAAGGAAGGGAATGTACCGAGATAAATGATAGCTGGCTCTTCACGTAAGCGGACTCCGATCCTAAATATCGTCGGAACCACTTGTAAGCGATGCAAAAAGAGAATCCACCGCCGCCGACATCCGATTGCCGGCAATCTGGATCCGCGTTTCTTCCTTCGCTTTGTTCCCTTCGTGCTCCATTCGTCGCAGGTTTTATTGCTTTATCGGCGCGGAAAGTGCCGGGAAAGGTTTTGCTCCAATTGCATCCGAGATATTTAATGAAGCAACGGAGTCGATTTTATGAGCTATTATATGTGTATTTATTTTCTCTCCCTCCTTTTATTTCTTTTCTTTTTTATTTAATTGGTAGATGTCAGAATAAAATTGCTTAATTATGATATTTTATGTAAATACATGAGATTGTAGGTTGGTGATGATTAAAGGTAGGAAAAAGATTCGT
The DNA here is from genome assembly GCF_910591885.1 of Bombus terrestris. Classification (NCBI taxonomy): domain Eukaryota; kingdom Metazoa; phylum Arthropoda; class Insecta; order Hymenoptera; family Apidae; genus Bombus; species Bombus terrestris. The sequence continues at coordinate 7,760,074 of NC_063276.1, forward strand.
CCAACTTTGGAAAATTTTCGTTTCGTGTACAGTATTGTTATTAGTTAACGTAAATTACCTATTAGCTGATTTACATATTCGCAGCTACGTGCAATCATCGCGAAACAAATTTTTAACGTCCACATGCGTTTTTCATGTGTTTTGGTGTATGAGAGGGTTATACGAGACATTTAGAATGTTTCGACGAATATATTTTAGAAGCATATGTATTTCAGAAATTTTAAGGTTAATTTGACTGCTTTTTTTCAAGGAAATCACTTTATCCCGATGCATACGCTATGAGACGCGGTCGACATCCAATTTTAACACGTACGCTGTTACAGACACATAATTATAAGCAGAATTCGTTGTAGTGGTAAAGGTACAGTTTCTTGAAAATATCTGGAAAACTAAAAGAGTCCAGGAATAGCACGCAAAGAAAAAAATTATTGTAAATGTTGACTTCTACGACGTATTAAAAAAATTACCGAAATCCAAGATGACGACAGCTCTCCCCATTATTTTGTATCTTTGTATACGTTTATAGCTATAAAATATAAAAGACGATTTTATGAATTATTTTATATATTGCAAAATAGTTAAATATGAGAAAAATTTGCTTTTGGAGCGATTAGCCGTAAAAACTGTACGATTAGATCTTTTTGCACTGCAAAGGATAATTATCCTTTTTACCTCAAAACGAAGTTCTAACGCAAGTAGTTGATTTGTCAATTCTATTGATCGCAGACAAATTAACACGGATCTCGGGTATCGAGCAACGGCCCATAGCCAGAGGGTAGCGGTAGTTCGTAACCGGACATGTTTAATAAATACAAGGCCAGTGGACGATGGTGCATAGTTTACACAGCGGGGCATTTGTACGCATCGCTGCGCGGCCCTGGGATTATCCAAAATGTCGATACGAAGCTGGCCGGCCGCACGCCATTCCAATTTATCCGTTTTGCCGGCTTCCGGCCGCGGACCAGGGCAGCCTCTGGCTCGCTGCATCGGTTCTACCGATCGACTGGCAACGATCTCTAAAGAGGTGGACTTCTAATGGACCGCGAGTCTGGCATTAACCATCCTGGTGAATTTCGAAATTCGCCCCGACCGTGAATTTTGTTGCGTGTAACACGGCGTATGTTACATGCTACCGGGTGAACGATCATCATCGGCCCAGTCGCTCCTTCCGGTGAAAACGACCGGCTTGTCCGCTCGCTCTTCCGTGAATCTGTTCGTGTTATGGCTGTGTTTGGTATCGACTGTTATTTCATTTACTTGCGTTGCATTACTATCGTGATTCGATGAGGAGGATTAATTTTAGAAATGGAGTTCGTTCTTCCTTTGAATGTTTTGTCCCATAGATTGGGTATTTGGCATTTACGTCTTTTGAGTATTCACAGTTTACTGATACCGTGTTTCCTCTTTTTACGTTTATGGTATTCGTTGTTCAATGGTATTTATTATTAATTTAATGAACGATGTATTCAAATAACAGTTAGTTATACGAGTTAACATTCCACAGCTGTATTTCTGCATTCGGAATACGATGATCGTTGTTATTCGCAATTTATATGACATGTCTATGTCACTTATAATCCGTGAATAGCAGAAAGCAGAAATATTTTCTCGATTACATACACGGCAGGTGGCCCACAACTTTTATCTTATCAGGGACAAAATTACGATCTGTATACGTTTCGTCATCTAGTCTCGATTATTATTATTTCGCGGGCCGATATCCGTAGCTATTTATGCGTATTCGTTATCGAGGCACGAAATAAACTGTAATACTATTATGGGATAGCGTAAAACGCGTCGTGGGACACGTATTTTCAATGAACGGGGCTGCACTTTAACTCCCGTTTTATTAACGCCCGTGTCACCGTCACGTGTACATGCGGAATTATTGAAACGAAATGGAATTTCGTCGAGCCCCCGTCAATAACGATTCCAAACGTGTGCCTTTGCCGAACGCCGCCCTTTAATTGCACTATTAATCGACCGCCGTGCGAGCTTTCCGTGAATCGCAAACGATACCCTCCATCTCGTTCTCACTCACACCACGTTCTCGTTTCTAGTTTTTCGTTTTCGAATCTTTGATGCTTTTTTCGACGAAGCAAACCTGTTTATCCGTTACAAACTGGTCCATCGAAGAGCTGCTCAATGGAATTTGAGATTTCATTCTGTTGCGACGATTAATTAATCGATTCGTCAAGTATCTATTTCATTCAATTGTATAAACTGAATAAATATTCTGAATTGAATAAATGTACTTGAATAAATTGTTGTATAAAATTCAGTTGTATTTACGTGGAAGTTGGTTGTCGTAAATCAGAGATCCACTATCGTTTGATTATTTGCGTTGTTTATTGGCAAAGCTTGTACGTGATCGTAAGAGGCGAAAGACGCGGAGAAGGCCAAATGTTTCAACTTATCTTTAACCCTTTGCACTGCGAATTTTATTTCATTTTCGTTATCAGCAGCTCCTAATGCTTTTAAGTGTTTTATTTGAAATTTACTTTAACTAAAAAATAAGACAATTTAAATAGATGAAGGAAGAAAGAAATTCACTTAAATACCAGTTTTATTCGCATTTGTTGTATTTTGTAATTTTTAAGTGTATGATATATCTTGAAACAATTTCCAGCATGCAATCCTGGTTTTCTTTTGCACGTTTCACAAAAAAGGTGGGATTGAAAGAATGTCGAATGGGACTCGGATGAAGGAGCTCCTGAGATAAAAACTGATGTCGACATAGGAGTGCAAAGGGTTAAAATGAAAGAAGATTTTAGAAAACGTGTTAAAATTCATCTTGTTTGCCGTTTCGATTCCCTGGTTTCTTCCAATTAATCTTTTCACGCAGAAAATTGTCTGCTCGAATAAAGAAGAAAAGAAAAGAGAAACGAGGAAGAAGAATAATCTGGGTGGTCAGGTATTTTCAACCGACAGTATACGCGTTCTCTCAGCGGAGAGTGGCATCAAAGTTCGTGTATAATTTATTAAAGTGCCCCCGGGAAATTTCTGTCTTGCACGAAGATACCTGTGAAGCCGAACGCGACACCGCGATACGTGAAATCACGGTGTGCATCTACACCTGCCTGGCTGAGCAAGACTAATATCCCTGCTTATTGTTTAGATGTGCCCACGGCTTCCCACTCGTCCCGGTATCCATTTCACGCACCGCGGAGCGGTAAAATTTCGCGTCCACCGTTGCAACTCTCTGCCCTTTAACGAACCGTTACGTGAAAATACGACGACGCCCGGTCATCGCCTCTTGCTAACCGTGAGTAACCTACGATCCTCTTTTCTCTTTTCGTCTCTTCACCTTTTCCCCTCTAGCCTTTGGATCGTATATACGATCGCGATCGCTACCTCTTCGTTCCTGTTCGTTACCGTATCCCGTTCCCCTGGATTTCTACAACGAGATTGTAATTGGAGGTTCGTTTGCTGACGTCGTGAATGGAGACTCGTTTCAATTACGCGTTTTTATCCTCGCGTCGTTCAGTGTGCTCGTTTTTCTTTCAAGCCAGCTATTCTCATTTGGCAGGATTAAGAAATTGATTTTTTTCTATTACGTGTTGACCTGCACATAAACTTTAAGGTCAATTTACATTACACGGCATGGACCGTCACGTATCGATACCGCCACGACAGAACATTGAAACATGCGTGTTAGATGAGACCGTTCACGCTATCTGTCATCCACCCGAACGTTTCGTCATTCATACGGAGGATGTTTCGGTGGATCGTGACAGAAAGTGTTGCAACTGATCTGTCAATGTGAATGAAGAGACGACAGAAACCGGATTCGGCGAAAGATGGATCGATAGAAATTAATTGAAATCGTCAAGTTAAAAAGCAAAGGTTCGATCGATGTAGGCAAATCGAACAATGTTTTTCCAACTTCTACTTTTTCATTTTCTTTCTTTTCTTCTTTCTAGGGGATATATTCAAATTTGGAATCGTTTATTTCTTTTCGCTCTAACTTTCTATTCGTCTAGCGATATAACAGGCAATCCTAACGCCTCTGCTTAAAGCGTTCATTTTTCGCGTTACGAATGATAACAGTGACAAATCAACGTGTCAGTGTGTACACGAGACGAGACTGTCTGTAAAAACGTTCCTATGGAAACCATATAGATAGCATATGCGGGAAATATTTTCACCTAAAATAGGCTGTACGATATATCAACCATAAGGTTAGAAATCAAAGCATTCAAGCGAGGCGTTCACGCGAGCGAAAACTGCGGCATCAATTTCACGGCGGATGTTTGCGTTTGGTTTCCGTGGCACGATTGGAGCTTTGCAGAAAGCGCGGCCAGATAGTAGACGATGAAGATTCATGCGAGATTACGCGAAACGCGAATTGTTAGTCCTTTAAGCCGGGCTTTCCGGAAGGGGGTGAGGTGAGATGGCAGCCCTGGTAGCTACCTCGAGCCACGTGAAATCTATACGCGTTTATGGACGATTATGTAGCCCCGAGTTTCCGGTTTACGTGTGCGAAAAATTGATCCGAGGCACACGATAACGCGTATTTGCTCCGACATTGGTAGGACGAATGTGTAAATTGCAAATTTGTTGAAAATATCGCACGGTCGAAATCGCGAACCGATTGCTCGCGTCCGATTTTCACGGATGAAAAATGGCTCGGTGAATCGCGCAATTTTATGAAACACGTCCCGACGAAACGCGAGCGAAATTTAATATTTCCTTTTTTAAATTTTACTATTTAATTTTCGTTCGAATATCTGCCGCCGATATTAAATTGGCTACACGATTCGCGTCGGTTTTTTAGCACGTACCGGCGAAGAACATATTTATGTTTTATTATCCGCGTGTCTTTCGCCCGGTTTTATTTTTTGTTTCCTTTTATATTGTTCCGCTTCTGCGCGTTTTTATACAACCGTATTGTTTCGTCGTTATAAGGTGATATAAAGCTTGCCCATTTTATAAAGCATTTTTTTTGGAAAATAAACTATTATTCATATTGTTTCATATTGTTACGGTATAACGAATTTCTTTCTTTCTTTTGTACACGTTTTTTATAAAATAAAATATTGTTCGTACTATTTCATTGATACCGACTATTACAGGAATGTGTTCTTTCTCGCTTTTGCAAAGTTATGTTATATTATTTTTCGTGATTTATACAAGTGGTTTTGACGCGTTTTCTTATTATATTATATTTTCATATTTTTTGATATTTCTTTAATCAATTAAAATATTTTAATTTGATTTTCGTTCAAAGTCATAATCGTGAATTGCAGATATAATATAGAGATATGAAATGCCTTTCTATTGTTCATTAAACAATGCCTTCGTGTTATTTAGAATACTGTTCGTACGAAATAATGAGCGAAATGAAATCCGTACTTGTTAAATTCATATTACATTTTGTAGAATCGTTAGCAAATATCTCGCAAAATTTTCTCTTGCTTCATCAAATTGGAAAATTTTATTCCATCAAAATTTCATATTATCCTGCCTGTTTTATATTACACTGGAGAACAAATTTTTAATTAACTTTCTGTGTAATTTTACCCTTTTCATGAATATTTTCGTTGTGAGGAATATTCTTTTCAATTCTCCGATGTACAAGCTGCTTTTTCCAAATTTATCATATATTAAATTTTCAGCAGTTATCATTACTATATTTCTAAAAAATATTGAACTGGGACATTCCTACCTTTACGTTCACGATGTGTGTTCACCGTTTCTTGAACTCGTGACTGAGAATTTAAAATATAAATTGTCTCGTTTTAAATTACTGAAACATAGAAGATCAAAATTTTGATCGATGTTGTTATTAAACGAAAGATTAGAATATTTGATTTGAAATATCTTCCTTTTGATAAAAATGAGATTGATGCAATGCTATGTACTGTAATTAAATTACATCTCGTCAAGGATAAGCAAATATCGTATACTTTTGAACAGTAATTATCCTTTTTTCAATGTATTATTTAAATGTATATATTTAAATGTAAATTTCTATATTATTTAAATATATATAAATATATATATTATATATATACTTATATATAACAAAATCAATTTTTCTCAATTTTTTAACAAAATTTCACAATATTTCCTCAAAATTTTTATTAGTTTTAACAACATTTTTTAAATTACAGTAATAAATACGCGTTCCGCGTATGTTCGTGAGTGTTTATAGATGTTTGTAAATGTTTGTGAGTTTAATGAATAGGCTGATAGCGACACCAGGAGAATTATATCAGGTTGCACCCGTTGCCAGAGAATCGCGACAGGGAAAGGATCGAAATCATGGAAACGAGCCCGCAGCCGAGCGATAACCGGCGGATCTGTTTTATTTTTATAAGTGTCTCGCTTAATACAGCCTCCTTTGACAGTCTGTAGGCGGTAGACGCGTTAATGTAAAACATGGGAGTTTTTGTTCCAACGGCTTTGAGGGAGACACTATTCAAACTACAAAGGTTTTCATGGTTTTCATTTTCGAGGTTCGTGCCTCTTTTTCGATAAAATAGATAAAAATATTTCTCCTATATATTTTTCTTATTTGCTTTTGGAAATTATCGACGAGTTAATTTAGGGAACGGATGTTTTTTTTAGATTTACTCGAAACGGAGAATATGAACAATTTTCCCCCGAAATACAGTGTCCTTGTTTAACTTAGCACGGTAATAAAATATATCTATAAAAGCTTTTAAGCTAGTAAGGATTCCTAGAAGTAAAATTATTAATCTCGACTGTTTCGTAGGTATTTTAATTAGAATGATAAGAATGTGGTAGTTTCTAAGATCTATGTGTTTTTATTTTTATTAACGCAAACGATAATTTATGTTTGTTTTAATATCTACGAATTAAAAAATAGACTTCCTAGTTTAAAAACAATTTTTTCATAGTATTTTATTATCGTAGATGATCTTCCAAACATTATACAGGATATAAAATGCGTAAGCAGTATGTAAACTCTATGTAAACAATTCTATATATCCACGTATTTTGATATTACATTCTTTTTACTCCAATTTTCAATGATTTTCAAAGAATCATATTATCGATTTCAATAATCAACAAAAATTTATCCGCAGATAAATATTTTCCATAAAGCTTAAAAAGAAATTTTGAAGGAAACGAACGAACGAATTTCCTCTAAATAAAACCCACGGTCTTCCTTCTCGGCCCAAAATAAAACACGTAAAATCGAGTGGTTATTTCACGCTTATTATTTCCCATTACATCTACCTTCGATCCAAAACAGCGTCCTCGAAAAGTGTACCACGCGTTGCCGGATAAATGGCCAATCGTTAGTGGTGATTCTTGTCCGAAGATTACGGTGGTCCGAGGGCAGAGCATTAGCGCGTTATCAGTGCAATTTATAAAGTGAAACTTGGGATTATAGATCGTATACGATACGCTCGAGCGAACCAGGCAGGTAACCGAGCGCCTTAATAGGATAGTATCGAGTGGTTGCCACGATATTACTCTTTGCCACGTTTGATTACCATCGATTTGCATTAATCGGTGCCGATATTCAATGCAGTTTACCGGTGTATCGTGATTAATTCGAAATCCTCTGTATCTTGTTTCCGATTCCAAACTACCCCGAAAAAGTAATTTTGCTAATTATTTGCCAGGAGGTTCGTTTTATCGATTTCAACGATCTTAGGTCCTCTCACGCAGTAGGCTATTATCAGTAAAATTTGAAAAGTCACAAACTACCAATATCAATGAATCTGGAATACCAGTAACAAGCTTGATGATAGCGAAAAATTATATCGTACAAGTGAGTGTTTTTCGAGTCATCGATTGGCCTTAGCCGGTCCCCAACTGTTTCCATATTCGATACAATTTAATTAATTCAAAATTCTCTATGTCGCATTGAGGAACGTTCACGGAAAAGAAATTCTGGCAATTATTCGCTATAACGTTCATTTGATCGATTTCAATGATTCTTTGGTTCCTCTTGCACAGTTGCATTAATATTATTGGTAAAACTTTACAAGGCACGAACTACGAATTACCAATACCTGTCAATGTTCTTGAACAGCACTAACAAGCTTGATAACAAAGAAAAACGATCTTTCACAAGTATTTAGAACGTTTCAGTCATTTTACTTACGATTCATTACGTTTATGTTACATTATATATTACGCTTACTTTGGAAACATAGGAATTTTAACAAAAAATCAATGATGCACAGCCTATTGCAGATAATTAGCGAAATTTTTCCTAAGATCGAAAACGTTTCAAACAACGCGGTTGAACACGAACCTGTCGATTCTTCGGGCACTAATTACGACAGGTCCAGGATCCTTGCGGTGTCTCGAGTGTTTAGGTGTGCAGCTAGATATCTGGAGTGTAATTTCACGCTCGTTGGGAAACGGAGAATGTTGGAGAAGTGTAGGCTGGAAGAGAATGAGAGAGAGAGAGAGAGAGAGAGAGAAGAACGGAGAAACGTGCGGTTGAAATCGAGTGCTTTCACGAGTCGAACCTCTCGACCGAAGGAAAAAGAGTTCTTGCGGTCGTCTTTAAATCGTGCGGCGAGGAACAAGTTCGAAAGCGAAGTTACATCGAAGTTAGGAACAAGTCCCTGACAGTTCTCGACGGTTTGTTAACCGATATTGTGCGGCTAGTCACGCTGCGCTTGCTGCCCGTCGAGAGAGCCTTTTCCAATTGAATCGTAAACAGTTCCCGCTTTAAAGAACTTTGCTCCACCCTCACCTGGTTCGAACGGTACTGAATTTCGATATGATCTACGTTTCACTTCCGTCCAATGCAATGTATTGGCGCGACCACGTGTCGAGAAAGCGGAGTTTGACTCACCAACAATTCGGATAATATTGTTCGAAAGTTTGCACGTTTTTGAAAGTGCATAGATAGCTCTCATAGTGGATACTCTGACGATGTTTATTATGCTGTTTTTATAGCTTGATGGTTTATAGAATTTTAATATTAGATCGTGTAATAGTAATGAGTCTATTCGCCTTTAGACTTTACTTATGGAAACGTTATTGCATACTTACGTTAGTTGCAATAAGCAAACCAATAAATGAACAGAACAGATGCAGAAAAATCTGTAGAAGAATTGAAATGTTTCAAGCGAGCATTTTGGAAAACATTCTTAAAAGTATTTTTTAAAATTAGAAAGAAACGATTTTATCTCTTTGTTTGGGTAGAATAAATTGAATTTAAAGCGATATTGAATAAATAGCGCTATTGAATAAAAAGAAGATACGTTAAAAAGTAATGTAAAATATTATAGGTAAAAGATAAATTACTATTGTATTCTATATAATTTCGTTTAAATTTACTTAAACTTATCAGAAATACGTAAACATTCCCGGTTTACTAATAATATTACCAACATTATACATATACATCAAGAAACTTTATTAGTCAGCCTATCCTTTATTCTTTACAGTTATACATATACCATATATCGAGCTGAAACATGTGATCAATATTCCCACATATCCGACGATACTCCCATTTTAAGCTCTTTTCATTACACGCAAGCACAGACGAACGCTTATAATCCGGGTACTTAGTACATACGTGCGATACTTTGTCCTGCAGCGCTAATGAACGATCAATACGATCGCAAAAGGGGAGAAAAGTTGGACGATTTACCGTGTCCACGCGAGTCCTCGGAAAAAAAGGACGAAGGGTATCCGAGCGGCATTAACGCGCCAAGTAGCGTAATACCGGTTATAAATTTTGATCGAACGAGATAAGCAGCCGTGGGTGCCACTATTAAAACACGCATCGCATCGCGGAAGCTAATTAAGATAAGGCGGAATATTATTAAGATTTAAGTTACATTCGGAACATTCGAGCCCGCAGTTCCGTGGCCATGGATACGCCCCTGGTATTCAGGTTTTACCAGTGCGGTTATCCGAAATTATCCTTGCAACCCCTCCGGCCTGGGGGCGCGTTGTGTGTTTCGTGTGCATTAAATGTACATGGAACAGATGCCCCCGATCCCCCACACGCACGCACACGCACACCTGCGGGCGAACGCTGCGGTTTCGTGTTGTTACAGCTACAGCTCGATTCAAGAGTTACATGTACAATATATACCCTCTGATCTTTATGCATGAACGATACATATACGGAAGTTTCGTCATTCTGTGAAGAATCAGTTTAATCGATGACGATATGATTTATATGTATATATTAGTATATCATATAATTTTATCGTATAATTTTCATTTTTATTCTATCGTAGAATTTATATTGTGTTATTATATAGTCGAATTTAGATACACTGATCGAATACTTTTACGAGTAACTGTACATATCAGTGGCTAACTATCAAAAAGAAGAAAGGCATACCAAAGTAAGAATAAGATGTGCGCGACATGTAGGTCGATCAAGGAAGAACGCAAGCTCTAGACGCGAGACATACGGCGAAGATCGAGCTTATCTGAAATCGCGGGTTCAGTCACGCCTGCCTCGAAGATGCTTTTGTGCCTCGGGCACGGCTTTAACTTTATGCGAAAGTTGGTCGAAGCGCGAGCCTCCAGCTCCAGCTGCAAGCTTCAATTTCACCGTGGACGTGCTTAACGAGAGGTATCTTGGTTTAATGATACGCCAGACGGGCCGTCTCTAATTATACGCTTCGAAATTTGTTAAGGAATTTATCGGCAAACTTTCCGGGGAGACCGTCTCGCTAGCTTGTTTCGCTGTTTGTTGTATTTACTGATCATTTTGTGGACAACCTTTTTATACTTCCAGAGGAATTTGTCACACGTGCGTTTGGGAAAATAGCATTTTTTCCCAGCTAGCGCATTCCATTTTCAAGATTCCTTTTATTGGTAAATCTCTTTTGATTAACGTGCTCGACCGGCAAATTGCAAGTTGCAAGTGCATCAGGAAACTTGCTAGTCGAAGTTTCCGTTTCATAGCAAGTACGGAATTTCCAGGTAAGCTACTTAATCGTGGTTGACTGTAAATCGTAGGTGGTTGCAGCGTAGCCGATATTTCGTAGATAGGTATTACTCGCGGCCTGGGAAATGTATTTCGTAACGAGCATTGTTGCATTTCACGGCTACGATGTCTCGTAAATTACACGATTTCCCTGAGTCGTCGCTGATAACTGCTACTCGCTTCGTCGCGTCTAACGCAAATGCTTCGCGATCGCGGTGGACCACACTCCAATCGGTTTGTTACGATTGTGTCTGGCTAATGAACCTTCCTACATTCTTCAAATTCTCATAATTTCTACCTTGTTTCTGTTTTAACAAATAAACGTATTGTTGCACTGGTGATGGTTATCTTTTTTCGTAATTATCATTTACAGTAACGAAAATCAATCTATTCCACAATGTACATTATAGTAGGGCGCAATTCAAAATGCGTGTGTTCGGTACAAAATTCCAGGATTGACTGTTTTTTTCGACCTCACGAAGGTATTCGAACACAGAAAATCGCTATGAATATATCATGTGCATTATACGAAACTGTTTGAAATTTCCTTAGCACCATAACGAGACACGACTATTGTGATTATAACACTAAAATTTGTAGTAAATAAAAGCAATCGAATATTGTATATAGAAGTTACAAGACAGATAGGTTTACAATTTAAAAAATGAATTTGTATATAATATAAAATATTAGTAGGGGGAATTCCTTAAGTGCCGGACGCTTAGGGTTTCTCTTAAATAAATGAAAAAATATATATTTTATTCTTCTTATTCTGCGTTCTTCGTAAGTTAACGGAGTTGGACATTTTTAATATAATTTGCAGCAATCACAAATATAATCGTTAGAACACTCGGAGATATCGACACAATCCTCGTGTGTCCATTTTTGACAAATTTCGAGCAATGAATCCAATTTTTCTTCCTTTTTTTTCAAACAAACTACGTACAAAGCTTATTTTCTTTCTTATACCAAACATTTCATCATTTCCAAATTTTTACCAAAAAATCTTTTATCTCGCAGTAAGCTTCGTCTCTCGGTATCTACTCTTTCACGTTATAAAATTTTACGGAAATACTAAATTAATCTGCTTCATCAAACGTTTCAACAAACATTACACAGTTTTCACTGAAAAATTTTCCACCCCAAAGTAATCCTTGCATCTGGATTTCTCCAGAATTACAAAAGCTATCGAGCCGGCGTATCTCGAGGTGTATTACTTTGGCTCATTGTATCATCGTGCACGATTCGATATCGCGAATCGAAACTTGCCTCATTTCCCTCCTCTCTCTCTCTCTCTCTCTCTCTGCCTGGCATACTAAATAACCCTACGAAATCACGTTGGAATCGGGTGTGGAGGCTTTTCACTAAGGTCTGTGGCACATCCTCTTTCACGTTGCAGCTGCTGCAACGATAGAATCTTGCCCTCTACCACGTGAATACGTATGTATGTACGTCTCTTATCTGTATATGATTACACGGCTGTGTAGTTTGAAACTGCTTCTCTCCAACTTGCTTCACTGCCCTCACCAGAGTTTCTGCTAGTTCACCTTCTCTCCCAATCTCTCTCTCTTTCTCTCTCCCTCTCTCTTTACTTCTCTCTATCGTTTTTCTCACCCTTTTGTCTTTCTCGTGTTTTTCGATCGAGGATCTTCGCTCCTTTCTGTTTCCTTTCTTCGTCGTGCCACGTACATATATGTTTTTATCTTGTTAACCAGAGAATCGCGTGGATTTTAATGAAACACGTAGGTGGGAATGGAAGGAAAAATACGTAGGGCTGAGCTCGATCGTGTGATTAGATAGTCGATGAAGTAATTTGCGAAGCATGGCGTTGGCGAGTTGTTTTTGTTTCGTGTTCGGGGTGGAGCGCGTGTTTTATCGCCTTCGAGAGTAGGTACGGGGAGAATGATGTTTATCGGATGATGAAGATGTATTGCGTCGTAGTTTGCAGATTTTTTGGTACTTCTACGTTTGATAAAGTAGAATTTGTAGCATAAAGGTTTCATTGCTTTTCATTGCTAAGGAAATATGATGGAAATTGACTTTACTAAACGATGATGTATAATATACAGTGGCTTTTAAATTTTTTCGTAGCTTTATGTATATATATACACAATATGTAGAAAGATTAGCCAAAATCTGCAACGTTTCTATAAAGTTTCATTGTTTTACTTAAAAAGTGCTGAAATTTCAGCTTATTAAACGACGAAGATTTATACAGCTTTTTTGCAATTCTGCATCAGTTTTGTTTGGTTATGAAAATTTCGTGGAGTAAAAGTCATATTATCCTTCCTAAAAGCTTACTAAAAATTGAGTTTATTACAGGATGAACACGTATACAAAGTTTTGAAAATTTTGCATCAGCTTCATGTTTGATTATGGAGATTTCATTGGCTTTTTTCAAAAGTAGCTGAAAATTGAATTTGTTGGGCGACGAACATGTACTTATTCAGCGTTTTTTAAATGTTCATCAGCTTTAAGATCAGGTTATAAAAAACTTGTGGAGCGAAAGTTTCACCAACATTTAGAAGTAACGAGTGCTGGGAATCTAGTTGTTCTAGTACAACTTTGAATATAAAGTTTCTTTACTGTATAAAGTACAATAAATAAATTATATAGAGAATTAATTGATTGCTTTTAAAGAATTCAAAGTTATATTTATCAAATAACCAAAATATAATTTTCACTGCATGAGGCTTTTTTCAAAATTTTGCAATAATTTAATATTGAACGGTGCAAATCTCGTAAATTTGTTATTTAATCCATTTTTCTCAGCCTTACAAATTTTTCTTGTCTACGCTTTCTGAAAGCTATATGTGTTTGCATTTACTCGTGAATTCTGCTTTCTCATTTCTAACAATGATTCTTTCTTCGTGAAATTTCCTTTGTCCTCTTCCTTTGATATTCTTGCCGAAATACATTTCCTTTCTTTCAATTTTTTATCACGTCTCGGATAATACATTTTTCGTTCTTTAATCTGCTTTCTTTCTCCAGGTGTTTCGTCACCTCAGTGATAAATCTTGCGAAGTTTAAATAAATTTTATTTCGCCTATCTTTCGTGTTGATCGAGTTTTAATGCCGTCCTTCTTTCACAGCTTTTTCCCCGAGTCCCTTCATTTGGATAGTCACTTTGTTCCAGGCGTTTTTCTAGTTTCTCTTTTCTTCGTTCTTTGTGAGCTTCGCTGTGTGAACTTCCTTTCCATGGCTTTCCTCCCTTATTTCGTGGTTAGTCTTCCCGTGAATCTCCTCACTCGATTCTTTCTGTTGACTGTCAGGAAACCTTTCTCTCTATGAGTTTTTGCATTTAGCCTCTGCGAGTCTTCTTCTATGCGAATCTCTTTCTACCGAGTCTCTGTATCTTTTATATTCAGAATCCCTTTATGTTTCACATATTCAAAGTTTACCTTAAAATTTCTCCAATTTATTCAAGATTAACCAAATGATATCCAATTATATATTCTTAAATTAACAAAAGTTAATTTAATTAATGTTATTAATTAATCAATAATAAATAATTAAATTACAAAATCATAATTCTTCACCCTGCTGCGTTCTTTCAACCATTACCGACCAATTTCATTTTTCTATCATTAAAAATATCTCCAGCTTAAACAGAATATGAGAAAAATTCTTCTTGAAATGCATGCTTTCTCGCTTTAGTTTTACGTTGAACATCTTCTTAAAACATCATAAATGTTTTTCATTTGCTGGAATGAGAGCAAGATTGAAATATAGAACTTGGAAGACGGCAGCAGGGTTAAGAGTCCTTCAAATTATTGAAATGAATAAAACCTCATGCAAGAATAATCTTCTCGAATGGCAAAACCTTCGACAGAGATTTTTATTCCAAGTTCCGTTTCACCTTCTCCTTATCGATCTCCCTGCACTGTTTGAAATTCCGCGTACCAAGTCTCTCTTCTCTCTGTTTGAATTTCTCTCCATTAAAATTTCTCCCTCCCATTCTCTCTCTTTCTCTTTCTCTCTGCATCTGCCCCGCTTTCAACTTTGTGTTCATCGGCCTGTCCGTAAATCGAACTGCCTTTGAGCAAGGAGTGCAACGCGAGCAGAAACGCGCATTCACCGTGGTACCGTTAATGTGTTCACCGGACGCGACTGTCTTCGGTGACAGGCGAACTTTTTCGATTATTCCCGGTGTATTGGTTTTTCGCGCCGTATTCATGATCTTATTGCAAGAATGCAGGGGATGGTTGCGCAGCACGCGACCGCGGAAAATTTCATCGCGCGACCTCGAGTTATAATGCCGTTGATAATGAACGCGTCGTCGCTGAATGAAATTTGTTTGCGGTGAACGCTGTTTCAGTTAATGTGTTTTGTTGTACGGTGTGATTAATGTTTAACGAAATTCTATGGAAGTAGTTTGCAGAATGTTGATTGCTTACCGCGCCGATTGCAATGTACGTGCATACTCTTTACAGTTTTGTACATTTAAAGTTGCAATTTGTACATTGTACATTCGCATTAATATTTGCAGACAGCGCTATCTCTGTATTTGTTGCCTCATATGAAAGAGGATGATTTAAATATTGTGCTGCTTGTTCTACGTAGATTGAGGACATAGATCATTCGTTGTAACTTAACGTAAATAATTTCTCCCTAACAATAAAATTAAATTTGTACAATTTCATTTTCAACAAAAAAGAAGCTTTCCTCTTTGTTTCTTAAATTGCATGCGGTCTTCTTTATATTTTTTAATGATCTCTGCTGCAATTAATAGATTTTACCATTTTCTCTATGATAAATTACAAGTATTTATCGAAACTAATACTCTCCTAATACTTTTCGTAACTTGTTAAATTTCTTAAAAATATTGGCTGATTGCGCAAAATAATTACACGAGATAAATTTATTTCGCAGTTCGAACTGTTTCTATGGACTTGCTCGAACGCAAATGAGTATCCGGATATTAAACTGAAATAAATTTTTGTTAAAAATCGCTTGTACAATTATACGTTATTGATACAACGAGATGGTTTACGTATTTTCAAGAAACAATAAATGATTTATATCTTCGTAGAATAAGCAACACGTGAACATCATATTTAAATTGCCCCCTCTTGTACGGAACAACGAATACAGAGATACTGCCATGTTCATACATTTTTTTATTAAAATACATTTTTCTTAGAAATCGGCAGTGTATCGATCACTGAGAATATTTACGTCTCGAAACATTTCCATTGAAAAAGTATCAGAGTCACATTTCCTACTTTATAATCTATCGATTAATCAATCATCCCTGTCACAAACGAGGCCATTTGTAACGAGAAAAGATCGAGACATCGAGAACTGTCTCCGTCATGGTGGAGACAGTTTTCCGTGGATGAGGGAACCTTTTCAATTATTTCCGCGAAAATAGGTGGATCAAAGTTGCCAGCTGGCCTGGTCGGATTAATAATTCCAGAATTAATTAAAATTCGGCTAGAATGCCGTCGAAATAAGGGGCAGCGAAGCGAGAGTATCCGTCCGCCGGAATCGATATTAACCAGGACGGGTATAATTGTGAATTAATCGAATCAGCCGTAAAACGCGATCCTTCAAATTCGTTGAATATCATTTCCAAATCATCGAGGAGGACTACACGCTCCACCGACTAACGCAATTCAAAAAATGTGCCGAAAAATTGGCGATTCTTCAGGGTTCTTTAGAATCATGAAAAATGATAAAAATTGTACTTGATCACATTTTACGACTATTATTCATATTCCGTAGAAAATTGATTTACGAAATGTATTACAGCAGAATTTCGTTCGTTCTTTAACTCGAATAAATTTTAATATCTATTCGGCCTTTGATACAGGAATTTATAGCTGAAGGCGAATCTAGACTTTAACACTTTGATGTGTATGCGAGTGATTCATCCACGCTGGGAGGTGCAAACTTCTCTTGCTAGAATTGCCCTTGCGGGGTTTCGATCACGTTCAGATCAGAAGCCAATGTTGTTCATGGTAATAATCCTGTTCCGAAATCTTGAAACCATTTTTTTATAGTGGCGGTTGTATGAAAACTGTCCTATTGAACATTTGTCTTTTCGTCTCCTGTTTCGATTATGAAAAGACAATAGTTCGCCATATAACGTCTTCTGATATTTTATAGCGTTCAATCTACTCTTTACAGAAACAATTTCACTTAATGTGTCCAAGGATGATTAACGGATTTTGGTGATATTGAAGAAATAGTGTGTTTCAGTCCATAATTATTCATAATACGATTATTGTTGAACAGAGTAAAACGATAATTTCTAAAGCAAGAGAAAATACATGCTTTTTCAACTGTGTTACAAAAATTGTTCTTCTTATAAGAAAGAAAGAAAATGAGAAGAAGTAGTTTAGAAGTGGTTTTAGTTTTCTTTCGTTTCTTTTTCACACTGCCTGCGTTCGTTTCACAGCCGTTTTACCCTTCTCTTGTGCAAATAAAAGTATCGATTGTAAATAATAGAGAACTCGACGCGACTCGGAATTATATGAAAAATTATGGACAGTAACTTGAATATTCATCAACGTTGAACGATGAACGGTGAACGGGGACGGGTCGATCAGCGTGGAAAATTTCGCGAGATTCTCTTTCAATATGCAGAAAACATGAACGCTCGTGGAAGCCGGCGGTGACGCGTAAAATCGAATACAATTATTATGTGGGAAAGTTCTTTCCGTTCGGTGCGATAAATGATCGCTGTTTGTTTCTCTTTTACTCCCTTTTTTACTCTTGTAGTATTATTCTTTTAAATGTAGCGTTCCGTAGTTGCGCGTGCATGGGCCTCGTTTGAATTTGTAAAATCGAAAATTTCGCTCGATTCAAAGCATTTTGCAAGGTTTTTTACGATGGATGTTGTGTAAAGTATCCTTTCTATTGCAATTGGTTTTATCACTGAATCGTTTAATCTTCTGTAAAGAGAACTTTATTCGCTTCTGTGGAAAAGAGATTGCAATCAATTTCAGACTTTTACTTTGATTTGAAATGTAGAAATTAATAATCGTTTTATTTATAATAATTATTGTATAGAGTAAAATAATAACTATTAGAGAGAAAGGAAATAATAATTCCTAAATAATGTAATGATTATTAAAGGGTTCGTTTGTTGTTTTCATGTGATAGTAGATTAATAAAGTATTACGGATTTAGTTAACAAATAATAAATCAACAATAGAGGAATAAATTTAAAAAAATGATATATATGTATGTATAATTTTGTACTAGTGGTGTCACAGAGGGTTGCTTCATAACAAAAATTTTAAAATACTTCTAATAACTTCCTGATAGGATAATAAATAACTAATTATAATAATATAGCCACTATTTGTCGTAGCTTATGATATAATATATGATAATCTAAATTGTGTTTTATTACCGGGAAGTCACGGTTTTAAACGTTTCACGCGATAGTATAACAAACACGTGAAGGTTCTTTAAAAGATCTCATCCGACAGATTAAAGTAAACACGAGAACTTGGGTGGCAGGGTTTCACGATAACTAAGTGTTCAGCCTCTTCGTTAAAAACTCGATGGCAACGTGGATAAGTGAATTAGGAAAGTGCAGGGCGGACGTCCTTTTAGCGTAGCCATTTACCTTGTCCAATTTTCCCTTCTCTGTGCATGCTACATCATTGTTTCTGCGTAAAAGGTTCGCAAAGAAGGTGTCTGAATATTGTACATTTATACTTTGTATAATTATTTTTTAATTTTATTCATATTATAGTCATTAGATTTCTATTTCGTATCATCTTAAATATTCCATCTTAACTTTTCCTTTCTTTTTGTTAAAAACTTCAAATATACCTCAAGCCTACTTTCAACCACTAAACTCACCTTTCTATCATTCCAGATTCCACGACGCTCCAATGTTCAAAAAAACCTCATTTCACCGCAAGGAATCAATGTGAGCCACTTACCAACCTCTTCCTAAATTACATGTAATCCAGTTGCCCGCATTTCCAAGGGACGGTAACAGCCCTGAGTTTCGAACACACGTTCCAGTTCCGCCGAATACTTCTTCAACAGAGCGTTACCTCTTCCCATTTAAATCTCCGTCACAGCTGTAGTGGCGCTTTACTTCACGAATCATTACGTTCCACGCCACTTAAACAGGTCAACACCATCCCCCGAAAGCAACACCTTGCCATAAAAGGCCCACTGACGCTCGCGCGCAACGCAAACTCGTTCCGATCGTGTACCAGCGGCAAACAGTTTCGACACGGCTTATTAGGCCCGCCCTGAATAATTGAGCACCGTGTTAATTAACTCGACTTCTCGCCCCTTTTCGAATTAAACATTAGAGAAAGAGAGAAAGAGAGAGAGAGAGAGAGAGAGAGAGAGAGAGAAAGAGAGGATGACGCGATGAGCGGCGTTGATCTCCAACCAAAAACCATCCAACGATTAAGTTCGAAATTGCGAAGTCTCGTTTACATTAAGCAAGTAAATCGGCGTTGGCAGTTTGATTACTTCGGGTGATTTTCGATTGCTTTTTTATCTTGTTCTTTCTTATCTATCTATCTCTTTTTATCGACATAAATAAATCTTTGAAATTTGTGGAGATATATAAAAGGATCGTTAACGACATGCTATTTGGCTTAAAATATTTAAAATATTAAAATTGTCCTTTCACTTTTTGTTCTTTTAGTTATATCTACTTATTTATATAGAGTCTCTTTAACTTGTTAACAAGTTAATTGTTTAATGTGCGATATTAAATAATACAATAATACGTATGTATGTTGTTATGTTAAATACAAAATCTCTATGTCATATTTCTCTCAGCAATTAAAAGAACATGCATTTCTGAATAATTAATACTTTTGAATCACGTCGTTTGTAAATATAATTAAACCGCTATCTATTCTATCCTATTCTACAGTAAATAATTTAATAACAGAGATTCTTCCTATAAAATTTCACCACTCTCTATTCCATTCTTCTCTTATCGTTCTGTACATTCATTCGGCTTTCGTCTAGTCGAAAAGAAAGAAATGAAGAAAGAAAGAACAAATAAACAGAAAATGAACATGCTGCCGAAACAAAAATCTCCCAGAAACTTATATCGAGACTGAACTTGTCAAACAAATCATTGCCAGGATTTCCACTGAGGCTCGTATCAACGACGCGTCCTCTCAAAGGATCAAAAACGAGGGGTGCAGTACGAGGGATCGAAACGAGTGGAAAGAACTTCGAATCTTGCCGGATCGGGGAGGAGAGTACTAGCAGAGTTTGACTTGCAGAGTGCTAATATTAAAGTTCCGCGTCGCCAAGGGTTTCCAAGGCTTTGGCCATCGGGTCCATCGAGGGGCGACAAGCGAAGAAACGTTCTCTTCCGTGCATCGGCCCACTCTCGCTGCCGATTAGATTAGAATTTGTTAGGGGTGTCGGCCGGTAACTTCGTCAGAGGAACGCTGTCAGTTTTGTTTCATCGCTAGCGGGCAAGGCAGCGTTTCGAAAGTTCCTCTCGCGCGAAATTCCTCTTCGAGACACCGGGCGAAAACTTTCCGGCTGAATACCGACTTATAAGGGACGACAAGCTCCACGGGGATGAGGCTGAATTAGCCCTGGCATCGGCCTTAATACGCCTTCGAAGCTTGTTTCCTTCGTCCTTCTTCTTCTTCTCATTCTTTCTTGTTTTCTTTTTTTTTTAGGAGGAGGGGCGGGGGTATTTGTGTTTCTGTGATGGGGAATATGACATTTTTGGGCTTGTCGTTGCGCTGAAAAATTTAGAACGAAGTTGTAATTTGTCCGTTGCTTCATTTGTATTTACAATCTCAGTATAGTTTTGGAGGTACGCGATGAACGTGTTAAGGTGGATCTTATGAGACTTTTAATAGATAAATTGGAATTTTTCGTTCTTGGAAAGTCGTGTATAATTAACGTTAAGATATACACGATAATTACAATTTTTTCCATGACATACTTTGTTCCATTCTACTCTATAGAAGATTATGTAATTGAACGAGAAAAATTCTTCTGATAAAAAAGATTGTCCTTCGAAATAGTACAAAGAGTCACGCATTGAAAAACAACACCGAGCTTTCTGTACAGAAAGCAACGTCGTACATTCTGCTCAATTCAATTCTCTGTTCGGAGAATTGAATTCGCGGAACATCTTGCAGCTTCTTTGGGCCGAAAACAAGGCTGAGAAGAAAGTCTAACAGCCTGGAATTGGAAGAGGCTCTTAGCGCTATAGCATGGTTCTTCCAACGTTTCAAGCGTTGGCGACACATCCGTGAAAATAGATTAGAACTTGTTGATGGTGTCGCGTTTGAACTTTGTTGGAAAACGTGGTAGGCCTGTTCTAATTACCACCGTACACGGAAACCATATACAGGAGCTATTAACACGCAGGTGTGCTGCGAAAGAGATAGTAGAAACGAAAGAGGTTTAATTGCGTTCGTGTTACTAAAACTTTTTAATTCTCTTCTTTTTTTAGAGAAACGTTGAAAATATTTGGTCACTTTATTTAGAAAATAAACGTCAGGAATCGATAAATGAACATAAATTTTTCAACAGTGTCTAGAAATTGTATGTTGCAAATTATGTATTACTATACAAAATAATGCAGCGATCGATATAGTGACCAGAGACAGCGTAAATCTAAAGTTTAAATTATAAAATTTTAATTAAAAGCTAATAATAAAATTCATTTTATCTACTGGAAAATAAATAAAAAGCAAACTAAATATTATTATAGAATGTAAAATAAGTAATTATTATATGTATTCTTTGGATAATAAGCTAACGCAAGTCAAGAATAAAATTCAGAAAGTATAATATATGTTACGAATTGTTGTACAAGAACGATGCGCAGTGGATGTATCATAATAACTAAAAATAGGATAAAAGATATTTAAAGTTTTTATTGCCTAATTTATTTTGTGCAATATGCACGGAAATTGTCGATATTTTTCTATTAAACTAATAATTCTGTAAAGTGAAGACTTTTGTAAATAAATCGAGGTTTCTCGAGTAAGCACTCGTAAAATTTTGGCAGTAAAGTAAAAGTTAATTGATAAACTGACGGACGTAGGAATTTGCATCTTAGAAAATGGTGTTTTCGTACGTATATAGTTTCATACATCATGAAGGCACTTCATTTGGTTGCAATTCGCTAACTTTGCGTGCAATGTGTTTCAGAAGCAGATGCTTTATGAGTTTACGACTTGTCAGAACGTTTGTAAAGAGCACGAGGAATTTCCCTGCACGTCGCATCCTCGTAAACTTAGTCATGAAATTGCTACTGGGAAATAGTTAAATAAATTTCATTGATGACAGATAAATTCGTACTTTTTTTTTAGCGTTTTCATAAGTATGGATTTTATATAAATATTTCATTCATATAAATATCTTATGATTCAACACAAATAAATATTTGATACTTCTATAAATTGTTATAACATTTGTAGAAATATTTAAATGAGGAAAGGAGAAATCTAAGATTTCTGACATCTTCGAAATCAATAAGTAGCTTTAATGTATTACTGTATATGAAAGAAAAATTCTCATATTCATACAATAATATTAGATTTCTCAACGATTAAAATTCAATGAATTAAATATTATCTCTGAATAAAAAATACACTAATATTGGTGAAATTGTGAAATATCCTTTATCTATTTTTTATATCTACTATATTTTATTGTACTAATAAAAGAAATATTATTCCGATTCGCTGTATGTACAGCAACATGTATTTTTAGAAAATAAATAAAATATTTTGAAATAATTTAAACAATATTCTAATGTTTCAAGTTTTGGCTTATTCGAAACTTTGTCCCAAAAAAATGGTCAAAGTCGGCGTTTCGACGTTTTTTTCTCTAAAAGGAATCACTTTGCCCGGGGGAATCAATTTCCCCTCACGTCCTCGCCGAGTAGACGTCAAAAGGGAATTTCGATGAGTCGAATTGACAGCTTTACGATCCTCCGTTAAAGCTTCCTATATTTCGTACGTCTTCGCTCGAGATCATGAAAAGCTTTTCTTCGTCATCATAGATACTTGTTCGAAATCGTGAAACGTTTACCCACGGACTCAATTGGAACTTTCCGATTGAAGAACAAAGATACAAGTACATACATACTTAGTTTGATGCAAACAAATAGTTTCACTGATGATCGTGTCTGTAGAAGAAAGCTAAAATAGATCTTTTTCGTATCAATACAATTGAATTTTGTCAGTGTCATCAATCTTTTATTCTTTAAATTTTGTCCTTTCGTGTTTTAATCTCGGTTTTATCTCCTCCGAATTTTAGTTTTGCATTTTAGATTTGATTGCAATTTTAATCTCGTTTCTAATTGTTTGTTATTCTAACTGATTTCGTATTTCTATTATTGAATGCTTTGTTAAGTGACAATACTCCTATATCTTTCAAGTAAGTTTAAACAAAGATCTAATAAATAATCGTTGAATAATTATTGCTGGTGAATAGTTGTACAAATATTTGCTAGGGATATTTTTAACTCATATTTAACTCACCGTGTCTGCTTTTGGACGAATCGACGCGAAGGGTTCCTTCGCTTTGGATCTGATCCTTCCCATTCGTTACACGACAAGCATAGAACCCTATGTCAGAGACATCTAAGTTGACGATTTTTAGGCGGCTTCCGGCGATGTTCTTCGCAGCATGTTCATGTGTCTGAGGAATACAAATATTTTCTGTTTTTTTTCCTATTCATATTATATATATATATGTATAATAAAATATATTTAATAAACAATCGCATAAAACAAGGCTCGAAATAGTAGAATATTTTTATGTTGTTTCAAGATATTTTATCTAGTATAAACATGATCTATACTTTGGTACAACATACTCCATCTACATAGGTATTTCTACATCTCATATACATACATACATATTTCTGCATTTGGCCAATGTAAAGCACAAATTTTTAACTGTCCTGTTTTCACTGTAGTCTCATGGGTACATGTTTATAGTTACGAAAGTTAGAATATTATTCTCATTAGAAGTTACGTGTAAAATTGCAAATATTCCTAAAAAGTCCTTACATTTTATAATGTTAGGTTATTTGTACGAATTTTTTATTTGCCGTTTATTTCGTATTTAGAATAGGAGAAAAAGTTAAAGGTAAATATTTGTGATTAATAAATGTTGACATTACCTGTGCAGGTATCTTCTTTATAGTGATCTTGGGCCGTTTTTCTTCGAGAGGTGCTTCGTTCTTGTACCATTTGATTCTAGTTGGCGGAGGATCGCCGACAACCTCGCATCGCATGTGTACTACACTACCGGCATCTCTCGAGATATTAGTCAAAGTGCGTATGAACTTTAACGTGCCACTTTTGGCTCCAGATACAGCTTCCATGTCAGTTCTATAAAGTAAAAGAACAATAGATTAAAACATTGTTCATATACGATCAAAATAAAATATTCTTACATCTCTGACGAGGTAAGTATCGCTAATATGTTATCAAACATTATGGTATTTAAATATTTCAAAATAATAGATCGGTATTTAACTTTGTTTATTTCCTTAGATAAAAAGTTTTATAAAATGTATAACTCTATAAATACTTTTAAATAAGCCACCATTTTCTATCGTTATAAAATTGCAGAATAGTATTAGGCTGAATAATAATTTATTAGATCGAGTAATAAGTTCAGTCGTTTTTCCTCAAAAGAGTACGTTGAGCGCTATTAATTAAGAAACTATTTATTTCACCCATGTCTTTATAAATATGGTATCTTCCATCAAAAGATTCAAATGCGCGTATTTTTACAGTCTTTAAACAACTTTTATAGCATTCTTCGAAACGGTATAGAATATATGCAAATGATATATATATATATATATATATATATATATATATATATATAGTAAAAGGTGAATAAATTTATTAATCAAACCAAAATAGTATTCTACGTGGAATATTGTAAAATATTGTATATTTATTTCGTCATGTTTGCTGCGTCAGCGAAAATGATAATAACCAAGGTTACGGCATGATATCCATTAATCATTTTTTAATATGACTTTAAAAAGTAAACTCCGGCAAGTATACGCTGATGATACATGTTTTCCGAGCACCCGTTGGAGTGCTCTCATTGAAATGTATGAGCAACATGTTGTCGCGAGAAATGGACCAAAGAACGCTCAGGACACACGGGTTAAATTTTTTATCAGTCACCAGTTTACATGCTCCGTTTAGCATGATTACAGGCGTAGAGTGAAGCGACATATCAAAAATTCAACGATTATTATACCTTGTATTTGGATTTTTACAACGTGTAAACCCCTGGCGCGGGAAAACATTTTCCACCATGACTGGATATTTGTTACGATGCCTCTTACACGAGCATATTACAAGCGTTGCCCGGAAGCATTTATTAAAATGCACAGTAAATCGTGCCGCTTAAAAATATTTCGTGTTTTAAAAGCCGCGTAATGGCATATAATATTATAGAAAAAAAGGAAATAGAAAAAATAAAATGGATATGCGGGGTAGATTGTAAAATTAATATAGAAATAAAATCGAGTTGCTGAAATTAGAATTTTCGAAAATAGATACGTAATTTGAAAGACTTTGATTTTCAACGAACTTTGTTAAAAAAAAAATAAGGACAGTAAATAGGTAAATAAGTTGAAAAATGAAAGTAAATTGCTGCAATTAGAATTTTAGGGAACAGATGATAAAATTGAAATACTTAAACTTTGAATTATTTTTATTAAAATATGAAAAATATATATGTAGGTCTGTTCGTCTGCTTCAATCTAAATTATTCGTTAAAAGAAAAGATATTTTATATTTTTCTTTTTAAATAATCTTTTAATGTATACATTGGTTCGATATTGTCAATATAACACGTCAGTCTAAAAAATATTTTTATACTTCTAATATTATGTAATAGAAAATAAGTGAACTTTCATATCGAATACAATACAACAGGCTCATAAATCAAACAAATTGCACGGAGAAGATAAATACCAAAGACCTAGATTTTTGTAAAATGCACAGTACATTATATTATTTTAAATATTTCATTTCTAAAATATCATGTGAAAAGTAATTTAAATACCTAGATTATGAAATAAAAATAAATTTTGATAGAATTAAAAGTTATCGAAATAGAGCGTACATAGGGCGACAAGTATTCAAAGAACAAATTAACTAAATGGCAAATTTTCCCTTTCAAACTTCATTGCAGGTAAATTATTGGGAAATATTCTGTAAATTCTTTATTTGAAAATGCCTTGCGTTTTAATAACGATGAATCGATAATATCCAAAGCGCATTGCATTGTACATTGCATAGTACATTGTATTGCAGCAGGATTTTGAAAAATCCAAGGAGATTCCAATCAAAGAAGATGCAGATGAGCAAAATAACGGGCAAAATCAAAGTTTCTATAGTATCTAGAACTTTTGGAGATAATTTTTCTCGAGATCTAATCTTGTAAAGAATGCTTCGATGAAAAGCTTGTTTAAAATCTATACTTAAAATTTCCCAAACGAATCTATTCTTTGTTCATAAGGCCCAAGATCATAAATCATACTGTATTAGGTTGTTATTTAAAAAAAAGTGGAGAAAAATATGAAATTTTTCTCCTCTATTGGCTATCTCCGTTATATTTCACGCAGACGAAATTCAATTCGAGATCCATTGGCATAACGTGGACGGCAAATTTCTCGATGTGGCAGGGTTAAATTTAATCCGGCTCCAATAACCGAAACACAAAATCCACTTGAACCACCCACTCTTTCATACTCTGCTGTCACATTAAATCATAGTTATCTAACCATGCCAATGAGACTCAATTGATTCATTGTTCGATCCTGTGAAACAAAAGAACTAAAACAAAAGTAAAGAAGGGAGAGAAACAAAGAGAATGCGCTTTCGAGTAAAAGTGCGTTTCGATTAAGCGAACGAACGCTCGTTCTTTCCCTACTTTCCCTACTATTTAAAAGCTTTAAAACACCTTCTGTCTTTTATAAAACTTCGATATTTGATGCAGATTCCTAAGCTCGAAGCGTGGATATACTTTTTAATAAAATTCATGATACACTCGCATCTGATACTTTCTTTATCGCATAAATCTTGTTAGGCGACATCTCTATATGGTTTGATAATTACATAATTTTCCGTAATTTTCAAGCAAATATAGATACCGTCCTGAGATTTTTGATCGACGATGTACATTATACGAAAACGCGAAAAATTATAAATTGTTAAAGTCTATAATTGTTACGACGACGTGAATACATGAATCACTATACATTCCAGTACATATTTAATAATTATAATTATATGATTATATGAGAAATCCAGATGAAACAATTTTTTTAGAAATTTTTCAACGTAGTTATAGCATCACACCACTATTTTAATGCACCGTGAAATAGTTAAAGTGTAAACGACGAATTGGCGATTGTTCGTTTATTTGCTAATCGTACGTACGAATTTTCTTACAATGCACTAAAAATACTTCAAAAATGTTTATTCGATTCTTATAAATACATTTGCGAACAATTTTCTCGCTGGGCGTTTACATTAAACGAGCACGAACGAATGCTGTTGCTTTCATTTTATGTTCCTGCTCGTTTAAACGCACCTTGATAGACACAGAGAGCACTAACACGAAACGGACCAGTGTCCCTGACGGATTTTTATGCAACGGCGATCCCACGTCAGATGCCCTCAGGGCGGTCAGCGTTTCCACCCACATGCAGATCGATCTCTGCAGCCACTTCGTGTAACCTCGCCGCTAACAATGTAACTTGAAGGGGATCGTTAAAAGCAGCCAAGTTTTCGGCCTTTGAATCGCTCAGCTTGAAAGTTTCGCCCGATTGGCGAAGGAATTTTGATTATGTCGATAATGTGAAGGAGAAGCGGAAAGGGAGCTATGTTTCTTTCTCGCAGAAATTCGTGTTTATAAAGGCCACACGCTTTCCGTTGCTTCGTATCTTGTCTTTTGCATTTTATCTTATTAAAAAGTATATTGTTATAAAAATATACTCTTATTATACATCCAAGAAACAATTCCGCTAGAAAGAAAATTGTACGTTTTTGATCGAGTAGGTCGAAAGAGACTGTACGTTAACAGACTACTAAAGAAAGAGAATACGATTGAACCGGAAAACATTGTAAGAGGATCTGTAAGGGAATAATATTTCTATATGTGTCTCTTGTCTCGATCAAGCGGGCAAAGACGATGAAATCTTGGCTAGTCCATTTCCAGAAACACTCGAGTAAATAGCGCGACCCCGATGATCGTACATCACCAGGGTGATAAGGGGAAGTTCTGGTCATGCATTATTTCGCGGCGCGCCACCACGCGAAAGGGCGAGAAGAATAGGGTGCCGGTCCATTAACATATTCATACTTAATATTCCAGTCGCAACGTCGTGCGACAACGTCCGCCGTGCCGGATTTATATTGCCCTAATATACGCGATTACTTTCTCCCCCGTGCGTCGAGATCTACCGGAAGTCACGATTGATTGCGACTTCCACTAGAGCCCCGTGCATCCTCCTTCGTTTACGGACACGTATCTTCGAGATGGAAGTGGTTAAAAGAAAGATTACGGCAGTTTGTTTTACACTGACAATGAGAGATACACTGCTGCTTAGAATTATTCGAACGATTGGAAAGATCGATGAATTTGAATAATTCCAATTGAAAATGGTTATCGACGATTCTCTTAGGTTTCCCACAAATTTGAGAAACTCGTTAATAATAAAGAGAATGATCCGAGAAGGCAGCTGTATTAACGAAGTATCGTCAGGAACGGAGTATAAATTTCGCTTTCGGCAACGATATATTCAACACGTGACACTCTATTTCCTTTGTACGAGTTACTGTCAAAATTTATCCTCAAGTTTCGCCCTTTCAAGCTCGATGCATCTGCTTAAACGAGATCCTTCGCTAATACAACGACGAATGACGATCATGTAAAGGGCTTTCCAATTCGTGTGCACGTCAGATGCACAGAGTTTGTCTTGGAAACATGAAACTAGGTACGCAGAGTCGATTGTTGTTTCCCTTGCGATTAATTAAACTGCAGCCTGCTCGAAAATTCCATCGTTCGTTCCTTTGTTTTAGCAACAACACCGGTTTCGGATCCAGTCAATTCTCGTTCCGATCAATCACGGCGTAGCCGCTGTTTTGCTGTTTCAAAAGTTATCGCGTGAAATTCGATTGAAAAGGAAAAAGAGACAGATTAAACCGTACAATTTTTAAACGTTCCAGACGGAACGGTTAATCGAATCCATCGCCTAGTTCCGTTTGCCTTTCTGGTCTCACGATCAATTTGAAATTTAATCGAATCGAGTACGATCAGGTTAATGAATTTTTCAATTTATTACCGCGTCGTTTCCACGTTTCTTCGCTGTGGTTAATGGAAAATTGATTTCGTTGATCCGATGCACTTTCAGTTCTTGATTTCGCCAAGTTTCAATCGCCAGTTTAACATGCGAATATGTTTTTGTTTATTTTATTATTATCTTTGGTTTTGAAATTTTTCAGCTCTTCCTGTGCTATTTAAAGTTTTGGTAAATAATATACGAGTGTTTTTCGCAGTCAGTAAAATGCTATAAGTCCATATATTCGTTAAAATGCTATTTTTTTTTTTTTCTTAAAATAAATTAGATTATAGGAATTTTAACGTTTCAGTATTTTCGTCAGTTATTAATGTTTTAAACGATAGCAGTATATATAAAGTCGAGACGCAGACATTTGTACATAAAAGATATCTCTGGTCATTAAAATAAAACTAATCGATCAATATTATAAGATATTTGCAATCGACACAATTGTCGACCTATCGAATAAAATGGAATATCCAAAATTTTCATATAGACGTACACAGCACATCAGGTATTACAGTTTTCGACGGTTGAAATGAAATCATCAAATTCTTGAAATATACGCTTTTCTATATAAAATTTCGCAATCACTCGTATAAAATTATTAACACTGAAACGTGCTCATATAAAATAAAATGTGTGTTTTATATTCTAAAATACTCGTGTCTCTACATAAAATATATCAACCCGTATCGAAAAATATCCGTATGAAATAAAATAATGTATCTCTTGAAATAAATCTGAAAATCTCTTATTCTATTTGTATCGTATTTCCCTTATAATGGAAAACATTAAATAAAGTAAAACTCGTTACGATTCTCCCATAAATACTAAAAATAGACATGCTAATACTTATACAAGGCAGTATAGACAACGTAAAAGAAATTTAATTCCAAAAGGTTTAATAATATTATCAGCCTCTTAAAAAACTAATCTTTCTCTCTCTCTCTCTCTCTTTCTCTCTCCATTAAAGCTTTCAATTATCTAAGCAAAATTATCAACGTTCTAGAAAGGCACTCACGCCCTTACAATATAATCAGAATTCTCGATCTGTTGCTTAATTACCAACGATACTAACGTATATTCGAGCGACTAAAACAGCTACTAAGGCCAGCAATATCGTCCATCAAGCATCACGAAACTGTCACAGTAGCCCATAGCGTACCGTTCTTAGATATCGAGCAAGTAGAGCGTACTGTTACGCAAACCGGAAGCTACCCCTTGGCGCGCAGAGGCAATCACCACGTTTGCCAAGGCACGCGTGTGCGTGTTCCTCGTTCGACACAAGGACACGCGCGTCCACTCGTGTACGCACGTGTTTACACACTGGAACGTGATTGCATACGACCGTGGCGAGTAACTAACCCCCGTTGGTTATTGAATATAAATCAAGCTATGATCACTAAGTCATCGGCAAGTTCCGGTGCACCTGTGGCCTCCAGGGTTAACCGTTCTTGACCCACGAGTCGTTTAAATTGTGTAAAATGATAATACCCCTTTACAGAAATCGTGTTTGTTCTGTTTACGGTAAAGAATATGATTTTGATCGCTTTGTGAAAAGAACGAAGAGTTATGTTAAATAGAGGAACTCGAATTGGAAGTTTTCGTTCTGAAACTACGTTCATTCTCACAGTTTTAAACTATTTATTTTCGAAATACACGATTCTATTTTCGTATCTATGTAGGAGAAATGTAGTAAAGAAAACGGAATTTTCGGAATCCTCCCATTTTCTAAAACATCTATGTTTTTATTTAATCAAATCAAAGATGAATTAGAGATGCGTGGATGGGACTGAGATGGAACATTAATTCCGAATAATTGTGTATGCCACGCTTTTGAATTTTTACATTTTTTGGAATTTTTTCAATTTTTCTTTCAATTCTTGAAGCATGCCGAAGAGAATAAAACTAGTTGTTATTTTAAGTAAAAGAAGTACTTTAAGTGCATCAAGTGCTTACATTACAGGTAAATCAAATCAGACAGAACTTTCCATTTAAATAATTAAATAGTGATTTGCTTGTATATTTAAGTGGAGAGAATAAAAAAGCGTTATTCAATTTTATAGATTGTAGTAAATCCTTTCTCAAATCAAAAGTTCATATAGCAAATTAATATTATATATTTTCATCCCAGTTTCTTCATCTTTATATTATCAATAAAATGTTCAACTAACTCGAAACACCTAAAAGTTCTAACTTCCTACATCACAAACGTAACAGACCTGTATTATAGCGTCTCGACAATCTCGTCAAACCTTTGCTTTATTTCAAAACCTTAAGATCAACAGAAAATCGTCGTGATTTTGTTGAATAATCACGTTTAATCGTGTGTCTTCAATGTCGTCGGCAACTCGCTATACTTTCTTTTATTTTTCCCTGGCTAGCCATTCCTTTTTCCATGTCTCGGTCGATTTTACGCGCTGCCATTAGAGGATCATCAAATTACAGGGGATTAAGGGGGAGGAGATGGTGGAGGACACGAGGACAAAAAGTTACGCCCGCGGAAGTTTCGCAAAATTGAAATCACCGGTGCATGCATTAACGACGTCCCGGCCGGTTTTCGACGTCAAACGACACGGGACGAAATTAACAGCGCTCGCGAAATTCGCCGTAAGGGTGACACAGGATTGGCGGAGGTCTGGAAAAAGACCTGGCCAGTTCCTCCGTGTGTTTACCATGCAAAGTAATTCTATGCATTTTGAGGAGGCGGCGTTTTCGTCAGTACGTTCGTGGTGACGCCGCGGCTCTTGCTCTCGTAACTGGCGAAATCTCGATAAACGCGGGAAAATCGTGGAAAGAGTGGAAAGAGTAATTCCTGTTTTATATTCAAAGTTTGGGAATTTCGAACGAATGCGTTGTTGCTGCAAAAGATATCAGAGAAGGGCTCTTTGCTTTTTCATAGCGATTTCTGATAAACAACGACGAATGTTAATAACAGTTTGCGATAGACATAAATATTTATAAAAATATGAAAAATTAAACTAACTCGCTTGCTCTTCGAACTCTAAGCTTTTCAATCAATACACGATTAATGAATACAAGATTAATACATTAAAGTGTTAAAACGTTGTTACTAGGAATAAACGTTAAGTATTATTGTTAAGAATAATCAACAATTTGCACAGTCATCATATAGCGAAGTTTGAGATATTTTAAGAAACTAAAAGTACCAAGCTAAACACGTTCTGCATAGTACATGGTATCTAATTAGATTCAAGGTAATATCACATATATAATAATCAATTGTGTAATTATGTTTCTGTCTCGATAAAACAAACTATTAATATTGGCGAAAAGTCTCGTATAATTAAAATAATTGCAAAAGCGGAAATACCAATCATTCCGATTTAGCTATTTATTTCTTATCAATTCAATATATACTGTTGAGAATTGTGGATCTTAAAGGCCGAAATGAAAGTAAAGGAACGCTAAGGTTACACTTAGAATTCATATTAAAATAGCTTTAGATTTATTTAATAAACGATTGTCAGGATCTTCGTCGATATACATTTGCACGCGTCTCAACACTTTCTTTGTCTCGCCATCTTCCATATCACACTACCAATGGAACAGTTATATTCATCTGTTTTTCGAGACGCTGTGCACACATATACTTCCATACACTGATATTCACATAAGTGTGTCACTACTAATCTAGTCTAGCACACAAAATTATACATATCTCAATATATACTTATTTCTAATAAATTTTTTTAAATTATCCTAAGAATGAATTTTTTGAAAATGTCTTTGAACATGTTTCACCGTCGTATATCTTATTACTCGTGTATTATACAGCAATAAATATATTGCTCGGAAAAATGCTATCCAAAGAGTATAATATTAACCCTTTCAGCATATAGCTAAATGCAGTACAAATAGATATACACGATCATTGATTATGCGTTGATTTATCGTTTCAAAGTATTAAATCTCTTTGAATCGTTCTTGTAACAAATTTAACACGAGTTTTGATAATATTCATTCGATTTCAAAATTAACCTAGTTATTGACAGCCCTCTGCAAGATTAGCTTATGAAATATTATCGATATGCTCGACGTAAAATCGTGGAATATGCCGATCAGAATTATCGTTGGGGAAAAATTACGTTCAGGCGAGGCAGAGATGAGTAAAATTTTCCATCGGAAATGTAGATGTGGAATTAAAAAAGGGGGGACGAGGGCCGGAGGAGAGCAGAAAAGGGGAGGATTTCATGGGTTCGCATGATGGAAAAGCGAGCGCAGGGGATGCCGCGGGGCTTAATAAGGAAGCGGCTCGATTGGTTCGATTCGAAAGCTAATAATGCCACTTCCCGTGCGTCGTAGAACATGGAAAGCTGTGGGCGTGATTAAATTTGAATTCTCTACTTCGCTTCTGACAAGCTAATTCCCGTCGATAGAGCTAATTCTGACATTCCGAAGATTCGAACCTCTTCTTTCAGGAATTTTATCGTGTTGCCTATCGCGTGTTACGGATTTAGGAAATGAAAAGATTCAGTCATGATGTATATGTTCGATTTGCTGAATTAATTTTTTGGTAACAGACTTTATCCATTTTCTTTTCTCCACGCATACGTCCTATGTAATTTACACAATCACATGACGACAGATCTGTCTAGATCAAAAATTACGTTTTTATTTTAACCAAAGTTAATATTAATTTTATGAGCAAAAAAAAAAAATCTGAAATCTACTATTTTATCAAATTTGATAGTTGTAGAAATAATACGATTTTCCTTACATATCCTTTACCTTAACCAATCGAATTGTTCCACTTGGCTGTTTTCCATACACATACGCTCCATGTGATTTACATGGCTATATAATGACGGCGATAATGCGACGAACGTGATTGAAATTACGTGTCGTAACCGATCTAAGCGAGAGCATTATGGTTACGATATCGTGTGTGCCACGGGTCGCCGACTTTCAGCCAACTACATTATTCCCGAACGCCACGTGCCTCCATTAATATTGATGCACGCTCGATTCTCTTGCAACCCCTTTCTACAAGGGGTTTGTTGACGAGGAAAGCTGACAGGGATGCTGCCAGACGTTGCTGCGACACATCTTTCTCCATCGAACAAGAAGCAAATAATCTAACTTAAATGACCAACTAACCGTAACGAAGTTAAATTAACAATAAATTCCGTATTGAATTAACTTATCGCCGACTATTTGGTTTATACGTTGTCATCTTACATACATTAGCATACAATACAATACAATACAAAAGTATTCCGATATTTCTTTTATATGTATATTATACAAAACATTTTGAAATCTCATTAGCACTGTAAATTTTAGTAACTTCGAAAGCAAAATTTGTGTTATCAGTTAAGATAAACTTAACTAATCTAGAGCGAAATACTATAAGCTACAAGTACATCTAAATTCGCCCAGAAATGCTGACTTGAAGGTAATCCTTGGTCGATTTGGCCTTGCTCGATCATTTGCATGGTGACTTTAAAACGTTGTTCCCGGGACAAGAAACGTAGGTGGGGTACAAAACCGATCCCTCAAGCGAGGTTAAACGTTGCATTATTTATAGAAACCTTGCGAACGCCTAATCCCTGTCTGAGACGGTCTTCTGACTGCTTTAAAGCTGCCAAGCGAAGGAAGTGACGTAACGGTGTGGGCGCGTCGGACTGTTAACGATTCATCGACCCCCATACCTTCTTTCAGCGTTTTAACACCTTTTCCAATGTTGCGCTAGGGTGAACTTGTAAGCATGCATACAGCCTCGTGTATCTAGAATTTAATTCTGCGTGGGTAACGATCGACACTGTGTTCGTTGATTGACGATGATTCATACGAGGATCGTTGAAGTTGAACGTGGTGAAGTTTGTTAGGTTATCGGTTTAGTTCGGTTTATTTTGATGAGTTGTAAATGAAATCGTATTGTTTTACGAAATCGGAAGAAATAATGAGATCATATTGATAATATTGTATTGTATAGCATTATTTTTGAGGACAGACTCTACAAACATTCTATCATTATTAGGATTTCATAAAGTTTCAATAAAATTTCTCTAATATTTTTCCCAAATTTTCCCTTTGTTAGCAGCGTAAAATGGAAGATAAGTTGGGAAAAAAGCAATTCTTCAGAATATCCAAATTGTAAAGAATTGAAAATATACCAAGAAAAATGTAACAAAACAATTTATCGCATTGTTAGATGAATTTTATTACGACAAAACAATTCCATAGCGCATTTAACAATTCCACAAATAAATATCATGTAGTAACTATCTTGTAACTTCTATGTACATTTTCAGATTTAGTTCGAACTATATAACACGCATAATTTATTTATGAAAGGTTCTTACAATAAATACTTAAATACGTTCACAATCGTCACCCCCACACTTCAATATTTTTCAACTAAACGAATCTTCAATTGGAGAGTTGGACAATTCTGTAGACAGTTGACTTTGAAAACCTCTTTTTTGACAAACATCCTTTCTTTTTTGTATAACCGTGTATAACCGAAATTTTCGTGGAAAAAAATGCGAGCGATAAAGTGTTGGCGATCGCGCGACCTGACGTGTAAAAGCCAGAAAATTGATCCCCTGTTACATAATTTTCACGTGTTACGCGTTCGTTGTAAAGAACGCTGAAATTTTAACCCGTTGCCGTCCTTTAATAAACGATATTTACGATCGCTGGCGGTGTACGCGTGAAACTTTCTCGAGTCCGAAACCACGTTTCATTGCGAATGTCGGCGAAATTAATACGTTTTTACTGCACCTTTGTTTTCCCGCGGTATTCGTTTCTTATAACGGAATATTTGTTATTAATAAACAATGTATATATATACAATATTAAGTTATTAAATTACATATATAAAACATTCAATTGCAGTAAATTGTAATAATAATAAACTTATGAAACTTGAATTTCAATTTAATTTGTTTCGTTTATAATGCTACAAAGATTGATGTGAAATAGTTTAAAATTTTCCGCCACCTATAAATATTTGAGAAAATAAATTGGCTGACACAATTATTAGTAATATTATTTAAATACTTCTGAAATTTATTCTAACGATGTATTCATCACAAAATCAGCATTAGATAAGGAAGTAATTACAGATATCAAATAAGAAAAAAGAATATTTGATAACGTACCCGTTGGATGTTGCATCATATACGTCATTATAATCTTCGTCAGTGGTGTAATCCTGAACATTTGGATCTAAATTTTCGATGTCGCCATTTTCACCTGTAAATCAATATTTATTTATAAGTATGTATATCGAGTGAATTTACATAAGTTAAAACACAAAATAATGTTTCATGTGTATTATAAAAACTTATAGACGAAAGAGCGTTCATTTACATGGCGTAAATTAGAGTATTATGTAATCATAATTTATTTTTATTTATTTATTTATATCACGATATATTACAACCGTCATTATATACATATAATTAAGATATCTATATATAATATGCGATAAAGTGAAAATACTGAGAAATACTTAAATTACTAAAATATTTCAATTCTTAAATTATCCAACAAGTTAGTCTATATACATCAAAAACAATATAACAAAAATAATATAAAAACAATAAAACAAAAATAATATAATGTTGCTTAGACTATTTTAGCCTGAACTTCAAGAAGAGATCAGGATATGCAAATCAACTAATAAATATATGGCTAATTATACATATATATATGTACATATATTTTCTATGCAAAATGAGGACATAAAAGGTCCCTAAAATGAAATAGGATCCGGTGTCCCTAATCTAAAATTAGAATTAGGTGTTCGCATTGGAATAAGACTGATTGCGAGACTTCGATCTTCGGAAGCTTGCGCTTCGTATGACGTTAGTCCCGGAACCTCACCTTTTTAGGTTAAAGCTTTGTATCTCGTTAATTAACACTCTAAATGAGTGGTCGCCGACGGACATTGACACGGTTAATCCTAATATACCAAAGCAATCTATGAGTAGGCCTGAAAATCGATCAAAAGCATAAGCTCGGAGCTACAAGCATGCCAAGTACATTCGCCCGCGCGGCCGTATCTCGAGTTATCCAACTGCCTAACAACGGAACGTCCAACTACATGGAGAAACGTTGACGTTCGATGTTTCCTACACCTGCGCAAATACCACATCAACAGCCGTCCCTCGAAGGTGCAAACGACCATTCTCCAACCCCTTCGTGGTTCACGCAACACAAAACCCGATGATTCTGTCAGGGCGAAATACGATCGGCTTCTTCCGTCCAGCGTCACGTCAGTTTCAAGCAGCTAACTCTATTAGCGGTCTGATATCTTGTAGGAACGATAATAAGCCTGATGTACGATGTTAACGTCATGACGAGACGTTGAACAGAGATGGTTTATGCGAGGATAAACTGCATTAGAACTCTATTGAGCATTCTCGCAGGTTTCGGTTACATATATTTTAATTTGTGTTTAAAGTGGTACTTATCGGATAAGACAGAACTTGAATGAAAATCAAATATCAAATGTTGAAGTAACTACTCTCAAGAAAAACTCTACATCTTTATTTAAAGTATATCCGTGACCTGGAGTCTGCTATTACGCAGAAATATTCTAAATAAGGAGTGATGCATATTATTGTACCCTTGAATATATATTATGTTTTGGGTTGCATGTCTAGCAACAAAGGAACTAATAAACAGATTTCCATTTATGTTCCCTGCAGTCTCTAGCTAAAGCTATAAGCTTAACTTTTTTGGTAATGTCTTTTTGTTATAAATATATGAACGTGCTCTCTATCATTCCATTGTTTAATAACACTAAGGGAGTAAGGATCTGAATCAGCATAAACTTATACATTATACTTATACCTTTAAATATTTCAATATACTTCTCTATTAAAAATTCATCCACTTGTTCTTCAATCAATCAACCTCAACCTCAACATCAAATATGATACTTTTTGTAATTGTATTACGATACGTCGTCATTTTATTATTAACGGCTTGTTAATTACAAATTGAATGTGTAAGGAAAAATGTACGACTATTTATTGTAATTAAGAAACATTAGTTTTCGTATGAGCTTCATCAACAGGGTTACTCAAGAGAGCATTAAGCTCCAAACTGTAGCAAATGTTGCTAATTCATACATGCAATTATTCCTTGTTCAACGACTCGAATCGCCCTATAATCTACGAATCGAACTTGACATAGTGGCTTACCAGCTGAGATATCACACAGAATAATCTGGATTATAATGGAATTTATCGTGGAACGATTGGTATCGTTCCCATAATCTCTGACACCGTAATCTAAATCACATCGTGATCCCTGACTGCATATACAGTGCAATAATCTGCATTATCTTATGCGTGATTTAAGCTCCCACATACATAATATTTCAAAATCAATATTGTCGTTGTTTTCACATTTCGTGTTCAAAATTATATTATAATCGTTCAAAAGATGGATTATTATTTATTTTTTTTTTTTTGAAAATTGTTTAATTTGAAAACATTGAGATTTGCATAATTGACACACAGTCTGCTAACTACGAGAGTTCAAGCACCAATGTTAATATAATACTTTACTGATCAAAAGAATATATCTATTTTTTGGGTTATTTTAAACCCATTCTAGACTCAATTGTGTTTTTATATTCTTAACAAGTTTTATAAGTTTGTGGAACAAGTATGGAAGAATCTTCGTTAATATGTATGATTTTTCGTTTCAAGTATACATTAAGATATTCATTGAAATATTACAAATTTTCTTGCTTGTAAATAGCAGAGTAAGATTGAGACTGGAACAGAGTTAAGGATTAGAAAATTTCTTCAAAATTCCGTTAATGTTTAAGTTTTGGCTACTGTGTAATAAATGTTGAATACGAATGAGAACATATGCAAGTAGGCTAATTATCAATGTACCGATGTATCGAGATGCGAGTTTATGATAAATACATGCGTTGTATGTTCCTGTTGAATATGCAGAAGTGGATGCTAAACTCATTTGGCCTGTAGACATGGGACTACGTAACCATAAATTCATTTCTACGATCCCTGATTTTTATTTTCAACGAGGAAGAACATGAAATAATAAAGTTTTAGAAGTTCTTAAAGATACAATATCATTTAGTGTCAGAAATGTTTATTTAGATGTTCCATAGAGATGTTCTAATGATATTTTTCAAAAATCAAACAATGAATCTCGAATGAAGTTGATGAGAGTTTCGTTTCTACGTAGTAGTTTATTTAAATCTCCTCTATTCATTCGGGAACTCTATATGCTTCGCATATGCCAGAATATCTTCAATTCTATAGGAAACTCCAATTAACATTGGCATGGTGGTGCTCGTTAATCTACTAATGAGTAATTCGCCATGGGGGCTTTAATATAGATTGCAATTCGGAAGATCCACGAGACAGGGCTCTGCTCGATGTTGTAGCCAGGCGCTAGGCCAAGCTATTAAATAATCGAGCGAATTATACCCCTTCCTATGGTTGCATCCCTCGGTTTCATGCTACGTCAGCCGATCAGGTGCCAAGTGCAAATTTAAACTTGCAGTACTCTGCCTCCTCTAACTTGGCTTATCCTCTGGCTGGAACTGGCTACTCCTTGCGATTTCGAAGATGACATATATATTATTTTATTGATTATAAATAAGGAAATATTATCTGGACCGTTACGAATCGAATACACGGGGTGGGGAAATTTTTACCTGGAACTGCTTTCTTCACTTGGAACACATTTTTACATTTTACATTTCTTTTTAGAGACACGAGAAAATTTTATTTTAATTTCAGATGAAACTATTATTTTAGCTAACATAACATTGATTATACTTAATGTAGATACGAGGAAATTTTGCATCCTAACTTTTCCTTCGTATACAGATCTATAGTAAAGCATTCGATTTTAATGCATAAACGAAATATATTTTCGTGTAATTAGTTTTCCCATAAATGGGTGCATAGAGGTCATACGATTTCTTAAATAGAATCATATAATTTTTAATATTAAATATTATTTCGTAAAATTTATCGTCTGAAAGGCAAGGACAGACGTAAGGCACTATTTTTCTATGTTTGTTTTTCTTATCACTCTTACGCTAGGTTTTACAGAATAAAAGTCAGAAAATCTATTTAATTAATGGTTTTTCGATATACATGGGTTAATAACTTTCCATATACATCTAAGATAATTCACCAATAATTCACATTAATAGATTAAAATGAGACACTCTATATATGATCTTTGTTCGATCTTCAAACGTCTTCTCTCTTAAAGAGTCCGCAAATCTCGTTAAAAAGCGTAAGAATTCATATGTACAAACATTAATCTGTTTTACTAATGTTTCCTTGATTCGCGGTATACGCAAAAACGAACCAAAAAGTACGAAAAAGTCAGCGGTTGTTCCCTAAATCTGGCTCCTGTTTTCGAACACGACACTGGTAGAGCTCATAAAAAGTAGACATCCCGTATGATAGAC
Source organism: Bombus terrestris (assembly GCF_910591885.1). NCBI lineage: Eukaryota > Metazoa > Arthropoda > Insecta > Hymenoptera > Apidae > Bombus > Bombus terrestris. Next base: position 7,800,736 of record NC_063276.1, read on the forward strand.
GAGACTGGAAAAACGCGTACGATTCCCCGGAGTGCTGGTCCACGTAACACGCATCCAGAGAGGGCCAATAAAATCGAACGCTATTGTACTCTTCGTTTTCTTTTTGTTTCTATTTTATTTGCTCTCCTTTTTCCTCTCATCCATCTATCTCTGCTTATCTTTTGTTGCTGCATGAAAGCTGAGTATTTTTCAGAGAGTTAAACCGGCAATAGGAAGAGGGGATTGTTGAATGGCAACGAAATGAGGATTTAATTTTGCGAAAAGTGTTTCGCTTTTTGTTTGAATCGTGTTGCCTTTTGTGGCGGTGGATGTAAATTGTAATCGGACGATCGGAGAAGGATATTGAATTTTACGCGAGCTTTTGTGTGTTACGTTATCGCTTAAAAGTTCGGGGATCAGTTGCTCCGTGAAAAAGGAATTTGCATTTTATAATGGTGAAACGAATTGATGTTTGATGTTTTACGAGTACAATTTTAATTAACACATGTAATTACAACAAGAAAGTTAGATCAGAATTATTATTTTATATTTATAGTAAATTACAGAAGTATCCGTACCCTCGTAATTATTGAATCCAATGGTTTATTTAAATTTTCATTTATGTTATAACGAATTGCTATTTCTCAATAAACGAAATATCGATGAAAATGTATTACAGTTATTCTAATTTTGCTTCGAAAATGAAACTCGCATCAAGTTCTACATATATTCTGGAATATCTTAAATAAGGAAAAATTCAAACGAAGAATAAATATAGCCATTTCCTTCCTTTCTCTCTTTGTGTCTTTATTTTCAGTTTATACATTATTACATATTATCTCAAACAACCATGCTTTTTAATAAACTTCGTTACGTGAATATCGCAAATTTAATTTCTCGAGTATTTAAAATCGGAGCTCGTTAAAACGTTCGCTCGACGAGAGCTTTAATAAACCAGAATTAAAAATGAGAATTTAATTTTTCTCTGGAAAACAAAACACGTTCGACATAATGATAAAACGAAAGTAATAAGGAATTAGAAAAGAGTCTAGTCCAGGGTTATACGCGCACAGTCAGCCCTTTAATTCTATATTTGCAACCTAAACAAACTCGACAAAGTTTTAAAGCCCAATCATGTGTACCCAGCACTTCAAAGAGCTCTGTTGACGAGAACACGGTTACGTCAGAACATTTTTATTTATTCGTCGCTGGAAGCTGGTTACATTTTTCCCGTCCTCCCTTTCTCTCTCTTTATCCGTCGAATTTTGTTCATTCCCGGCATATACGCGGCTGGCATTTAAATCGGTGGAAAAATTCCAGGGATTCGATGGCCAGAGGTCTGGTGACATCGATAACGAGCCTTTATCTATACAGGCTAACTAGAACTTCATAGTAATAATAAATATAAACTTAAAAATAAATGAAATTTTAATTTATCGGTTATTTAGCTATAAATTTCTATATAACCATAGGATTAAAAGTTATTGATAAACTGTAGATTTTTACGGAATTTCATATTTTTATTAACATAACTAAACCTACGTAAAGAATTGTTTCTTTCTGTTCACTTTTTCACTGTGAAGCCCGTACGTCGTACAAGCATACATAGAAAGCTATAAATTGTTAAGACTTATAATTGTCAGAACAATGGTTATGCGAATCACTATGAATATTTTCTGCTTTAAAATATACCATGTGCAAGGTACTAACTAATATCATAAATATTATCAATATTTATAGAACAGTCTGTTGTTAGATATGAAACACCTTAGAATGATCAGGAAACAGATGCTAACTGGTCTATAGTTATACTGTAAGTTTTTCCACTTTATTATTAACGACGCGAATTAATTAATATTTCATCCCCTAAGCTGCACCCCGTGTAACAAACGGGGGCGCGATTTTTCCAAGTTACCGGACCGATGCGCGAACAATTCGTTTCGTCGAGGTCGTAAAAACGCGAAGGTAGCTTCCGCTAGGTTTTCGCGTCGCTTGGCCGATTTGAGATTATTTAAAATGCTTGACGACTCGCTTTTCCGCCGCGTTGCGGCCTGCTATTGTCGCGTTAATACTTTCCGGTTCGCTGTGACGCCTGATCACGCTCCCCCAGGGCTGAATTTATTTTCGACTCGTTTGCTTCCGATACTCATCGATCATGCTACATCGTTTAATTCGGGATCAACAGAATTTCCCAACGTTTTCCATATTTTATTCGTTATTCGTTGGTAATTCGCCGACGACACATAACAAATTCGTTGAAATCTGCCTTAAAAGCGTACAGATGTATATCGATCTTAAATCATTGAATATACATATCATGAGAGTGTGTTAATTTTAGGGATGACTCATAACATCTCTAAAATCATCCAAGCCATTTTTATTCTACTTCTTTATTTTTTAATTAATGAATTAGTCGAATAGTTTATTTTAGTACAAAGATAGTAACAGCGAGATATATGTACAAAATCTTATCGCGATAACAGCTGCGGAAAATTTAATAAATGTTTTATAGCAAATATGTTCGATTTTAATAATCCAACTATTCAAAAACGAGACGGATCCTTCTGTTAACTGCTTGCTTAACCTAACCCCAATCTAGTCCCAACCAAAACTTTAAATCTGAAGTTACTCTGCTCTAAACTTCAAATGTTCCTTCCTAAGAAGAAGTACCCTAAATTTGAAATACAAAACAGTCATCGAAAGAAACTGCACCCTATTTCCAATTTACCACGATTAGACTATCCTTGCAAGCGATTCGATGTTGAACGGAACTCAAACAGCGTTAAACGACGTGCAGCCACGTCGAATAAGCCTGAGGAAACTGCTCGTGACAGAGAGTAGTCCGAGGAAAACACCCCCTGGAGAGGTCCGGAGAACGCGTTTGAAAGCGATTGTCGCAGACAAGCCTAAACTTTTGCCGGGTCCACTGTTGCGGCTTCCTTCGTCGCGCGATCCGGGCCACCCCTGCAGAGAACGCTTCTCTTCAGGGTGTAATTGGCAAGTAGTGGTCTGGCGAAGTTGCCAATGCCAACTGCAACCGATCCTGAGAATGAAAAATCCGTCAACTTTCCGACGATGCAAGCCTTGGTTTGTGGCGTGGATCGTCCTCGCTTATCCTTTGAATTGGATGTTCGCCAGGATAAGGGTATGTTTCGTTGAAACCTTCAAATAGGGCTACGACTTTATGGGATTTTTGTGTTTGGTGGAAGCTTTCGCGTTTTGAGAATTAATTTCTTATTATTGAAAGTCGAGGACGAATTTTGGATGTGAAAAGTGTCATTAAACGATTTGTTTTCCGTTTCCTGAAAACTTCGATGTTTGTGAAAAGAATTTTTGATCCTTTGGAGTATAAATGAAATAAATATCTTTCTACGTATAACATCATTTTGCACATACAAATTATATTATTCTATAATCAGCGCTCTTCGTTTACTCAAACTTTGAAACATTTCACTAAAAAATGCCTTGCATTTACTAAATCCTCTATTTTTACATCAACTCGCGGTCCTACAAACGATTTTCACGAATAACCGTGAATCCATGAATCCCGCGGTAGAAAATTATTCTTTAAAAAATTCATCAACGAATGAAACTTGCAGAGACGGGGGCGACCGAGGAGAGAAAAAGTCGGACAAATCCCGTGAGGAATGTAATCTTCGTTTAGCCGGATGATATTCGGTGGGCTGGTTGTCGAATGATCGAGACAAAATCCGAAAATCCGTGCCTGCTCGCAAAAAAAGATGCGAGCAAGGCAGCCAACGTGGAAAAATAACACTCGCGGTGGAATAATAAATGCCGCGCGGATTTAAAGCGCTTGTAACGCCACTTTTAAAGCTTCTCCATCCTCCCTCGATCCTGTTTCCATTAGGAAAAGTCAGAGCTCGTCTGCCAGCTTGCAAAACGTGACTCTCTTTGTAATTGTGCGTCTGGGTGTATCTATGCTTTTTGAATGTGTGTATGCGCTCGTGTGCGTCGCGTTGGCCAAATAATTTCGCGTTGACGCTGCTAAAAGTGGTTCACGCGGCCAGGCTGCCGCCGGCACAAATGAAATTTCTTCGCGGTTGCACCACCAGCAATGGCGGATGTTGCAATTTCTGCTTGGGTTTTTCGCTGACGGTTGGTGTTATTACAGTTATTACGGTTTCTTTGAAGAGTTTGTCGAGAGGAGGATGAGTTTGGTCGCTGGACAGCGTAATTGGTAGAATTATTGCTTTTTCGTGGCTGTATCGTGTTTTCGATAAATGTTCAAATTAGATCTGACTCTGCTGTATCGTTTTCCGAAGCGTTGAAATGGAATTTGTGAAAGGAAATATTGGAGTTTTTTGAGCGATTACTCTCTTCTGAAGTTTGAATTGTCGATGACCCAGGACGCACAGTGTACAATAATATTGCACGATAACATTGAAAATACATATCGCTGTATTACAAATAATGCAAATGTAGTATATCGAATTATTGCAGACTGATATATTTGAATTTGAATTATTATTTATTCAATTCGATTAAATTTATTTGAATTCTAAAAAGTGCACACCTAAAGAAGAATTAAACATAAGATTGTTTATCGCAATTTTTTTTATCTATATTAGAATAAATATTATTATATATGCGAGGATATGCGTGTGTTCTTATATATTTTATATATATTGTATTATGTATAAGTATTATATATTTTCATTTTCTCTTATGTATATATCGTATGCTTTTACCTTATATCTTCTATATGAAGATACATCATTATACATATATGTTATACACTCTCGTTTTTCCTTACACAAGAAAAAACTTTTATTAAATCGTAAAAAAGACAGTTCTTTTTTCTTGGAAAGAACGATTGCTGACACTGTTATTGAACGTTTGAAAAAAGAATTTTTTATGGACTCTCATGGTTTGCTTAGAGACTCTTCCACTTATTTCTGGATCTCAAGATCCTTTCTGGGACTTTTTACAATTGTGTAGTTTTAAATTCAAAATCGAACTATTTTATACAAATAACAATGGATTTTTGCTATGAAACTACAATATATCTATGATGACAAATAACTTACTTTTTGTATGTTATATATACATATATATCTACAGACAAGCTTCCTTAGAACTGTTTCAGTAATCGCTGAATACATATATGTACATCCAATTAGAGAAGATTAATATTAAAATATTTAAATTAACCGTCTCTAAATGAACATTTTCATATTTTTAATAGTTTTCACTTCAAGCATATATAATGAATGTACGTAAGAAAATTTATTTTTATTTGAAAAGTTTCAAAAAATTTTACATCAACCTTCATTTTTACCAGTTATGTGAGAAAACCAGTGGACACACGCATACTCTCTCTCTCTCTCCCTCTCTCTCTCTCTCTTAGAATTATAAATTCTTCCTTCCGCAAACGAGAAATTGAATATACGGGATAATTTAAAGTCTCGTTCGTGCAAACGATTACAGAAGGACTTAAGTGGGGCCTATTGAGTCATTCGGATCGCCGTCTGTAACGCTTGAATATTCAACGCGCGCGATCCATTATAGTGATGTATAGTTCTATCGTAATATTCATCGTGCTCGTTATTTTTTCCTCGTGTTTTCGCGGAGCGAAATATCTCGCATCGGTCGCTCTGCCCGATGAATAATTAATAAGTACGATTTTACAAGCAGCGCCACACTTGTGCGTGAAATTACGAGTAACCGGTGTTTATGAAGTCTGAACAAACAAAGCAAGGAACTTCTTTCTGTTCCACGAGATCTCGATCGACTTTGTTCGTTTAATATTCTACTGTCGATCGAGAAACGATAGAATCCTCTCGTTTCAATGAGTCCATTCTTGGAAATTCTTTGATCTTTCGTTTAAAACAAATAATTTTTAATTAATGAAATACGGGATACACGAGAGGAATTCGAAGTACCAATGTATAGCCGGTAATAATAATTTTAATTAAGGAAAATAATTTTTAATTAACAGATGGGATTTTGTAAATTTATAGATGCGGATATACAGACAATCTTTTTATTTTTTTCTCTGTATTCAGTAAGATAGATTAACAATGCAAAAAAAAAGTAGACATATCGCTTTGAATATTTCTAGGAGGAACTTCTGAAAAGGATCAAAACCATAAAATTTTCTTACCCTCTAATGTCACAATTTCCAACCACTTTTTCTCACATAAATCAAATCTTTTCTATCTCGACAATTACCTACCACATCTCAGTGAAACTTTTCACAGTTCAAAGCTGCAACCACAAACACAAACTAACAGTCCAACTTGGGGTGCTGGTAGTACATATAATTGGAGATGGCACCCCTGTATTTTCCATGGACCGTGACAATACTGTCAAAATAAAAAGTTGACGCTTTGTGCTCCACGTGAAATATCGCTCGTTTATTATTTAGAATGCCTATTGTGACGATTCGATGGTTCGTTAGAGCTGTTTAACAGTTAAGTAGCTGACCGGGGGTGAAGCATATGTATATTTATACGAGCGGTGACGTGAATTATCTGCAACCGGGGACCATCATCGTGGGAATCCATTACGGTGCGTGTAAAAGGTGTGCCATCTCTTGAAAATAAGAAGATTACAAAAAAAGAAAAAACACCCCACTGACCTCACTAAAGAAATACTCGAAAGAAATACAAACTCGAAGATGGTATCCCGTTGAGGGTAGCCAACCACATGTTATTTAGCAATTAAGTTAGAAAAATTTACCAAATGTCTAGGTGGACAAATTGTAAAGTACAAATAAAAAAAATCTCTCGAAATCCAGTACATTGTTATGGATTAATTTATAGTACTTTAGAGGTATGTGATAAGAGGGAAAAATAGCAAGTCAATTTCCAATCTTTAAACACAGTAAAAAATGTGAATTATTGATCATAAATCGTATCTAATCTAATTATATAATAAATTTTATAGATGGATATAAATATCACCAATTAGTCTATAAACGTTCGTATCAAAAGTTTTAGAGTATACTCTTCGTCAATTTAATTAAACAAAAGCTACTGCATCGTTGAATCTCTAAAATTCTGCAAGAATTTTTAACAAAAATTCCTGAACGGTATCTTGATAAATAAACGTTAAAGAGTTTGACAAACACATTACCACGTCAAAAAACGTTAGATTGACTAACGTAGTTCCAAATCTCTTGTATTTTTCCGCGAAAAAGAATTCCCGCTGGAATATCTCCAAAGAGTTTCATCGCACCATCCCACGCGACCAAAAACGTCCCAGGACGCATTACCGCGTCACAATGGGAACAACGCCGGGTCTGGCGTAGATTTACGAAAAGATTTTCAAAAGCTGCCGCGTCGCCTGTTCTACGAGGACAACGCGAGAATAAGAACCAGAGGTGGGTTAAGAAAGGCGAAGATCTGAAAGAGCCGCGAGTATTACCATAAGAATAAGAATGCCTGTCACCGGTGTCAAAATACGAGCTATTTCGAGGCAGGAGAGACGCTGCTGTCTCGATTCCCCTCTTAAAAATTTTACGTGGCTCCTCGTTCGACTCAATTCATTTTTCAGCGAACCAGTGTTCGATCGTGCGATCAATTATTCAGTCGATTGTTCGCCAAATGGAACCAAAATTGACGGAGAAGCTGGAAGAACTTGAAACTGCTCGTGGAATCAGTGGATCTGAATATTTAGAGTCTGTCGTTTGTTCGATGTTTCGATCCAGTAATTTCTTTTAAGGGTGCAAGTATTGAAGTTTTTTAAGCTTTGAATATTTTAAGTTTATAATAACGTAGCATATATATATTAAGTTGTCCGAAAAGTTTCTTTCGTTTTATAAGGAAATAATAGACGCAGAATGTTTTTTGTTTTATATTAGTTTATTGAATTAAGCACGAACGTAATAATAGAAATATAATGAAATAGATAATACCTAATTCAATAAAATAATATAATAAAATAATATAAAAAATTGTTGTTCATCTATTATCACCTTATGAAACGAAAGAAATTTTTCGGACAACCTAATATACACAAATATTATACCAACAATCAAAGAAGAAATCGGCAGATACGCAAAAAAAATACAAGGAAAGAATGGCAACACATCCAAAGCAGCTGGCTGCTCAAACAAGCAAAATTCTCATAAAAAGAAGACTAAAGAGAAAACACCCCACTGATCTCACTAAAGAAATAAAATAAACAAACTCGAAGATGATATCCCACTGGGGGTAGCCAACCACATGTTAATTAGCAATTAAGTTAGAAAAATTTACCAAATGTCCAGCTGAGCAAATTATAAAGTACAAATTAAATATAGAAAAAAAGAAACAAATATAATACGAATATACGTATATTCACATTTTTTTCTATATCCTTTACTTCACACTCATCCGTCATTCCACGTAATGACATTGAAAATCCCTAGCTGCCTCTCGACATCTGACCAAAGGAAACAAAAAATAGCTAAATGAAATCGGTCGTAAACGAAGTCAATAATCAAGAGTCATTTAGTGCACTGCACCTCCAACTCGAGCACAACAAAGATTCTTCTATAGCCTCGTTTCCCAGTAAACATGTCCTTCCACGTGGTCCCGTTGGAAAGGTGGGCAGCACTGAGGTTGGCGAAAGAAGAGGGACGCGTGACGTAGAGAAATGGCATTTCTAAAGAAGGCACGAGAGGAAGCTCCTCTGACAAGGCTCACAATGCCACGGGACGCCCTGCTGGATTTATGCGCGTGTCAAAGGCTCGGTATGCACGCGCGAGACTGCACGCTGCACACGTGCAATGCGAGAGATGGAAAATTCTGACGGCGTGCCATGGACAAATGCATGCTCTGATGGGGGTATTGTTGAATGGGGCCGGCCTTCAGCCTCTGCTTAACGCCATTTTAAACTTTTCGATTTTCGCCGTATAGCACTATCATCTTTTGATAATGTACATTTTATCGTATACACGTTGAAATATATTTCGATCATAAATTTCTATTGTCAATTTTTTCAAGTCGGTTAATATTGAAACTTTAGCGATGAGCGATGTTAGTTGACCATTAACACTTTGACTGCCACGCCGAAATCACATGTTTCGCTCAGGATGCCACGGGAGTATTTCTATTATTCAAAGCATATAATAGTAAAATAATAATAAATTGATGATGTAAGACAACATTCTTTCCTAATGAACCGTTTATCTTATTGGTGGTCATGGGTGGCCACCGTGGCGCCTTGGTAACAGTTGATAGCGACATATTATAACAAGGCTTCGTTTATTTCAACAAACCATTCGCATTCGTTATTTTGTCGCCAGCAAAACGTGCAGAATATATTGTTGAAACGTGTAGAAGATACTAGTAAACAGTATTTGCTCATTCCATATATAATGGAAAGGTATGTGCACACTTCTAACTTCAATTATATGATTATAAAGCAACATTTAAGATTATTTTCTAAGCTGTGTTTATAATAATATTTGTAAATTACCCCTCAAACATATGAATGCAAACACAGTGCACCGTTAGATACAAGATTTCTACTCATTTTTTTTTATTAATGTTTTAATAAAAATGTTTAATGTTCAACGGGACACTTTTTGTTTCAAAGTATCTTCTATTTATCGGCTATATTCAAAATGCCTTAATTATCAATTTTCATACAATTTTTATAATTGTAAGAAATTTAAGCGCTCCGGTCATCAATGACCACCGTGGCGTCACAGGAGAAACCGTTGCCCGTCATATGACCGACGTGGCAGTCAAAGTATTAATGGACTGTGAATTTTTCTACATTTATGGGAGAATGGGTGTATGGTATATATATACGGAATTCATATAATATCCGAAGATACGTAAAATATCCAAAGTAAATTATTTATTAGGCGTAATATCTTGTAAGTAAAACTAATTAATATTTTTACTTAAGTTCTATAAAAAAAAAAAAAAAAAAAATAAAAGATATGAATTTGCATTAAATTGTATTTTTATTTCTGTATGGTATTTATTGGTGGCTGGTTACGTGATTGGTTGGAGTGTTGATTATGCCGTTCTGCAGATAATTTGACTTTGATTCCAAGAGATGTACTTGACTTGAATTAATGTACCAAACATTGTTATCCACATTAGTACATTGATTTGAATTGTAGATATTAGGAATTCCATCGATGTTCCACATATTGACGTATACACATTTGTACATTTGAATTGTAGATACTTTGAATTCGGTCAACGTTAGGTTCAGCGTATTAAGACATCCACACTTGTACATTCGAATTGTAGGCATTTAGAATTTCATCACTGTTGGATCTTTGATGTTCTCTGATGATTGCACTGTAGTGGAATATCGATTGTAGTTGTTCTTTAGGAAGTTTGCGTTTGATTTGAAGGTATATACGTGAGTTGAATGAATAAACTAAACGTCTTTTGATAACTCAACTTTCACATTCAAGTCAGTCATATATTTAACGAATATTTTGAGATACACTCGATATATCGGGATAATGTATATAGATTTAAATTGGAAATATTTAACCTGTAAATGCTATCATGAATTTAACTCAAAATGCAAATGGCTTTCACCCGATGCGAATTTTCTTCTAATATTATTTTCTCGTAATAATCTTAATGTTATTTATAACTATTGAATCGGCCGGGAAGTTCGTTCTGATTTACATTTCGATTCGATATACATTTATTGAATTATATAGGTGCCGTTTTGTTCCACGAGCTTTTCGCATCTTTCACGCAACTTGAATATTCTAGTCTTTCAGAATCTCTCAGATTTCTCGGCGAAAAACTTTTCAACGCGATCTTTTATATCGACCAAATTCCTTAAAAATCGGAACGAACTTTCCGAGCGATCCAATAGATCGTGGATTTCTATGCGTCTATGAGAAATCATGAGAAATGAATAATATGAGCATGAAGTGTAAATGAAATATTTTATATAGAAAATAAATATTAATAATTACGTTGGTACAATGACTACTGATACTTAAGATGTGAAACTTCTAGTATTATACTTGTAGTACTAATATTATATTTAACAGCTTGCTTCAGCTTGTCCTGCACACTATGCTGTGAAATGTTAAAACTCACGATTCCTTGTTTACAATATGAAAACTTGAAGTACACAGTACACAACAGAGGTAGGAGTGTTGAATAACAGAAACACGGGGTAGATGAATTACAAGAAAATAATATTCCCTGTAGCGAGTAGAAACGTATTGAAAATTAATATTGGAACAAGGAGATCGGTTCTTTCGCGTTCTTTGCTTATCTGGCATTCGTTTTATTTATCGAGTCGCTCGAAGAGGAAAATATGCCGCGTCACACAGCTTTTGTCCCTTACGAGAGCGATATAGAAGTGGAAGGGAATAAACCAAACGTTTATAACTGGGACAAAGAGTCGAATCGCGGAAGAGAGAAAACAATGACGCGAAAGATTTCATTCGTGATCCGTGAGCCGGCTTTCATTTCAAACGAGACTTCGGCCGACTCGTTTTGCCGCGAGAGACACTGCCCTTTCGCTATACTTTCTATATAGGGTGTTCTACAAAATTTCAATTTTCCCTTTTATTAAACATAACATAAATTGACAAAAGACATTACTATAACCCGACTGCGGCTCTTTATGCATTTACGAGGAATTTCAAGCTGAAAAAATGCACGAAACAGACATCGTATGCAAAAATATATAAATTATTCAAATTGTAGTATTCGCTACAGCGTTTAATTCATAAAGCAATTATAAGTTGTCTTTTATTAAAACTAATATTCTTTGAAAATAAGACAATTGTTTCTTTAAAATCTGTCGTATAATTAAACGTTATTGTTGAGAAGAAATTGTTTACGTATTTTCGAGCTGCGATAAATGATGGAGAATATCTCTCCATTTTGGTACAATTTTATTTTCAAAGAAAAAAGAGGAAGAAATATAAGAACATTTTGTTTAAAGATTGACTAGTTATATCGAAAAGTAAACGAGCAGAAATGGATCGTTGAAGTACAGTTCTGTCACCAATTCAACCCGTCTGGTCGATACATTTAACAGCTAAATGTGTCGGTGACTGTGAAGAGACAATTCCTAGTTGGTCTCTTTCGAGACTCAGGACTACTCCTTTCACGTGCGGACCACGTTTCGTCGATTTTATGTTTAATTTCGTACCGGTCGTTACGTGAGCCACATCTTTCTGCCTCTTTCACAAGGTAAATGCGATCAACCGTTTTCCACGGAGGAAAAGGACCATCATTCAGAAGCACGTTTCGCTTAATGTGATAATTCAACAGACATAGGGAACCTTCACGACTATCTTGCTAATTATTATGGACGAAAGGCCGATTGATTTTATAAAATCGACACTTGCTTTATAATTTTGTTTCTCGTCAAATAGCGTTTTACATCCATTATATATTAATATTTTATTAATACATTGGAAAATTATAAAAAAGTGAAAAGAGCAGTGCAGGCTATAATTTATAATCAGTTGATTATAAGATTAAAGGAGTAATATTTTTAGCAGTTGAAATATACGATTAGAGTTAAATTTTTAACCCTGCTGCATTTTTTTTTCTTTTTTTGGTCATTATCGATACAACCGTATTTTTAAAAAACATATTTCAAGTTTGGACCAAATATGAAGAAATATCATTGGTATACGTCTAACAATTTTCCGTTCCAAATTTTCCTAAATCATTAGAAATCTTCGAAAAGTGATTCAAGTGTAAAAATTCGAGGACCTTATAACTTCGGTGTTAACACTAAAAATATCGGACGTATGTATATGTACGTGCATTGGGGAAATTTAATTCTAAAAGGCACTTACTTATACCACGTGAAAACACGTTAGAAGAACGAATGTTTCCACTAAACTTGCTCCGATTATCTTATCAGCGTCTACCCTCCATCTAATTAATCCCACGCGCTTCTACTCTGTCGCCAAACGTACCCCATTCTCTTTCGTTCACTCACATATCTCCATCACGTCGAAACAATTCTGCCCGGTGAGCGGTGAACCTAGAAACGTGCGTGCAAACGCAACTTCCATGCCGACAAATTCGTTATCTTGATCGGGATTAAAGTCGAGGGCGGAAGTGACGGCCGGAAGAATTCGCGTGCGCTGCTGCGACAAAATCCACTAGGTAGGCTGTCGCAGAAACGTGTTGCAGGAGCCACCGCGAACAATATTTCCGCGCGGTGAAACACGGCCATGTTCGTTATCGCGGTGCATATTGGACGCATTATTCAGCCAGGTGCCGGTATCAGCGGATACGACTGTTGCGTGAGGCGACGCGACGCTGCGTGAGGAGAGCGTCGCGGACCGCCCGCGGTGAACACGGAAATTTGTTCGCTCTCCGTGTACCCTTCGGTTTTTCTCGACCTTCGAGGGAAACGAAGAGCGTAGAAACCGGTGAAAGCGCAGCGATGGAATTACTTTTCAGAAATTTTGGTTTACGGAAGCGGAGATGTATCTTGCAGGGATCGAACGAAGCTGTTAACTGTTATAAATAAAATTGATTTAGCGTTTCGTTTCTGTTTTAAGTTAATTTTGTACGTGAACGTTATAAACTGTGTTGTAAGAGTTCAATTATTAGGTCGTCCGAAAAGTTTCTTTCGTTTCATAAGGAAATAATGGATGCACAACATTCTCCGTTTTATATTGTTTCATCAAATTACGTATGACCCATTTGGTTCTATCAAAATAAAGATCACAACGTTCGACGGAATAGATTTCATGTTTGTACAAGGATGCGTCGTTATAAAAGACGTGTCTGTAAAAGAAAGACACTTTCCGGACAACCTAATATAATAATCATTTTGTACTCTATTACATTCATATTGATTTTCCAATTGCGATTATTGCTTATTTAAATATTTTTGTGAGAGAAATTCGTTTATTGGAATGTATGTCTATTTTTAACTTTACGTCAAAGTTTTAAAATCCAATAATGAACCGCGCGTAAGCAATTTGTTAAGATTTAACCGCACTGACGGTGTTCGACCGAATTTCTTATGAGTTAATACTGATTGAGTGGAAAGCGTCAAAAAGTTGATTGCCTTAAAAGATCTTGACTGAAGTAAATGTCGAGTAATAAATGACTATTTCAGCCCGAATTCCGATTGCTTCGGGAGATATTGTCTCGACTAAACACTGACCAATGATTGATTGCTCGTGCCTGTAGCTGATCGCCTGTCTTGATAGCAACCTGACTAAATAGTGATTAATAACTGACTTTGCACGTGTTTACTACATCTTCAGCTTTGGTCTACAACAAGCTTCGAACTATAATACAACCGATGGAAAACGAGATTGGTTAACGTGTTAGCGTTTTTCCGTTTTTCTATTTACACGGATTAATCGAACAATTTGTTACATGATATTTGTAATTGATCGAGTAACATTCATTTATTAACCTGTAACTGATCACTTGTTAACTTTAGGTCGATTTGTTAGCGGGTATCTTTTGAAAACAATAGTTTAACACTATTTAATCACGTTGAAGCGATTGTATGTTACATTCGTAATAATTGTTTATAGTTCATTTGGATCTGTAAATTAAATCTTAGTTATTAATTAATATTTCAAGTAGTAAACTCGAATATCAGGTATTTATTGCCTCGCAGAGATAACAAAATATCTGTAAACAAATTTTGTAACAAATTGATTTTTAAAATATCAATTTACTATTTTACCAGAATTTTGTTCTCACATTGAATATACGTCCATTATTTAAAAATCTATCAACTTTTGGAACATTTGAGAAGAATTGGAATAGAAAATAATGGGGATTTAATAAGAACGGTGGAAAATATTAACGCAACACACAGTCTAATAGATACAAACGAACGCTCGGCTGCGTTCGATGAAAACCAGAGGGAGGGGGTGTACTGTTTTCTTTCCAGCCAGGCGACATTAATCTTAAATTCTTAAGTGAAAAACAATGATTAATGGGCGAGTGCTCGCGCGCGTCTGTGCTAATAAAGCGATCACGATGAAGAGAAATATCTAGCGTTGCCGGTGGCGTGCACCCCTGCCGTGGTAGGGAGGGGAAATAAATGCCTGCTGATATAGAGGAACCTCGTTCACCCCTCGCTAGTCTAAACTTAAATTATTTCTCGCGTTTATTCTTTTCTAGAGAGCACAAATTGTTTCCATTCTTCTCAATGTTGTATATCAAGTATACAGTGAATTTGTTTCAATTCTCTGTTGAATTTGTATGTACGCGATAGTTGGAATTCTTCTAATTATTAACTCTTAACGTCGAATGTTTCTTCATTTTTAGTAATTGTACTATATCATTGTTAAAATGTTATTAAAACAGACAATGATATTTAAACACAAATAATAACCTTTTACGTGAATATACAGTGGTTCATGAAAGTATCACTTATCGCAGTCAATTATTATAAATATGCATTATACGAAACCTTTTGAAACGTCTTTACCATTGTAACGAGTCACGGCATTCGTGATTATGATATTAAAGTTTGAAACCAATCCGAAAATGTATATAGAAATTACAAAACGTATATTGCAAATATGCACTTAGCGAAAATTAGTATACAGCATGAACGCTAGTCTTAGATATACAACAATTAATTCAACAGTTAATTTCACTAAATATTGTGGTTTATTGATACTTGCGGTAAATTTCTTACATTAGCAAAAGCTTTATTCAGTGAAGATTGAAAATGAAAAAAGTTCCACCGTTGCATTAACATTGTCTCTTATGTCTCTTTTCTTCGAGCCGATTCTTCCATCTCTCGGATCGCATCCAATAATTCAATACCAACTATTAAATTCCACTGCCGTAATTCTGAATCGCTATAAAATCACAAACACCTTCTTCGATGATCTTTGACGACGGCCAAATGATGCGAAAGAAAACGAGTGACACAAAGCCAACGTGCTTTTTGTCGTAGAATGGCGTATTTCGGCGCGCGAACAGGAAACGGTGTTCGGTAGTATCGATTAAACTGCGATCCTCGCCGGCCACGTTAATTTCTAACCCCGGCCCGATATCGAGTTCGTTCGTAATTACTTCAATTAAATCAAACGAAAGACAGCTCGCGGCCTATGCAGTCAGACTAGCAAACGAGCTCGTAACTGAAAACTCGATTCACGCGTTAATTAATAAGCACCGGTCGACCGGCATCGAAAAGTATTTTCCGCCGTGCGAGCCGACTTCATCCCTATTTTCGTCGCACCTGTGACGCGCCTTTGACAGCACGCGATGCCACTTTGCGAACCATCAATCGAATTTTCGCCACTTCCTAGCTATTATGGTTTAAAAGTCGGCTCTTGTCCCCCGTTTCGCTTCATTTCATCTGGATTCTGAGCCGAGTAATTTTAATTTTCTGCCTGCGTTACCCTTTGTTTCTTGTGTTACAATAAGCGTCGTTATAACAAAATGTTATAGTCAACTATAGTAACTCTATAACTATCGTAATACAAACAGAGTTTGAAGAGTTATGTCAGCTATATGCATACATAGTGAAAATTTCATGGAAATCGCTTAAAGTTACCAGAAGCTACGAGCTTACGAGTTAAAAATACCTACAACTAGTGAATCTACATTTTTGTCCATCTGTCCATGTCACTTGCTTACTTCTGCATTAATCGATTTCCATGAAATTTGATAATTTTGTACTGTTTAAATTTTCATTGCAAGCCCAGATAAAAAAGTTGCAAAAAGGAGCTTTCACTCTTTTCGCCGCGATTCCACCCAGCTGTCTTCTTCCTGGTAGTCAACCCTATTTCGCATACTTCTTTAGTTTCAACTATCTGTGCCCAGGTCATTTTTCCCCTCCGCTTTATCAATCTCTTTCTTATTTCCTTAGCAATCTCCGCTGGCGTCTTAATGTTCTTTCTTACGTAATCTCTCAGTGTTCTCTTCCATCTTTCTTCTATTCTTTCTGCAATTTCTTTCTCTATTTAATTGTACTTTAGTTCATATAACCGATTTATTTTCCACACTTCGTTTCATAACAGATTTTTCTTTTATTTCTATAAATTTGTGAATTATTCTTTTAATATTTTTCCCTTTGCAGTCTTTCGAAGTTTCTTAAACGTTATATCATATCTTGATTTTGTTTGTTTTAGCGATCTGTTGTTACATTATTTCTATTTTCCTTTTTCCTTCGAATATTATTATTATTATTATGCGTTCGTGTCGCCTTTCATTTCCATGAAAAAATTTCGTATGATTTTACAACTGTTTAAACATTGCGTTATACCTCTCCCTTTTACTATTTTATTACCTCGTTCTTATTATTAAATTATTATTACTATTTCTTTCATTTTCTTTAAATCATATTATTAGAATGCTGTCATGTTAATTTTTCGTAGATTTTTCTTCTGATTTAGTACAATTTTTAAACATTAAAAGTTTTAAAAATATATTTCTATTTTGATAATTTATTATTACTATTGTCCAGTTCTCCTTCTTTCTGTGAGCAATATAATTACAAAGCCCTCACTCTAATTGTCCATAGGATTCTCATCCAGTTTTACAACTTCAAGCTTTTTCCCTTTGTCCTTCATTCATTTCCTTTGTACCTTTCTTAGTTACTTTCTTTTTTTAGCATTTCAGCTGTCTTTCAGAATTCACACGCGTTTCTCTTACTCCTTTAACTCCGTTGGTAACAAAAAAGGGAATGTAACACGAAAGGACATTCTCTACATTATCCTTCTTCTCTTTCTTAATGAATATACTATAGATCTTTTGCTTTGTTCACAATGTGTGCATAATATACAATGACTATAAAAAGTATTTGTATAGCGCTGCATTAATTATTGTATTAATATGTTAATTGTTTCCGACTATAATAAATCTCGTATAAATTATTAGCATTTTTATGCGATTTGATATTACGGAATGGAAATGTAGAACTTAATAGAAAGCTGCTTGAGTGGAAAAAGCACATGTATAAATACCTTTATTAATTACTGTATGCATTTATAATAATCCTTTCTGCCGGACAATCCTCGTGTAACCGAATAATATGAAATTCAAACAACTAATTAATTATACAGTTTATTTCATCATCGAATTGGCCTATAATTTTGCATTAATTGAATAAGTTGTTTCAATCCATGTGAGCTTTCTACCTATTAATATCACACAATCGAATCGAGATGGTAATCATATTTGAATTTACTAACCTAACGTTACCACGTGTCGATTAAATTCAAACATTTTGTCGAGAGGCATGAAATTACATTTCCTCTCTTGTCTTTCTTGTCAGTTTATTCCTTTATTCGCATTAAAATCGTTGTAATATCGCAAATTATTAAGAGAATACAAACAAAACGTACGAAGATATCTTTTTTAATTTACTTACTTTTATCAGATGTAGTATTCGCAGTACCATTATATACAAATTACAAGTCACAATTAGTATTAATCAGTCTCGATGTTCCAACGCAACAACATTCCGAAAAAAGAAAACGGTGAAATTTCCTGCAGCAGAGTAACCAGATCAGCGAAGTTTCCGCTGACCCGACGCAATTCTCTAAAATATACAAAATTATTAAGGATTCAACGCAATCCTGGCGAGAGGAACATCGCTAAATTTTCGCTAGCGCTCGAAACAGAATGACCAACTTCGAATTAATCCAGCGTTGCGTAACCTTCGAATTTACATAATGTAACAAATACATACTATTCAATTCGCCATCCGACGATCTAATTATCCCAACAATGTCACCGTCGTTTCAATCTACGTTCACCCTTCCACCTTTCAACTCTCTCTATAGTCGGTCGTCTTTCTCCTTTCCGTCTCGATCTCGTTCACTCCCGTTCTACCAGTGACAATGACATAATTGTTTCGCGGCAGGAAAGACTCGCGAGACCGTAAGTAATTCCAGCCACCCTTACTCGCTCTTAGCCCTGGTGGGTGAAGAGGAGAACGAAGAAGAGTAGAGAGGGTAGTACAGGCTTCTTGGTGTTGATCGCAAATTAACTCGGCCTAATTAATGACCCACTTATCCTACCCTTAGGCTTTGGCTTCGACCAGCCGTTTCAACGATCAAGGCGATGCAACCGAAGGAACACGCTTCTGTTTCCTGCAACCTTCCTCATTTAACGCCGCGGAATGGCTTTCGTTTAATCGAAGATGCAAGAAGGGGAAGCATGAAATTAGAGGCGAGGGCAATTCTTGCGTAAACGCGTGTTTAATTTTGCTTTGATATTCTGATAAAAGGTTCAGGGGCTTATGTGTTTGTTCCAAGAGGAATGGAGATTTCTTTGTGATTGTGATTTTCTGTTATATCGAGCATATTTGCCGACGATAGTAACAGGTTGTGAGCAGCGTGAATAATTTTTGCTTATTATTATTATATTATTATTACGGCTTACGTGTGTAAAATAATATCAGCAAAAGACCATACTTCCATGCTTTAAACTATGTCACACTGAATTGTACTATTATCTCGTTCGCATAAACGAGATTTTATCGCGAGTACTTTTAGATTTAGTTTAGATGATAAAAGAATATAAGAAAACCTGCTAAATACTGCTGTAAACCGGACATAATTAATCGACCACTTATTCAACCTGCCACTTCTACTCGCGTCGAAGCACACAATGATCAAGGTGAGCCAACTACAAGAACGCGCCGACATTCTTTCACCTCCGCCTCCTCCATCAATCTGTCAAAGTGGGCCGTTCCAATTAATCAGCAGTCTCGAAAAAACACGAGAGTACATGGTCCACGTGCGATGTATGCGGTTCTACGCGATTCTAGCGTACGATCGGTAGAAAAGTAGTCGTGGCGAGAAAACCTTACCAATTCCCGAAAAAAACTTTCACGCGCTGATCCTCGACGAAATTTTAATGAACGTCGCACAAAATTAAACGCGACACCCGGTCATTAACCCGGCAGTGCCCAGCTAATTTCTCGCCATTTCTCCTGTAACCCACTCTCTCCACAACCCCTTCTACCTGTACGAACATTAGAAATAGAGATGTTGCGTTCCAGTCAATTTCCAAAGTTTATGACACGGTTCTGAATATTTCTTGTTTCCTGGAATTGTTATATTTGCATTTTGCTATGCTCCTTTTCTTGACTCACGTTCTACCCTACTGCGTTCTTTCGGTCCTATTCGATTCAATCGCATCTTTTTGGTGTTATAAAATATTTGAAGTTGTCATTGGTATGCATGATTTTTCGTTTCAATTTTCTGCTAAATATCTTCGTAAACTATCGTCGAAAATTGCAAAAGAATCTTGATAATAATAAAACGTAAATGTTTTGTTACTATTCGATATTAGCTGATTAGAAGGTCTCCTGGCAAATGGAAAATCGAATAACGTAAAACACGTATTGAAAACTTAAATATGAAAAATAATGGAAAAATCACTTCTTTCTATTGTTTTCTATCGCTTTTTTTACATACTTGAATCGTTCTTACCAACACAGATTTTCTAATGTAAAATTATAATCGGCCCTCAAACCTCGTGAGAACCAACAGGCTGCGAAATCGATTCCATGCGCCTTTTTCCGCACGGAAGAAGTCGAAAACTGCAGAAGGAGCCTTGATCATCGTCATACGGAAACCGACTCACGCTCGTTTCCTCTTTTGCGATGAGGGGGTGGGAAAGGGGTTAGTTGAATGAATTCATGGCTACTGCAATGGATGGGGTAGGCAAGCGTTCGGTTGTTTCACATCAAAGAGACATTTTGTCCTGCGCTCGGATTTGCACGGTGACCGGGGGTGGCTCGCCACAATGCGTAAGGGTATGTAGGGGTTTGATGACAGGGAGAGGAAAAAGAAGAGGAAAAGAGGACTCTGTGGTCGACTGGGAGAGGATTTTTTCTTCTTCTGGGGAGGGAGAACGTTGCTCCGAGGAAAGTAGAGATGTTTGGAGGGGTTTGAGTGTTTACGGTTGTGCCAGCAGGGGGTTGGAGGGGTTGATTTTGGAAACTGGTGAATGTGGTGGATTTTTCGAGTGGAAGTGTAGTTGAAGTATTATACGAAACTAAAATCGCAGCTCCTTTTGTCTGAAAATACAGGAACATTTCGTAAGACAAATTCTTTGTATATGAAATTTTGTGGAATATCATTTAATTCTTGTAGTACCATTCAATAATCTAGAGATACATTGAAAAATATGGATTTTTGAAAATATTTATTAAAATTGACACATTTTTTCCAAGAATAAAGATAATTTTAAATCTTTTCTTTTGCATTCTAAGTGTATTCCCAATACAAAGTGTATTTTGTTTGAGAAAGAAGGCAAGCTTTTCACTACTTTTTATAAACTTTAATTCATAGCAAATAATATCTTTTCATGGAAAGTTTTGTGTTTTGCAGAAACATTTTCACACGTTCATATTACTTTTTGGTGCTACTTCACTTTCACAGAAACAAGATATCATTACATGTGTTTAAATTGTATTGCATATGAAAAATCGAAATATCAGTTGAAGATATTATATGGCAAAGACCTCGTTTAATAACATTTAAAACCTGAAATTTGTAAAACCATAATTCATATCTTGTTCTACCTTCTCTCATATTACATTGTGAAAGGATTAAAGCTAGCGAGTGTCCCGTGACTTGCCACGAGGCTGTAGATATAAAAATGAAAACCAAGCGGCTAAAACCGTACGAAGATCCTAAGCTTGCCGAAAGAATCTTCTTCTTTAACAACGACGATACATTCGAGACCCATTAACCAGTCACGATTCACAATTAAAATTCTAGTCGCGGCGTGGTAGACGGTCTTATCGGCGAGCTGCAGCCGCGAAACGTTTTATTTCAGAAGCCGGCGTGACGCTGCCGAGCCGCCAGCGGAATTACGGGGCAGTCGTCTCGACGTTTTAAGAGAATAAAAGGGAGAACGCGGAAAAAGAGTGTGTGTACGTGTGTCAGAAGGGGTGAGAGAGAAAACGACAACG
Organism: Bombus terrestris; assembly: GCF_910591885.1. Lineage (NCBI taxonomy): Eukaryota > Metazoa > Arthropoda > Insecta > Hymenoptera > Apidae > Bombus > Bombus terrestris. Next base: position 7,822,558 of record NC_063276.1, read on the forward strand.
TAACGGGTGAGAGAGGAATAGGTGAAAAAAAATACAAGGAAAGAAAGAAAGAAAAGGGTGGAAAAAAGAGGAAGAAGAAGAAAGAAACGCGTTCACACGTGCTGGTTTTGAGAACAAAAAGGAGAAGCGTCTGGGAAGGGTAGGGCTTTAGAGCGCGTGTCAGACGACGATGACTTCTGCCACTTTCTTGCGTCACTCGAACTATTAGTAGGGTGTCACAGACTGCACAGACAACGACCACCACCGTTCAGTGGAGATCAACGCTGGTCGTGATTGGTCGATGAACGTTGATCATCCACTTAACGTGAATTCGTGTCGGAAATTTATCACTAGACCTGACACTTTTACGTAATTTCGTATTTTTATGAAGAGAGTTAAAGAAATGGAAGCTACGTGGTAATTCTTTTGTCTATTACAAATTGTGACGAGTACTTCACTTCGGATATTTTATATCTTTTTCTGCATTACATGCATTCATTAAATTTGTCAGAAATGCATAAAAATTCGCAGTTTATTTATCAAACAGTGTTTTCCGTAATATGGTATCATTTCAGTACCACTATATTCAATTTCATCGATCAATTACCAGCCTTTCATAAAAACCAAATTGATTCCAAGCAATTATACTTTCATGCAAGATAAAATAAAAGAAAGCAGGAGAGCAATAATAATTGCTGGCTTTCAGTTTGCGACACGAAGTTACGATAACCAGGTAATTAGCAGAGAATAATATTCATTTCCATGAATCAATTACCATACTTTCACGGAATAGCTATCAACAACGTCTAATTTCCTATTCATTATTCAAAAAAGGGAAAAATGTAGTGGAAGAAAGGAGAAATATAGGAAGTTTCCATTTCACTTTGCAACCCCAGTCCACATTAGCTGGATATGTCTATTGATCGATTTCTACCCCTTCATAAACTTACTACAAGCGAACACACTATTCGTGTCTTATAAAGTAAGCGAAAAGAATAGGAACAAAACACAAGTAACAATAGTTTCCTCTCTCAATTCTCGACACGGTACACGTTAAGTGGATAACCAACGTCTAGCCAATTTCTTCGATCGATTTCTATTCTTTCATAAAACAATTACATTGTTTCAATTATAGAAGAGAAAGGTGTACAGTAATAAGAGCTCGTTTTTATTAGTTTTTAACGTGAATCTCAATTACCTAGATAACGTCTGAAGATGAATATTCAATTTATACTTTCGATTATGTATTTTAACTCTGTTGTAGTGATAATATACGTTAGCTTAACTGGAGAATTTCATTTTTTCCATCAGTTCTATTTCAATTCAAAGTTGGCAGACAATTGATCATTCAGCGCATCGCTAAAGCCACATCCAACAATGACTTGTCGCTCGTCTGCACTGCACCGAATAGATAGACTGCGGATTTTTATATATTTATGAGAAATTTAACGGTGCAAAAGTGCATAAAATCCACATAATGAACAAAACTATATAAAGTATTCAAAATGTTGTACTATTTAGTGGGTAAAACAAATCTCTATCGAGATTCTACTCGTTGACTCGTGTGCATAAAAATATGAATTTGCACAAATATTTATTTTCTACCTCTCCAATTTCCTTATTTCTCTATTCCACCTTCCTTCCTTCTCTCTTGCAATGATTTTTCATATTTCGCGATTGTGAACAACGGTTTTCCTCTATTTTTATCCGCTCTTTATATTATTTATTATGTATCGACACTTCGACTCAAAGACCTTAGGACGTCATCTATTTTTTATTGTTATGTTACTTCGACATAATGTTTTTCAATGTTGGAGAAAATATAATAATCGTCCTAAGATTTTTGAACGAACGCATATTTTTATCTACTTTAATTATTATTTACTTATCTATTTAATTCCTTTTAGAATTTATCTGCTCGTTATGTTCATCTTCTTCAATAAGACAACCTCCAAGGTTCACTCTTCCAATCTTCAGCTTCTACGATGATATAATAATCGATCGACATAGAATTACGAGGTACGAGAAAGCTGGATTCTCGTACGCAAAAGACACCGTGGAACAGCAGAAAAAAGAAACCGTGTACTTTTCCCGTGGAGAGAGAAGAACAAAGGGGGAGTGAAAAGAGGTGGAGAAACCAGGAGGGAGAGACAGAAGAGCCATAGAGGGAAACTCGTCGATATTCTGCGACTTTATCGGTCTGCGGAATAATTCATGAAAGAGGGCGGATAGTGCCAATTATAAAATAACGAAGCCGCCGTAGTGGCGTGGAAGAGACTATAGGAACAAGAGAAGAGTCGACGAAGATCGACAATGGATCATAATATGGGGAAGACGAAGAAAGAGGAGAAAGAAGGACGTAGAAAGTGAACGAAGGAAAAAAAGGTGAACAAGAGTTGAAGAGGACGGAGGAAGCATACGCAAGGGCGCGAGAGGATGCAAGAAAGAGAAGGTAAGAGACAACGGGTGCACTGTGTGTATGTAAAGAGAAAAGAATGGAGTTGGTTAGGAATTGCTCGAAAAGAGAGAAAGGCAGTCGTTGGGATCGTTTTGCTGGCTTGATTGTGAGTATTGTTTCAGAAGGGTTGTTCCGTGTTGGATGCGGGCATAAAACATAGAAATTTATTCTGATTACGAAAACGCAAGTCTAACAGATCCTTTTACTTATTATTGTTAAACATTATTATTATCATTTATTTGTATTATTGTAGTTGAAAAGTTAGTAGGAAAATAGGAGTTTAATATCGAATGAACGTGATCAGAATCTATCGAAACTCAAATGTAATTGTAAATTACAAAGTATTGAAATTTGATAATTTATAAGTACTAATCTCTCGAAACGAAATTTCAGGGACAAAAGAGATACTTTTTTTTCTATGAAACTGATATACTAAATATTCCAATAATCTCGAGGATCGACAATTAACTGTTTTGCATCAATTTTTCTTTCCATAATAAAAAGCCTTAATTCGATCCACTAAAAGAAGGAATAAAAAATAGATGAAATTGCCGCAGTTCACAATTGGGAAATAAGAAAAACCAACTTGAGAGAAATGGAAGCATGGGAGGTGGAAAAACAAGAAGTACGAGTGAGAAGGGCAGAAAAAAAGCGGTACAAAGTATCCCTTTGTCGATGCTCTTGGAAAGAACTGAAGTGCCCGCTGCCCCCTACGAAACACCCCGTTTTCTCTCTCTTTCTCTTGATTATCCTCTCGTTCGTTATAGAACAGTGGCGTATTTTAATTCGTAACACCCAGCCCCTTTCTCGCGTTAACGGGGCATTCTCCTACGAACATTGCAAAATTTAACAATTTTCATGAATTTTGTTGAAACCGATGGTCTAACTTTATAATTCTTTTTGTAGCTTACTTAATTACTTTCTCATACGTAAGAATTTTTTATACAGCTTTAATTAACTGTTTCTCGATTTTATCTCGTCCGCTATAAACCCGTGTTTAGAATACACCGATGAAGAATCCTCTTGATTCTTTCATTTTAATCCACTCTGAAAGTTTGAATACGCGTTTATTGCGGGCAAGCTAAAACCGAGGAACAATTAATTAGAACTGTATAAAGAATTGTTATGCATGATGAAAAAAATAACTGATACCAAAAACACTATAACGTTAAACGCACCATCGTCTTAAAACAAAATTCACGAAAGTTGTGAAATTTTGCAACATTCACAGGAGACTGCTTCCTTAAAGGAGAGGAGCAAAAACAAAATTTCGCGCAGCAGAAAAAAGAAAGCGAGGGGAAAAAATTGCAAAAAGGAGAAACGGCAAAGAGTGTCCACCACCGGTTTCAGGGTTACGATGACCCTCTGACGCGACTAGCAATTTCGTACGTCACTCGCAGAAGCTTCACCCCTGTCGTGTCTGGTCCAAAGAGAGAAAGAGAAAGAGAGAGAAAGAGAGAGAGAAAGGCACTCGCTTCTCTTTCTCTTTTTCTACAGTTGTCTTCGTCTACCAGGAATTTTACCGGCTTTAATTAAACTTTAATTCAGTTCGTTCCAGCTGTCGTACTAAAAATAGTAACCAAGGGGATGGTGGCCTGTCCGACGACGCGATCGCGAGAGCACCGTCTCATAAGTTTTATGGGGTTGATCAACGATCACGATCCCCGATCTGAAACGAAACCTTGGATAGTTTCTTGTTTGGAAATTGGAATTAGCTTTCAGGATTGACGACTATGGCTCGTCAGGGTGGGTCCGGATATTTCTTCTCGCCAGTTTAATTGCTTCTGCAGTGGTTTATGCGTGAGGATGGTGGACCTCGTGATTAGGCAACGTAAGAAAGGTTTTTTACGAAGTTTCAAATTGGTCATTTTTCGTGAAGCGACAATGGAAGATTTTGAAGGTAAAATATCAGACTGTAGTATATGAGATCTTACTAAACGATTCACATCTCGGTATAAATTGAACAACAGCAACAGTAACGATGTAACGAAAGCGGTGAACACGAATCAGCTTTATCTACATAATCTCTTCTGGATCCACCTTTCAAGGCGATATGAGAAATTGCCAGGGCTACGTTTTGATCCACGACGACCACTTCCCCGACTTCGAACGTCACTTGCAGAGAATCATTTTATCCCTTCTAAGCCTGTCACAGTGGGGGTTCCTTCATCCATACGGAATTTTTGGGCTTTAATTAAAATTCGGTGCGCGACACGCTAAAATGTACGTTTTCACCCTGGCATTGCTCGCCGCGAAATGACAAATGGAAAGTTTCGTCAAAAATGTCAATTCGTCGTCCCCGTTTCATTCTTTGTTTTAACATATTTTGCATCTTTGTTTATTAATAGAAGCTGAATAATGCACATGTATTTTTTGAACAAGATTTTCTTTTTAGATAAAGACTTCAGATATATCGTTGTTTCTCACTTATGCTTCTTCCAATGATATATATTTTTATTTCAAAGAATTTTTCACATCGGAAAGCATGCAATTGTTTAAGTTTTTATAAGATACATATGCATGTAGATATTTTGGTGTATAAAATATTTGTATAAAATACTGAATTTATAAAAATCAATGTACTGTGCGATTAATATATTAGTACAATATATTAAACGATTAAATCATTCAACGAATCAATATTTTATTGACACTGAAATGAACAATCGGATGAAAATGATTTGTTTACTAATTAAGAAATATTAATATTTTTGCGAACATATCTAACGCCAAGCTTTCAAATGATGATGGTTTTGTGCAATTTTAAGATTCTATTTGTGAATTCGTCTTTTATTTCAATTTTTAGTTCCATCTTCATCCTTCTCAATATTTTTCGTCACTTTTTAAATTTGTTGCGATTATTTATATCCAATGTATGATAATATTCATGTGTTTTGGGTCACGTTATAGTATAGATTTGTATTAAATTGTTTTTTTTTTTTTAAATATCTATTACAATTTGTAGATCAGTCCCTCTGTAACTGGTAGAAAATATTTTCTGTATTCTGTATCTCTCTACGGTTTTAACGTTCTTCTTCTAAACGATGATAAATTATTTTAAATGCGCATAACCCTTTCTTCAGTGATTGTTATGAAAGTATACGAAGAAATATACTTGACAGAAGCAAACAAAATGCTATTACTGCTATGCCATTACGTTCATTCCAGATAGCATAAAAAATTCTTTGGAGTGTTGAGAAATTCGTTCACAATAAAATCTGCAGGTTTTACGTCAGAAAAGTCACAACAAGCCAAGGCAAAATAAAGTACAACGTTCCGGCGACGGTTGATTTTCCGCTGAGTAATTAACGACCATTAACTCGCCGTTCCTTAGCCACGGCCAAGCGAAAGATCGCGCGAGCGGATAATTAAATCGCTTTCTATGTACCTTGCGCCTTTTACGGCAGATTAACGAGCGCACACCCCCTAGGAGCCGGAAGATCGCGCGTAAGTATGCTGTTTCGTGCCTCCGCGAACAAATTTCCGCGTCTTTTCACGCTTCGACGCTGACGAAACGCCACGTGCCAGAGTCTATGAGAAATTTCACACTGAAACCCCCTCATTTTTCTCGATCTTTTGTCACGTAGAAAAGCACGGCTATAATTGATAATATTCGATCTATTTTATCTCGATAACGATAAGAATGAGAGAAGATATTCGAAATTATATTAAGCAGTCAAATGGAAAGCTATAAAATAAGAGAATTTTTAAGGAATTTTCCTAAATTCTTAAGTGACAGAGTATTTGCATTGTGAATTTTGCAAATAAAAAGTGTATAGGAAAATCTGATATTTCTGTGATTTTGCGTGATAGATGATAACAAAATTATTATTAACAATAATACAACATTATATTTAATTTACTCTGTACTTCTATAAGAAGTATGATTACTATGTTAATTATTAATCCAAGTCTAATATTCATCTTCCGAATGGAATTATATAATTTTTCTGTTATTACTGTTACGATGAAAATGGATCATCTCGCGTGCATTTTGGGCTCATCATTAACGAGGAATTAATTAAATGCATCATTAGTCAGAGAAGTTAATGGATTTATTATTTTCGAGGAAAATCTACTTTTATCTGTTTGAATTCAAAAGGATTAATTAATTTGCAAATAATATCAAAATCATTAATAATATATAATGTAATAATAATAATACGTAACAAAAACAGGCAATACTAATATTCATACCAAAATTAATTTCCAGATTGTGACAAAACAATGATATTAATATTCATGTGATAACGTTGATATTTATATAATAATATACCATAAACAATAAAACTAAAAAAATAATAACATTGCAAATATTTAAGTAAAATTATAGAACTATTTAAGCAATAATTGTTTAATAAGAGAAGAATAAAAAATACTCAGATAAAATGTACAAATCAGATGTTTATTCTGTTTTTTGGCTTAATATTCGTTAATTCTTTTAAGGAGAAATATGTGCAGAAAAAATATACAGGGCGTTTTCTTCACCAAGATAATTGTGTCAAGATGAAGTTGGTTGGTTAAAAACGACGAATATATGAACATGATATAACCATGAACTTTCCCCGCAAAGTTATTTCTCTTCTATTTTTCACGGACACCTCAGTTCTTTAATATTTTTTTATAATTTTTTTTATAATTAATGTGCTTCTTGTATTATGTACCGAAGATTAAACAATGTTTGTTCATAAACGAATACATAAATTACTAAAATTCTATTTTTTATATTTTCCATAAGCTATTTCAGCATTTTTTCTATTTTCTATCATTCTTTTCCCTTGCATCAAAAGATTTTATCTTAAATTCCAATTCGTGAAAATAAAATTAGTTTCTTACAAAACTAAACCTACATCGAGTAAACCGATTCTTATTAGCTGGATCTTTCGATTCCGACTGTTTCAGATTCTCAAAGAATAAAAGAATGGTGGTTGGGCTTGGATGAGAAGAGACTGCCTTAAGAATCGAGCAGGGACGTCCAAGGTCTCCCCTTTATTTTCCTCTACAACTGAATCACATGCTGCGACCGATAATTTTGTTTGCTACGTATTTTCCTGTCGTTGTGGAATTAAAGATTCTACAGAAGGCTTTCCGTAGAAACGATAGAGCTGAGGGGGTTGCTTTACAGACGAAGATCAAAAGGGAACGAAACGAAATTGGGGAAAAATATAGTAGAAATACTGGCTTTCGACGGGCCAATGGAGTTGCCTGCGTTTAGGGGAGCGAAATAAAATTTTTAGCGTAGAGTTTCTGCTTTTTATCGAGTTCAATGTTCGCGTTTGCTTTCAGGACATCGGAGTGCATTTATTCGATTCAGGACTATCGAAAAGTTTAAACGTTCCAGCGTATAGATTCGAATAATAATGTTCTATAGTATTAAATGAAGTTACATTTACGATTATCTAAAAAATAAATAATAATAAAACATATGAATTAGTTATAAAATTATAACAGTCGTCTACTCTATCTTTGTGAAAGTATTTTTATTTTATCGCTTATCTTTCAAATATCCTCTCGACCACCGTCATAAATCCTCAACTATGGTCCTCGGACCATTTCAAACAAAACCTTCAACAGCCATCTCTCAGCATCCAAAAAAATTTCCAATCCGACCTCAATCTCCGTATTTTAATAAAACTCGTTAAAACAAACAAAATTGTCGCTTCCTCGTGGTGTTTCGATAAAAAGAGAAAAGAGAAGTAACAGAGAAAACCCGTGGAAAAACCGAATCGGACAAACAGAAGCAAAGGAAACAAGAATCGTGTCACGTTCCACCCCCTTTCCACGAGTTCACGCTGGTTGTTTACCTCGGCAAACGTTCGACCCCCGGCTCGGGTGTTTTCCTTTCCGTCGAATCGACGAATGACAACGAAATTCACCAAGGAACAATACTTACTTTCCTGTGCAGGCCGATTCGGCCAGACGTGCTCGCTCGCGCGTGAAAGAAACCGAGGGGGTTGAAGCCGAGCAACCGATGAACTTCTGTTTTAAATCGAAATCGAGGCAAGTGGCAGGGGTGGCTTCTTTCCGAAGGAGCAAGGAACGCTTTCAACGGTCCCGATGGGGTGGCGAAGGTTTTAAATAAAGCGCAGCCTCATGAACAAGACGAGGGAACCAAGGGTTGGGGGAAGAAAATGAAGATGCACCGCGAGACAATTAGTCGTTCCGTATTTGCGCTGGATGTTTTGCTCGAAGAATTTATTTAGAGGGACGAAAGCACCCTTTAACGGAGGTTTTTTTAAATTGATGTGTAATGTTTTGATGTTGGGGTTGGACCGAGGGAGAGGCTTCGAGGGTTTTGACGTGGAAGAAATCCTTTTTTAAAGCGAAATATTGGCTAAGTATCGTGAGGTAGAAGATAGTTTTACGAGGGTGGTTGGAAAGGTTCGAATCGACTGGATTATGAATGGATTGAAATAATGGTGTTATAGGTGAATTGGCTTTCTGATATTTCTTTAAATTTACTGTATACGTTATTATTAAAAAAATAGTGGGCGATATTTGTGAAGACAATGGGGAAATTTCGTGTAGAAAAATATTCAAACTATGAACAATTTAAATTTGCGCTGGAAATACAATAGGAGTTCGATGAATCAACTGACGAACCTTCTACATTTTATGTTTCTCTTCGTGGGACTTGAGAACACCAGAATATTGTTTACATAATGCAGTATTTAAAAAGAAGACGTTTTATATTCGAATTTATGTTTATAGAATTGGGTTAAAAAATTACAGCCAATTAAATTTTGCGCTAGAAATATATTACTAATTCAATGAATCAGGTAAAGAACCTTTCTCTCTACTTTTTTCATACTTCATATTTTTTCCCCGATGGAGTTTAAAAAGCCAAATATTGTCTTCATAATGCAGTTTTTAAAAAAGAGGTTTTTTTAATATTCAGATTTATTTTTATAACCGGAGTTGAACATTAGAATCGAACAACAAGTTTCGACGTGAGATAAGAGTATTTCTCTAAGATGAAGCATTTTTTAAAGAAGCGTTCTGAAATCTTTATTACTATGATAGGTGATAAAAGTTTTAAGAATGGACGATATTCACAGCACAGAAAGAAATTTTAGATTCTTCCATTACGATGGAATATTTTACAGAGGAACAGATCAAACTTTGAAATTGGTTCGCTAGGATTCCGGTGAGAATTTCTGGGTTACTGGGAAGTTTCTCAATAAAAAGTTCTCGAATGGATTTTTTAAGGTGGCGTATCTTTTGAACAAGCGCTGTAAGACTGGAAATTCTTTCCGTAAGTTATCGAATAAAACATGAACGATAGATGACTTCGATTTAACAGATTTAGTTGAACGTAAAAGGAGGGAACGTTTTATTTGAAACTATTTAAATATGTATGTATAAGTTTTAAGATGGCATGCTTCCTCTGAAAAAGGGGTATTAAGCGTAAAGATTGTTTTCAGAAGTTCTGAAACGAGATTTGGAAAATGAAAGGATTTGAAAGCAATTTTTGCCTCGCAGAAAAACCAGTAGTTTCATAGTGGAAGAGTTTTGAATAGGTTATTCAAAGTGACATGCATTTTTAACCATTACTTGGAAGTAGGAAATTGTTTTTCTAAGCTTTTCAAGCGAGTTTGTAGACTGCAAATGTTTTATGTAACGATTCACTGAAAAGCAAATATATTTTTATAGAGATATTTTAAATAAATTGTAACATATTTACATGTACATGAGTTTTATATACTATACATATTATACCTATTTTTTTACATATTGTTATATTATACAATCTTCTAATAAGATTTTATTAAACCACACAATATAATTCATATAATACTATATTTATTTGTTTGCTTAGATAAGAAGAAAGAAATTATACATTGTTGTTATTTTAAAAAATACTGAGTATTTGATTTTTGTGTTATCTTGAACCACGAGATCTCCCTGACCACATTTGTACCATGAATTACGAACCATTCTGTATATAATATATTTATTTAATGAAAGTGTATGTGTAAAAATGCATATTTCTAATCAGCAATCGATTTTTCCTGTTTCCCTTTCCGATCAAAATTCAAATTGCGCAGCATGCGAACTGGCCTTAAAAAACGAAAAGAGTTGTTGAAAAATATTGTAACGTCTAATGGATGTAGCAAAACGAATAAAAAGAGTAATGACATGAGTTCGGCTTTGAAGGGAAAAAAAGAGATTTACGTACTTACGTACATAGCCACGATCCACGCGTGTACCGTGCATAAGTGGTTTCGTTATCTAACAGGTGGAAAGACCTGGCGGCTGCAATTAAGGCGCCAAAGCAGGTTAATTGAGGGAGTGTAGGAGTCCGGTAGCCGGTTACACGCCCCCGGAGAACAACCACTAATTTTCTAATTAAAGGAACCTCACCGGGCCCCGTCGAAATTCTATGCGAACGTTTCCTTATCGTAACGTTGTAATTTATTTCTGACATTTCCATTATGGAAAAAGAATCTATTCCCATTGATCATATCTTTTTCGTGTGTAGTATAATTAATAACGATTTATGTATAATAAGTGTGCCAAATACAGCATGATCAAAGTTTATTTATAAAATAAAGGTATGTAACTAATGTTATTTCACTAAAATTATTCAAATAATGTTATCTTTATATAACGTGATACAATTTTTAATTTGGCAAAAGCGTGAATAAAAGGAGTTCGGTTTTAATAGAAAAATTTGTATGTCTACGACGATTAAAATATACGAACTAAAAGCTAGAAAATTTCATTCAGAATCTCTTAGAGAAATATGAAGTGTAGATAATTCTGTAAGTACATACATACTTACTTTATTTCTACAAAAATACTTTTTTAATTCACATAGAAGTTTACAATGAAAAGCAATTATTGTCGTACAATTTTCCCACTACATTGTTATGAAACCATCCAATTCTCATACAATTTACTGGAAGTTGTCTATGACATTAAAAACAAGTTTGTTATCGCAGAAGGCAGTAATATTGTCTACTTATACATCCCGAATTTTCTTTAGAATTATCCATATTTTTATACAGCTATGCAATATTCGCAGAATTTTCTGCAAGCTCACCATAATATTATGAGTAATTTTAAAACTCGCTATGTTTTATCAGAGATGGCCAGGCAATCGGCTGTGAAACGCAGAAATAACGATCGGAGGCTGCGGTTGCGAGGGGGTTGATACTTGCACGGGGGCGGAAGCGGCGTAACGGAGCCTCAAAAGACGGTTAATTGGGGGAGCACGCACGGGTTGCAATGGGGTGCACGAACTCTCCGTTAGCTCGAGAACCGGTCAGATCCTGACCTGGACATCAAAGCCAGCAGCTTAAAGCGACGTATCCGTTCGCCTGCAGCGGGCTTAAGGGGTGAATTTCACCCCTGTGTTGCGACGCCATGGATATCCTAGCAGCCCGACCCTGCTAGCAGACTGAACGTGTTCAGGAAATCGGGGATGGAGGAAAGATACCTGATTGTGGACAATCCCGAAGGTATTTAGTCGATCCAGTCATTGGAAATATATCTGAAAGAAACTCTTTAGGGCGTGCCACGGTGTTTGCGGTTTTGGTGATTAGAGACACGTGAAATGTGAAATCGATGAATATTACTGGAATTACTTACAGCGGAAGATTGTAACGGTTAAGGTAGTTTTACAGCTTTGCGATAGTAGTGCATTTAATCTTGGTTTTTGTTATTAAGCATTGGCATCGTTTAATCAAATATTAAAGTATTTATTAATAATTTATCATTTGTCGAGTTTGTAGAAGTTTGTAAAATTTAAAATTAAAATTAAAATTAAATTAAAAATAAAATTGAAATTGTTTTGTCCAGCGATTATTTCTTAATCATACTCTTAAGTTGTATAAACTTTAGTGTAATAAAAAAATTATATATTTATAAAATATATTATGATATATTTGTAGAAATATAATATATGATATTCGTCATATACATTATTGAGAAAATTGTGTTTAATAGCTCCTGTATAGTGGAGGTAGTATGATAAGATCAGAATACACGTTCTATTTTAAACTTAGATATTTATATAAGATTTATCCATGGCATACTGTTTCATAATGAACTTTCTGATAGATACGAGTAACGCAACTACTAAAAAGTACAAAGAAAATCCTTCTAAACTTGTTTGTGATTATGTATTACCCCTTTTTCTATAATCAGACGGTATATTGCGTATTTGGAATAAAAATGCAGCTATCAACAATAGAAGTACCAACTGTCGATAGTCAAAATGAAGATTCGTGTCTTCTTACCGTAATTTCATAGATTTACAAGAATTCATAGATTTATATATTTAAAACTTTATTTTATAGATTTATGAAGATTTTAACAATTTTTGGTTAAACATAGTCTTTCACAATAATTTTATACATCTTCAAGTGTGTACAGATTTATAGATTTACAAATTTATTTCATACATTTACGGAAATTTGAATGATTTTTCACTAAGTATGTACATGATGAAAGTTTTGCTTTTTCCCTTGCGTTATATGTACAATATTTTCTCATATTATCTTTCACCTTGATCCCTTTGATAGAAATTCTATACTTACTAATAGCTTCGGTATTAAAAATAAATTCCATCTTCCTCCTGACAAAGTCTCGAACCAAGTCACTTAACGATCGAACTCATCATCATTCACGATAATAATCTTTTACATATAAAACGTTCATTTCCTACGTAAAATGTCTCCTAACGACCAGGTAGTAGCTCATTAATAACCGTGTTATGTATTATTCAAAAATCGAACCGCCTTTCACCGCTCATTCGAGCCGTGCGTTGTCGTCTGGATGGGTTATCGGCGCTGATAAGTGTTGGCCAGGTGTACACGCGAGCCCCAACAGTGAAAATCGCAATCGAGACATTAAAACGAGCCGATCTCGTTGACCCTTTTATCGCGGTCGCGATCGCCAGACTGCGTGCACACTACTGCACACACCTTGCTGGAAAATATTTCCCCTCTCGTTTCACTCGTTGGGAAACTCGTTTATCGATATCGCACCGTACCACGCGTGATTTTTTCTCGATCGATCGTGAATTTTTTTCCTAAATCGATTCTCGAAGGGCCGGTTGGTGAACGACCAGTAGTTGATAAAGAGCATTGTACGAAAAGAAACGGTGACGCGGTGTTCGGTTAAGCGTGAAATTAGGTCGATATGCATTTGAATAATCGCGTGGAACGAGTACATGGTACAGTATATTAAAAGCTCTTGATACGATGATTCGATGAGATGTAGTTTGCGATGAAAGACTTTTCAAGCGTTCCTTTTATGCCTGGATTGATAGCTTGAATTGGTGATTTGGGAGAGAATAATAATAATAATAAGAATAATAATAAGAATAATAAGAAGAGAGAATTAATAATAATAATAACAAATAATCGTATTTCTTTAAAATAACTCTCTAATATTTCTCTAAAATATTATTATTCTATATTATTGAATTATTTTGTATTATTAACAGTTCTCGATACGCCGGTTTCACAGAATGGAGTTTCTAGTGAATGGATCTTTCTGGGTTTTTATTTTGTGTAAATTGATGGTTTTTGTGAATCGGCGATCTCATAAAAGACGATCATTTCAGGATAATAGGCAATCGGTTATCGGAGGAATAAAGAAATTTATTAGCTGGAAATTAATTCCTTTAGTAGGCTTTGTTTCAGCGGAAAATAAATATTACATATTGGATTGGCTTCAATTCTGAATAAATTCTAAAAGTTTAAATTCCCACTTCATTAATATTAGCTTGAATAGTTGTATAATTATAATATATTAATAGTTAAATAATAGTTGAATAGTTGTCCTTCTAAGACAGAATGTCATTTTGAGCGTGGAGAATTCTTATTTATTAATTATTGGTAATAAAAACTTTTTTTTCTCTAATCTTTCTATGAAGAAAGTATAACGCAGTAAAATTACAATTAGTTTTATTAAATAAAAAAATGCTTAACATTTAGTCAGTTAATAACGTTTTAAAGAACGATATTGTATACACTGTAAGTATAACATGATAAGATACGAAGGGGCTAATTTTAATATTTATATTATTTCGTATCGTTTTATATTATTTTATATCATCCTGTTACTATTATCATTTCACATTATTTTCTAGAACTATTTCTCTAGAAAAATGTTTGTAGCAATATCTTCCTGTCATTATTTACTTCGGATGATAAACGTTTTAATTTCCATTAAGTTAAAAAGACTTTATTACCTTCATCCAATTTCCTGATTATTTGCTACTACGTTCCCACTCCTGAAGAAACGACTATTACTCAGGAGATTTTCCCGTACTCTACATTTCTTATCTTACATAACGAAAGCCTCATTCCACCTTAAAATACAAGAACACTGTATCAAACATTTTCTGTTGCTATTTTCTCACCCTTATTATTCACCCCTAGAGAAATGACTCGAACCTTATCTGAAATACTCCTTATACCGTATATTTCTTCTTATCTTACGCGGTGAGAATTTCATTCTACTTTGAAACACGAAGGTATTTACTATATGAAAAGATTTTTCTTACTACTTTACACATTTTTGTTTATACAATTCGTTATCGAGTTGTTCGACAAATTTTCCAGTTCTCACTCTACTTTCTTCATTTGTATAATGGTAACTTGATTGTATTTAAAAGAATGAAAACATCCATTTAGCGGTACAGTAATTAATAAATTCTTCGCTAGGTACATTACCTCACACGATAGAATACCTTTTTTATTCTATTGAAAAAGATTCAAGATTCTAATTCGACTTTTATAGTCGACCGGACATACTCTTTGCATTATCCTTCTTATCCATTCATTTTATCCTTTCTTATCCTTACAATCTAGCGTGAAAAACACAGTTGTATCCTCACCTGAGAAATTCTCTCTACAACGAAACCATCCATCCAGTTTCATCATCCTTCTAACTCAACCGTATTTCAAAATCGAAACACCCATGGCAGCCCCTGTTTCTTCCTCTGTACATTCTACATTACAATTTCGCTATATAATCCAAACAACAAAACAATCGTGGACCATCAGCTCCCAAAAGGAGAGACGGTGGATCTTGATTTTCGTACAACAAGCGGGAACCAAGCACGTCCATCGTATTTGTTTCTCCCTATTCCATTTTCAACGTACTCGAAATCCTTCCGGGATACTGGGCCAAATCCTCGCTTCGTGTTCCGCGGCTCGTTCCTTGGATATACGCAGCGTGTCTCTCGCCGAGGACGCGCGTTTAGGTAGATCAGCGAGTTAGACGCAGGGGACACGTAGCGGTTCACGGTGGTTACGTGAGACGAGGTGGAATCGCGATGATATCCTCGAGATCTCGTCATTTCCAGAACACCTGGTCGCCTTTATATGTTTGTAACAGCGTACGAGTGTTGTCTCAGCTCAACAATAAAGCAAGATTCCTCTGTTTCTATGAATTCATCGCTGTGTTCAATGTTTCGTCGTATTTTCAAGGTATCCTTTCAATTATGTAGAATTACTTGAGCTTTGTTTCAAAGTAAAACAGGATTCCTCTGTTTCTATAGATCGATCCCCCTTTTCATTGTTTTATCGTGTTTGACAAGTGTCGTTTAAATTATGTCGAATATTGAAATTAGCTTGAGCTATAGATTTAACACTTTGACTGCCACGTTGGTTATATGACCGGCCACGGTTTCTCCTGTGACATCACAGTGATCATTGGTGACAGAAGCGCTTCAACTTCTTACAATTGTAAAAATTATATGAAAATTGACAGTTAGGGCATTTTGAATATAACAGATAAATAGAAGATACTTTGAAATAAAGTGTCCCATTGAACAATTAAACATTTTTATTAGAACATCAATAAAAAAAAATGAGAAGAAGTCTTGCATCTAACGGTGCACTGTGTTTGCACCCATTTTGCATCCATTTGAGGGGTAATTTACAAATATTATTATAAACACAACTTAGAAAATAATCGTAAATGTTGCTTTATAATCATATTGAGGTGATGTGCGTGATAGGTATAGAAGAATCACTCGGTATTGTTAAACAATAACAGTTTATTTGCTTGTGTCCGTAGTATACACTAGCGCGCCGAAAGCACGTTACAATTATCGGTTCGAGATTACAAGTTCAAGCTCGGCGCGGTACTTTACGCGGTGGTTCAAGTCGAGACGATTGCACAGATGTCGAGGAATTCAGATTCGCTATTACGTACGACTGCGGACGGACAATTCAGATAGGCGTCTTCCAACTTGCCTCGCGGCTCGCGATAGAACAGACTGAATTTGTGTCGCGATGATGCTCCTTAGGAAAACTGTGTTTGGGTGTGTCTAAGGATACGGGATCATCGGATTCGTTGAGAAAAGTGTTAGTTCAGAGAGTGAGGGAAATGGACGTCGTTGTTAATTGGCTAAGTCGTAAGTTGGTTGTTGGAAAGGGATGACAACTGCCCTTGAGAGAGAGTTGCTAGCGAGGAGCGTCGTACGTGAGGAAAAGCAGATTTCCGTAGTGGGTGGTATGTGTAGGGACTATTGAGACAAAGACTATTTGTTCCTTTAGAGAATCTTAGCTGCGTGAATCCTAAGATTTATAGCGGATCCTTAGGCTCGCTGTAAATATTCGGAGAGAGTGTATCGACATCTGGCAATCATCTGTTCGAAAGGTAGAGTCCTTGTGTAGCGAGGCATGGGACAGAAACCGTTGGGAAGTTTGCTGTCGAGTGCCGCTACAATATAATTGAAGTTAGAAGTGTGCACATACCTTACTATTATATATAGAGTAAGCAAATACTGTTTGCTAATACCTTCTACACGTTTCAACAATATATTCTGCACGTTTTGCTTGCGACGAAATAACGAATGCGAATGTTTTGTTGAAATGAAGCCTTGTTATAATATATCGCTATTAACTGTTACCAAGGCGTCACGGTGGTCACCCGTGACCACCAATAAGATAAACGGTTCATTGGGAAAGAATGTTGTCTTACATCATCAATTTATTATTATTCTGCCATTATATGCTTTGAATAATAAAAATACTCCCGTGGCGTCCTGAGCGAAACATGTGATTTCGGCGTGGCAGTCAAAGTGTTAATAGGCAGAAAGTAGAATAAAATTTAATAAAGTAAAGTTAGATAGTTTAAAATGTTTTTAAGCAGACACGTACACTTGAAAGCATCAAATACTTTTGTTACTCTATGTTAAATGTATAACCATCCATACAAGTCTCTGTACACATAATCTGTAAATTATAAGAAATTATAACAAGATGGACAAATTTTCTAGGTGACTGTATTATTATGTCTCGCTAAATATCGATCTTCTAGATTACCATATTTATAACACGCTATATTTACCCGAACATGAGTAAGCTAAAACATGCTCTAAGAGACTAGCAGAATTTCGATACGTCACTAGAAGATAGTATAACCTAAAATAATCATCGCACTGCGAGCGACAGCAATGAGAAAGGTTCTTTATTTAGTTCTCATTGGGAACGCCTCGACGCGCTTGGGTGACACGGATTGGATTCTTTAGAGTCACCCCTCTATGAACAAGTCTGAAAACTTGATCGTGCTTTTCTCCACAGTTTGGGGTGACGAGTGATTCTTTGTAGCTACGGGCTTGTCCCTGCGGTTATGTCGCAAAATGCGGGCTTTTCCCCATTAAAGCTTCCTACTGCTCCCTATTTTCCCTTTCCCTCTCAACTCGCTTTGCCTTTCACCTTTCTTTGCTTTTGGCTCTTGCGGCAGCCACACGCGTTGTCCGTGAAACGAGGAGGACTACGCAGATCGATTGCGTGCTTTCGAGAATCGATTCACGATGGAATCAAAAGAGCGATACCACCGTGTCGTTTTAATATTCGTCAAATGAAAGAATGTAACACGCGTATAGTGTATACGTGTGCTTATATTCGTTCAAACGATTTCATATGAATTTCTTTTTCTTTTTCACCGTCCAATTTTTAGCAATTTCTCTGTGATAATTACGTTTTTTATTTTTCTATTCTGTTTTTAAATATTGATGGAAAGTATTGAATTTATAAATAAATTCTTTCTACTTTATTATGATCATGGAACCACGATTGGATTTTATAATGCGAATAAATTATTTTCCATATCTCTGTAAATACCGTATTTTAGAGAAATATGTTCATTTCTTTCACTGGATTTTCTTAACGTTTATCTTTGTTTGCGGTAGGATAGATATGTTGCATAGCAACAAAGCGTCGCATAATCGCAGTTCGTTCATGAAACCAATACATAGGAGAAAGAAGAATCGAAGGTTCGAGCAGAAACTGTGAACGCAACGGGAAAGGAGATTTCTTGGTGAAAAAGGAAGATCCTTCGACCTCTTCGAGATCTACCGCTGAGAAAAGAAAAGTTGGCAACATATTCTCGACCTGTTGTCCCGAGAATTAGAAAGACAGACAAAGGTGTATCCTCTGTTTGCGCCGCGGCTCTGAAACTCTGTGGATCCTCGTGTCAGCCCCGTGGGCTAAGAAGGGAATCACGAGCTTGAGGAAGGGAAAGGTAGAAAGAGACAGAACATGGAGCGGGAAAAGCGGAACAGCGTAAAACGTGGAAAAGCCCGTTAGATTGAGTTTCAAGTTGTATGCCAACAAAACTCGGCTCCGTCCTGCCTCTTTCGCCGGGATGAGACCTCTTATTTGCCTTCAGAAACGTAATTACAAGTCGTGTTTCGCTGTTGGAGAGCTATGAGCCCAGCCAGACCCAGGCGTTATTTCCTCGGTCAAGATTTATATATGTACATGGCTTTGTGACGCGAATAGCAAGCAGTTCGTTCGTCTGCGGAGTAAAAGTGTTTAAAATTATTTATTTACTTATTGTAATAGGCGTATATAAACATGTAAGCAGTCTTTGAGAATAATTATACAGGGTATCCCGCACTGGTCATAGTCAACCGACTAGGGGATGAATCTATTGTATATGTAAAAATAATAAAAAAAGAATAAATTTGAAAATTTATCACATAGAATAACTTGCTGTCGATTATGTCTTTTTTTCCATGAATTCTGGAATTAGCCGTGTTCAAGTATACTTGAATGTTCCATTCTACATTTTCGACTTATTTTTGCGCGTATAATCACTCCGGCTGTCAATTGTTATGTCTAATGTTATACGAGACACGTTGTATGTTTTTGTTAGTTATTAACCCTCAAAGGTTATCGTGGATGGTGAAATTTATCCGATGAATTTTTATAATATGAGAGAGTTATCTTTCTCGATATTTCCGTAAATATTGTATCCTAAAGAAATTTGTGCCCTTTTATATCAACCACGATTTTACAATGAAAAAGCTAACAAAGTTAAACAAGTGAAATGAAATGCCTTTATCGCTATTCTGTATCAAATGGAGAGTGGAAAAATTACTGTTTGCAGTGGTTACATACTATGAATATCGTGGATATATACGACGTGGAACCAGTTGAAATACTTTTGATTCAAAGCTAAATCACACTCGTGATTTTTATCAAACACTTTTTATAAAATGCTTTGTGAAAATAGAACTGGCGAACCTCAGCTGAATTATCCATTAACATTTAATTTCATTATTTTTTAATTGACCCGTTGGTTTATAATTGCTGATCAAATGTTTGCTAACTGAAAATTAAATTAAATTAAATTCCGCTTTGGAATGTATGATTAATTTATTATCATTGAAACGTAACAATCTGACGCGTTAAAATTTTTAATTATTTTCTATTAAGAATCAAAATGTTGCATGTTTGAAGCATAACAACTTCCATAATGGTAGCAAAATTAATTAACATCTAGCACTCAAGCCTGAATACATCAGTGGATGTTAATCGACTGACTTCCGAGTAACTTCCACTGCTAAAGTCTAATTGGTTCTTTACCTAAACGGAATTGCTTCTTAATCAAGAAACGAAGTAAGTTGCCTCATCCTTTACACCCTTCAAATTTAGATCGGCTCCTTTATCCACTTGTTAATAAAGTTTCGCGACGTGCGCTTTCAGCATCGTTACCTTAAGCTTTCAATCTCACCTTCAGCGAAACTAGTGCTCACAACATCCATTACAGCATCTTATGAGAACACTAAATGATTTAAGTACATATACATTTTACAGGATTTTCTTGAAAAAAACAAGTACGTTATTATAAATATAATAATATTATACAAAATATCATACGATAAAGGTACTAAATCTTACCAAATGTATTGCCCTGAAGGTGTATTCCTTTAATACTTTAACCTATATATCCTTTCTACTAAAAGTACATATATTTTGTACCATATGCGTGTATGAATATAGGTTTTTTAGTATGTATGAAATAATTTAATAATTTACGAAATCTATCCTTCGTAAATTCTTTCAAATATCTCAAACAATAACTCTCGCAGACTGAACACTCTTTTATATGTGTACCTATGGTGTCTCCAATTTATCTGAGAAAAATATAAATAATGTAATATCGTGGGCCTGGGGGGATGTCGTGCGAATTACAAACAAGCGGTTGCTGAGCATGTGCGTGGTGGGGGGCTAAGACAAAAGATATGAGACTAAGACAAAAGACAAGGGGTTGCTAAGGGACATAAACAAACTAATAGCAGTATGAGTTGAGAAGCCAGAGATTGTGGATTGTGCTGTCAAGATAGTGTTGTTAGCGTTGTTGCGAGAGAGAGAGTTGAATCTGTGTTGACGAGAGTTGTCTTAATTGTAATACGTTGTTGCGTTTAGTTCATGTTAAATAACCATTGTTTTCTGTTTAAATAACATCTGTTTAATCCATTATTATTAATAAACTAATTATAATAATTTACGATACTACAATAATAGGAAGAAATGTTTCAGAACATCACACAATATCGAGAGCGATATACTATGTGTTTATTCTTTCGACCTTGCGGTGGTCTTGTAACATCCCGCGAGCATCACATTAAAATATTCAAACGAGGATCTACATTTTTCATTATATATTCAATGTCAGTAGTATTCAATGTAGTAACTGACAATGGAAAACTGCGATTTTGTCTGATATTTGAGCGTTGCAAATTTAACCGGATAGAGCGTATAATTTCTGAATGCAAAAGCCTACCTTCGTAACGAAGGCTGTCATTATCCGTTGAACGACGGGTAACATAGGCGTGGAAAGTTCGCGGCTACCATGATAACGAGTCACGTGGCATTGTTTCCCCAAACAGGCTACCCTTTTCTGTTGTACGTGTCGCGTTTATATTTCCCTTTCAGGGGGGAGCAGAAAATTTCCTGCGTAAAACGAGACGTTGCCAAGCCATAGCCAGCCTGAAACTCAATCTAACGAGCCTCCTTTGCCATCCACAACGGTCCTTCTCCCCTTATTCGAAGCTTCTTATCCTCCTTGCATTCTTCTCTCTTTCTTCTCCCTTTATTACCCTCAGGCGCTACGAGAATCTCAGTTTCGCGCATACGAGGAGACGGTGTGCAGCGACTTGAAAAGCCGTCCTCTGTCCCCGAGATTTTTCGAGGGGTCGACGCGCAAACCGTTCTCTTTCTTCCTTTTCTTCCGGCCGTGCCATCTGCTAGCCGTTTCCGCGAGCGAGAATAATCTTCTGCTTGAAGGTAGAAAAGCGTTCTACGCGCGAAACATTGTCCTGGAAAAGTTCTACTCCCATTGGTTTTCCATCGAACAAGTGCAAGGTCTGTCGTTCTATTTCGACGACGGAGAATTCAATTTTGAAGAAATCGCTGGAACTGTTATGGGATCCGCGATCGTGATACCTCGGATTCCTTTAATTTCGCCGCTTTATCCTGTAAATGTTCGGTTCTATGAGGTTCTTAGGGTTTCTTGGCCGTGAGATGTGGCTTTTGCGGCATTGGGTATGTGAAACTGATACGCAGCAGTGATTTTCTATTCTTCAATCTGTCGTGATATTGAAACGTTGTTAATACTATTTAATAAGAGTTATTTAATTGAAATTTTTAACGTAGTTACACTTTTTATCTAACGGTATTGAAAATACGTTTTATGATGTTAATTAAACTTGTATCGATAGACTATTAAAAGCTATAAACATCATTAAACTATTTTAACGATTGGCTACATTACGATTAAATTTAGATAAATTTAAATAAACGATTATATCCATCATTTGGTACTAGTAGATTACCCATGCTTGCAGTGACTACAAAAAGTATTTGCTCAACGTTGCATTTATTACAAGATTTGCATGCTGATTAATTGTGTACAGGTGTATTCAATTTTATCAATGTACATGTAATTTCTTCAGAACCACTGAATTTATATCCTTTGCTATTTGCATGCGTTTCATTGAATATGAAGGTGGATAGTAGTGGTTATAGTTGTGATGATAGTGCTACGGCTCGATGTAGAGGCCCAGATAGGTTCTGCTGTGGGTGTAAATGTCGCTGCTGGGGTATTGCTGCTTTTCTTCTCATTTTTGTATCGTGGAAGAAAAATCGGACTACGGTCGCCGGGATTTGAAACTCGGGTCCTGAACGTTCGTAACCTAAGGCGCTAACCACTGCGCTGCCGTCATCCTACGCTAGTTAGTGTCGCGTGCTGCTACAAATAGTACTACATCACTGTTCCTGAAAAATAGCTACTGTTAGCTCACCAACGCGATGTAACCAACAAGTAGGCTAAAAGACTGATAAAAGCCATTCCAATCCATTAGAGATAATAACAAATGTTTCAAAAAACAATAAAAAATGGTATCAAACTGAGAAGACAATGAACCTATAACTAGCTAAAAAATTCAAATAAAATAGGGAGCCTCCATAGTTTCTGATCGACTCTCGAACATTTGCCAAAATGTGTATATACATCCGCCTGCGTCTCATTGTAATCTGGCGTCCACGTCCCCGGAAACAGTAACAGCTAGTCGACTTCCGTCCTGTAGCAGGCAACTGCACGAAGAAGCTTCGGTCAGATTGAGTTTCAAGTTTTATGCCAACAAAACTCAGTCTCCATCGTTTCGTTTCGCGATGGAGAGTCTCTACTTGCCAGGGGCAACGGGTCAGGGGCGTATCCACGATACCAGCGACGGGGGTGAGCAGGGGAGGTTGCAGTTGCCCGAGGGCTGGCTGATCGCAATACTGTCCAAAGCTCGTTCACGCGTGCTCCACCGGGAGTTCCGTTTCCAGTTTTCTATTCGCGTTGCTCGTTCCATGCTTCTTATCGTCGTTCCTCTCTCTTTCCATCTGAACTTTTCTTTCTTTCGCTATTGTTTCTCTTCGAGGCACTTTCCATGGTTCCATTTTTCCTTCTGCACTTCTCAGTGTGCTTGCCGGTTCGAATCTCGTGGCGCAACTCTAGCGACTCCGCTTGATCAATCGACTGGAGTTCTAGCGATGAAAACGAGCCTCTTCCCTTAACGAGCTCTCGAGGGCCTCCTTGGAGCATCGAGGCTGCAGAGGGGTGGCTTGTGGCGAGGTTGATCGATTCTCAGATCGGGAGAGTCTAAATGAATCTCTGAGTAGACGATGGATGTTTATGCAAATCCATATTTCTATTTACATTAATGAATCGCTTTACGTATACAGACATACGAAGCTATTGAAGTACTTGTAAACACCTTTTATGAATATATTAGATTGTTCAAAAAGATTTTTCGTTTTATGAGTTTTTTATCAAATAAACGCACAACGTTTTTTGTTCTACATTATTTTGCCGAATTATGTACGATCCATGTTGTTCTGTTGAGATAAACACCGCGACATTTCACAGACTTGGTTTCACGTTTGTATGAAGGTGCATTGATGTGAAACACACGAACAACCTAATATTATATTATGTCATTATGTTTATATATATTATGTTATAAATATATTATGTGTGTATATGAAACGCATGTGACGTATCCACAAAAATTTTTCATGATATGTGTCCAAACACCTTCGTGTATCACTGTATATACGAAAAAGGAAAATATTTCTTTTTTTTTATTTGGAAGTAGTTTACAATCAATTCTCACTGAAAATTATAAGTAAATTATTCTGGCATGGTACTAGAACGTGAATAATAAATGATAATGTCTTTTTAGCCTGCGGATCTGATCTGTCGTGTCAGGTAATTGAGTAACTAATGGGTTTTGGTGGTTGTTAATTCTTATGTTATATCTATTACCGAATTTGGATATTTCTTCTTTAACTGTAGGTATCTTAAGAGAAGAGTAAAACATGCGACAGTTACGTTCAAGCTGGATAGGTCATTGACTAGATCCTATGATACGTTTTTCGTATATCAACACATTCATAAACTACTAACCATCCCTTGCTGTAAGTATCAGAACAAACCACCATGAAAAGAACACAATCTTATGCAAACAACCTTCCTCCACCCATCATTCGACTTGCAAAATGCATCAATCTCTCTTCATCTAGATCCCCAAATTAATCCACCCCCGGGTGCATCGATCTTTAATGCACCCTTCGAATTCGCGACTCGTATCCAGTTAAAGCGCTATAATCGCGGCGACGCGGCTCGGAATAAATTGCCAGACAAACAGAACCGTCTTTTTCGAGGCAAGGCACAGGGAAAAAAGGCGAGGGGGTGAGATTTTTCGAGCGAACGACCGCCAGGGATTAGCTGGGAAGAATAAACAGGGTCGCGTGGCACGGATATCGCTATCCCCATCGGCTGGTAGTCAGCTTGGTTCCGCGCCGATGACGCGTATTAAAAATCCTCGATACTCACGCTACTCGCCTATGGACAAATGGGGGCAGCTTTTTCATTAGGTCGATTTTCCTTGTCCTGAACAAATATTTCGAAGGCGTGGTTGAAAGCATGGTAAATATTATAGATTGGCTAAGAGTTTTTAATGTTGAAACTTACGTAGACGGTGCTCTTGTTAAGTAATTATATCGTCAGTTTGCTGTTAGCTTAATTCAGCCTGTTTATACCGAATCTGGTTATGAATGTGTTTTTAATTTTAATATTTTTTCGTCATATCGGAATATTCAGGTATGTATAATATTTATAGAAAATAGAGATGTAAATTGTCAAGACAAATGACATAATTATAGAAAACATGAATACACACGATGATGTTTGACTAGAGATATATTAAACATCGTATGTGTACTTTCTGAAATGCTATGAAATATTTCGGATTTGATATCGAGGAAGTGATCTTCCTGAGTCAGAATGTTAAAATCGCATTTCTTAATTTACAAAAAGTTTACTTTTTTTAAACCTCCGCCGTCAGTATGGGTCGTCGACGTCTTGACGAAATCTCCGGAACTTCGGAGGTGTCAGACTCCGCGATTCGTGCACCTAAAAAAAACCTATTCTTACGAGGCGTTGACAGCCCAAACCACGAAGGTTGAATACCACGAAGGAAAAATGAGCACTGTGTCTTCCGCGACTTATATTGCCGCTCACGTTAGTCTTTTGATGAATAAATGCATTTTTATGCATAATTTTTTTTTTATTTTGATATATATACTAATCTCTTGGCAAGTGCCTCAGAGTCTCGTATGATTTCTATGTTTCTCATGCATTAGCAAGTACAAGATGCGAAACCTTTTATTTTCGACGCGTGTCTTATGTCATTCTTTAATAATAAATAGTCCACTCAAAAATGCCGCAAATTTAGGTCTGAAAATAATTATAGTTTTCTAGGGGCTGGAAGATCTCTTTATATTTTTTCAAAAGATCACAGTGTTATGGGTAAAACACTACAATAACTTCTTTAAATATTTCTTTATTACGAAACTGTGTACCTTTAAACAAATTCCAATCTCTTCATAACTTTCCGTCAAATGTCTATTTTTATTACAAAAAGGTTTAAACATTCGGCTGAAGGATCATTTGTATAGTAAATTAGGGACTATAATAAGTACCTCAGAATTTTTGTAGACTTTTTTTAAAGCCCAGAATAATAAGAAATCAGACCAGGGACTGAATGGCCAATAATACCGACCGCTTTAGTTAAAAAACGATATTGCCGGAGAAGAATGAATTATGTCACTTTTCTAATAAACTGACGGTATATATGACACTTTGATTATGCAAACTTAAAGTTTCTAGAAGGATCTCGGGGGATACATGGCCCATGCGCGTGACTAGTTAACGATCAATCTCGTTGGGTCATATTGTGTAAACACAACAGTTTAAGCTAGTTCTGAGTTGGATTACTTCATTTTAAAGCAGCATAAATTCCCTATTGTCTGGTCGAGGTATGTTGTCTACGAGACCAGACCATTGACTGTGTAAATATTACAAAATAAGTTTATTTTCAAATTATTGGAATAATAATTATTCCAAATAAATCCATATCCGACTGAATATTTATTTATTAATGGCGAATAAAATCTTATTTTTATCTGTTATTTGTTATGCAGATAAAATGTTGTTCAATTCTGCGACACATTAAAGCATCACCGAATAAACAACCTCCCCTTGAATACCACCACGTTACCATTGAAATATTGGTTCCCATGTGTAATTTCAATACGAATCTCTACGAAAATTCAGATTCTTCGACTAGAAGAGAGAGAAATTCTCTCGAAAATCGAACAGACGACAGAGGCAGGGGTGTCCCCGCGTCACAAAGGGGCAAAAGTGTGTTTCCGCGCGTGTTCAACGACGCCGAAGTGAATGTCAAGGAAATGGACGGCGACGAGCGGGCAGAAAAGGCGAAATAAAAGATGCCGGTCGTAGGAGAGAGGCTGAGAATATAGGAGAGAAACGCCGAGCACCCTAATATCGAGCAGGCCAAGAAGCAGCCGGCCAAAGAGAGCTGCAAAGAGAGCGAAAAAGGGAGAGGGGGCGAGAGAAAAGGATAAAAGAAAAAAAATGCTAATACCTGGCCTCTATCGCGGTATGGAAAGGTATTCAAAGGAACTTTTATGGATTTCCCATCGTTGGTTTTCTCTATATATATTTTCTCTTCCCCGGTTCATTTTCCAGTTAAACGTAGCGTCGTCCCTGCTCCAATATTAGGTATTTCATGTAATTATGGATGCTTCGACGTAGATGAGTTATCGAAGAGATTTATGGAGATTGGAAATTTTTATGACCTCATCGCTCAGCTAAAATTTCCATCCCTTCTGTACCATTTAATGTGAACCGATTTTGGAAAATAGTTTTTTCTATTCTACTATGTAATCGTTCCTGAAATTATTCGTTACACGAAAAAATATTTCAAATAAAATTTTCTCCGTGTTTTGAGATTTCATGAGGATAAATTTGCGTCGCTCTTCTGTGATTTTCGAGAACATTTATCTTTTTAAACAGAGATATACCTATGTGAGATGAGATACGTACAATAGCAAGAAACAATGCCACTAGTCAAAAGTATATTGTTATGCATCGATTCCATTTTTTCTACGTTATGAAGAAACATATCAAAATTTAGTATTTGTTATAGCGGCCCATGGCCGTAAAGAAAGTTCCAGAGTTTAAGCATCGAAATGAGGTCCAAGGCTGATATCGTAAAAGAATAAATCCTGGGACATACAAAAAGCGCAAGTGCCTTCGACAAGAAAAAAAACTGTTTCCCTATCCAGGAAGAAAATTTTCTCTTTCGGGAACCTCGCCGCTCTATATAAAGGGAAACGAGGAAAAGTTCGCGAGTGTTACAGAGAGACAGAGCGTTGCGAGTGATCAATGAAGTTGAGTCGATGGCGAACACACGAAGAACAGTACGAGTACGGCCCAGGTAATGCGCACTAACAAGATTGTCAAGGTCTTGCTCATATTATTAATAAATTCATTGTTAGATCAATCCGCGGAGTATTTCTTTGGCACCCTACACGTCCTACCACCTCATTGGCATGTTAATGATGTTTATGAAAATGTCAAATAAATTATTGTTCAAATATACGCATTACACACACTATTTAACGTAAATTGAAATGTGCAGTAGACCGAAGTATTAAATAATAATATAAATATATGTAATTCAATTGATGTAGGAATTTTTATAAATAAAAGCTCCAAAAAATGCAAACATTCTATTAGGTTTCTTTGCTGAAAATGAAATTGCATATGTATGACAAATTCTTTCATATTTTGTAACAATTTTACGATATTCGTACATAATTTATAAATATAGTTACGTAGTTTCTTCGTTGAAATTGCTTCGGATGAATTTTCCGTACCACTCACCTGTAACAAAAAGAGAAACGTTATATTGTACACATATTTTCTTAAAATCACTTGTATCCATCAAATTATTTAGTGATGGTTAGTTACCATACAAATTAACAATTTGTGGAGTGCTACGGAAGAGCGTTCAAACGTTTCAAATATTAACTGACCATCGAATTCATTTTTATTCCTTTTAAACGATTAAAGCTCAAATACAATACTAATGGAAATTTCCAATTTCGTAAACATCATTGAATCCATTTTAATTTATAATTCACAGAACGCCATTCAAAATTTAAAATCAGTACAGGAAGAAAAAAAATAAAATGTCTTTGTATATATGTATATTTACAGACGACACTTCCTTCGCGCATCATTCCTCGGAATATCGCACAATCTCTCTGACAATCACTTTTCCATGCTATTCAACGTAACGGGGACATTTCGCGTGAATGGAGTTATTGTCTCAGCTACCACAATATACGCGTCCGAGAGAAGGAGAGAAAGAGAACATTTAACAGTGGGTGTTAGAGCAATTGTTACATAAATGGAGCAAATGATAAGCTGCCGGCTAAAACGCTAGTTGTTTACGCCGCATTTAAGAGGAACAACGAAAAGAAAGATGACAGAGAGTATCGTGAATCTAAAAATAATGCGATGCTGCTCCAATAGTCTTGTTATCGATTTTCAGTAGACAGTGTAATGAGAAAAATCATGGACAATCCGTACATTGTAAGGTATAAATTAAATTACTATACAAAGGAAGGCTGACGTTAGAAATAACAAATCGAGGCCAAACGCGTGCTTCCATATGATGTGTACTCGATCGTGTGGATCCATCTCTAGCTTCAGGAATGACCAAAACCCCCTTTTTTATCCTCAAGGACAGAGAGGTTGGAAATGGGACGCACGTGACACTCGAGCGCACCCTTCGTGTGCACCCTTCGAGAACACCCTTGCCGAGAAATTCGGGCACAGAACCCCCGTAGTGAGTACGACTCGCATGAGGGGCACAAGTGCCATGACATACGTGCCATGTGAATTGACTTCGCTTTTTCCTATGATCGAATCGAACCTTCTAACTGGATTTCGAGAGTTAACGAGCCCTCTGTGCTATCTTAATGAATTGCACGTGGACTTGACTTCCGAGACGAATTATTTTGCTATCTGATGGCGGAACAGAGATTTATTGATTCGTCATCGTCATGACGCACGTAGGTTCGATTTTGTTTACAGACTTTGCAGGTTGGTTTATCTATGAATTAAGTTTTTAATTATGTTTTTATAAATATAGTAGAAAAGCAAACTCATTACGAACAGTGAACACTGTTTGCCTATGTTAATTGTAGAGAAATGTATAATTTTGTGTGCTAGACTAGATTAGCTGCGTAGTAGTGACACACGTATGTGAATATGAGTGTATTGAAGATGTGTGTGCACAGCGTCTGGAAAAACATATGAATGTAACTGTTACGTTGGTAGTATGGTAAGGAAGATGGTGAGACAAAGAGAGTGCTGAGACGAAGATCCTGGAAATCATTCATTAAATAAATCTAAAACTATTTTAATATGAATTCTAAGTGAAATCTTAGTATTCCTTTACTTTTATTTCGGCAATTAAGATCCACAATTCTCAACATTAATAAAGAAACAGGAAAGAGAAAGGAAAAGATAAAATATAAATCTGTTCCAAGTGATTTACTATCTCTATCAGCGTGTTAAGAAAGAACTAATTTCTATCCTTGACGCTGCAAAGAAGTACGTGTTGAGCATCGTAAGTACCCAAAAACCGGAGGGCAATAAATTCATTATATTGAACGTCTAGCGTTTAAGAATCGTCTCGAAACTGATGGTGTTCGTACGGTGGCAATCTAAAAGCCGTAATTCAGACAACCATTTGACCCTGTCACCGGGAATCGTGTGGGCAAGCTGTAAAACGGTTGCATTCGAACTTGCTGCAATGATCGAGAGAAAACCGTCGCCTGATTGTCCCCCAGTACTCCGTCTGATGCAATTCGACGAATCAAATTTGTATTAATCAACGCGTGAAATTCGTTGACGATTACCACTGTGAGACTGCTGGATATTGCTACGACGGAATCTCTGCTTCCAAAGGACACCAACGCCTTTTGGTGATCCATGGTAAGTGGATTAAGACCTTGGGTCATTCCACGTCACAAATTTTAATTTATTAATGGCACTTGCCAGTTAAAACGTTATTAAGAGCTCAGGGTCACGTCGTTCGCGATAAATTGTATTTTATTTGAGGAAATTTTGATTTATAGCAAGTTTAATGAGATAAATGTCATAGCATTGATTCAGATGTTTCGCAAGTTCTGTTCAATTTTTTTCGTTACTAATATTCATTGAAACACTGAACGATTAAACTCATAATATTTTTATACTATTCAGGCATTTAATTTATTTCAAAGTGGGACTTTAGTTATTTTCGTAAAATCGAATCCCTTTTGAAAAATCTTCTATTGACAAGGCTACAATATTCTATCTGACACGGACAATTCTTAAGCGGTTTAAATAAGGTAGATTGAAGGGAAGATCAAAGTGTCAGAAATTAGATAGAAACGCTACTTTTCTGTAATTAAATATTCTCGATAGAGAAGAGGAGGAAAATTTCCACTGACAAAGAGAATCTTTACTTTTGTTCAAATAAGGTAGATGAAAGATTCGGAGGTTTACATTAAGCAATATATTTTTCTTTAATTAAATACTTTAATGCAACCTTTTAAACAATTTATAGAATTCAAAATTCTACCAACAAGGTTACCTTTTTTTTGCAACGTTAAAAATTGTAAATATTAAAATACTAACATACAATAACATAAATTCTTTGATGAAACAGAAAGTTTTGACGGTGCTCCAAATAATCTACTTTATCATAACATACGATGAACGTTTTACGAGTGGAACAAATTAGAGATCAAAGATTTATGGCGAGTTGCAATTCACTGAATCGCTATCCTCTTCGGAGCCAATCGGAGCGTGATAATCACGACTGGTTAAGGGACTTGACATTATTGTCAACGAGTTCACAAAATACGATGCCCCAAATTAACGTCTAAAATTTAAAAAACGAAACAGCTAAATTACGATTTGGTAACAATGATTGTTTATCTGGACCAGAAGTTTGAAGTTGTGACTGTTAAATATAATCTAACAAAATTAAAATATTATAGTTCCACACAAACCCCAATTTATCTATTAAATTCATGACTAATAACAAAATTCCAATAAAACTATTACCTCTATCAACACATTTGTTGCTTGAAAGTATGGCTATTCCATCTATTGGAATTACGCAGTTTTCTTCATCGGAAATAGTATCATATTATTTTAAATAATATTTATTTTAACATATCACTCAGATTATTTCGTGAGTCGATGTGCAAATGAGCAAAGGCGAAAATGCAAAATTGTGTTACAACATTACTTAAATTAGCTAAGTTTCGCTTGTGACGCACCATATGCGTTAATAATACTAAAATCGTTAATATCACAAACTAGCAATTTCTAATACTCGCCTCTACTATTATTCCCCAACAAAAGTATCATCTCCTCAGACTCTCCATCGACCCAAGCCGACCACCGAGAAGACAAAAATCATCGGCTTGTCGATCAATTCCCCGAAGTCCGATAATTAACTTCGTTTGTTCTCCTCGTGGAAGGTCTAGGAGTTGCTGTTCGATAGAAGAGTCACCTACAAAAGCTAATTAACGACACACAGTGTAGCAATCTCTGCCAGAGGCAGCCGTATCACCGCGTGAAAAGTTCAAGTCAGCAGGAACAAAGGACACGAGCTTCTTCTAGCAAACGATTGAAGTATCCCGGATAATTTTCTTCGCTCGAGCGAAATGGGAACTAGTTTATCGAACGTTGACTGGTTAAAGGCTTGTACTCACGGCAACGAGCGTTGCATGATGCCCTGCCATTTTCTTCTTCCGAAAGCTCTTTTGTCAACGAGACTGCAAGTGTCTTTATTAAGATCGGCCGTGTCCATTTTGCGTTAAACGTGTTAGAAGCTCGTTAGAGACTCGTTTTCGTGCTGAGATCAGATACGGCCACAACGACTCGCTTGTCAAGCCTTTTTCAAGGCTATGCCTTCGCGGCTTTCAAGTTGCACACGCTCACACACCGCGGATTAAATTTTATTGTTCCGGTTGTTTCCACGAGAGGAGAGGCGATGTCTGACGTCGCGCTTCCTTTCTCTGCTCCCGCGTCCTCTTCTTTGGAATCTGCGATTTGCGAATTTCTCAAATTTGGTATCTGCAATATTGTAGTGAACTTTTGATAGTACTGTGACGATAGTTCACGGCTTCAGCGATAGTGATTAATTTTTAGAGATAATTAGAAATTAACTTTTTAACAAATAGCCATTCATTTTTCAAGATTTTGATGTTTTAATATTTTTTTCTGCGGTTATTTCGCGACAATTGTTTTTCACCTCAGTGCTAGTAATAAGTTTTTAAAAGTAATTAATTTTCTAGTAGTGATCAATTCATGAACGTTTTAATCATTGTTCGCAATTTGACGAATTTAAAAAGTTCTTTGTAGGAACTTATTTTTACGATTTTTGTAAAAACTACAATTTCCAACGTGGTCCAGCAGAAAAGAAGAAATGGAAGGAAATCAGTGCATTGTTTAGTCTTCGAATCTCTGATCGTTTATAAAGGATTACATGTTGTTCGTGGAACTCTTTTCAAGGATACGTTCCAGAGAGGAGAAGAACTCGAACGTGGTATCAAACTGAGCCACGGAATACAATGGTTGACACTATGAACCTCCGACGGTTTGATTTTATTGCGGTCTTGGTCTCGTTCTCAGATGTTTCTTTGCTCTTATTGCCTATCCACAGGTAGCAATATTGTCTGCGGATCTACGTCGAGCTTTTGCGCCTCGATCCTCGAATCCTGTCACGAAATAACGCGCCAATGAAACTAATTTTCAGACGGTTGTTTCCCACGCGAACAAACATCACATAAAATATTGAATTCATCTTGTTCTTGTATCATACGAACAAGTTATTACAGCAGTAGGTATTTTATTCTCCTAGAGTTTGGAAGTTAAATATTAACTAAAGTTAAAATTTATTTAATTACTTAATTATTAACTTAAATTTTACTTAAAAATTACAACTGAAAAGAAAACTACAAATTAATACTGTACATGTTAATATAGTACATAATTGAATATTAAATTCGCTTACGAATATCTATCTACAACATAGCTATCTGAAATCGTTTTAAGATATATATAATCTAAACTCGTATCCTTTACGATATACCTTTCTCTACTAATACTTGTTCCATCCCTTTTGAAACAAAAACGTGACGCGAGTAAGTCATGTCATTCCACGACAGTCACAGGCAGGTCACGTAAGGACTTAAAACTCGAACGTCTCGTATTTCAACGCCATCACTCGAACCACTACCCTTTCGCCATCTTACTTCGCAAACTGCTTCAATCCAACCACTACAAAACAGCAACCACAAACCTGACTTACATAGCAATCTCTAATGACCTAACTACTCTAATCACGCTTTCCATTGGAAATCAATTAAACGAGACTCTGTACGAGCGAAAGAAGTGGAAGGAGAAGTAAGACGTTAACTCTACCCTAACAGGGACGGGGATAAAGGGACGAAGTATGAAAAGCCACGTGAACGTTAATAAAATTCGAACGAGCTGCCTCGGGGAGACGTTTCAGGGAACATTTGCTCGGTGGCCATTTTGTCGAAGGTATGATACGATTTTGCGGAGGATGCAGTGCTGTAACGTGCAACAAAGACGCCGGTAATGCCGCAAAAAGCCCATTAAGGCGTCGTTTCTATTCCATTCGGCTGGCTCGAATGCAAGTCCGCGAGACCGGATAAAAGGAAGCCGTACAGTAAAAACTAATATTCCTTCCCTGCTTAACGTTTACAGCTATCGCTCTGTTTGGCACATGTACTTACTTACACGCGTACATAGGACAAGGAGACGAGAGAGGATGAGAGTGGGGTAATTGCGTCAAAAGCAAATTGGGGGATGAAGAGACCGAGAGATCTGGCGTACCGGAAAGTTTCATGATAAAACCTACCACGTTCTCCAGGCTTGAATGGTATCAGGCAACGAAAGAGTTGGTTGTGACGATGTATGTTAATGGAGATGGCGGTAAAGTTGGTTTTACTCCGAGACTCTTCTTCATTATTTTTTATAATTACGTATGCGATAGTGATTTGCTGTGTCGAGCCTTTTTTCTTCACTTTATAAGGTACTTGGCATGTCGTTTGAGAGTCAGAGTATCTTTTGCAGATGGAAATTTGTGATTGACTTGAGAGTGGTGTGTTTTTACCCAATGATCTCTATAGATTGTGTAGATTGTAGTAATCTGTTTTGTATTAAAAGGAAATATAAAACATACACGGTCGAATAACATATACAACCGGGCATGAGGTGATTCCTTGTGCAAAAATGTGAAGAAAATGCAGAATAAAATTTTTTCGTTCGAGGCTTTGATTTCGAGAAAATCGAATTTGAAAATTCGGTGCGTATGTATGCAGTTACTATTCTTCTAACGACGTATATTGACGTATTGCGTTTGTATAATACAACATCGTGGACATTCCCTGTAGAGAAGATAAGAAACAATTATATTATAATTACCTATAACTTTAAAGTCTCGTACACTATGTACACTATGATAAATCTTGATTATTGACTTTGAAATGACCTAATTATAACCGAGCGAGGGTTAACCAACTCCGTCTTCAGCCAACCGCAAAGTCTTACTTTTCAATTAACCGGTTGACAGTGGAAGCTATGATGCAAATCTCTCAGTCTCTCACTGCTTCACCTTAATTCCTCACAGAAACTTCACTTTTACCGGGGCTAGAGTTGTATCTATCGATAAGCCAGGCAGAACAATGATCCAAGGATTACAGAGTTGCTCATTCGCCGACCGCTTTCCCATCCGCTTATGCGCGGCGTTCCAACGAGAGGGCCACCGGGGCAAAAACTAATATTGCCTTTAACGTGGCCATTGTTTTCTCCCTTCGTACACGGCCGGAAGAGAGCGGCCACACGCTTGGCTACATGCTGATCCTAGATAGAAAGCCGGCAGAACAAATGCACCGGCTTCCACTTCTTCTTTTTTTTCTCTTTTTCCTCTTTTTCTTTCTCTTCACGAAGGCCAACGACAGAGTCTTGCGTGTACAATATACGCGAGAGGCAGATAAAGAGAGAGAGAGAGAGCTCGTCTCTCGCGAGTTTTTTTGATAAGTCCGCCAAGATGCGGAGGACGTAAATGGCGGAACGGGCCACGGAGGCCACCTGGATGCCCACAGGGGCTTTTGTTACTCGCCAGAGGACACAAACCGTGGAACTTCCTATTTCGTTATTAATTTCCCTGAACACAGGATCACCTCTTGACTTTACACTCTGCACTGTTTGCTTACTCGTGAATTGCGGATTTGCAAGGATACAATCGATTTAGGTTAAGTCTTTCTCGTTCGAGAATTCGTTTGAACTGTTCGTAAGGTAGAATACTCGTGGTACAGTGCCTCACGAAAGTATTCGGATTATCCTGGGAACTTTTCACGTATATATTACGTGAAACACTTTGAAATCTCATTACCATTGTAAGGAAACACGACTATCGCGATTATACTGATAGAACTTGAAATGGATCTGATAACGTAAATAGAAGTTGCGATATATTTATTGGAAGCATACGCTTCGCGAAGATCTCCGCAGCATTTAAACAATCAATTAATAATTCTATCAAGAAACGACAATATGTAGTGAACATTCTTAACACCATTTTCCTGGTTAAGATTGCTATTCATGTGTATTAATTTTTCACTAACGTAAGTGCACATTTGCAATAGATGTCTTGCAATTTCTATATTCATTGTCAGATTGGTTTTTTATTTATTCTGATCACGACAATCGTGTCTTTTTATAGCGCCAATGAAATTTCAAAAAGTTTAGTATCATAGGTATTCAACGATAAGTGTTCACATATTTGCACGAGCCACTGTATTTCATGGTCTGAATCAACAAAGAATTAACGATTAATTTTAGCGAATCGATTATTATACCCAACTTTAAAATACTTTCAAGTAATCACCTTCCGCTATAAGTTATTTTCTCTTCTGTTCGCAACAGCTAATGATATACAACGCCTATAAAACAGCTATGTATACGCAAAGGAATGTAAAAATAAAGGAATCGATGAACCAACGATATACCAGAGTTAATCACTTGTATGCCGATAAATATTAAAAATATAACGTAATATTAAATATTAAAAATATAAATTAATAATATAATATATGTATTATGTTGTCCGAAGAGTTTCTTTCGTTTTATGAGGAAATAATAGACGCACAACATGCGTTTTGTTTTATATTATTCTGTTGAATTACGTACGAGCCATTTTGTTCTGTTGAGATAAACACCGCGACATTTCACAGACTTGGTTTCACGTTCGAATTTTTTTTTAATTTCACATGAAGGTGCACTGTTGTAAAAAACACGTTTGCAAAAGAAAGACACTTTTCGGACAACCTAATAGTATACATATTTTAAATTATTACTGGAATATAATGGTATAATTACCTCACGTATTTCATTACTAATCCCTCCATAAAACGTTATACTTAAGAAGAACATAAATAAGAAGTATACTAGTATCTACTTGGTTATACTTTCTCGTATTAACAGTTTTAATATGTACCAGATTTAATAATTTTCATAGCTTTCCTTATTCAACAAATATTTTAAAATACGATTCGTTATTTATTAAGAAATATATTGATTAGTAATTAAAGAATAGACAAAATTCATGTCTTTTCAAAAGTATCTCATAGAACACGCCACTAACAAGACATAATTATAATCAATGTCTTGAACAAATAATACTCGTTGAAAGATTTATCCAGAGTGACAGTAAACGACGAAAAAGCAACAATTTCATGCATCTAATATTTAGGACAATTTAACAACTACGGAAGACTACCATTTTCCAATATCATTCATTCTTAAAGCATTCCATTAACCACGAACGTTTTCATTCGCAACAAAAGAAACGTAGGGCGTAATAAAATTCTCTTTCAAAGAATTTCATAAAACACCCCAGCAACAAAAATTAACCACAGTCAAAGTCTCTGTACAAAGTAGGAATTCAGCCAATAACATTCAGCGAAACATTCGTTCAACCGAAGAAGAACCAACAATTTCGTCAGCCTAACGTTTAATTTACAACTCTCATCCATGACGCCCTTTCTCTATCGAAGTTTCAAAACGCAAGAAACGAGTTTCCCCGTTGGCGTTATTAAACGCCGCAGAAATATTAATCCCGCTGGTGGAATGACATCGACGGCTATCCGTTTAATACTTTGCCCGCAATCCTCCAAAGATATTCCCGTCCGTCTAGCTAGGCGGACGCTCGTGTTTCCCTTTCCGCTTGGCGAATAATCCTCGCCCGACACCCAGCCACGCCACCACGCCCGTCAAAGATGCGTCTGCTTTCAAAGGAAGTGCTCTTGCCAATGTCTCCGCTTTTAACGCGTGCACACTATGTAGCAGGCATCGTCTTGAAACACGTCTGCCTCATCTTGGTAATATCCGGCAACGATCCGTCATTGATTCGCTTTCTTCCTGCTCGTTCACGCATTTCCTGTCTAGGTGAAGGAGGTAACGCGGCCTGTGAGAGTCAAGGGTTGAGATTGCGTGAAACGCGGAGTGGTTTTTCGGTAGGGTGAGCATGCGTCGATTCGGGCGAATTTGAAGTTCTTGGAGTTCGCCTACTTTCCTATATTATACTACTATTTTATAATAAGTTATAAACGATAATAAATAATCGTTGTTATGAACTTTTTATTTTGATTTGCTTTCTAACTGGAGTTATTCGATTAATTTTTCAATTTAGTAAGAATATATCCTTATTCTACGTTTCATAGTGTTGAATCGTGTGCTTATGATGGCATTTTTTAAGATATCTGAACAAGTTTTAAGTGGAGTATTTAATTATTTCGATGAGTTCGATATTCTGTATCTGTGCGAAATGTTTTTTTAGAAATTGCATTCTTCACTGCAGTGTATAATTTAATACACACAATATATTATATTATATAATTATAAATTATGTATTATTACTATTCATTCTATGACGTAAATCAGATACGATCGGTAATAATGGCTTGCCAAACGCATTGTATGCGAACAAAGGTGATAGACTCGATCTTCTGATCGAATGGCAACTATTCAACGTCGTCTGTATTTGATTAACATAGATGCACTTGGTAACCTTATTAACAATTGGAAATTGAGTAGGAAGTGAAAGTACACGGAAACGTAAATGTTTCATTCAGAGGTTCGTCGTGTTAATAGTACAACTCTCGGTTTGTTACAGTACTTTCACGTTTGAAAAAAGAATAATGTGTCGCAATGATAGTCGTTTTGCGTTATAATTCTTTGATTTTTGGTAGTTTATGCGTTCAAGGTTGAGTATAAAGACACATTCGATGAAAGAAAGTACATCGTTCCTTTCAATGTCAGCCAAAAAACAAACCGAAGACTCAGTGCATTAACATAATTTTCCCACGAGCGTATCTCCAAAGTAAGAGGATATCGCCAAGATATCACACATCCGTATCAATAAAAGAAATTAAAAAACTGTCATAAACGTCAGATGAAACAACGAGCCCCTTTCCGTCAGAGGAAAAAACCTCCTTTGCGTTATAAGCAACGTTTCCTTTCGGCCGAATGAAACCAGCCGCCTTTAATCTCGCGATAACTCGGCATTCTCAGGAAAAACGATCATCCTACGAGGGATACATCAACGCGTCGACGATAATCGAACGCGGTATCTCAGGGATAGGGATAACTGTACGAAGGGTAGAATGTAGAAACCGAAGAGTAAACGCGTTCACGTGGTGAAAAATGCGTCTTCTTCGACGATGACAGACAGTCCGGAATTATTCTTCGAGTTTTATGATAAATTGTTCTTGTCTAGACCGATGAGTTGACAGCTTCCCAACATTTCCACAAGGATGAAGTGTTTGTTCTTCAAATCTGTATGTTTTATGTTATTTTCTGATTAATCGTGTAGATATTAATTTGAATGCTGTAAAATCACCAGAAATTGGTTCGCTTATATAAATTGGACTTGTAATCTATTTATGCATTTATGGGAAATTTAAAGATGCAACAATGCAAAGAGCGTACATAATATTCAATAAATATGTGAGGTATCGTAGTGTAGAGTACTCGCTATAATTAAATTGCGGAGTCATATGCAAATTTAGATTTTTTTACGATATGATTAAAAAAGTATGAACTCTGTAGAAAATTGTTCTATCTAGCAAATACATACTATAGAAAGTACTATAGAAAGTTTAGATATTTCTAGATTTTTCATTTTACATCTCTAGTCGCATTCTGTGCTTTGTGCTTTTCAACAGTTATCAAATTGATGCGCCAAGAATTTAGGTTTGTTTGTACCTACGAACGAACGTGAGGGATTTATAGTATATTAATAATCCTTTCTAATACTTCCTCCTTCTTCACGTCTCCCATGTAGTGAATCTAAAAAAAAAAAGAAAAAAAAGACAAACCATTGCTTCATCCTAAAACACGTGTGAAAATCTAATAGCACAAACTCACTATATCCATGGTGGATCGAACCAAACTCCATTTTACCCTGATAAACACACCAATAGATCAAGATTTCAACAAATTGTAGTGTTTCATCATTGCATCAAGGTAGAACGCAGAGGAATTTCAGGAGGAACAAATGGCGGTATGTCCAAGAACCATCCACGCTTCCAGCTACTTGAGCGCCACGTGAACGTCGAAACTTATCGGTTTCCAATGTCGTCGTTCACCAGCAATTGGAAAACTTTCCTCGTAATCCGTCAGATAAATCACACGTTCCTTATGCATCTTCTATCTACGTCGATCTATCCATTTCTCTCTCATTTTCTCTTCAAATACTTGAAGACTCCTTTCGACTATGAGAATTCCTTCATAGACATCTATAGTTGCTCTTCTCCTTTCACTGTCATCTTTGCCTCCTGTTTATTCAAACTCTCTGCATACCTTTTATTTCGAATGATGAGAAATAAAATGATTGAAAATGAGAAATAAATCCTTTAGTTACATACATTTTTTAACATTTAGATACATACATTTTGAATAAACTATTATCCGTTATATAATTATTCTTCCATTTTCTATTAATATTTCTCACAAAAATCTCATCAAAATATGATTACGTACATTCGAGACAAAAAGAAATGGACTGATAGCGTTAGTACGTAGTATTGATAAATTCATCGACATTTAATCAAACAAATTTAATTGTATTAATACTAATGTTACATCTTTCATTTATTATACATTCTTATAGTACATCGATTATTTTGTAAATAATTGAGACGAACGTTTACATTTTTTTGCAAACAAATTGTATTTAACGAAACTTTATTTAATATATCTATTCCCACTACCGTTTCACATATTTTTCTTATTCGCTGTATTTATATGATTTTATATTCTCGTATAAACAATATGAAACGAAAAACGAATAAACACAAGTTTTATCTGAATAATTATTCGAATAAAAATTTCTTTCGATAACGTCCACTTCTACCTCTGTTCTCCTCCTTTGTCTCCTCTTGCGATTCTCACGCATTCTTCCAGCAATGTCTGGCAGCGATCGTCGGACACTATCGGAACACTCGAAGCGTTTGAACCGTGTAGGATCGTCGGTGTCTCATGCATCGCCGGATCAAGGGGCCCCGGAGCAACTTTCGCTCCAGAAGTCGGAATTTACATCTGTTTTCACCGACGCGCTTCAGACAGACGAGCGAGCGCGCGGGTGGAATCGATAAGGGAAGAGGATCCATTTGACGCGCTAAGACGAAAGCCACCCTCCGCGGCGTGAAACGATCAAATCGGCGAAACCCTAACGCGCCCCTTTGCTTGCTAGCCCGTGACGGGACGTCACGATCCTCGTGTTGACGAGGAATACACCCTTGCATCGATGCGTACGGGTATTCCTTCTAGAAGATACAGGGAGATGTTTCCGAGTCTAAGTCCTTGTTGGGTTAATAACCGAATTTGTTATTGGACCTTACGGAATGCATTGTATTTTATTTTGAGTCGGAGACAAATTCTGGGACTTATATATATATAGGATATCTTTGTCTTGGATTGGAGATTACGGCTAAGGTTATCTGCATGTGAGAATATTCTTCAAGTTTTAGATCATTAACTTTATTTACTGTTCTTTTCATTTTTCCTTTATTGTCCAAAAATATTTACTTATTATTTTAAATAATGATAAACTTAATATCAAAATATTCAAGTAATTTGTTGCAATTTCTATTCTTGTTCTTCGATGTTTTTTACAAGAGACCATCCTCAAGTTTTCCATTAATCGATGTTTCAATAATAGATAGTTCTGTTAATCGGTATACTAATAATCGAGATCCTAATTGCACAGCTATAATCGTTCCTGTTCTTAAAACTGCTTGAAACTTTAAGCAGTCAATAATAAGAAATTCAGTTATTGACAATGCGAATGGTAGGTATATAATTTTGAAAGTGCTGTTTATTATAATTTTATTTTCAATACTTGAAATGATATTTGAATTTATTATAAAAGCTTTCAATGAATACGGTTTTGTTTGTTTATTACATTAAAAGGTTATTATAGCTGATGGATTTGAAACACATGACAAATTCGTACGTAAAGTTATCAAAAATATTCGCATATTAAAGAATAAATGTACTTATGCATTAAAATATCAAAAGAAGATATTAAAATAATGCCGACTGTCAAATTACCG
Source organism: Bombus terrestris (assembly GCF_910591885.1). Lineage (NCBI taxonomy): Eukaryota > Metazoa > Arthropoda > Insecta > Hymenoptera > Apidae > Bombus > Bombus terrestris. The sequence continues at coordinate 7,864,891 of NC_063276.1, forward strand.
ATACATTACTAAAATAACTGAGTAGATATAGTAGTCGTCGCAAACTCTGGCCAACCAAGTTCCAAACTATCGCGCTTCTAATGTAACGAAGCACAAAGTCCCTGTACAAGCGAATAACTATAACACCAACACCCATCTCTCCAAACAACCAAAACTAGGTCCTTCCTCCAAGACAATTTACTCGATTTACAAAACCTATCTCACCTACTATCTGCATCCTAGAATCTGCCTGGGTCACTCGGAAAGTTTTCGAGATGAAATACAAATAGTAACAAACTCTTTGAAATTTCTAATTCATCAAATTAGACTCTTAAATCACAGAGAGAGAGAGAGAGAGAGAGAGAGAGAGAGAGAGAGAGAGAAGAAATAAGATAAATTACATTCTTAAAAGCAGCACTATATTTTATCGGGTCAAAAAGTGTCAAGATTTTTATTGCTTCAATTCATAGTAATACATTTGAAGAATATAATTCCAAAGGTTTAGACTAAAATTCTTTAGACTAAAATTGGACATATTTCCAGAGACACGTATGGGCTATAGAAGAACTCGTACCGGGTATATCTGTGTATAAATTATAATTTCTTTTTACTTCAGGTCTTAAATGCTTCTTTCACGAAATTACTTGTTTTAAGTTAGTGATTTAGAAGAAATTATTCAACCAATGGAGTTGTCCTTACACACATGACTAAATAATTGCAATGAGCATATTTTAAACATTAATTTACTTTATTATGGAGGTTCATCGTTGATATAATTTCGTAAATAACAAGAATATTTTTCGATTTTTGATTCTACACAAATATTGCAAGCACTAGAGCTCCTACCATTTTCCAATTCCGACAGCTGTAGCAAATGTCTCAATAACGATATCTTTACATATTTTTCAGATAAAAATATTTGTTTCGTATGTTCAAATGTTAAATATGAAGTCATAAAAGATTTCGAAGCAATTTGCTTCATAGTTACTTCAGAAAAAGCTCAATCCGCCGTAAAGTATAATCGTACCTCGAATTACAAAAGAAAGAAGAAAAAAGAGGAAACCATCAATTTGATCATTCCCATAGTAATTCAATAGAGTCGTAACGTCTTCCTTCCTTTTCCACCCCGTTCCGTAACATCGAAACCTCTAATGCCGCTAATAGAAACCTCCGTCTCCCAAATCAATTAATTGAAATCCACCTCCATATTCTCACCCCCTGTTATTCGATCGCAGAATTTCGGCCATGAATCTCGCAGCGTCGCGTAAACGACGTCTGAGCACGCGAACGACTTTCGAGACGCGCCAGGCACGTGACTGTCAGCCGTAACTTTAAACGAGTCACTTTGTCCTCCCTCTGCTGCCTGTCGTCCAAGTTTCCACGGCGACCGTGGCTGTTACGTATGCCAGCCGGTCCGGTATTTCGTTCGTAATTGCGTGCGCGCTTTCAAAGTCACATACAAACTCTCAACGGAGGGGTGGAGGGTGAAAATAGTCACATCTTCGCCTGCCGGAGAACGAAACCATTCAAACCTAACGCCATTTATGCAGCAGCACAACTGTTTTACTCAAGCGACAAAAACGAAGAATTCAAAGTTTAATGTCTGTCTTAATGGCGTCTGTTTAAAGAAATGTAAAATACGATACATAGACTGCGAATTTTTACACATTTTGTGGAAAACTTGAAGATGCCAAAGTGCACTCAATGCATAGTGTAAGGATATATAGGATATCGAAAACAGAGTACACTATCATAATTATTTTGAATATTTGAAAATTATCTAAAGCATAATCCAAAAATTAACATGTTTAAATTTAACGCTAGAAAATATCAGTAACGAAATGTAATTTGCAATATTGTCTGTGCTATTTTACTGAATATATATACCGATGTTAGAATCTGTTGTTAGAATTAAAGCAAGAAGTTCAATACAAAAGTCAATGCAGTTTCTCAAACGTGTGTCGAGATATTTGTTTCCTTAGTTTGATTTTTAATTTTAGTACCGTGTAACTAAAATTCTGACGTACTGTTGGAGGATTTTCATCGATGAAGGGATACGAAACAGTCGAGGATTAATCCTTTGATTTTAGCGGTCGGTCTTGGTGACTAGTTCAAGTGGAACACTCTGGTCAAACCTTCCGATGACCTAGTTTTGATGGTCTTCCGATTGGAATGTTAGGGAAGTTGCGATAGCGTACGCGGTGGGTAAAGAAATCGACAGGTTATTTTAACGAAGCGTAATGGAATATTTGAAGTGGTAAAATGAAATATTGACTGCTCTGTTATATTATAGAAAATTTCTGATCTTTACTTCCTTAAAATAAAAAAATCTATGAAATTCATAAAAATTCCTTTCCTACAATTACTGAGAATATGTACGCGTTTTTGGCAATATTAATATCACGTGTTTTTCTCAGAAGCTCGTTTAATTTCGTTAAATTAAGAAATAATTTAAAAACGACAAGGATCAGGACACGGAGAAATTCAACTGCTGGTTTATCGATAAAATTTTTTCGAAGTTTGGACAAAATTTAAACGCCATTCAAGAAAAGAACTGGAAAAACTCTCGGTGAACGGGGGAGCAAAATAATCAGCCGCCTGTTTAGGTTGAGCCAGAGTCGCGGAGGGATTACAATTACGCGTGTGAAAGGGCGGACCGCGGAAAAGTTCTTGCGACGTCGACGAGGGTCAGTTTTAAAATTCATGTTGGCAACTTCAAACTCAGAAAGGAACTCAGAAAGGAAACTCGGAAAGAAAAAGTTTTTCTTAACCTCGAAACGTTTGACGAAGAGGTTAGGGCTGTTCTCATGAAGAAGAACGAGCTTGGAGAAACTAATGAAAATAGAGGAAAATTAATATTGCATGCCGAGTTTGCTGAAACTGAAACAAACAGAAGGAGGGTAATAGATTGTCGTCTGAAGATAGTAATGCCGCAAAACTTTGAGAAATTTACGATTCATATAAAGAAACATGTTACGGCCATGTTAAATCTCTTTTATTTCAAGGTTATTGCTCGACTACCTTCTGTATTATATTATTTTGATGGTGTTAATTATCGTGTACGCTGGATATCTTTAAATGTTGATATCTAATATAATCAAAATTAACATTTGGATTGCGAATATTTATGGAGTTATAGGAAATCTAAGTGTACAAAAATGTGCAAAATATATACAATATGTAAAAACATACAGAGTATACAAAGAGTATACACATTCATTATAATTTTTATACAGAGAATGAAACAAAAATGTTATTCCTTTTATTCCATCAAATTAATATTTTCTAAACAAAATTTTTGTTACAATCTCTTACAGCGATACAAGAAGGAAATTTGTTACTATCGATTTCAATTGAGAATATAACTTGGACAATAAAATTAAATGTACTAAGATTTACAAAAATGATAAGACTTTTAAAGGGAGCTATTATATAACTAATTCCTCTTCTGTAACGTTACGACCAGGAAGAAAAACATGTCCAGTAGCAATTACAGGGGTACTTCTTAAAAAATTTATGGGATTAACGTGGCTGCATCTATTAGCAATAATTACGTGGAAAGCTAAATTACCTTCATTTTTCTCAACACGTTTTCGCACTCACGCCGCCTCTTAACCCTTTGCAACCCCTAGAAACTTGTTCCTAACAATTTACGACCATGCATTCTTCTCATTGGCTTGATTATTAGCACGAAATTCTAACTTTAAGGATCTTGAATATTCACAATTATATCATTGATCAATAAATATTGTTTCTCTGTTCTATGCAAGAATATTAATTCTTTTATTTCCACTACCAAAAAAAATTTTGGTGGTGTATAAATGGTGTATAAATGGAGGTATAAAAACCTCCATTGTTCAAATTTTTATTACTTACTTTGTTTAATATTTCAAGCTTTAAATTTCACGGTATTCGTAAATTTTAAAGGATTTTGTGCCATTGTAAATTTAGATATTTCGCATCAGTCAAATATATTAGAAAGAAGGCAATTCGAAAAATATAGTTTCGTGAAGGATACATACATATTTAAAGCTTTCTTTATATTATTTGAATATCGTTCAGCATTCTTCAAACAGACATAAGTTTGTTAATTCTAGAAAATCGAAATTAGAATTCAGCACATATGTGTGAGTGAAAAATCAGAAAAATATGTAATTCAAATCCTTTTACCAGGCTGTAATGATAAACAAATCTATCTATAATCATTTAATTATATCGCAAAAAAATTATATTTCTTCGGAGAGTAGAGACAAAATAATTAATATTTCCAAAAGTTTACGATATTCTAGTATAGTAAAAATAAAAATCTGGCGGAAGGAAATTCAAACATAGTTTAATATCGGAACGTCAAATACCATGAATCCACTTTTTACCACCAAAGTATTTCAATAATACAAGAAATAACGGATTGTAAAATTCCAAATTCCAGACGTGATAAGAAGGGTAGCTAGGAGGAAAGCGAGCCAGACACTTTTCCTCGTTACTTTTTCGCAAAGTTTCCCAACAGTTCCGCGAAACTCCCTCCCTGGCGGGTAATAATATTTCATTCCGAGATATCGAGCTCCTTCTCGCTGTTCTATTCGCGGCCAGCCGGCGAGCAAGTGAAAAATCACTGACGATAATAAATTCCGTGAGCAGGCTGAGCATCGTTTCCGGTAAGACAGGGGTAACGCGCCGCGAACGTCGCCTCGCAATCATCGAAAAGTGAATCGCTTTGCTGTCGTTCTTCTACGTAGAATTCCTACGATAGATCGTTGTTCCTTGGAATACTTGAACATTGCAGCTGCCAGAGTAATAGTGACGACTAATTCATAACTTTTCATGGAAATTTTATAAATTTACAACGCTGCTATTTCTAGCAATTTAAATGTTTTCTAACGCATGTACACCGTATATTTAAATTCGTGTCACAAGCAAATCGAGGAAGATGATGATGATCTATTATTGAAAATAAAATCGTCCTACGAGAATATCCATATCATATTTATAAGAAGAAATCGCGCACAGAGTGACCATAACTCAATCAACACGGGCCGTTCTTTTTATTATTTCCTCGCCTGCTGGCCGAGATACACGCTATGTACATAAAACTTCCCCTTTTCTTGTGTAATCAGCCCTCCTTGCTCCTTTGTGAGCCATTAGACGTCTGTTAAGGGATGAGCCTTATGTGACGTATTACGACCCCGCAGGAGTTACACGTAGGGTGGGTTCCCTTCGTTAAAACTCAGTTAGGCGAAAGGGAAGGACGCAGCCTTTCGGGAATGAAATGTTTCTTTCTCGTCCTTTAATTACTCCTACAAGGATTCCCGCTTACTTTCGGTGATACCATAAGCTTCTGCTTATTTTTCCTCATCCCCTTCTCTTTTTCCTTTTCTTTCACCCGTTACGTGCTTTTTCTTGGACTTTCGTAACGCAAGCGAGAAATTCGTTCTCGTTGTCCTGGAGACTGTAGGTGATTCTTTTCTGGGATTCCTTTTTGCAGTTGCGCTGCTTTAATGTTGTTCGTTTTTGAAAATTGTTGGTAAATACTAAAAAAAAAAAAAATTCTGTTCGTTTTTAAAGCAGAAGAAAATAAACGTTTTTTATAATGTCTATCAAAGTTTAATTTACAATATAATTTCCATTATTATTTTCTATCTTCTTCCTATTTTAATGGCAGCCTGTGTATTTCTCTGTGGTAAAAGAAATCTCATTCTTGAAAGCCAAAAATTTATTCAGTGCCTTTTTCACATCTGCATCTTCATGAAACTTTCTTCCGTTGAAAAGGTTTTACAGAACCAGAAATAACAGATAGTCGTAAGGTACTAAATCTGGAAAATACGGTGACTGACATGGAATTTCTCAACCAATCTCTGTTATTTCTTCTTTGCTGATAAAGTGACGCGTGATCTCGGTTGTTACGTTCTTTTTAAACTTCTATATTTGAATTCTTCAGTTACCGACAATACTTTTAAAAACTATTCTTTTCTCCTGATTGCAGCATTTTCATAATATAAACGGATAAAACTTTTAGCCACACCTAATACATCTCCTTATTTTTGCAACAGATTATACAAATATAGGATCGATGTATGCCAATGTTCCAATTACGATGTAAAGGATGTCTCATCTGATAGAAATTTCTCTGCGAATATCACATCTAACACTTAGCTATATGTTATATTACAAACCAGAAATACAACGTATAATTTTATTCTTAATATTTTACAAAAAAGAAAAAAAGATACATCATCGAAAAAGAGAACAGAAAAAACGTTATTGTATGATTATGTTCCTTTTACTTTGTTAAACTTACAACCTTAACAATACCATCGTACTATCGCAAGCAACAAAGATATTCACGTGTTCCCTTTTATTCCCTTACACGTACACAGCCGCATACATAGGAAACGGGTGCACATAGATTCTACCTATTACATGGAACGGGCTTAGATCCGCTTAGAAAGCTCTTTGTCGTTGGAAACGTAAGGCCTGACAGAAAGAAAGAACCTTTTCCAAGAGTTCGAGGAGCATTGAGGACTACGGCCAAGGACTCTCGTCCACCCCCTTTAATCTCTCTCTTCTCTTTTACGGTGTATCGAGTGATCTGTGTCCTCGGGGGATCTTCCACGCCGCTTAAATTCTCTGATACCGTTGCGTGGTTGATCTTGCCAGCGCGGAGATGGTAATAAAATTCAGAAAATTCTATTGGAAGTATAGCTTTTTAACACGCACTGTGGAAAGGAACAAAGATCTTTGTAATCTGGAAATCTATTTTAATCGTGTCTTCACAGACAGATGTACGGTATCTTAGATCTATTTTTCTTCTATCAGTCTTTGATTTACAATAAACGAATTTTCTATAAAGCAAAAGAAGAAAATAGGAAGGAATAATTTTTTGATTTTTTAGGTCTTTTCTGGATTTCCAAAAATCGACTCGTCAGTTGTACACTTTTCTATGTAACGAGATTACAACGAGGAAATGAAATAATATAAAATCTTCACTATTAGTTATTTGAAAGCGATTTCTTCATAAATTCGATATTTGATCAAATTCTCACAATATCCTAGGAAATATTAAACGAAGATAAAACGTTAAAAGCGAGAAGTACCACATGGAGAGCTGACCAGAAAAATATTTACCATCTAAGTACTTTATACTCAGTTCTTCCTACACAATTTTTCTTTATACATTTTATTTTATTTCGAATTATTTTCTCCTGTACTAACATGTATTATAATTTTGAAGAAAATGTACTAAATATCTAGCATGGTCGAATACCTTGTAACCAATTAAAAATATACGAATATCAAAAATGAAATCAGTCACTAAAATATTCTTGCTTAAATACCCATTAAAAATTCACTGACTCATCGTGTACTACCATTTAACGAGATTCGTTCACTTTTTGCGTTAACATTTTTTTCTGGTACATCCAGGACAGAGACGACAGTGGTGGTGCCATTTTTATTCTCACTGGCACGAGTTTCATTGGCTTTCTCGACGCCGTAAATATTACATGTAACACTCGACTTGCTTTACGCTTCTATGAATTCTACACGAGACGGCAATTCCGAGTTCCTGAAATTCCTCGGTCCATAACTCGACGATCTTATTCGCACACGCCGGGAGATGACACAAGAAGGACGATAAAGACGGAAACAATTTTCATTCCTGTTGCATACGTCTTTCCGCCCGTATTTCCTGTACGCAACGTATTTCTTTTTCTTTGCGAGTGTTGACCATTTTTTTGTTGTGGATTCTATCTACGATTAAATATTTTATAAGTAAAAAATGGATGGAAGTCTCTGGTAGCGGCTGTTTCGCAGAAGATTCGTATCGTGCACAGACTTAAGCAACTATATATATATTTCTTAAGAGAAACAACTCTAACTATCATTTCCTTAAGCTAACTATTTTATTTTTCTAAAAAAAAATTTCAATAGTTGCATATAGGAAGATCACCTCTTGCTTGTAAAACTCTCAAAGTTTCAATTCAATATAAAAAAAGTTGGTAACTATTTTTTCTTCGTAAAATAACTAATAATTACGCTTCTCTCGTAAAATGTATTTCTATTAAAATTGCAATTGATATCGCGATAATTTCCAATCTGTGGCTTCCAATTAAATGTTTATCTTCGAGTCGAGTGATCGAAGGAATATGAAACAATGTTTAATTTGTATTATTGCATCGGTCCCTTGTACCGACGACATCGTTCTAAAATCGACGCTGCTTTAACAGGCTCGCAGTCAAAAGAACTGATGTTTATTTCATCGAGCTCGGATCGTGCAATGTTGAGAACTTTCGCAAGTTCCGTGAACTCAAACGAGCCCTTGTTCGACTGGAGTGTTAAATCGATCTCCGTCAACGTGGACGGTTGTGTTCGGCTTCGGGAACGCATACGTGCGACCAGACAGCTTGCGTAACGTTGAAAATGTAAATTTAGAGAACGATGGTACGTCCATTTTAACCAAACAGTACTTTCTCGTTGTATTACGTTTTCTTCGTCCTTCGTACGCCACTCTTAGGAAAATTTTAGGAACTTTTGAATTAATGGCTGATCAAGCTTCGTTCAAATTTTTAGCTTGACAAATGTTTCAACGAAAATCTTTACTAAGATAACGCCGAATACTGAACTGTCTCTTTTGGTTTCATCAATCTCGCACAACGCGTAAATTCCAGGCTTTTAACTCGTACTGTATATCACTCACAATATATCATAAAATACTCGCGTCACTCTGCCAATAAAATCCAACTTCCGCTTTCGAAGTACTCGAACTCGTAGCAAAATCCCTATTCGCTTGGAACTTTTCGAAACAGTCTGGAAACTACTCGAACAACACTCGAAACCTTCGCGAAGCCTTCGAGCAAGCTATCAGAAAGTAAAGCACGTTGTTACGTCAGCAAAAATTCCATGTTAATCCCAGCGGATGTCCCGTAATCAAAGCGATTCCCGATTGCAGTGAAAACGATCGATATGAACATCGAAGACCGATGCAAAAAAACGAGCATCGAGGAACACCTGACTCCGTGCAATTTCATCGATCCTCGAGCGTTCAATGGATCTCCTTCGATCCTTGGGCTGAACAGATCGCAAGGCACGTTAGCCACGCCTGCCAACCTAAATCGATCTACCTCGAACGATGTAATGTCAGGTAATCACGGTGCCTCGTAATGACCGTGATAACGAGCCACTTCCCGTCCGAAAAGGTGATCGTCCCTCTGGTAATTGAACGTTGTGCAGGGGAAAGGACATGAACAGGAATCGTTGCGTGCCCCTAAACCGCCTGGAAATTGATTAGGAGACACTCTTTTCGGCGTGTTACGAGAGATCGAGTAGAAGACCTGTTAGCGATGTCCCGTTAAAAGTAAATTATTTATCCTTCTTTCCTTTCTTTTTTTTTATAATGTATAGTGGTTAATAAAAGATGATATTTAACATTTATTTAATATCTTTTGACGTATATTCTGATACTACGAGGTACTATGTTCTATGAGGATTTTTCGATCTAAAAAGAATTAACCTTTCTGTAACATAATTACAATAATATTAAAGTTTTAAGTAAAACAGCTGTATATTTTCGTCTTGTAAAATGGGCTGATTTGTGATTGAATAAGAAGAAATCTTCAGAAGCTTCATGAGAAATCGTTAAAGGAAGTTGTTTTATCAAAAGAAATTCTACCAGTTCGTCTTAATAGAGTAAGTTCAAGGGGGCTTTTACTTGAAATTGTTTCAAGACCGCGAGGGACACGATTGTTTACGACTATCGCAAAATAAATTGCAGGCAACAAGCTTCGACCCGTGATAAATTGCAGCGTATAACAAGGGAAAAATTACCACGATACCTACAGCATTTTTTTTCCTGTAATAATAGGTCACCAGAGCATCTAGGGTCTACAAGTTCTGATATTCTACTTATTTGATTGCGGAGATATAACGAAGTGTATCGATCAACTATAACTCGAAATGGCTATTTCTCTAGCTTTTTAATGCTTTTGCTATATCATGAGGTAACAGAAAACGTTTGCTGTCAAGTGTAAATATCAACCTTAAATGAAGCGTTATTCGTCATTTTACAGCTTTCTACAAGATTTAAAAAATGTATTACAGCGTTATTAAAAGATTCGTTACTGATTATTTTACGAAGTTCATTTTTACAGACTTCCACATAAATATTTCGGCAAAATCAATCTTTCCCTTTCTCTTCGAAATCCCCTATTTTCCATTTCATTTGATCAGACTTCAGTAACTAAATTTACACGCCAGTGATTCACTACCTCTCGATTTACTTTCATTACAGACGGAGAACATAGCGGCATCTTGGAATTTCCAACGAAAGAAGGACGTCTGCAGCGAGGACGTGTAATTCCTTGGATCGAAAAATCCTCGTAATCGTAGCTCCTAAAAATGTTCATCTCCATTCGCGCGGTTTTATCGAAGATAGAGAAAGCGAACGAATGGCACGGACGGACGGACAAGTAAAAATTTACAGCGGCGCGCGGACGTGTCCCGGTCGATCGTGAAAGAACAATCGAGTCACGCGTCGAAGGATCCGAGGCGGAAAGAAAGAGGAGAACGATTGCCTTCTCGAGGCGTTCGAACGAGCGGCCATGGGAAGGGGTTGGTTTTCAAAAGGACGTTTGTACGTGACGCCGGCGAAGGATTCGCAATATTCCTTTCTCCCCGTTTCACCCCTTCGATCTCTATCACCCTTACTACCCGCCTTATTTATTTCTCCCTGTGCTGTCTCTGTCTCTAATTAACTAGCCTCCTTCGTCTATCTGTCCATTCGAATCTCTCTGTTCCAGGATACGTAAGTATGCACTTATATTTTATTTTAGCTGTTCAGTTTTCTCTTTATTTGTTTTTTCATGTTTTTTTAAAATTTATTTTATTTTTATACCAGAAATAAAATTTCTTTCGGGCAAAGCGTGAAAAATCAAATTATCATAGAATAAAATAGAATTTTACAATAATACTGAATTTCTAATCGAATATTATTTGTCAGTGGATATGAATTTATAAATAATGTTAAATAGATGTTAAATGGAACGATATACTTGTGTGTGGACATTTACGTTCGATTGAATTATTTTGATCTAATCTGAAAATAGTGAAATTTGGTAGCGTTATACGAGATACCTTGGAGTAATTGAGATTTACGAATTTCATTATTTCATTTAATAAGTTTATTGTTTGCTTATGATAAAATCTCTATTTGTGAGATGAGGTGATAATTGTAGCTGCTAGCTGTAGATGTCGTTGATGGGGTACTGCTGTTTTTCTTCTATTTTTGATACGTAGAAGAAAAATCAGACACCGGTCGCCGGGTTTCGAAACCCGGGGTCCCGAACGTTCGTAATTCTAAGGCGCTAACCACTGTCGTCGTTCGACACTAGTTAGTGTCGAGTGGTGTTATTTTATTATCGAGTGCCGCCACAAAGAGAAGAAATTTTACTTGATGGAAACATTAGAAGACATAATGTTTATAGATAAATTTGGCCTGGTGAAAGTAGACTTGCAATAAGAATTTCTCTTTCAGTTATGAAAGCTATTAATAAAACATAGCAAATGTGAATATGTTTTAATATCACTAGTATCAAATGTATTAAAATTTCACTAGTTATTGATTCTCTGTACCTCTAAAAAAATAAAGTATTTCAAAATCCAGGAAAAAGATGTCTGAAGAAAAGATGTCTCATATAAACGGGAAAAAAGAAATGAGAAGAGTAGCAGTGTTAAACAATTATAATTCAACAGCAAGCGTCAACGTTTAAAAATAATTAACAGATATTTGACCCAGCAAAATATCTAAATACGTAATTAACAATAAAATTCTACTTTTTAGCATGAAATATCGCCTCGATATATTAATTTATCTACGCAAAGAAAGCTTCGCCAACCGAACTTACCTCCTTAAAAGAATAAAAAGGAATTATATTCGACTCACTTAGCAAGGAGATTAATGTCCAATTTTACTACGCAATTCACTATCGTCACGATCACTCACCACCACTAGCACGGCACTTTTCTTTCTCTAAAATCTTTTCATTAACATTTCTACTTGTTTACCCTTTTTCTCTTATGAATAACTCGTCCCTCTAACACTGCCACTCGTATCTGGCGATTTTTACACCGAGTTGCCCATCGCGTTTCCTTCATATTTCCGTCTCCAACGAGGCACGCACCTGCCTCTTCGTCGATTCGCCTCCATTTCTCCATCTGTCCGACCATTTATCTCCTTTCGACCGCGTGTCCGCCCCCGCTACCTCCTTTCTTCGTACGTGTGCCGAATAGACACGTGTTCCCTACTCTGGCCGGGCTGATTGATCGACGAAAGAGGCGCGGACGAAACGGTGCTCGAGGATTCAATCCGGCCCCGAGGTTACACGCGGCCCTAATCCCGGAAAGAACGGAACCGGAATTGAATGCTCGCCAGAACGACCGCTCTGCTTCTACCTCTTTCGTCAGCTTTAATTATTTCCACCCTTGCAACGGAACTCAGAGCGGGGTTAATTGAAGGTTCGCGACTAAACGAAAGCGTTTCGCTGTTTTTCTGCATCTTTTAAATGCCTCCTGGATTTCTCGAGATGATTCTTCTGCTTTGTGTTTCTTGAATCGAGATGGAGAAGAATGAGACGACCACGTTCTTTCGATTAACAGACCTGGATTTAGCGAGATGTCTAAAGGGCTTTTAGTTAGAATTTCTGGCTGTAGAATATCGTTGTGTCTTTGTGTCATCGTTCAGTACGTTTCAATTTAGGACCATTCGTGTATTTATTTATACTTCGGTTAAGTATAGAAGTCTTAATTTTTTTTTAGAATATTCTCATACAGAATAGTTTATGTATTTTAGGTTGCTGATAACGAGATATTAAGGATCTTAGTTCCTTCCACGAACTCAATGTATATTTTATTTAAACTATAAATATATTTTATTCATAATTCCATTAGTATTTTCCTCCCTCCTTTTCCTCCTTCCTTTTCCTCATTCTCCCATTTTTGAGAATACCTACCATCTTTCCAAATCACCAATTTTTCATTCTACTCTACATCTTTCTCACAAACTCGATACACATTTTATTTAGCACTAGAGCTATCACACCAGTCAAATTGACTGGTTTTACAATTTTATTTTAAAATTCCTACTTCATGTTGTATTTTTTCCGCAATGATGTAATGACTTTCACAACGATAACTAAAAGAATAATATAATGAATTTTATTTTGTTTTTATGTATTCAAACTCAATGTATTTTGTATCAAGGCTATTTATACCAATACCAGTCAAAATGATTGTTACTTATCAAAGTGTAAAAGGATCGTGCAATCTGTTTATCGAAGCCCAATTAACCAGTTTCCTCGTTTTGTACAACTTCCTACACGTTTTTTAAATTTTTACCGCGTATCATTCGATATGATGATATCAGTTATCAAGAAAATTCCGGATCGATCGCTAAATGTTAACACTAGCAATACCACACTAGTCCAAATGACTGGTTCTACAATTTTATAAATATGTTAATCCTCGTTTAGGGATCATGGTCCCAAATGATTAATAACAACAAAAATGTACTACATAACATAGAATTCCTTCTGTAAGAAAATAATAAATCAATAAATATAAAAATATTCTATTATTAGGTAATTTTTAAAAACCAGTTATTTTGACTGGTTTTGGTAGAAATAGCTTCCTCTTAACTATTGATAATTCTAGTGTTAAATCTCTTATTCTTCATTTTGTTAGTATCCTTACGTAAATCCTTTCCTTCAACATTTATACAACATTTTATACAAACTTACAATGTCATTTCCTATTCGGTCATCTCGTAAGTACCATTTTTTCCAAATCAACAATTCTTCACTTTACTTTGTAGCTTTTCCACGAGTCTCTGCATCTTATCAAGCTTTTTATCCATCGTCTCTCTTCACCTATACTTTCCCTACAAAGACCTAGCCCCTTCCAAAATTTCTCTTCATTTTTCTTCACCATCACAATTTTTGGTCCTCTCACCTCCTACTCTCTCCCCTTTAAACCCCCATCCATCCTTGCCCTCATTCCTACCATTCGCTCCCGTCGCGCCACACTAAATGAGATTAATCGTTTTGTCATAGTGATTCGATTAACCCCGCACGGCGGCCGAATCTCGAACATATGTTGCCCGCAAATCACGATTTTCCCGACAGACTGGCTAGTAACGCGCCATACGGCCGGTCGTTCGTTGTGATCTAGCCATAACTATCAGCGTGCAGATTTTCAGATCATCAATCGCGACGGTTTCATGGAAAGAGACCGTTTCAACAACATAGTTTCCTCGTGTATACTTTTAATTTTAAGCGCATTGTCCCTGACAACGAGTCTTCGATCAAACGCAGCAGAAAAAAATAAATAATCGGAGTTTCCGTATATTATTTAGAGGAGAATAGTGAGCGAATGAAAGAAATTGCAGTTGAAAAAAAGTATTTGGTCGGGAGAAGTCGTGGAGAAAGTATTAGACACTATAGATTTACAAAGAGATAAGCAGTCATTTGTTTACGGAAAGCTACAAGTCTTGAGTATTTACAAAATTATAACGAAATAATACGTTTGAAAATTTCTTTCGTCGAAGAAAAGATATCTCGCCGATATAAACTTTTGTTATTTAGGGACATTCGACGTCTTACGTCAATACATTAAATGCAAGCAGAAGAATTGATTTAGGTTTAGAAGTGCGTTAGTAAAGTTGCAAACACAAGATTATTTTATTTATTATATATCAACATATTAGGACGTCCGAAAAGTTTCTTTCGTTTTATAAGGAAATAATGGATGCACATTTTCCGTTTTATATTATTTTATCGAATTACGTATGGTCTATTTTGTTTTATCAAGATAAAAATCACGACATTTGACAGATTAGATTTCATGTTTGTATGAAGATGCATTGTTGTAAAAGACGTGTCTGTAAAAGAAAGACACTTTTCGGACAACCTAATAGATTACTTCACACACGCAAACATGGTATAATTCTCTACATTTGTTCTAATAAATGTTCGATATAGTTTTTCCCATTTTAATATAATATAAAACTCAGATTTGTGGATCATAAATCGAAGTACATTTTCAATGTGTTACGAAAAGATTCGCTTACCATGTCAAAGGTTACCATAATAAATGCTCATTTTGCATCAAACTTTTACAACCTATACTGCTTACTATGATAGCAGTATTCAAATAAAATCGTTTCGTTGCAATCGAAGGACCGAAGAATAAGGGTAATAAGATGTCTATTCATCAATCAAGTAATTAAAAATAATATCGGTATTTAATGAAAGAGACTCAATGAGATTCGTAGCTTCAATCAAGATCAATTTTCCTGGATCCTTTCTCGAATGTCAATAGCGTCCAGAATCGATATCGGATCGACTAATTGGAAAGCCGATCGAAGCGTGTTACAAAACGAAGTCGGACGAACAATTTCACCCGATAGGATTCGAATCGTGTTGGAGGGATCAGAAGGCAGAGGTAGAAAAGAGGAAATCTCCTAACGCGATATCACGTTGAAATATCGTCGCGCATTGACAAGCCGGAACACTTTTACCAGTCGCCATCGATAAGTTAATCGAGTCAAACAAATATCGAGAAAGGCATTTAATGGTTTTTATCTCTGGCCAGAGCCACGTATTGAATGCGTCGGTTTTTCAAGCGGAGAAAGGTCGATCTGTCTTCCCGTTCAACCCTCATCCCCCTCCTGGCAGCCATTCATATGCGATATTAGAAGTGGACTGGCCGGTTTTTATTGTACATATCGCGATGCAGAACTGCAGAGGAATTTCAGGGAAATACTGAATACGTCCACAGGCGTTAAAAATGGGAAATAGTAGAAATTTTTTGTGCAACGTAAAGAAAATCCTATGTCGAATAAAATATTAGTATTTAATGTAATCTTTAGATATAAGCAGGATAATAATTTAAATGAAATGAACAAGTATACGTACATTAAAGATAGGAAATGTCTAAAGTATTGTGTGTATTATATTTTTAAATTTTACGTGTATCATACTTTAAATATGAATTTTTGTGGTTTTGAAATAAATAGTACAATGTTACGATTGCTATGATATTAGTATTCAATGCAATATAAATGCAGCCTGAATAATAATTTGAAATATCCAATACGTCCACTTGCATTAGAATTTTTAATACCCAATGGTTAAATAAATGTTGCATATTGCATCCCAAAAATCTACTGTTATAAATCAATAATATTATTGGAAAGAATGTTGAATCAACCGTATTAAAGTATGTTAAATTATGAATCAGCCAGTGAGATTGACGTGATGTTGAAATCCTATGTTTGATTTATGTCTTTGATTAAGAATTATTCCGAATCCAATTTGAATTTCAAACTACGAAGTGCAGTTGAATTTGAATTAGAATTCATAATCTATCTTCAAATCTATTGAATTAGAATTCATGTGAATAATTTCTCATGATTTGAATTAGGATTCATAATCTATCTTCAAATCTAATTATAAGTTAGAATCTAGCTTTGGGTTAGATAACATTAAATTTGGACCTGATTCTAGATCTTCAAATCGATAAAAACTGGATTCAAACGTAATCTAGATCCATAAAAGATGTAGTTTTGACCTAGTTCCGATTTCTATAGATCTGGGTCTAAGTTTAACATAACTCGAAGCTAAGTATCGACAAAATACGATGCAAATTTAATACAGAACTAGTTTGAGCTTAAATCTTAACCTTGACCTAGTGAAATTCAACTTGAATCAAACTCTGTGCATTATCTAAAATTAACCAAATCTACGCTTTAATCTACGATTTAATCTACGCTAAATTTCACCATAAATGTAGCACAAACTAAATCTCAACTTGCTCGAGTTTTAATTTAAGTCTTTAGTCTAATAAATCTTAAATTAGGGAAGGAATCAAATCTAATTTTAATCTAATTTTAATTTGACATAAAATTAATTGAAATTTCGAAATTTCTACTTCTAATTAGGTAGTTATCAAATTGAAATTACATATTAAAGTCGATCCTAATTTAATTTGAATTTTTTATTTCTTACAAATCTTCAATGAAGTTTTTGATTCAATTAAAATTTAATTCAGTAATTACAGTTTAATTTGATATAAAATTCTTCTATGTTTCATATTTTAAACCAATTCTAACATTTAATTTTAATTTAACAATTAAATTAAATTAAATCTCGAAACTTGTATCAAATTTCAAATTATCGGAGACATATTTTTAACGAATTGGAAAGAAATAGATCTATTTTATTCACTCTGTATTCCACTTTATAGTTGTAAAAGGAAGTGAAAAGGGGCTTCCGAAAGAATCTAATCTACTAGAATACGTATTTTCAGTGAATAATGGAGGAAGGATAGGAATCGTAGCTAAAACACGTGCCACTGAGAAACCCATAAATACAAAGTGAAAGCTTCAGATACTTGGGGCGCGCTTTCATGTTTCTGATGAATTCTTGTTATCAAAACGCTGTCGTTATAAATTCCCCAAATCGTTTCTTAATGTAATCAACGATAAATCAATTGATAAAAATATCCAGAGTGTGTTCTTTGCTAGCCTCTATTTTATTATGAATTCTTTACTATCTAACACGATAAAAGCAGTCACAAATAGAAATATTGATCTAGGTAGTGAAAAAAATAATGTAAATTACTTTTGATAATATAATATGTGATATAATACACGCTTTGATAATAAGAAGTTAACGTGAGAATAAATTTCGAGATAAATGTGTTTAAAATTATACACTCTGTCTGCTTCCTTTTCAACTGTTTTAGATCCTAAAGAAAAAAAAGAAAACAATAAGAGAAGACCCCTTCTAACTTTAAACAAAAATAGTTGATTTTTGAGTTAGAAGTTACACTTACTATCTTTTTATAAATCTATATTACACATTACAAAATATGATAACAATTTACTTCAATATTTATTTGTTAGATAATACGTGCATTGATCTTCGGCCATCTCGAACTCGCGAAGATTCTAGGCTAAGTGTTGAGTGTTGGTGTTGAGGTTTTTGACTCATTGCCAGTCTTCTTGCCAGAGGGTTCATCATTCATCACCTTCCCCACTCCGTGACCAGATCCTTCCAGAAAACCCTTATCGCTTGTTACGTGCCACGAGGCACCGTGACCCCGAGTGTTCGCGAGTCATCGGCCCCATGCACGCAATCCTCAGCGGCGGACAACAACAAAGAGCGTCGGGTTCGTGCGGCACCCCGAAACTATAACATTCGCAATTCCTAGAATCGCGCTCGTCAAACCCGCTATCGAGTCTAAACGCTGATGACACATTTATGATAGTGGTTATCGACAATATAATACTCTCTTGGAAATCGATCGACACTGCATGATGAGTCGTGCAACATATTGTATACTGTATACTGTAGTATATATATATCTGTACTATATTATATATTAATATTAATCTATACTATATTATAAGTGTATATAATATACTAATATATAATATAAACACTTGCTGCTTAATATAACTGTTTTTATTAACGCCAGGGGCTTAGAATAGCCTTCTTAATGTGTTTTAAAATACAAAAATCCAAAAGTCTACAGATAAACGTGTAACGAGATAATTGCGTAAGATACGACAATTACAAGCGTCAGCTTTATTATTATATATTGGCTTGTTACCAACGAAACAATACATCGCGACTTTAAGATACCTACAGTTAAAGAAGAAATATCCAAATTCAGTAATAGATATAACATAAGAATTAAAAACCACCAAAACCCACCAGTTACTCAATTACTTGACACGACGGATTAGATCTGCAGGCTAAAAAGACATTATCCTCTAGATTTAAACATTAGATTCAGCTAGAATCAAACATACGATAATCATTTATTATTCACGTTATAGTATCACGCCGGAATAATTTACTTATCATTTTCAATGAGAATTGATTCGAAAATCAATTAAATCGGGTTATAATATATTATAGTACGCAAGTACGATGATTATGAAGAACCAAATCATTGCAATTTGTAATTTTGTAATTAATACATATCTTGTAAAAAATAAGCAAGTGTCCAAATATTTTTATAGCGGTAGTGTGAATAGATAAATACTTGCGAAACTCTTTGCATGATAGTATACTGTAAACATAGCTAATATATTACAACAACCGTAGCTTCTATGTTATGACATATTGTATTTTAAGAGCGAAAGCACCGAGAGTCAGGCAGATGCACCTGATCGTTTCCGGTGGTAGCGATTTTCATTGAACTTCATGGCATGCACGGGATATAATTTTGGAAACGAATCGTTCTACGCGGAAGGGGACATCGTAGGGCGTGTACACACGGACAACGGACTTTATTGCGTACCTACATGGATTCCCATAATTTCAGGGATTCATATAATGCTGGACTACGTCATGCTCTACAGCCTGCGTCTCCCCCCCGTTGAGACATCGTGCACAGGATGCATTGTGCCCCATAAAGGGAATCCTCCCTTGGAATATATGCAAAAGCAAGTACGTGCCTTCCTTTCGTTCCAACTTCCTTTTATACCTCCCACCTTTCTTACTTTCATAGTCTCGAGATTTCCCTAATATTCTTCTCCTATATTTCCCTTCGTTCCTCCTGTCTTCCGTTTTGTTTGTATCTTCTGTATCTTCGATCTGATTTTTATTTCATTTGGAAGAAGTGCTCTGGTTACACTATATTTGAAATTGCTGAAAGTTTGAAAAATTCTACAACACAACGACCGCGGATTTGTATTCAAGCCAGAGATAACCGTTTCGAGTTATTTCCTGCAGACGCAACCAACTGGAATGCACCTTATTACAATACAAAAATGGTTATAACCCAGGAAAAAGGAAAAACGATAGGACACGTTCGTATGAACTCTTTTACTTACTGTTTATCTACCATTAAAGTAAGCCCTTATAAAACATCGTATACAGTCTTACGACGCTTTACAAGTATTACGACGCTTGTTGTTTTCACAGAGAACATAGTAATCCATCTAGATTATTAGAAAATTAATTAATCAACCAGAAGTTTACACGTGTACGAGATAACGATTCGAAACACACGTAAAAAATTTATAAGGATTATTTGGAAGAGTTACAGAGGAATAACTTCGAATCTCGTAAAAAGGATGCCCATGAGAAAGAACTATATATTTTCACCGTTACAGTGCTGTGCAAAAATTTTCGACCAGATAAATTCTTCACTTTATATACGGGTAGCGATATCTAAAAGAACCATAAATAATATTGAGTATAAAGCTATGATAAGTAAAGAAGATAGTATAATACATGAACACTATTATATACTTCTATAATATTTCTTAAAATTCTTTAAATATAATATCTAAAAATTCTTTAAATATAATATCCCTTGAAATAGTGTAACTTTTTCTTGAGAACTCTTTCATGTAGCAATAAATACATTTGACATTTCCATCATTTCATTTACCTTGACCACCCTTATGTATATAAGACGGTGCTCAGTTTATTGGATTCAGATATATATATATTTTATATGCTACATTATACCAAACAATCTACTCCAACCTTCTTCCTCCTCGAACATTTGCCCCAGAAAAATCAATCAATCGACTGTGGCCCCTTTTACTCTTCCAGAGACCTACCTCAATTTCTGGCTCGTTGTATCGCATCTCAACGGCAACCGGGGGAATTTACGATCGCAACGTGCGCCACCGTGTCGATGATGGCTCTCAAGAGGAACAACGGGAGGCTGCCGCGGTGTACCGGGACTAATATTCGACAGCGGCTGTAGGCGAAATTTAATCATCGACCGAAACGCCGGAGGCGGATTTGAATCTAGCCACTAGTAGATTGGCCGGAACGGAGGTCGCCTCGTTGCTTTATTGGTCACCGTTAATTTGCCGCTGTGCTCGATCCGCTTTCAATCCCGAGCCTGCCGCCACCCCCCAGAGACAGCTTAAACTCCTACTGCTATTTTTTCGTTTTCTGTGCTCTCTGTGCTTTTTTTAAGTTGTCTTTTTTAGTTGAATTTCTTTCGGAAGTTTCTAGTGAAATCGTGTCAACATGCGACCCTACACAAAAGTTTTACGATAGAGACTATTTATTTGTTAACGAATACACACCGTTGATCTAATCGATTATTTATCGTATCGACTATCGATACGATTATCACGACAGGTTTTGATAGTTGGTTTAAATTGTTGGTTATTTTATTATAAATCTGTTATTTTATTTGCCTCGTATCTACATTATAATATGAAGTACAATTTGTTAGAGTTTACCGAATGTGCTCAATGTAACGAACATGTGTCCTAATGTCTATGATCGACGACATAATTCTTTGAATTCTTACGACCGATTTTTTGACATTAGACACACAATGAAAAAAGATGAAACGAAGTCAGTAAAAGGGTGTACGTCAATCTTGATTGACTAAAAATATACTTAATTTCCAAATAAAACACGATCAAATCGAAACAAGGTTAGTGGCACAAATCACACTTAACACCGCCACTTACACCATTAACATTCCAGAAAGCTAAATTAAGATTTAACATCCTATAAATCCAAATTAACCGCGCATCCTCCGTTTCAACCCTAAAATAACCTGATCTCGAATCAAACTGAAATCTACAACGCGTCGGGGAGCAACGATACAGCGAACCCACATATCGATAAAGTGTGCAAATAAATTCGCGAAGAAGAAGCTGGCCGATAATACAAAAAGCTTTGAACCAGTGGACCTCAACGAATCAACGTTGAAGCCGAGTCGCTTTTCAACGACCATCTCTCTCGTATTCCCAGGATACTATCAGCAGTTTCAAGGCAAGTACATCATCCCCTTCTGGGGTTGGAACTCCCTTGGGAGTCTTATCCCAACTTGCCTTCATAAAGGCCCGATCCGACCGATACACGCCCCCTGTACGACCTGTATATATATATACACAGACACACATATATATGTATGTATGTATATCGTATAACGCAGAGTCCCGCGTCCAGATAAGAATTTCAGGGATGCACTTAGGCAGAACGTATCAATAGGAGGGTACAATTGGTGAAATCGTCGCGAGACTCGTAAATTTTCTCCAATTTGCAACAAAGGGGCTTCCTTGTCCGTGGGAACGTGGGAGTTGTGAGCCGTGAAGAAGCATCGCGAATGGAATTCAATACGCTTCGAGATGTGCTTTAATATACAAGATCCGAGGAAATAATATGTACAAGTGTGCAGAAGGAAATTGATGATGAAAACATAGAAAACATTTTATCATTCCAAGCATAGTTTAAGAAGAGATTGAGTTTTAAAATTCGTCAAAATGTCTGAACTTGGCTAATTAACGCTGAAATTATGGCTATTGAGATATGTGTAATTTATGCTAGATATGTGTTATGTATGCTACACTAGATTAGCCGCGTAGCAGTGACACACATATATGAGTATGAGTGTGTGGGAGTATGTGCGTGCACAGCGTCTCATAAAACAGAAGAGTGTTCTGTTGGTAATGTCACACACACCAGAAGGTCACATGCTCAGAAGGAGTAATAGAATAGGCATTCTACATGCTACAGCTATGTAAACAATAGCCAAATAGTAATGGAATAGCCGCCTCTGATATACACCAGACGACAACCCCTCCAGAGGGACTAAAACCTCAGTATAAAAACCCTCCCAAACTAGCGCTCGAGATCAGTCAGTTGTAACACTCTGAACCGTCACTCTGTTGGATTCGTATAATAAATTCTATTACCATATACAAAGTTCAATTTCTTCACCTTATTTGTGAAACGTTCGAACTGCAACGCGAGGAGATCACCGGCGATCTATCATTTTCGTAATTTCTTGTGTCTTCTACGTGACTGTGGCGTGGTAAAGAAGATGGTGAGACAAAGAGAGTGCTGAGACACGTGCAAATGTGTACCGACGAATATCTTGTAAATCGTATATCAAATAAATCTGAAACTATTTTGATATCAATTGTAAGTGTAATCTAAGTGTTCCTATACATTTATTTTGCCGATTAAGATCCACAATTCTCAACAATCGTTGGTGTGATAATATTACAATCCCTTTGTTTCCGTGGATTTTGCATATGCTTTTAACGATGATTTGGTAGTGATCTTGAATTTGTTCCTAAAGAATGTGGATGATACGTTGAAATAAAATGTAGCTATACCTTGAAAAGAAAATGTGGTTATATCATTTCGGAGACATGTTTATGGCGAGACATGTTTATCTCGGGGATGAAAAGACTGTGCTGAAGAATTTGTCCATCTACCCTGGTGATATGTTACGTCTTGGTGTATGTTTCTGAATTCCAAGATTTAAAGTTACTTTAGGTACTATGACATGGCTTATTAATTACAAAATGTTTTATACAGTAGATATTTCAGCTATAACAATGCACTCCATCGGGATTAATTGTTTTCTAAAATTAAACTAATGTTTAGAAAATGGAATTGATCACATTGATTTTGAGTGACTTATTTAAAAGTAAAAGATGTTAGGAGACCAAGCAATGAACATAGAAGTAGGTCGATAATTTCACAAATCTAAAAATAATAATAATAAAAAAGTAACGATGAATAATAAAAAATTCACGAAATATATAAATAATTAATAATTATTGTAATTAGTTTATTTTTCGGTGGAATTCGAAAGGGTGACTCACTGATTGGGTGCTAAATAAATTTTCTAGGTTTCATTATTTCGCAATATAAACTCCGCCATCGCTGATTAAAATCTGACTAACTTCTGATCTCTCTGAAACCAGATTATTCAATGTTGATCTCTCCGAACAGTAACTTCTTCAAAGGTTGCTGATTAATCTCATTAAATAACTGAATTCTCAACTGACAACTTGGCTTGTAAGGGAAAGCTACTAAAACGCGGTTGCTTCAGTGGATTTTGGTCGAACGGCTTCAAATTAAATTCTAAAAATTCATTTTCCTGGAATCTATTTAACTTTACTCTGGATGTTTTTAATTTTAATTGATAATAGGGACGAGTTCCTTTCAAAGTCCATAACTGTTATATCTTACATATATAATATTTATTTTCTAGGTACTTTGCATTATTAGCTTTTTTTCTACGAGTGACTTTCCTTGTGATTGATCTTTTATTTCAAAATTCGTAGTTCAAACGGATTTTCTAACAATTTATTTCCATTAGTTTTCCATTAAGTCGACTAGAAAGTCTAATCTTGATTACTTTTTACTATTTATCGTGCAGCTTCTAGTCTCGATTCCTTTTCCAGAAATTGCTTTTCCAGATTTCTAGATTTCTAGATATGTAAAGATAAAAGATCTTGCAAAAATCAGAATATGAATAAGATGCTGTAAATCCTTCACGAGTTTAGTATTCTTCACCTATTTCTCATCGTGATGTAATAAATAATTCTTTTCAAATTTCATCAAAAATATGTATAACACACAAAATATAAGAGAATATTCGGCTAGGAATTTTAGGAACGACTCAACAGATCCATTAATCCCTGGCTGCCACTATAAATTTCCATTACCCTCTGTCCAGAAGTCAAACAGAGCCTCGCCATCATTTTCCAATTCTACTTAAAAACGTATAATCGTCAACAATCTCAAACCGATCATCATCATCATCATCATATTACTGCAATTCTACACAGTCCATACTTTCCATCAAACAAACACTGGCTAACTTCCGGTAGAACGAATGTCCCACGAAGCTCGTGTGTAGTACGTGTCTACGAAAGCCGCAGCGTGAATTTGAAAGCGGGGCGGCATACAGCACACAGCTCGAGCGTGCAAGGTGTAGAGAGACCTCCGGTTAGAGGATGCTCGTAGTTAGCTTCTAATGAGCTAGCCAATCCCCTTACGTGATGAGCATTCGCGACTAGCCTTAGAGAAAGAAGACAAAGAGAGAGAAAGAGAGAGAGAGAGAGAGAGAGAGAGAGAAGGAGAGAGACTGTGGGTCGGTTCGTTACAAAAAAGTTACGACGGCGATGCGTGCCAGGGCCAGACTCGTCTGCCTGGCGGAGGAGGCTCGCTCGCAATTACGCGTACTTTGTTTTCGAATACAATTTGTTGTCATTGCAACGCCGCCAGCCAGGCAACGCTCGTTTATTCGTCCCTGGCCGCTCGTTTTTGCTCGTGTTTGCTTTACTCAGCCTCCTCCATCCTCCGCCTCCGCCTCTAAACGCTTTTATTTCCTCTTTCGAAAGCGACGCGGCGATACACGGCCCGCTTCGACCGCCTCGTTGTCGCGCTTATCGATCCGTACCAGCGACCGATGCACGCGACAACCAAAGCACGCAACGTGTTTGTCGCGCGGACCACGCGACTTTGACGTAAGGAAACGAACAAATTGCGGGTTCGTTGACTTACCATGGAGAAAGAGATCGAAAGTCTCTCCGCTGGGGAATTGAAACAGGGAATTGAAGAGGAATGGGTGTCCTTGGGTGCTACCGAAGGGGTGTTTCAAGGCCCACGTGGAATGAATAGAACGCTCAGTAAAAAAGGATATTGCGAGGGAAGAAAGATATTTAACACTAGAATTATTGATTTCGACCTATGTAAGTATGATGATATATGTATACCATGGCTACACCAAGTATTTGAACATAGACTTGTTTACCAATTACATCTTTTTATTAGATTCTATACATTTTATCTTAATAGTATCAACTTTTTATAGTTCATATGAGATACTCAGATCTTTAATTCTACTTCTCTATATTAACACTTTGATTGACACGCCGAAATCACATGTTTCACTCAGGACGTCACGGGAGTATTTTTATTATTCAAAGAATATAATGGCAAAATAATAATAAATTGATGATGTAAGACAACATTCTTCCCCAATGAACCGTTTATCTTGTTGGTGGTCACGGGTGACCACCGTGGCGCCTTGGCAACAGTTGATAGCGACGTATTATAACAAAGCTTCGTTTATTTCAACAAAACATCCGCATTCGTTATTTCGTCGCAAGCAAAACGTCCAGAATATATTGTTGAAACGTGTAGAAGACATTAGTAAACAGTATTTGCTTATTCTATATACAATAGTAAGATATGTGCACACTTCTAACTTGTTTATAATAATATTTGTAAACTACCCCTCAAACATATGGATGCAAACACAGTGCGCCGTTAGATGCAAGATTTCTTCTCATTTTTTTTTATTGATGTTCTAATAAAAATATTTAATTGTTCAATGGGGCAGTTTTTATTTCAAAGTATCTTCTATTTATTGGTTATATTCAAAATGCCCTATCAATTTTCATAAAATTTTTACAGAAGTTGTAAATTGTAAGAAGTTCAAACGCTCCGGTCACCAATGACCACCGTGGCGTCACAGGAGAAACTGTGGCTGATCACATATGACTAACGTGACAGTCAAAGTGTTAATAAATATTAAATGGCTTTTTTATTAGCTCAATTTTTAGTTCATTTATTTAAAGCTATTTCTGATGCCGGAAAGTTGAGATATAAACCTACAGTCTCTTCCAAGATGATTAAGCATGGGACATTTAACAGAGCTCTAAATTAGAAATCATTTCGTAAGAGAAATGCTGTACAGAACAATGAACACTATTCTAGACGACAATATTATTAATAATCGAGTTGTACAGGTAGCCGAATGAGAAGCAGCTATTGTAACATCTGCGCTTTTCATCGCTGAATACTGATCGTGACACGACAATGGTGAAAGGGTGTAACTGGTATCCAGATTTTTTGTTTCAACTGATTTATTAAGAGGTTACAAGCCCGACAAGTTTCGCCAGTTGTTTAATATAATGCAGGAATTTGTTCAAGTGTTGAATAATTGCGACGCTATATCGTCACAAATTTCTTGGTGTTGAATAATGACAAGTAGAAATATTTTAGACAGAAGGTCAATTTATGGCAGATTGTCTAATTAAAATACCTTTGACTAGCTATTAACTTAAGTTATTACATTTTAATAACTTAATAAAACTGTAAGGTAGTGGTTTACAATTTATTACGTGCCAAGAGATTTGAAAATAATTTGAATTATAACCCCATTCCAAAATTTTAAAGAGAACTTTGCTTCCACAATTACAATTCTTTTAAATGAAATAAAACAATAATAAAATAATGAAATATAAAATAAAGTAGCCAATAACTGTAAATTAATGGAGACACATTTTGAAGTTATCTGTTTTAGATATTCAGCATTTTTATTGGAATTTTTTATTAGTTCTGAAACGTAACATATGCAAATAAGAATTTTATTTCGTTTAACATAATATAAAGTTGTACGATGAATTATTTTTTGACTGCAAAAGGATGTAAATTCTCCATACCGTATACAGCGATAAGCTTTTATGAATTATTTCATTTTAGCTTCTAGACTTAATAAAACCGAAATCATTTGTCTGTTTATTTTTTAATATTTTGAGCTCATACTGTAACATTTTCACTTCTTGCCCTTACAAATAATTTCAAAAATCCATATAAATTGTATGAATAATTTAAGTTTAAAATTAAATCGTAATTAATGTGGAATAAAAATAACACATTACACATTTTCCAATTAAAATATTGTTAAAATTAAAATTTACAATAGCAATGTTACTAACTCTCTAATATTCATAACATCGCGTATTTATTTCGAAGGTTTATACCTACGATGCAAACAAGTTTTTCAGACAAAACGAAAAACCATTTGCAATTTTACAAAAAGATTATTCACACTAAACACACAATGTAAAGAAAATAGAGTGAAACATTGGCCAAATTTCCATTCTTAGCCCTTGAAATCGTTCTTTCACGGTTTCCACGTTATTCTGACGCATCATTTTGTCCAATATAAATGTATCTAACAATACTGTAATTAAAACATTTTCATTCAATATCCATCACAAACCTAACCCTCTGAAGAAACATTTTCTTGAAGTTACGCGGGCAACCTTCATCTCAACCATCGATCTCTTCTACAAAATCTACCGCCACATTCAACATATCTGAAAGTAAAAAGTACGAACTCAGAACTCTCATCAAAGGCTTCCTACATCACTCTTTAAACTTTACCAGCATTTCCCTCGCAATCTAACGTTCTTTTCGCAATTTCTTCCTCCCTCATCGCTTCGTCAAACGTGGCAGAAAGCAAAAGACACGAAGATTCGAGTTTCTTACGAAAGTACGATATTCGACGTTGAATTTTCGCGTTCCAACGGGTCGTTAGTCCTTCGAAATCACGAAGCTGAAATTACGGCAACGTTTAATACGTTCTCGTCGTAACGAGTCACGCTGATATCTCGAGTAATTTACGCGTTCAACTTGTCGCTTTCTCTTACTAGTCGGCGATATTTAATTCGGGGCGTGCATTAAAGTTACCATTTGAATGGGCAAAGGAGCAGGACCAGGGTTAAAAAGCGGCCTATACTGTCGACGAACATTTATTTCACTTAAGAGGCGCACCTGCAAGATGGTACCCTTTACCCTGGAGGCGCGATTATTTCTAATTAGTGTCGCATCTTCGTTTGGAAAACGCGGAAGGAGTCGCGAAGGAAGTTTGCTCGAGTTTCGCGGTGATGAAATGGTCAGTTTCGAGGTTGGCAGATGGAGGTAAGATTATGGCTGTAGAGGAAATGATATTTCGAGTTTAACCTTTTAACGCTCATCTCCGTGTGAGACACGGGTATAGTCACCCAAACATTTCTAACACATTTTTTACATTAATAAGCAATCACGTTTTTTTGGAGTTATAAAAACATTCGCTTTTTATCACTTTCTGTCTTGCGTTTTGCATCTTGTTGCGTTAACTCTGCTGCGTTCTCTCAATTAAATTCGATCAATTTGTATTTTCCTAGGGTTAGAAAATATTTCGAAATATTGCGCAAAGTTAAAAATATAAAAAATTCTAGACTACAACAAGCTGAATCTAGCAAATGTTATAAAATATCTAAATTTTAATTTGAACCACAAACTTAAGTTTATAGGTTCAACGTAACACGTAAATACAATTTCCTATAAAATTATAATCCACGCTATAGTATACACATTATGGTATTAACATTTTCTTCAACAAAATTTAAGCATCTGAAAGCTATCCTTTTCATTTTGCTTCCATTTCAAGCTAAATCAAGTACTGTCGCCTTTCATCCGTCGAAATTCTACAATTTCGTCTAACAGTCGATACAAGAGCACGAACGCTGCAACACACAGTCGATGTGCAAGATGGAACGTGTAAATTCCTTGTAAATTCCCCGTGAATTCTCCATGGAATTCCAGTATCATCGACAGAATGCGCCAGGAGGGTTGCAGGTCGAGTTCCGTGGGAATTCGAGTTACGTGAATGCAATTTGATTCATAAGTTGCACTCTCGCGATGAAGCGCCCTCCCAGAGCCAGCGGCTGTCGTATTTACGCCCTTGCACGGAGTTTTAAACGAATTTCTCGCGACGACGCTGCGTCGACGCCGGGACCTTATGCCATACACGTACCATAAACGGGGAACTCGATCAGAGTCCCCGTTTCTCTTTCATGCTACTGGAAGACGTATACTGCATTGGCCAAGAAAAAGATAATTTCTATGCGAATTTCATGCGAATTGATAGTTGTCAATAAAAATTGTTCTATAAAATAAATAAAAACAAATAGATTCGCGTATTCTAGAATTTTATATAAATATTAAACTTTATTAAAATTTTACTTTATATAAGATTTTGCAGCATACAATGTAATATCTAATATATTTTATTTTATTATGGCGGATTTAAATCGTTGTATCATTTTTGCAAAATCTGTATTTAACTCAAATGATCCTTTAGTTGGGTCAATGATCTCAGGCAAATGTTTTATATTTATTATTTTCAGTGACATTAATGTATCATTATTGTATTAAATTATACGAACGATTTAATTTGTTTAATTTTAGCTGTCGCATAGAAATAAAATGGCTTTCCAATTGACTCTACACTTTGTTATTGTAAAATAAAAACTTGTTGTTCGTAATTATAATCCAGTCTCTTTTGGATAAGGGTTAATTTCTTTCCCAAATAAAACAATTTTATACGAAAAATCTCTTTGCAATTTTTTAATAACATAATGTATATACGTGATATTTAATATTCCATAAAATATCTAAATATTCAAAAATAACAAACAAGAAGATTAAAGTGAAGCGTACCGTTGTTGTAGATAATTCCTGTTTCAAAAATATGGGTAAATTAATTTTTGTGTGACCCGATTCTAAAAATTCCATTTGGAATGCTATTACTTTTAAAGAAAATGTATGGGTTTGTTTTTGTACAAACAATCTTCCATAACCAACAAACGTAGGGAACTAGATTTCTATTCGTTGTTTCCAATAATCCTGTTTTTACTTAGTATCTCTTCACAGTTTTTTGGAATTGTATGCTATTTCAGAGGCAGAACATTTCAGTTATGTTTTATCGTTAAAATGTATTTGCTTCTCTCGTTGGATTTTGTGTAGTTTTTAGATTACAGAGAAGTACTCGTTTTCGCTTGGTTTTTGATTGGTTTGTATTTTTTATTTTCATTTGTTCCTCCTGTGTTTTATTATTCTTCTATTTTTTGTTGCAATTGTTTTCTCTTTTGATATGTTTCGTTGTTTCGCTGTTTATCTCCTGTTTTTTATTAGGTTGAAATTAAATTTTGCATTTTTAATTTCTTTCGTGCTTTCATCCGGGCTTATAACGCTTAAGTTTTATTATTCTTCTACATTTCGTGAAAGCTTTTAGTTTTTATCATTTGTTTATTTCTATAATTTTAAATATACGTTTCTTATTATTTTCCGCTTATGATATACCTATCCCTTTTTACTCTTTTTTCTTTCTCTTGTTTGATTCCTTTCCCTTTTCCATCGTCGTGTAATAAGTTCCTTTTTCATCTTTTGCAACTCACATACTCTTGTTTCTCTTTGTCACCCTCTTTCAACTTCCGCTTCTTTTCATTTCTTTTTTCTGGTTAACTCCTTTCCATCTCTAACCTGCACAGCCTTCGTTTCTTCTCCTTCTCTTTTATCGCATCAAATTCCACTTTCAAACCACTTCAACTTATACATTTTCTTTTTCAATTTCTTTTCTATTTTTTTTCTTCCTTGTAACCAACTTTCTTATCTTGACTTTTTATGAATATTGTCGTGATGTTTTGTATTTCCTCTTTCCTTCTATCCTTTATATCAAATTTTTCTAGTTCTATATTTTTTCCAATTTATTTCTTTTTCCTGTGCGTAGTCTTCGTTCTTCCTTTATTTGTTTTTCCTATTCTTTTTATCTATTTCTGCATTCACCTTCACATAAAATTAAATTTCGTTTTTTCCATCTCTTTTTCTCTCTAAACATTTTTTATTGTTTCTTTTTTCACCTATATAGCTTCTACTCTTCTTAAACTTTTCTTTTTATCTTCCGTTTTCTTCCATTCATCTTCACTTCAAATTTCTTCCTTTTCATCCTGTTCAATTCACACATTTTTTTCCTCGCTCCCTTCTCCGTTTCCCCTCCTCTTTTATCCTTTTCCCCCTTTTGAACTAATTAAACTCCTGTTCACCTACATAGTCCACATTGTTTCTCTACCTTCTTTTTCGACCCTTTTCACTTCCTCCTTCATCCACTTTATACATTAAACTCCTCTTCCGATTCTTCTACTCTCACGTACTTTTTTCTCCACTCCTTCTCCAATTTCCCTTCCTTTCAGTCCTTTTTTCCTTTTCGCTAATTAACCCCCTGTTCACCTACATAGTCCACATTTTCCCACTACCTTTTCCCAACCCTTTTCACCCTCTCCTCTATCCATCTTACACATCGATATCCTTTTCCAATTCTTTCATGCGAGCCTACTTTTTCCTGTATTCCCTCTTTCCTCGTTCTCTGTGTTTCTTCAAAGTGCATTTTATTGAAAAATAGGGATATGTGCAAATTGAAAAACATTGCGAACAAAATGTACCGTTTTCACGCATCATTGGTTTTTATTCATCTGTGTGATGATTTAGAATTTTTCTGCTTTTATTGAGAATTTGTAGCTGCAAAAATGTAAGTAACACATATAATATGCAAAAATATATACAATAAAATGGTAGGGTATTTATTGTAATATTCAGCACATAAAGCAAATTTTTATTTTTAATTATTATTCCAGTTTTTTGGCTGTGTTCGTAAAAATATAAAAATGCAAAAATTCCGCAGTCGAATAATAAAAATAATACAAGCTAAAATAACGAATAACCGCACGGTACATACTGATTTAATGGCAGTGACTGACGAAATCAGCGCGGATCGATTGGAACGAAAGTTCGAAAATATGGCAGACGCAAAGTCTTAATCTAACTTATCGCTTTTCCTCTTTCACTTACGTAATTTTCACTCCCCTTCATCCACCTTCCATCACGTTCCCCCCAAGCTTCTCAATTCACCTCAACTTTCCCTCCCCTCCGCCTTTCCGCCTGTTTTCATCTCTTCCTCCTATACGTACATCATCGCTTTTCTCTTCCACCCATGCCACCTTCCACCTCCTTCACTTTTCCACCGCCTCAACTCGTTGCTCTTCCTTTCGTCTCTTACTTCCCATCAACACGTCAGCTCTTTCTCTTATGTCTCTCCACCCACGCATCCTCCCCACGTGGAGGTCTCTGGCTAATGTAACGTGATCACGTAGCTAGCGGGACCGAGAACTCGAAGGCTTGCTGCGTTACGAAGCGGAGGATTTCAATATCTTCCCGTCACTGTGTCCAATATTCTGCGGAAGTCGTGCGTGCACGCCGATCGAGCTGATGAAAGGAACCGACTTCATTCAGGGTGCAATGTGACAAGCAAGGGAGTGGAGTTTTTTCAATGCTACTATTGTTTCAGATGTCGTTGCCGCAGTTCATTGATTCGTTTCGACGACTGATCGATATAGTGGAGAAATGTTTTTGGGATAGAGCCGAGGGAGCAGAGAGGGGAGTGTTTTTCCGAGCAGTCGCGGAGAGACGCGATCACGAGGAAGCGCGTCAACGAGAGTCGTAAATTCCCGTTATGATTAAACAATCGACGCCACGAACTGCTCGATCCCCTATCTCGATTAGGATAATAGAGGTGGTTTAATGAGTATAATGCTTGATTAACAGTTCAAAGATAGTATATATTTCCAACAACTTTGTAGAAAGATAGTTACGCTGGTGCGTAAGGTATAAGTTAAGTAGGTGAATGATTGAAGGGTGAAAACCCGGTAAAGAGATGTTGACCGTTCTAAAGTCGATGAACCAGTGCAAATATGTTGACTGATCTGTAGTCGTAGATCCAGTGAAGTCTGGTGATGATGCTGTTGCAAAGAAAAACTCTTACTCAGTGGTGATTGCCCCACCACTTGTCGCTTGCGGGTGGAATCCCGGGACACATGGGAAAATCCACGTTTCCTTAATTTTTACCTGTTGGAGAAATAATCATAAGGAACCTCTTGACTCGAAGATGTTTTATACCAATTGACAGCTTTAACGGTGAATCAAAAAGCCTCGTTTTATGACAATTCCTTAGGATTATTACGGCCCGCTTAATTCTATGTGTACAACTGGTGGCCGCCTCAAACATGAAGAGTCATCGGCCGTAACAGGGAGAATCTTTAGAAAAGGAGAAGTTTGAACTGTGCGACTTGCAGATACGGTCGTATAATAAATATATTCTAATTAATGTATCTACAATTTATATCTATCGAGATGGCAAGCAAAAATACGTAGTTGTGTATAAAAAATCATCGATCACCTTACGATCGATACCATTCAAATTACGTGTAAAATATTTTGTGCCGCAATTCCAACAGACATTTAAGTGGTCTTATTGAAATGGATCACTCTGTATATCGCAACGAAACGTAACTCACGTTCAATCGAAACAACTATTGACATTTATCACGGAGAGTATTCCTCTCATATTTTCCCATTGCTCCCCTTGAGAGAAATTGATCCGAGGACCACGACATACTGGAGATTAAAGCGGCCGGATCACGAAGGAAGGGCCAGAGCTAATAAACTTTCCGCGGTATTAGCAGGCGATGGCGATTCTCTCGATATTACGTCTGGTACCGTGGCAGGCCGCCCACGAAATCTTCCGATCCGCATTATCATCGAAGGAAATTACGTAGCCGCGGGTGAAGCGTGTCGAGGGCAACCGGCAACGTATACTACAGCGTGGAATTACACTCTGATTAACGGTATTATTTTTCAGACCGGCAAGAATCGACCGATCGAACAGCTTGCATTGTTACCAGGAACTGGTTCGAGGGAGTCTTCAACAACGTCTTTAGTTCTGCGATAATTTCGCCAAGATGATAATGAAGATTCTGGTGATTAGCGATAGGTATAAGTATTTAAAAAGTAGATTTTTATATATGTAATGACAGGTGTATTTTTGGAAAGCGTATTTTTCAAAATAATATCAGAAAAATAAATTATAATTTTATCATGTATAATATAATTTTTATACTATACGTATCGAATATTATAAAGAAGAAAAAAATAGATTATGTGCATTTTTATAAGCAATGTTCGAATTCTATGAAATGGAATCTAAATTGATCTCGATTTTGGTGATTAACGATGAGTATAATTATATGAAAAGTAGATTTTTATATATGTAATGACAGCTGTATTTTTGGAAAGCGTATTTTTCAAAATAATATCAGAAAAATAAATTATAATTTTATCATGTATAATATAATTTTTATACTATACGTATAGAATATTATAAAGAAGAAAAAAATAGATTATGTGCATTTTTATAAGCAATGTTCGAATTCTATGAAATGGAATCTAAATTGATCTCGATTTTGGTGATTAACGATGAGTATAATTATATGAAAAGTAGATTTTTATATATGTAATGACAGCTGTATTTTTGGAAAGCGTATTTTTCAAAATAATATCAGAAAAATAAATTATAATTTTATCATGTATAATATAATTTTTATACTATACGTATAGAATATTATAAAGAAGAAAAAAATAGATTATGTGCATTTTTATAAGCAATGTTCGAATTCTATGAAATGGAATCTAAATTGATCTCGATTTTGGTGATTAACGATGAGTATAATTATATGAAAAGTAGATTTTTATATATGTAATGACAGCTGTATTTTTGGAAAGCGTATTTTTCCAAATAATATCAGAAAAATAAATTATAATTTTATCATGTATAATATAATTTTTATATTATACGTATGAAATATTATAAAGAAGAAAAAAATAGATTATGTGCATTTTTATAAGCAATGTTCGAATTCTGTGAAATGGAATTTAGATTTGATCTCGATTTATAAGGACGTATGTACATATCGAACTTCACTCCATCACTAATGACGATGGACAGTATATCTCTCGGTCCGTGGGATTTTTCTCGTCGAACAATGAAGGATTAGTTTGAAAAATGGATGTTCCCTGTTTTCTCTGAATTGTGACGATCAATCTCGCTAGTTTATGTAAGGTTTTCCTTTTGATGAATTGGTAATGGTAAATTTGTGTTTTGAAAATAACAAGCGTAGTAGCAATAACTGCGACAGAATGATTGAAAATAATAAAAATTCCATCCCTTCGCTTCCCCATCCTTCCATCCTTCCTTTCCGTTCGTCCATCCTTACTTCCTTATCATCCTTCCCTCCTTCTCTCCTTTAATTTCTTCATTTTCTTCTTATCCTTCTTGTCCTACTCCTCCTCCATCCAGTATAATCTTTTTCATCCTTTCGTTCCCCTAATTCGATCATTCTTTATATACATAATTATATCTATTATATATATTATTTAATTATTAGATTGATTAATTATGGATTATTGAATTATTCGATTAAATTAATTAGAGTAAGGTCGCTTATTAAACTTTCAAATCCTCAAACATATCTGATCTTAAATCTATTTTATTTCATTTTATTCTTTTTACTTCCTTTTTTTCTTCTCTACATGAATTTTAAAGCGAACCTAACAAAACGCTACTCCCATTAATTGTAAAATTTCTCTAATCTCAATTTAATTCGTTTAAAACTACGAAGCCCGTAATTTCTCAAGTGCTGAATTCCGAACGTGGCACTTCACAACCACGCAATCTAACCTACTCCAATCAACCTCAATCCATCTAACCAGTATTGAATTAACAATGCCAATCTGCCAAAAGCACTAATGACGATCAAGATTAGCGATCGTCACTCTCATCTTCCGCCATCCACGATGGAATCCAACATTCGTTTCACCGGTTCTCTCGCCCCTCGAGGATTCACTTTCCCAAGGAGAACGATAAGAGCCTTTTAATACCTAGTCCGCGTTAACGTGGCCAATGCAACGAGGGCCAGCAACACCCCGGCCTAATAACATAATGGTGTGTTACGGGTATTACGCAGATTACGCTGCTTCCGTTCAGTCACGCATGACGAATCCCAATTGGGGCAGAGAAAGGGGAAAACCCCTGGCTCTTGTTCGCGGTGTTTATGCGGCCTAGAGAGGGGGTGGCTGTGAGACGACCCATTAACAGATTACTGATTTCATAAAGGCCATGGCTGGCTAATAAACGGTATTAAAACACAGATCTAGGATGAGTTTCGCGTTTATACGTGCACAGGGGATCGTGATTTTCTACGGCTGTTAAATGTTTGAAAGGTGGAATACACTGTGTTACACGAGACTCTTCATACATTCATGGCCTGGGTTATCATAGTTAGTATTGTTACACTTCCTATTGTTATACTTGTTGAAGTAACTACTTCAAAACTCTACATCTTTATTTATGTATATCCGTGACCTGGAGACTGCTATTACGCAGAAATATTCTAAATAAGGAGCGGTGCATATTATTTTACCTATTGAGATATGTATAATTTTGTGTGCTAGACTAGATTGGCCGCGTAGTAGTGACATGTGTGAATATGTGAATATGAGTGTGTGGAAGTATGTGCGTGCACAACGCTCGAAAAACAGATGAATGTAACTGTTTCGTCGACAGTCTGGTATGGAAGGTGGTGAGACAAAGGAAGTGCTGAGACATGTGCAAATGTATATCGACGAAGATCCTGGAAATCGTTTATTAAATAAATTTAGAACTATTTTAATATGAATTCTAAGTGTAACCTTAATGTTCCTTTACTTTTATTTTGGCAATTAAGATCCACAATTTTCAATAGTACCCTTGAGTATACATCATGTTTTGGGTTGCAAAGTCTAGGAACAAAGAAACTAATAAATAGATTTCTATTTACGTTCCCTGTAGCCTCTAGCCAAAGCTATAAACTTAACTTTTTTGGTAATGTCTTTTTGCTATAAATATATGAACGTGCTCTCTGTCATTCCATTGTCTAGTAACACTAAGAGAGTAAGGATCTGAATCAGCATAAACTTATACATTATATTTATACTTATACTTTTAATTATTCCAATATGCTTTTCTATTACAAATTCATCCACTCGTTCTTCAATCAGTCAACCTCAATCTTAACAATACTTAACACTGTTACACTTGGCATTGTTACATTTGACACTGCTCTGATCGACACTGTCTTAGGTTTACAGACATGTAAACTGTATATTTAACAGAAAGACATCGTCAACGTTTCGCTGACGACTTTTCTTCTAGCGGTCATGATCGCTACTGATCGGTGATCGAGATGACGTGACGTAGCCTCAATGTTTCGGTGATCAGTTAACGGTATTTTGAATTGGCGAATTGTGTTAAATCTTTCTGCTTGGTTACTGGAGATAACAATGGCGTTGAGAAAAGCGACGAGTGATGGTTGTTGACGAGTGTTGGATTATTTTCAAAGTGGAAATTGCGAAATTGTTGCACTTTCGACAAATTTTAACGATGATATTTTCTGTATTGATCGTTCGTTAACGTTGGAACGATGAGCAATATCTTACGGGCTGACGGGTTGATTTATTTCGAGTGAAATTGGATGTTTGTAATGTAATTGAAATTGGATGTTGGATGTTGTACTGCGACGAAAGATTGTCGCTTTTTTCAAAGAGATAGTGTGAAACGAAAAGTTCACTTTTCTTTCTCTTTTTTTTTGTAGAATAACACATATGAATTTGAAATAAGCGAAATTACCTGAGGAAGGAAAGGAAACGCCGGAATGGTTATGAAATCAATTTCAACCGAATGAAAAGTGGAATTACGTCGAATAAATGTTCCCCCGTCTGGCTGCTCGTCTTTGTCGAAGATCGCTAGAACCGAAGATTTTATATTAATATAAACCCCTGAAGGCTCCTAATGGATGGGGAAATTATGATCCAATCGTGAGAAGATTCGATGCAACGGTACTGCTTTAATTGAAGATAAAAAAAATGAAAAGTATAAAGGAAAATATTTTTTTATTGGATATCGGGTGGTTAAAATAAAACTATTCCAAATTTCATGATTTATCAAATAATAATTTAAGAGAACTGATAGCAAAGAAATAAATAATCGAGAAAAGAACACGGTACATCACATTGCCTAACTTGAAATTTTTCAATTCATTCGTCTTCCTCATCCTCTTCGAAACATTACAAATGTCTCTCGTCCTATTATTACACTATCGAATTTATTAAAATATCCTTTATTTTAATAATTACATCTATGGCGTTCATAAGACATCGGCAATGTATCAGCTACTTTTAAGAAATTTAGATATTCAGACTGGTTATTTTTATTTCAATCACGTCATGCTCAAAATCTTCTGTTTGATCATACAAGTCAACATTAGAATTGAAAAATCAACAAAACTGTATTTATTGTATTTTTCTCGCGTGATCTTCGATTATTATGAACTTTCTAAAAACACATCCTTCAAATTCTCATTTTTTAAACGAACATCGACACGAAAAGTGGTAAACAAACTCTTGCAACAAGAATGTGAGCGTTGGCCTTCAAATTGTGACGTAACTCAACCCCTTCAACGTATCGCGAGTTTGGTGGCACGGAGGACACTGGCGATGGTGGATGAGCCTGAAAATGAAATTCCGCGGAGAGAGGCGAATTCCATTCACTTACGTGTATGCGCATGGAAAATCGAGTAGAAAGGGCAGGCCCTTCGCGTTTACGTATGCGTTACCGACGCCGTGAATTTGCGAGGGGAATAAACTGCGGGTCGTAGTTAATTAAGCGCCGTATTAATTAAGACCGGCCTTAAGGATTTCTCGCGAATGTCCTGTATTTAGTCGTGCCAACCTTCGAGAACGAGTTTGCTACAAATGAGAAGACCTCGATGTCGTGCTTTAGATATGGATTAAGTGACATAGCGACACGTAACTTAATGTTCTGGAATTTGCATACTATTTTATTTTATTTTATTGCATGATATTTCTGCGAAGTTCTATTCGTAAGAAGATCGTGATACATCAAGTCTGTTGGAAACTGCTATCCAATTTTTAAATAAAAGTAAAATTCGTTGCAAAGCGTTATAATCTTATTATTTTCCATTACTTGTACGATTCAACATCATCCTTTAATATCATTTCTATAAAATTGTTCTCTTTCTTTTTCTTGCAATAAATTCATTAATCTAAAATGCGAGGTTCATCTTTGAAGCCTAAGTCTTCGTTCTTAAGCCTTTGAAATTGAAGGAGATTCTCGTCGAGCATACGACGTAAATAAACAACTGCAACCATAATTGTATTTCTTTATTAAAGCTCATAAGATATACAATACAATAAAGGCTTTTTCTCCAAAGGAACGTTTCTTACAGCTTTTCTGCTAACGAACGAATTACTGTAAAATTGTCACGAAACAGAAGTAAATTTCTCATTACAAATTTATTGTGTTTTAAAACTGTATTGACAGAAGAAGGCGTAATCGACGAATTGGGGAGTTACTTAAAAAGCAGTTCGCGTTGCAACGCATTTTTATACGACACACATTATCAGAATCGACGGAAGGATACGCGTAATAGTCGTTAAGCACGTGGAACAATAGTTAGCATGAAGACGATAAGGGGCAGACTGTATGGCCTGGATCGCCAACTGCACATGCAACTCGTACGCTGACATTTAAGTCGTGGCATGACTGCAGAAGTCGTGCCTCGCGAATATGCAACTAGATCGGTTCCTGTGATCCAGAACATCGAGAACTTGCCTTAGGGCAAAGGAAAAACTTTCTTCTGGACTTTATATGAAAAGAATTACACAACACGCTGTTAATCCTATATTGTTTATGAAATTTAATTTTCTTTTAAAAAATTTATTG
Organism: Bombus terrestris; assembly: GCF_910591885.1. Taxonomy (NCBI): domain Eukaryota; kingdom Metazoa; phylum Arthropoda; class Insecta; order Hymenoptera; family Apidae; genus Bombus; species Bombus terrestris. Next base: position 7,904,995 of record NC_063276.1, read on the forward strand.
CCACCAATTTTTTCGCAATCGTACAAGTTGAACAGATAAGTTGGAAGTGCACGAACCTACAAATGACGTTGGTCAATTCCTCGAGGGAACATTCAAGCGGTGCCAGAAGAAAAATCCTGACACTTGCATTATTTCCCCGCAGCCACGGGAATAAGCTTACGAATGCGACTTCGTGGAAGTCCTGAAAAAAAGCGTCGGATAGGGCAGGTCGTAGGAGCAAATGGTAAGAATCAGCTCGAGGTGACTGGAATATCGTGGGACAGTTTTCCGATAGCGTGCATTTCCTCGACCAAACACACTGTCTCTAGTCCACGTATGTGTCAGTTGTATATGACACGAGTCCTGCATATATTCCAAACTGTAATACGTATTCTTAAATATTTGCTATTATTCTTTCGTTTCTTGGAAACGCTCCTTCAAGTTTTATATCGAATCGTATCTTTAAAAACATCTGTAAACATTGCGATAAATTTGGAAATGTTTTCATATATCTAAGTATACGTTGAGAGAAATAAAAGGAAAGAAAATAAATAGCAAGGAAAGAGTTTCAGAAAAAATAAAAATTGTATTGAAGATATGGATACAGTCTGAAAGTTAAGAGCGTAATAGCATTTACTATATTAAAATATGCAAATATAAAAACGTAGAATATTTCAGCCGCTTTCTCCCTCTTTGGAAAATATCCAGAAGCTACTGTAAGTTCTTCTGTGCTTCAATTTCATAATTAGATATTTCTTATGCCAAAACCATGAATGTGTAAATTTTCTTTTTTTTTTTTAATAAAGAAGCGGATTGAACATTATCTTTTCTTCTTTTAATATCAATTCTCTGGCGAGCGGCCAGGAGAGTATTAGAATTATTAAATTTCCAAAGAAACATTTACGATATCTAAAATACGATGCAAGATTAGGCCTCAAATTTTGTATATTTTATTAAAAGCTTAGGTAAAACAGCGAGAAAGGAGTGAATATCCTGTTGACCAAAAGTTGACCCTTTCACGAGCACATTTATCACAATGGACCACCTAATCGTGGACTGTCCAAAATATAACACTGAAGCTCCTTCTCAAGGATAACTTTGAAGGCGAAAAAAACCATAGTTTGTTAAAATTGATCAAGAAAATCGGGTTATTCAATAGAGTGGTGTAATGTAACATGGTATCCTGCCCTTTCTCATGGTGTCGCTAGCAACCTTGTAGGTGATGCCACGTTAAACCTTAGTTTAACAGAAAAGAAAGGGGAAAGAAAATTGGAAAAACCAGATACGAAGAAAGCAGGTACAACAGGTGCGAAAATAATTCAGCAGCATCTTTGAACAAAGAAGCGACTACATCGGCGCCATACCCACCCATCGCGTCGTCTTAGACCGACATAAACAAATCAAACCGGCTGGTTTCGCCAGAAAACAAATTCACATTGCTCCTTTCCGCCCACGATTTGTTTTCTATCGGAACGGCTGCGGTTCGATATTTTTTTTCAATTTTATCACAATACCTAGGTATCGAGTTTCACGAGGAAATAACGCGAGCCACGCACATTTTGAAAGACGATTCCCCAGTTTTGCGTTCGTCGATTCGGTCGATTCTTTTTTTCCCTATCTGTGACAGGGTGCGGGGGGTGGGACCGTTCGCAGCGGCGTTCGATGGCAAATTGGACGTGGAATTTCATTTCACCTCGGATGAGAGGCCGCCCGGTACCGGAAAGGAAGGAAAAGCTTTCCGGAAGAATGCAATATTCCGCCTGGCCAAGAAGACAAAGAATGTCATCCGCACGCGAAACTGGATACCCAAATGAAATTCAATATGGCAACGCAGAAATCATCTCCCGACCCTCGCGTCCCGTTGCCAACGACCCCGCCTCATGTTTTCTCTGCATCACTATGGCACGAAGCGTGGTCCATGACCGCGCTTGCACACACCGTGGGGATGCGATTGGCGCATGGGTTGCATCCGACGGGCTTTATGAAACCGATTCACCGAGCGGATTCTTTATGGGAAGCGACCTTCCACTGGCTTCCACGGACGATTCGCCAACATTTGATGATGGCGATATTTGGAGACACGCAGGGTAGAATAATGTTGGGATTGCATGGCGTGAGCCGGGTTTATATGCGGTTCCATTGTTGGAATATTTTTTGTAGTGATATTCTGTCGTGAGGTTCACAACGTAATGAGTTGACCTTTTATTCAACGCATTTTCAAATTTTCTATTAACAATTCGCAGTCTAGTAACGAGTTGTACGTGTTTCGTCTTATTATTCTACTATTTAACGTCAATATGTATTAGAGTAATAGAACGATGTGTTATAATTTTATGAAACGAATTGTATATCATGGAGCTCTTATGATCTTTTATGTCGCGGAAATTCATTCGCTAAAGCGAAGTTTTATTTGTTTAAATTACCAGATATCGAACAATAAGTAAAGCAGATAAAAGATGAAAAAATAATTTTCCGTGTTTTCATAGATGAAATATAAACTGCAAAAAATAAATATAAATTCGTGAAAACATAAGCAGTCCAAAAAACAAAAGAAAGATAGGAAATCTGGAATAACTAGGTTACTCGATAAAACAATCCCGGAGTAAAACCAAACGTCCATACAAATACATGAGTCAAAGATTTTTATATCTCACGTATTTAGTAAAACAGAAAAGAAAATAATAGATTAATACACAACAAATATTCGGCAGATACGAAAAAACACATACAACGCTGAAAGAACGAACAAAGAGAATAAAGAATTCGTTTACCTTTCGGTTAAATTTGCAAAAATATCTCTAGTACCCACCAGCTATTAGCTACACTTTTTCTCCATCTGCTTAATTCTTTACTGAAAATTATGACAATTCCGTTTAAGAAGGAGTTAAAATCCATCTTCGAATTAAAATCACATAATGTTAGCGTGACCAAATATTTCGTAAATACATATTAAAAAAATTATTAAAGAAATATTAAAGAATTAATTTATTTCTCGATAGAAATAGCAATAAAAATATTTTCATTACTCGTCGATATTCACAAATTATTATGTCGTTATGTTACTTTCCCTCCATCTGTTTACACTACAATAAAAGTAAAATTTCTTAGTGAAAATTATGAAGATTCCATCTAATAATTTCAGCATCGTCAAACTACTGCCGCGTAATGCCAGTGGCAGTAAATGCGGCTCCGGAGAACCCTTTAAATCACGTCATTTTGTTCCCAGGCAAAGTACGTTTAATTATACCCGTAATCTCCTTGACGTTAGTCCCGCAAAAATTGATCGCCTTTTCCCCGGCGATTGGAAGAAACGTTAATGGGGCTTCCGTGAGCAATCGACATCGTTTCACGTTTCTTCGAAGCCTTTCTTCTTTTGATTATAAGACACTGGGGCGACATAATGGTGCCGTACCGCCGATAGGATCATAATGCTGTTCAATTAATTAGCATAGAAAACGACATCGCAACCAGATATTGATTTTCGATATCTTCGATTTTCAATTTAAAACTTGGATCTTCTGGTTAGTTAATTGGTCGATGTTGAGACATTGTGTCTCCTTTGACTGCAACATCGGAGCATGATCCTTGAACAGAGGATAAAGTAAGTAGGAGTATTATACGAAAGGGTCGTCGTAAAGCTTTATGGTGGAATTTGTTTCATTGATGTTGACGTGGGTTCTGCTTGGATCGTTCTCGCGTTCAGATCACATCGATTTGAATCTCAAGGACGTTTGTAGTGTAGAGGGGTTGAAAGAAGAACCTTATTAGTGAGTGACGTTAGCTGACAAAAGTATTCCAACAGCCCTAAAAACTTTCCGTCTATGTATTATACAGAACATTTTGAAATCTCATTAGCACTGTAACACAACTATCGCGTTTATATTGGTAACATTTGAAACGTGGATGAGAAAATGCATTAATTAAAAGTTACAAGATGTTTATTGGATACCTTAACGAAGACCAGCAAAACATTTGAACAGACCCATTATTCGCTGTATTGATAAACCATAATATGTGTAACAGTATATATGTAATCTATTACTCCAACTGTTATTCTGCATCCATGACAGTAAGTTAGTCATGATCAATTCGAAATTCATGAATTGAAAAATTATACTTATTTAACCTATAATTGGTATTAGTGGATGACAAGTAGCAGAATCATTATATTAAAAAACCAGGATAATTCCTATGTTTTGTATGAGATTACTGAGTCTTCTGAAAGCTAAATCGACCATCAAGCAATCATATGCAATGAACTTTTTATACATGCCACCTTAGTATATCGACAGGTACACAGAAAAATACAAGGAAAGAACGGCAACAAATCCAAACCAGCTGGCTGTTGAAGCGAGCAAAACTCTCATAGAAAGAAGACTAAAAAGAAAACACGCCACTGACCGAACTAAAGAAATAAAATAGTCAAACTCGAAGATGGTATCCCCCACTGGGGGTAGCCATCCACATGTTATTTAGCAATTAAGTTAGAAAAATTTACCAAATGTCCAGGTGGTCAAATTGTAAAGTACAAATTAAATAATAAAAAAAAACCTTCGTACAGTTCAACATATATTTAAAAGACATATGTCAAATACCATAGAGGATTAAACTAGACTGCGTCTTCGACACAGGAGCCGCGTTAACCTGAAAATTGACAGAGTTCGCTTCACGAGCTCAAGAATTTATTAATCCGCTCGTTTCGATACGGCGGTGGTGCGGGCATTAAGGAAACTTATTGCAAGGAGCTACGGCTGTACTAGACAGTGCGCATTTACCAAGAACCGCAGACTAATACCTACCGATCTACTTAATCCCTGAACCCTTTAGGACGTCAGTGCGCGGCGCTAGGTAATTAGCAGGCCCATCAACAAACAATGGATACCAATTTAGCCAGGATAATGGTGCGCAGGCAGGAAAGATTATCCCTTCTATCCAGCAACATCGAGCCGTTCGCGCGACGTTCCGTTGAAATTTGCCCGTGTTGATTGTGTAGATCCGCTAGTGAAAGAGCCAGTATCGTGTTTCGTCTCATGGAAAATTTAGGCGAACCTAACTTCGTTCTGGCTTCGTTGATTGGAAAATTGAATTGGATCGTGAAGACAAAGGTTTCAGATTCTTTCTGGCAGTTACTTTGAAAATAGGAAACAATTTTGATGAATAAATCGGAAGAAAATTATTACCCTGACAATTTTTAAATACAAAATCTTAATAGAAAATGAAAAACATTACCGTAATAATAATAGTAAATTGAATTGTCCAAGTTTTATACAACTCGATTGCCTCTTTCAGATATAGTATTTTGTCTACTCGTACACCAAATTACACTGTAAAATAATTAAAAGATGATATTTTTAGCGTTGCTTTGGAAACAAGAAGTTACATAATTGTCTGACAAGGAAGATAGGGTGATTATTGCTCGTTAAAGCAGAAGCAGGAAACGAACTTAATTAATACTTAATAAGTTAATGAACGCGGCATTGCTAGTTAGGCGAATGCACGATTCAATTCGAAAACAACAAAGTTCTTGTCGCTGTTATCGTGCCAGCGCAGACCGTGCTTCCTTCCTAATAGCTACAACGTTCTATAATTAATTTCAACCCTTCCGGGAATCCATTACCACGTGCATTTGGTCCCACAGATATCATCTGCTATGTAACGAAACCACGGTCCATCGAGAGCCACGCTGTTAGATTTCGCGAGCTGTTTCATTCGATCCTGATGCATCCCTGCAACGTCGTATCGTTCGAATACTGTCAGCCGATCGACGATACAATCTGTTGTTTTAATTACCAATAGGAGAATAGAATTTCAAGTAATTGGCTGGGATATCGTTTAGGAAGCAATGTTTCTCGGATTCCATTGAATATTTTACTGGAATCGTTTCCAGGCATCGATTACTACGATTCCTGGTCATCGTATTTCAATCCTTCTATATCTAATTACTTCCCATTATATTTTTTCCGCGTTAAAAAATATCTCAAGTTTAAATAAAATATACAAAAATTGTCATTGATATGCACGACACAACGAACGCTTAAATATTTGACTTAAATTCATGAAGCGATTACGTGCATAAAAAAAGTTGTTCAGAATAATGACCTTGATAACATATTTCAAGAGCGAAAATCGAAATCGTTGACCAAACTTCTAAATAATTCACTAAAATTTCTGGAATAAAAGTTACTGAAATTTATAGTGCATGAATTTTCAACTTTCTTTTATCGGCTGTTGTAAATCGTTCCAATATCAAAAACCTCCGATTCCCTTCGATTTCCAATATTTTCAACATCTGTTAAGTTACACCAATGACAGGGCACCTATGTGCCTTGGGTCGTTTCAAAAATCGGCGATCGTCCCTCTTGGTCCCCTGGATTTCCGGCCGCGCAGGGACCTCCGATGGGTTACACGCGATGATTCAGTGGATCCCGTCCGGAAAACGAGCGAGTTGGAAATGTTGTGCGTGCCTGGCGACGATAATGATAAGCGTCAGCGACGCATGAACCTGGACACACGGCGATAAACGAACAAACGTGGCACTCGTTCCCAAGCTGATGCAGAAGACCCAGTTAAATAACGTAGACTGATAAAATAATCGAGTTCGGCAACAGATATTTGGCCGATAAAGCGGTCGAATATTTTTTAGTTGATTTTATGGCTACCACTTGTGGCCCATTCGAGCGAAAAATGATAGCATCGTGTGTGGTTATGTGCCTATTGAGATGATGTCGATAAACGTAATACGCATGTACATTTTCATGCTATAACAAAAATAATACATTTGAAGTATTTGCAATTGGCGAGTAATTTAGGATAGTTGAAGTAATTACTTCTGGGAAAACTTTACATCTTTTTCTTTTGTATACCCGTGACCTGGGCACCATCATTACGAAGAAAATAGAATTTACTGAAGCAAAACATTAAAAAACGAAAGGTCCATATTATTGTATCCCTGAATACGAATGTTGTTTTTAGGTTACAAGTTCTAGAAACAAAAGAGCTATAAGTAGATTTTTATTGCCGTTTCTTGCAACCTTCAGCTAGAGTTACACACCAAAGTTAACTTCTTGGCAATATCCTTTGCTATAAATGTATCAACGTGCTCCCTATCATTTTCCTATCGTAATGTAACGCTGCTAAAGTGAGAATCTGGATCAGTATACACTATACTTATACTTACTTCAATATATATTTCTATTACAAATTCATCCACGTGTTCCTCTATCACCTAACCTCAACAAGAATGTTAAAAGGAAGAGCTCGCATATCTAAAACTGGTACTTGAGTATGATATAAACAGTCTTTAGCGCGATTTTAATTAAATAAACATAGTAGAGATTACATTGATATATCGTACATTGTATGACGCGTGAAAATCCCAAATCTGTCCTGTTATTTCCTTTAAACCGTATTTCTAACCTTTCCCTCTGGAAGAATGCAGCGGATGAGCGCCGCTGACGAACGCTTATCCGCGTATGAAACAAGGATGAAAGCATCGTCCATCTACCGTGTTCCTGCAAAGTGAAACGGTGTAAAGTCGGATTTAGCTAAATTCTACTATTTCGAAATTGCCGGAAACTATAGTAGTTTATTATTCGGTTTGTGCCGTCTTTGTCTTCCTGCATTCAATCAAAAATATTTAGTTGCTATTTCCGATAACTATATTTAAAAGATAAAAATCACAGGGAACTACAAATATTTCAGTTCAACGATCCCGCCGTCGTCATTGTTCTCAAACGAGCATAGAACCGTCGTCAAGTATCCCGCGCGGCGCGTCTCCTCGTCGTTCTACAATGGCTTCTTCAGTTTTCCGGAACATCGTATAGCAAGAGGAAGCCCGCGGTGATTTCTCTCGGATGTTTAGTCGTCCGAGTGGTCGTAACTCGTCGATATGAGAGCGTAGGAGGCGGATCTCCGGCATAACATGAAACAAAGAACATAATGTTTCTGCATGGTGGCATAGCCGCACGAGAATTAAACTGGTCGAATTTACTGGACAACGGGGACAGAGATAGTGGTTTAAGGCTCGAGCTTTGCCCGCTAAAATCTCTGGTTACAAGCAGATGAACGGGATATCGGATTCCAAGACTCGATGTCTAATTACCAAGGGGGATGTTTTAAACGTCTAGGCTCGATGATATCAGTGATGAGTAACGGAAAGTATCACCTACACTCACGAGATACGGCGAAAATGGTTTAACTGTGATCGTTGATAAGATGAACGGGATTGGAACGAGTTATCGACGAACAACTACTTTGTTTGGTTGTCTCAATGATATTACGACTTCTTAACACTGGAACTACCACACCAGTCAAATTGATTGGTTTTACAATTTTACTTTAAAACTCCCACTTTATGTTATATTTTTTTCCGCAATGATGTAATGACTTTCGCAACGATAACCAAGAGAATAATATAATGAATTTTATTTTGTTTTTTATGTATTCAAACTCAAAATAATTTTGTATCAAGGCTATTTATACCAATACCAGTCAAAATGATTGTTACTTATCAAAGTGTAAAAGGGTCGTGTAATCTGTTTATCGAAGCCCAATTAACCAGTTTCCTCGTCTTGTACAACTTCCTACATGTTTTTGAAATTTTTACCGCGTATCATTCGATATGATGATATCAGTTATCAAGAAAATTCCAGATCGATCGCTAAATGGTAACACTATCAATACCACACCAGTCCAAATGACTGGTTCTACAATTTTATAAATATGTCAACCCTCGTTTAGGGATCATGGTCCCAGATGGATTAACAATACCAAAAATGTACATAACATGGAATTCCTTCTGTAAGAAAGTAATAAATTAATAAATATAAAAATATTCTATTATTAGGTAATTTTTAAAGACCAGTTATTTTGAATGGTTTTGGTAGAAATTCGTGTTGACTGTCGGTAGTTCTAGTGTTAAAATAATACTCGTATTCGCAAGGGGTAGATTGCAAAATTTTTTATGAAGGTGTCGTTGATGAAACTACAGAAAAGTTAAGTATTTTCCGATTTCGATGACTTTTGAGTATGTTGTAAAGCTCAACATTTTGACTAACTTTTTTCTATACATACGCGTATGAGGAGTAGATTTGCCTAGTTTCCAAAATATTCGGGAAACTGCTGCGGCGACTATGCATTTTCTGCGAATCACACTGTTTTCTTCAAATGCAATCTTTCCGGACAACGTGAAAGTTCATTCATCGTTAGAAGAACTTGTCGAAAGACTGCTCTCCCACCGATAGCGATGATTTTTAAATGTGATGTCGGATGCATGATTCTATATAATTCTTTTTTACACATATAATCGTCGGTTGAGCATAGTTTCCGAGATATTCGAAAAAGGCTGTCGATACTAGTGCATTGAATCCTGTCGATGCGTGTGTTCTATGACACAGTCACAAGCATAGCCGGCGCACGTTTGCCGCTTTGGACCACTTGGCGATCTGTTTACATTCATCAGCCATCGATCTCTTTATCTTTCTACTATACTCGCATACTTCACGAATCTAAATAAACAGCTTTTATGAAAATCTCATTCACAACTGCGTATGCGAGTGTTTCAATGTGTGATCCAACGGAAATTAAATAATGTACAGGGTGTCCCCAAAATCGTGGCACAACAAGTCGAGTGGTGATTGTGCGTGCGAAAGTAAGTCGAACAAAAAGAATAACGTCTTTTAATTTAAGTTCATTTAACTTTTTATTTCGTTTCCTTGATGCGATAAAAAGTTTCAAGATGTGAACTCCCATTGTATTGTAATAAATTGTATTGCAAGGACAATAACAAGGTCGAAGAATTAAAAGCAAACATTGTTCCAAAAATGTGCTATGCTTTAGACCAACGCAACGAGAGGAATTAAAGGGAAGTGAAGTCCTGTACATTTGTTCCCTTTTTTCCCTATTTCTCATAACGCAAGCATTAAAAACTTCATTTTTGTTAACATGTTGATTGCCATGATGATCATCAATGATTCAAGTTACTCAATTTTTTTTGAGATATGATAAATTTCACGGACTAAAAAGTTGTCAACAATGCAAATAATTTAAAAATAACACTGACAGAAAAATACAATATATTATATATATAATATTTTAATATTTAATATAAAAATGAGATATTATAGTATAGCATATTTCAATCTATCGCAGGGCAAAATATACAAAATTCGCGTGGCAGTAAACGTATTATCGAGTAAAGTTATGCTTGGAATAGAAATTGAGGAGAATTAGATACGAGGAGAGGTATTTCGTAGATTGACGTAGATAATAGAAGATAGTTATGTGAAAGTGTAGAAGCTAAGTTAAATTGAAGTTTAATTAAATTAGATGCAACTTTAAATTTCGACGAGGTTCATTGAGTTATGCCGGTTTAATTAAATTATGTCACGTCAGTGCTGCGAGAAACGGAGTTTCACTTTAATGGGTTTAAAATCAAAATGTTAGATTCTTCATATTTTATACTAGGATAGATCGTTATGCTATTTGTCATAACTCCTTACTCAACTTTTGATTAGAAGCGACAAGAAGGCAACTTGATTCAGATCACTTGACTGAACTTAACAATTTTCATGCTGCTTTATACAGCGGTAAGTGTATCTACTGATTTTCCTTTCGAGTTTTAGAATTCTAAAATAGAAAATGAAATATAATATAATAATATAACATAATAATTATTAATTCGAAGGATTTCATATTTGATAAAAAAAAATCAATATCATTGGAAGCCATATACATAGCAATCTTATTAAGAAAATATATAATAAGTAGCTTCTCTTTTATTAAGCACTTTTTAGAAACCAAAGGGTAATCGATTTTTTGTAATCTTCTTAAATTGGATTTAGCATGTAAAACTAATGTTCAACTTTTATTTTTCCAATGAATTGTTTGCAGTAAAGTCTAAATTTTTCCCACAAACATAAAACCAAAGGTAATAAATAACGCGATTTTAACGTGATCAAATTTCAATTAATAATCGTCAAACAGAGGTCTAAAATACGTTCGGAGTTGAAACGTTCTGAATGATTAGACACAGGTCGGGAATCCGGAACCGCGAAATGTTTACAGACGCGGGTGTGCAACGACCCACGTGGCATCAAATGCGAGTGTGAAACCGGTAATTAAATCGAAAGAATTTAAACGAACGTCCGCGTCGTGTCAACGTTACTCGTAATTAGTATTTTAATTGCCAGGCGCACGTGGACTGTGTTTACGAGCAAAAACTGTCGCTGTTCTATCCAATTATTCGTGATGGTACATATTGCCCTCGATAATTATAGGTCTCCAGCTTAAGTAAACGAAAAGATTTACGTTAACGCGTTAATGACGATTCGATATGTTCAAATATTTTATTAAATACAAGATTGGATTTTATTTTTAGTAAATTCAGTATCTATCACAAGAGTGAAATCCATGTTTTATTTATTACCCTAGTAACCAAAGAACCCCGTTATGACCAAAGAATCTTTTAAAAACGTTTATTTAATTTAAATATTTATTTATCATAACCGATTATATTTATTGTTGAATGATGCTCTATTCTAGTACAATATCGATTTAAAGAGAGATTATTCTAAACTCATTTAATTCAAACCTTTTACTTACATATTTATACAAATATAATATAATATTATATATATATTTATATTCATATATTCATATATTCATTATAATTAACATTTAAGGTCGCACCAACTAGGCTGTTCACGTATGCGCTGTAGGGCTACGGAAATAATTTGCGAACGTATCATCTCGCGCAATTAGCGACTGATAACCGGAGGCAACGGTTTATCACAGCAATGATAACAGACAACTCTCGTGCACGACAACGAACTCCTTCGCTTTGCTGTTTTTCGCGCGAATGACACGACGTGATCACCAAAGTGATGAGTTAATTGTTTCAATCGGTGTGTACGATATCTTTATTCTACTTGCTAGTCGAAGAAGAAGCGGAGGGAAACAGCCAAGGAACAAATGGCCGCCTACTCGCAATTAAAAATCGCTAATGAGACGTATGCAAATACCGGAGGCTCGTTAAAACTTCCCTTTTCTTTGTCCCTTTTCTCACCAGCACCAGCTGCTTCCTCCTAGTACTCGAGTATCCAAACGAATAGTTCTACGATCGGACATTCTTTCCCTTCAATTTCAGCAATTAGCGACGAGTAACTGCTGGAAAAGATTTTCCAACGATGGTTTCTCTTTTGTGGTATGGAGAAGTTAAAATTTGATGAAAGAGCGGAGGTACAATATATTGAGTAGGTTTTAGTTGTGGGAGTAAGTGGATTGGTCATGGTTTGAGGGTGTTTGGTGGTATATCGGGTCAAGTTGGAAATAATTTAACTCTGTGGAGGTCATTGCTATAGTAACACATGCGAGGATATGCATACTGCATACGTATGCGAGGATATGTGTACATTTATTTTCCATTAAAGCTTTCCAATAAATTTTTTTTCTGATTATATATTTTTATAATTTTTTGTAACTGAAAGTATTGTTAAACCATACGATATTCATTATATCTAGATCTAATTGACTAGTATTATAAATTAAGTGAACGTACTATATAAAAAATACAGAATATTTACAATATATTTTACTAATTTTATAGTTACTTACTTACATTAAAATTGTCGTAGACGATAATTTGGAGAAGATAATCATATGTTTATACCACTCACCTGTAACAAAAAAAAATTATCTTAATTATTTTCCCACAGATATTACAGATATATTTAGTCTATCGATTTTTGCCTTTTACAAAGCTTGAATTTCAAAATGGCAATACTAAGTATTAAATATAAGATGGTTTCTCACGTTCATTATTATAAGACGTTTATTAGCACCAGTTACTGTTCTCGAGCAAAGTATGCAGAAAATGTAACAACAAATGGAAACCTAATCAAAATCCCACAAAATCGTCTTTAACAAAACTTATCAACACTCGATTCATTCCATTTGCCCTCGGTTAGTCTATTTCCACAGAATCGGCAGGAGATTTCCTGCGACATCTGTGCTCCAAAAAGAAGGGAGCCGACTTAAGAATCTTTCTATCGAAAAAGATGAACGGACGAATACGAGAAAAGAAAACAGAGCGAGAACGTGGGAGGACCGAGAATGAAGTCGATCCCATCGAAATGTAAATTCACTTCGCGTTGCCGGGCCATTACTTAAAGAACATACGGCCAGGAATTCCGTTTCGAGAGAAATGGACGAAAGAAATTAGATAGTCCTCGGAGAATCCCATTACACCGAGCGTTCGCCGCGAAATAACATTCCACGGTATGCAGCTCGCGAAATGCAAAGGATGTTCCATCGATTGCCTTCGATTTCTATCCGTATCGATGTTCTTCTCTTTCTTTACATCGAGTCTTCTCTTTGTTTAGGGACTTCCGGAAAATTTGCTGCAACTTCACGAACATGAGAAATATTCTGTCTTTTGTTATCGGGTGGTGATCGTGGGATTATTCGAGAAATTGAAAATGTTTAGTCGAGGTGATAGCATCGAATCTTTTGCTTTTTTTTTCTCTTTTATAGAATTCTCCCAATTTGCAGGAAATGTTCGAAAGAATTTTGTATATAGTTTAGAGCCTTTTTTAAAATGGATCACTCTTTTACAAACGTAAGGATAAATGAAAAAGATAGTTAAATTAATTATAAGTATTAATGTATAACGTATTGCGATATCATATGACAATTTTATATAATAGATATAATATAATAAAATAAAATAATTGTAACATAATATGTTATTACTAATTGTAATTGGGATGTATATGAGACATGAGATGTATGCAAGACGTTTATTTGAGCAATTTCCTTATAAATGTGTTGTGCAGGTGCAAAAAGAGAAAACGTTTATTTGATCTATTAAGAAAATATTAAATTTTATAGAAAAAACGTGCCATTGAAAGTTCATCTTTTCTAATTTTTAAAGAAATAAGAAAAAAAATGTTAAGTAAGGGAAATGAAAAGTAGTAATATTATTTGATCAATTTCATTATAAATCAATTAATGCGAAAAAATGTTCATTAATGTAGGGGCGTAATTATACATTTCTATTTGCTTTCGTTGCAGCAGTAATCATTCATATATATCAATTTGATACACTTGATATTCAATATCCAATTAATTCAAATTTAATAATGATCAATTTGATGAAATATCTGTAATTGCCAAAATACAACACGCAATATCAATAACCGAATTTGGAATGTTTAATTTATCTAATGCTCGAAGAGAACCTTGAAACTACATACCACACTTTATGATGTGCTTATGTTTCAAGCTTCCAGAATCTAGACAGATATATATTCCCTCGCGTGTACCTCCATTTTCCTTTCTACCTAATTTTCTTCAACATCACCGTGCAATGTAACAGGGACCTTCTTAATTAATTAATTAATTCATCAAGCTACAAGTATCGAACGTTGAAAATTCAGTCAGAAGACAGAGACTGTGGTACCAGTCTCCAAAGGGAAACTTAGTAAACGACCCTATCGTACCTTCCGCCTAATAACGTAACGATGGCTAACGTAACAATTCGCTGGCTTGACAAGAAGAAAAAGGGTCTATGATAAGAGAAACAGGGTTCAGACGGTCGTTCAATGTGGTCCCAAGGACGAGGGATCCTGGCAATGCGTTATCTTACCCTGAGACGTCGGTCCAGCGCACCAGAAGATCGTTTAGATAACGATCGAGAGGTCCGGCAGGAAACGAAGAGGAAGAAGAGGGTCTGAGGACAAAAAGATGAGCAACTCGACGTAACTGGGCGGACACTCGATCTACCAGATGTCCATTCTTGTTAAAAATCTTTGCTTGGTATAACTGAAGTCCGTATGAATTCCAAGATCACACGACTTTTGTCGCTATATATAAATTATTCGCATTACTATTTTTAGTCTACTTAGACCTATCTAATAATATTTCAAACAACATAAAATATTATCCCTTCGGTATTTTGAACGACTGTTAAATTTCAACGCTGTGAAACAACGCGTGGAAGATGCTGGTGATTATTTCGAAATTATTAATCACGTACTCGTTTCAATTCGAATAAACCTCACGTCTCAAATTTCGTTATACGTAAAGTAATTATGTATTAATATTGACTTCCAGTGAAAAGTTGAAAGCACAGTGACCCATGAAAATATTCAATCGTTTATCTCCAGAATTTTTGCGAACTGTATACTTCTCGTAAATATTATTTACTTCTATATGTATATCTTCAGATCCGTTTCAAAGTTTAGTAATATAAATCAATAGAATATAATCACCAATACCATCATTCATTAACCTACTCGTCTACTATTAAGTTGTCGGAAAAGTGTCTTCCTTTTACAGACCCGTCTTTTACAACGATGCATCTTTATACTAACATGAAACCTAATCTGTCGAACGTGATCTTTACTTTAATAGAACAAAATCATACGTAATTCGATAAAATAATATAAAACGGAAAATGTTGTGCATCCATTATTTCCTTATAAAACGAAAGAAACTTCTCGGACGACCTAATACATCTCCCAAATTTATTAATTCTCTCTTAACACTCTTTACTCCTAAAATGTCCTACAGAAATGATTCGGACTAAAAATATAATGCACAATGTATTTAAACTCCTGAAACATGTTTAAATCTGTTATTTATAATACCTATGTTTGTCTATATCTTTATGTAATGATAATAATAGTTTATTTTTAGCTATTAAAAGCAACTCTCAACCACTTAGCCTTAATTCTCGATACATATATTTACACACTGATCTTACCTAACTATTCACGCAATTATAACTATTTAACTCTTCATTTTTGTGTAAATTAACGTGGTTGTTAATTAATGACTGTACTGTGTTGGTACAGAGAAATTTAACTTCAAAAGAAAAATCTTCAAAATTACCTAAAGCTACAATATTAATTCGTTTGTCAAACAAGGCATCCAGCTGCAAGCTAAATAAGCACAAAGAACGGAAGTAGGAAAGAACGGAAGTGGCAAAGAACGTTACACACGACTTTACTAAGGCCAAACAATCGGCTGGCCAATGGAATGTAATCCCCGGTCGGGCTGTAGCAGCACGAAACCCTTTCGGGATCCTGTCCGCCCCCTCGCGAGATCGATGCGCTCGGATCCTGTTCTCTCTTCCGGTCGCGTCCAAAGCAGCACAGGGGTTGTCTTTGCGTTAACTCGACGCGCAGTAAACATCGATGTCCTACGGAATTGTTGTCTGAAGCTGTTTCCATGGGAAACTATCCCCGCCATCGCGGGGTTGGTTGGCCGTCTACATTTGCGGTTTGCGGCCACAGAATGGTTGGGACAGTTTTATCGTTATTGCAGCCTGCCGTCCCTGGAACATGGAGCGTTTCCTCCGAACGATGGTGTCAGCTGAATATGGATGATAACGGAACGATTCTTTCGGCGAACAACGATTTACAGGCTGTTCGATTGGAAAGCTTACTTGGAAACTTGGTACGAACAAAGGGAGGATGAAATAACGGCAGGTAGGAAGTGTAATGTCTTTGTCGCGTTTGGCGAGCGATCAAGATTTCTGTAGATTTCGAGATATATATTTCAGAATGTAATGAAGAGAGTGAAAAGTGGCCCACGAAAGTATTCGGAGACTTATCACGGACTTCCTTTATGAATATATTATACGAAACATTTTGAAATTTCGTTAACACTGTAATAACCATGACGATTAAAGAAGTTGGAATTACTATAAAAAATTACGAATTTTTCATTTATCACTCTGATATTAATACTAAAAACTACTTCAAAGGTACATTCGTTCAACGTAATCTTATTTTAATACGCTTCTTCGAACAAACGAAATATTCGATCGTGTAATCTAATCCATAAAAGGAGATAAATAGCGAAGGAAAGAAGAGAAGGGAGGGAAGAATTTAAACGATTTCAATAATCCTTGGTTTGAGTAAACTTCGTTCATCGATGTTCCATTTTTTCCAACCATGAAAATCACAGTTTATTATCACGCTGTCGGGAGACTTGACGATTCCTGTGAAATATTCATCGACACAGGTCGATAAATCCGCCCTCGGCGCAACAGGTTAAACGCAGAAGCTTCTACTCGCTTACACTTACCCTCTTTCCAGATCAACGTAGGTATAAATAATTAACTGTAGGCCGAAAATCAACGTTGGATCGTATAAAATGAAGACTAAAGTTCAGATAACGCGCTAACTGCGACAGTAGCCATCGGTGAACCATGTTGTTAAGTGTTTTCGGGTGTTTAAGATAAGTTAAATTTCACGAACAAAAGATTGTTAACGATGTGAATTTATTATAACTTACACCTAAAACAATTAACAGGTCAGTGCTCAAATACAGAAATCAGCTTGTGCTCACGCATCAGCATCACCAGCCATAAGCTCCAAACAAATTATACTTAAAACTAACTTTAATATCAATCAAAAATACCAATTTTAGAAAAATTCATTCTTCAAATTCCCAGTTCACTCGCCGCTCGGAAAACGTAAAACCAAAAAAAAAAAGAGACGGGAAACTCAAAAACCTCCACCTATTCTCTTCGAATGTAAGGTAAAAGTTCCTTCTCGAACAAAATACATCCTCGAGGGAGGGAGAACCGTGGACTACGGTTAAAAAACGATCTTCGTAAATCTCCCTGCAGAGTTCCGTGTGCTCGGATCTCTATTCTCGAAAGATAAAGTCAATACGATAAAAGGAACGAAGTACACGAGCGTAGAAAACGTCACGAAGAATGCCGATAAACCGTCATTGCCGGTGTCTGCTATTGTTCTTGATCGGATCCAAGTTTCCTAGCTTCCACGTTTTCAGCGCTGTTGATCCACGTCCTTTTCCTCGGGAGACCAAAGCTGGAAAACGAGCGAGAAACCAGAGAGCAAAGCAGCTTCGTATGTCGCGTCGATTCGTCGCGTCGATTCGTCGCGACGTCCATGGAAATTCGAACGAGATTTCGAGCGGAAAGGTGTACGTTATTTCCTTGCCGATCAGCCTTCGAATTGGTACAAATTTCCGGCACGGTTATTGGATTCAACTGCTTTCGGATTATCCTGCAGGACTTTTGAGAAATTTTTTAAAAGATACCACGGCATCGGGGAGTTTTAGGAAAATGATGCTATGGAGAGTTGCTGATGTTTAAGAATTGGAGAGGTAATAAGTAGATTGCGAATTTTGATCGATTTATAGGAAATTTAAAATCACCAAATATTCAAAGTATGGTGTTTGCTGTAATATTTAGCGAATGAAATAAATTTCCATTAATTTCTATTTGGTTAATTATATTTAAATCCCTAGCATTGGCTTTTATGTTCACGATGTTGAAGAATAGAATTGCGTAATGTAAATTGGCTGAAGAATTGCGAGTAAAATAAAAAGTAAATTTTTGAGAAGTTTTTCTATAGAATATAGTTTGGTACTGTTCCTTTTTGGAATTGGAATTGGACGGAATTTAAAAGAACACGAGATGCTTGAGAATTATTAAAAATTTCGGTTTTGTGTATATTCATAAATTATATACGAATTATTAAAGATCAGATGCATATCGTAGAAATTCGTAGTACTTCGATCTAGAAGTTTCTGTGCTAATATCAAAACTTAAGGCGAACATCTTGTAGGATTTCTTAGAATGTTTGACTTAAGCGCATCTAGAGTTTGAATTTATTTGAGTTGTAATTGAAGTTCCTCTGAATCAAAGGAGGTTGAAAAATTCTTTGATCATAAGATGTTGATGTTATTCAACGTGATTAAACATGATCCGTTTAAATTATTCTAATTTCGAAAGCGTGAGTAAAAAATACAATTTTATCGCGAGAAGAAAAATAAACAGAGAGATGCTTCTCCCTCTCCTTCTTCTTCAGTAAAATAATCTGAACTCTTTGGTAGTGTGAAAGATCAAAATAACTTTTTGTTTGAAATAACATGTTTAACAAGGCTTAAATAATAAAAAAAATAATTATTAATAGATGAACGAAATAGTGAAATTGTATACAAATAATTCGCAATACAATAAATTACAACTATATATTTCGCAGAGATGATAAAAGTATTACAAATTTAATAATAATTTAAATTTAATTTAAAAAAATTAAAATGGCTATTCATATTGTATGCTAATTTTTCATTAAATATATATGTTTTTAATAAATACTCAAGTGATCTCTTTCGTCCGAAACATCCTGTATAGTTATTAAACTTAGTCTAATCACCGTGTGGAATTCAAGAAGGTATCGACGTTCCTCCGGGAACTGCATGGAGGATCCTGTTCCCGGAAACAACACGGCCGATCGAGCTGTTTACGGCGGATGTCATCCGGTTGCGAAAAAGCAACACAGATAACGCGCCGTCGTCAGCGTTCCGCGAACGTTTAACGCGTCGCATTGCGTCGTGGGGCCACCCGCGGCGATCTACGACGCGATCCAGAGTTAATTTGTCGCTTGATCGCCGATTCGTGGCACCCGCGGGATTTCACGGGACGCGAAATTCGCCGACCTTCGATACTCCATAAGGCCCGACGCGGTTAATGAAGCACCATGCGTATCCCTACCCGCCCCCTTCCAATACTTCAAATACGATCGAGTCTAGTCGCTGCCAATATCACGATGATTAATTTGGCCGAATTTTACATTTTTATTCTATCAGGAAATTTACAAGAATCATACTTGACAATGCGATAATCTAAATGATTTGAATGATGGTTGAAATTAATGATGGTTAATTGGTAATGAAGCGAAGTGTTAGGTTCTTTAGATTTAAAAATTTCACGATGACATATTTCGTGATTTTTCTATGAAAATGTCACTTTTCAGGTTTGCTCCGAAGAAAAGAAACCTCTTCGGAAAGTACGAACTATGGAAACACCATAAAAACTATAGCCGATACCCAAAGCGTAAAACCCATTCCGTTGAAATTTTTCCATAATCATCGGCCGAGAATCGTCTTCCACCCTATTCCAATTAAAAGATCTCAATTTATCCGATCCAATCAGAGGTCCTTCTTACGAAGACAATTGGAAAAGAGTTTGCCCGTGGAGTGGGAATAGTTCCATTCAGCGGGAACACGCGTCACCCCTATAAACCACCCCCAAGGGAGGCGGAGGAGACACGGTTATACGCCGTTCGATTGCCGCAATTGCACGGACGGTCGTTTCTTCGTTCGCGACCGTTTGCACGGTGCCAGTAATTCGATATTTCCGTTAGTTTCGTAATCCTAGATTTTCCGAGCCATCTGCCACCCCCGGTAGCAGCGAGGTCAATTCGACAGAGGGTGTGTGAGTTAATTTTCGCGAACCCCTGGCCACTTGCGCTTTCCTATTTCTCCAGCAATTACTGTACGAACGTAATCGTACGTAGAAGTTAGGGGAGAAAGATCGTCAGAGTTGGTTTCTTTTGTGAAAAAGCAAAGACAGGAGGGTTGGCGTTGGCCGTTAACGTGGCCGTCTTGTGTAACCTTCAGGTTTGGATCGATAACATAAACTGTAAAATTGGCGATAGAACCGTATTTCCAAATACTTTGTTTGTACTGAAATTCATTGATTCACAAGGTGCGTGCTTTGTGAAAGTTCGAGGTGTCGACTTAAGTCCAATTTCGAAACTATCTGGTTTGTTAAAATTATTAAATTAATTCAGCATATTTGACTCATTGTTTAATTCTACCTACACATTATTATACTGCTATACACATTATTTAAAAAATCTATAACATTCTCGTGCATCGAATTAAAAAACATTACGGGATTGTTTGTTTTAAAATCAAGTTAATTTAAATCTGGAATTTAATGTTACTTCCTCAACTGCACTCGAAATGTTGCAATAATCGCAATTAGGGAGCGTTTCATACGGATTTACGGGAAAAATTCTCCTCGCATTATGAGCTCTGTTTCACTAGAGTGGAGACATATACTCGAGAATTTCTGTCCTTGAAGAGCGCCGTGAACGAGCCACGGTTGCTGACGCGCAGATCGAGAAGTATAAATCAGGATCTAGGCGAAGTACCAAGGACGCGGGACTTGGAAATCTTCTTAGAGCAATTTGTAATACAAACGAGTCGAGCGGCCGAATAAAAGGTTCGCTTATGAAACGTGACGAAGGAAAATGCTTGCCCGCTTCCAGTTACGACAAAAACGATCAACATCTCAGAAAGCGAAAAGAAATATAAATTATTTGAGAAATAGGTTGACGAAGAAGGTTAACTCGTCGTGGTACAGATTTATGGAAGAAGATGTAGCTTGGTGTAGCTTAATATCACTACGAAAATTAATCGGCCGTTTAGATTCCTTTTTTGTGTGACGAGAATATTTTTGCATACCATAGATATTAATGTGTGTAATAAAATTATAAGGCGTTGCGGAGAGTTAGAGAAAATAACAAAGAAAACAAAATAACAGGAAACAGTAAAGAACAGTAAAACATTGTAAATATTGCAAAATTGTTTGGGATTATATAAAATGCTAAAAAGATGGAAATAAATTTTGGAAAATCACAGAGAACCGTAAAATATTGCAAAAATCGAGGAGAAGTGAAGAAGAGAGGAGAAAATTGCTAGAAATCACGAAAAAGACAGAAGACTCTGGCCAGACACAAACTGTCTGTAGGTGTTTGGTCGAGCGAGGCACGACGTAGTCGGTCGCCCACGTCGTTTTCGGAGTTCCTGGAGCTGGGTGACAAGGGCCGACAGGATTTAGGATCACCAAGATCCCGAGGCACGTGTAATCCGAACCGGTGCATCGAGTCACGCGATGTAATCGCAGCGTTCTTGGAGCATGCGAATTGAATAAGACTTCGCTGCGTCTACCCGTCGAGACTTGGGACCTGACCTGCCGTGACTAGATATTACACCGGTGATTTATCGTCCCTGTCGTGGTAACGTTTAGTTTCCCTTCGTTTTTCTATCCATTCTGCTGCTTCTTTCGTGTCGTCATTTTTATTGTTCCTGTTATTTCTGAAAATATCTGGGAATAAATGAACAGTTAAGTTTCAAACAAAGAGAATAGGTTTAAAGAAGTGGCAGCTATTCTTTATAGTAGTATTAGCAGTGGTAGTAGCAGTAATTATTTATTAATGTCTATTAATAAATGGTACATGCAATATCTATTCGTAAGAAATACTACTTTATTTCTGTCATAAATAATTTATCAATTCGTTTGTTCTTGCTTCTTTCGTGTCATCATTTTTATTGTTCCTGTTGTTTCTGAAAATATCTGGGAATAAATGAATAGTTAAGTTTCAAACAAAGAGAATAGGTTTAAAGAAGTGGCAGCTATTCTTTATAGTAATATTAGCAGTAGTAGTAGTAGTAGTAATTATTTATTAATGTTTATTAAGTGGTAGATGCAATATCTACTCGTAAGAAATACTACTTTATTTCTGTCATAAATAATTTATCAATTCGTTTGTTCCTGCTTCTGAGATCCATTAATACACTTGGCTACATTGGTTGTAAAACTTTTACAAATTTTGCTTCACTTAATATTTTGTATTGTAAGGTATATATGATACGAATGAAATAATAGATTTTTAATAAAATGACTAAAATATGAAACCAATGAAAGGCATTTAATTGCAAGTGTCCCAATGCATATTTATGGGTGATGCTGTATGTATGTAAATTATGGTATTTTAAGATCTACCGCTACAGGTATATACATACATATTTATTGAAGATTTTAGGTTTCTAAATAGCGACGGGACGATGTTTAATTTTTTAAAGGACATTCGGATTCGGACATTTATTAGAATATTTCAAACTTTGGTAATGCGTATATATGAATTTTTAACATTTGAAGTTTTTAAATATTTTAAAATTGTATTATGTTGATATAATAAAACTTTTCACATTTTGAATGCAGTCAGAATCTTTTTTCTCAGCTTATTGTTCATACATTCTATTAATATTGGAGATTTTCTATTTGAGATAAGAACTGCTTGGTTAAAGCGGAGAAATAAATTTAAAAGATTGTACATAGATAATACGTTTCGCTACAATAAGACCACCGCGTGTCCTTAATTTACATTTAAATAATGTTCCAGATTTCGTAAACTTAAATAATTAATTGCTTCTGTACATTTAATAATTCTACCTTATATTTGCACATCTTTTAAAAATCCAATATCGCTTTGAATAACGATTTCAAAAGGGTATATGAATTTATCAAAGATTAAACGGTATAATGAATAAACAATAGACATAAATTAAAAGGGGTTTCGGCCAGTGGAAATGAATTACTAAATTTATGGATGACGTTAACTGGCTACTTTATTGATCAATAAATTCAGTTAATGCGCGGTTCTTCGAGAATTCGCGAATCTCTTTATTCTATTTAGGAAAACTGCGGATTATCTTAGCGCAATTTATCTATTTTTTTATTATTTTATGCCCATAGAATAAATTTGAGTTGAGTACATAATAGCTTAAAATATTGTCCGATTTTTTCTCTTTCTCATTCGAATGAAATGTTGTAACATTAAAATCTCATTTTTAAGAAAGAAATTTTAACGAAATCACGTTAGTAGTCAATCAAGTGTCGTACTTCCATCTTGGAAAATTAACAGTTGCTGTAAGATTGATAGAGCATTTGTAAAACGCAATCTTCTCCATCGTTCCAAGCTTTTCGGCCTGTCGAGCCTCGGATTCCAGATCAAAGGAGTTCCTTGCTTCAATTCCTTTAATCGAGACGTGCGATCTGACGGGTCACGAAACGCGAGTTTTTACGTCGACTGCGACCATGTAAAACTCGAGCGCTACCTCTGTTTTAATCCTCGCGATTAAAATACGTACTATCTTTCAGTTTTCTTCGTGACAATTTTATAATTCGTACGACCGACTCTTCGAGGGTAACATGATCAGTCATTAGTTCAGAAAAATTATGTTCTTTATCAGAATTTATAATTTATCTTATACATATATTATAATATTATATTTATATATATTAAAATCTAAATTCATTCGGACAAAGCTTTTAAATAGAGTTTTTAATAATATCCGATAAAGTCATATATGTATAAATTTATTGAAAATTATATTTTTAACTCATCAGGTATTTTACATAATTTCGAGTACAATTTATTTATTAAAATAAAATAGTAGCAGAGTTCAGTAAATGTAACAAAATCCACGGCTAGAAGCGTGAGGAAAAATCATGCTGTTTCCTCAAATCGCGTTACGCTCTCTGCGTTCCTTTTGCCTCCTCTAATTTATTGTTCGTTGTGTGCATTAGCTGAAAGTTTCATTAACTCCTATGAATCCGGGCTGCATGTGCCAGGTAATTCCGCGCTCCCGGGCCATGCAATTTATTTTCCATACAATTTTCATGGGTCCTTAACGAGTTTTGTGCTCGCGACGTGAATCGCAATTTAATTTGCTCGCGATTATTACAATCAGTCTGCATTACCAAGAATATGCCACGAGCCTTTTGCAATACTTTATCGCAGATGAAAAATTAGTTCTCTGATGAATTTTTTATGACATTGGTTTTACATCACGAATTATACACGGTAGAAACATTTTTTTGGTAGAATATATAACGATTTATTGAGATAGAGCTTTCTATGCTTTCATGTTTTCAGAATATTAAACAGCTTGTCATTTTGGTAAAAATTTCTCACAGTGTCATCAAGAATTTGTTGCACTCTCCTTTTTTTTTTTAATTACCAAAGTAATGGAAATTTTTGTAGATTTTTATCAAAAGGATTTTTCCTTTTTTAATTAATTTCGAACGCCTTTCTTTTATAGGGACTGAATAAATTTTATCACGATTTTGAGAAACATATATACATTTTTTCATACAAAGATACGAATCATATATTTATATTACGCTATAAATTCATCTAAAGTAGTTGGAAAACAATTTTAATTATAGCTTGCTTTAATATGCAGTCCTTTAAATTATGGTGCTCTCATACAATATGTATTTTATACATAAATATACCCAGTATATATTCAGTATTGAATGTACTTTCAGTATAATGTACATTGAGTACTCTGTTATCACACGGATCTCAATTAGCTAATATTCTCTTCGGAGATATTAGAAATCAATCTGTGAAGAATCATTATCGTAAACTGAATAAACAATTCTAGGATAATTTATTGACTCTATTATGATGGTGTATAATTTAATAATATAATATAATGTATGGTGTATATTTAATAATATAATATAATGTTTTGTAAAATTGTACAAGCAACTTCACAGTATTAACTTGCACAGGCAACATTTGAAAATTAATGTCCTTACATGAAGCCAGTATTGTGCAAAACGAAAATAAGAATTAACCAACTAATTATTTATTATAATATAATATAATGTTTTGTAAAATTGTACAAGTAACTTCACAATATTAACTTGCACAGGCAACATTTGAAAATTAATGTCCTTACATGAAGCCAGTATTGTGCAAAACGAAAATGAGAATTAACCAACTAATTATATTCCAGCTCAGTAAAAACGAAAAAGTCTTTCAAAAATTACTGCAAAATTCTATTTGTAAAAATTTTACAATTCCGTTCGCTTTAAACGTTTTCAAATCCTCTCATATTTACATTATAGATCTGTACACTCTTCAATTCGATATGTCCTAAACAGCCTTGAATTTAATTCTATTAAATCCATTAGATTGAACTATTACAGATTTATTAGAGATCCGGAATTATTACAAATGTATACACGATGAAACGTTTAGACATACATTATACATGCTCTCGACCGAGTAAAACAAGAAACGATGAATTCCATTACACATATAAAACTATTTGCAGTCTGCCAAAAATTCCAAACTAAAGTTGAAACACTTTGCCTAAAACCTGAACAAACATTTGGATATACACAACTGATCCTCAGATCTACCCAAACAACAATCAACGAACTTCATTATAAAAACAATGCGACTGCGAGTTTCGAAATCTGTGAAACATAACATGCATTTAAAAAGAAACCACAATGTTCCAAAAATCTCAAACTGATACTAAAATTCTGTCTGAAATCTAAATAAACATTTAATTTTATTTAGACAGCTATTTAAACATATACCAGTCATTCAGTATTAAACTCGTCCAAACAATGACCACTAAATTTTATCATGAATATAACATTACTGCAAATTCTGAAACATAAATTCCTAAAAAAATCGCAGTCAGCCAAAATTTCCGAACTAAAGTTAAAACTTCCTGCTTGAAACCTGAACAAGCCTTCACAATTCAGATATCCAGCATGGATTCTGTCTGAAACCTAACCCAAACCCATCCGAACAATAGCCAACGAACTCCATTATGAACATAACCTCACTGCAGTTGCCTGGAATCCATGGAATACGCGACATTCGTCGACGAATCCATGGGGAATGGACGTTGGCCGTGAAATTCCCTAGGAGCCGGTGATCGTGACCGCTTGTCCGAAATTGCTGCGCTTGTGATCGACGGAATATGCATTCCACGCGGCAAAAAATTGCATCTTCCGTGCGAATGCGTATGCATATGCATACGTAGGCCGGATGGCACGCAGGAAACGCGGCATTGTGTGTCCACAGGCTTCGTTTCTCCACCTATTCTGCGGCAGCCAGCTTTTAATTAACTCGTTTTTGTTTGTCCGACCGCGCATGCTGGAATTCCCGAATCGGCGTGCACGCGAAATTGCATTTTTCTTCGTCGTCATTCTTCGAGCGCCAACCTGTCGCGGCTATCCCCGGGAAATTGCACGCGGAGAGCAACGGCATTTAATCGAGCGATTGAACGTGATTATGAGTCGATATATACTTGCAGGAATTTTTATTGCGCTATGGACAAGGTGACAAGGTAAGGTTATAAAACAGTTTCGCCAGCAAATTAAATTACGTGTAAGTGTTGAACGATCAACCACTTGTCCTTGATTCACAATTACGACCTAACAATAAAACGTCAATATAAATTCTTCGGCTAAATCAGAACGTATTTGTCACGTATTAGTGACTGACTGGTACGTCTGATACTAGACAAGTTGTTTAGAAGCGACATCTTGACATTTAAAAGATATTTCTTTAATTGTTATGTTGATTTGATTTAATAAATATTAGACTACATAGTTAATGTTATTAACATTTTTTAAGTATCTAGGATGATGGTGTGACCACATATTTAATTCTAGGTTAAAGGGAAAGATAATTTTGATGCGGAATTGGTTTACAGCATATTGAATTTTAAAACTACTCTTTTATAAGAGGCAGGAAATGTAGGTTATGATGTTTTTAACCTTTAGCTTTCATCTTTTGCCATGATTAAATATATTTAATCGTAGATATTAATGTAAATGTAATCACGAATAAATATTTGCATTAAGTAAGAAGTCTGAAATAATTACGCGTTGAATACAATTTCTATAAATACAAATAGTTATTTAGGTTTAGATTTAGACCCAATGTTTCTAAATAGATTCAATGAAAGCTTATATAGATCGCGAATTTAATTCGCGTGATCCTTCGAAGACGGATGCACCTAATAATAAACATACACACGATTCTTGCCAAGCAAATCTCGTTTGTTTAATTTTAAAGAATTTTGATGTTTCTTCGGTTGATAATAAATTTTAATTAAAGTGACAAGAAACATCAGAATTCTTCGGAATATTTCCTGGAAAAATAGATAAATTGATTTAGTTAAAGTATTGATTTCTAATATGTATTAAACATCTCTGTTATTAAAGAACAGGCATGCAATTATTTAATTTTCTATCTTTTCATTGCACTATTCTTATTGACACGCCTCTTTAGATGTGAATGCATTATGTAAAAACAGAATTGCATATATTTTACACATTCAAAATCGTGCACAGAAGTTCAATTCACTCCATGAAATCCAAGATCTTCAACAATTTCGTTTCATATTTGTGATTTTCCTGATTCTGATCAGGTTTTGATTGGTTTGCCATGTTTTGTTCCAACGTTTCGTGAACATTCCAGTGCACTTGCTCAGGATACACTTCAACATATTTTTTTCTTCGAAAAAAAATAATACTACGAAAATTACGAAAGAAGACTGATGTCTGTACGTCTTCCCTGAGAAAGTCAATTGAAGCGAAGAAGCGACGTTCACGAGACTTTGGAACGAAGCGCAACGTACTAAAAATGGGAGGAGTAACCACGAGTACCTCGCCTAATTATCATGAAACTTTAAAACCTAATACTTCGTTTCACTTTCGCTTTTCCGCTTTGACTTGTCCTCTACGCTCACTTTCCAAACACTTTCCCCAACACCCACACATAGCACATTCGAATCTCTATTTGTTCCTCTATCTCTTCGCCCCTGAGGAATCGGACTGCGCGGAGACCGGAATAATGAAGCTTTTCACGGTTCTACTATGCAGCACTTACTCGACGACAGCCCAATTTATAATAGACTGGAACAGTGGAACACGGTGTGGATTTAACTTGTAAATGTAGGCCACCTAGTGACATGTGGACCCGCGTCCGGATCACGACTGTCCGTTTCTCCTGAACGTCGTCCAAACTTTTCTTTTGGACCACCGGATGATTAACCCGCAGGCGAGGGATCGTGAATGATGGACGAAGCAGCTGCGTTCAGATTTGACATATTTATTCTTGAAACTTGTACATATATTTACGGTAATAGATCTGATTCGCGCCGTTGAAATTAGGAGTTGTTAGAAGCAGACGGCTTGAGTCAGTTCGAAAGTGTTTGCTAGGCGCCTTCGTTTTGAAGTTTGGTGATGCATATTTGGAAAATTTGTATGATTTAAAAGTGGTGAAGATTGGGAAATTGGCGAATGATTAAGGTAATTATCGCTTAGATCGAATGATTCTTATAGTGGCTTGTAAGCGAGATTTGTTAAGATTTATGCTAATTGTGAAATGAAATAAATACGTATTTTACGGTGAAAGATTTCCCAAATCTCTATTTTATATTTATTCAATGAAATGTGTCTTCCTTTATGCCAGGGATAAGTCATAGTTTGAAGATTCTGATAAACGAAGCATATTGATTATATTTATATATTGTTATATGTATCGATATAATGGAGAATATTGATAAAAAAATGTACAAGAAAATGTTTTTAATCTTACAAAATTGCATATCATATTGTCACACGTAACTTGCATTTGTTAGTAGGTTTCGGTACTAGGATTTAAGTACAACATCCTCAGTCATTATTTTCCATTCTTTCTGCCTTATATAACTAAAACTAAAATTCTTCCAAATATTAAATTACTCTTCTGAGAGATCATTTACTTTCTGAAAAGTGGAGTGCAATATATTTTGATTCGAATTTAACTCAAAAGTTATTTAAAATAACAGGAAGAAGTGCCAAAATAATCTCGAATCTACGTTAACACCTAGATCATAAACTCAGACAAACGATCTTTAATCCTCCATTAGTATCGTTAGGTTAGAGGCGATCACAATTATATTCACTTACTTCTAATCTTAATTTGTATTTTTCATCCATCTGATAATAAATAAAACCGATAATTTATATCGTGTAAGATATAAAATACAAAATAAAATAAAATTCTACATCCTAATTTAAGTTGTCATTAATAATCTAACAGCATCAATTGAAAATTGATTATAATTAATGTTCATCACGTGCGGACAATCTTTCAGCAAAATTCGATACGCAAGCAGAGGATTTTATGTCTTTAGCATATTACTCTTCTTTTGCATCACAACAATATATTGAAAATGTATTATGCGATACACAAGGTGAAAACATAAATTTACATATTTAAATTATTTTGATCAGTAATGAGAACATAATTTTGAGCCAAGTTGGAGGCCCGATATATACTATACATTTCCTTTTGCATTTTACTAACGCATTTTCTTTGATGGTTGGGCGTGAAACGCGCGTTACCCCTGTCCAATTTTCATTCATAGCCTCGATCAACATTCCCGCGTGATTGTAATCATTAGGAATTCTCCGCATCGCATGTTTATGGATCAACCCTGGCGGAGCATACGAGCAACGCATCAGAACGGACTTGTCCACACCGGTCATTCATAAGTTTATGGCGCGTGAAATGTGGCACAGGAATTTACATAGCGCGCTCACCGTTCCGCGTATCTTCTACCCGGAACTTAAATGCCGTAACCGCAACACCCTCCGTTGGCACATTGATCACTAGTTACAAACAATACCGTATAATTGTCACGGTGATCGTTGTTCGTCGAATTACACGGATTATTAGCCGATCCTTGAACACTCGAATGCGAAATCTGATCAACCGTTTTGCTTCCCGTGTGCAACAATAATATATTGTTAGAAATATTATGAAAGAAATAGGGGGAGGGAAAGTTGCATTAAAAAAAATTATTTCTTCTTGATATATCTCACGATAGTAAAATTTAAATTAAAAATGCATACACAGATTGCCGATCCTTTAACACTATACAAAAGAGAAATTTTCACGATTACGAAATCACACAAAGTCGTATCTTCCATTTAATTCCAACGTATTCATTTATTTTAAACTCTTGTAACTTACAAAATAATTATTAATTTTTACAGAGATAATGAAATTTAAATTGAAAGTTCAATTACACGTCGTTAACCCCTCCGACGTATTCAAAGAAGAAAAAGAAATCATTAAGAAATTAAAACTAGACCTGAACTAAAATCAACATGTTCAACCCTACACATTTCAGCCACAAAAAAAGAACACATTCATCACCTAGTTCTAACATGTCCAATTACTTCAGATTCCCCTAGCTCACGAAAGAATCAATATACAAACAACATCGATAAACAGCATTAACCAATCCAATTGCCTGAATGCATTCATTCTACCCATCATTATAACTACTTTCTCTTCTCCGCTAACTTTTTTACCTCCCCTTCACAGATCTAATACTTGTTACGGACGGTGGAAGTGAAATGCATAGTTAGGCCATAAAATCGATCAGAAGTTAAAGCATTTTTATAGACTAATTAAAGAAATGGGATCCAAAAAATTATCTGTTTCATTTACTAGATATTATGATAAATATTCTACTTTCAATATTTTGTTAAATATATTTTTGCACATGATATGCATTTTGTTCATCTTTAAATCTCCCATAAATGCATAAAAATCCGCAATCTGATTACAATTTAATTCAACAGAAATATATCGATGTAGACTATTAGTTACAAAAACATGAAAATACAGACAAATTGTAAATACCTTTGGAAAGCAGTAACTTATTGTACCTACATGAATCAGTTGGGATAAGATCTCGCATGTTGCTCAGACCGCACAGGGTTAACGATTTATCTGACAACCGCGTTATATCGTTTGCACTATTTGTAAGTATGTCTGAAGACCCTCGGAAGGCCGGTTAAGAAAACCGACCCACCGTGTGATCAGCAACATCGTCGCTTTCCTGTATTTTTCCAAACAGCTCGTGTGACGATCCAATAAGCGCATAGGATTTACACTGTCAGATTATTATAAAACATATTCTTTTGTGTTATACCATAATTTTGACAGAAATATAGCGATATAAATATTTATTAGGGGAATATAAAAATATGTATATTCCCATTATAGATATCTATGAGAAGCAGATAATTTGAATAATCAATTAGGATAAAATTTCGAACGCTGTTCAGGGCGCAAAGGGTTAACGTTTTATCTTGCTATATCGCTTGCACTAAGTATACTTGAAGACTCGTGGAAGGCCACTTAGGAAAACCGATCCATCGACCCCGTAACCGATCCACGACTGTGATCCAGCGATCCTCCACCTGGTAGGGCGGAACTCGCGTGCGTGTTAGCGGTAAGAAGCGTGCGGAAGAGAGCGAGAGACTCGCCTCGCGGCCGTTCCTCGTTTCTGGGGTAATTTTAGATCGGCAAGATAGCGTGGTACGCGTTACTAATACCTGTATGTGCGTACACATACATTACGATAGAAGGTGTGTGCGCGAGTGTGTTGGGTGTTGGAGAGAAGGGTACCGGAAAGAGAAAGAGAAAAACAGCAAATGGGGTGGGGAGGAATAACAGAACGTGGAGGGGTAAAAAAGGCGGCGGAGAAAATCGGGATACAGCAACGTTGAACCGTGTTTACGAAAGAGAAAACGAAACGAACGGAGAAGGGGCTAAAAATGGAAAAGGAGGGAAAATTAGTGATCCAAAGTGAGGAACAAGGCTAAGAATCGAAGCAGAAGATCAGGGTGATGATAGTGATGGGACTAAATTCGATTGCCACCGGGAGGACACCTCGTGACTATCGCCGAGACCTAGATTCGTGAGTTTAGAATGACTTGGAACGCGGTAGTTGGATGTTCTTGTGGTTCTCTTGTGGTGATTTAGTGATTGCATTTTTTTGGAGGTGAGGCGTTTTGTGGGTGTCTCAGTGGAGGGTTGGATTTCTTAATTCACCGGAAGCGAGAGATTTTTATCTGTTCCACGGTGTGATGATGTTATTATTTAGAAGATAATTGATCAAAGGAGATTTTTTCTATCTTTCACAGTGTAATAAAGTTACGAGCTACCTTGAATAAACAACTTGCGGATAGAAAATAATTAATAACCATCGTAAAAATTGGTTGTATTTCTGATATTAGATGCAATAAAATGCGTACTTTCAGCTGGTTGTAGTTAATAAACCTAGACAATGGACGGTTATACATTTACAATGTGTCAAGTGTGAATACAGAAAAATGGACAAGCATGAATTTGTAATATCGAAGTTAAAATGCACGTTACAACATTTATCAATTAAAATACAAGCTCTATTTTTTTACGGTATTAATAAAAATATGAATATATACGTATAAGCTATAAGGTTCATTGTTTATAGTACTATCATGACATTTTATTTGAGTCTGTCGAATGTACAAATGGATTAATCTTACTGCTATCTATAATCTTAGCGTTAAAACGATAAATACCTAATTATAAGGATATTTTTAACAAAAGAGAAGCAAAATTGTATAGAGCACAATTAAACAACTAATACAGAGACAGAAATGTGTTTTTTGGTTTCTGCAAGTTTAGGGTTGATACAATTTTAATGAAATGCAATACTTGCCCGAAGACTTTCAAACAGAAATATGTTTCAAAAACTCCAGCATTCTGATTTTTATGTCATTTATCGAGTATTGCGTTTTCTAAAGTGCCAATATCACAACTTTTGTTTCATTTGATGCTTTGCATCTGACAAAAATTTCCAAATCACGAAAACTCCACTTCAACCTCCGTGCAACCTTCTATTCTCGCCCGTGCCAAATGAAATCACCTCAAACCCATTACTACCAACAAAGACAGCGATAAATTAGCGCAAGACAAAGAAAGACCGTTAAACTGGTGCGAAAGAGAGGGAGTACTAAGAAGAACGTTCGAGAGGTGGTAGAGCCGAGCTTGGGAGCGAAACGGAGAGAGTGAGCGAACGAGCGAGAAAGAGAGAGAGGAACATAAAAAGAGCGAGAGAGAAGAGGCAAGAGGCCACGAGTCCGGGAGTGAGTGGTCTACTCGAACGCAGTTATGCCGACCGGCTCAAACCGGGTGCCGCCAAATCGAACCCCGGTTCGAATTCCGCACGGCCGTGGCCGCGAGAAGGAAACGCAAGGGAAACAGGAAGAGCAAGAAGAAACAGACGACGAAGACGGAAAAGGGGAAAAAAGACGAAGCAACGAGTTAGAAGAAGGTGGTCGAGAAAGGGTGGTGTGTCGGTGAGAGAGAAACAAGAGAAGTAAGGAACAGAGGGGCAAAAAGAGAGGTACGTCGCGTGAAGAAGCTTCCTGCCTTCCTGTGTACCGGTGTAGAAAAAACAAGGGTGGAAAAGGGAAGGGATGGCCGTGGGGGGAAAATAGGGAAGGGATAGGGACGCGTTCGACGATGGAGCGACGGGTCGAGAGATAAAAAAGCAAGCAAAAAGGCGAGCAAGAAGGTTGGATAGCGCGCTCCCGGTCGTTAGTGAGGTGCAAGTAAAAGAAGGATGAAAAAGGCATTGTTGCTTCGAGCTGGACCACTCTCGTGTTTTTTGCCTCTTCTCTTTCTTCTTCTATCGTTCGTTCCTTCTTTTTCTATCCTTGTCTTCTTTGTTTCTCCTCTCTCTTTCAATTCTTTTTCCTCTCTTCCATGTCTTTCTTTGCTGTTTTTGCTCCTTTAGCGCCTCCTTTTTTTTCGAGTCGAGTGAATGTGTGTCGCGTGTGACGCTCTCGTCTTGTCGCGTACCCCGAGGAGCTTGGCATTTTTTTCACGCGCTTTGGAACTCTAAACGCGGTTAAAGGGACTGTCGTGTCTTTTAAAAGAAAAAAAGAGGAACGAAGGTTCGTGGTTTTCTATTCTTTCTTTTTTCATCGTGCGATTTAAAAGAGCGTTTGTGTGAGGAAGGAGGTTCTTAGAAAGGAATTGGATATTAAAGCGAGGAACTGCTGGTACCTTTTCGAAGGTGGAAAGCGTGGAGTAGGTTGTACCTTCGGGGTCGTGGATATTTTCTGCGGCGATGATTCAGAGACGGCCGGCGATCATATGGCTCGTATTTACGACGCGGAACGATCGAGATTCGACAGCGGGAGATTGACAAGCGGGACAGAGGGGACGACAGTGAGTGCGATGGTGTGATTTTTAACACCCCTGTGAAACGTTCATTTTATTTCTTTTTTTGTTAGGTGATTAGATTATTTTTGGTCGAGTTTATGCTATATAGTGAATAGATGTGTTCAAAGCAAGTGAATGTCTGTTTAGGTATCACATATATTTCACAGTTATATATTCTATATTTTTATAATTTCTTATTGTCAATCCTTTGTCTGGATCTGAGAGGAGAAAGTTATAATTCAGAACAATTTTTTATTTTAATCTGATATGTAATAATTTGGTATTGGCATCGAGATGCATTAAAAAGGAATAATAATACGGTGACATACAGATATCAAAATGAATAGGCATATAGGTATATAACTTTCATAGTTGCATGATGTTACAGAGAATTAATTATCTCGGTTAAAAGATGTTTGAAAAAATTCATTAATTTATGGAAATAAGTATATTTCATAGATGTTTCCAAATCAATAAGATCTCGAAAGTATTTACTTAATTATTATTGAGAAAAATATGCGAAAGTCAAAATTATACTATATGTCGTAATTAATAGAATGTATACTTTTTCTCTATTTTTTTAACAAAAATTGTATC
Organism: Bombus terrestris; assembly: GCF_910591885.1. Taxonomy (NCBI): domain Eukaryota; kingdom Metazoa; phylum Arthropoda; class Insecta; order Hymenoptera; family Apidae; genus Bombus; species Bombus terrestris. Next base: position 7,940,067 of record NC_063276.1, read on the forward strand.
AATATTACAATTTACATTAATTTGTAATTTCTGATTTATTAATATATTTGTTCATTTGTATTCATTATTCTGATTTTCAATCTTTCTCTTTAAAAGGTTCTCTTTAATTCTTCGTTCAATAATACTTTTTAGTGAATCTATATTATTAAGAATAAATGTACTTTGCTTAAAAAATGTACATGTGTTTATTTAAATATTACTTTATAATATTTTAATTGTATTGATTATTAGTAAGGAATATTTGTATTAACTCATCATCGAAGAATATTTTACAAGAACCATGCAGTCACTGTACAGTATTAGCTTGCGCATATGAAATGCTTGATTTTTAACGAGTCATACTTTATTGAACCAGACGCTTCCTAAACCAGATGTTTTTATGCATATATACGGAAATTTAAAAATTTGAGTCATACATAAAACAGAAAATTCACTATTTTAAAGGAACTTTAATAATAATAAATAAAGAACATATAAAAGTTTATAAAAATTGTATACAACGAAATCAGATATATAGAACATATAATGAAGTTTAGTTTATCCTTATTGAACACGATCTTGACATGTATCTAAAAAAAAAAATACGACAATACTATAATTTATACTTAAAAAGATTTTTCTACACTTTTTTACTTATTGCTACATTTATTTCGTCTGCATTTCTACTTTTGGAATCGGTGATGATTTTTTACATTTTTGGAATAAAAAACAACATAATTTCGAAGAAGTTAGGAGGAATTATCGCGGCAATGGACAAAAATTCGCGACAAGAAAAATTTATTTCTGGACTGTCCGTGTGTCAGCTGTTCGACGATTGTCAGACATCGGTCGCTGAAAATTTTCACTGTTTTCTTTCCCGCCTATTAATACTCGCCTGTTTGGATTACGAATGGTGGTTTTAGGAATGCACATACATCTTCCCTTTCATTCACGAAGAATGTATCTTCGTTTGGGAATTTATTTTCACGGCGCGAGAACTCATCGTGTTTTGTATTTTTCGTTTACCATTCTCGTTTTTGACATTACTTTATTTCTTTCTTGTAAGATATGCAAAAAAAATCTTTGATTTGTTTTAAAGGCTTCACTACTTCGTTTTGAAATTTTTGACAGAGATACTGAAAAGATACCACGTTTAGACTACGGTTATTTATTAAATAAACTAACCTTCTCTTCTTTTCCAACAAACTATATGACGAATAAGTAAAATGGAACCATTTATGTAAATTTTAACGGGACGTTTGCAATTTTTATTTCGTATCATTTAAGGTATCAGAAAAATATTTTTATGAACCGATTGATTCTTTGATAATTTTTCAGTACAATATTCGAAGTTTTGAAAAATAAAACAGTGCACTTACTTCAGTTGCGAGATAAGAAATAAGTAAAATAATGGAACTGTTTGTTTTTAAATCATTGAAATGTGTATATATTGTTTGCAAAGAAGCTACAAGTTATCCTCTTATTATCATCCTATACATGTTAGAAATATCTATTCTACTCATATTTTCACATCGTGAGACAGAACTACTTCATAATCATAAGTACATACAACCGAGATAAATAAGCTAATCGAGTTTCTTCCCAATTACATCAAGAAACATTATAAAAAATTATTAGAATAATTCTATATAGCATTTTCTAGAATCTAGAATCTAGATGGTGCAGGTATCCTGTAAATATTTTCTTGTCAAATATACTCCTCTATTACAGATTATCTTAATAAACTAAGCTGCTCCTATCAAGCTTAATTTAAACTTCCTAAAAGGGAAAGACAAGTTAACTTGATACCTGGATTGCTAATCTCTTACAATCATTTCCATTTAAATTCTACTTAGCAAGATTCAATCACTTCACTTGTCCACATTATTAACCATTAGTGTATAATTGTTAGAATGCAGATCTCTATACAATTATACATCGTTAAATCATTATCATTAAATATTACAATAATAACTGTACTGTGGATATTTTATTTATTTCTGCATAGTTCGTGCAGCTTTGAATCAAGTTCAATTTTCCATAAATGCAGTAATATCTACAGTTTCATAGTTACTTATCGCTAAATTTCGTCCAAGAATACTGTAGAATCTGCCAAATAAAAATAAGGCACACGAGAGTATTAAACTTCTCTATAAACATAAACTATTCGAAAGTAACCGGTCGTCGTAAAATGAAGAAGAAAAGCCAAAGTTGCAATTCCAAGATGGAATCATCTACCATCCTTAACGTCAACCCATAAACCTCCCTTATCTCCTACACCCTAAGAACAATAGAAGATCATTCTCGAAAAGGAAGAAACCCACTAACAAACTGGACGCGTATTTGTCAACCGTCCCGAGACTGAACTACCATCAGGGGGATGATAACCGCGTCTCGAAGCGAAAAAATAGATTTTTTTTCAGTTAACCGCGTCACTGGCCTTTATTGCCACCCCTACTGCTCTTTTATTGCGTTGCAACGGCCTCGAAATGACTTTGCAGTTTCCGGCCAGTCGAAACACGACCCTTGAAATATAGAACGACGCGGGGGTGTGCGTTACCAGGGGCCTCATTTTTCTGGCGCAATTCCGTAGCCCTCCGGTTTTTCCGTTTGTTCCACCCGCTACCGGGAAATTTCATTTTCCTTGTCAGCCATGTGAACCAAGAGAGCGAATGACACGGGACGAAGGGGGTTGGATCTCGTTGGGGTAGTTCGACGTGTGTTTTTGACAAGGCTAATTGGAGAGGTCGGACGGAGGAAGGGGATGGAAATTCCGGTGGCAGTGAATGGGACGGACTTTGAGACAGTTTAACCGTTGTTCTCTTCTCGTTTCCCCCTTTTTCGTGCGGCGCGACGCGGTGCTAGCTTTTCGTTTATGTTTAGGAGTCTACTTTAGGAAATTGGGTTCCGAGTTTGGGTAAAATGTTTGGAAAGATGCCTTCAACGTGCTTTCTGGTTTGCATTTTCTCAAATTTTGAATAATAGAATTTTAAGGAAGGTTTCAAAAAAGTTGGACGATTAATGAGTATAAATAGTCACATAATATTTTTAGGAATGTAAATCGTATTTTTACAAGGATACATACATTCTTCCACTAATTAGACAAAGAATAGTAAATGTAACGTACTACACGTTATTTCTCTTAAAATACTATCTTCACTGTAAAACAACGTGAAAAATACCAATTACTAATTAAATCACAAATTTTCAAACACCGGAACTAATCAAATTTTTAAATTTTGTGCTTTTATTTCTAACACGTAAATTTGAAAATAATCCACGTTACTAAAACTTGAAAACAAACAAAATGTTTGACTATTTTGTGCCTTAGATATCGTGGTACAAATATGCGATCATTGACACGAAGATTTCCAAAATTTGGAGATGTAGAAAATTGAAAGTAAAATTCATGAACTTAAAAATTATTTCAAATGAAATAATTAATGATATAAACAGAAATTTGTGAACAAATTGTCAAAGAAAACAGCGTGTTAGATCTCAAAACACAGAATGATGAATTTCTGTAATTCTTCTCTTGTGTATCAGAAAACGAGATATAATTTATTACTTGGGATCTGACTGGGTGGTCGACGCTCGATCTTCAGGCATTCGAACGGCGCCGCGACGCTATTTCAGCGCGAACCTACAACTCGTCAAAAAAAAGAGACTCGTTTGTGGAGGATCGATCAAGTTTTCATCGTCATGCATTTAGTAGAAACGAGAGCGAACGTTGATCGCGAGTTTCTGATGAGAGCTTTATTACATTTTCTTCTTTACACGCTAAAACCATTTTTTTATATCCGTTGAAGAGCTTCTGACTGACAAAGTGAAACAAAATGTCGGTAAAGATAAACGTTCCATCAGATTCGAGAAGGTTACACTCTTAGAAAATAAGATTCCAGAGCGAAGATGATTTTTTCCATTAGATGAGATTTTAATTTATAGAATAAAATTTTTGCAGTGATATGCTAATATTATACAAAGTGTTAGAGAGATGAGTCTATAATTGTAAAGACTTATGATACTTGCCAACAGAAATAAGAAACTTAAGATCAAGTTTTTCGAATGAGGTGTTGTATTTTTACGTATTTATGAGCAAATTAAACACGTTTCGTGTCAAAATATAAAATACAAACAAAGAAATTAGTCTGCGAGAGATTTAACAGAAAATATTATATCGCTATAAAAGATTGCTATAAATTATTGCTAATATAGGTCAAGAATTATTGAAAGATACAAAATTTTATTTCCTATGCCCATGAAGTGTTTCGTTTGAAAACTTTTTGTTATAATTGAACTATAACACGTATTATAGGCGACTAAATTAAAAATTCCATACATATAGAGTTATTGTATACACCAAGATCCATGAATTGAAACAAATGACGTAAGGTATAGACAGATATGTCGTATTAAAGTAAGAAACACAAAGTATAAGTATGTACATGAACTTCTTTCGTTCTTTTCATGTTTAGAACCCACCTTTTAAATATCTACCACATATTTTGTAACACCTCGTATAAAATAATTCCAAACCTTTGTTAAGTAATCAAATGCTAAAAACCTTTAAAGTTCTAGGCTTTTATTTCATTCTAGGCTTCTCAATATCCTGTATATTTTAATATTACATGTATTGAGTAAAACGTTTGAATACTGTTTTCTGTTAATTAAGAATGAAAGCTGAAACTTCCACAAATTTTAAAGTAAAAGCATTCTATATATAAACCACAAATCAATATATATACTGTGTCTTACTTACGTACAATACAGTTTACAAAAATCGTCGGCATATTTAGACGAACATTTTCTCAAATTTCCGGTGACGAAGAAAATTATAAATAGATTTAACTGAAATTAAAAAAAAACTGAAACTCGAAACAAATACGAGCACATGCTGAAATCAATCTATAAAAAGCCTTACAAATAAGTATCAAATATATTCATCTAAAAACTTCTCATCATAAAAATTCAATTTCACGCCATTAACCCTGCGTTGTGGAAATAGAAAATTAATTCGCCGTCTATTTTTCCACGTCCATCAAAGTACAAACTTCCCAATTCCTTTCCTTTCACATTCTTACCAGTCGACCAAGTTGAATTTCCTCCTCGGAGCAACTTCTGACCGATAGGTCAAGAATCCTCCTACTCTCATTCCCAAACAGTCCATTGGGCCCATCAATTTCCTCAGTGACTCGTGAATCACGCGCATCCCCCAAAATACCATAGAATCGCCCTTCTTGCGCTTTGAAAAAATTCCACGGACCAGTTTACCCTCTCACGATGGAGTGCCCGATTTCACGTAGTTTCTTCATGGAGATAGGCTCAAGTAGGTCAGAAATATATTCGATGTCGGTCGCCTAAATTTTGAACTCTCTTTATTTTGAAAAAGAAGTAGTATCTACAAGTTCAAGTAGACTTGGACTTGAGAGAATCGAATTCTCTATGAGTATATACTTTGAGAACTGAAGAAAGTATTGCAAAATAGAATCAAATACAAGGTGTATCGAGATATATGCGTGTAAGCAGATTTTTAAGATCTACAATTGCTGGACTCGAATTTATAAGTATCGAACCTGATCCCATCGCTATTTCTTGAATTCGATAGCACGGCAAAGGGACAGAGAGTTTGATTCACGAGGCAAGTCGTGGCAAGGGGTATGAGTGTACGGTAACCTGCTTTCGAGGACAGAACGATAACCTAAGTTTAAATTGGAGGGTCGGCCACTTAAGATTCAGTTCCATAAACTGGAAAGTTCAGCCCCACTTTTCACGTGGGGCAAACGGGGGAGAGGAACCGTCGAGTCACCAGCGACGCTGCAATTAGACGAGTATTTTCGATCGAATTCAATTAGCCACGGCTCGAAATCGCGGGGACGAAGTTAGTTCGCCATGTCTGGCCGTCTCGCGGGTTCAAGTCGCGGGTGAAGCCGCGTCTCTCAAGGCCAGGCGCCGTGATTTATTTTATCGCGAGAGCGGAGCCATCGGATTTTCTCAATGGAGTTCCGGATCGTAGTTACGCTTCCTGTATAGCTTTTCGAGTTTCCGTTGCGGAAATTGTTCAGCACTGCTATATATATAACGATATTGTACGCAATATTCAAAAAGTTAACGCATTAGGTTGTCCGGAAAGTGTCTTTCTTTCGTAAACGTGTTTTTTACAACAGTGTACCTTCATACAAACGTGAAACCAAGTCTGTGAAATGTCGCGGTGTTTATCTCAACAGAACAAAATGGATCGTACGTAATTCGACAAAATAATATAAAAGAAAAAACGTTGTGCGTCTATTATTTCCTCATAAAACGAAAGGAACTTTTCGGACAACCTAATAAAATTGAAACGAGACACTATGCATATCGACGAGACCTTTTCGTATTTTATTCAACCTGAAGATGTTTTTAACGTGACGTACAATTGGCTCGAACATGATCGAAAGAACGTAGCAGAGTTAAACGAATTTCCGAGCCACCCTCGATCAAGTCAAATAACTGTCTCGAAAAACCACTTTACACATTCCATCTACTTTGATTCGTCACCGAACCCAACCGAACCATCTTGAACCTCTTCAAACCACCCTAAACCACCCTATTACCAATTCTTCCAGCCATTGAAAATTCCAGCTACCCTCCTTCGATATCCCCTAAAAATCGTGCGACCGGTCACGGGTTCGGGTTGCAGCATCGGCGGTGCGCAAAGTCGGGGGCAGCGAACCGCGATGAGGATCGAAAACGCTCGTGGAGGCAAAGTAGTATCCTGTGCGGCGAGCAAAGCCAGCTGGCGTTGCGCGACCGCATGTAAATCATCCGCAACAGGATCGGCCGGCCGAAACCACGTGTACGCGCACTTCTGCGCGCACTTACGCGGAACGACGCCGATGCACATGTTAACGTGACGCGGGTAAACGTCGGCAACACGTGTCGCGCGAGTAATCCATGGCTTGTCGTTACCTCGACCGTGTCGCGAGTGCACGCTTTCCGCATGTAGCCAACGCGACACTCACGATTCACTGGCTCGTATCTCTACGCGGAGATGATGATTTTTCGATATTCTGATGCAACGTTGACGATATTATAACGCAATGATTGAACGGAGAATTTTGAAGAACGTGCAAGAATTGCGGTGTCGCTGGATAGTTGCAGAGCAACTCGTGTACAACATAATCGTGATCCGCATTTTGCTCTTGCAATAAACGATTTTGTTATTACGCTGCCACTAGAAAATATGTGGACGCTTGTCTGTCTTTGGCAAAATGTAATTTAGTCACGAAGTTACAAGTAAAGGACCCAGAATGATTTTATCCTTTATTAGAGCCAACAGACGATATTATGATAGAATAAAACTTCATTTTACAGGTTAGTATAGTTAGCGTAATAAAGAAACCGACATTTGCATTTGAGGAATTCATCATTATCTGGTTGTCAAGCAATAGATAAGGTAAAGAAAATTCTTTCAAATTAACTGAGAGATTGTCATGATCAATTTGAAATCTGTTAACGCTTCGACGAATTTTTTTAAATAAACTATTCATATTTGATCGAACAAAGAGCTTTTATCGGTGCATTCGATATTCGAAATATGCATTTACATATTTTGAATACAAATTTAATAGAAAAAGGACAGTGTACGTTGAAGTTTCGGTTACCGTAGAAATATCGTTTGCGTTAAAGGAATATAATATTATAAATGAGATTTATATTAATCAATTTGATTCTAAAGGATTCCCAGAGATTTGAACTCTTCGAACTTTTAAATTCTTGAAATATTAGATCTTTTGAACATTTTGTATACTTTGAGTCTTCAAATTTATTGGATTCCTTACATTCACCTTGGATTCGTTGGATTATTTTGTTTCATTTAGTATCTTTATTTCCTGGAATTTCTTGAATTTCTTGTATTCAATGGATTCTGTGAATTCTCTGGATTTTTCGATCTTTCAATAAATTCTATATTTTGGATCTTACAATTTCTTATATTCCTTGGATTCTACAGATCTTTCGATTCCTTGGATTATTTTGATTCATTCAGCTTATTGAATTCCTCGAGATTCTCGAATTCTTTGGAAATTTAGAATGTTTCTTTTACACTTTTCATGAACAAAGAGCTACATATGCTAATTTTCGTGAATTTTTAATTTATCGAGCAACTGAACTACCATATTGGGATTCTAATAATAGACTGAACATTGAAAAAGTGGTCAAAATCGTAATGACCTTATTGAACTGAGGTAAAATTTCTAAGTCGTTTCGAACAAGGATGGTAGATGTTATGAAGAAACCTGAAGGAAACTGGGAAGCGAAGTATTTTCTAGAAAATGATGATCGTGCAATTTCATTCTGGCAGTTCATCTGCTTTACGTTCTCGACTCTATCGAACGTAACTCATGGTCATCGAAATGCGTATCGAAAATCACTACCGGAAATCATTAAATTGCGCCACCACCAGGTGGCCATAGCATGTTTTGCGTCTGTAAAACGCTCCTGGATCGAACTCGTGTCGAATATAATCGTGATCCAATTTTTGTTCTTACAATAAACACTTTTGTTACGTACATCGATTATCCGGCTATTTTGGAATTGAAAAAGAATATATTACAAATGGAATTAATAGTGTTATGCGATGTAATCGTTAGGAAAATTCCATTGTAAATTCGACATCGTAGTAAAAATCAAAATTAAGTAGAGTGTTGGTAGTTCTGCGTCTTGTTTAACGTAGCCAGTATTCCTGCAGTGTTCTGCGATTTTTCACTTGTGACTTCTTATTTACGAACCTAGCCGTGATTTATTACCCGGTCGGGTTAACAAACTATCTAATTTTAAAATAGATGAAAATTTGAACTTTCAATTGGAATTACAAAGATCACAATTAGATTTTGCATTTTTACAAAATGGCTAATCGTTTATTCGAAATTGAGCTTGTTTAAAATTCAAACTAATTAGTAGAATTTTTACTATTAGAGGAACATTATTCGTTAAATTTGAAAAAGTTGTTATAATTTATAATAATTTAAAAGACACTACGATTTCAAAGAATTAAATTAATTAAAGAGAATTATTCAATTTAAACAACTAAACTAAATAAATATTATTTCAAATGAAGTAAAAAAGAAAAAAAAAAGATAAAGTATATCCTTTACTAATTTGAAAAGAATATTTAAAAAACGCTCATCACCTTGGAGGACTAATATTTTTTAATGCCATATAAGGTCATTTTAGAAACATTAATTATTTAGATAAAACTAAACTACACATCTTGAATAACAAAATCCTTGAATCCAAAATCCAAAAATTAAAATAATTCTTTATAAATTTCGAGTTTTGTCAAAAATTTATATGTACAACTCCCGACTAAATTCATCAACGCGTTTATGAAAAATATTTACGAAGTTTGCGAACAACGCAAGAAAGGACACTCCTCTTCGTTAATCCTTCTCCGTCTTCTTGAAGGAACCTCGCCCGTTGCTTTGATGAGTGTCACGCAAACGCACCTCGGCGCCTTAACGAGGTCTAAGTTTTTGCCCGACAGCGTGACAACTTTCCGAATCGAGTTGCCTGCGATTCGCTCCCGCTATTAAAATGCATCCGCGTTCAAATGAACGTGATTACGGCCACGAATATTTCGTCGGAAAAGCCGTGAAACCGTGGAACTTCGTTTCCACCCCCGCAAACTTTCCCAAGTGGAATAGGGAAAAAATATAGAAGGAAAAATGAAGAAGGTAGTTTCAAACTTCCGTTGATTGTCATTTGAAAATTTTGCCGTCTCTTTTCCCCGTAATGGACGCGCTGCTTCGTTTGATACGATATTCATTTTACGATTCGGTATTAACTGACTGCAATGTAGCGACGAAGAAAAATATTGATACAGATCTGATCATCTTGTATTAAAATTTGGTGTACATTTGTAAACAGAAGGATACGATTCTTCTCATCATCGATGTTGCTTTTTCTAAAATAGACTCATTATTGTGAATAACTGTTGGAACGAATGGAAATTTATTTGACATAATGATTCTTATATCGATTCATATTTCACCTGCTGATTATTTTTCTGTTTTTATAACTACTTGTTTCAAGATGATTCTGGCATTGGTTCTTATATCGATTTTACAAGTAACACAAATTTAACGTCTTGTGAAAAATATTTCACTGTTATGTAATTCTTGTTATCTACTTTTATCGTATATCTGCGTAATAATAATAAATTATGACATAGAAAAAGTTTTATTTTATAAAAGAATTAAATAAGTTTTATTGATTTATAAACGCGAATTAGTTTCTTTTAGATGTTGGGTAAAATTCAAACAGAAGATATGGATAATTGGTTACCTTCTAACACTGGAATATTATTTTCATGTTAGTTTTTGTTCACAGCACCTAATATAACGAACACTGAAGCCTCGAACAATTGGATAAACTTTGGTGAAGATTCTAACATAAAGTTCCATGTGCGACGGAGAGACTCTTGCAAATGTAGAAACAAAATCGTAAAGGTCAATGGTACCAATGTAGTGTATGAAAAATAGAAAGTAAGTATAAAGATAAATTACTGTTTTATTAAAATTAAAAATTACAGGAAGCTAAATTATCTTACAATTTATAATAATTCGATCTTTTCTAACAATAATTCTATTTTTGAATAACTGTTAGACAAATTTTCATAATTTCACTATTATGTGATTATTATATTAAATCAGAATGAAAAAGAAAAGGAAAGAACACTGGTAATTTGTTAATGCAAGAAGAACAGGATAAAGAAGGAAGAAAAATGAATAACATTCTATATCTGCATATCTCTTTCGTATTTAATCCTGCGAATTGAATTTTTATATTCCAATGCTGCTCTTGTCTCAACAAACAAAAAGACTTTTAATCGAGAGTTTGACTTTCAAAAAAGAGTTTTAATTTGAAATTACAATTTGAAATAACAAGTCACGCCTACTTAATAACAAGTTTTTGTCGTATTTACCTGAATCTTGAAATATTTTTTTAACTATTAGGAAAATACGATCAGATCGAAAATGATGGAAAAAACGCAGCGAGGTCAATATTAAAGTAATCATTTTGAAGAATTTGATTTCTAAATTTACATTTGGATAAAATTTCTCAGAGAGGGAGTTGCTTTTTTAAGCGAGGCAATAAAAGATCGGCACGAAACGAAATTAAAAATAGAAATAACAAGAAACCGAAATATTGAGAGTTACGTTGATAAAAATAAATACTAATTGAAATTGTCAACACAGGAAGATTCGTGAAAATAGGAAAACAAATTTTAATAATCAGCGACAGTAGAGTAACACCGTACCGGATCAGACACAGAGCAAACAAACATATCTACTTAAACATAGCCAGGCAAAGCATGGTTCTTTGAACAAATTAACCTCGCTTCCGCTGATGCAACAATAATCATCAGACTGCAAGGCGTTTGAAAATTCCTGTTTTTTCTTTTCTAATTACGGCATCCGAGGAAATTCAAAACAATTACAGAGGAAGTACTTCCCAGTGGATTGTTTATAAATTAATTGCGCCTGTACGTTGTCAAAGAATTTATTAGATAAACTTTGTTCTTTAATAATTTACTTCCTATCTGCCCTTATCCTTCTTTCCATCTAACTATTTCCTATTCTTCTAGACACCATTATTCTTTCATATATATTTCAGGTTAATCGTGTGATTTAGTTTTTCATTACATTTTCATTTCATTTTTTCTATCGTGATTTTCACCATCGCAGTGTTTATTATTTTTATTCATTTTGGAAAGTTTTCTTCTTGAGCTTGAAATATTATTTTTCATACAATCTTCTAAATTTCTTTATCTTTCTGATAAATAAATTAATCTCATTGTTTTCATAAATAATAAAGTAGCTATTAAAGTAGTTTCTGTAATTAACATTTATCGTTCTATTTTGTAAAATGATTTTGATAACACCTGTTTGTTTGAACAATATTCGTATTCTGGTTCTAACTCCTGGCTCATTTTTGCTCATTCCTTTATTCTTACACGCGTGTATCTATTTGCGTCCCTTCCGTAACAGTGCCTCTTTTTTTCAAAATCTTTGACTCTTAATCCTTCTTCATTTGATCCCCTTCTCTCTTAATCCGCGTGTACGTCTCTTTGAGCTCCCCTTTTCTAGGATTCCATGCCTTAATCTCTTTAGTTCCTGACCCCCGTCTCTTTAGGTTCTCGCTCCCTTCCATAGATGAAGAACACTTCTTCTAAATCCCTCTCTTTTAATTCTTGCCTATTTAGATCCTTCTCCATACTTCTCTCTGTCTCGAGTTCTCGTATCTTTTGATCCACCTTTCTATAAGATCTCCTTTAATCTACCTTCCTATGTCTTTTGTTGACTTCTTCTCTTTTTAACCTTTAAAATCTGTTTTTACTAAAGCTTTCCTTTTTGCTTCCTATTTTTTCCGTTTTATACTCATAGTAATTGTATTTCCTTGCTCTTGGTATTTTTCATTTGTTGTAATTCTATTTTTGAGTCTGTGGTTTCTGAAGTTTCTGCAAATCGTTGTCTTAAATATTTGCAATGTTTTTTTTTTTAAATTTTCTTGCCATTTCTCCTTCTTCTTAGACTATTATTTTCGAGTATTCCTAATCTTCTTAAGTCTTTCTTTTACAAACTTTTTAAACTTTCCGTTCTAAATTTATTTTCATTTTCATAGTATCACATTATTCTTGACGGATATTTTTCACTTAAAGCTACGCTCTGTGCCTTATTTCTTGAATTTTTCATTTCTCATGTTCTTCATCTTTCAGATCTCTCCTCTTTAAAATCTCTTTTTTAGGCTTGCTTTCCTTTAGGTTTCTGTGACTTCATTTCACTTTCTTTTAACCTCCCTTTCTCTAGGCTTCCTCTCAACGTCCATTTTCCTCGATTCTCTTTTTTTCTCTTTGTTTGTTAAACCTCTCGCGCTTCTTCATTCAGTGTCGTTTCCTTTACGTTGCTTTGTTTCAATTACCTTCCTTTTTTCTTCCTTTCATCGTTTCAAAGTTTCTCCAACTACAATCTCTCTTTAGGATCATTTCTTCATTTCCTGGCATTTCTTTCAGTTATTCCTTTCTAATTAAGTTTCAGGAGATACATGTTTCGTTTCTACTTTTCTTTCAATATCTCAATACCTTTGTGCGCTTTTGCGATTCTTCCTTCCACGTGACTTCTTCGTTTTATACCTTATTCTTAATTTTCTATTGTCCTGAAAATTAGCCTTTCTGTTTTAACCAATTCTTGTCTTTCACGTCTCCTTTCTATTCCATTTAAAAATCTCATTGTTCTTATAATTCTCCTTTCATTGTCATTTCTACTATTCTGCCATTTCTTTTAACAAAATTATATTATAACAAAATTTCATTTTGTTTTATTTTATCTTACTGTTATAATTTATTTCTCATACTGCGATCATTTCTTTCTTTCGTGTTCATCGGTTTCCTATTTCCTAGTCATTCTCTTCTACGTTTATCATTTGTTATTTTTTCCATATTCTCTAAATTTTCATTTCTTTAGTATCGATAAATAATCAATTAATTATTCTTTTGCCTTTAAACACTTTCCTCTTCATTCTTCTTATCCTCTGCTCAACTTTTATGTATTTTCTTTCATTTTGACCACTTCTTTCATTCGCATTGCCCTATCTCTTTCTTCTCTGTTATTTCTTAATCTCTCACTTCCTTTGAAATAATTATTCCTCTAGCTTCAAATCTTTTCGTTTATTCGTTATTCTTATTTCTATTGCTATATCTTCCATGCACTAAGAACGTCTTTCTTTTTTAAGCTACATACTCAGTTTCCTCATTTTCCAATCTTCCACTACTTTTCATTCATCTCTAGCCCTCGTATTATCGATTACTCGTCTATTTCTCAATCGTTTAATCATAGCAAATCCCTGCTACGTGTTTAAATCATTCCACCCGTCTAGCACTAGATAATAATATCTCTTCCTTCCAAAGCTCCTATTTTCTTACTTCCTTAATTTAATCCTCCAGTAGCTTTCATTCATAATAATCCACAATCGCTAGTATCATCAATCGCTTTTCTATCCCTTCCTTTTCCCACTTCTCTATTCATTCATCCCTTTTCTCAGCACTAACCGTATCTTTTTATTTCCTCCTTTAACACCAGCAACGTTTTTTCCTTCCAATCAACTTCTCTATTCTCCTCATTCTCAAATCTATTTTCTTCTATTCTATTCTAATCTATTTTCTTCTTCTGGTTTCTATCCCTTTTTTGTATTCCAATCTGTTCCTATCTCTCTTCTCTATCCCATCCGTTCCTCCAGCTTTGAAACTTCCCCTACACCCCTCTCGCTGCTTCTTTCCTAAATCTCCCCCCTCCTCCCATTTTGCTCTGAATCCTCCTCCACGGAAAAGTAACGCAACAGCCCACAAACGAGTGACACGACGATATGCACCTGTGCTTTCATGCTGTCTGCCTTTCGCGGCAGCCTCTCCCAGGCCTCTTGCTCTTTGATGTCACGTCGTCAGACTCCGTGTACTGTACACAGAGAGCACGGCCGCCGCCGTAGGAGAGGGAAAGAGCTATAGCCAAAAACGGTCTTCAAAGCATAGATTTATGTTCTACCTCGGCTTTCCGCCGAGAATGTTTTCCTATTCCATGTATATCTGCAGCGGGAAGCGCGAGTGCCGCGCCTTTAAGGCCGAATCGGCCCGCCGGCGAATGCTTTAATCGACCATCCCTCGGGACAGCTCGCCAGAGAACGCTTGAAACCAAGACGAAGCTGCGGTCGACCTGGATTTTCGACCTAGCAAATTTTTCAAGCTGCTTCCCTCCCATTTTCTCTTCCGTGAATAATTCATTTTCGTGCTATTTCGCTGCTTTTTTCCCTGGAAGGGCTTCAATTTCATAGCATACGAGAGCCCTTTGAACACACGCTTATTCGATTTGTCTTTAGCGGTGTTTTCCACGTCTCGGCAGTTGGTTAGCTCTTTGTGCCGGACACGATCTTCTTTTTTCGGCTTTTGCTTTTCTACTTGGTTGATTTTTGTTTCTCTGAAATGCTGTTTGCAGCGAGCTTTTTCAATCAAGTTTCTTTAACCCTTTCGCTAAAATGTCCGGCTATAATCGCTGTGCGTAAGATGCCGCGAATTGTACATATGACGAGTATTGTATCAGGTTGTCCGAAAAGTGTCTTTCTTTCGCAAACGTGTTTTTACAAGACTGCAGCTTCATATAAATGTGAAAACAAGTCTGTGAAATGTCGCGGTGTTATCAACAGAACAAAATTGGTCGTAATTCGACAAAATAATATATTAGGACATCCCATAAGTTCGTGCCGACTTTTGTGTATACATTTCATGTGTCGATTTATAAACATACGGCGATAAGGATAATGCACTTGAAAAATGGGAAGAAGTTGTACAACGAGAGGGGGATTACATTTTTCCATGAAACTGAAAGGTATGTAAACAATCTTAACATATATAACCGCTCGAAAAACAGAACGAACTTATGGGATGACCTAATAAAATAAAAAACGTTGTGCGTT
The DNA here is from genome assembly GCF_910591885.1 of Bombus terrestris. Lineage (NCBI taxonomy): Eukaryota > Metazoa > Arthropoda > Insecta > Hymenoptera > Apidae > Bombus > Bombus terrestris. Next base: position 7,955,544 of record NC_063276.1, read on the forward strand.
TATTATTTCCTCATGAAACGACAGAAACTTTTCGGACAACCTAATACATCCTCAAGCCTTTTATTAACAATAAGATGGCGGTGACAAGAGGGCAGTGTATATGTTATCCTCTTTCTACAATGAAAAATTTGTTCACATGAAACGTCATTATCACACGCCAAAAATGATTGAAAAATCGAAGTGTGTTGTCGAGTATAATCGCAATGTTGATGGGAACTGTGGAGCAAATCGCGATACCAGTGCCAGATTTGCCATGTTAGCCTATGTGTAACACCATGTTTCGAAAAATACCATTATTAAAAGCTATTAGCATCATGCAATTATATTATATTATATTATTATATTCTGTAATCTTTTTGTTTCCAAATTGTAATTAAAAGTGAGTGTGTTAAGAAATTATAAATTCTCTGTTTTGAGGAAACATTTTTTCTTCGTAAAACACCGTCAGAACAGCTCGGTTAGCAGTGAGGCGTAAACGCGGTCGCTGACGATTTTCTTCGCGCACTGTGCACTGTTTTGACGCGGCAGAAAAACCACCCGTAGCGAAAGGGTTAATGCTTTGAAAATGATACATATATGGCGCGATATACGAGACAGATACGAACGTGAACAATTGGATATATGCGATACAGTCGAAGACAAAAATAAGCGAACAGGTATAGGAAATAAATAGATACGATTCCACTACTTATCTACTTCTTTTTATTTTCAATTGCCTCGTTTGAAATGATTTTATATATATGGAATGATGGCTGTAGCTGCGTTTAATACTCGTTATTTGATCTTTATCAAGCAGGACTTTGTTCACTCGCGAATATAAAAATGTATTCTGATCAGATATTACATTTAATTACAGGAGATTTTTTAATTATTTCGTTCCAAATAATATTTCTGCTATATGATAATTATCTCTGCATTTGTTCGTTCATTGTTCGATGTACATTAAGAAGGTTTTTGTTTGTTCGTAAATTTCACATAAAGTAATGAGTTTCTCTTCCTATTTTGTCTTTTGAATTTATTATTATCATGACCTAATTCTCAAGCTCTAATTGTATTAAAAGAAGTAGCAACTATTAGTTGCTACTAAACGAACTTCGAAATAAATAAGTAGTCGAAATATATAAGGAAGTGTATTCTACGGTAAAATATTCTATGGAAAGTCTTTAAGGTTCAATTTCTAAATTAGAATATTTCCTCAATTTGTTCTTTTAATTCTGAATTATGTATTTCGTCGTTTTTTGAAAATATCATATGAAATTGACTGTGGAATTTAGATAATACCAAACGTATACAGGATACGCGTATTATAAACAAATAATTTTCGAATTTAATTTCAATATTTCACTGATTTTGCCACATGTTCCAACTAATTGCATTCAGCGGTTTATTTAGGCAAGAATTACAATTTTGATTATCCGAGCACTTTATTCGATTCCAGTGTTGAAGCTGATTAGCCGATTGCAAGTTATTTAGTTGCGTTTCGGTTGTTTCTCGTGCTCAACGCGCCGTGAAATAAACTGTTTAAATCGAAACGAGTTCTCACGCGTGTTACCACAATAATCCTGTACAATTATTTACTTACAATTAATCATCGTTAGAAACCTTGAATTATATATTTCAAATCCGATTACTAATTTATCGTATTTAAGAAACAAATTTTTTAACTTCGAAGAGATTAAAGTATCAAATAGGAAACATTGGAATTTCAAAATTTCTTTCAAACGTGTTTTAAATTTATTACGTACGAAATGTGTAGGTAAGTTAGTCTGAATTGAATTTTTAAAAATCTATACAACATTAATAATTTTAATAAGTAACATTAATATTTTATTTTTCAGAGAAATGATCCAGTCATCAAAGGAATCTATCCAAACTGGATTTAGAAGATAACTCGAAGGATTTAATTTAACTCGGATATATCTGTAGACTTTCTGAAGATCAATTTGAAGAATCTTGAATACAGAAGATATTTTTTAAAACCATTGGAATCACAACAGCGTTGCAACTACCCGTTGAATCATTTTCTAGCAACAAAAACGAAAGGAAGACGGAATGAACCTTATAATTAGGTTCAAATACTCGAATATTCTCAACAAGTATCGATATCATGGAAAAGAAATTTGATATTGAAAATCTTCAACTTTTCAACGACTAACTACGTGAGAAAACCAACCTAGCGATCTCAAATATCAAATCGAACAATGCGATCTAATGTCCAACAGGAATTTTCTTCAAAATCCTCTCTGAAAAGGTAACAGAAAGAGACGAAGGAAGCAGCAAATGTTTTCAAAGTTCACTGGAAACGGTTGGTCCCAAGTCCCATGGAAAACCAGCTTCGACCCTTGACAGCAACTTGTGGGGGTAGAAAAAATTCGTGCGCGATAAATTCGGATCAGCGGCACGAATAAATCCCGGCGAATCGAAGCGAGAGGAAACCGGAAGCGGCGGAACATCTAGGATAAAATGCCGGAGGACGCGCGAATAAATTGAAAGAAATACACAAGGACAAAAGCGGCGTGCAAGAGGAGAGGGGGGCTGGGGCGCTCGAAAACGCTGATAAACGCTTGAATAATGGGCAGGCAAATTGCGCCGGAGGAACAACGCGTGATAAACGAACGGATGATGCAAATTCTTTCGGGTTTGGCGCGGACGCGCGGCAACTCGATGGAAAGCATGCCGTTTCCGATGAAAAGGGCCTTGTCTTACGATCGAGCTGGTCGCACGACGCTTCGATCCAACTTGCAATTTTTCTGGAATTTCTACGCCCATTTTTATGGACGTTGATTCTTGAGAACGAGGGCGTAGGTTGGATGGAATTTTCTTATTCCGGTTCATGGTTTGCAGGCCAGAGGAAGTGAAAGGTGTATGTGAAGTTGAAAATCGAATGATAGAGGAGTGGCAGGAGAGAGAGAGAGAGAGAGAAAGAGAGAGAGAGAGAGAGAGAGAGTATAATACGCGTGAGAAATTTTAGAAGCGGGATAGAATTTGGGCCGAATTTAAGAGCGTGAGGTTGGTTCTAGAAAAGAGAAGAAAAAGCCTGATATGATCGAAGCGAAGATTCTGAGACCGATATTTCTGAAAAATCTGAGAAAATATGAAATCTTGAGAGATTTAGAAAAGGGAAAGTGAGAGGAACTGGCTTGAGAGAAGTTTAAGTGAGAAATTAAACAATAATTATTTAACTTGATTATTTAACTCGATGGAATTCGAACAGAGCGAAATTAATAAGTCCTGGAATTACTGACATGCAATTATTTAAGAATGTAGGAAAAACGGGAATAAAATTTAAGACAATTTCCAAGATACAAAATAATTACAGACATCTAAAATACAACACAAAATCGATATTAATTATATTGGTAACAGTGAAATGAGATGCAAGGCATCTAAGGTAGGAAGAAAATTAATAGAGAGGGAAATTAAAAGACGTGAAAGTTAATATCCCAAAAAGATTAGGGAAAGAACGATTGGAGATAGTTGGAAGGAAGAAAAATTTCGAGAGAAGCCCATAAAGAAGAAAATCTGAGGGAAGTTCAGCGCCACAAATCCAATTTAAAAGCTTCACGTAAGATTAAACGCCACTTGAACACGCCGCTTCTCTCTCTCTCAAGACTTTAAACTCGCTTCTTAATGGCGCAATATGTTTTAACGCGTCCACGGGCATCAAGTGAAAGTACAAACTGCATGAAATGGCTCACAGCTGATCGTAAAGCTACAAGAAGACACAAGTAAAAATCAACCAACGGAACGTCCCTCCTTGTTCCCCATAAAACATACATTTTTGCTTATTAGCATTCACTCGAAAATAACTGCATCGAGGACAGTGAGTTTAACCCTAAAGAAGTTTAAGTTTAAAGAAAAAAAGGACATGTTACGAGTTTTTAATCGGTAGACTAAGGAACACTTAGACGAAGTGAATTTCTTCTTCTCTTATATTTCGCTTCTTTTTTAATTTATTGTGACTGTGACATTATCGAATTAATGAAATGATGGCGGGTACTGGTGTCAGAGTTGGTGGCGCTGGGATGCTGAGAGCCAGGCGGAGAGACTGCAGCGTAAAACCAAACAGGAAGCTCGACCGGAAATCCTCGCGAGGGATGATTTATGAGAACGAAGAGCTGAGGCTGAGGACTATTCATATTAACGCTGAAGTAGAGCAAGGTAAAGAGTTTATGATATTACCGGATTACTATGTTAGCATAGTCGGAATTACTGTTCTGGGCTGTTCCTGCTCAGCAATTCTGTACCACACGTTTATAATGCATATAGCGGAATTGAAAAAGTTCCGGGAAAAAGATCCAATGAGACAAAACTGCATCGGATGTCTCAGTTCTAGTTGTTTAATATTAGCGAATAATACGTAATTACGTAATCAGCTTTAGTATTACCTAGTTTGAATTTATCATTTTAATGACTTTTAATCAACTTTTCTCTTTGTCTATTTATGAAAGAAATACAATGGTAATTGAACTATTTGACTAAAACAAGTGCTCAGTACATACGTGTTCGTCATGGATCATAGAGATCCTTCTTTTCAGAAAATTTTTCAATTATTATTTACGGGGAATATTAGATAAAAGATGGGATATTAGACAAAAAAATGCTAATATCGAATAATAAAGAGCATTCGGCAATAATTGCATATTAGATAAAGTGAAGGGTGTTCAGACAAAAGCATAGAAAAACTGTTTTAAGCTGCTTTACTTCATGTTTTACCGAAAGTCTTGCTATATTCTCAAAATAAAAGAAACGACTATGAAACAGAGATAATGCTATATCATATTTTACAATGTTTTGGAAAAGGTTATATACCTAAAGTTATGTAGTTATGATATGAAAAATCAAAAATAATGTTTCATTACGAAAAAGATAAAACAAAGAACAAGAGGAATAAAAATGATATTTCTGAAAGAGGAGATAGTTTTTACTAGATTGCTAGGGAGTTTCGTAAATTAAACGTGGCGGGTCTGACTGGTTGTTTTATGCTACAAATAGACACACCATCGTCGAATCCGGTGCGAACTATTTTCGAAACTTAGCCAAACGCGCCAACTTCGTGTCCGGCCGGCAGCTGTCGCAGTTCCAGTCACTCGACCTCTCGAATTTTCCAACATATTTTCATAATTATTCGTGATAAATCTTGCAAAATCTCCAACCTATACTACCTCTAACGTACAGTATAAATTGATATTTGTATAAGGCAAAATAAAAGTAAAATACTAGAAAGAGTATTGTGCTAAAAATTCGAAGATGGAAAATCGAATTTTTCTTCATCTTCGAATCGCGAAAGAAATTTTGTTGAATTTCATCATCGTGAAGAAGAACGAAGACAAGTGAATAAATGTAAAATAGTGATTTAATGGATCTCGCTACTATTTTAAACCAATGACTGAATGATTCCGATGATGGTGAGTGTACTAATTGTTTTTATTTCTCGTGGAATTTTCTGAAGCAGTCAAATATAGAAGAATAATACCTTTGGCAGCGGTGCGGATAGAAATTTATGATATAGATTTGGTTTATCTACCAGTTTTCCGGAGAACAAACGTGCATTATGTATTATCTAAACATTTTAGGTCAAAATATATTGGTAACCAGGCTGATTATATAAGCAGAGATAATGGTGTTCGTGGCATGAGAAAAATATTCGAGTCATAAGGAAGATTTAGATGCTACGTGTTACGTGTTCTAGGGCGCTATAAAACTTTTTGGAAAATTTGTCAGTGTGATAGTAATGAAAACATGATGGTCTTTTTAAATTTATTATGCCCTAAATTCTAAATAGCTCGTAAATTCTAACTATTTAAAACTCCAATAAAAACGAATATCTATAATCATTATTTTAAAAATTCCTTTGAATATTAAAGAGATAAAGTTGTTTGTTGTATAAAAACATGTTTTATTTAGGAAAAAGGTGAAACTGATAAAGTTACTATGACCCTAGTATTACGTCCAAAGGAAAATATAAACAAACTAAGTGCAGGCTTCGCCTAATGAAAATATAACAAAAGACCTTTGAAAAATTGCATAACAAAGAATACCAAAATGATAATACTATTGGGTTGGCAACTAAGTGATTGCGGATTTTGTCATTAGATGGTATAATATTAGAAAATGAAAAGTCAAATACAAAGTAACGATGTTCTCTAAATGTTTAATTGCAAATGTTATAAATTGAAGGATTAAAGGTGTACTGTAGGAAGAAAGTAGCGGGGGATGGAAGATAACTAATTTCTGAACAAATACAACATAACGATGAAACGTTTAGAACGTGTCGAATATTTTCATGCCGGCGAAGAATTGCGAAAAGCCGGCTATTTTCTCAAAATTTGTTTATCCATCGAGCCAAGAAAAGCTTTGTTTTGGCAGCAATGCCCGCCCACGGCAAACGCTTGTTCTACCGAAGCTCTAGAAATCCAGATGTCGTTTCTATACCGATTCTTGAAGAGCGTCGTTCATATGAGCGGGAGAAAACGTATCTTCAAAATTAAACACAGTTATTAAACACCATGAAATGTCCATGTCGAACAATCTTCATTACATTATTAGAAAACTCGATAAGAAAGTAAGCATGAATTTGGAAATATTTTCTAAAGCTTTTTCATTTGTAGAACTTTCTTTTCATACTCACGTCTAAGTGTCTAAAGAAACTCTTGAACATGATAAGTTTTGAAAGAATTTTGAAATGTTACGTACACACAAGTTTATCTTCTTTTATTTAAAATATTTGTTATTCTTCCATATAATATTACTCTAATTCTATTCTAATGTTTTATATATTCTAACAGTTATATATATTAAAAATAGAAATAATATGGTGCGTCTTAAACGTTAATGAACCATCATTGGTTACCTATACAATAGAATAAAAACATTTTGGTAAGATTTCAACGTTGTTGAAAGCTGAGTTTGTAATAATGAATCAGAATTGTAAATTGGCGAAGTGGATTCAGGCCTCGAACTTTATTATCCTTTACGTTTCCTGAGAAACTGTTATTGAAATTTGTTTCACCTTTTCATATCTTAACTCGATCGTTTAACCTAGTCTTCTGCTTTTCCTAGTAAATTGATAGCTTTCCAATTCTGATAAACTCCTACTACGTACAATCAATAGGAAGTGAATATTTCGCGCAAAAATTTCTCATTACAAATACTGAAATCTTATTTTCCGATGTATCTCAGTTTACTTCAACATTCTTATTTCTGTCAAATTATAAATCACGTTACCTGTTAAGAAACACGAATGAGGGTAGTTCTAATTCTTTACACAAATTATGAATATAGAGAAATTTCATATAAATATATCATAATTATTGATTATGATTCCGTTAAGAGTGATAATATGCAAAGTACAATTTTATAAATACCAACAAATATAAATGGAACAGATAATGCTTGCTCATAGATCCTACGGAATCGAAATAGGAGGAACAAATTTTCCAAATCAATTTCTTCCAAAACAAGATTTTATTTCTTAACAATAAAGTTAATATAAAAATATTTTGTAAAATATTTCCAATTAATTTTATTGCCACTATAACACAGTGATCTAGACATGCTCATTAAAAATGTAATTAATATCGATGCAATAACAAACTTTCTTCGAAAACAAAAATTGGTTTAAAGAAAATATCGCTTTATATATATTTGCAAATTATTTTCTGCGTTACTATAGCACAGCGATTGAATCAATCTCTCAGAAAATAAAAGTTCATCTAAAAATACTTCCTAATATAGTAATTCTCTGTAATTTCTATAGGAAACCTCTGACAAAGTTATCTACGTATTAGGTCGTCCGAAAAGTTTCTTTCGTTTTATAAGGAATTAATGGATGCACAACATTTTCCGTTTTATATTATTTTATCAAATTACGTATGATCCATTTTGTTCTATCAAAATAAAGATCACAACGTTCGACAGATAAGGTTTCATGTTTGTATAAAAATGCATCGTTGTAAAAGACGGGTCTGTAAAAGAAAGACACTTCTCGGACAATCTAATACAATTCCACCAAGAACCTCTCACCAAATAAATTCAATCAGACTTGAAACATTTGAAAAAATGATTTGATTCGAACCGAATCTCTATTGATCACTATTCCCCATAATTTCCACGCCTCTTGGTCATGGTGCTCATACTATTTCTACCTGTACGGATCTCAGAATTTCATGGGGGGCTTGTAAACTCGACAAGCGAGAGCTATACAGCCCCTTGCGTCACGCTGGATTATTTTCAGGCGTTTTTAAAACGCTTGACAGATTACATTGCAGCGTGAAGGAAACGTGCCGCGTCCTAATCAACGATTCGTCATCCTAGAGGCCGCGTATTTTCTTTCATGCGTGTGTTTTTTGCCTAGGGGGAAAAGGCCTGTGTTGCGTCACGGTAGCTGTATCACGTTGGATGAAATCTGAGACACCGAAAAATTTATTTCTCTGTCAGTTGGTGGTTGCCACGAGATGGGTGAACTGCTAAGACGTCGGGGTTGAAATTGAATAGGAATGTTTAAAGTTAAAGCAACGCTAGGAAGACTTGGACAGGCTATTTTAAACAATACCTTTAAAAATCGATAAAAGCTATTATTTTTAGTATTAGGTAAAATAGGAGAACTTGATGAACATGTAGAGTAACTGTTGTATTTTTGTTTAAATCACAACACGCGTTTCGAACGTTTGGAAGGTAATTAACGTTAAAAAGAGCGAATTACGCTATTTTAAAGTATATTCTAGGAAATCACCAAAAGTTATAATTTTTACTAACAGGTATCGTTGAAGAACTTGGTGGAAAAATAATACAAATGTAGTTGTTTTTCATATGGCATGATTTGTATGTAGTATCATTTGTATGACATATTTCTATGTAGAAAAGGATACAGATTTCCAAAATCAAACGAAATGAAACGTTCGTTTAAAACGAATATTTGAGAGTAATTGTTCTATGTACGGAGACTACTTAGGCAGATTATCTTAAAAAATGCAAAGAAGCGTAATCGAAGAACCCAGTAGAAACGCGGTGTGAACGCATCTTTTAAAAGAAAAATAGTGGATATATTTTTTCGTGATAACGATGACATCTAACGTTTTAATGTTTGATATAAAAAAAAAATGATATATAAAAAATGAAATGTTTCTATAAAACACAAACTTTATTTATTGTCCTTGTAACTGAAATATTTTCTCACTTGTATCAGTTTTCCTCTGACCTCTTCAGCTACTCTCGAGATTCTGTGTTTAAAAGACGAGTGTCTGTTTTGTGTTTTGTTTAAAATAACAGCAGATTGTACTTTCACGATTATTTTTGAGGCATGGCAAGAGCATGTTTAAAAAAAAACACTAAAAAAAAGGAAAGTCTGGTTTTCTTAACGATGAGCTATTTTTGCAGCGATTAATTTAACTTGTAGTTATCGTGAGAATCGGGATATAGGAAAATTGTTTTTTAAGATCTTCTTATACAAAGATCGATGATGCTTGACACGCAATTTAAGAACACTTTTTCGAAGAACTTATCATCACTAAAATATAGGAATTAGCGGAAAAATATATCTAAGCAAATGATCGAAGATTATCGGAAATCTCTTTCCTGGAAAATTTCAATTTAATTTTATCCAAACAATAAAAGTTTCTTCGTTAACGTCATAAAATTTCCGCACGTCGTCACCAAGCATTAATTTACATTTTAAAATGCTCTTAATGTCGCTCTCGAAAACCTTATCAATCATCGACAACAAAAAATATACACGAGAAATTTGTCATTTTTAACAAAAACATACAAGCGATGAAAAAGAGAGAAAGAAGAAACTTGGAGAAAATTTCTTCGGAAGAAAAATCATCGACGTCATAAGGAGAAATTCGTCAGAGGGCGACATTTTCCCAAAGGCCAGCCTCTAAGAACTATTCCAACTCTAGGAAACTATTCTCTTACTACTTGGAAATTTTGAGAAACAAATTTCAAGTGGCTAAAACCACCAAGAAACCACCGAAACCACCCCAAAGAAGATGCTCAAAGTGGAGATATCCTACGAAAGCTGAACATGGACAGCGTTCTTGTCGCCACGTGACGACAGAATCTTGGTGGAAGCTCGTCTTGGCCAGTAGCTATTACAAAAGATTTAAATAGTCGCGCGCGCGACGGAGAAAGAAGGAGAGGGCTAACGGGCTTCAACAGCCATCCGCGAACTAGTTTTATCCGGAGGCTCAAAACGACAGGCATGTCTGCCTCTTTTCACCGAGACTTTCCATTTTTTCTCTGACGTGTGCCAACAGATACGTTGATTTTTCACATCAATATATCGTGCCGTTTTATTCGAAAGTTCAATTTCCAGAGGATAGTTTGGCGAATGGATCGAGTTTTAGCCAAGATTTTGTGTATCGAAGCTTACGTGCGCTGTTACCAAGTTACAGAGACATTTTGGCGAGAGTTAAAAACATTTGGACGAGGATTCAAGGAATTTTTGTTAATCGTTCATGAAAATTGGACGATTGTTTCCACGACGTAATTGAAAATTGAAAATCGATCAGAGAGATTAGTTAGCGGTGAAGATTGTATCGATCGAACGTTGCTTTAATCGTGCTGATATAGTTTGCCAGTAGAAAGAAATGGAGAAATACTTCAACGAAAAAGAGAAATTAAACAGTGACTTACAGTTAATTATTGAAAGACGCGAATTGACTGCCAGTGAAAATTTCGTGGTGATGTGTTAATGCGTTAAGACGATGCTTTTGTGAAGTTTAAGATGAATCGGAGAAATATTTTTGTGAGACGGTGATAGTGGTAATTACACTTAATCTTTGTGAACGTTACATTTCCTCTATTTACTCTGTTTATCGTCTTCTTGCGAGAGATTTATATCTCTGTTGCATTTATTTTTTAACATAAAATTGATTTACTATACAGTATATTATACATAATTTTTTGATCGATAATCGGTAGAAAATTGATCGTTTCTTTGCTTAGAGTGACTCGCTGATTTGGAGATTTTTTTCCTTTTTTTATTTTTATTTTCTTTTGAAATTTGCTTAGTATACACAGAACGCAATGTAGATGAAAATAGTAATAGATGATATACACGGCTATTTTTGGGAAATTTGTATATAATCTATATTCTGTTTGAAAGTAAAGCTGCCTCAAACGATACTTAATATCATTCAAACAAGATTCATGTGTTTTTCGAAACATTTACACTACCGGATGCAAGATTTTACTTCTGCTAAAATAATCTCGTGTAACAGCGTGTAAACACGTGATGTGATCTAATGTGATCCGAGAAATGATGTTTGGAAAGATACATATACTGATTGACGGAAATATTTCGAATCTTTCTTAGGATTATATAAGTTAAAAAGTTCTTAGTAGATTTTCCAAACCTCTTTCATAAATAATAATACGAAAAATCGTTCGTCTCTGTTGAAAGAACGAAGTTACAAGCTTTTAAACGTATAAATATTTGATATCCATATTAATAGATTTTCTTCTGTTATTCAATTTTTATATTATTTATTTTTTCGTCGTTCATTGAATATTATCGTCGTTTTGCTAAAAGTTCGAAGTTTCTTACGTTAATTAATAGTAGGACTTGGCACAATTTCTCAGAAATGTTCTATCCGAGGAAATCATAGCTCGAATATTCTAAGGATTAAGCGGTCAAAGAAGTCAAACAAGAACGATAAATAAAAAGATTGGGTAGCTATTAAAAGCAATAAACACAAAAGAAAATTAATTCCATCGAAGAAGGAGAATAACAAAATTCGAAGCAAACATACGATAACTATAAAAAATAATACAGAAAATACTGTACGTAAGAGAAAGAAGAGCAACAAATCAAAGCAATATATTACGATAATTACTGGAAACAACGAAGAAAATAAATCAAAACTATCGGGGAAACGGAACAATAACAAAAGTGAAGCCAAAAATAGGGTAACTATTAAGACTAATAGAGAAGATTAAACTACGAGAATCAGAAAGAAGAAGCAGATCTTATGGATCATCAGCCGCAAGAAAAATTCAATTTCCAAGTAACTCTATCATCGCTCCGTAACTCCGTAAGAAAAGATGCAGACAATCATCCGGAGGAAATAAAGAAAGGAAAAAAGAGCAGGAAAAAGTGAAAAGAAGAGGAGGTGTAACATCAAAGAACACGATCGGGGGATTTAGAACAAGGACGACGAGCGTCAGAAGATAGCTCTGTTTCGACGTCGTATACGAGATGAATGGGTTGCACGTTGATCGAGATCCATCAGAGCGAACTTGCCAACTTCTTCGCGACGAGGAAAACTGACTTCGCGCGTTCTCCTCCCGAAATCAATGGTCGCGACGACGTCCTTCTTCTGGTTATTTCGCACGCCTCGTCGAATGGAGTTTATTTGTTGACGAAACGTTGCCTCGATTATTTAATGACTCTTCGAGAGGATAATTTGGAGGCGTTGGAATCGACGTATCTGTCGAGCGTAAATCAACGCTCGTAAATCACTATAATTCGCCTGGTGGCCCTGGCGAATCGTTCGAACGAACGTGAAATTTGGAATGGAGAGATGGGCAAAGAGACACAATGCACAGAAGAGGAAGGGGAAGAAACAAAGGCGAAGAAAAAGGGAGTACGTGATATCTTTCTTTCGTTTTATATTGTGCGAGGATAATCGTACAGCGTAACGGTTTTCGCGTTGAAAGTAGTGCTATTGCTGTAATGGAAACGGTGGTAGTAGTATCATAAAGAGTTTCTATAATGAAGTTGCTATTGGAATTGAATTGATGTAGAAGGGAATTTTTCTTTGTGGAAGAAAGTACGAGCAGATATTCTTTTATTTGACTTTTCTTTATTATTTCACTGAGAATTTTTTAATAGATAAAAATAGAATTTGTCTTGATAGACGTGGAAGGTGTACGTTCCTTTACTTCGTATTTCTTCGTTTATTTTGTATTTCTTCAAAGTAAATACAGTACAAGCTAAATTTTAAATTAAAAGAAAAGGCAAGACAATCTTCTTGAGTTCAGAAAAGTAATCGTTATAGATGTTTCTGATCCTCTCTGTTCGATAGTACTTCGTAATTACATATACGTATGTAAGTAGCTACACTTGAATCAACTCTTCAAGTGTTTCAGATCTTCTTCAAGCATCGGTCTATATTGTATAATTCGTTCTATCGTCAGCTTTCACAAACCTTTCATCAATTAAATATCATACCTAATTAATTTGTTGCGCATTCAATCGCATTCCTAATCATATTTACGTATCCAGTTTCCTTAATTAGGTGGCAAGCAATCGCAAACACGTACTTCCAATTAACCTTCTGATAACGTCAACGTGCTCTTATCGATCTGTATGCTTTGTTCCTCTGAATATTTGCCACGATACCTTACAAACTATCATTCTTCTACTATCAATTAATAAAATTTTCAATATACACAATTAGAATTGAATTTTTGGCAAAAAAAAATATTTCTCTTTCCTATTAAAATATTTTTTCATGATAGTGATAATTCTTCGCATTACATTTCTAGAAATACGTAGCGAAGTTTTTAGTATTTACTGCAAGACCAAGTTTCAACCAAATGAAATAAACATTTGCATCGTGACTCCACATCTCAGCTTCAGACTGAGCTTGAAACTTCAAACCACACTTTCCAGTAGATTTTAGTCTGCCGTAATTCCCATCCTCCCTAAGTATTTACACCTATACACACACACATCCATAAACTCTCGTTGTATCCCTCGCCTTATCTTTCGTTTCTATTAAAAATATTCCACGAACATTCCTTTCAATGTTATTAACCATCGCGAATTTCCACCGATAATCTCAAGGCCGAGCATTTCCTCGAAATGCCAAATGACTTGGCGCGATGCACAACTAAAATGGTCGAAATTAAATTTTACTATTCCCGGGGTTTCCTCTCTTCTCGAGCTCTGTGCCGCGTTTATCCACAGCGAAAGGGGCCGTGCGCTCATTTCACCCGCGGCCCAAGTGGCGAAGAAAAAAAGCCGAGAAAAATAGGAGGCGCAACGCGGAAAACCGTCTGAACTAATTCGGAAAAACCGGCGAGGATACGCTTGAAACTGCAAGGAACCAAAGCTTTCATGCTCGCTCTAACGGCGTCTCGCCTCGCAAAGACGCTTTATGGAAAAAGTTTTTAATATTCTCTCCTTCCATCCCTCGGATCTCTTTTCTTTTCTTTTTTTTCTTTTTGTTCCACTCTTTACCCTGTTACGTTGCTGGTGAACGGAAGAAGAAGAAGAAAAGAATGATGGAAGGAAAGAGGAAATGGAAGAAACGAAGACAGGATAATGACCACTGGGCACAGGTGGATATGATTCTCACTGATAGAATCCACGTACACCTTGCGCCTTATTTTCTAGTCTTCTATCTACCGATGAAAGAGAGGTATCAGTCAGTCGTAAGCAGAAAAGAAATTTTCCGCCGGGAGAATGAAGAGTACAATCGAGAAAAGGAATTGGGGAGAAGAAGGGGATGAGAGAGTTTGTCAGCTCACCGGAATCATCGTTTGTTCCTCGATATTAAACTCGGCCATGCAGATTTTTACAACCCCTTTCACACGCTCTGGGATTCTTCCGCGTTGATGGATGTTTCGTGGATCCGTTTGTCTCGCTTCCTTTCCCACCGTACTTTGAATGCTACGCTCCAGTGTTTGGATAGGCTGCCGTAAATTTGATTTTTTTTTTTTTTTTTTTTTTTTGAGAAAGGAAACTCTTTGTTCTGTGTAATTCGGATATTCATAATGATCATCTTTTGGATTGTAAAAGTTATTCGTTTGTACAGTTTCGGGATAGAAAACGTTGTTTACTGAAACAGATGGTTGTAGTTGTATTGAATTTAGGGTCGGGTGAAGATTTAATTATAACAGTCTTTTGTTATAATTAAATAAATAGAAAATTGTAATCGATTTTTGGGGGTAGAAGCTACCTTGTTATTGCGTTTCAACAACATCCAAACATAACTGTAAAATCTTTCTGTAGTAACGACAGACGAGAGAATTCCACGAGCGAGTCACGTTGTAATTATATTAGAGTTTTAACGTAATTATCTGCAGTAATTAACGTTATTGTAACTTATTAAGCGTAAGTACCAATAGCAGCTTCCGCTGCGCTCTAGTTTCGCCTGCATTAAGGAAAATTTATTTCAGTTTAAGGAAAGAATTGCGCGATCCCCTTGAAAGCTGGATGAAGTTCTCTTTTCGAAAAAAACGCGCGGCTGAACTTTAATTTATCTGCCAATTTATTTCGAAGCAATTATTTAAATGAAATTAAAAATCTTCTTGTCTGCAAAAATCTAAAAAGCTTCTTGTTTGAGGGAAATGTTAGGACTCTTAAACTCTAAATAGACGTTTCTATAATTAATTGAAGATTTTTAATTTAACTAATGTTCCTTCCTTCCTTCTTTTTGAGATAAGCAGACATATAACAATTTTTAAAAGAACAATATTTAATTTGAAGCATCAAGACTTACAACAATTATTCTTAGTATCTTTTTTACTTAGTACTTTTCTTAGCTTTTTCTCTTGCGTTAAGTAAAAGTTTCAAATTTAAATCAATCTATTTTTTTCTCTTTAGGTAGAACTCTGAAACTTTAGGAAAAATATTTCTCAAACTTAAAAAGTTATTACATATATGGGAAATAAATGATCGATTAAAACTATAGTGGCAATTGTTAATTACTCTTAATTACTTTTATATCACGACGCAGTTTTACTCATATTTACTTTTAAATAAATTCTTCACTTAATAAAAGCATTTTCCAATATGAACAATGTTCCTCGTTTTTGTAAATCATCTTTGTTCAGTCTAGAAAAACTAGTTGAAATGAAATACGAAGTTTCTCCATCTTTAGAAAATCGTTCGTTTATTCCCAGCTAATCTTTTACTCAACATATCTACGAATATAAATTCTGACCTGGACTCGACACTGTCACAGTTTACCGAATTATTAATCTTCCTAACCTAGAAACTATCTCAATAAAATGAATTTCCTTCGCTACTTCTTTCCCTTTAAAAACACGAACAATACGTTTCTTTTAATATTCTCACACTTGACGTTGCACGTGAGCAACACTGCGCTTCAACAAGTTATTAACCAAACGTCAAATGTATTTTTTCGCGATAAAAATTATTTCAATTTTGCCGTATTACATCAATTTTATAAAAATGTGAGAAAAAATCCCACATTCTAAAAAGATATCTTATCACAAGAAGAACAAATTTTTCTGCTAAACGATCTACAAGCCCGTGTTTCAAACTGAAGCACTCAAAACACAGCTTAGAGAAGAACAACAGCGGAATGTTTTAATAATGGTAACAAAAGAGGTCGTGAAAAGCGTAGAAAAAAATTCCAGCGCAGGCACAGAGCAAATCCCGGTGTCGGAACATTCATATTCGCTGTTGAGCGACGCCAAGCCGGTGCATCCTCGTTGCGAAAGCACGTGACTGCACCAGCAAAATTAGCATACGCGGCGAATGCGATCCGGCGCCGAGATCGTCAGAAAACTCGAGTTGACAACGCGACAATGAACCGTTCCCGAGAAGAAAAGCAAATCGTGATAAAACAAGTTGCAAACGTGCGCGATCCATGAGGAACCTTGTTTTCTTTTCGATCTATGACCGGTGGTACGTTGTTTGAACACGACTGATGCAAGACAGTGAGTAGAGTTTACGAATCTATCGATTGTTCGAGGCAAAAGTGACAAATCTATCGCTCTTCGTGCAAAAGTTCGAGTATATTTTAGTTTAGAAGAGTTTGAGGTGGATATTCTCTGTTAGTGACGCATATGCTGCGTCGATTATGCTCAGTTATTTAAGCAATGCTGTTGACATAATCGTTGGATTGTACTTTCTTTGAGTTTTAATACAATATAGTTTAAAAGACAATGTGTTTGAAGAAAAATTGTTGCTTAAAATATGTATAATAGATAGACGTAGTAAATAGCAACGAATATGTTAATAGTAGTGCGAATTATCGCAAGAGTTTTCTGATACTTTACGGTTCTAAGTTGACGAAAAGTGTATTTTTGTTGTGGAATTGATAGCTCGTGTATATGGAGGTATAATTTTGATGGTATGATTTTAATTGATATTTACGTTTTCTCGTAGTGTAAAGATGACAGATGGTTTATATAGGTGAGTTTACAGAAAATAGCATAGAATGGAATTTGCTGAAATTTATAATGGTGTGCATTGTCATGAGATTTTTATCCGAATCTGCAGTTTCTCAAAGAGTGCGAACTTTGGAAAGATATTGAGAAGTTTTATATAACAGAATGTAAATGTGAAAGAAAGTGTATTTTCTGTTAGCGAGTGAGTAACAACTAACATTGTGGTAAAGTTTTAATTAAAGACTTTAATTTCCATTGTTTTCGAAAGTTACGTGTTTTAAGAGAATATTGAGAAATCCTATAAGACATTGATGCGGAGAAAACAAACTTTCTTGACGTGGAGTTAACGACAGATTGCATAGTTATTACTAGTAATGATTTTCATTTGAATCTTCATCCTACCGAAATTTATAAAGCTTGAAAAGAAGATCGAAAAATTTAATAAATAATTAACGAAGAAAAATGTCATCTTCTTGTTGTTGGTTCGATGATAGTGAAGATTTCAATGAAGAATTTCATATTTTCTAAAGATCTTTACTCTTAAAAATAACAAACTCGTGATCGAGATTTGCACTTGAAGTAGAAGTTACGTCAATGAAGATCTCATCTTATGTTTAATTTTGGAGCTTAGGAAACTTATGAAGTTGAACATGAGAAAATACGATGACCAGCGCGATTCGTGAGTCATTCTACTAAGAATTCTTCACATAAAAAAGCAAACAACAAGTCATACCCTTAGCTGGTATTTACATAACCAAACCATCATTTTCATTTAGAATTTTAAATGACGTTAATATCTGTTTAGAAAAGTTTGAAGTGGGTGAAAACGATGTATGGCGTGAAACACGTGGATAAAGACTTGTTTCTTCTCCTGAACCATATATATATATATCATTATATTAATATAAATAATATATGTATATTATTTTATTTTATTTACCATACGCATATTTCAATTTTTCTTTCATACAAATTCTATATTTTAGTCGTCGTATAATTGTAGGATTAAAGTATTAGTTTAGGATTAAAGATGAAAACTTACATAACATTCAAGAAATACACCGTTTGAATTTAGAGTTGCTATGACGATGGATCACATTGCCAAAAATTTATTCGACGAGGATGCAAATTGGTTGCTACCCTGTTTCAGAGTACTTGATTAGGTTTCGTTAATTGTCCTGCAGGAACGTCGCATACAGGAGTTAGTAAATTAAAGGTCTTTGTAGTCCTCTGCGAGCAAAAGCACGACTGTAATCTTGCCGAGTGCGAGGGAGCGTAATGGTATTGTAACACTGACTAATTTTATAGACAATGGTAATGGTTTTTCTCTCTTGACGTGATTACTCATTAAATTGCAGACGAGTCACGTATTTCACGTTTAATCGCAATTATTATTGTCGTACACCTACTATCAATAATTTCTGTCTGTCTGCTTTCAGATTAAACGAAGGTTTTTCATCTTAACGTTTGAACATTGTGAGCTCTGTTGGTAAATAGCCTCGTATATGAATAAACCTTTGTATAAATAATTCTTTAATTAATTTTAAGAAGAGAAATAACTGTTAAATCTGACTACAAGAAAATTGTATAAAATGAAGGATCACAAAGTAGTAAAAAAATGTAGAAAAAAAACCAAACAACTAGTCGTTCCAAACTGATCTTTATGCAAATTTTTATCTTTACGAATACAATTAAAGAAATAAAGATTCACTTTATCTATTAAACATGAACACGAGTATTCTTTCTCAAATATTTTATATATCTTTACAAATTATATACATTCAGTCAGCTTTTGTACAGTGATACTTTCAGTTTGGTAGAAATGCATAAAAATCCGCGGATCTAATTATTCGAGATCCGTCAGAAAACGAAACAAAGTTAGAAACTTTGAGAAATAACGAAACGCCGGTCTACAGAAATTCCCTAAAAGCGCAACTCGCGAATCAAATTCCGCGGGAACCACCTACCGTGAAAGTCAAACAAGCTTTGTGTCGCCATTTCGTCGTCTTTAAGAGCGCATTAATTACCCATTTGCCGACAAAAGCGGACAGAAATAACCAGCGACCCCAAAACCGCGCGTAATTTGCCGGCTCGTGGACGGAAAAATCGCCGAGGGCAAACGCGTTGTGCTATTTCCACGTGTGCTGTCGGTTTCTCGTTGCCGGTAGAAAACCCGTTGTCGGCTTTTGAAACGGCTTTGGAACCCTAACTCGGTCGCTGAACGGACTTGCAGCCTTCGGCTTGCTTGAATTGCGTTGCAATTCCACGCTGCGACGCAATCCTCTCGTCGTTCTTTTCAATTTGCATACGATCACGCCTCGACCGAGTAAAAATCGCGCAGAAACGTTGTCTCTGCCTGTTTTAGCTGAATTTTGAAGGTTTTCGTAGATTTGAAAGTGTACTGACGTTAGAACGTTTGTCGTGTGTTTCTCATCGAATTTTCATGGAATTATCTTTGATATCGTGTTTTATAGTATATGGGGCGAGGAAGATTGTATTCGCTTTACGTATCGTTGGTTTGCTAGGAAAGTGACGCAATGAGAAATTAGAGGAAAGATTTTTTAAACGAATGATTTGAGATAGAAGATTGTCAATTTCTCAATTATTTAACGAGCTTTTTAAATGATTACAGCGTAGATTTATTCAGCTGCATTTGTAACTCGTCTCGTCTAATCACTGTCTTTGCAGTTGCATCCCATTTAGGTTAACGAATTGTAAATTCGTCTGACACTCGTAATGTACGCATAAGATAATTTCTACATGCTATCTCCGTGATAAATTAATGTTACAGAGCCGAGTTTGAATTTTAGATGAGATGGTTGTTGGTTTAGCGAATCGCAAGTTACATCTAAGGTTGACATACCCTTAGTTGGATTCACACTCTTGGTTTGCATACTCTGGACTGGTTTTGCACTCCCTTTGAGTTGAAACTCTGCATATGCATTTCGCCTATCTTTCTCGCATTTCTATATCAATTTTGAAGAAGTTTCTCTAACTTCTTTTATCGTGCTAGTGACTATGAAGTTAGAATGTAATTCTGTGATTGAAAATATGAATTACAAGAATCAAATGCGAATAAAAATGAAATATAAGAACTAATATGAAATTATATGCATTTTGCCAACCAAATGTCCGGAATCACTACGTGTTCCATAGAAGCCAAGAATTTGAAGAAAAATAAGCTTCAACTTCAACTGTGCCATAATTTTTTTTATTCTACTGACTCATTGGTAGACGTTCCAACTTACGCGTGCAGAGTAAAATAATGCTATATAAAGCCATATTAAAACCTGTTTGGAAATATGGTATCAAACTATGGGGAACAGCGAGTAATTCCAACATAGAAATTCTTCAACGATTCCAATCAAAAACTCTAAGATCCTCAATAGATGCACTTTGGTATGTTGCCAACAAAACAATACATCGCGACCTTAAGATACCTACAGTTAATGAAGAAATATCCAAATTCAGTAATAGATGTAACATAAAAATTAACAACCATCAAAACCGACTAGTTACTCAATTACTTGACACAACGGATCAGATCCGCAAGCTAAAAAGACATTACCCTCTAGCTTTAAATAATCCAGAATAATTTACTTATAATTCTCAATGAGAATTGATTGTAAACTATTTCCAAATAAAAAAAATAACTTTTTTTAATCTCTTTCATAGTTAGGATAAATGAAATAGCGTAGGTGGATGACGTGGATACAAAATGGAAGTTGGAAAAATTATTTCCTATGCAGATGTAGGCGGATGTTCAGAACGATAGAAATATGTACAGATGTAAACATACAACTTGATACAGTAATGAGTCACGTCGCTTGACTATTGTTAATTTTCAGAAATATATATACTCTTTGTAAAGCTTACAATAAAATAAGAACTCTTATAAATAAACTCTTTCTAACAAGTTTCCTTAATGTTGTACGTATCTAAAACATAGCAAATTTTTTCTTCTTTAATATGGTTTGTGGTAGATGGTAGGTGAAAATTGAATAGATGCTAATATTTGCCCGTTAAATTGAAACTTCCAAGAAGCCTAATACTTTCAAATCTAACCTCATAAAGAATACATTTCCACTAAAATTATACATTTTCCTCGGTGTCTCTCGCCAGTGTAGCAGCCACGCTTTCCGAAAATTCCAAAAATAGACGAAATTATCTGAAACGTAAAACTCGTGTATCCTCGGCGTTCGGCTCTCCCTGCGCTAGAATAAACTAACAAACATCGCTACGGCGGATTAAACGTGCTGGGTCAACGGTAATTTCGCCTTTTGACAAGTTTTCGCCTCTCGCGGTAGCGCGGCGGCGTTTCGTTATCGTCCAGAGAATGACCGCCATAAATTGCCCGAACTGCGAGACTCTCCTATTATCCCGTCGGCGCGCATTTAAAGTTCCCCGCTAAAGTTCCTGGTGAACTCGGAACCGACCATTATCGCTCCGCCATTATCATTATCATTATCATTGTTATTATAATTATCAGTACTATTATCGTTATTATTATTATCGTCTATTTTTTTTTCTTAAGATGCGCCGATATTTATGGTAAATACGGAATTATCGTCAAATATTCGCCTTGTCCATTATGTATTTAAGAAATTTCGTACCAATGACCATATGACCAAGAATAATGATTTTTGTGCGCCGATGTGTCTCTATTTTCCGTACAGCATTAGATGTGTTTTATTGTTATCATTGCTTTTTATTTCTCTTTTTTCATCTTTCGAAGGATGGATTTGCCCACTGCAAAGTGCTTTGACCAAGTTAGGACGAGGCGTTGAATTTTCTTGTGTATTGCGAAGAGTATTATTATTTATTATTAGAGCTTTAGGTGTGTTTTATTGTTATTATCATCCCTATTTATACTTGTGTGCTTTTGAGGATTACATGACGTGTTCGTGTTCACCAGCTCATATCTATATTCTCGTGTTACTGTCGTAGCGTTTTCTCGACTATTGCCGCTCTTTCGAATATCATAGCTCATCGTACGTTTGAACGAAGGCGTGTCTTTATGCCTAGTGTTTCAAAATAACTGGAGAAATTCTTTGTTTATGAGTGATAAGTATGACGGATATGACCATCCGTAGTACCGTCACATTCTCTTATTTTCATTGGTGCAAATTTTTATTGCAAGTGGAGTATGCTTTTTCATGTTTTCTCGTTCCTTTTGCGTAACGCGCGTGTTATTCGGTACCGTAACGTCGATCACGCAGCTTTCCTTTTCTCTTTTGTAATATAAATATATCCGGCCTGTTACATGTAACTACATCTTATCGATGTGTGTTGCTTTGTCCCAATTTAGATTATAATTTCCATTTTCAACTATCTTTTGTAATGTGTACTTGTAGTATGATTTGCGTTATTATGATTATTATTACTTTACAACGAGAACTTGTAATATTATATTATTGTATTATTATTTTATGAGAAGTTGTAATATTCGCATTTCGAAACCACAACTGAAACTTTGTCGAGTAAACGGCATGACCGGAAGTTCGAAGGCAGATCTATCGAGGAAGCCTCGTTCAAAGATTTTCAAGGGACCATCGAACTTACTGCGACTAAATTATTTTGCCTATCGCGGATTTGGATCTCCAACATTGCCGACTGACTTGTCGGACAAGGCCTGCGTATTCCACGTTTTCTACAAGCGTGATCTTTGTCTTTATATGAGCATGTGTGTATACGTGTAGAAGAGTGTCTACGTGTATGTGTCGTGGCCGCAGGAAATTGGGTAATTCTGTTTCGAAAGTGGAGTTCCGTGAAAGAGGGAAACCCAGTAGCAGGGTAGTTTGGCTTGGAGTAACTTGGACATTACATTGTTTTCTTTGGAATTGCGGTGGCTCGCCTTGAACAGACGCTGTCGAATGGCTTTAACACGTGGTTTGGATTTTTTAGCTGATTCTCTGATCACTTTGACGTTTTGAATTTAGAGTTTCCGCAGTTCTCACATTCCTTCGTTATTTCCCGATTATATGCCAACTTTTATTTTACGATTCGACGCGTGGACTTTTAGATGCGATTCATGGCCTTTTCAGTTTCTAGTACTTTTTGTGATTTTCTTGGCTTTTTCTGTGACTATTCTTTGGATTTCTCTGGACTTTTATTTCTGATTATCTTATGCATTTTTGTCCTGATTTTCTGTCTTTCCTGATTTTTCTTTCATTATGCTATTTGCCTTTTGTGATCTTCCATTCACTACCATTTCAATATCCTTTAACTTTCCACTGATCATTCTTCGAATCTCCAACGAGATATTAAGTTTACGTAGTTTCGATTTTCTTTAATCGTTCCTTAATTATTCTGTATCAAATACATTTATTTAACACTTCCGCTACCATTGACGCATATGTTGCGTCATCATCGCTATATGATGCTATATATTTGATGATTTGATATGATGATATATCTAAATAACTTTAGTACTGCTTTATATTTACGTGTTTCGACAGAACGACGCAAAAAGATAAAAAAGGCAATGAACGATATATTGTAATATTACTTGACATAAAGGCAACTCCAAGGAGAAAAATATGAAATTTCAAAAAAAAAACTTATTAAATATCTTTTCACTCGATTAATGAATAAAAATTACATTCTTCTGTTCCATATAAAGCTTCATATACCAGTGCAACGAGTATTAAGAGTAGCAGTTTGCTCCAAGCACTGAGAAATCCCACGCTCATAGTCAATAATGAACATAGCGTGGCTCTACACGAACGTTTCTGTTTTTCCACGGACGTTTCTCGGAAGAAAGAAAAGAAAACGAACGCTACCAGCACAGATTGTCCACGATTCCACAGTAAAGATTAAAGATTCAATGAAAGCTTGTCGTCTCGACATTTTACAAATGCTTTCCGGGAACTACTCCTCCAACTTCTTCCAGTTAAAAATACCGACGTCGGTGATTATTCAAAAGCGGGCAAATGGGCATTTTGACATGGTCATGCTTGGGAACAACGTCATCCAGCGTTCTATGGAGCTCCATAACCGGGAATATAGGGTGACTCGCTTAGACAACATCAACCTAATTACATTTACAAATTTGAAATCATAGATATAAAATGTAAAAAGGGCAAAGTTGCGGTATAAATAAAGCAGCCGGTTTTCTAACACTTTTTTAAGCTTCCTAGCACGTTTTTAAACTCGGAATCAGGAAATTCAGATTGCAAAAGTGACGAAGCAACTGATTTCTGGAAAATTGATAATCTCAGAGCCTGGTGAATTTTAAATGAAGAAGAATTAAGTGTATAAGAGATGTAAATTTTGAGTAAAATCTTGGCTCGAAAATGGCAAATATTTAAATTTCTGGTGTCTCGAATATCTAAACATAGAGGAAAAATCAAGCGGAAATCCTGTAGAGAAATGATGTTTATGTTATTTTCTCTGTGCATCGTTAGAAGTGTAGTGATCACGATTGTTACCACTTTCGTACTGTATAAATATACAACAATGATCATGTATAAGCTGACTCGAGGACAACATTTCTAAACACCCAGTTATTTTGTATACAGAAATACACCTACTACGATCAGCAAGAAATCAATGAAGATATAAATGGAAAAAGAAGAAGTAAGAAAATTTAAAAAAAAAAATTACAGAAAAATGCAACTAATTAAAGTGGAACTTTTAAGGGAAGTTACTTAAATGTACGAAAACGTACGAATAAGGAAAAATACAAAAACGTTAGTTTGATAAAGAGATGATTTTGAGAAAGAAAGTGTTTAGAGAAGGGCAACAGATTAAAACGAAATCAGAATATGTTCACTGCACATAGTTGAAACCAAAATTTCGACACTGTGGTAATGTATCTTGCACGAAGCTCGTCAGCCAAGATTTATCGATACCTACGTGATACCGCCTTTTCCTACAGGGACACCCTATACGCTTGCTCCGACGATAATTTAGTGTCAAGAGAACTGTAGTGGTTGTAAAACTCGAGCGTGCAGCAATACCTCGAAGCCTGTCTGTTGCTTGAAACCATAAACAACGATCTCTTATTTCGACGACATTCGCTACGTCTGTGTTTTTCGCAGGTGCAGTCGAACGTGCAATAAACTATATTCGACAAAAGAATATGATAGTCGAGCCGAGGAACTAGGATATCTGCCCAAGACGCCATAACTTGTCTGAGAATTGTCGATTTACGCGACACGTTGATTCTTTCGAGTGTTGAATAGCAAACGAGGAAAATCGGAGCAGCTATCTCTTCCGCTTTCCAGATTGCAAATCTTGAAAAGTATGAAATGTCAATGCTTATCGATTTTTTGATTTGCATATTAATTTCACATTTGTTAAAAATTCAGTATTAGAATTTTCCAATAAACTGAACGATGAATTCCGTGAAGCTTCAATTCACGATATTATCGATTAATCTTGTATGTCATTGCATTTATTATATTTTCTATTTTTCATGTAAAAAGAGATATATTCCATAGAGGATAAAATAAAATAAAACAATGTCGTGACGATGAAGATTGTTTTTTGAAACTAACGCTTGCTTGTGATATTAAATGCTGCAATTTCGAGAAAGTTTTCCATAAAGTACTCGATAAAGAGTTTGACGAATAAACTAAAATAAAATAGAATAATGTGGTGGCGATGAAGATTGTGTTTTGGAACTAACGCTTGCTTGTGATATTAAATTCTGTAGTTTCGAGAAAGTCCAGGAAGCTGAACAGGGCTTCTCACTTTGAACACGCAAATTTCGAAAGTTCACGCTGCCCTGGATATGGTAAAATTCGAAGATAAGATCGATTTCTAAGTAATTCTACTTTGCACGACTACTTAACCGGTCCTTGCTTTGAAGTTAGAAACAGCCAGTGCTTCATCGAAGATCCATCCTCTTATAGCGAACTTAGCGGATTAGGAAACTTACGAAGATCCTGAAATATGACGCCGTGGGTGAGATGTAGATAGGAGTATTACTTTAGCTTTAGAATGGGGAAAATCCTGAAACAATCTATCGTAGAAAGCTAAAGTTAAATACATTAAATTACGACAATGAGCGTTGAAGTTAGATAACATTACCATATCCAAGGATTACCTAATTATTAGCCTGCTTTGCATTTGAAACAGGAAAATGTGCATAGACAATGGGGACTGTCGTAAATTCTCATCCATAATCCATTAGTTGTCACGATTAAACTATGGATGTGCATGAAAATTCACATTTCTTTTTAGTATAACGAAGGAAAGAAAATTCAAGAACAGATTTGCTTCTCCCATCAAATATCACAATGAGCTTTATTCTTTGGATATTTCATTTAGATAAATTGTCTTTTTATTCGTTTCTTTACTTCCAAATTTCATATAAATTTTACTTGTTTCATTTAGACGTACTTATGTTTCATATTTGACGTTTATTTGTGTTTTAGTAATTATATTCGTACGGAAGCACATTGAATACTAACGCAACGATTTCTAAAAATTATTTAATCACACAGAACTTGAAAATCCGCTAAATGAATCGTACGAAGAGTAAAAGTATTCTAAAAGACGATGATATCAATTTTTTAAAGTAGGCGAGTCCTTGAAAATCTATTACTTCAAAATTCGTGAATTAGTGAAACATCAAAAATTTCAAGGATTTGATAAAAAGAAAGGAATAGAATTCGCACGAACGTAGGTTAAAAATAAGTATAGAAATTGTAAAAGGCAGACGGAGATGCAGAAAACCAAAAGTACATTCGAATGTTTCTGAGTAATCTAAAAATGGAAAGAAACACTTCAGCCAGCGAGCTTCCACGAGGATTGACTTTAAGATGGCACGCAGGAAACGGGACGTCTCCGTGAACGTCGAAACAGGAAATATCGTCTGATTTATAAGCCCTGGGAGTAACCACCGACTACCTGGAACGTTCGTCATTCTGTCAATGGGACGGTTTCCCTGGGGCGATAGTCTTGCATACGCAACACCGTTAAAAATATAGAACCACTTACTCCATCATGCCAACTTTGAAGAATACCTTCGAGAAGAATATGATGTTTTCACTATTTTCAATTAAAGGGTTTTGAAAATTCATCATTAGACTGTGGATTTTTATGCAAATTTATATTTTTACGAACACGCGTAAAGAGACAAAATCTAAACAGAGGTTCGTTTCGCCTATTAAAAATTACAACGAACGTTCTTTCGAATAGTTTACGTATCTTTGTATATTTCATTTTAAGCTTTGTATATTAAATTTTGCACAAATGCGTAACAACTCACAGTTTATGCATCATGTATAAATCAAACTATTAAATCTCATTTATGTTTAATTTTGTCAATTTTGGAAATAGGTAAATCACAGGAAAATATATCATGTCTTCTATTTCGCACTGAGAGAGTTCCGATTATGTATGAATTAAAAATGTTATCGCGTTAATTGATCGATTCTACCAATTTTAAAGGCACAGAGGATATTCTGATGCTTCTATATTGAACTAAAAACTTCGAAATTTACGGGAATAGACATTTATAAATGAAAACTGTCGCATCACATTTACTTGACTTTATCTACTTTGAAAATAAGTCACAGGAGAATATTCTGTTTCGTCTAATTCCACTTGCAAAGCTTCGAGAACTACGAGAATAGATACGTATAAATTGAAAACGTCACGTTACTTGCTCCGTTCTGCCAATTTTACAAATACGTTCCAAAAAAAATCTTCCGTTCTTTCTATTTCGAAGTGAACAGTTTGAATAATTTTCGAGAGCGAGTAGGATATAAATTGAAAATGTCAAATTCTCTCCGCTCTGCCAATATTGTACGTACGTTTTAGAGAAGAATATTCCATTTCTTTTATTTCAAACCGAAAATCCAGAAAACTTGATGAAAAAGGTATTCATTAATGTAGACAGACGTGGGTCTGAATCGAGGTAGAAATTATCTGCCGTATGCGAGATCTCTAAATTTTAATATAAAATTCGTCAAAATACAATTAGTATGCAATTTTGCACCAATCGTGTGTAGATAATTTTAATTCCTCATATAAAAATACAAATTTTCATCGAATTCGATAATCACACGACTGAGCAAATTTTAATGTAAGTCTCCATTATTTAATGTACAACCATGATCCCTAATTGTCAATTTGGAGTATGAGATACTCGATGGAATCGTTTGTTTCGAGCTCAGAATGGTTGAATTCAGAAAATAAATAAAATTGCACATATATATATAGTTGTAGACTAGAATACGTCTGATTTGGAACAAGCATATTCTACTAACTTCGAAAAATTCTGCTCCTCTTATGAACCACTAATTATTCTAACCCACATTGGCTATACAAGTTACTATAGAAACTATTCTTCTTTTATGACATTAGGCTCTAGAAAATTTTTTTAATCTCAACTTAATAAAATATTATAAATTGACTAACAAAGGACCTGTTTGAAACTTCTAACGAAAACTTGAAACTTCAGGGTTTTCAAGGTACATTGTTTATAAGACTAGAGGACACACGTTATTTCACATAGGGTGTTTAACCAAAGCTGAAGAACCAAAAAGTATAAAGAAGAAAAATTGTGTAATAATTATATCAAAGTTTCCACGAAAGTTTTCCTGAGAATTTGCAGAGTTCCAAAAAAGTAGAATTTTCCTAACTTTTTTGTCTCCGATGTCTCCTGCGAGAAGATAATCCAACTACGTAGAATCTATAAATTCTACTGAACGCTTTTTCCGAATTTCGTTTTCAAAATGAAGAAATAATATCCGCCTCAACTGCAGATCTGTTGATATCATTACGATCCGAAAGAAAACGAAAGTGTGTCGATAAACCTGATTGAAAACAGGTTTACACTAAACATTTCCGATTTAAGAAGAAAGCTAATTAAACATTTTTATTTTACAAAAGAACAAACCGTCTCGTTTACAACTATAAGTCGCGTGCAATATTCTCGTAAATAAATTTTAAATTTATAATTAACATTAAACATTTCAGAAGAATGACTAAAAGTAGATACAATATGTGACCTCGAGTCTGATCAAAAACAAACTTATTCTACTTAAAACCATCCGACTCTCGAGCCGTTAGAACTTCTGTTCCAAGTCCACCCGATTCATCGAAAGTTTGGCAAAATACGCTAAAACGAGTACAAGAAAAACATATAGCGAAACTATGTATCTTACAGAGAACAGAGTTACTTTGCTCGAAACTCGCGATCATTGAAACAACGATATAATAGTCGCTTCTCGAAACGACCGAGGACGCTGCAGACACAATAAAACGGCAATTAGCGTGCTCGAGAAACCGAGTCTCGATTCATCATTGGTCGATCTCGTTGAAATATCAACGCTTCGAAGGAATGCTCGCCGAGACGGATTAATCTTCGCGCGGGAGGCGACGAGTTAATTAACGCGGGTTATAAATACGAAAGGCAATCTGCATTATGGTAATCGGTTCCTCGAGTTTCCTGCGAGCTTGCCACGTCGTCTCGCCTCTCTCAAACCCGATCGCGATAATTTACACGGGATATTGGCGTGATCTAATTTTGGCCGCTGGCAGACGCCCGTGTCACGTTCGATTATAAGCTTACAAGCTTATGGCTTAGGACCGACCGTGCCATTAAGCATAGACGATCGGCATTTTCCCTAGTAATACAGTTACCGTCGTTGGTAGAATCTTTGCAGGCTCTATGAAAGTCTCTCATTGACAGATCAGTTCTCGTTTTGATGCGAAATAAGCGAATGCAATGGAAGGAGATTGAAAGTGCAGGATTCTGTTCTCCTCGGTTAAAACGTCCTATCTATTATTTCGAAAGATGCAAGGAAACTGAAGATTTGTTATTTCTTTGTACTTGTAATATAGCCCAATTTGAATATCATAAGTTTACTCGGGTAAAATACTCGGGGAAATTTAAATATTTCAACGTATCGTGAAAAATAAAGAGATGAAATGAGAATGGATAGAAACGCAAAGAAATGTAAAGTCTGCGGTTTGGAATTTCAAATTTGAAAATTCCCGTTGTTTCAGCTTCGGTATTCGGTCTGAAATTCAGGAAATCTGACGTTCTTTCTTCTAATATCTACAATTTGCATCGTTATAGCGCGTTAAAATGAATGAATATCATTATACTTATTATTATTATTATTGTATTACTCTTAATTTCCTCTTTCTACATTCTCAGCCACGATACCTCACAAGGATTTCAATAGTTCTTTTCTTCTAAAAATATTCTCAATTACATTTTTTCATACTCGTTCCAGCTCGTCATGTTTAAAGTGTACGATTTTACACTTCAAAATAAGAATAGACAAATATAGTTTCGAATGTTAAAATTGAAATATTCCCACTGATTTAGAACCAAATATTTAAACTTGATATCTGAATTCGGTAATTCACATCAAAATGAATATCTTCTGACCCTATTAATTTTCTCTTTCCACCGTTTTTCAATCGTGCACACCACAATAATTCCAATAATTTCATTCCTCTCAAAATATTCGCTCAACCGTCATTCCAAAAAGAACCTGTTCCAAACAAATCTCTGCACATCTTTCAGCTCGTTATGTCCGAAATCTAAATGTTGAAAATCGAGGCTGAACGATTTGCACTAGCTCATTAAAAATGAATATTCAGCGCAATTCAATATTCTACTGAATTCTGCTGTTTTCCAACCACACCTCGCGGTAGTTTCAATAATTCCTAAAAATATTCACGAGCCGGTTGAACCATCCACAGAGACCGTCATTCTAAAACCCGGTTCAACTACCTATCTCTGCCGATCCTCTGGTTCGTTAACATCGGCCGTAAATATGACGGGCAAACAGGCGCGAAGTTTTCTTGCGGAGGGGCGCTCGATCAATCAAGCCGGGCTTACGCGATTTCTTGTTTTTAGCTCAAAGGGGAGGGAAAACACAGCCCACGGCCGTTTCCTCGCCGTTGCTCGACGTTCGTTTGCATCCACGGGACGCAATTTCCATTTTTCAAAGGGGCCAACGTACGCAACCCAACCCCGATGGAAACTTGACGAAACCAAATACGCGGCTCGCGCTGCTGCTTTGATCAGTTTCTTCTTTAACAGAGAGAACGCCGGCCTCCGTGTTTCCTCTCCTTTTTCCATCGAGCATACCAATTTCCGAGTTAATGTACGTCGTCTCTGTTTATGTACCTCTTCCGGTCTAACGCAGTTGCGATCGACAAAACCTTTCCTCGCCGGTGAAATAATTAATATAGAGCTGGAACGGAGAACCACGAGCTGCGTTTTTGTTTTCTATGGTTTGGTGGGAGGTAGTACAGCGAAATACGACGGTTGTCGTGGCAATTGCACGCTCAAGTCTCGCGTTAATTTGACAGGAGTTATGTGCACCATTTTCTGCTCTGGACTTGAATTAATTGGTAGCATGTTTAGAGGGTAAGAATGGTTTCAGTCAGGACAATATTTTAGGACGAAAGGTTGACAGGGTCTCGTTAATCCAAAGTTGATGATTTTGAACTGCACCCGATAGTCGAGAAATAAGCTTGCATCCTACGATTTTCGCTAATAAGATCTGCCTATGGAATATATGAGTCCGGTTCGAAGCTTCTGGCTAATGCTGTACATTTTGTATGTCGATATGATAGTTTTTAGACGACGTTGAGCAATTTTCGTATTAAATTCGTTCATAAGACAGTTCCGTTGAAATGATTCTCGGAAGCAAAGGGAACGTTGGAAGATTTTCCGCGTTTGAAAAATGGCTGAATGTTTCAGCAGATAGAAAAATACGACGAAATAAGGAATACTCGGTGCATGACAAACTAGCGTTACGAGCCGTGAACACGTTCTTCCGTGTCATCTTTACAAATATCAGCCCCACGGAGCCCTGACATTTCGCCAACGCGGAAATCCTTCTGGAATAAATAACTTCTTGGAAAGGACGATGTTGCGCTACGATATTCGCCCAAATCGGCGACAAGTTCACATTTTAAAACGGCTAATTGAAATAGAAATATTAAAGCATACCTGGTAACTTGAAATATTATATTTTTTTTAAATATATTTTTGTGACATTTCAAAGTAACAATCGTTAATAGGTAAATATTTCCTTCGATCCGGATATATTTAATAAATATTTCTTCGCAAATGAACCTCTACATTAAACAAGAATTTAATTCTATATAATTAATCTATCCAAAATCACTCCATGCTCTAAATATAATAAAATAAGCCATATCCCACAACATAATACAAATAAAATACTATATATAAATAATATAAATAAATAAATAAATGTAAGAACCAAAGAAGCATCACTTATCATGTAGTATAATTTTCAACGAATTTCAAGGAACCGTAACCTATCTTCAGCAAGACAAAAACTCGCTATTAAAACATCCTGCGTAAAACTAGAATATATACGTCTTACAAAACGAATTTACATACACTCGTAAACCCGAAGTGTCGTCTCAAGACCGCGAGATATGATGCTTATAAAAGTCATTTAGCCTGTAAATACGATCGCACATTACACGCTGACATCACTATGATTCATCCCTAGTTACGATCTCTTTTCACAGTTATATCCATTATCCTCGTCAATCTCCATGCTACGTAGATACGTTTCGGCCAATAGATAAGAAACATTTCGAGTTTGAGTCGACTCGACGCGACGTGGCGATTCGTCGCAAACCCTTGAGCATCACGACATCGAATGAAACGAGAATATCGGTGGAGGAAGGGTTTCTTGGAAGAGATGCACAAGAGGGGATACAGCGGGGATGTAGAAAAAGAAGAAGCGGAAGAAAAAAATGCAAACGACCGAGAGATAGAGGCGCGAGATTTAATAGGATCCAAATAGCCGTTGGTGTCCAGCCGGAAAATCCGAATTTATGAACCTCCGGAAGGATTTAATTTATTTAAATTTCCAAGCGGCCAGCGCCGTTTTAATCCTGATTTACCACATGGCTTTTCTTGTTCCATGCAATGGGCACCGCGTGCAGCTTAAGCGGCCTGTTATCACGCGGCTGCTTATAAAGCGTGTTTGCGCGGCCGATAAGCGGCCATGAAACCGGACTGGCAGTTTTCGAACGCGGAGATGGATAATGGAGAACGCGCGGCTTCCGGTATCAAACGTTCTAATGGTTTTATGATAGGTACATGATCGGAA
Source organism: Bombus terrestris (assembly GCF_910591885.1). Lineage (NCBI taxonomy): Eukaryota > Metazoa > Arthropoda > Insecta > Hymenoptera > Apidae > Bombus > Bombus terrestris. The sequence goes on from NC_063276.1 coordinate 7,988,717, forward strand.
ATTTTTCACACAATCTTTGGGCTGTTTTGAAGGATTTTTTTTTTATCCTACTATGATTCTCGAATTTCTATATTTCAATCTCGCTGTTATTTTAACATGCGATATTTGCACTGTTTTAAGGAAATGCTTAACACTAAAACTACCGATAATTAACACAAAGCTATTTCTACCAAAACCAGTCAAAATAACTGGTCTTTAAAAAATACTTAATAATAGAATATTATTATATTTATTGATTTATTACTTTCTTACAGGAGGAATTCCATGTTATGTAGTACATTTTTGGTACTATTAATCCATCTGGGACCATGATCCCTAAACGAGGGTTGGCACATTTATAAAATTGTAGAACCAATCATTTTGACTGGTGTGGTGTTTCTAGTGTTAACATCTAGCTATCCAGCGATCGATCCGGAATTTTCCTGATAACTGATATCATCATATCGAATGATACATGGTGAAAATTTAAAAAACGTGTGGGAAGTTGTACAAAACGGGGAAACTGGTTAATTGAGGTTCGATAAACAGATTGCAGAACCCTTTTACACTTCGACAAGTATCAGTTATTTTCACTCATATTATTGATATAAATAGCCTTGATATAAAATTATTTTGAGCTTGAATACATAAAAAACAAAATAATATTCATTATATTATTCTTTTAGTTATCGTTGCGGAAGTCATTACATCATTGCGGAAAGAAAATATAACATGAAGTAGGAATTCTAAAATAAAATTGTAAAGCCAGTCAATTTGACTAGTTGGTAGTTCTAGCGTTAACACAAAATGGAAACGGGAAATCGTGCATTCCAATCAGACTTTTGTCATATCTTGACCAAACAAAAATATATATATATATATATATATTCGTTACAAAGAACATAGCAGTCGTTTATGATCACGCTTAGCTTTTGTATTATTCCAGACTTTCAAAAAATCTGAGCAAATTATTAAAGTCTTTGCTATATCATAAAACGAGTTTTCAAGTCGAATAATGAAAAGATTTCTGTGTTCCACGATCCATTCTATGTCCATGTTCTCGGAGAATAAACAAATATCATTATTTCAATTCTTCTAAACTTCGCTATTCCTAGATAGTTTCCAATGACAAACTACCAAACCGATCATATTATTAACGTTTAACAACTTTGATCGCATCACATAGGAGACACAAGAAATGACGAGATTGACAGATCACCGGTGATCTCCTCGCGTCGCAGTTCGAACGTTTCACAAATAAGGTAAAGAATTGAACTTTAGATATAGTAGTAAAATTTATTGTACGAATGCAACACAGTGTTAGAACAGAGAATGTCCAGAGCTGATTTTAGGAAAGTTTATACACTATGGGTTTGGCTCCTATGGAGGGGGTATCGCCGGGAGTGTCGCCGGGGTCCAGGTCAGAGATGGCCATGCTGTTACTGTTTTCTGACACTGGAACACTCTCTTCGTTGTTGTTTCGATGGCCTGCGGAGTGTTCGTTAGAACCCTTTGGTTTTTCTATCGTTAATTTATGGCTCTGTGACAATCTCCCAGCTTAAAAAAGCAATAATCTGCGATGCACGCGCAAACATATGGGAAACAAAAGAATTTTTCAGATTAGAAAAATAATGTTGATGCAATTTTGGATCGCAGCATCCGAAGCAATTGCTAAGAATCGGAACCACGTTTACGAAATCCGAAATCAAGCCTGACGGAACAACGCGAACTTCCCGTACTCCTTACACAGTAACTTCCCACTTATCGTCACAATCCCTTCGCCAGACAAGTGGCAGGCGAACTTCCTGCGCACCTGTATCTCGAGACGCGAAGACAACCGCAGTTCGCGTGTTCCCTCTAAACACCGAGCTTTCTCTACGATGAGGGAGCATCGCATTAATCACTCGAGAGCGGCCAGCAGACACAATGGAAACAACCCATGAAGTCCATCTAATCGACCTCCTAATCTCCGTTTCGCCGAACGATCGATCAAAAAGCGCGTCTTGGAAGTGCGCGCGTAGGACGAGACGAACAAAAAGCAGAAGAACGAAGAAAGGAAGCCTCGTTTTATCGCGATTTTTCATTTATTTCGCGGCGTGCCAGCCTTTCGTCGGCTAGATTAGGCTTTGCTGAAACTTTATTCGTATCTGCCGGCTAAGTAATTTGAAGGTCTCTCACCGTGGGTGATTTATCACTAGTTCCTTGACGCACCGAAAGACGAAGGGTTAGAGATTGTTGCCAGGCCTGACCAATGATCGATCGTTTCGATTGGTGCAACGGACGGTCTGTCCGTTACCAGACTGGTCAGATCGTGATTAAGTGATTTCCACGAAAAAAACGAACTCCAAGAGAACACGTGGTGTAGAATTTTCCGAGCATTTTCAAGCGGATTCAGCATAGTTGAGATGAGCTTCGAGCCTTGATCTTTGAGAGCTCGAGTTGTGGTTTAATATATAAATGTTAGAATCAGTGGGTTCGAATCTGCAACTGAAATAGCCATCCTAGTGTACGTAGTGCTTGGGCCTTTGAGCTCGAAGAATCTTTAAATTATTGTGTTTGTGTAGGTGGTTCGTTTCAAACGTGATGAAACTAATTGATAGCTCCAATTCGTGTTTTTGACACAATTAAATAAACTACTTTGATTTGTAGATATTTGTATAGTACCCTCGCTCCTCAACTTTCGCGGCTCCTTTTATACGCAGAAAATTATCGTTACTTTTGCACGAATTTTATTTTACACGGTCAGGAAACGTATTCTTCTATGATCTTTATTGATTTTATTAGATTTACTCGATTTCCAGTGAGTGTTTATGTTGAGATACGTGTGTTTTCGGGTCCGTGCCCAGTCGTAATCCAAACCTCGAAACGTTAATGAAACTAAAGTGGAACTTGAAAATAAATCGAGCCACAGAGATTGTGTCTTTGACCCAATTGAAAAGAACGTTCGTTTTGAAATACGATACCGGCAATGATAACGAATAAAATTTAATCTGGTTTTCTAAGGAGGAAACATTTATTTAACCTAATTACAGTATAAAATAATAACAATAATAATTATTGCAATTGTTACAATAATTTGTCAAACGTCTCTTCGCGCAAATTGTAGAGGAATATATTGAAATAAAAAAAAAGGGAGGAAAGTAATTTAATTCGATTTCAGGTCAGAACGATATCAAGAAGCTGCGCAGAGAGAACGAGCAGCTGCGTAGGGAGATATGGAGCCTCAGGGACGAGTACGACAAGCTCGAGGAGATCCTGAAGAGGCAAAAGTGCCACCCAGAAAGCGAAGAATACGAGGTAACTCGATGCTAAAGTTCGTTCATTGTGAATTGAGACAAGGGATGACTGATCGATTCGTCGATTTTCCAGATTTTGCGTATTTGATTGATAACAGAAACTTTGTTTTCGCAGTGGTATCCTGATTTGAAGGATACTGATGGGAAATTAATGTACGCGAGGAATTAGCGAGAACAAGTTTATAAATTACTTTCCCGAAGTCTAATATCGATACATTAATATCTCATATAAATATCTGTTTAGGACTTACGTGGTCATCAATGAATGATTTTTGACTCTGGAAAGAACTTCTTTTCTTAATTTTGTTAAGAAATTAAGACTTCTAATATTTTCAAAATATACATTCTAGATAAAACCAATTAATTTATATAATTACTTACACGATGCTTAAAACAGTTGGATGTTGGACAATGATCTTGAAGTCAATCTTTATCAAAGTATCATATAAGTAACATTATACGTATATCAATCTGTTATTTCTAAAGGATACTTCGATGACTCTATTCTCCTGATTAGTGTAATTGAATCGTTTATAGCAGTGATTCCTTGGTTGTTTTAAGCAGTATAATAATTGTAGTCTACGTATCAATATATAAAATTTGATTGGTTGCATACAAGGAGACCAGAGAGAAGTTATTACAATTATTATAAAGTTATCAGAATTGTTATAATGTCCTGATGGAATTAATCAATTTGAATATCGATGTAAAAATTCAGAAGTACTTGTTACGAAATTTATAAAAACTGTATTTTTAATAGAAATTAAAATGTACATGGTATATACAAAAAATGTCACGGATTAGAATAATTAAGAGATTTAAAGGATTATACATTTCAGGATCGCTCCGATGAGGATGGCGGTCTGCAATCTGATTACTCCTTCGAGGAGGACGAAGAGCTCAGCGAGGACGGCGAAGATACCACCAGGGAACCCGACAAATCTGAGCAATTAGACAACGCGGAAAATCAGAAGATTTCCACGGAGAAAATGACCAGTAACGGCCTCCATAGGCTACACGTAGACTTCGACGACTTATCAGTGGTCGACGAAGAGGAAGAGCCGAAACGAGATAAGGATAAAAAGGAAGCTTCTTCGGAAGATGTTCTGCAATCCAAAGAACAGAAAAGTCCACTTTCTATCCTAAAGTCGAGGCAACTTCATGACAACATCCCCTTCTGTCCTGGCGCCTATCAATCATCGACTTGCTTAGGTAGCTCTGCTTACTATAACGAGTATCCTTTCAAGTTCCCAAGCACGCTAAACCTAATGCTGCCTGCTGATGCATCAACGATGCTAACTTCTCCGTGTCCAAGAATAAATGCAGACCGAATAGGCCCAATATCGAGTTTAGCAGGTCCGGCTATGAATGAAATCAACGATCAAATAATACACGCTCCTCCTGCAGGCTGGCAAAGTAACGTTATAATGCCTCAGACACAGGTGACCACGTATGGAGCAACTGATACTGACGGAACACCAAGTATGCAGAGCTTTGCTACAATTCACCAGGAACAATTAAAGCAACAATTCGCATCGACCATCGGAGGTTTTCCTAATTTCCCAAGCTTTGTACAAAGAAGAGGTGTTGGCCTAAAATTGTCAAGTAATCCACTCAACTCGACATTCTTTGGAAATAGTCGTCAGAATTCGGAGAAAATGATTGAAAATGGTTGGAGTACGAATGCAAATTTGCCAAATATGAAGGGACCAACCGATCTGAGTGCTAGTGATGCAACGAAGATAGAGACAGAAGAGAGTCCTGGGTTATCAGGAGCCGAGAAACCGAAGCATTTTTTTGCTCCACTGCCTTCGAAGTTAAAGAAACAGACTGAAGAATCCTCGCCGACTGTCAGTCACTTTGGAACTGGGAATAGTTCTAGTAGTGGCAAGACTGGGTCTACTGTAATCTCGAAAAGTCAGTTCACATCTCAGAAGGGATCGGTTGATCTGTACGTTGATGGAGCAATTCCATACGAGGGTAATCTATTAAATGATAAAAGTGAACAGAGGACGTTCCTAAGTACAGACAACTTACTAATCGCTGAAGTCAAATCAGGCACGACCAATCAATTGACAAAGTCGATGTCGTGGCAGGATTTACCTAGTAAGTCTCAAACCGCTTCGGTCAATCAATCTAATGGTAAGCAACAAATATTGACTCGAAGTGACAACACTTTGGACAATATATCAGACTCGAAGCCGTACAAATCGTACCTGAACGTCACTCTAAAGGCACCTCGCGTGGAACAGGCGATGAGCCCCGACATCCCAGAAATCCCCAAGTTACCCACCATAGACTATCGACTCTTCAAGAACCCCTTTCTACGAAGTTTCGAGCCGTCTACCAGCTACATGAACCAGAACAACGTCACCAGACCGCTGTCCGTCCAAGTGAACGATGACAACCTGTGCTGCTACCCATCACAATCTGAAGTGCCCACCTTCAACAGAGTTCCTTTTTCAGAAAGGTACAGACCGGTTCAGTCTGACAAAAACCGTCTCTTAATCCCATCTAACCAACTAATGAATGGAAAATTGATGTCTCCAACGAGCAAGCCTCAGATTCAGGTAACGTCTTTTGAGAGACCGAGTCCGCATACTCTAGTAGGTCCACCTACTCCTTACGAATTCAACACTATGCGTAGGTTAAATACCAATCCCTATTTACATACACAGAATTTGTATCAGAACGTGCCATTTTTGCCAAGAGGAGGCTTGTATCCACAAAGAGGGATGATGTACTACGATAACCTAACATTGAAGGTGCCAGCTCAGACGCAGACCTCCATAGATGGAGATTCTCATCAAGAAGACGAACACGTGTTTTCTCACGAAGAAAGTGTACCGAGTACACCAAGTGGACGTAGGAAGAGAACGATCAGAAAAGAGAAGTGTAGTGCCAATAAAGAGCAAAAACCTGCGTCACCTACTGCTCAAAGGAAGTATAAGAAGCAGAGTAGCGTCACGTCGTCGGAAGTGCCAGAGTCTCCTGGAAAATCGACACGAAAGAAGCCTACGAGACTTAGTATCACTACGACTACATCAGAGGGCCAGGAGGATAAAAACGAGAGCAGATCGTCTTCGTCTGGTCAAGATTCGCCCAAGAAGGAACAGATGAGAAGGGTGTCTCTCTACTTCAACGCTAAGAAGAGGCCTTCGTTGACTTCAATGAGGACAGTTAGAAGTGGCAGCTTGGATATTGGTAGAGAAAAGGAGGCGATGGTGCTGAATTCAGAGAGGGAGAGGACTAATTCTGTTAGCAGCAGAGAGATTGGCAGCGTGAAGGCAAGGAAAGCAAGTACCAGCAGTGGAAACGTGCCTTGGTGCGCTTGCTGGGGCAACGGGTGTGTTTAGGGAGTCCGTAATTGGTTTTATTGGTGGCTCTGGCTGGATCTAATTAAACGTTCGAGTTTTGTTTATGTTGTGGCTTGGCTTATCAGCGTGTGGCCCTCGGGTTTCATTTTAATCAGCCTGGCCTGATGTGGATGGAATGTCTTGCAGGGTCGATGTCTTTGAGGAATGTGAGAGTGTTTAGTTTATTCGGTCTGTATTGTGAGTCAGCGAATCTATAGTTCGACCAAGCGAGAGTGATACTAATTGTAAGAGGAATTTAGAATAAATAGTCCAAACTATCAGACTACGTTTCTAATTGTACGGTGTACTTTAATTCGATATATCTGCAGTATCGTTTTATCAAAGAAAATTTTCGTCACACATTGTTTATGTAAAGAATCATATATTTAATCGAATTTCTACTTATCATTCAATATACTAGCAGAGTAACTGATAAGTTCCATCGTTTCAGACTTATGTAAATTATTGGTTCTAAAGTGAAACACTCTCGAAATAGAACTGTCACAGTATCTCCTCTGATAATTCAATTTGATTAAATAATTAAATAAGAATATCTTTGAACTTCCTCAAATGCTTCTGTATTACCAGCAACTTTAGTAGCACATTTTCCAAATGTAGACCTTATACGAAATTGTAATATTTTTATTATAAATCATTTCAGTATTTCACACATCTATGTACGTGTTTTACAGCAAATTTCTTCATCTTCGATGTATTTGGTAATTGGCGATAGAACGAAATTAAATGCATAGTTTGTCCTACTAAAATTCAAAGTTACAAAAATAGAGCGGCATTTTATATGCACCGATGTAATAATAATTCTCTACTCTTAAGTTGAGCGGATTCTTGGATAACCAAGGAAAATACCGAACAGAGAGCTAGCGTGCTCCAGGAGGAGTCGTATCGACCTTCACTTCAGCGTAACTATACTATAGGGTAACCGCTGTAGCCAATGGGGGAGGTCGTAAAACTAGCGCCGGCAGAACCAGGACACCATAAAACCCGTTACCGTTCAGGTGACAGTTGCAACCGTGATGTTCTTGCCAGGAATACGGAAGCACAGTCTCTGCCCTCTCACGATGCTTAAGGCGCAAGTGGATCGAATTAGGGGATTAATATTTAACGAGGAACCAGACGCGGAGAAGCCAGACCACGTCAATGATCGCCTCGATAAAAGTTCCGTGAACTGTGCCAGTAAAAAGTCCTGGTATTATCCAATTTTATATCGATTACTCTTAATACCGATTCTAAGAATAATGGAATGAAAGGATGGAATAAAAGTTCGATTTTCTATTCGTTCGACTAACCAGTTTGAATTTAACCCTGCTGCGATCTTCTTTTATTTTCTTTATATTTTAATCTCATTTTTATTTTAATCGGATAAAGAGCTTACTAGTAGGATTTAAGAAAATTTGAGAAAGAAAAAACTGAAGAAATTTCCTAACGGTAGAAAAATACGACTGGGCGAAAAATGATTCATAGAACGCGGTAAAAAGCTTAAGCTTTAACGTCAGTTGTTACGTTAAGAAATAATACGTCTGCGCATTTAATTTAAGCTTAAGGGGCGATATTCATTAAAAAAGTTCGAAAGTATAAATTGTTGTAAAATGAAATGAAGTCTGTTTGATCTTTCAAATCTTGCGTGATTTGAAATTGATATACGTAAGTCTGACAGATTGGTTTTTATTTATAATGTAATCTCTAAGAGATGTAAATATAATTTTAAAGTAAAGTTTAGATCGTTTAGAAGAAATATTTATGTTTGACAATCGTATAAAGTTTATTAAAAAATAATAAGATAAAATGTATTTTTCGATGCGGGCTTTCGAAGTGCTGTTGTTTAACAGAAACCGAAGAAACACCATTTTTTTTCAATAGATAAATAAAATCGTAGGAAATTTAGCAATATTATTATAATATAGAATAATTGCAATTTGTGAAAATTTCTTTTACAAATATATTCTCTTTGTACATAAAAGGTAACAATTTCTTCAAATATCCTACGAAAAGATGTAAAAAATCATTCGATGTAAAACAGCTGTGTAAAATCTCAGCCAAATTAGCTCGACAATATTTTCTAATATTTCTAGTACTGTGCCTAGAAAAATCCAATCAACGATTCCAACTAAACTTCGTATATGTGTAATTGGCTAGAGTTGAGAGTAAAATGCGATGACTTCGTTACTCTAACAATCTCTAATGTGAAATTTCATATAAATATTCCAGAAAGATTGTACTTTTCAATAAAATTAATTTCGATAAGCTCAACCAACAGCTGTTCAATATTTTCCGTATCCTTCGATAAGAGATTTTTCATTCCCAGAAATTATTTACGAATTTAAAAGTAGACACTGCTGCGGATTAAAATCATCCTTTCTATTTATATTTACTCTAACTGAATGATCCCTTTAATCCATTAATAAAAAGAAAGGATAAATAATAACTATTCATATCGACTGAAAACTGATTCCACTTGGAATCTCCGCTTTTATACTCGAGATATTAATATACTAAAAACATCCTGCAATTTGCGCCCAATTATTTTCCGATCTCGAAAGCTCAACTTGATACTACCCGCAATTTTTTCCCCCATGGCTCTTAACAAACCACCATGGTACATTGGCTGAGGAATTACAACGGGGCAGACCCTCGTATTTTCGCCGAGTCATTCATCCTTCTCGGTAATTCATCGAATTATTGATTATTCTACGCAACTTACTCGAAGAGCCCGATTTATTAATGGGTCTGGGTGCGAGGGGGTTTAGCGAGTGAGCGCGCAAGTTAAAGGCAAAGTTGGTGAGCATCTTCCGCGTAAACTTTTCCAGCGTTCTCTGTTCCCGTTATTCCATCCTCCAGCAACTCCTTTCGCCATTGCTTAAAAGACGCGGAGAGTGGAGCAGAAATTGAAAGAAATCGAAAGAAAGGAATCGGCCAGGTAAATTGAATGTACTTACAATTAAACGCGCCGCTTCTTCTCTCTTTTCTCTCCTTTGCCATTCCGCGGCAAGGAAAGTTTAAGAGCATCAAGGGGGAGGAAGCCATGAAATGGAAAGAGGAAACTTGAACCGCGGCCGGAGATAATTTCTTTCCGCGAAATGCTCTTTGATTTTTTTCAATAAGCCAGATTTTCAAACGAAATTATATTTATGCGCGAATTTCTATTTGTGGAAGTTCCGTAGCTTTAATTTATGATTCCAGGATTGCTGGCTTTGAAATATTGAATAATTCAATTTATTTCGGTGAAAGGTTTCCCCGAGCCGTTTAGAATATAATTTACTTGTAATTGGCTTTTATTTTAGAAATTCAATCATTTTTGCTAAATGTGAAATAAAAATTGTGTATTTTTAAATCAGAGTTGATAATTATAGAAATAGAAAAATAATTAAGCAGGTAGATAATGAACAGAAACAAATCTCACTAAATCTCCACAACTTCGCATACCACGAAATCGAAACTGAAATTGAAAAGCTTATTATCAAACGGAATGAATCTCAAATGCCTTCCTCTAATTACGTAACCATCATTTTTGCCAAATATCTAGCTTTTCCTGCCACAGAAACAGAAACCTCAAATTAAAAACCTCATCACGGAACAGATCGAATTTCAGAAAGTTCAATTTCCAACTATATTGCCAAAACTGCCGGCAAATGTCTGACTTGCCATGTTACAAAATCAGAAACCTGAAATTTTTATGAACATACCTGAGGCAATGAAAACTACACAAAGATTTATTTCGCTCGTTAAAGCCTATAAAAACTGAATATTTTTTACATCTCTGTACGTTACATAATGCACAAAAATTGCAGTTTACTAGTATCACAAAATCGAACATTTAAAACAAATTTCAAAAGCATCCACTCTGATCGCATTACCAACACAAAAGGTGAAAAGTGGCAAAGTACGAAGACAAAATCGCGGCGACAAAGATAACCAAAGCTGGCAACGATCGACGATGAGCTTACCATCGTCTGATAGAGTTGGAAGCCGAAAAGGCGAAGGTTCATGGCACAATGCCGGCTGAAACAAAGCTTTTGGCGTGGAAACGCTCGCGAGAAAAGGCGCGGGCAGGTTGCAAGGGTGCAGTGTCAACGTCGACGAGGGTGCACACCGTTCGAGAGGTGGGGGGGGGGGAGGGGGCAGAGTGGCGCAGACTGGCGCAATTAAAATGCAAATTATCTCTTTTCACGCGGCCATCTTTCCAGAAGAGACTGGCGCTCGCAACCCTACGCCGTCACCGATTAACTTGGAACTAATTTACGACGACGACGATTCCATCGTCAGAAGGTAGCGTGAAACGTTTTGTCTCACGGCGCGGACACAGCCACCGCGTTAATACGGGCTAACGTCATTTGCAAATGTCAGTCGAGATCAGGTTTCTTCGTTTCGACCATGATTTTCGCCGCCTGGGCTTTCCTGACTATGAATCTCTGATTAAATTCTTATACAACGCGTGGCAACCTTTAAACTTCTCTTTAGAGCAGCTGAGGGTATGTATTTGAGTGGTGACAGGTCGTTTGAATAATTGATGCGATTATTGTGAAACAAGAACAACGATATGCAGGGCTTATACGAGAGTAATTATTCATTGTGTGCGACAAGGGATGTTATATGACTCGGGCAAGGAAATATGTACTTTGATCATGCGGTAGGCGTGGATTAGAGGGAGGTTTGACTGGGTCAGAGATTGGATATCTAAAGGAAAATCAAGTTAATGAAGTTGCCTTGCGTTTGATGATATTCGAAGAGTTCATTTTCAGATTCTTTTAATTTAGGGGAATTTTTTATTGCGTTTCAAATAATCTTGTGAAAGATCTGACAGTACCAGTAACTCTCGTTCGAGATACTTTTTTTATAGAAGGAAAAGTTTTCTAGCAATTGGAACTTATAAGATGAATTGCTTATCTTTAGAAGATAGAGAATTCCATATAGAAAGATATCTAACACCAATATCGATTATCTAAAATTGAAGTCAATATCTTACCACGAGAAAACATTTGAACCCTTCGTGTGACTAATTCTTTATCCCGACGCAGCTACAGTGATATTGATAACGTGAAAACTTTCATTTAGCTTGTTTCTTTGCCCATAAAAAGTTTGAAAACCGAAGAAAGCTATTATAAGAGAAAATAGATTCCATAAATTGATAGTTTGTCGATTATCAGCTTTGCATGGAACGTGTTAAACTCATTCTGAATCTTATCCTAACTAAAGCAAACCCCTTGTATGTGAAAAACCTGTTTGCTATCACTTTTTAACTGCATAAAAATAATGCAAAAATACTCGACACACTGCTATGGATTAGCCACAAATGGACAGACCCATTCAAACTTACGAGCATCATCAACCTTCAAATTTTCGCTGGGACGAAGGAATCAGCGAAAGAAATAAAACCTGTTTCAACTGTTAATTACCTTTACCCTGAAGATATATCGTAATTGTGCAACAACCTCCTCGAGAAATACGTTTATCACATACGCTACCAAACAGAGCTTGGCTATATTCGTCTGGGCCAGATATCGCGCGATACAACGAAGATTATCGGATGGGAATACTATGCACTCGAGCCCATGAATTCCAATTAAAAGCCTATCGCAAGTATTTATAGGCTGAAGACGGGAACGATATCTACTGTTACAATGGCCGTTAAGATAATCAGCTTTAATTACGCACCTCGTAAAGCCTTTATGAATCCGGTCAGGCCGAGCGAACGTCGTGGCGCCGTAGTTTAAGCAAATCTTTGTGTAAAGACGTATAATTACCTGAAATAAGAAAAACGTTTAGTGACGTGTACTTAAGTGGTTCGGATTTATTAATATCGCTATGTAATTTTCTCTTTTTTCTTTTTGTTTTCGACTTTTTCACTGTGGAATCCGTATTTCTAAGTTGTTAAGATTTAGAATCGTCAGGATCGTGTTTTCTATTTTAAAATCTAGCATATGGCGAGCATATATTAACGATATAAATAATTATATGCAAAATCAATATGAAACAACTTATTAGTAAATTTTGAAACATAGTATTGGGTTGGCAACTAAGCGATTGCGGATTTTGCCATTGAGTGGTAATGACAAAATCCGAAATCACTTAGTTGCCAACCAAATAATTGTAGCACACCACTATTTTAACCTACAGTGAAAGTGTCGATTCTTTTCTTAAATTCAAACGTCTACCAACTGACCTCTGATACATATACGTTCTTCGAATTTATATATTCAAACGTAAAGACAAGAAGAAGACAAAATTGATACAAAAATGTCAAAAAATCCAACAAAACTAAGTGATACGACTAAAACTAAGAAGATACGATGCATCAAAAGATTAAAGATTATTCTACAAGAATAACACTTTACTATCGTATTCGATGTAAACTGTAGATCTTTATGCATTTATGGGAAATTGAAAAATGTGAAAATCTACGTAATGCAGATAATCTGTAAAAATATAAAAAACGAAGTAATTATATATATGAAGTTGTTACAATGTTCAATGTTCCAAGTAAATTGTTATCTGCTTTCCATTTCTTTGATTATGTTGGTAAAAATATGAAATTGCATAAAAATTAAAACAATTACCAACTAACTTCTAATATCCAGCAATGTTCAATAACTTCGTTAGAAAAGCTGATAATCCAATCTAATTTAATCCTCGTGGGAACAGGCAAAGACCTAAACGAAGAAACTTCATTCCAGGCTCTGACATCACGTGTTAAGCGCAATTCCTAGCCAGTGTTCGAGTGTCCAGCCCAGCGATATAACGCGAGAACGTAATAAAGCTCGCAGTCTGCCCGTCGAAATTGGGCGGACGACGTCCCTACCAAAAGAGTAATGAAACTGCCGCAAGTGTAATGCTGGTAGTATACATAGAACGCGAAAACAACGGAGGTACGGTTGAATTCTTCGCCAGGGGCAAAACGCAAAAGTGTTTGAAATTTCTTTAGCGAGAAACTTGCAGCCACTTTCATCCGGCCTTTTTATTGGACGCGAAAAACTCCCGTAGGAATATTTTCCGTGAAACTTCCATCCTGTAATTTCGACAGGCTTGTAACATCTTTTTTTTCCACGGAAATTCGCCTCGCGTCGAAGTTTTCTTTGTAATTCTCGACGAGAGCGTTATTGAAAATAGCTGGAGCAGCGTTGCGATGTTTGAAATAAATTTGTTTTACCACGCTACGCGACTCCTGTAAGATACTGCCGAAATCTTTTGGTTTATAAAGAAATAGTAAAATAAAAATTCAGTGAAGGAATGTTATTAGAAGGTTTCCAGGAAAATGCTTCTTGTAGTTTGAGGAAGTAATTTTTTATTCTAAAACGTGTTTCACTGCTATATAGTTTGGATTAATATTTAGCAGTTTACGTTATGTAAATTATGTTGCAACTTGTGTTGAAACACTGGTTAACCGCTGGTAGTTTAATAATTCAGTGTATCATAATAATTAATGAACTTTCATATAGTTATGTACATGGTTCCAAAGTTGGTTATCTTTGTATCTCCATATCAGAAGTTTCAGTAATATTCGAATTTATCACAACGCACGTAAAACTAAGGAGCGTTCTAGTTATCATATTCTTGATTTTAAATTTATTTAACAAATATAGATTGCGAAAGTTGAGTTCTTGAACAACTTTTAACAATTTTAAAGCTGTCTTTAAAAATAAAATCTATTACTGAGACTATAAATTATATGCATCTTGATCATAAATATTTTTCAATTATTTGCGCATTATAAAAATAACAAATATACTCTACAAATTAAAAATCCATATTCTTTATACGTTGCTCTATCATCGATATAGGAAACTAATAATTGCTAATGTGGACAAATAAATCATAGTTAATTAAACTAATGAAACTTCACTGATTTCTATTCGCGTATATTTTTCTCTTTTCACGTTTATTCTAATTAAACATCGAACAACGTTACTCGAATCGATTTCCAATTCTTTGAAGTCACATTATCACCAAGCTCTCCAACATCTTTTGTTAAATAATTCAGTAGACATTTCTATCAAGCGATTAAAAACTTTAGTTAAATTGAAATACACTGGAACAACGCGCGGCACAAATGGTTCATTTACACGAAACATCCAATATCCTGTTATGAGCACACGTATTGTACGGTCGGAGCCGGTTCTGCCTCTGCCGGAACTCCGCGTTTTTGCAATCGCTCCTTCGTCGCGCAAATATTTGCGAATTGCGCCGGCATGCGAAACGAGCTGCAGCGTCGATGGATGAACTCTGAACAAACGATGCACTGTCAACGTACTAGATTGATATCTTTCCATCTTTTTTTATCTTTTTAATGTTATTAAACTACCATTTGTTATCTTTTTTACATTATCAAAATAACATTACACGATTTATTCAGATTTGTTGAGCTACCTACATTATTTGCAATTTTACAACAATTATAAGGATTACACTTATTGTATTAAAAATTGTCTAAATCTTCTTACGTCACTGATCATAATTCTATCGAAATTAGATACAGAAAGATTAAATATGAGAGTAGTATAGTGAAATTTAAAAAAAAGCTTGTACAGAAATTTTTGTACTTGTTTGCACTTACTGGTTGCTTCTATAATTGAACAGCATAAGTATACCTCTATCTGTGTAATAAAGTTAGTATTATTTATTTGTATAATAAAGAAATTATTATTTCTATTATTAAACGTCGTTTTTTCAAATAAGATCCTGAAATATCACATAACTTTCTCTTTTGCGAAATGAATAAAATTTCGGTTATACGAGATTAATCAATTTCCGTCATAGGACACATCATCTAATCAAAGTTGAAAATACCGCAGTTTACCGTGGAAACGCAATTTCCTCGGAGACCTGTGCACCGTGCAGACACACGTTGCAATTCGATCGTTGAAGAGAACGTTTCGGCGAGCTTTCGACTTTTATCGCGGATGCTTCGCTCTCAGTTTCAAATTTCCTGCGATCCGGCACGCCTCCCACACTCGTGGTAAAAAGAGGGGAAAAGTGGGGTGAAGTCTGGGGGTGCGTTCGAGTAGAAAGCAAGCTGATCCGACGCGAAATAAAAAGTTCCGAAATTCCGAAGTGTGTTGAAGTGTCGAATCCACTTCTGATCGGATCGAAACGCCGTGTCATCTGAAAAGTTAATCGCTTCGAATCTCACCGTTCTACGGAATTCCGTAGAATCGAGGCGAGTTTTATCCCCAAAGATCCACTTTCCTTAAGGCCAGAATAATGCTAACTCTTTTTTTTTTTTTTTATTGAAATCGTCTTTTTATGGACTGCTTGCTGCTTTATAGCAACTAGCGTCAAGTTAATGTCAGGAAATTTGTAATTTATCAAGACACGTTTAAGATATGTAAATTTTAATTTTCAGATATGTAGATATGTAAATGTAGTTTTCAAATTGTAATTTTTTTTATCTGTTTTATTGTTAAAGCATTATACCGTAACATTGGATTGTCGTTCATTGTCTCCTTAATAATTATTAATGACAATAATATATTATAATATTTTCAACTCTACTCGTATATAATTTTACAATATGCTAAAAACATACTAAAAATATAGCATACCTATACTTTTATAAAATACATCAATCTTGTTGTAGACTGAAAAAATAAGAATTAAGGTTTATCAGATGAAATATTCATAAAAATTTACCCTGTGTATACAATCTCTACTTCTACAGTAATATTTAAACGTCAGTTACTACGAATGAAGCATAGTACGTTTATCAAGATGAAAGTTATAATCAGAACGTTTAACTCTTCTACTAATTTACATTATTCCAAATTATCAAATGTGCCCGTAGGTAAATTGTATGAGTCGTTTCAACAAATAAAGTTGATATTGTAACTGTTTCCACATCTTAATTAATAGGTACATTATTATTACCTCATTACCCTTTTTCTAATTTCGATGTAGAAATGAAAATTAAATAACATGAATAAATAACTGCGTCGATATTAATTAAGTAAATCTACAGGATTAATTATATATGTATATCGTACATCTATAAATTCACCAGCAAACGCCTCCCATTATATAGTCATACGCTGCATAATGAATTCATCCGACACTCTAATGTACTCATGTAAACGCACTAATGTGTACGTGTACACTTAGCAGAAGTCGCGAGACATGAATGCAGTCGGAGAAGACGTTCTCCCGTGTCTAATTTTGTTCCGTGGAAGCCGCGTTGCTAAAAGAGTATCGAACCGCTTAAAAGTACGCCGGAAATGGGAATTCCTTTCCTGCGCGCGCTAATGGACACAGCCCACGTGCGATTCCCTCTGCGAAAGCTTTGTCAATCTCGATTCTCGAAAGTACTTAACCGGTGCAGAAATATCTTTCTAACGTATCTAACTTTTCTTGCTATTTAACGCGTTAATTGCCACGCGAATTTTATATATTTTGCCTTGGAACTCGCGATAGATTGAAATATATCACACAACTATTGGGTTGGAAACTAAGTAATTGCCACGTAATGACAAAATCCGTAATCACTTAGTTGCCAACTCAATATATGCAAATATACTAAATATACAATATACGATATTGAAAATACTTTCGATTTACGTATGGTTGATCGAGTTTGCAGTGCAATTATCAAAGATAAATTTACCAGTATAAGGAACAAAGTTGGTACGTGTTTCCAAGCAGAACTAAGTAAACGACAACAGTACAGCTCGTGTTTAGCCATTCCGGTAACCAACGGAGGTATAATACGTCGATATTGTTGGTTGGAAACAGCAAACTATCCCTCTGATAAGAATCTCTCGATGAAATACAAATATACGTTTAGTCTAAAATAGTGAGAAATGAAGAAAAGAAGAAAAGATTCAAATGTACTAAAATTTCCATTTGAAAATATTATATCGAACGCACCTGTAATATTCAAACAATTTTAGAAGATTCCACACTTTAAGGGTAATAATAAAAATCTAGAATCAACTTTTTTGGAGTGAACTTTACGTTCGCGAGTCTTTAATTAAAATTCCTAATAGTGTGTTACTGATTTATAATATTCGAACGACAGATTTAAGATTCCTAAACGCACCATAATTACGAACAATATGATGTTCTAACATCGTTATATCTATCCATCCTTAGTTCTACTTCGATTCTCGAATGTTTATATTTCAATCCTGCTCCCATTTCAGCGGACAAAAAGAATTCCAGCTATTTTAAAAAAGTTTTTGACATAAAGTTGAGACGAGACTTTTTGTTCAAACTGGAGATATTCTTCAATATGGCAAAAATAGGATTGAGCCTGAGAAAATGAGCGAAAGAGCGGAGCGCAGTTAAAAACAGAGTGGAACGTTCAAGCTCCAATCATCGAACGTCCGAGATGTATAACAGCTCAAATCACAACTGTTCGCTCTGTCGTCCGGAAACGAATATTCCCTCGAGTATGCGGTTCCCGACACTCCGGGCCTAATCACAGAAATTCTGCTTGCAGATCGTTCAACCGTGGCCAACACGCGACGCTCTTCCTCTTGTTGTCCAAGCGAGAAGAAGCAGTAGCTGACCGGACCGATCGGAATCTCAGCGGTTATCGTATCAAATGCATAAATCTCCAGTTTATTGCTGTTATATGCAAAGCAGAACGAATCGGCGGGAACGAGGCAACCTCCGAGAACCCAAGAATAATGCATTCCTTGGTAGATCGATGCCTTTGCCTCGTCTCTATGTTTATATGCCTGTATTAAAGCTAGTGAGGCAAAGAGGGGAAAAAGAGAAAGGGAAAGGTGAAATAGAGAGAAAAAAGATGAGGATACGATAGCGATCGGTGTGGACTTATTTAATTTCGGGACCGGTCGGCCTCCCGAGTTGTTTGCAGAACGATCGTTAACGCTGATTTATACGCTCATTCATTTCCACGATGAACCCCTCTCGTTCTATTCGCCTCTCTTTCTCTCTCTCTCTCTCTCTCGCTCTCTAGTTTGGCTGAATGCTTCTTCGCGCTGCATGCATCTACAAAAATATACGAGTTCCGGGGACATGTGTTCAACGTGAGCGTGAAACGATGCTGGTTTGCTAACAAGGGTTTTAAATGATTGACCTTGGATTTTGGAGGAAGGATAGAAGCGGTTATGTGGGAAATATGATGCGTTCGGTCGTATCGATTAGAAGGAGGTTTCGATGTGGGGTATTGGGGTGAATGAGGGTAAACGAGATGGAGGGTCTATGGCTGATTTTGCTCTCGTGTTTTCGAGATGGAAGTGTTAGTAATGATATTTATATGGATTGCTAACGTGTTCGGGGAGGAATTCATTAGGACGACTTGAAAATGATTGTTTTTTACCTTTCGGTTGATTTTATTTTTTTAATTTGGTCGTTTATTTAGTTCTTGTTTTTATTGAGAATATAATTCTTGTTCGTTGGAAATTGTGAAATAGAAATGATAAAATCAATCAATTTTTGAGGATAGCCTTTCAACGTGAATAAACTAAATGGTACTGGGAAATGGTTTGTTGTTAATTAAAGACAACAAGGATTAGGGAACATGATACCGGCATGTAAACCCTTGGATCAAGGATTTTGTATAGAGTTTTAGCCTGTAACATTTCAGGACGAGAAACATCGGAAATTCTAATTAGGTCTTAGAGCGGACTTGGAGCTTCTTCCTACTTCTCTAGACAACCAACGGAAACGTCAGGATTCAGACAGACCTGGATTATAGAGTTAAGAACATCAAACTTCGGGGAACCTGGATGCGCCGCCAACTATCCGAACAGGGAAATTAGACTACTTCTTGCTTGAGATTAGAATCAGGATCAGTCAGGCGCATCATTTAAATTCAAAGAATCCCATCGAATTTGACAATATTTACAATTTCAGTGCCTGCATTTTTAGATAGGAGATTAAGGTTAAAAGCTTAGTTTAATTCAGAATAAAATCGTTAAGTTATCCTATTATTTGCCACTTCGACACTTTTGGTTTAAGAATTAAAATCACGATTTATTTATCATTTTTTCTATTGAAAATCTAATTTCAAATTTAATAATATTCTTCTATTACGTAAAATGTCTTAATTTTGTATCAAAGATTAGAAAAGCATTTACGAATATCTGAAAAGTATCCCACCAATTGGAAATTTTGATTAACAGTTAAAGCAAGTGTTTTAGCGTATTATCTTATTTAGGATTTCTGAATTTGCCTATGAAAGATTTATTGTAATATGTTAGAATCTTAACATATTACAATTTTACTATTGAAAATTCTATAACTTTTGAGCTAAAGATCAAGATATAGGTTTATGATAATTCCAAAAAAATAACATTAATTAAACTAAGCGTTTAATCGTAGTTTCTTATCTAGAAAGGAGAACACTGAGATTGCAAATAACTCGACATTCGATGAGATTCTTCGAACTTAAACAACACGCTCAACTGATCCCGATTCTAATCTCAAGCAAAAAGTAGTCTAATTTCCCTGTTCGAATAGTTGGCGGCGCAACTAAATTCCCCGAAGTTTCCTCTCGAACGCTAAGTAGTTACAACCCATTTAATAACACCTAAGTGTATAACTATACAACCGTATTTAATAAAATCGAAAACCACCGAATCTTCGCAACAATTTTTTCACACTAATTCCCGGCCTGGTTGAATTCCTCTTTACACGGAGGATATTCACACAGCGTAGCGTCAGAATACACGCGAAAATTAGGTGTCACGAAGCAGCGTGCGGTCGACGGGCAAGGACGAAGCGCGAAGGACGAGAACGAAGAAAAAGAACGTTGGAAACGTCGATGGAACTCCACGGGGAGTACTGACGGATACACAGGAATAAGATACACGATATACTGGGCTGTCCTGTTGGGATAAAGGGAGTAGCTGACTGTAGTAAGTTGTCTATCGGTTCATCTCCAATTTCACCATTCGCGACCAAAACTTCCGACTTTGCAATTCGATAAATTCTGTCAACTTTTTCCAGTAAACGGAAACGGACTTCATAATCTTTTCTTGCTCTTAAACTTTCTCTTCTGAAGCTTCTTCGATGACTGTAATAGTTGATCAAGTTTGACACTGTTAGCGAGGAAGCTGGCATTGGAGAAGATCTGTCATACTATCGAACGAATGGCACTGTCAGCGATGCTTTTATTGAACTTTGTTTCTTGATGATAAGCGTAATTGATAAAGGAGATGTTCCATGTATCTGTATTCTTCGATACGCTTCTATATAACGTTCTTGTGATACAGCGATTTGTCGAACATCTATTTGTTTGAACGTACAATTATCTAAACGACATCGGGAAGTAAAAGGAAACAAAGGATCTGATATACTTAACTATGTCATATATACTCTTTGTATATTTCCCAATCACGTTATCGTTCTTAATTCAACGTTACATATGTAAGCGATAAGAAAATTATCGACAGAATTAGAGAGAAATTTAACAGTAGCGAGAACATCGATGAGCTATAAATCAGAAGCATTCTTAACAATAGAAACAGCTGATAGATGGTACGAAGTGCAAAAGAACAGTAATTCTGCAGAAATACTAATTTTTTAAAATTTGTAATTTGTTGCTTCAGAAAAAATCATTCGAGTCAGAAGTCCAGAAAGAAAATTATTGGAACATATTAGGTTGTCCGGATAGTTTCTTTCGTTTCATAAGGTGATAATAGATGAACAACAATTTCTGTTTTATATTATTTTATTGAATTAGATATGATCCATTTCGTTCTATTTCTATTATTACGTTCGTGTATAATTCGATAAACCAATATAAAACAAAAAACATTGTGCGTCTATTATTTTCTTATAAAACGAAAGAAACTTTTCGGACAACCTAATACACATACAATAAGTGATCCATGTTATCCTGCGTGTGAAACGTAGTCGCAGTATTAGTCGTTCGATTATTTGAAAGACTCGATTATCCGGTTCTTCTGTAAGCAATCTGTGGACCACGGATTTTTATTTTCTTTTTTCCAAAAAATGCATGCAATGTACATAGTCCGCAAAAGTATATGGAACATTCAAAGTGTAGTATTTTTTATATTATTTAGTAAGTAAAACAAATCTTTTAAATTATGAATTCACAAAAGTATGAATTTGCATAAATATCCGCGGTGTCATAGTAATCAGTTCGGGCAATCGAGATGCTATTGTATAAGAGTTGATAATCGAAAATACTCAGCGCAACACGATGTATCCACGACAATGAACGACGATTAATAATGCAAACGAGACGAAGCGGTGTAACTGGTTGTGCAAGTTCGAGACCGCCGCGCGTTTTCGAGCTAAAGTCTGTGTGCACGCGACAGGATTAATTCGATTGGCCAGCAAGCGCGGCGGGTGAATTTATCGAAGAACGGAGGCTGTGGCATCGACACGATTAATTTAATTCGACGTTTCGCGAACGCGACTACGTACATTCGCGATTTAATTACCATCTAGCAATAACTTCGCCGCGGGAGTCACGGCAGACCGACCAATTCACTCCCTGTCTTATACTTTCTCCGACTTTTCGATTTCTCTAACGAGTCTGCTTTCGTACTGGTTCATTTAGATCATTAGATTCAGTCAGACTCGAATTTGACAGGTAAAAAAGAAGGATCTGTTCGTCTTGAGTTCCAGACGAGAGAAGAAGCTTGAAAGTTATGATTTATATTTGACGATTCGTATAATTTTATTTTTCCACTATATGCAGTAGCTACAAAAAGCTTCTTCGTATCGTAGCATTTCTCATAGGCACTCTCACGCATAACTCCAATACATCAAATATTGGATTGGCAAATAAGTGGTTGCGGATTTTGTCATTAGGTGGTATTGACAAAATTCATAATCATTTAGTTGCCAAGCCAATATATCACCACGCAATCAGCATAAGAATGAGGACTAACGTACGAACAATATTATACATACTAATATGAAAAATCAATGTTATTTCTAAGGTAGAAGGTATTTGGAATTAAGAGACATAAACTGGACTGTAGATATTTGTATAAATTTATATTTTTATAAATTTAATTAAGTAGTGGAACCTAGATAGACGATCGTTTCACTTACTAAATAATATGATAAATACTAAATTCGGAGTTTATTTATGTACATATTATTTATATACATTTTTACATCTTCAAATTTCCCATAAATGCAAAAGAAATCCAGTAGTAGTCTAATTATCATTCTGTGAAAGAGCGACCAAAACTTTAACGCGAATGGAAAAGACTGAGTCTATTCGTGGAAGGAATTCGCCACTTTTCTTCTATCCGCATCCGGTTGCCTGGAAATCCATTAATCCACTCGCTGAGAGTCGGATCCACGTTCGATCATAATCCCGTTGTTGGCGCAACGCAGCCGATTGAAAATCGGTCTCGGCTCATCGACCACGTTTCTTCTTCCTCCAACCCTGTAGTACTCGTCTGCCTATTCTCGTGCGGGAATCGTGCCACCCCCGCTAGCCCTAATTTGCATTTATATCGATCCGCGCCGCGAATGGAAATATTAAATCCATTTTCGTAGAGGAGGCACCCACGCGAGCCCTTCACGACCGCAGAAAAAAAGAATCAATCGTGCAAGACGATGTCACGTATCACAGCCGACGTACAAGGCTTATCTGGCTTCCAACGAAAGCGTCTACGATTTATCTCGAACGAGGCTCTCGACGTCGCGGACGCGTTGTCGAGTATTCTTCGGTGTGTACCATGGGATTGAAAAACGCGTCGATGAATAATGCGCGATCGAGTTCCGCAGCGACTGTGTTGCATGCGTGAAGGGAAGAATACCACGCTGTATTACAATGGTGAAGTGCAGTATGGAATATGCGGTAGAATGTAAAGGAAAGCATACAGGGTGTGGCAGTACACGTGGTACAATTCTAAAAAAGATTATTCTATGGTACGAAAATAATAGAAAGAAATTGTGAGGATTTTCGGACGAAATTTAAGATAAGAATGGGTTTTGCTGAATGTAGATATGTTTATACAGTAGAGTGGAACGAGAAAAGCAAAAATTATATTCTGATGATATTTGGTACGCTGTATTTTATTATATTTATAATTATAGTCTAAGCAGTGTAAGTAATTTCGTAATAAAATTGTTTTCAGCGGATCTCTTGATATCGTAGAATCTGTTGGCGATAATTTACTGAATAAAAAGTTGCAAAAATCTTTCGGATGAACATCGTTCAGAAAATTAGATCAACCATGAACGTTTCAAAATCTACCCGCAATATTTTTCAGAATAAAAGATTAACATGATCTTTCGGATAAAAATCGTGGGGAAAATTAGATCAACCGTAAACATTCCAAAACTCAGACGTGGCAATAAATATTACAACACATTTTAGAAATTATGAGCAAGAAAGAGGGAACAGGTTGCACTTTACGAACTGCAAACATGTTTTACCAACAGTTTCTTGCGACAACACGTAGCACAAAGTGCAAAGGAAGATAAAAGGCACTTGACGAATCTCTGACACGAACTAGCAACTACTGCAATTCGCGTTAAGTGCTGAAAGTGCAATTTTCGTGGATATATTAGACTATTTAGTGGGAAAAGATGACGTAGCGCTTGCTAGTCATTAGACCAACAACTCTGATCTTGTACGAATACAGACACTGAAAGTAGCGTGATGACAAATGATACTCTTGGAAATAATTGCGGTAAAGTTACTGGTGCAGCTGAATTCCAGCAATCCTTCACCACAGATTAACCCCGCATGAATATAAACTTGTTTTCAGCTTAAAGAAGAAATTATTCTGATTTTCATGTTATCTGTGATTAGTCGTTAATCGTGACAAATTTCGAGGAAAAATTCTCAACTCATGTATGTATAAAATAGAACATACTTACGTATGTATAATTCGCATTGCGATTTCTAAAACATCCATATTTTCTAAAAAAAACTTGCAAAAGTATACTTCCACAAAATTCAGTCAAATAGATGTTAACACTAGAACTACCACGCCAGTCAAATTGACTGGTTTTACAATTTTATTTTAAAATTCCTACTTCATGTTATATTTTCTTTCCACAATGATGTAATGACTTTCGCAGCGATAACTGAAAGAATAATATAATGAATTTTATTTTGTTTTTTATGTATTCAAACTGAAAATAATTTTGTATCAAGGCTATTTATACCAATACCAGTTAAAACGACTGATACTTGTCAAAGTGTAAAAGGCTCCTGAAATCTGTTTATCGATCTCCAATTAACCAGTTTCCTCGCCTTGTACAACTTCCCACACGTTTTTGAAATTTTTACCGCGTATCATTCGATATGATGATATCAGTTATCAGGAAAATTCCGGATCGATCGCTAGATCGCTAGATGCCAACACTAGAAATACCACACCAGTCAAAATGTCTGGTTCTACAATTTTATAAATGTGTCAACTTTCGTTTAGGGATCATGGTGCCAGACGGATCAATAATACCAAAAATGTACTACATAACATTGAATTCCTTCTGTAAGAAAGTAATAAATGAATAAATATAAAAATATTCTATTATTACGTATTTTTTAAAAACCAGTTATTTTCACCGGTTTTGGTAGGAATAGCTTCGTGTTAACTATCGATAATCCTAGTGTTAAATTCGTACAAGTAACACGATAAATAATACAACATATCCATGATCCACTTCTCAACAATTTATAGGAAATTCATAGTCGATCTACCAGTCCATCGTAAAATTGCAACTTCGTACCAAAATATCCTATTTCCTTCAATCTGTCACAAACGAATCTCGACTTGAAACAGAAATGGACGCAGAATTCATTTGCAGAGCACGAAATGAGCTCATTCCCTACCTCGTATTAAACAGGAAGGGCAACGACGCGCATTGTCCCAATTCTCAAAACGTTAACCGACTCTAATTAAAGCGGAAACAATAATAACGAAATTCTTCGTTGGCAACGGAATGGATGACGAGAGCTTGTATTTCGTCTTCTCACAGGATAGACCGCTACAATGGGAAACGTTACAAAGCATCGTTATTGTCGTCTGTTCGCTACTGATAGGACTAAACCATGGCTCAGTATCAAATTAACGTTTATGATAGGTCGCCATTCAAATCTGGCTTAAAGCTACGCATACGTCCTTGTATATTGGTGAATTCTCTCAAACGATAACCTGATAACCGTCATACCGTAATATTATAAATAATATTAATAGTAATACAAAATTTTAATGCACAGATATAATAACATGATACTACAAATAAACTTTTCGTAATAAAAATTCTAAGC
The DNA here is from genome assembly GCF_910591885.1 of Bombus terrestris. Classification (NCBI taxonomy): domain Eukaryota; kingdom Metazoa; phylum Arthropoda; class Insecta; order Hymenoptera; family Apidae; genus Bombus; species Bombus terrestris. Next base: position 8,014,537 of record NC_063276.1, read on the forward strand.
CAGTATTTGATATATCGATGTAGGTTAATTCGATATATCAATATATTCTATTCTCTTTTTCTTATATCGATAAATCATATGGAATTTATTGGCTTGGCAACTAAGTGATTGCGGATTTTGTCAATACCACCTAATGACAAAATCCGCAATCACTTAGTTGCCAAGCCAATACATTAAATTTATTTAGGTTGGGTTAGAAATCAGTTAACAATTATTTTTATATCCACCGAAGGTTTCAATTTTTGGTTCGTTGTTTATTTCAACGTTGATATATCAAATAAGTCGGAAATTCTAAATGCATAGATATAAAAGCGTGATACGACAATTAAATTAATAGAAACAAAGATTCTAGAATTCATAGACGCAATACACGATAACGATATAAGTAAATAAATCGCAATGGAAATCCTGAAATTCACTTTGATTTTAACGGTCCGCCCTCTAAATTTGTAACTTTTTCGAGAGAATATCGTGAAAATTAAACCTGAATGTTGATTTAATCAATGGTCAATCCTACAGCTTAATATTTATTCTCGGTTTTCGATACTTTATTTCATGGCAACGAATTTGGAAAAATTGATGAAAAATCTGGCGAAATTGTCGCCGAAACGATTCGGTCGGAATCGAGTTCTGTTTGCGGTTTAAGTGGATTAATTGATGATTTTTATGTGTTTATTCCGGTGTTATTGGAATATGGCACACAGCGGTTATCTCGTAGCAATTGCCACCAATTCGTTTTTATTCTACCTATGAAAAGGCTTTTTGATTTGAGTAATTGAACTATATCCTGTATCGAAATGTTGTTTGGCTATTGGATACATGTAATTTATGGATACATAAATAAACTCGCAATCTCTTTTCGATTTTGCTAATGTAATAGATAGAACAGAACGTTTTCCTGTAATTTTAATAGAAATTCGAACAAAACTATGATACATGAGCCATATAAAAGATAAATTAACCAACAATTTTTAGACTAATTGTTCAATTTTTTCGAAGAACTAAGTAGTATTCATCATATATTCTGATACTAAAATTAAAGACAAAAATATAAGCTTTAGCCATCTTGCAGAAAAGAAAAGATCTTTCATTTTTATATTCGAAAATCTCTTCCAGGTACATTTTGTACGTTTCTATTTAAATTTCGTTCCAAGTTTTATACGAATAATTGTTAGAACAAATAAATTACATTTCAGATTTAAGAAAAGCCAAAAACTCAAACTTTGAATATATAGTATTGAATATAGAATATAGAGTTGAATATAGAGAATACATAATATAGAGTTTCAAATATCTAGCATGTAGTGTAACGCGGAAACTGATATGCTGAAATAACTTAGAACTACAATTTGAATCGTAAATTAGCTTCACTCTGAGTCTCGTAAATACTTCTAGTTTCGTATATGATCACATGTAATCCATACAACTGCGTATTTCTCTTCAAATTATTAATTTCAACGCATTCCCTCTAAAATATTTATAACATAATGAATAAATTTAGCGTATAAATTGATCTGCAACTATTCAGCCGAGCGTGAAAGCTCTTACAAACTCCGAAACGGCTGTTTCATCTGGCTACGTTATTCCGTTAAGCTCGGTTTACATACCAACGAACGTTTTGCCGTATATTCAAAATCGAAAGCCCCATTGGCTGTAAAAACAAGCTTTCCAGGCTCGAAACAACGCTTTAATAATCCAGCAGATCAGAGAAGCGTCTTTTTGAAACGTTCTACGTATTGAACATCGAACAGATAATAAAAGCACCGGGAATTCAATACGCAGACTGTTTCAAACTGCCACAATAAAAATAAATATCTGAACGTGTTACGATACGATAATTTACGATCCCGTTGTATCTAGCCTATACTATACATTACAATTTTCATACAGTATCGAAGCGAATCCTTCAAATTAAAAACAAGACGATCGTTAAAACGGAAATAAACAGAAAAATGAGCTTAAGGATCAATCGACGTGCGATAATATAGGGACAAAGTCGACATCGATGTGAGACAAATTTCCAGTGTGTCAACGTCTCGATACTCGTCGAGTCTCTTACGGAAATCGATAGGCGCACCTGAGCTCGACACTCTTGGCCGAAAATCTACTTAGAGAAGAGCTGGTAATATAGAGGCTCGATCACGGGAAGCAGCGAGCACGGCGCATTTGCGTCATTTACATACGTTGCAACGTGTCTGAGTGGCTGGCGTGCGACAGATAGGCTGACAGGCTTGCTAGAAGTCGCGGATACATGGAAAAAGATTATTCCCGGCCCTGCGGTGCATTATACGAGACGAAGCAGCTAAATGTCTCGGTTTCCGGCAAGTCTACTGGGAAAGAATGTCTTGTCACCCTGGAAATTCTTCTTTCCCTTCTGAGTAATTTCCTTAAAGGATCTTCTTCTTATTCTTCGTGTTCGTCCTTGTAAGACATATGCTGCACGTAGGATATGAATCAAAAGTTCAGAAATCAGTTTAAAATTCTGACGTGGTGATGTTAAAATTGTATCAATTTATCAAAATTTATGCGCGAATGATGAAGATTTTTTTTCCGGTTAGTGATATGTACTGTGAAATTGTTCAAATCGAAATATCATAGTTTATATGTATTATATTTCTATCATTTCATAATTAGGGCACTTTTTCGTTCAATAAGAAACGCACTAGTCGATTTAAATCTTCAGACAAACGAATGGTCGATCAGAATATCGTACTCGAGTAAGTTAATGACGCAAAATGTACGATAAAAGTTAAGAGAGACTGTTTGTAAAACTCGTTGGAAAAGTTTGGAATGAAACTGGGTAAGAAGAAACTTTAATTTAAAAGTCAAAATTTAAATCTAGCTCGTAGAATCATTTATAACGTTCATGAATTCAATTAACGATATACACAGAACAGGGAAATTAATGATACAATTGTCGAGATTAGTTGAAACAGTTATCGAGATAGATAAAGAAAAAAATTTCATTAATTATAATTAGCGACGTATCAGCTCTTTATAACAGCACGTTTAAAATCAGATAGTCGTTCTTAATGATTTTAACAATTCCTCGGCGATTATTCAAATTTACTGGTGTCTTTGTTAAGTGCGTTCAGAAGTGTACAACCGTTCATAGCGAAAGAGTTCATTATCGTGTCTGACGATCATATTTTAAAAGAAACTTGGCATAACTCCAACACTACTTTTGGAAGATTAAGCAGCAACCTTACGACATAGGCTGAAAATCAATACAAGAAGCAACCACGGTTTCCAACAAACTTAACACGACTCTAATACCGATCTTCACGAGGCTTGCCACATCTCCAGACACCACAAACGTTTATACCCTCATATTTGCCCCTTGTAACCGCGCGCAACTGTGTCCTTGACAAGCAGACCGCGTCTGCGAAGGAAGCACAGAGACGTTTAGGTGGCTCAATCCGAGTCAATCCGAACAACCGAGAGGTCGTGGCAGCCACTCGTGCACGTTCGCGCGGGATTACACGATTATCCGCATCTGCGGATGAGGTTCAAGAACCACTCGACCGGAATTTTAGCCCTTCCACAGTTGAATACATCGTAATTGGTTCGTGGTGAGACCCATGGCCACTCTTCACGCTGCAACGAGATCATTCGAGCCGCGTATTCGTTCTGTCAACCCGTTGCGCGAGATACTACGTGATACACGAACATTCGTTCAATAAGGCAGTTTCATAATTGAAATTGGGCTAAACACGAATCGTTACATGGCTAGTAATTATTCGAGAATGAAAAGATTTCGAGATTGGCGAGGTCTCGGATTGAAGGAAGAAATTTCAGTTGATCGATGTTTGCTGTTTTGAACGACTCCCAAGTTAGTGTAGGAATTAAGCGATAGACGAAAAGAATTAACAACAGGATTGACGATAGGATTTCCATAGGAGAACTTATTGAGCTTGTGGGAAAATAATGTCGATTTGCAACTGTGTACGTATAAACGAATGGCTAATACGTTACGTATCGTTAAGTACGTGCTAAAAGATACAATTAGGATATTCTTAATCGTAAAAAAAGAATTTAAGGAATAATTTTGTCTTAGTGCAGAGTATCATTCTCAAATTCGATGTTTATGCATTTATGAAAAATTGAAATATATTAGGTTATCCGGGAAGTGTCTTTCTTTTACAGGCCCGTTTTTTACCAACATGAAACCTAATGTGTCAAACGTTGTGATCTTTATTTTGATAGAACAAAATGGATCATACGTAATTCGATAAAATAATATAAAACGGAAAATGTTGTGCATCCATTATTTCCTTATAAAACGAAAGAAACTTATCGGACGACCTAATACAAAAATGTACAGTTCTGGTTATAATATTCACAGGATGAAAGAAATCTCTGTTGAAACTTCCCTGCCGTTTCTTCAGTTCCAAACACCCACAATTAGTCGATTCACGTATCTGTAGCATTCGAAACTCAGTTACTCACGATAAACAGTTACAATTATATAACTAATTAAAATGGATTTTCGTTTATCTAAACTCTGATTATCGGAACGTAATTTTAATTCGTGCTTAATTAAACGATACTGATTGAGTCTTCTTATCTGAGCTCCTATTGTAAAAATAAAAAAGTCGTAGATAGTAAAGAGAAATCTTGCTTATTGTCCTCTTAGTAAAGAGAACAGTAGAGGATCTGTAAACTCCTGTTGTCTGAGCTGTTTGTCCCTCGATGAGTTCAAATAAATGGAGTTTTATTACATGCACATAAAATATGGACACTAAAGCATAAGTTAATTCATTTTCTCAACAAAACCAACATTATTTTCTCATTAATCAAAGAATTGCTCCATGTTTGATACTTCAAGTGGAATTAATGGGCTTTTATATTAAATACAATATAAAAGTTTTAAGGATCTCTTCCTAGTGAGGGGGTATCTTAAAGAATTGTAGCAACAGATATGCACAGCTGGATAATTGTTTTGGAAGAAAGAGAAAAAAAATGTCTGGTTTAGTGAAAAAAGCAGAGAATTTTTATGTGGAACATCAGAATGGAAGTTGATATCAGTTGTAAGTAGGTTAATGGTAGATAAGGGTTAGTGTTGCGGAATGCAATGAACGAAACATATTATATTGTAGCTTGGTGTATCAAACAATGAAAGCTCGAGATATTAAGAAGCTTGGAATTTTGTGGATAAAACAGAAAAATGAGAATAATATGGAAACAAAGTATACGAAACAATAATATGAAACAAAATATAAAAATTTGTTTGTACTAATAAATACTATTTATACACACGTAACAAAAGGATCAGAATAATTATGAATCATCGTATCTAATCTGAAGCCGACAAAAAAGATGACAAAGTCTATTATCAATTCTTATCTGAGAAGTTCCTGTTTTCAGGAAATTAGTACCATTTGTCATCAGTATTAAGTCATCTAAAGTGGTCATCATTAGCGACCCAACTGCATTGTTCTGCTTTTAAAAAAATATCTGAAATTTAGGCAAAACGCGAGAAGACTGTTGTTGATATACAAATTTCTCGTTTTAACTTCATGTTATTTTATATTACATATTTTCATTACGTTACAAATTTTTTTTCCTTTTTTTTTTTAACGAGAAGAAAATTGAAATACGAGAATTCGACGATCGCAGTAGAATTAACCAAAACGACTAAGAGGCAATGTGATTTTGACACGATGAGGAACAGTGCTGTTTTATTGAGGATTTATAAAACGACACAGCTTGTAAAACGACCTAATACTCATAAGTCTAGAGGGAAAGTTTCTCTTTATTGCAATAATTTTGGAACAGTGGCCAAATCCACGGAGAGCAATGAAATTCTCATCAGCTATGAATCAAAGCGACGATACACCGCGGAAGAATTGCGGAGGATCCTGGACGCGTTATCAAGATTTATCTGGGCCCCTTTGTCGCACGGTTAATAACAACGCGATGAACAGTGGCGCAACAATTTGCGGTGAAAATGGCTAGCAATGTAGACGATGGTGAAAAGGAAAGCCAGATGACACTCCAGGGAACTACTAAAGTGTTTTCGTGACAAGAGATTTTCGGCGAAAGGAGAAAAGAGATGAAGGGATCGGCGAGATTTTGTTTCATATAGGAGGTTTCATGATGTCTGGCATTCCTTTCTTAGACTGGCAATAAAGGCAGATAGAATAATATGAACTATAAAGCTTATTGCAATCCAAGTGTATTTATCAGGAATTTCAAGAATTTGTTAATATCTAACTCTAAATTAATTTTAATATCTTCTAATTTTATAATTTTAAATTACGATTCAATTATAATTAAATATAATTTTAATTAACATCGTCGGTTTCATATTAATAACTTCACGTTTGTAGCGCGAATAATAACAATCATGCAGTGAATTATTAAATATAATGGAGGCAGGTTGCCACTGTATGAGAAAGAAGTTCAATCAAAAAATTCTGATTTTGCTTTCAATTTGCTGTAGATTGGAGAATATAAATTGTGCATAATATTTCAATCTTTTATATGAAGCGGCAAATATGTGGCTAACGTTGACGTGTATACTCCGCATAAGAAAATTACAAGATATAGAGATTAATAATTTGAACGAAGTTACATCATTACAGTGATAGTTACACGCTTTCGTAAAACATTAAAAGTTTTTCCGATTGTTGAAATAAGAGAAAAATTCAACAATCATAGCAAAGTTAAAATCGCAACATTCGCTGCTGTAATAAAATTGATTTTTGTATCAAGATGTTAAAGAAATCAGAGATTAATCTCTCGTTACTTGATTATTTAAATATTCAATTATTCAGGTAACCAAAATAACATTTAATCACTATTAAAAGACCAATAACGTAGACGTCACTAAAATTTGTCCACATTCCTACGTTATTTCGTTTAACCACCGGGTGCCACACGAAGAACGTTTGCACCATGCAGAACTTTATCGCTCGTCCTCGGAGGCTTAATCAATATTCAAAGAAGAGACTCGAAAATTCCACTAGCACGACTTCCTGCCCCAACTCTCTTCAGCTTTTATAACATCTGAAGAAACAGTTGAACCCGCGTACTTAAACCGACCGCACTTCAACCGAACCTGTATCCATAGCTCTGAAAACACATTTCCTCTCGACTCGTCGACAGAACTGCATCCACCCACATATTGTGCACGCGCACGAGGGCGTTGATACACGTTGACAACGGAGAAGCCAAGTTCCGACGAGGCACGTACGATTCATGGGGTTGCTTACGAGCTCCCTGACCAAAATTCGTCCGCCCACGCAACCCTCTCTCCCAAGACGACTATTCGCTGTCGAACCAAAGGCGAAAAAGATATTTATCGTCGAGACAGTGAAATCACGAACAACGCACACACGAACCGCTGTATAAAAATAATGTTCAATTATATATTCTGGTTAAGGCTTTGGTTACAGTGGATGCGTATTTCAAAGAATCGTATGTAGATTTCTATGAGCATGTACGTTGCAGCCTTTAGACGTTTCATTCGTCAGAATACCAGTTCATCTGAATATGCATCGCAACCATGGTCTAACAGGGCTTTTTGTCACAAAGGATGTTTGAGATAATCCTTGTATGCTTTTGCTTGTTGAATCTTAATTAGTAATTAGACGTTTGACTGTCGAACGAAAGGCGAAATGGAGATATTTATCGACGGGACGTTGAAATCGATATACATCGATCGTTACATAAAAATAATGTTTAATTTTGTACTCTGTTTAACAAAGCTTTTCGTCACAATGGATATTTCATCCTCCTGCGTCTTTCCATGTTGTATTCAAATTAGGTAATCAGATCTTCCGTTGTCGATAATTCTACTTCATCGTGAACCACACGTTCGTTTACTTTGTTAAAAGTCAATATACGAACAAAGGAATGTTTTGTATTTAATGCAAGAAAATATCCAATTTCTAAGAGACAATAATTGTATGAATTTGTTTAATAATAAAAATTTCTTTTTTCCGACAGGAATATTTTTAGAAATGAGAAGATTTTCATTTTACGTCGTGAAAGAGACCAGACAGAAGTTATTTCACATAGCAATCCAACGTTAATTCGCGATCTGTATCTCCTGGAATTAAAATTGTTGGGTGTAATTAATCCCGTCCTTGGCAGGCCGTTTTCATCCCCTGCGCGGTGGTAAAAATACTTTCATTCCCTCGGCGTTGACGACGGCTCATATTTGACCCTTGCCATGACAGCTTGTCGAGACGGGTTTTTAATGCAGAAAAAGCTAATTTGACATAGTTAGAGGGTCCTTTCCGAGTTGGGGTCACATTTTATTAAAACGATAAGAACAGAGACATGCTTAAAAAACGATCGAGCTGGTCCTGAAAATTTGGAACGTCAATGCGCTTGAAAGTACTACAACTTTGTTACATGCGATTTACTTTAGTCGACTTTCAAAATAAGATACACATGATTGTATGTTATTCGATATTTCTGCAACTTTTTGATTTATCTGATTTGTCTTTATCTTTGATATTCGTCTTTTACGATTCCCAATCGTAGTTTGTTGAACTATGAAAGAACTAAGAAGAGAAAGAATATCAAAATTTTAAGTTACTAAGATATTAATAAGAATATGATTTATATTTGCAGCGAACTTGCATATGCTGGAAATACGTACTTGGAAACTTATTACAATATTTGAATTATAACATTGCAGTACTTTATTACAATCCAGAGTTTCAGATTGAATTAATTTATGTTCATAAAATGCGTAAATAATTGAACAACATGAATTGATGAAATTCATGATTTTAAGCTCGATTATTCCTTTATACGCATACATACGTATATTACGTCCAATTTATTAATTTAGTAAATATTAGGTCATCCCATAAGTTCGTGCCGACCTTTGTGTATACATTTCATATTTTAAAGAAAAACAAGAGAACTTTTATCAAGACGGAATAATGAAAAATGGGAAGAAGTTGTACAATGAGAGGGGGATTACATTTTTTCATGAAACTGAAAGGTATGTAAACAATCTTAACATATATAACCGCTCGAAAAACGGCATGAACTTATGGGATGACCTAATATATTAATAAAATTATATATCGACTGATCACACATATTCACTGCAATACACACACATGAAAGTTAGGGGAAGTAAATAAAAAGAAAACAACTTGTTTCTGGCAATATATCAGAGAACGAAATGTTTGATAGTCCTTAGAAATTGTAATTAGCACAGACAGCCTTTTCCGTGTAGTATAACGGACCCTAGCAATCGAATTCGAAATTACATAGTTGTAGCAGCCGAAAGGGTGCGATTTCAAAGTTGCAGTCAGCGACCAGGTGTTACACGGCCGGTATTATTTTCCGGGTTGGAAACGGTAACAAATGGCACCTGACTGAGCTCGTGATTAATCACAGCAGATTCATTTAGCGTTCGACTTACCATGGCTCGAACGTTCGCGCCAAGTCGACCTCCCGAATGTTATATTTGGAACTGCTTCAAGAAGTTCAAGCGTCTTCGAAGAGTATAGAATTCTAAAACTATTGAATAATTCCGTTTCTAGAATCATTAGAATCAGACCGCATGGATATTGGAAATGTTTCAGAAGAGGAAAAACCTGGATTTCAATATTCCTTCTATCGTATTACCTTTCGTTCGTTTATATTGTTTGTTTTACATAGCTTTTTTCTGTTGTGGATACTTTTTATCCGAACGTTCGATTATCCGAATAACACATATATCATACTCTGTATATTTCCCAATCAGGTTATCGTTCTCGATTTATCATTTTTTGTCGGACATGTAAGTGACGAGCTAATCTGTGAGCGGAAGTATGACCCTCGCGTGGTAGCGAACACAGAAGAAAAATATCGAGCTTTCTCAAATAAGAAAAAAATACGCCTATCGATCATCTCGTCCGGAAGAAAAAGAACACAAACGAGATTCACACGTGGTCGCGAGCAGAAAACTAACTGCCCATATACATACATATGTACATGTCTATATGTAGGTGTCGGTCGAACGCGAATCGTTAAACACGTTCAAGTCAATTTCATTTCCTTCTCGCTTCTTTACCTGAAAATCTAACACCTGATCTTATATTGCACTTTAATTATCATAAATGTTCCTCTGCAAAACTAGTAATTTTGAGTTGTGCCCGCAAGACAGAGGTATAGATATTATCGACATACTTTATCCGGGAGCAGAGTAGATCGTTGCAATATGATGGATCTCAGGTCGAACATCTGCAAACAACGTTGATGTTTCGATCCTGTCAATCCGTTTGTCATCGCATCAACAAGCGTGTATTAAAATTGTTTGCAGCGTTAACTCCGCCGCTTCTAGCCTTTCCCATTTTTCCCATCTATCGTTTGTGCGTAGGCATCGTGTTTTGCGTCGAGACCTCAATTTTTTTTATGACCGTCACTCTCTTCGATTACTTCCGTACAAAGCGTTTCCGGTGATGGTAGATAGTTGCGGGACTCGATCGCGCATCTAAAATTTTCGAAACAACGCAGTAGGAAGAGGCGCTGAAAAGGAACATTCAGACTTGCAAGTCCACGTTTCTGTCGACTTCCATTTCGTTCAATTCGTAGATCTTATCAGAAAATTTTCACACGTGCTCGTGAATGTCGTCGCCGTCCTTCATCCGTTGAAATCAGTAAGCTTTAACTTGTTTCAATAGAGAAGAATGGATCGACGAAATCAGACCGGATTTTGCCCTGCTGTCGGCATTATTCCACGCTTGTACGCCGATGTCTCTTTCTTTCTTTTTATCTCTCTCGATTTCACTGATTGGTCGCGTGATCGTATTGTTTACGAATCTCACTTTTTATAAATAGATTACAGATTACGAGAAAAATTTGCGGAGCGCCAAAATCACAAAGGTCTTAAAACGAACAATAAAGATATACGCGAACGTGCTCTTCATTAAAATATATAAATTACAGATTTCATATGTAACGATGTAAAACGGGAACGTTAGTTTAAGAAAAATATTATATTGTTATTCGTAGAAACTGTTGAGGTTTTATATCTCGGAATAGGAAGGGCAAACGCGTGGATCAATGTATTATAGAAGTTCTTTATTTAGAAATATCAGAAATTAGGATTTCCAGTGGTTTCTATCCTACGTGATAATGTATTGCTGAATAGATTTATTACAGTAAATTAAACAAAAAAGCGATGATTATTTAATTTGAACTTAATGCAGCAGTGTGATATGACAACTCTCGATTAACGACTCTTGACTCTTGACTCTTGGTGACTAACTCACGATGAACGGCTGTGCTGCTGAAATATATTGATGGCCGTTAGGCTTATTGAAGTTTTCCGATCTTTCCGTCTTTCGGATGACTCTTTACATAAACCAGAATTCATCCCTCGGCCAAGACGACCACTAGTTGTGCGAATATATTAGGTTGTCCAAAAAGTGTCTTTCTTTCGCAAACGTGTTTTTCACAACAGCGCACCTTCGTACAAACATGAAACCAAATCTGTGAAATGTCGCGGTGTTTATCTCAACAGAACAAAATGGATCGTACGTAATTCGACAAAATAATATGAAACAAAAAACGTTGTGCGTCTATTGTTTCCTCATGAAACGAAAGGAACTTTTCGGACAACCTAATAATTGGTCGGGTCGCAATAATCCTAAGGAATTGTGATAAAACTAAGGAGTTTTATTCTATCGTCAGAGCCTTTAATTATTATAAAATATATTCAAGTTGGGACGCTCCTTATGGTTATTGTTCCATCAGGTAAAAATGAGAAGGTCGAACTTTTCTCATGTTCAATGGTCATCTCCACCCGCAAGCGACCGGTGGTGGGGCAACAAACACCCAGCAATAGCTTTCCTCTGCGACAGCATCGTCACCAAACTTCACTGGTTTAACTGCCCTATATCTCTAGATTGGTTTATCTGCCTTAGATAAGTCAACATCTCTTGACTGGTTTCTCATTCATTGATCAGTCATGAGTTGTAACTTACTATTTACACGTCTCTGAGAATACGTCTATACATACGTCGCGTAACGGGTTGGCAACTAAGTGATTACGGATTTTGTCATTAGGTAGTAACGACAAAATCCGCGATCACTTAGTTGTCAACCCAACATTTATGTCTACAAAGATGTTGGAATAAATTATATATTATAACCTGTTACTTCAGTGTTATAATCAGTCAACAATCTTTATTATCCTAAACGAAATAGGAAATCGATCAATTAGCGACGTCGATTATCGAATCGTAACGAGAATTTACGACTCTCGTTGATGCGATCTACAGCGAATAGTCGAACATTGCCTGTATGTCGGGTACTACAAAAGAGACCAAAGAAGCCAGTGTAAAGAGAATAGTTGTGCCAAAAACTAAACACTAGAGATGTGGAGTTTTCCTAGAAGTGAAATCCACTTCAACAGAAACTGTAACTAAAATAATTCTTTTATCAAAATGAAACATCTAATTTCGAGGAATATTAAGTGTTCCGATGAACACCGATTAACAACAACTGCGGTAAACGAGCACTGAATTAAAAATACCCAACAATTCCCTTGAAAAAAATATTCCACTCGTTTAAATAATCCAATTCCAACGTAATACAGTCACAGCGTGAGCGTACATGGAATTACCACGATCAGGTAGCTAGGGTTCGAGGCCGGTTTCACGGTGTACGCGTGGATATACGCTTTCGTAAGCTTGTAAACGGATTTACGCTGATAACGCGGTCCAAGTAGACGGATAAGGCGTACCGTTGGCATTCGCCGGGCGTTCGGGATCGAAATTGCCAATAGAACGTGTTCAGAGTACGGGAACTGAATTCGAGGAAAAACGGCAGGCTAGACATTAGCGACCAAAAGGGAGGCGAAGAATGAAGTAAAGGGCGAAGAGCACGTTTCTTTCCGCGAACCCGACGAAGATGTATGAAATATTGTGGAAACTCGCAGTTATTTAATCGACTGCGGATTTAATCAAATACCCCTGGAAACAGCTACTTGATTATAACGCCGATCATGTTGAAATAAGGTTGAAAATTGAAGGAAGAAAATGGCGTAATTGTAGAACGTGATGTGCAAAGTTTTAGATTTATTGAATGGCTGTTATTAGTAGTTGGTATTATTTTAAATCTATAGTTGCTTCCTAAGAAACTTCCTAAGAAATTAACAATTATATAGAGAAACTTTTGTTGATTTCAAAGAATCTACATTTTACCATCTTTTTTTTTCTTGTCTCTAGAAATGATCATTTAACATGCTTGTTTGTAATCTCTGCCAATCTATTTGTAGAATTCCTCTAGAATTATAATTATTAGAGTATAATATACTTGTATTAAGATATTCGGTACATAGTTGTGTTAAAATATTAATACTCGACAATATACAATAGAAAATTGTAAATTCACTTCTGTTTGAAAGAATGTTAAAAGTCACTGGTTGATTATTAACGCATTCTCGTTTCTGTATTTCAATTACATTAGCGTAACCATATTTTAAAGGACAAATTTATGCCATCGAAAAATTGAATTATGCTAGTGATACGATGCGATGTAAAGCACAAATTTATGCCATCGAAAAATTGAATTATGCTAGTGATACGATGCGATATAAAGCACAAATTTATGTCGTCTAAAAATTGAATTATACTACTGATATAGTATGATGTAAAACATAAATTCATGTCGCCGAAATATTATACCGTGCTTTCTTTGTATGACATTTTATATTAAATAAAATACTAGAGGCATCTGAAGCTTCGTAAATAACATTAATACATACTGATTTTGTGTATTTTGAATTCCTCGGTTACTGGTGATCTTTTTGTACGAAAACGACAACGAACCGTAATTTACACGAACAACAAATTGTAATTTACACGAGAAATACCATATCGTTTAGTTCGCTCACTCTGTTCAGTTCTCTCGTGTGTCAATCTGTCAGTTGCTTTTTATTTTCCTGTTAGATAAATACTACGTTATACTTTCTTACTTCTTTTTTATTTTTACTTCTAGACGCGTAATTCAAACGTGTATCGGGATACGCGTATCTTCGTGTGAAAAAGGACAACACTCGAAGCTCAAACACTTGCTACAGCCGGTCGTAACAAATTCTTGTTCCCGCAAGAATAATCGATTCGAACAAGAATGTATCGGTTTTATCTATCGGAAACCCTAGCGATCTTGTAACAAGATTCTTCTGTTTCGAGTCGATGTATCTCGCACGACGGGTAGGTTATTGAAACCGACGGCAGCGTCATTGGCGATTATTCTCGAGCGAGGTGAACGAGCGACAGGGTCGAAGAACGCGAGTCAAAAGCCATATGAAAATTCAAACGGTCCGCAGAGGAAATCTCGATGAAAGGTCCTCCACGGTTAACCGACGTTTAGCAAGCCAGCTTGCGTACCACGAGGTAAACAGAATAAGCGGTAGGTAAAAACGTACCGCCGCACTCAGTCACGAATAGGGAGAATTTCAAAAGCAAAGGTAAACCAAAGAGATTCAGAGAGCTGACTCGATAGCGGTTCCACGGTAGTAATTACCGGTTCTCTGGTAACAAGTTACTACTCCTGAACGGTACTGTAATTTCCCAGAAAAAGGACTTTCACGGGTCAAACATCTGTCTTCCACTTTGCTACCGTACGCTGCCTCTATATGACGATCGTCCACAGTCGAGTGTCGCGTAACATTCTCAAAGGGGTTAAATTTATCTTGGGTGCAATCTGAACTTTCAATGTACCGTTTTCATAAAGAGCGTAGTATCGTTTTGCCTTGTGAATTTTGCTTCGACCGTTGATGAGACTTGCAATTGCACGAAACAATTTTCTTGAAATATCACAGACCTATTTTGTTTACTAACATAACGGTAAGATTGAAATGCAAAAGTTTGAGATATCTTTACGGTAAATTACCAATGAATTCAACGTAGAATGCTAATTATAATACGCGAGAGGTAAAATAAATCTCTATTTAATCTCTCTAGTAGTATTCGTGTTGCATAAAAATCCGCAGTCTAATAATTAGATGGAAAATCCATGAAAAATCTTAGCTGGCTTAATAAAAGATCAACCACATCGAGCTTTTAAAAACTCTCGAGCATTTCCAAACCGCATCGTTCCTCTTACTCGCTGTCCAGAATCAAGTCAACATCCCATCTCGAGCTGAAAGCCCAGTAGTAGTCGAAACCAGTTCATCGCGACTAAAATTGCGGTAGCTTGACGAAACAGGTTCAATTCTATCGCGATCCCTATGGACCAGGTCTTCCAGACAAAAGAATCCAGCTGAATAACCATAGCTCCGATAAATAGAACGAGTACAGGCGGAAAGCTGGCAATCTCGGAGAAGAAGCAGCGTAAAACAAGAAGCGCGTGTGGTTTGCGGCGATCCAACCTTAAGCGGCGGTAAAGTGTGCAGCTCTTGAACCCACGTGAGAAACAGCACACGCTGGTATCGGTTAAGACCGGTTTTCATCGCAGATCTTGTGTCCATCGAACCTATTTCCGAGCACTATGCGATTGCATTTCACGTATATACACACGAGTACGAAGCGATGATCGATTTCGAGTGGTCAATCCTTTCCGACTTGCCAGTGAAGAACAAGAGAACGTTCTTTCTCGTGGTGGTTTAAGGAAAGACGATTTTGCTAGGATTTTCTTCGCTTTTATTGAAGTTGATGTATTTGACAAGTGAATTGGTTAACACGTCGACTTGCTTAAAAGTGTTCCGACACTTATAACATGTACTTGATGATCACATAAGAAAATAATAAAAAAATGGTAGAAGAAAATAGTGAGAAAATTGACTTTTGATCATTAGTCTGCCATTAATTTTTATATTTTAATGACATTCGTATATTCTGAATAAAAATGAATCAAAACGTAGACATCCTTTTGAGCGACAGTGTACATCTTATTTACAGCGTCAGAATCCTGTAGCTTATTTCAGCAAGATATGTATATTGTTGTGCATGGTTATGATATACGTATACGTATAATGTACGTAAAATAAAGTTTAAAAATTCCTATAAATTCGATCAGACTAATTAAGCGTAATTATAATAATAAATCCTTCTTGCAATTCTAATAGAAATTTTTCGTACAAATACGTATCTATCAGATGTAAATCTAGTTTTGCTGAAATCTCCATACAGACACTGGCAAAACGGTTATCCAATTAAAGTCAAAATGTTTATTTGGTCATGAATTTCCTCTAATCGTTCGGCTACAGGTGACGTCTCTAACACGTCATTGTGCAATTTGGCATGGAAAATGCACGACATGCCAGAAACGTCATTTAACGTCACGGGATTAATCTACTCAAAGATTAATCGTCTTCAGTTTCGCATCCGTATCCAATTTGACATATCCGAACCCTAAAGTTTCACTAAACCAGATGCATAAATTTCACTGATTTATAAATGACTACCGTCAATATCGCATACATACTCTATCACCATAATGCAATCAACGTAACAAGATAAGGTCACTGCTACGGTAAAGAACCTCTATGGCATAAAATCTATGAAATTTCTGTAAAATATTACAACCATGCTGATCAGCCTAATCCTGTTAAAGAAATAATCGTTTTTCTCACTACCATGGTCAACCAGTTAAAAAGTCAGAGAAAATTCGTCGCTTGAAGAGACTCGGCTTGCTCGTAGGGGCTTGAAAGTCGACTGGAAACGAGACCGCTTGCTGGCCGTAATAACAGAAGGCGATTTCCGTACATGGTTATTATGTAAGTGTACACGTGCGCAATTGGCCACGTGAAACACCGACTACACGTATGTAAATGCGGTTTGTACGCATATATATGGCCGGCTTTGCGGAGTTACTGCAAATTACGCGTGTGAATACGCGGTCGTGTACATCTATTCTGCACGTGGCTACATTCGACCAAACGCATGTGAACCGCACGAACGCGACAGGGCACGCGATGTACCACCGTCTATGGTGTAAGAAACGCTCTTTTTAAGGAAACTATTGTTATTAATGAGGGCGGAGAAATACTCCCGCAGCTGTGTCGCTGTTGAGAAATATGCGACCGTGAAAATCGAAGCTCTGAAAACGGGAAAGAGAATTGGATGGTGCGACAACGGTGGAGCAAAGAAATTTATCCACCGCGCTGCGGTATGCACGCTCTCGTAGCATGAACCGTTGCAAGCAGCAGGAAAAATTTAGTAGGGAGAAACGAATGTACTGCCGCTGGTCTTTTACGGATTTTAATTCGTCTACTGTGTTGAGAAATAGGGCTCTCGCTTTAGAAGTGCGGAATTTCAGCGATAATTGCTTGTTTCTCCTCTTCTCGTTGTTTCTCGCTTCTTAAAAATCAGATCTTGTTGATATTTTATGACGAAAAATAGTATTTTAGTTTTACGCATTGTTAGCGTTGAGATTTTAATTTCTCTATAGCTATGTTATCTTTCGGTTTTTCAGGATAGAATGATCTAAGATTTTGACGTAGTAGTTTAGTTAAATTACAAGGAAAAATTACTTTTTATTAAAACCGTATGTTATAAGAACCAAATGCATTAGTCATTCTGGTAAATTATTAAAAAAAAAGAAAAAAAGATTAATAACAAACAAATTCTGAAATCTATTAAGTTGTCCGAAAAGTTTCTTTCGTTTTATAAAGAAATAATAGACTCACAGTGTTTTTTGTTTTATTTTAGTTTATTGAATTATGCACGAACGTAATAATAGAAATAGAACGAAATGGATCATACTTAATACAATAAAATAATATAAAACAGAAATTGTTATTCATCTATTATAACCTTACGAAACGAAAGAAACTTTTCGGACACCCTAATATATACATATATGGAACAATGAACTTCACCTTTGCCCACATTTGCCTTCTTTTTCTCCGCCTAGAATAATGACGTTTCTCCTGGCATTCAGATATAAACGAGCTACTAGAATGATCGATCATGTAAGCTGAAACCTGACCGAATCAAAGACCGAACAAACAGCTATCTCTATCTTCTCGTCACCATCATACCAGCTTCTGCGACTAGTCTGCTGAATACACATCCAATGCGTGAAACAACGTCTCCAACAAGCAATACAAGTGTCGTGAGTCGCGATTATTCCGTATTCAACCTCCGCATATACAGGGTATCCCATCTAACTTGAGTATTTTGAATACTTTATTTATTACACGTTGCTAATAGGAAAAAGTATCAGAGGAAAACATTACTTGAAGTAGAAAATTTTCTTAAGGTTATATTCTTCGAGTTTTTCAAATCTCTGATATCTTTTGTAAATGGGATTATACAAGTACTTTTATTATCATGGCATTATATTGTAGCTTCAGTTAAGACCAGTACAAAGACTGTTAATACCTGTACGAAAAATTTAAAAACGAATAATGCGATAATCACAATAATTTGGTAAATAATTAGTTATATAAAGATAGTTGTCTAATTAATAGGCTACGGATTTTTATATAAATTTGTATTTTTATGAACATAACTAAAAACCACAATTTAAATAAAGATTTATTTCATCTACTGAAAATTTTAACCAGTACTACTCTACTTTGAATATTTCATACACCTGCGCATACTATATGCAATAACTCTATGGATTATCAGCACATTATATTAAATTATATATGTGCACATCAAATTCTGCGAACTTTGCATTTTTAAATTTCACACAAATGCACAAACATCCACGGCTTACTGATTAATAAATGTTCATTTAAAGATATAAATATATTAAAATATATAAAACACCAAATGTTCCTAAATTAATTCACAAAGTAACAACGTCTTCGATAGTCCGGTTCTTTTGCACAGTGCTGTATTCGCATGATAGCGCGCGCGCGCGCGTCCGCTTAAGGGAGCTCTAGCACGGTACGCTCTCTTTTCAGGGTTTGCATATCCACACAGCCTCTCGAATGATAGCCTTTTCCTTACGAGCGGCAGTTAGAGAAAATTTCAGTCGGTTTACGAGCTAAGCCGTAGTAACGTTTACGCGAGGTGGATGCTCGCTTAGGTGGAAACGAACCGTGCGTTGAGAGCGTGTGAATCGCGGAAAAAAGCCGCTCGTCCCTGAAAGGGCCAAGCCGAGGGAAAAATGGACGCGTATCGGGAAAAGTTCCTGGCGACTCGCCGGCGTGTAGCCATTTGTAACGTTCGACATTGTATGCAAATGCGGTTTCTACCGGTGAAACGGTCGTATTGATTTGTCTTGCGTTGGATTAGGTGATGCTGGTGGCTTTCGTGTACGGTGAAAACGATCCTGATTGTACAATGACGAGAATTTCAGGATAATTTTAGCAAAATGGCCTTAGATCACGGTGAAATAGTATGCCAGATTGGTGTATTGAATTGTTTAAAAAGTTTATAGCGGAATTGAAGGAACATTCAAAGATAATATATTTTTATACAATTAATATTTTTTGGATATATGCATCGCTTTTTATAGTAATTATTCGCTAATATTGTCTGATTAATATTATATAAGCAATATCTTATTCTTTTTATTCTTATAGCGATTATTAAACGCCATCATTTCATATAAATATCCAATTTCATCTTTTTTTTTTTTTTTTTTTTTTTTATCATTGACAGTCTATTTTGTAGAAAAACTCTGTAGGTATACTTGTTTTTTTCCTGAAAAAGTCAACTTCATCTTACGCTTCACATTTTATGAGAAAGACATTTAAATGAAATGTAAATGAAATTCATACAACATTTGTTATCTCAAAATATAAACAGCGAATAAAAGATAATAAGTAAATCCAATTTGCTCAATTTACCACCTTAATTAATTTCGTTATTCGTGTAGGCAATAAGGACCCGTGCCAGACATCGGTGTTCGCGACAGACTGAGCGTCGATAATCTAAATATTCGCCGATATGGAAGCGTCGATGTTCGGTTTTAGACAGTCGCCGAAAAAACGTCAAGAGGTCCAGATCCGAGATTTCGGTCGCTTTCATCACATAAAACATAGAAGTAAAAAATGAACGTAAACTCGCTTCTTTTTTAACACTTTGACTGCCACGTTGGTCATATATGACCGGCCACGGTTTATCTTGTGACGCCACGGTGATCATTGGTGACCGAAGCGCTTGAACTTCTTACAATTGTAAAAATTGCATGAAAATTGACAGTTAGGGCATTTTGAATATAACCGATAAATACAAGATACTTTGAAATAAAAAGTGTTCCATTGAAGAATTAAACATTTTTATTAGAACATTAATAAAAAAAAAATGAGAAGAAATCTTGGAGCTAACGATGCACCGTGTTTGCATCCATATGTTCGAGGGATAATCTACGAATATTATTATAAACACAGCTTAGAAAATAATCGTAAATGCTGGTTTATAATCATATAATTGAAGTTAGAAGTGTGCACATACCTTACTACTATATATAGAATAAGCAAATACTGTTTACTAATATCTTCTACACGTTTCAACAATATATTCTGCACGTTTTGCTTGCGACGAAATAACGAATGCGAATGTTTTGTTGAAATAAACCTTGTTATAATATCTCGCTATCAACTGTTACCAAGGCGCCACGGTGGTCACCCGTGACCACCAGTAAGATAAACGGTCCATTGGGAAAGAATGTTGTCTTACATCATCAATTTATTATTATTTTGCCATTATATGCTTTGAATAATAAAAATATTCCCGTGGCGTCTTGAGCGAAACATGTTAACCATTTAGCCCTCTGCCTATATACGTAAACAACAACTGTATCAAACTTATTTTCACTGTTACTTGTTGCAAATTCGAAATAATTTCCCTTCGAAATACATTTGAAGAGAATATTTGAAATACATATGGAAAGAATATTCGAAACTGGTTCTCTTCGCCAGAGCAACGATGTCTCTTTCTCCTGTTTAGGGCGTTTCTCTTTCGGCGGAGCATAGTTCTGTCGCCCCCAATCTGATAGCAACGAATGAATATTCACTCCCAATGCCAGGTTCTCGCTACGTGCGCTATCTCGTTGGCGTGATCGCGTGGAGCGCAAACAACGGTGTCAAAAGGGTCCTTTGAGCACGCTCGACAATGCGAAGAAAGCACGAACAGATGCTCGTCACGATGTCGAAGCTGCGACTCGTAATTAACCAGAAGTTGGGCCGGACGTTGTTTAGGTTAAACTGACTCCGTAAGACATGGTCACGTTACTCGCATTAGAAAACCGTTCTTCGCTTTATCAGTCATTCCGCTGCTTTCGATCGATCATTTAATTGCGGACGCTAACAAGATTGCAAAGGGTTGCGCTAATTAAATTTGTGTAATCGATACGAGAAGTTCAACTGATCGTCTCAGGAATATTTCCTTCTTGAATTAAACACGCTGAGCCAGAGTCAAAATTCTACGATCTATATGTTCTTGATGATGAAAGTATATGTTCATTAAATTAAAAAATTAGTAAAATTAAACAAGTAAGATTAATCTTTGATTTCTAGGGTAAAACAGAAATTAAAAATGCATTAACTCTCTGACAGGGAACTGAGGAATCTCGCCAATAGAAAGTTAATCATAAGAATCATTAATAAATAAATTAGTAAAAAAATAGTAAAATTAAACAAGTAGGGTTGTTAACCTTTGATTTCTAGGGTAAAACAGAAATTAGAAATGCATTGATTCTCTGACAGGGAACTGAGGAATCTCGCCAATAGAAAGTTAATTATAGGAATCAATTTGTTTAAAGATTAGAAATATTTATTATGTCATGCCACTTCAATTAAACCGTAACAATGTTTCAAACATTCAGGTTCCCGGCTAGGCCAATTTTGAAATGGTTGAATTTAAGTTACCAGTAGATTTTGACTAAGTTAGCTTTGAGTTTCTCAAACTTTTTTCAAGCAACTACTATAATTTAGCCCTGGAAATTGTCTAGTTTAATCTTTCAACAATGAATAATGGTACCATCCAAACATATCGGTAAAATAAAGCAAACAAAAATTTTGTAATTATTATAAATTAATATCCGTTATTCCCTTATTAAATATACTTATCACCATTTTATATAACATGCCTTGATTCAAAATCTGCCTGCAGCCTAGCACACTTAGAATGTGAAATAACAAGTTCTTTCCTCATTGAAATAACGTTCGACTCAATGTTCCAAGTTTATCGGCCCACATTTGACACAGAATGACCTATTCCAAGACTCATTAAAACCTTCCTGCCCGCAATTTTCTAACCAAACAAAATCGCTATCCGCAATTTCACTCGTAAAATTTCCCCAGAATCTCCCCGAGACAGTGCAGTCCAATCTGAGGAGCAGTAGCACCACGTTCACCGGTGGAGGGCGTTTAATTTCCTGCTATCAATTGCAAATTAAAAGGCGTCCTTCGCGGAAGCCGCGAGCTGTTGTTACGCAACAAGAACTTCCACCCTCTCTCTTCTTCGTTCATCTCTTTTACGCCCTGCCTAACCTTCTCCCTTTACCCTTGTCGTCGCTTCTTTCAGTGTCTTCTTCTGCAATTACAGCGAAGGCGGCGGTGCTTAAAAGTCGATTACCTTTCGCTGGGACAGGGAGAAAACGATTTCTGTAACGTGCTCGTAGCCTGGAAAGCGCTCCGCGAGACGTACACACACAAAGGGAAAGAGAAAGAGAAAGAGAGAGACGCGGGCTACACATAGACAAGGAGGCCTGGGCTGAAACGCTGGTGGATTCTGTGCCTGACGTACAAGATGTAATCTCAAAAGAGACGAGGAAGCGAAGCAGACGGGAGAAGGGAAGAGATTATGCCCGATCCCTTCGAGCAATCTTGTTAGCGCTAACCCGGTGCTCGGCCAAAGGAAAAGACAACGACTCACAGAGCAGGGATTACAATGTTGTCCTAGCGGGCATCGTGTAAGACGCTGTTGCACACCCCTTGTCTCACGATACCGTAACGAGGCTATACGTGTTTACGCGGTCCGAGACATCGATCAATCCTTAAGTGCGTCATTATTTTGGCCATTCAGTCAGCCACCCCGTGTGTTTGATGTTCTTTTCGCTTCGGGTGGCCGAGATTGAGGATAGGGATTCGTTTCGTTGCATGCGATCGAATTAGAGACGGTGTTCTGGTTTGGTACGGGGTCTCTAATGAGATCATGGAAGGGATGAAAGAATAAAGAGATTTATAGCAGACATTTTTCAGACCGAAGATTTTCAATATTTGCGAATGTTAAAAGATGAGTGTTTTATAAATGAATATAGATTTTTACGATGGGAACTTGAAATTTTGTATCGTGATTATATTACATATATAAATGTGTAATCATGTTAAGTAGTGATTATTAACATTCGATTGGTATCGTTATAGCATCGAAGAATATTGAGCAATAATTTTAGATTATATCGTATTGTTTCATTTTCTATTATTTTACTTACACATTATGTAATTTAATTAGAAATTGGAGGCAATTAATAGTCATAAGAAATAAAGAATGAAATCAGATACTAAAATTAATTTAATTTGCACAAACTGAACTATAATTTTTTGTAATCACTTATACGATATCAGTTGGGCGCTAAATAAAGAGTGTGAGATAAAGTAAGAAACTGAGATTACACAATTGTATTCTTTTCTGCGATAAAACAAGAAAAATATATTTTAAAGGCAATATTTAATTAAGCCTAACCTACCATCAATTCTCAAAATACCACCCACCAAAAGAACCATTGATATTAGGTTGTCCGAAAAATGTATTTCTTTTACAGACACGTATTTTACAACGATGCATCTTTATACAGACATGAAACCTAATCTGTCAAACGTTGTGATCTTTATCTTGATAGAACAAAATGGATCATACGTAATTCGATAAAATAATATAAAACGAAAAATTTTGTGCATCCATTATTTCTTTATAAAACGAA
The DNA here is from genome assembly GCF_910591885.1 of Bombus terrestris. Taxonomy (NCBI): domain Eukaryota; kingdom Metazoa; phylum Arthropoda; class Insecta; order Hymenoptera; family Apidae; genus Bombus; species Bombus terrestris. The sequence continues at coordinate 8,038,330 of NC_063276.1, forward strand.
AGAAACTTTTCGGACGACCTGATACAAAGCAAACACTGTAAACTTAGTAATCTAAATTACGAATAATTCACGGCAAAATACAAACTCCAAAACTGACATCCTTATCCATCAGAATACATTTCTTCCTGATCATCCCTCTGGAAACAACGGATAAAAGCATTGAGAATCTAAAGCCAGTCACTACAAGGAACGAAACGAAACGTGCCTCGCGAATAAAAATACAACGCGTAGAATCTAATTAAAGGAAGCACGCAACGTAATAAAGGCTAAGAACACGCTCGGCGATTTACTACATCGTCCAAGTCCGGCGTTGTAGCCATTTTATCTTGGCCAACGCGGAGAACACAATCCCGGGCCATGATTTACAACGCCGCTCGATTTTCTGGTTATCTTGTTGCGACGCGTAATACGGGTAACGAGACATCGTGTTACTCGACCTCGGACATCGGTCAATTCACGTGTATCCGCTAATAATCTGTCGTTCGTCTCGGCGATACCATCAACATCGTTACCCATCGACCAGTGGAAGGGGCAGGATTTTAATTGACGCGCCCCGGACAAATATTAATTCGTTTCCGGGCGAAAACATACTGGGAGATCGATTGGTTTTTGTATACGAGAGTTGGTTGGTTTTGTTCGAAAATTGAAGTATGGAATGATGATACGAAAGACAGTCACGAAAATGTGTGGAATAAAAATGGGTATGATATACATTTTGTATAATATATATAAATACTTTAGCGTAAATATAAGATAGTGTTTTAATTATGAGTTCATGCAGATCCGTGGATAAAATAATCGGGTAAATGAAAAATAATCGATGCTTATATGTGTCACGGGTGGGAGCATTTAATGATTAATTTTAGTTTATAAAAGAAACGAACAATATCGATGATGATCTAAGCAAAATTTTACCCTCAATTGTCTTTCAACGTGATTCTTATTTTTATCGAAAATGTTCCAAACATCTGATTCAAACAACCATTATATAATAAACATTAATAAACATCCCACAATTTTCTTAGATATTTTTCAAACCTAGTACGGTAAAAGAATTTTAGAAATTGAACCTTCAAAAATATGGAGTAATGTTACATTCGATAATTAAAATTTATCAAACCATACAGACCTTTGTTTCTTCATAAAGAAATTGAAAACTCTGAAACATGTAAAAGTTACATTTGTAGAATGGTATTGGAAATTTCCAATTCCCGCAGGGAATAAATAGTAATTTATTTTCTGGTAACCATCGGGTGACGTTTAATTTCCGCGGGATACTCGATCATTTCTCGAGTATGAAACGAAAGAGGAAGTACACACAATTTGACGTCTTTATCGAGTCGTGACTGGAACAACCTAACACGGCTTGAAATTGAGAGAGGAGAGCCTTCCTCGTGAAACTGGAGACGAGGACGTAGCTTGAATTTGCAAAGAGCCATATCGATGACAACGTCAACACTTAATCGTGTGGCTGCAACTTCAGGTATGGTAGAGAGTGAGTGCTTTGAGAAGCGTAAGGAAAACGTAAGATGATAGCAGCTCGTAATAACACTCTCGAATATCGGTTTTTTGAAGACGAGACACACCCTACCTGTGAAACTATATCATTCCGCCGTGGAAAGGCTAATCTCAGTCGCAGGCATATCAAAGTTGTGGAACATTTTTCAAACTTACTATGACTTTCCCTTTTTATAAAAAATGTTATTTGAATGTTACTAATTTAATAAAAGATGAGATTAATAAGAGCTATAATAAGAAACTATAATTATAAATTCGGAAAGCAGATTTTTTAATGAAATATCTACATACAAATTTGGCATGAAAATGAATAAATTTGTATTTCAGTAGATACATAAATAAATGAGTTAGTTTAAAATTTTAAAAGAATGAGTTACCTTCTATTATCTATTGGGAAAATAGTGCGAAGGAAGTAACAAGGATTTGGAATAATACATTACATAAAATTCGAGAATTCGAAGAAAATTTGACTTGAAATGTTGTGTTATCTTAGGGAACATCGTCGTAAAAGAAATTTATCGAACTGATGAAATTTCTATCGGTATTAACAACAAGATTGCTAGTCGATTGATAATCAGATAGTCGATAGACGTGATAATCAAATAATTAACTATATGATATACTTGGTACTTTACTAATAACTGATATTACATGAGTTTAATAACTAATATAATGATTTGGAAAGTGATTGAGGAAATTTCTGACGAGATTCATAAATTTGTTAGATGGTATTATTATGTCAATTCGGAGTAATCACGCCCTATGCAAATGGAAGGTTGGCCTCCAAGCATTAGTTGGCCAAAAGTTTGCACAAATTTCACGTCGTTACTACGGCAACCACGAAACTGAATTAACGCCATTGTGAACGTCTACCTTCAACATTACACCGCCAAAAGTTTGCGCAAATTTCACGTCGTTACTAAGGCAACCGCGAAACTGAATTAACACACTCACGAATGCTTATCTTCAACATCGTTTAATGGAAATTTTACAAATTTCATGTAATTTTTGTAATAATCTTGAAGTTGACTACCATGTTGTCATACGAAGAAGAAAATATTATATTTAGAGAATTTATAGAAAATTCATTTATGTACAATTAATGCTACTCTATATCATTAAAAGTAATTTTAATTTGCGAAGAAGAGACATCCATTTTTAGTACCATTTTCAAGTCAACAATTTCCAATTTCTAGCTCCATGAATCTCCTTTTTTTTATATCCTTTTTTTACAAACTTCCTTTCAACTTATAGAATAATACTTTCATCATTAATGAAACAATGTAATTGTCGGGAAAACCATAAATTTAACCATTTGCTATCAACGTTTTTCAATTTCTATCAGAAATCGTGTGTCTTTTAGATCGATAAATTTCACGAAATACATCGGAGTTCTGATACCAGATATCTCGTGCTGAAAAATTAATTCTATGATACAGACGATCAAAATTGACCGTCTTCCGGACATTGACAAGTGCCGCACCTTAGTTAGACGATATTAACTGCACAATTGGTGACCTGGAAGTCTCTTATTACTGAACATTTGTAACCACATGGGCTTCCAATGTCCTGCAGACTGATGTATCATAAACCTGAAGACGTGTCGCCGCAATTAATGGACTCGATAGCCTCGTGAACACCTGGGTCTATCCCCTTATGGGTTTAAACATGGAGATATGCAGTGTATATCTAGTGGACGATGTTAGCAATTCCAAAATAATTGCTCACAAAAGTTCCACCACCGATGATTCATCGATCACGACGATCGATTCTCTTAAATTATTTTAATATTTAAGACGATTAGTAAATTCCATTAGCCGAGAGACAATCGATCCAACAATGTAAATGGAGTAGTGTCTACAAGGGTTGGCTTTACAAAATAAGAATTGCTAACGTTACATTCAACGACGCGCAACTTCTTTAACCCTTTTAAGACTGACGAGGTAAAAACGAAATTAAAACAACGAGGAGGAAAAAGGTAATTTTAATAAAGCGTTGTTATAATTTTTTTTTAACACCATTGGAACTTATTCAAATATGTAATACTACTGTAAAGAACTGATAGGATTACATATACGGCGGCGGGTAAAAGAAAATATTATAAGAAACTGAGTATATGTGAGTATCACATACACATCTCTCATCATCTGCTCATTATTCTTGTGAAATTTATTTTGTAAAATTACAATGTTTTTTGCATCATTTGCCTTTCAAACTTTCATCGTAGATCTAATTCCAACCATCCAGAAAGATATCTTCTGAACACTAGTGCCAGAAACTTTCAAGTCACCCTATAGATTCGCTTTGGAACGCAATTTCGCCTCCATCTCTTAATGGAGCCTCGATATTCGGGCGCAGCCGGTATCACGGCTGACCGAGTGGCCGATAAATCTTTTAATAATGTGAAAATTAGAAGGGCATGAATGTATAACGGGCCGGTAACGTCGCTGCGACTGGAATTTTCGTCTCCAACGAACAATCCCTCTCCTTCTCTCTCCTTTCTCTTACCCATCCTATATTTGTCTCTTTCTCTTTCTCTCTGTATGTCGAGGCATCCACAGAGCCTGCAGGGTTGCTCGAGCGTCGCCCTAACACATCGATTTTCCATTCTGGCAAAATGTCCGCGGACGGTAATTTTCTTAAGATGACTCGTAGCCGCATTCTCCCTCTCGTTGGCGGGAGCTGATATTGTGCTTACGCAGAATCTCGACGTACCATCGATTCCAGCCTGCAAACATTAAAGATTCCGCTTGCTCGTCTCGCGTTCCACCTTTCGAATCGACAGATAGCAGATGTGCACGCGAATCTAGCGACCTGGCGTTGCTTATGGGCTCCTTTATGGCCCGAGATATGGCAAATTATACGATATGCGTATATACAGCGAGAATCAAAAGTGAGTGTACACCTTGAAGGCACGACATTTATTCGAAAACTGTTTCACATGCGAGCCATTCACGGACCAAACTGACTATCTGCATTATTTGAAAATTTTTGACATTTTAGTGTCAATTGACACTCTTCTTATGCAATTTCATCAATTTCCTCTACTTTTTGTTTCGTTGGGTTGATCGATTCGGCAAATAAACGGCTCATACGTTCCATAAATTGAAAATTTATTGGAAAGATACAAATGTAAAATAGTAAAAGACATAGATCTGTAGGTAAGTCGATATTACACAAATTTCATGTTTGCTAAGTGTATACCCGATTTTGGCTCTCACTATATGCATTGTAATCCGATCTTATATTCATAGTGGTGTAAATTTCAGTTGGAAAAACATGTATTATACTTGTCGTTCTACAGAGTGAGTGATTTGCCCGAGGGATTGAGAAGAGGATCGTAGAGTATGTGAATGATTCGTAGATGGAGTATACGTTGCGACGGTCGATTTTACATTTCTTCTGGAATGGCAGTTGGAACAATGGAAAAAGATAAGGATAATGTTTTGAATGTTTCTTGTAACGATCGGGTTACTGCAGGCGATACGATCTTTCCTCGATAGCGAGGAAAATGGACGATGTTATTTAAGTCTACTATCGAATCGGAATATTCCTTCGGTGTGAACCGAGAATTTTTAAATGTAATTCTCCGGTACTAACTTTGGCAGTGAATCGGAAAAGAGACATATAAAATATTTTTCTATCCAACCTTCTATTTCGAATATTGTTCAGGTATTGCTGTTTTTGAGAGACTAGTGAAATATCAGCGACGAAAGAGATTGTTTCTATATAATAAATATATATAATAAATGTTCTGTAAAAAGGATTAAAATGGAAATATTTCTATAAATATAAATAAATAAAGTATTTCTATAAACATGAACTAGCAAATGTACTCTCGACACACACTAGATAAAATTCCCCATTTCTTCATACAAAGAAGAATAGATTTGAAAACAAGATACGCGATGATTAAGTCCATAATTAGACCAGAAGAAAGAACGAAGCGATAGAAGGTAACGCGTTCTATTCGATTTTCGTGCGAGCAATTTTGGGAAACGAAGAAGCTTGACGTAAAACGAACGTAGACACGCGTGGGATTCGACGAGATCTGACATCCAATTTTCGTCCGAATTGATATTCAAGGCACTGCCGACGCACAGGTAATTACCTGGGCTTCCTTTGTGCATAAATCCTGTCGGTCAAGCCGCTTTGCCCGGCTAGAATCAAATGTATCCCATAGAGAATTCAATTTGCCACATCAATCTGGAGTTAAGCTTAAAGTGCTCATTATCGTCTTTCGTCGAGAGCACATGTACCATAGAGCACATACAATTATAATAACAATGTGGTCGGTTAATAGCTATCGGACATGTAAATTCGCTTTGTCCCTCTGCTAGCGAATTCTCGTTACGTTGCTCGACGAACGACGCTCATTATTAATTTCGTCGTTTCCGCTCAGTGATTTTCATTTATTTTCTTCTATGTTTTTCGCCAGGAAAGTCATTAATTACTTGTAACGTATTTTTTCTATATTTATTTAAGTGTCACATCAACATACTGGTTCATGAGCATTTAATATGAAAAACACGATAAGTCACACATATACCTAGAGTCTTTTAGAAAATAGAAAAATAGAAAAAATCCAATCCTACCACATTCGTGAACGCCATAGCGTCAAAAACTCCATCTTCTAACGAACATGCATTCGACTCACCTAAAACAAACGAAAGAAAACAAATTAGAATTTTACATCTTAAGCTTTTACAACGGTCGATGATTAGAATGTTTCTGGCTTTTGGAATCAATAATTTCATGCGTTGTTTCATCTAAACGCAAATTTCCATTTCAATTCTTTGCACTAAAAATCATTACATATAAATTGTAAGTATAATACTTCTAATCAGTGAACAACGAACGCTCACTTAAAAAAGACCATAAAGGAAGAAGTTAGGTCAAAGTTACTCGAATAACATGTCTCGCGAAAGTATTCGCACATTTATTAACACCTTTTATGAATATATTACGTATGTTATAACAGCAGTACATTAGTATTAGGTTGTCCGAAAAGTTTCTTTCGTTTTATAAGGAAATAACAGACATACAATGTTTTTTCTTTTATATTAGTTTATTTAATTATACACAAACGTAATAATAGAAATAGAACGAAATGGATCATACCTAATTCAATAAAATAATATAAAACAGAAATTGTTGTTCGTCTATTAACACCTTACGAAACGAAAGAAACTTTTCGGACAATCTAATATTATAGCGACACTCAATTAGTATGATCATATTAGTAAAATTCTGAAATCCACAAGTTACAAGATATTTAGTACATTTTTATATATTATATAACGCACATGATATAAGTACGTTAAAAATGTTTTGTACGGTAGGTGTACGAATACTTGTACGAGCCATTGTACAATATTTATATACAAGAAATCCAATAAAAAGAATTTCTTGTCCTTCGTAATTTCCTTTCATACTTTAACACTCGATCACACCAATTTTGTACGGTACCTAATTACAATCGAAGGACGATTCTTAAAGAATATTATTGTCCAGCTTCACGCAGGAAACCTCGCAGCACGGAACGGCCGTTAAAACTTCCTCAACGAAGACGTTCCCCACTTTTTCACCAGAATCGCTTAATTATCGGGGTTTCTTTTGTCCGTCGAATCGCATTATTCGCGGCAACTCATGTATTTAATCGCAGTGGTCGAAATTTTCACAGAGCTATCGCGTTTCCACGAGTTTCGGAGGCTATCGAGAACTTCTTTTTCTCCTTTCGTCGACCAGCTTACCGATGTTGTCGACCGACGATGTAAAGAGCAAAAGAACCGGCGCGGTAATTGCATTTTTGCACCGAGAAACACCGTTTTCCACGAAATTTCTCATTTTTCGTCCCTTAATAGTCGCGCGTCGACTCGTTTAATATTCAGCAATTACGCGAAACGAAATTATTTGCCTGGGCACGGTAACAAGCTCGATTCCCCGCGTTTCGTAACAAGAGAATCGGCACAACGAATAATATTTTAACGAGGAGCCGCGATCGACCGGCTCTCACCCCGTTTGTGTAATTTGTTTACGACAATATGAGAACCACGGGACCAGTGCACGTTCCGCGACAGTATGTTTAAGTAAACTAGAACGCTCGATATCGAGGGCTGGTTTACGGCAGTGTTTTATTCGATTGCGGATTCTAATTTCGTTTTGCTGCATATAAAATAAGACTTTTATTTATGGCGCTGTTTTATGTTTACAAATGATCGAAATAAGTTCGATCGTTTCGGCGTATAAATTAGTTGAGTTAGAACGTAGAGTTAAGGGAAACCATTAATTACACAGGATTTCGCTTTGTGTTTGAAGTTTGCTATGATTTATGTGAGAGATTCACAGAGGTAGCAGCTTATTTGGTAAAACAGTTATCGTATCTATTCTCATACTTCGATCTTTAATGGTATCGATCCCATTTAGAATTATTCCTTTGGTCGAACAGTCGGAGAAATAAACCGAGGATAAACAGTAACATAGAAATTAAATTAATATGTGCATTCGATTTAATTCATAAGTATTATGTATTTTACGTATTCCATTGAAAACAATTAAAAAATATTTATTGATCTAACTCAAAAAGTCTTAAAAGACAAAAAAAAGACAAATCTCCATTAAATTGGTATTTTCATAGTTGTATCCATAAAAATATAAAGTACCATATAATTTGTATAAAAATCAGATTAATGGCGTGAATACGCGAAAAATGAGTTTTTCAAAGAGCAATATAAAGATGGTGCGAAACGGGTGAGATACTATGCTCGTAGAAGGCTAAAAAACAAATCGAATGTTTTATCAACACGTCGAGGCAAATAGATTAATAAAGAAAGATGAATCAAGAGATATGGAAGATCGATAAACGTTATCATCACCACGGTGGTGCGCATTATTGATCGACAAATGAACGCAGTTAGTCTGGCCTGGGTATATCGTTCGACAGTCACGTCTTCGGGGCATCAGAGATTTCCGCAAGCAGCGTAAACGACAGTTTAATCATCCGTACACCGTCTACGGGATATTTCTCATCGGTGGATCGGTTTTTATGAGCTCGTATAGGCAACACGCCATGGTGGAAGCTCATGCATCAGCCGCTCCGACTCATGATTTCCCCATTAGAATGCCGTTCGTCATGTCAACGCGCGTCGAGATAGATATTTCATGGTGAACGAAGCGAACAGATGCCTCACGGATGTCGGGGCAAAAGTACGTAAGTATTACATACCATGAAACGTATGGCGTTGGAGAACGTCTCTCTCCCAATGGAATCTGCGTTTCTTTACGAAATTGGAATGCGCTTTTACGCCACTGTATATATTATTACACGGATGTTTAGATAAATTGTTCATTGATAATGTGATTCTCTATTGTTTTTAATCGAAGAAAAACCGCGGTATGTTAGCATCTCTGTTTATTCAATTAGTTAAAACATTTATCTAAACTAATTCAGACTCTTATAGTTCGTTGAATAATCTCGAAAATAAGAGAAGAATTCACAGTGAAATCTTCGAACGATCACGTATTAACAGAAACATATGTAGAAAACGCAACTACGATTAAACGATTGGAGTAGATCGAATCAGTGTTTAGATTATAAGGAAAAAGTTCCAAAAACGATTGAATTTTGTATAAACTGTTGAACAAGAGTAAATAAGTATGTAATACTTAAACGAGTATCTTCTTAAACAATAAGAGTACTAATAGAAGAGTACTAATAGAAGAAGAATATTTATAAAATATTTCAATTTCGTACAGTAACAAACATTCTTGAAATTCATCGACTTTTACCTACAATTTTTACGAACTACACCTTGAAAGCTACAATAAAAGTGTTCCATCGATAGAACAGGCGTTATAGATAGACAAAGGTTGGCAAACCATTTTAGAAATATCTTCTATATTTCACACAATGTGCCACGTACTATGTTATATATATATCATAGTCGTATGAGGTTTTGCTGTATGGCTGCGCATGCCGTTATTACCGTGTAAACTTCTAGAAAAGATTACTCTTCGTGAAACGTTTTTGTTATGAAATATAAAACAGAAAGAACGACCGTCTGGAAATTTACTTCCTCGCGCGGTTTAGCGCGCGTGCATAGTGTTGCAATAAAGAAAACTAGAAAAATGAGTTACCTCTGTACTTCTACCTCTAACATTGAACGTCATGCATGAACAAACATCAATTCCGACGGAAATAAGATAAAACCAAGCCCAGCGATGTTTTAATTCCCACTCTATCGATTACATGCATTTTTTACTTGAAATTTCCAACCAAAATTTATCGTGTAATTGAATTTATTCGGTAAAATTTATTATTCGAAAACGTATCTATGTTTCGTATTTCAACAGAACTTCTGCTATACGAACATCTATTATACATAGGTTCTACTGTACGAATGATTTATTATGTACACGTTCCACTAGCGAAACAGCATATTGCCTTTATTACTTCAATGTGAAATGAGTATTATCAACGTTAACTTGCATGCGATACACGTTATTAAATAACTGTTGAAACATAGTAGGGGATATATGAATTCCACGAAAGATAAACTAATCAATTATACTCTTTGTTTTTACTCAAGTATATGGTTGGTGTTGAACTTCTTAAAGTAGAAATGATTTAAGTACTTTCATAACTTTATTTACCGCGAATAGAGCAAAGAATCGTAAATTCTAGGCTAAATTTAAAAAGATGAAGTTTCCTCTTCTTTCCGATGTATCCAGTCGACGTAAATTTCTATAACGTGTCACATACACTTTCAAAGATAGTATCTTATAACACAGTTATTATTTTTCTCCTTTATGATCACATATTACGTTATGTCCGAAGACAAACAGTATATTAGAGATTTTTTTAACAGAATGTCATACTTTATCGCACTTTTCCATTAAATCGAGACCCGAAATCTTCACAACTATCCACAGATACAAAGTATTCCATAGTTAACACTTAGCCAACCGAACGGGGAGACCTCCCTAGTCTTTTTTGACTTTAGAAACGCGTTTTCTTTTTTTTGTTGTTATTATCAGTTATTGTTTACCTGGAATTGTTCCCAATTAATTGCATCACTTTTTCTGCTTTTACAAAGTACAGTATACAATCAAATATACCAATTTAATGGTGTTAAAATTAATTAAAAAGTTACACTATCAGTTATGACTAAATAAAGTTATAATCGAACGATAACACACTGTAAAAAAAATATTAAAATGCATTATGAATTTTTAATTTCACCTGCAAGTCCTGTTATTTATCTTTGGTTATCTTTAATGTTTTTAATTTTAACTATATTTTTTTATACTTTTAATTTTGTTTTGTATAAATAATATGTGAAATCGTTAAATAAAATCATTACCGCGAAATATAATTAACCACTTAAATAATTTTTAGACTTCTTTGTTTTTTAAGTAGTGAATATCAGTCCTCGATACTTGGAAAAATGCGCGGTGGAAACGTATAGCTTGCTGTGGCGCACACGGTTGGCTAAGTGTTAAATAGTATACTACTACTTTCTTAATCGAAATGCGCTATCGACATACTACATATTTCGAACAATCCGAGGAAACTCAAGTTTCATTACTTTTTCGTGCAATCTTGGTTCTCTTCTTTTGATTTCAAATATCTAGTCGTTATTTCGTAGCAGCCTGTAAAATATAACTTTATCCAAAAAGTAAAAATCAAAGGAAGCTTCAAGTATCTCAACGTATCTCGAAGAATGAAAAAATACTGCACGGGATATTTTAACACAGAGGGTACCTACCCTGCTTTCAATACATATTACCTTAAAAGGGCGAAAGAGATCACAACCGTAAAATGTTTACAGCACACTACTACTACACCTTCGCCTAAATCTACCCTACACAACACACGCAAAGTACTGGCAACTAATGAGTCGTTACTTTCTAAGGTCCTGTCTAACCGACCCACCCCTTTCCCCGGTATATTTCCTCCAACGTAAAAAGGGAACCCTTGAAAATTCCCACGTTCACACCCCAACGAGCCTCGCGACCATGAACCTGCTATACCCCTACAAATATAGGAAAACGCCTGCTGTCTCTCCCCTTGGCGTTGATTTACCCCAAAGGAAAGAAGACTCCTCGACATGGTGAAACACTATCAAACAAACCGTTTTTCCCACCATATCGATCACTCGTCGGAATTTAATCGGCGACCACGACGCGGTCGACATTCATTAAACAGTCGCGCGCGCGCTTGCTGCACTAATAATGATCCCAAAGCCGCGAAAAGCTGTACACGAGGGCGCAAAGGGGTCTCCACGGTAACCACGGCCAGACCGACCGGCACAAATTTAATATCTGCTAGTTCATAATGACACTCCTGGAAAATGAGCCTGTACGCGCCACCCCAAGCCCCTCCACGCTGTTACGCCACCCTCTCCGGCCTTTATTTGTGTTATATACAGGGTGCGGTGGAAATCGCACGGTTCCGCCGTCAAGGGAAGAGAGAGTCTCGAAAGAGAGGGAGGGAGAGAGAGTGTGGACACGAGATTTCAAGGCTATGGAATGGTAGCTAGTTCTTGCTTTTTTCCCCTTGTTTCTTTCTGTTCTTCTTTTTGCTTTTGTTTCTTGACTTTTTTTGCGAGATGCAGGCAACTTGAGATTGAAACTCGATCGAGTGGGTTTAATTGTGCGCGCAAGGGGCGAATTGTTGGTAGCGAGAATTTCTCGAGGGAGAATGGTGAAAATTGTACTGAGAGTAATAAGTTGGAGCAATTGAAAAAAATAAAAGTAAATGAATTATTGGTGTGTCGTCACAGCGCGGCTGGCGTGACGTTTAATGCGTTATAATGAGCAAGAATAATGAGCCAAGTGTGGATAGTAACACTTCAAGGTAGTTGTTAGTGTACCATTAGCAAATCCGATTCGCTCTATTCTTTCCTTATTATATTTACATTCTACCATTTATCGTGTTCCATTGGTGCTTATTATTATTATTACCTCTCAAAGTTTACATAAATGCTGATTGTTTTGAAAATAGTTTAATCTATTTATTTAAAACAATAAAAAAATCGACCTTAGTTTCCTGACCCCACGGTAAAACATTCTTCTATTTGAATCCATACGATTCTATCCATACGATATGCTACTCTTACCCTTTAATATATTTTTCCACTTAAAATTACATTAATGAATCAAATCCCAAGAAATCCGATAGCCACGCTCGCAACTTGGAGCAGAAATTACCTTTCTGGATTACGAGTCTCGTGACTCCTCTTATAATTAACACGATCATCACACGAGCCTTTATTTAAAACCTTACTGCTGCGCAACAAAGATCATTAAATTTTCACCTTCCACTCCGAGAACACCTTCTGCCCACTCGCCCCTCCACCTCTTACACGCACATGGCCTACACACATGAAACGATTCCCCTCGATCAATTTACTAATTATTTCTCTGGTAATCAAGGGCCGACACGAAAACTCATTAATTCCACAACTTCGACTTACTACCTTTGCAAAGAGAATCATTCTACCAGTATCACGATTTTCGCCACACCCAGTGTACACAAGAGCGCGCGCGTGTACGTAAAACGTCGCGCGCCGCGCGAATTTCGTCGGCCAGGGGCGGCTTTATTAGGAAGCCCCGGGGGTTGGGTCGGGTGATCACGCTCGAACGACGCTTAAAGGAGGAGGAGCGAGCACGGGGGACCTGTCGCAAAGAAATCGCCGGGATTTCGAGCAATTAAAAGCGGAGAAGCGGAGAGCTTAAGTACCGGGGTAGAGCATCGACTCGCGCCTTTTCGCGCCGGCGCCCTTCTTCTTAGGTAAACCAAAGGCCGTTTTGATTCGTCCGCGAAATAACAAGCAAACTGCGAGGCTCTAAGCTCGCTACGACGAACGTACGATTTTCAAGCTTCCCTCACCAGCGAGTGCAAGTGACGAACGAACGAACGAACGAACGAGGCGAGTAATCGTAAGGGGCGCAAAACACACGACGCAAGGGTAAGTCGTTTATTAGAATGACGTAATCCGCGACATCAAAGGCCGCCACGCCGATTCGAGCAAGGATTTTCGCGTTTTTCGCTCGCGATCCATCCGTTGCTTCCTCTTTGTGCGCTGGTTTTAATTTCTACCCGCTACCGTTCGACGCCGTTCTGCGAGTGAATAGATTTTGAAAGAGGGAGAAACGACGCTTCGAGGTGATTTTAGAGAGAGTCGGATCGGCAAACACCGCTTGACGAGTTTTTACTTTCCATTTTTTCTCCTCTTTTTTTCGATTTCTTGTTCGAATACGAAAATTTCTATATCCAAAGGATCGTGTCTTTTCGTTAATGCGGATGCTATAGATTCTACTGCACTTCCGGCGAGAACTTACATTCTCCTGTCATCGCAAACAACCCTGCTATAAGACTTTAAAACCAGCCATAAAATGCACTTTTCCTAAGAGCACACTAAACTCGTAATTTTCAAGCAAAAGCTTCTAAAACCATCCTTAACAATTGCATCGTTCTAAAAGCACCCTTAATAACTATATACATAATGCCACAATCTATTAACATTATTTTCTATCAAGTAAAACACAATTGATAATGAATTAATCAGTCACATCAATGTGATACAAGAATGACGGATCTAAAAATCGTCCACTTTGAAATACTGAAATAATTAAAATGAATAAAAGTATTTTACTTAATGGACTTGTATTACTTATTAATGGAAACGTCAGGATTCAAAAATTTGGAACTAGAATTATATTGGGTTGGCAACCAAGTGATTGCGGATTTTGATATTAGGTGATAATGACAGAATCCGCAATCACTTAGTTGCCAACCCAATATATATGTTACAAGCTTGCCCCTGACGAGTTTATACAAGTGGAGTTCCATTGTATTTAAAATACAAAAGAAACGAAGTCTTTCCATAACGATCCACTTGTCAAACCTGCAAATACTGCTGTTGTGTTATCGCGTGATCAGCTCGAACGATTGTGAATTAATATCCACTAGCTAAAATTAATATCTACAATAGTATAGTGAAATATTTACCATAAATATTCATAATCAGTCAAATTTTGTATTTCAAATTGATTTTCTGAAAAATTTACTTTTTCTGACTAAATGTATCGCTATACTGACAAACCAATAAGATATGTGCAAAGATTACGCAGGACTTAAAAATTAAAAAATGTTCCAGTTTAGAATGCTATTGTTCTCTCTCCCTCTCTCTCCCTCTCTCTCTCTCTCTCTCTTTCTCTCTCTTTGGAAAATCTTTACACTCTTTGAAATCACAGAACTACCAACGTCTATGCGCAAACTACGAAGAAACTCGAGCTCAACTCTAGCAACTAAGATATTTCAATTTCAAACGATCGTCTCGAGGGCAAACAGAAACTTGGATGATCCAGCGACTAGAACGATTTTAACGCAACCCGATCCGTCTGGTGGAGAATGATGGCTGCAGCCGTGGTAACCCGGCGACCTCACGGGCAATCAGACGACGCAATTGTTGCGCGACTCGCGAAAGCCCTGGGAATCCGAAACGAGAGTGAAGTTTCCACGGGCCGGCTTCAATTATTAAAACGCGTCGCGACATCGGATACGCGGCTGGTGAACTTCGGAGCGAGGGTTCCACGGGAAGCAAGGATTTACCGTGACTGTTAAATCGAGTCGCCGGTTGCTTTTGCTTTGAATTCGACCGTGCTATTGTTTATTCGAAATGGAAAGAAATCAATTGTAAACTACAGACAGAACATTTGGGAGGAATACGAATCTCCTCGAAGACGAACTGATCGATTAATTTCATCAGAACGATAATGGATTGATATTCAATTCTCGGGAAACAAATGATTTCCTTCCATAAATTTATTTATGAGAAGAAAATATACAATGCATATATAATGATAAATTCTAAGGTAAATTTAAAACACAGTGTTTGTCACGTCATTATTTTCCTATGCATTTCAATTTATATAGTTGGTATTATATAATATTGTTTTTGAATGGTTCGTGCAAAGATCATTGTAGAGAAACACAATTAGTCACATTTTGAAAATAAATTTAGATATCATAACACAATTTTTCTAACTTGTTGATTTTCTTTCTGGGCGATGGTAAGGAAATCCTGTCGTTCTACTGACCGGATATTTGTTTAAAATTAACACTGTCTGATACGAAACCCTAAATGAAAGAAATGTATTCTACAACTTGCCCTTTCTTGTGGAATTTCTCATTATTCTGTTATACTACGCGTCACGCCACGTCCTTTATGAATTTAAGAAATTATTCAAATAGAACGAGCTCTTACGAATAAAATCCCCCAAAATTAAAACGTATGAGCCAAACTCAAATAATTGCAAATATGTCATCTGATAATCAGCACGAAAATTTAAAATCTAAAAATCTCTCAAAATTTCACAATAATACGTCCTCCAATTATATATCTGCGCTATCTGCCTCTGATAAACCTATGCAAAAATATTATCACAGATATTCCTCCATCGCTGAGCCAGTCTACAGTGAATCCGCAGGTACCGGTATATCCGATCAAGCAAACCGAAGGCAGATGATTTTGTAGGCAAACTGACCAGACCGGCGGCAAGCAAGAATTCGCATAGCTGGATTCGCAGCTGAGGGAGTGTATCGAGGCGAGCGTGTCGTTCGATTCGATTAGCTTTGTCCGAGAACGGTATTCGCGGCGCGCATATTAGCAAAGGCACGCAGTCGACGGTGGGCAGGGGTGCATCGGGTTCGCCAGGTATTCCTTTCGGCCAGCGTACGGCAACCCCAAGCGAGTTAATCAACGAGATGCATTCAGAGGGATAGATCGGCAAGCGAGGAGAGAGCGTCGCGCACGAAACGCGGCATCCCAGCTAAAAAGGAGCAAGCGGACCGTGCAGCCGCCAAGCACAATAGACAGGGTCCAGGATATTCAAGCAACGAGGTTAACCCCCAATCGCGTGGATCCAAACGCGTTCGACCGGTGACCGATCGAATACCGTTTACCTAACGCACTCTCGATGCTATGTCGGACCAACATCGAAATTACTCTCTTGAAAATTCACGATACAAAACAATATTGCTGCACGCGTTGTGCTGCGTTGAGTTGCAGAATAGAACAGGAACTTCTCTCGTTACTGGTTAATTGGTGGAGAGTGGTAAGAAAATGGCTCAGTGGGGTCCTATTATCGTTCAGCTGGGTTGATGGAATATATACGTGGTGTTCGTAAGTATTAGAATATCTGATGGTTTCATAGCGAACGTGATAATTGCATGGAAAGCTCGCGTGAGGGTCTATAGCACATTTTGGTCAAAGTTGCGTTAACAGTAAAGTGTGGTTCTATGGTTGCTGCTGATCGTTTGAGTACACATGTGTTACAGATGTAATGTTGAACACAATAAGCGCATTAGGTATTTGAAACTTATGGAACGTGTAGCTTAACCCTGTCGTTCCGACGTGGCGTGTGCGCAAGTATCTTCCCTCTGTATGGAAAAGTCCGCTGTCAGTACCTATTCTGTATAAAGAGCAAAGTATGTGTAGCGTTATAAAACAATTGTCTAAATATATGTTTTTATTTTTAATAAAATAAAAACACTGGCCTTTAAATCTGTAAAAAAAAGAGAAACTGACAGATATCAATCAGCGATTTCTTTCAAATTCTCCCAATATTTTGAAAGATTATAATTATTCTAGAATAAAAAATCGATACTTTTTTACTTTACTCAAATAGTTATTTGAATACTAGCGAACCTATAAGACGTATAGAAACGATTATTGCGATTAAAAAGTATTTATTAAAAACAGCACTGGGAATGATGGTTATGTGCATACCGATTATAGTTGGCACTCAGATACAGAAACTGTTGCATAGTTGTCGGCTAAAGCCGGCGTTAGGAACGAGAGGATCAAAAATATTCCATAGAAGCCTATTCGAGGTTCCCATAAAAATGAATTATCTTGTCCCGGAAAAAATTCTGTAGTAATTGTAAAAAGCATGCAAAATATGCAAAACGCGTATAAATATTGTAATAATATGCGACGAATGTGTGGTGTCAGATACATCAAGTGGTATACCAATATCTGGTAAAGAGTAAAGAGTGAGAAAGGAAAGTCCACGAAGGTTTGTGATGAATGACGAATGATGAAGAACAGCTACATAAGTTTGTCCTTAGTGAGGGTAAAAGTTTGTGAAGAAGGAAAGTAGCGAGGAGTAGAAAGGAAGTTATCGGTTCGATTGGTTTGAGTTGATTCGAAATACAT
Source organism: Bombus terrestris (assembly GCF_910591885.1). Classification (NCBI taxonomy): domain Eukaryota; kingdom Metazoa; phylum Arthropoda; class Insecta; order Hymenoptera; family Apidae; genus Bombus; species Bombus terrestris. Next base: position 8,056,074 of record NC_063276.1, read on the forward strand.
AGATTGATGAGTTGAGATGGAAGTTGACCTGGACTTGGACTAATTCGATGCGAATTAGTTTCAACTTATATGAATTAGTGTAAATTGGTGTTAATTGAACTGAACCGATCCAGGCTTTAACTGTATTAATTGTTCGATGGATACAGAACTTTTTCGACCAATTTAAGTAACAAACATAATACTAATATATCACCCTATCAAACCTAGTTCATTTTAATTTTATTTTTTCGCATTATTCTAGTATATCCAAAATAGTCGTACGAAAACCTTAAATTTTATCTTTTCCTTGAAATTTATATTCCAATATTATTCCATATATAAATATAAATTAAAAAATAAATATAAATATTCCAATTATACAATACGTAATCAAAATAAATATCATATGATGTAACGCAGTTTGTGATTTTACAAAAATCATCGATTCTAACATTTAAAAATATATTCGTCAAAAAAATATCTACATGCGATCAAACTTTCGTTTGAGAAGATGAATTTTATATGCAGGAAAACAATGGAATCGAATGGATTCGGGGATAACGTGTCCTAAAATACACACATGACAAAAGTGGCCTAATCCGAAGACAGGAAATCGAACTTTCACGATCCGAAGCGATACCACCGGAAACTAACTGAGCCGGGCTAAATGCGATGGCAACTGAGCCGAGTCGAATTGTAGCGCGGCAAATCGCCACGGTCTAAATCAAAGGGAACCTCGATTCGTGCGCGTCATTCAGTAGAATCGAACGCACGACATCACATTCGAACATTATCCTGGCGAAAAAGCTTTGCCAAGAGCGGTATCTCGATCCTTTTCACTCGATAACCATCGAGAGTCCGTTTCGAAACGCAAAGCAACAAAACGTGAGCCAGACTCTCCCCGCCATTCTCGACCTTCGCTTTCCAATTTCGCCATTAATTCCCCTTCGATCATTCCCCGTCGCTCAAGCTTAAGCACAAAACCTATTCTCTGTCACGATATATTATTCATACGTATCCCGAACAACGTAATAATCCCCGGCCTCTGCCTACACCCGTACGCGAATAACTCCCGGCCATCGTATAAATATCAGCCAGCCATCGTTACCACCGGCTGTCCGCCAAAAAACGACCGATTTTAAGCGTCTCGTTCCGACCCTTTGAGAATAGAAGGGAGAAAAAAGAAAAGAGAAAAAGGGCGGGCACGATTCGAGGAAAAATCGTGCTTTCGACGAAACGTGAACTTTCCACGCCGCTTCGAACCAACGTTCCCAGTGGAATTCGAATGGATGAAAAGCACGATTAAAATAAATCGGATATATAAAGGTTTGAAAAGCTGACTGATTATGTATGGTATTTCATGAGACACTATTTTCTTCCTATCGTTTCTTAATGAAGTTGTTAAATAAATAGATATAAATATTAGGTTGTCCGAAAAGTGTCTTTCTTTTACAGACACGTCTTTTACAATGATGCATCTTTATACAAACATGAAACCTAATCTGTCGAACGTTGTAATCTTTATTTTGATAACACAAAATGAATCATACGTAATTTAAAATAATATAAAACGGAAAATGTTGTGCATCCATTGTTTCCTTATAAAACGAAAGAAACTTTCCGGACGACCTAATAGTATGTGAATTGTATGTTGTGATAGTATCTGTATAAAAATAAATCCAGGTGGATTCTTAACGATATGGGATACTCGTAGATACAAAGGTACATTTTATATCGAAAGTATTGGTTTTAGTCTTATATTTATTATTAGACTGTGGACTTTTATAGGTTCATGGGAAATTTAAAGATGGAAAGGTAGAATGTATATAAATGTATAAATGAATAATTTAGATTCCATAACTTCTTTAATTATGTTGTAATTTATTGGCAATATGTATATTTTTTATTCCTTTCGGGGCAAATCGTAAATCTCTGAAAATTTAGATTCTCCTCCAATATTTGTATAGCGTTTCATTGAAAAACACTTTCTTAAATGATCCTACATTTCACTCTTTTACTAAAAGGAAGTTACCTTTGGGACTGAAAAAATAAATCAACTCCAACGACACGAATATTTCAGGTGGCTTAATGGATAGCGTTACAGCCTGTTAAAAGTTTTACGAATGTCTCTATCGACCGTATCTCTCTGGAAAATTGAGTATGATAGATATGATAGCGAAAAATGATTTCATATCTTCTGGCGAGTGTAGTTCCAAGACGAAAAATAGTGTCAGGACAGACGCATCGAGTCGTTTTTAATCGATCGCTTGACGTAGAACAACCGGGCATGTTTGCGGATTATTGATGGATGCGCGATGTGATAAATGGACCAGTATGTTTTCATCAGAGTGTAGTTAAACTACAATCTTTTTTCAGCACAAAACATAGGTAGATCTATACAATAATATATATCTTTCCTTGTTTTAATTAAAAAGAGAAATGAAATTATAGCGTCCATCAATACGATCCACGATGAAAAACCTAAATTGTTACATGTAAGTCTGATATAACAACGAACAAGTAAATCCAAAAATAACATATTAATTTATATCTCCAATAAAGAAATCTAACTACCTGGACATAGAAACGAATAAATTTACAGACGATTTATTAGTAGACCACGAATTTTTCTGTATTTTTGTGAATTTTGAACGTAGAAAAATACAAAGAATGAACGTAACACGCAAGAATATACAAGAAAATATCTACAATATATTACCAATCATTGAAAAAGCGAAATAATTTACTAGTTAGATTACATTTTTTGCATTATATTCATTAAAATATAAATTTACATAAATATCCATAGTCTACTGACTAATATACAATTTCAAATTCTATCTTGATGAAAAATTAAAATTTAAATGCAATTTCCTTCGTCTTTCGTGCATTTTAACGTTCGAAGACAGAAGAGAGAAACGCAGGGACGAGAAGACAGAACGAACAGCCGAAAGAACGGGGCAGGAGAAGATTGGCAATGCCGGCCCTAGGGCAAGGCGAGGGCTATCGTTTTGCAAGGGATTTCCTGGTGTATCGTGGAATTAATTAAAATCGTTAGTAATATCCTCCCAATTGGACGGGTTCCGGCGTTATTATCGTCCCAGCGATATACTATACAACGGCGTAAGTGCGTGGCAGTCGATCGATAATCCTATATTACGTCGCATCGAGTAATCGTAATTGATGCGCACGCATGGCTGCTATTAAATTTGCGCGCTGCGTAAATTCACTATGAAACATGATGCAGACCCGATGGTAGGTACTTAGCTGAAACCGCGTTACATCCGAGTCCTATTACATGCTTGTAAATAATGTTTCGAACGCCTCTACTGTAGAACGTCATCAACGAAGTATCATCATACTTATCGATTTTGATCTGAGCGCGAGTTTTTTTAAAGATTTTATGAAATTCGATGGTTTCATGACGATGAATCATGATTCTTCTTGTACTTTAACGCTAGAATTACCGTACCCCAATGGAAATGATTGATACCGGATTTTCATCTTTCCGATTACTAGAAACGTGAACGAGCTTTCATATTAAAATGTTTAGGTTTATTGAGATGCAAATACGATTGTATTCTACCTATTTGCTCTTATCAGGTTACTTTAATATTAATTAACTGTGTATAACATGTTTAACACTAGAACTACCACACCAGACAAATTGAGGGTTTCACAAATTTAATTTTCAAATTCCTACTTCAGGTTATAACTTTTTTCCGTAATGATGCAATGACTTTCGCAACGATAATTAAAAGAATAATATAATGAATTTTATTTTGTTTTTTATGTTTTCAAACTCAAGATAATTTTGTGTCGAGGCTACTTATACCAATACCAGTCAAAATGAGTGATACTTGTCAAAGTGTAAAAGCGTCCTGAAATCTGTTTATCGAACCCCAATTAACCAGTTTTCTCATTTTGTACAACTTCCCACACGTTTTTAAAATTTTTACTGCGTATCATTCAATATGATGATATTAGTTATCAGGAAAATTCCAGATCTATCGCTAGATGCTAAGATTAGAAATACTACACCAGTCAAAATGACTGGTTCTACAATTTTATAAATGTGCCAATTCTCGTTTAGGGATCATGATCCCAGATAGAGTAATAATATCAAAAATGTACTACATAACATGGAATTATATATTTTTTAAAGACCAGCCATTTTGACTGGTTTTGGTAGAAATAGCTTCGTTAACTAGCTTGTTAACTATCGTTAAGTACACATTCAAGAATTACAGTTGTATGTAGCGTTAATATCATTGTATTTCCTACCATATTTAATCGTAATTTTAGCACGATATTATCCGTATCAAACGAAACTATCAGTATTGCAAATTTTCAAATTCGTAACAAGCCAGATAAAGTCGATATGCCTATCAACGTTTCTCAGATTTAAATCAAACGGGATTAATTATCGTGACAGGCATAGCGCCGCGTTTCGACCAGAGGGATGATATTTGAATTGACCGGTCGCGGATATTAATTATAACTCCATGAAAGCGAATATCACGGTGAAAGCGTTTGCTTTCCCAACAAGGATTCCGGACGTGTTTCAGCTTATTTCGCATGGCAGCGCGCGTCCCAAATCACCAATGGCGCAAACCGATTTCTCTGGAAAATCGGAGTACGCAAAATTCCAGCCATCGTAAAACACGTCGACTTTGTATTCCAATATCAAAGTTCCACTGACGTGGACGCACCATTTCGAACAAACAATCGTAGTGCCGTAGTACATTTTCGGTTGACAAAAACAAAAAATCGTATATTTGTACGATTGAACAAGGCCTGAACGTGTAATAGTGAAATCCGAAAGTGTTTGTTTGAAGTTCTCTGTACAATTGTTAGAAGTGTGAATTTTATTTTTATAAACACGAAACATTTTTATTTTATTTCTTTTAAACGTACAAATTTTACATTTTTGTTTTATTTAGTGTGGAATATCTTGGATATTTAGTTCTTGAATTTGTAGAATAAAAATCTTTCCTTTAATAAAAATATAATATCTACCTTTACAGTCTTTTATATTCAGCTAAACTTTTGTATTTGATTTTCATTTCCCAAATCCTCCGCATAATGTGAAGTATTCCACTTCATTAAATTTATTTAATTTATATCAATGCTCAACTTGATTAATTTTATTCTATTGTCAACAACCTCTATCACGCGAACTGTCCAATTATAGTATCGTTATAACGTTTGACGATCATCTGGAAATTTCATGGAATATTACAGTCTTCGTTAATTAACGTTTCGACTATAACTCGAAACAATAACAGTAAAATAATACGAAAAACGAAAATCTCTATGAGAGGCTAGCGAATCTACGTACAAAATCGACACGTATGCATCGACGATGACTCTTGAAACCACAAACCGCGGCTGCATGTGAACCGACCATAAAGCAGAACTCTAGAGGTAATCTTCATTCATAGAATATTGAATTTTATAGTCGAAACTACACCGCGAATTACCGTGAACTCATCTTGTTTAATCAGTCTGAGATTACTGCTTCCATTTTCCAAGTAACAAAATGCAATCTAAACGATTCTCCGTATCCGGAGTAGCCTGGATTAAAGTATTCCAGAGAATTACACAGATATGACAAATTTCTTAGTCATGGGGATTATAATGCTTTACTTCTTAGAGTTCTGGTCAGGATTTGTGTTAATCAACTATCTTTGTATGTACCTATTATTATAGTGCACGCTTGTGATTGTATCAGTGATTTCTTAATAATTGCAAATATTTCACGCGGCATATTTTAGATATTCGTGAAAGTATTAATACAAAACCGAGAACTGAGATATGTGCCAAAATAATGAAAATGAAGGCTACAACGAAACAAGTATAAAAAGAGCTTCAAAATGTCAAAGCTTAACACATTGTTGACCGGCAATTTTACTGAGAATTTATCTCATGTCTATTATTTCGTAATTGGATGTAGAAGTAAAACAATATAAATAAACTTCAATAAATTTTATTTATTATTCAACTTTTAATATTTCATTTTCGTATGATAAACAATCAACTACGTGTAATGGTACACATCTTTTGCAAATATATGTAGTTTCATTGCGTCTTTCTTTTGAGGCGTCTTCTTCTCTACACGTTCTAGACGGATTTGTTTTTCTGCCAGTGACTATTTTCTCTAAGACGTGGCCTCTTAGTCATCCGGGAAGCCTGAAGGGTGCATCATTATAAGGAGCTATTTTAAAAATTCGAGAAGTGTCAGGTGCAATGCTACATTCTTTGGAATCCACAGTTATCCATACTCTAGTTACTTCCAGTAGAAATTTTTTGTATCTTGTTTTATTTTCTGGCAGGTAGTACATTTTATATGCATTGAACAAGGTGCAGTTTATCACAAAAAATACTAATTTTTTGGGCCATTTTAAAGTTAAACAACGCTGACGCGAAAAAAAGTGCATCACGACTTTACTCGTGGCTGGTCCACAACGTTTGGCCATGAAAACACGAGTTAACTCGTGACCGGTCAACAATGTGTTAAGTATTGTAACTTATGAGCACAAACAACAATTTTAATATACAATAAGGAAACAACATTTCGATTTATTAATTCTTTGTATCTGTATCTGACGAATGCTATTCTAAGCTATCAGAAATAAAATGATACGAAACAGGGGAGTTAATATGCTTTCAACTCGCTAATAAATATATTTGTATAATGCAAGAAGGAGACGCGAGCTTTTATTCATATACTTTACAAAAAATCACTGACATCCTCAATAACACGCAATTTCTATAAGAAAGTTCCACCATTTATTGACAAGTAGTATTAAAGACTTCAACGTCCTATGAATCTGTAGAGGATTGTTGGTCACTGTAGAGGATGGTTGGTTTGTCCGAATAACGAGAAACTCACTGTTGAACACCGTCATGTATATTTAAAATAATAAATAAATTAATACAGACAATAATCGCTCGTACTAGCAAATTCGCCAAAGACAGTATCTATCAGTTATCAACGAGTTATCAGCGATCTTATTATCAATTTACACACTGTTTTTAGCGAATCTGTTAGTACGAGCGATTATTGTCTGCATTAATTTACTTATCATTTTAAATATACTTGACGGTTTTCAATAGCGAGTTATCTCGTTATTCAAACAAACCAACCATCCTCTACAGTAACCAACAATCCTCTACAAATCGTATGGACAGAAACTCCTAAAATTCCCAAAATTGCAAAAAATTCCTAAATCCATTATAACATCGAATGAGCAAATTTTCCAGCAAACGTCATTTTCGCGGGAAACATCTTCCTTTCTCCCTACGTTAGCCTTTCGAACCATAAGGAGCCGTGAATAAATTCAGCATGGCCAAAGACGCATTGTATCACGTAGGTGCCCCGGTGTGAAAGCAGCTGCACACCGTTCGTGCATAACGAACAGAGAGGAGCCACTCACCTCGCAGTCGTCAGACAAGATTCGCTAATTGGGATTAATTCGCGCTAATTAATTAAATCACGAAATGCTCCGCTGGCATATAGCAGATGGTGGCGGGGCGCGCGCGTGTACACGGTTGATCGAGTGTACGTGTGTGAGTGTGCACGCAACGAACCGAAGCCAGGACTTTGTGACACGCATCGCTGATAAAATCAGCAAGTTATACAGGAGAGAAGCGAGAAGCTGCTCGCGCGGAATCGACGTTTCACCGTCTACGTGTCGCGACTGGATCGGACTTTAAAAATTCGTGGTCGATAAGACTTTGATAAAGTTTCACGAGGTTCCCAACGGTTGATCGTTTTTGAGATATCGAAATTTTTGTAATACGGTTGTAGCACGAGCGAAGACGAACATTTTGAGAAAGTAATGGGTGACCTTTTGTTTTTCAAGAAATGGGAGAGGAACTTATTTCTGAAAAAATATAGGAAATAATTTTACTGATTTGCAGTTTCTCTGTTTTGAATACAAGACATACGAAATAAAAAAGTATAAATTGAAATTTTGTTTTACATAAACTATAGCGCAGGTAAGCGGTATATTTCTTAGGGGAACATAGAATATCATAAAAACGCAAAATACTTAAAGTTGTTCAAAGCTCAAACACGATGGATATGTCAGGGACGTAGAGGATATGCTTGTGTCAAGGTCGACGCATCGTGTGATGTCGATCCATTTCCAAGAATATTATACTGCTGATAGCCGACACCATAAATGGGTGTGTCATCAGGGTTTAGCCTCAATGTGGTTTTGAGTGGTGTTACGAACACGTTTCCAAGAATCGCGGATGTTATAGATTCAAATTGCCGAGTAGTGACCCGACGCTCTCTGTTGTCGTTGTCCACCACCGAGGATAGCGTGCACGGAGCCGATGAGTCGAAGTCACGGGCTCACGGTGCCCCGTGACACGTGCAAAGTGATAAGGGTTTTCTATAAGGGCCTGGCCACGGAGTGAGCAGAGTGATGATCCTTCTGATAAGACGGCAAGAAAACTGAGTGAAAAACTTAGCCCAAAATGAAACCGGTCAGAAACTTCGCAATATCCAGGTCACCGAAAATCAGTATTTATCAATATAATCAATTTTATATAAATATTTATGTATTATCTATTTTACTAACTATATATTTGCTTATGAGTTAAAACTTAACCGTTCTTCCTGAACCTAATATAAATAATGAATATATATGTAAATTCTATGAAATTCAAACTACCGGCCAACTGACATTTTCATTTTTGCTTTGTTTTACCGGCAGCCATTTTATTGAATAGATGAGATGAGAGAAGAACAGTAATTTAGGACTTAGAAGATCGATTCTCGATTTTCCAAGTAAAATTAGTAGTAGATTTGCTATTAATTGCTGTTGTATATAATTGTATAATTTAATTTATTCCCAAAATAAACTCGATTTTCCAGAATCGATCCTCTTATTTATCCTAAGGATTTACGTTATTACATATATATAATCGAGATTTTCTAAGTCCTACATTACCGTTCTTCTCTCGTCATCTCATCTGTTCAGTAAAATGGCTGCCGATAAAACAAAGCAAAAGTGAAAATGTCGGTTGGCGGGTAGTTTGAATTTTATAGAATTTACATATATATATGTAATAAATAATGACAGATGCACACAATGGCCAAGCTCGTAAATGAAAAACTTGTAATGAATGGACGAACCAAGAGAATATAGAACATTTTTTCAAAAATATTATTAGAGAGTATTTTAGTAGTAACCTGTATCGATCGCTTGCGATTAGTAAATTTACCGTGTTGGAAGGCAAAGCTATATTCATTATAATTAAAGAAAATTTTGAAAAATTGCTAACATATATAGAGTCAATAGATCTCTGGTTATTTCTAAGATTCTTAGCATTTGAGAATTCATAGCTGCTCTCAACTCAATCGAGATAAAAGTTATGACTTTGATGCTTGGGGTATATCGGAAACAGCATCGAACAAAGTTCGTGAAATTCATTAAAATAAATGATGAGTTTCTTTAGAGAGATACATAATAGGAAAAATGCCTCCGGATTAAACAAATACCGACGACTCTACTGTTCGTGCTTTCAAAAAATTCATTTATCGCGAACAAACTACAAGCTGGTCGAGCTGTCAGTCAAAGTATAAACCGAGGGTAATCCGATCGGTCTCGAACGGAATCAACATCAAACGCAGAACTCTCTGTGGAACTTGATTTTTGGACGCAGAAAAAGCAAACGAGAATCGCCTCTCTACCTTCGTTCATATTAATTACTTTCACAGACGGCTGCGCGGCACGCGTGTGTTTCCTACAGTTCAATAAATACAGCGGTAATTAAATTTCTCGGTAGCAAAAATTTCACTTGAAACATCGTTATTCCTGTACATATTCCCGTCTACTTCGTAGTAAAAATATAACAGAAACACTTCTATTCAAAGTTCAAATTTTAATATTAAAAGGAAGAAATTGTTTTGCGCAGTATTTAAAGTTTTGAATTTGTTAACCAAAGAAGGTGAATTAACTCGTCGCTCAGATTGCCAAATTTTTCAATGTAACCTTCAGCAGATATTTTCAGTTATTTCTTTTCTTTCGTGTCCCTTAGAAATTAATTGTATTATATTTATATTTATGAGGAATAGAACCAATCACATAGAAATTTACTTGGCTTTATTAACGATCATGTAATTATATTTATTAATAATTATGTAATTGCGTGATCGTAAAAGCTTTTTTAATTAAGGGATAACTCGCTGAACTCGTTAAAACGAATTAATTTATGTGGAATATTTGCGTAAACGTAAAAATTATCATATAACTTGAAAGCAGACGTAAATGTTGGACTCTGAAAACGCGCAGACTGTTTTGGAGTATTACGTACGCCATGTTCATAGGCCGTAAAATTTGTGAAGAAACGAGTTTTAAAAGACGAAGCAACATAATTATAAAGTGAATTTAAATTCAAGCTTCAACTTTTCACAGAATAATCAAATGTGTTGCTTATTACGAGATATTATTAGCCTTCGATATAATAATGAAAAAATGAGACAATATCAAACACAAAAATACGAATTTGCATAAACACGCAAAATCTACGTGTATGCAACAAACAAAGAGGAAATAAATTTTATTTGCAGATCTGGCAAACGTATAAGTTGCTGTAAAACGTTACATCGTGTCATATGGATCGTAAAGTTTATATAGACGCTAAAGTTTCATGTTTTAAGAGGCGAGATAATTAAAAGAGAGTTCTACAGGGAGTTGGTAGCACATGAAGAAAGAATAAAAAGGGAGGATTCGACGAACCCCGGTGAAAATAACGATGGAAAACGACTCGCAGATGTTAACTGGTGCTCGACGAGCAGGCAACGCTTTATTCGCAGATTGCACTAGTTAAAAACTGTCGCCAGAAATAACAGTAACATGCGGTGGACTGTATTCGTTTCGTTCGAGCGGCGGGCTGAGAGTTAAATTTGTAAGATGCCAACCCTTACTGTTCTTTTACTAACCTGTTGACTAGGGAATTTAAAAAGAAGAGAGGGGCAAGCTCGTTGCCAATTCTAATTCTTTACTTTTTTCTCCTTGCCGTGTGTATTATTGTTCCAAGTTTTATTTATCTAAGAAAAATGTTAAACATAGACGCGATATAATTTTGTTGCTTTCTTTCTTCTCAAATATTTCTAAAATTCTTTATTTTGGATCTAGTTGTAATTAATCAAGTGTACATAAATTTCATATAAAAATACGTAAAATTCTGTCCCTGCTGCTTTTTAATATATTTCCTTTAGTTACAATTCGTTGAATGAATTTTCTATGCGAAATATGACATAAATCACGTTAAAAATATATCTCATGCTTGGTCGATACCTTCGATACTTTGCCCCTCACATCGATATATATCTCGGTAATACGAATATATTTGAAAAAATGTATTGGGTTGTCCAAAAAATTTCTTTCGTTTTACAATGTGATAATAGATGAACAACAATTTCTCTTTTATATTATTTTATTGAATTAGGTATGATCCAATTCGTCCTATTTCTATTATTATATTCGTGCATAATTGAATAAACTAATATAAAAGAAAAAACATTATGTGTCTATTATTTCCTTATAAAACGAAAGAAACTTTTCGGACAACCTAATATAATACATTAATTTAAAAGATAAGTATGCATACCTATACATACAAACAGATTCTTGCTTAGAATATAAAATGAATAAAACATAAAGTAAAACATACTACGAATAAGAATAAATGTCAGTAATTTAACCAAAATTAAAACTGAAAACTCCAAAACAATTCAATTTTGCCGACTGTACTGTACAATTTCTATTCAAGAAGCGGTATGTATATAAGATTTCTGCTCGCCCTATCCCTTTCCTTTCACTGCTGAAACACCATCAGATTTCAGCGATCATAAAGTGAAAAGCTCGCAGAATTTAATTAAACGATCAACAGCTTTTCGTTCGCGTAAACTCGCTTTCCATTGCAGTCAAACTGCAGAACGAACAGGAACTTTGCCCATGGATCGAGCATTTCGAACGCTGAAAAGCTCACGTGTTCCAATCAAATACAGATATCAAGAGAAAGCAGGGTGCTTTTGCCCGAATTAATAATCACAAAACGTCATTAAAGTTGTCGATAAGGAAATGCTGACGCCAGACGCGCGCACTTTTCCTAGCAGTTTTCCTGCCGCGATAAACTTTCTAATTATGAAACTTCAGCCAGACTAAAGTGTATCAGCAGCAGTGGATCAAAGTGATACTCGAGACCAGGCTTGTAAAACTTCTCTTAATATCGGCTATGATATTACAGGAAACAAAACACCAAGTTAAATAAAAAAAGAACAGCCTTGTTGGGGACTTAATTTTCTCCCAACTTGCTGCTGTACCGAACTGGCTCGATATTGTCAGTAAGTATCGTTTATTCTTTAGAGGATGAGCTTTGTGTTTCAGCTTCTTGATTCAAATTTTGAAGGAAAAAATAAAAATACTTTTTTATAAGTTCGATTAACGTATTTTCGAAGAAAACCGAGAAATTTATTAAGCACGTGATTACGTTTATTTGTACTTTGTAGTTGCAAGACATCCGATATCGATAATTTTGGGAAGCATAGCTTACAATTTCCAAATTTACTTCCCACTTACCAGGAATGCATAAAAATAGAAAAAAACAAATTCTCGCGCGATCAAATCTACCATCGAATTACATAAAACTCCTTAAATAAAAGTCATTCTTTTAGAAACGAATTCTCGAACAAGCTTTCGTTTCTCCTTGAACTGACAAAAGCTTTCCGCTCTTACTAAATACGAGTAATGATTGCCATCAACAATATCGACCATTAAATTACACAAAAATTCTGAAATAAAAATCATTTTCGTAAAAACAAACTCTCAAACAAGATACCATTACTCGTCCTACCAAAAAACCTTTTGACTCGAATCACGTGCGTAATTCTTACTTCCGACGAACATCTAAAAATAGAGAAAAGATATAAATGAAACGAGATACAGCGCACAATATGTATAAAGAACAAGGCTTGGTAAAATTCCTGGTGCAGTAACAGCGTCGTAAAGCATAATCCTGAACCAGTACGAAAGACCATGACCCTGGCCAAGGAGAGTACGGTCGACGCACGATGACCGTCATAAAGAACCGCCTTCGTGAAAACGCGTTTTCCGGTTCGAACATCGACGGATAGGGCGGCAGCACTGGCCGACAAACTGATAGAACGATGTGTGGAAGGGAAAAGCATCGTTTCAGAGCCGATCTAAATTTAAGTTTCAGATTTATACGCCCTTGCTCGCCGGCCATTGACTTTGCTCGGACTCGTACGCTTTCAACCCCGCCGCTTGCTTCTCTAACCCACCCCCAATCACCCTCTGCGTGGCCTGGATGCGACTCTAACTCACCATTTTTCCCTCTTATTCCGTCTACAGGGACCGCGAATAAATCATGCGAAACGCAAAGTGAAAGATGACGTTGCCGTCGGTAAATCTTTTGGATTATTCGATTATTTTTATCTTCGGGGTAATTGGCTGGAAGTATTCACGACTTTTGTGATAAGGTTTAGCGTGAATCGAGTGGTTAGCTTAGGCTGTACGTTGAAAGAAAATGAGGGGAGTAATTTGGGAAAGAATTTTCTTTTAAAACGTGTTGGAAAAGAGTGTTTATGAGTTTCGATAAGACAGAACATCAATCTTCTGGTATAAAATTTGCTACAAGTTTTTATATTTGATATAAATCACTGGTATAAATTAATAAGGTTCAGTATAGATTTGGTGTATTTAGCGTAATGAATGTGTGGGATGTTAAAAGATTTTGCTTTTTGGCAAAATAATCTTGTTCATTTTCAGTTCAGATTTTTTTAGTATAATTCAGTGTTTTGAATAGACTGTATGCAGGAGAAGGGATGTACGAAAATATTTTTTCTCCGCTTTTGCTACATAAGATTGAAAATTTTAATATGAGATTTTTGTGAAAATGGCTTCACGACAGAATTATCATAGAGAAATTTAGCGATATGATGGGGTTGAGAGGCACTGATCTATTTATAGTATATGAATTAGTAGTTATATGGAAGACACGAAATTGCGCTAGGTTTTGACTTGTTAGCTCAGAGCGCAGAGTATTTCTGTTATGCATCTCTGTTGTCTGCGATCGTAAAATGTAACGAATGAGGAAATAAACGGCGGTTATTGAGACATAGCTGACGTCAAAGTGTAGTCTATAGACGATCGTGAATGTTATGCATACAGAATTCTTAAAGTTAAATTTTTATGGGCCATTAGATGAAAAACAGTATTATTCAAACAGCAGATATTGACGTCATTTTGAGCTGTAATGCTTTATCCAATTTTTTATGTGTCTTATTAAATAAACAGAAAAAGTTACGAATAAAGCTAATTTCCCTATAGTATATATATCCCCTTGAAAATTCGTGATTCAAATTAGATTTCAAATTAAAATTTGCCAATTTCATCTACTTCGTCCTCAAAATTCGTCATAAATATTAAAACCAAATTTTAATCATAAACTTGTTTGCAAATAAATATATCTATATTTATTATCCGATAATATGTAAATTATTATTTATTTCACGCATCGAGCATAATTTTTGTATCCGAAAGTTACAACGGAAAATCATTTTATGAAAAATTATAATTCTGGTTCCATGAAGTAGTGTTAAACTATCTGACATACAAGTCTGCATAAAAAAAGAAGAAAAACTACGCGTAAAAAGATCCGTAGAAAGTGGTGATAAATATCTCCGAGCAAATGATACGCAAAGTAACAAATATAACATGTTAGTAAGATAAATATTGTCAACTGTTCTTAAATTAAACTTCCTAACACCCAAACAACTTCTATATTTCACATGGTAAAAAGACTAAAATATCTACGAAGAAACGAAAGGATTGGCGAGTTCCGGTATCAGAAAAGTTTACGAGCAACATCGAATCAACAGTATCAACGCGGTCACAAAAATGGCACGCAAACAGCTGTGTCGTCTCGTTGAAAGAGGAACAGCGGAAAGACTCGGGAACTCGGAACACGTTGGCGAATGCTACATCCAAGTATCCCTCATCGATTTGTACAAACGAAAGGTTACACATAGTTTCGAGCGATGTTGCGCGAGGAACGCAAGGGAAAATAGAGAAAAACAGGAAGCATGCAGCTCCAACATGTATAATTCAGACAAGTTCCTTCAAACTTTGTCATCGTGCGTACCTACATCGATCGTATTCACCGTAGTCGGTGTATAAATATTTCCGTATGATGAGATGCGCTTCCACTCTATCGTTCCGGTGATCGACGAGGTGATGAATCGTGCATTCGAAACTACTGGCGTTACACCAGGATTTGCAACGTTTATCGCACGACGAATGGCCTCTGTTATTGAAGCTTTACGACCGAACCTGCGGATGGAATTTGAAAATCGCGATCGAATTGGAATCACAGTCTTTTTGTATTTGCAGATTTTACAGATCGTGATATAGAATAATTGAGCTTTTCACTGTCATGTACAAAGTAAAATTAACACAGTTTCTGTTATGCTATTATACCCGCGAAATTTAAAAATTGCGATCAAGTAGAATCGGAGCGTTTCGTATTCGCAGATCTTGGATATCATGGCAAAGAATAGAACTGAGCTTTTTACTATCGTGAACAAAATAAAATTAATAAAGCCTCGATCGAATATCAATTTTATTACGGTTCAAACATCGTCAAGCATCTTTCAATGCAAACTTGTAACATAATTGAAGGCTTGAAGTGACAAATGATATAAATTTTAGGAAAAGTAAACGAGCATTTTTTTAAAAAGAAAACGTGTAGATTCCATTTATTTATCTGGGATATAGTAGGAATAGTTACAAACGTTAAAATAATTTACTTCAGCTTTCAAAGCTATTCTAAGATAGAGGTACGAATGTGGTTGAAAAAGACGAAAATAGGATATATGCGTAAATAAATAAATTTTTCTTGTCTCAACTCTAGGCTAAAATTTTCCTTCAAATACGGAAAATGATTTTTAACATTGCGACTATTGAAATTACCAACTTTAATGGACAAACATCAATATACTTCTGTCCAGGGTACACACTTCTATATAAATGAAATCTCACAAACTTTCCAGGAAAACTTGAACAGTAGCAAGCTGCTCTTAAAAAGAGGCTGCCATGGTAGAGTTTCTTAAGCAGGAAAGCGTACAAATGTGCCGGATTGGTTGACAGAATTACGCGGCAGCTTTCGAGAAAGAAAATTCAGCGTTGGCCATTATACTTGGTCATAAATTTCGCAAAATCTCGAGCAGTTCCTTTAAGTTTCATTCTCCTTGGGTTTTCCTCGCCCGTTCTGTCCAAGTCTATATCCTCCTTCGCTTCCTTTTTCTTATGCCTCTCAGTGGTAAGAATCACGCGAAAGAACCGCCCCATAGCACGCCGAGCGAAATAAATTCGAAGCATCGTCGATAAAATATCGCTGCCGGTGTAGTTTATCACTAATCTCGAAGGAAAGCATGGCTGACGACGTTACTAGCTCGTAGAATTGTACTTGGTAACTTGGTACTTTCAACAAAAATATAAATTGTTATCAACAAGTTATTCTTATGGAATTTTTTAAGCTTCTAAATTGATAAATTTTTACATCTTTACTTACATACTTTGAAATTAAAAACTTTCAAACTTTTTATTTAACGTGAACTGTTTATCTAGTACAATATTTCTATATAAACTACTCTAACAATTCCCCGTATTCTACGACATGTTCGTTAACAAATCTAGCAACTCCCCATATCCTTTTAAGATAAAATCATTCTCTTCACTCGTTAACACATCCGTAGTAATTACTACGGATTTTTATGTACTTGTACAAAATCTAAAGACGTAAAAGTATACAAAATAATATGGAAAAGCATATGAAATATTTAAATTAGAAATACTCGTATCTTTTAACAGATAGAACGAATCTCTATTTAAGTTATATTTCTCTAGTTGCGCCCACAAAGATATAAACCTTCATAAAAATCCGAAATCTATCGATAACAAAATCTAATTTAACCACGTTTTCCCCTATTCAGCAGATACATATCTCTAACATCCTTGGAATACGAATTCCTTGAGCCAGCTGACTAAACTTAATCCACCGATTCACCGTTTTCTTTCGCCGCAACACAAATCTTCATCAGCCTTTAAACCTTTATTTTCCATTTCCACATCTTCGTGCACGCAGAGATAAACCCTGAAAGATTTTCTCCGACGTCCGCGGACATAACCGAGCAATAAAAACTCCTACACCAACCTTCGTTACCCTGGTGCTGTTGCTCAAGTAAAACTGAACGGGAAGCTGTGCGGCTCGTCGCCCAAGGAAGACGTAACGGCGAACGGAATCGCGCTTTTTGCGGCCGTAAATACGGCGGAACGCGTCTGTAAACGTCGATGGCTCGCCCGACGTAAGGCAGGTAGTTACACGCTCACTGCCATATTTATTTCACCGGCGCGCCAAGATGAGTAATTTAACTGTGAGACGTTTTTCAACTGGACCAACTGATACGCGTTTCAACGATCGATAACTCTCGTTCGATCGACTCGCTATTATTTACGGATGTGCGTTATCATCCGAGCGATCGATAACCGAGGCTCATTGCCAATAAAATCAACCTCGTTCTGACGATTATTCGCAGTGACGGATCGGCTCGGTGAACCTCGTGTCTTTATGCAACCCCATCGGGCCGCTCCAGGCACTGATAAATCGTTCTACATCGTGGAACGACGTTGGTTCAAACTTTTCAGAAACTGACTTCCTGTAGAAAGTGTGTATTAAAGTTGGAGACTGGGCATTGTGAGTTATATAGAGCGAGTCGTGCAAAGCTAATGGTGTCCTGCACCGGTATTGAATTTCTAAGATTGATATTTTATTCATGACAGATATGCATACACTGGAGCAAAGGGTTAGTGTACTAAAGGGCACTAAACTTTAATCAGGTCCACATAAAGTATATCTTAACTTTGCTTCGATCTGAGGTAAAGATAGAAGCAATGTGAGTCTTTGGGTGTCGTTGTATTATCCATATATATATATGTATATGATTTTATTATGTTATATGATGATCCGGTTAACGGGGATGATGAGCTCATTCATCATTGAGAAATGGTACTATAGCTTGTATACAATATGAATTGTACATGTATATGTGTATAGTATGAATTTAGTAACGTTACTTATTGCTGGATTTCTTTATTATTGCTTTTCCGATATTATATGCCACTAATTTATTTTACTCGAACCTACTAAAACTCCATAACTTGAAAACCCTTAAATCTCTTAATATCCAACTTCTACATGAAAAATACGAAACATAGACACCGTTGGTCTTCAGCAACCCTTGGCGTAAATTCGAAACGTTCTTCAGCTTTCGCCATAAAATTCCTTTCAAGCTTTCTCGATCGCTAAATTAAAAGCCCCAGAAACGTAACGCGTCGATCTTTTTCAAACCATCCCATAAACCAGCAACAGCAACTGCCTGGAAAAGCCTGTGCGAAAAAAGCGTCGCGCATCCAGCTGGCTGGAAAAAAAATTCATTCAATTTCGCGAGAACTTGCTTGCACTGTTGGGGATGGGGATAGAAAGACGAGAAGACGTACGAACTTACCAGCTGCAATTGAACTAAAAAAGCATGGCGAGTAATCGTTACGAACAATTAAATTAAATGACGAAAAAAAAAGGGAGTGGCGAATGGCGCCCGGACGCACGCGGAGTGGTAATTAAAAGTGAGCCCATTAATTCGGCTTACGGGGGCTTGGATGCGTTTGAAATTGTTTACAAACTAAAGTACACGTCGCCGAAGCTTTTAAACGTTCGTAATTACAGGCAGCCTGGTGTCGGGTTGCAATTGAAATTAGAATAGCGAAACGACAAACTGGTAATAAATATAAACGCTCGAATCGATCCATCTCTCCGTGTCTCATTCTCTTCTCTGCATTCTTCCCTCTCTATGTCTTTCTATCTTTGTGTATAATAGGGGGAGGAAGAGAAATTTTCATGAAAAAAGCTGGGAAAATTGGGCGACACACGCGAGGTACCCGCGAGTGAATTGCATTCAAATTTTTATGAAGCCCCCTCTACCCCGTTTAAAACGGGCAAAGCCCGGGTTTCGGGCATTCGAACGTTTCAGCGAGCAGAAAATTCACATTTTATTGCTGCTTTACGGGCTATTTTCGCATGGCACGTTGAAAATGTCCCTTCATTCGTGTTTAAGCTCGTTTGAAGGAGGCACGAACTTTATCATTGCTGGTGGGCGTCAGATTCCGCGATATATTTGGACAAATTTTGTACCGTAATATACCATGTGACGAATTCACAATCAAAATACATAGGTAAAAAGATCGGGCAAATATTCTTGTGAGCGAAGTTCGTACATCGATCGACTAATTCATTTATTAGTTGAAGTATTAATACATATTAATACCTATCATAATATTAGGTCGTACGAAAAGTTTCTTTCGTTTTATAAGGAATTAATGGATGCACAACATTTTTCGTTTTATATTATTTTATCGAATCACGCATGATCTATTTTGTTCTATCAAGATAAAGATTACAACGTTCGACAGATTAGGTTTCATGTTTGTATAAAGATGCATCGTTGTAATGGACGTGTCTGTAAAAGAAAAATACTTTTCGGATAACCTGATAATATAGGCATGTAAATTGTAAATAATAACGTGGTAGACAGCAGTCTTTGACATTTTTTTAAATATTTTTGTAATTTTATAATTGTCGATGGACGTGAAATTCCCGAGTATTTTTCGACAAGTTTTAGATTACAATTTTAATTTGTGATGAATTTAGAAACAGAATCTGTAACACGTAATGCATTTAGAATGAGAATCCGGGATACATGGTGAGTTTAGGATCGGAATCCGTGATATGTAATGAATTTAAATATCAGAATGCGTAATACGTAATGAATTTAGAATCAGAAACCGAGTAAAATCGCGAGCTACATGTAAATTCATGCATCAATAAATCGCTGCTTGCTCCATACGATTTGGAGTATCAGTATCACATCAATCATCGTTATATTTAACTAAATCATCTGAATGAGCTCATCTTCATCTTATACCTACTTTCCTTATTTATTTTCAACTGTATGCATCATAAATATTCCATCATCAATTTTTCTAAAACAATTAATAAACAAACTGTCACACAACGACCAAACTGAACGATCTACAATAGATGGATAGTAAGGATTTATTAAGCGACGTTTCCATCAATATTATTTTATTTTTAATCTATATATTTTAAGCTCTGACAAGTCATACAAACATAGTAACGAAAATCTATAAACGTTCTAATATTTGATCGATATTTGATTAAATATTTGCTTAAAAAGTCAATCTTTTGATTAATATTTTGTTAGAGCAATTTATAATGAGTTTATAGGTGAATACATCATTTAACCTTAATAATCAAAATAATAATAATAATAATAATAACACGTTGACTGTCGTGTCACCCATATTCGGGTGACAGCAAAGTTTATGATATGGTCACGTCACCCTATTCGGGTGACAGCAAAGTTTGTGATATGGTCGCATCACCCGTATTCGGGTGACGCTTATTTGATTACTTGCGAAGGATCGTTGTAGGTATTTGAAAAGATATTGAATTATTATAAAAGTAATACAAAAATGACTTATTAAAAAAATTATTTAGAATCTAAAACTTTGAAGCATTCTATACAAAGCTGAGTTTGGGATAATTTGGACAATAAGTTGTTGCTTTCTTTAAATTCTCCCGTGTCCTTGATCGGTCCGTTCGACGTCAATATCTGCATAACGTAGTTTGCATGCGCGTCTAATGCTTCTTCCTGAATCATTTTTCCGAACGGCGATATTATGCTAATTCCGTCGAAGACAAGGATTTTTTGTATTTTCAGACAAGCCTAATAATTTTTCAACTAATAATTCTCTAAATCTTCTAATATTTACATCCTTCCTTGTTACAATTTTCCGATAGAAGTAAGTTTATTATTTCGTCATCAACGAACAGCTGAAACACATCATATGGATTGACATCGCCAGGTAATTGCCTAATGACGCGGTCTGTCTCGGGAAAAGGAACTGACTTCTGCCGACCACTAAATTCATTCCATTCACCAAATTGAATTGTACTTTCCTCGGTATCATCAGTTCTTCTTTCTTCCTCAATAACCAATTCTTGTAAAATCTCGTCAACAGTATCTTCATTACATTCAGTATCACTACGATTGCACTTATCAATATCCGAATCAGAATCAGGCGATGTAATTCTATTTATATTTCTATTTCTAGGAAAACTGATTTCTTCCTCATCGCTACTATCCGAATTTCTGTAAGCCTCGTAAAAGCTTTCTTTTTCACTGCTATTTCACTCACTAAGAAATAAATTTTCCATTTTTCTTTTCGACATTCTAACTAATGAGGGCAGAGATTTTAAATTATCTAAAATGTTGGTGGGAGTACCTAGCAAAGTACGTTTAGTACAGCGGCACTCGTGGCCTGAAGGAGATTTCATTGAAAACACGCGCGGCAGTCAACGTGATAATATGTTGCAATTTTAGCCCCTAGCAGGCCATAAAATGGACTTGGTTTAGAAAAATTCACTCATTCGTCCCTCCACACCACATCGTATATCGGTTTGTATATCGGGCTAACCTTAAGATTAATTTCTCTCTAACTGCCTTATATTTATACTTGCAACCAAACGCCATTTTTACTTTCAATCTCCTTCTCGTGATCCCTCATCGTTATGCTAATATTAACATTCAAATATAATTAGAAAACCTAGCGAGAATACAAAAATGTACATATACAAATACATGGAAATATATCTAAAGATAAAACAATAATCTAACTGTATTTAACGAAATTATTAGTTTGGCAACTAGGTGATTGCGGATTTTGTCAATAGGTAGCCTTAGCACATTCTTTTGTTTTGTCAACGTGTTCAAAACGCCTAACCTACATTGTTTTCTTGTTGTTTGTTTCTTGTTTCCACCTTTAATTTAGTAAAAAAATTCTATCGATTAATTATTTAATTTTGTTTTTATCCCAATTTAAAAATAGAAGAACAAGAAGCGCATTTCAGACATATTTTATTGTATTATTTCCGAAAAGGCAAGAACGCATCGCAAGCGCATAAGTTATGTGCCGTATATGAGAGTGAAGTCTTGAAAGAAAGGCAGTGTCAAAATTGGTTTGCCAAATTTCGTTCTGCTGATTTTTCACTGAAAAATGCTCAGCGATCTGGCCATCCAGTTGAAGTTGATAAGACCCATATCAAGACCATTATTGATTCAAATTGTCATAGCACAACGTGAGATTGAAGAGAAGCTGAATGTATCGCATACATGCATTAAAACAATTAAAACAGCTTGGCTATGTGAAGAAACTCGATTTATGGGTCCCTTATCAGCTTAAGGAAATTCATTAGCATCTGCGATTCGCTTCTGAAACGCAACTAAATTGGTCCATTTCTGAAACGACTGATTACTGGTGACCAAAAGTGGATTGTTTATAACAGCGTTAATCAGAAAAGATCGTGGGTGACGCAAGATAAACCAGCCCAGACGACACCAAAAGCTGAGATTCAGCAAAAAAAGATTATGCTGTCAGTTTGGTGGAATTATGAAGGAATTTTGTACTTTGAACTTTTACCAAGAAACCAAACGATTAATTCAAACGTGTACGTTCAACAACTCGCCAAACTGAGCGATGCAGGTCAAGAAAAGCCTGAATTGGCAAATCGTAAGGGCGTTGTTTCCTAGCATGATAATGCAAAGCTCCACACATCTTTGATTACTCGCCAAAAATTATTGGAACTAGTTTGGGATGTGTTGTTACATCCACCATATAGTCCTGACCTTGCGCATTCAGATTACCATTTATTTTGTTCCATGCAGAACTCCTTAAGCGATAAAATTTTTAATAACGTTGATGATGTAAAATCACATTTAATTTAGCTTTTTGCTGGCAAAAATCAGAAGTTTTACGAACATGGAATTATGGCACTGCCTGAAAGATGGCAAAAGGTGATCGACAAAAACGGACAATACCTAATTGAATAAAGTTATATTTTTAAGCAAAAATATTGAATTTTCCTTCTTATTTAAAATACGCAATCACTTAGTTGCCAATCCAATACATTAGACTTACAACACGTATGGAAATTTTAAATCCATTAGATTTAAATTGATTAGATTTTAAATGATCTCTAGAGTACCAATATCTTTACTTTGTTCACGTATCTGCACTAGTTTAGCCACTGTGTGTCATCTTAAACTTTCACCTCAAACAAAACAGAAACAAGCAACCAAATACATCATAATGCTTGCACCGAATTAAATCTCGTTCAACCAGTTCTCCCAACCGTCTTAAAAGTCCAACATCGTGGATTAACATGAGAAGTTGGCGGTGGTAAAACATTCAACAAAATTCAGGGGTGTATTCCGTTGGCACGATGCTGATTCGCCATCGATTTCACGGTGGTGCGAGCCAGTAGTACTTGGAAAGAATCCCATTTAATGGTGGCAAGCTAAACAGCGAAAGTTCGTCCCGCGGAGAAATACTTATGCAGTTCGATCGATTTTAAAAGGAACACTCGGCGAACTGAGAAGTTCCACAAGTCGATGGACCCGTTGCCACTTGTTGAATGTTTATAAAGCACAATGTAAGTCTAAAGTGGCCACTCTTGATATTTTCCGTTACACGTGCCGCTATAAAGGAACAACCATCGATGTATGCAAATCTTTCCGCTTCTCCTCTTACCTGTGCATGATACATATCGTGTGTGAGAAATCAACTTCATATTGATGTACAGGTACTTCAGATTAGCATAAAGAAGAAGGTTGGATCTGCGTGGACGATAGTTGAAGGAGAGCTGACTGTACAAAGTGGGAATGTACAATGGCAAGTTTATGAATAGGGAAATGATTTTGTCTAAAATTGTATTTATATACAATATTGTTGAATTTTAACCATTTGTCTGGATATTCACCGTTTGAAATATCGAAGGAAAACACGAGTAGGATAAAAGCAAGAATAACTAAAATTTTTCAAATTTTTCTATCGTCTTTTCCTTCACAGACTCCGTCTATTACAATATTTTTTCATGTTAACTATTCGCTGAAATATTCACTCATACAACTATAAAAAATATATGAAAAAGAATAGGAAGGAAGAAAAATAAAATTTCCAAAGTTTTTCTACCACCTGTCCTCTCAAACTCCGTCGAAGCGCTTCCCTTTAACTATTTGTCTAAATATTCGGCCTTGCAAATATGGGAAAAATAAGGAGAAACAGAATAAAAACGAAACTAGAGTTTTTCTACCACCATGGCCGTTCAATTTCTTCTAAAATTATTCGCCAGAAACAAAAGGAAAAGAGATTATCGAAATATGAAAACGGGGGAAAATTTACATGATATCTTGCTGGCTCATCTTCGATTTCCAACTTTTGCATGCGACAAAACGACCCGGGTAATCTAAAACAGAGGAATCGGATGTTTCTAATCCGGATCACGCATGTCCAGAATGAGATCCGAGTTCGGAATGGGATTCGAAACGATGGCCAGAGCGAAATGAACCCCCTGTCGACGTTTTTCCATTCGAATTTCGACGCAAGCTTTGCCTTTCCCCTTCCTCTTCTTCCACCTCGTCCTTCCTCCTTTTTACTTTTTTCTACGGGTGAAAAACGGTCATGCAGCCAGGAAATGCGAGAACTCGCGTTTCGTGCCACGTATTGGTGTTTATTTTCGAGGAGACGTAAATATTCTGCTCTTTTTTCCTTCACCTTTTTTCCCCTGAACCTCTTTGGATTCGTTAGATATGCATGGTTTGTAAATTCGATTTAGTCAAAAAGTGTTGCCACGGTATATTGTCGGTTTGTGAGATAAAATACCAGGTTTTCTGTTCTGTTTGCAAGAGCAAAAACGTTTGAATGGAACATTTACGATGGAAATTTCCAAATTCTGTGTATATCGATGTTGCGCGTCTCGTTGTTGGAATAAATTGAGATATACCAAAGCAACGAAGAAATTGAATTATTTATGTAATTTGTGTTAATAGTTACTTATTAATAAAAATCACTGACCTAGTGTTACTTTTTTCGTGGCTAAAGTATGGGTTTTGAGCAAACAAAAATGCCTTATATTTATTTGAATTAATAATGAAAAATAATTCATCCATTAATCATTAATATAGCTACTAATAATTTTCTTTATTTCCTACAATAACCTACCTTTTCTTATCCTCTATTCATAGAACTTCTAGAGCGAAGAGTGTTACTGTTATGAATGGTAACTGAATTGTTCATTGTAAATTCAGTTCTCACAATCAGAAAGGCTACAAGTCCTTATGTCAGATGACCTAATAATTTACTAAAATCCTCATAATTGTTACATTTCCCAGAATATATTAAACGTGTATTAAATACAATCTGATTACAAAGTTGTCGTAGAAAATAAGTTTAATCAATTGCGAACTAGGTAGATGAATATCGCAACGTTATTTAATATCCTTTGAATAATTCAAATTTTATAAATAAACTTATAATAAATTGTCGAAATAATCACGATGATCCTAATTTTACACGCATGATTATACGTATTATGGAACTAATTGAATTATCATAATCTCATCCTTACCCTACTCTAGCAGAAATTAAAGAATTGCAACAGATTTTAAAAAAAGCTTAAAAAAAATTCGCTTGTTTTACATAAATTGATTTCTCGCGTTATTCTATAACCTCACGACGGACCAGATCCGCAGAAAAAAAGAAAATACCTTCTAGATTAAATCCTTAGATTCTACTAGAACCAACAATATAAAACTATTATAAGCCATGTCATTGTATCACGCCAAATGAAGTTACTGAAAATTCTCAACGAGAATTGATTGTAAATATTCTAATAAATAAAAAAAAAAAATTCTATAACCAAAACAAGTATGGCAAGATGATTGGAAATCCAGTACTTTTATTCCAGAAATTTATTATAAGCACTTAACTATTTCACAATTAATAAATTAATATAAAATTTTCTGTTTCTAATCTAAAACCTTTCACGTGTTTCTTGGTGCTTTTAAGGCTACCCCTTCCCTACCTGTGGTACTAACAATAAATAATATTATTAGAAGTATGTATACATAGTTGAGAAATAGAAAATAAGAAAAAATAAGAATGAGAATGAGAGGAGAGAAAGGTTAAGATAGAATTGTAAGACAAGGATTGCGTGAAGTCCATTTCTTGGTCATGTGGGATGAAAAATAAAAAATATGTTGAAAATAACAACGTGAGTTCTCGCTCGCCATCTATATGCTGACGGCTAGTTACAAAAGGAGTAACTAGAAGTTATTCCTAGACACGGTCGATAGACCTGATCAATAGTTTTAGGACCTCTCTTGCCTTTTTTCTTTCATTCGTTTGTGACCCTTCTAAGTGTGTGCAATAAAGGTTTTTCTGCTCCGAGAAGTGTGGATTTATTATCTATATAACATAATAATAACTAACGCGATCCTACCTCTAAAACATAAAATAGCAACAAAATATCAATATAATAATAAGTTCAATTGCGTAATACCTTGTTAATCCAACTTTTTAATAATTATTAATTCAACAGACGAATAATAAAAATTGTTGACGGAGCGAAAATGGCTTTGATTATTTCCACAAGCTAATAAAGCAGAAATTGAACGCGATATACAATAACTACAAAAAAGAAACAAATTCCTGGTTTTATTCATTAGCGAAGAAAACAATGACGTTGGTATTCAGGCAGATGCAAAAAACAATAGAATCCAGGCTGTATTGTGGTGCCCTCGATACAAATACAGCCTGGATAAATATGTGTTTTGAATTCCCTTCCTTATTGCGTTCTTCGTCACTTTTTGTATATGGTCGTACCAATGTAAACATCACGTTTCACGATCACTTTGTGAAAAAGGTACAATCATCGTGGCCGTGTACCATATGCCTTCGAAACTTTTTCTATTTACATTAAGAAAATATATCATTCCTATTCAGATGTCCTTCATACTCTCTCAATGAAATTCGATCCCCGGAAAAAATGAAACGTATCTTTTACGTATACTTCGTAATAATAATAAACCTTGGATATTCTAGACATTTTTCAACGATTAATCTTTATTTGACATTAACATTAAAATAATTTTGATTCTGATATTTTCTTTTATGTTAAATAATTATATTAATAGAAGATTATAGGACAAACATGATAAGTACATGTTATGTATGTAAAGTTAGTTTATAATTTAAAAAAAATATTTTAATATCAAGTAATACAAATACAGAGAAACTGATAGAAAAAATTTGCAAATGAAATGTTGCATTAACATAACCTTGATCGTTAACGGGTTAATGAAACGAATTCGGTCAAAATAAAATTATTTTTGTATATATTTTTCATTTCCAATATCATAAATAAAAAATGAAATACACCGTCAATAAATAGAATTAATAAGAATTATTCAACCTATTCATCCTAAACGTGTTCGCTACATATCACTCTACAAATGAAGATTACACTAGTACCCACAATAAGTCTACATTCATTGATTTCCTAATTTTTATATCGCTTGTTGATTAAAAGTGGATATTTCAGTAAAACTGAGTTGAAAAGCAAAATGACTTTTTATGTAGTACCTTTTAAAAGTTGGTTAAAGCTTTAGATAAAATAAACAGCATAATTAATATTATGCTAATTAGACCGTGGATATTTATGCAATTTCATATTTCTATAAATGCAACTAAAAAAATAGAATCTATATATATATTCGTTTCATTCGCTAAATATCACACTGGTCGTTTTATTTTGAATATTTTATACATTTTCATGCATTATCTGCGTTCTCTATACTGTTAAATTTATTGTAAATACATAAAGGTTCGCAATCTAGTGATAACTGATATTTTAGTTTTAAAATATTCATATAGGTAATAACGCATTTCTTCTAAGATAATCCCTAAACGAAGTAAAAAAACAGTTCGGTAATATGGAATTGATGTGTTAAATTTTAACAAAAAAACTGCTTTTCTAAAAATGCAAGAAGTGTAATTTATCATGTTTCCTCTCCATGGCCTTCAAATCATCTAATTCTCAAAACCTCGAATGTCACGTTGAATACATGAATCTTTCAACGAAGTAAGCTTTTCAAATAAGAAACTGAAGAAAAACGTCACTCACCTTTCAAAACGGCGGCGAGGAGTAACACGACGAACAGTAGGCACAGTTTACTGCAGCTTCGTCGTCCCATCATGTCCTTAAAGAGGAGAGCACACCACGACACCACAGTCAATTACGGACGCGCGAAACGCCAGTCGAGAATCTATCCGCAGTGCACATTGTTCACAAATCTAAACTAGTCCCAATCGTATAGTTACACGAATCAATTCATGAATTGTATCAACTACGAAGTATTCTCACACTCTTTTCTCACGAATTCAAATTCAGGAGAACTACCAAAAAAATTTGTCCCGCGAAACCGATAACAAAGTCAAGCTCGAATTGTTTTGTTTACACGTACGAAATTCTAAAGCGTCGTATTCCTCGATCGACAAAGATTTATTTACTCGATTTATCAAATAAAACGATCGTCTAACACGACTAGAAAACTCAGTTCAAGAATTTCAAACAGTCGATTCAACAAATCGCACGAGCTTCACCTTTCAGCGAATTCGATCTATTTGAAATTAACCAATAGATCGTTTGAACAAGCGGAACGTTCCAATTCGCGTTTCTATGAAAATTTAGATAAAGGAACGCGAATTCGCGCCGAAATCTCACCAATGTTTGTTAATTAACTCTTATTTTTTACAGTAATGTTTTCCACCACTATGAACGTTAGAGTTCGATTTTTAGTCAAATAACCGAGTAAAAACAAAGGGACAGTTGAATCAAAAGTAACCGTAACACACGTGTCTTCACGAACGAATGAAATATGCGAACACAATTTAGTTTTTGTTTGATTCGTTCGACAACGAGTATTATCAAACGTGAATAAGAAAGCGTGTAACGAAGTTCAATTATATCACATTTAATATGGAATGTTTACCGATTCGAAGCACTTATGACAGTACACGATCGAAAGTATATCGAGAGGACAACGCAAAATACCTTTACCCTTAAACGTATCGCGCGACACTGACTGTCCTGATCGCCGTGGCCGAGACTCGACACGCTTCCAAGGCCAGATGGCGCTGCTGTTGCGACGCGTTTGATAAACCAGGAGACGCCGGCATTCGACTCCGCGGCCCGGTTGCAACAAGTTGCAGCGCGTGGCTCGTCGGCTGCACGCTTCGGGAACGTGCATTCATTGAATGCAATCCGCACGTACGCGGCCGGCATAACAAAGTGCAATCGACTGCTAGCCGCCTCTGCAGAACGCGGTTATAATAAAATTAAAACTGCCGTCTCGCGTCCCCTACGATAACGGACTGGCCACCTTGTCATTCTTGACGGGGATTCGAGATGAAAAAATTTTTTTAATGTATGTTTAATAATTTTGGGGGGCAATAAATGTATAAAGGTCACGAAAAAAAAACATGATAAATCGTATGTTGCTACCAAAAGTTAGAAATTTTTTGAAATTTTATTGAGAAAATCATTAAAAATATCTTAAATTTTTGTTTAAATGGACGTATTCTTACATTAAATTACGTATTTTTCCGATATTTGAAATATAAAGTCTTGTAACGATAAAGAAATAATTATTTTCTAAATCGTTCATTCACACTATCATAACATTACAACTTTATTACACTATCAAAGGGATAAAAATACCTAGTTATTATATAACGTATTTAAGAATTATTATACTTAGATAGCAATAATTAGAAAGGTGATTTTATTTGTAATTGACTGTATTTATTACGTCGTACATACTAAAAAGGGATATATTAAAAAATAAATGAAAACTTGTAACCTTTTATTATCTGGGTTTGCTCTCCGGACTCTCCGTATTCGTGGTTAACGAGCCATCCGAACTATAACAAACTTTCTACAAAAATTCAATTGAATTTACAGTTATATCTCGTCCATGTAATTAATAACAATTTGAATAATCGAAATTACGTACTCTGATGGGCACATGCTCTTTTCGATGACACGATAACATCGCTGAAACCGATTTGTTTATTTTCCTTTTCCTGAGAAAATAATAAAAGATATAATTGTTTAAGGCTTAAATAACTTTTTAGAACCTGTTTTAGTTTTGCCATTAATCTTTATAACAAGCAGAGAAAAATCAAATGATCTACGAAATAATTATCCAGTCATTATTTTAAATTTACTTATTACAACACATAAATCTTTGAGAATAATAAATTAATCGCAGGAAATTGATTTTCTTACTTACTGATACTTATACTACTACTTATACTACTGAAATACTTACTGATAACTTCTGCTACTATGACTAACGTCGATCGTGTCTTTGCTAGTATAACTAATTGCGGCTAAACAACGTTCCTCGTCCATACGATCTTGACAACCTCCATGACATTTACCAAACCTGTTCTTCCAATAATCCTTAATTCTTTCCAGCAAACTCTTACGAGGTGATTGTGTTGGACACGTATCAGGTTGACAGTATTCTTTATTTTCGTACAAAACAGCAACTCTAAATTAGAAAAATAGGAAATTTTCTTTTAAAAAACCGTTGTATGTGTAATATCACTAAATTGGAAAAAGCAAATTTTAATAGAATTTTAAAATCTATGGAAAAATTCATCAAAAAATCATTGTATTTGCTTTTTATCGCTTTGATTTTCTTTTAATCTCAAACCACTATAAAACATTTTGATGTGAAATTGTTTGAGAACATATTGCATTTTAAAATTGTTCTTCTGTAAACAGCGAGGAATATCATTTATCACGTCTCTTCGCATATTATAACATTGCATTTTAATAAAATTCCTCCGTTGTAAAATATGTAAAATATTATTCAGTATATTTTTTACCGAAAATAATTTTTCCCCATAAAAAATGTTTATTAAAACATACGGAGGATCCTGTGGTTCATATGAGATGCACTCGTCCGAGTGTTTCGTAAGGAATCTGTAGCAGACCAAGCTCAAGCCCACCAGCAACCACACTAGTAACGCGCTCACCACTGCAATCGATATCAATTCGGTCGTTCCTAGTGGGACTCCCGTTTCCTCTTCTAGAACGAAGGAAGGAACGAGACAACGTTAGAAAGCAGAAGTTAGAAAAATTCGACGGCGATTGAAGTGCTGCTTTCTCTCGTCACCTTTGTACAGAGGTGACACGGCTTCCTCTGGCTCAATAGTTTGTTGCATGCCTGTTTTGGGCATAATCTCATACGTTCCGCTTTTTGCTCCCTTCGTGGGACCGGTTCCCGCGCCTGACATGAAAAAACGTGGGTTATAGGAAACATCCAGCGCTGGAAAATTGCTAATAAGGAAAAGAATCGAGCAACGTACCTGCTTCCTCCAACGAGGCGATCACCCTCAATACACCGCCGAACGCCGGGTACCATTTCTCATCATCAAGGTGTCGTTGCACCTGAAAAGACGATGAGAGTCGTCTAATGGTTGTTGCTCAAGTTTGAGCAATGTAAAATCAAATAAACCTTAATTATTAAAACACTGATTGATAGGCTGTAAATATTTATGAAAATTTACATTTTAATAAGCATAATTAAAGAAACGAAACCTAATTATATGTAGACGTTCTGTATGCAATGCAGCTCAGTGCTGTATTAAGTTAAAGAATTTCGGACAAACATCGTTCAAAACAATCAATTTTATAGAACAGCATTACTAATCTGAATTGCACAAAATAACATGCAATCTGAGAAACCTTAAACAATATGATATTGCATGAAATATGTTAAAAAATATCGTTTAACCATTTATACCATTGTTTAATGATGGTTATAAAATGTTTTGCTAGGAAAAGGTTTCTTGATTGCAATTGAACAATTCCCTTAAGTATTTATATATAGTATATATTTATATATAGTATAAGTATATTAAGTATATATTATATTTATATATGTAAGGAAGATTGCCACTTTCGATCACAGCGACTCACAACGTACGGATTGCTGCAGCCAATCGTAAAACTCCCGATTAAAGGCCTCCAGCTCAGCTTTTTCTTTCGATTTCGAGACGATGCACTTCACGCTAGCTATGTAATATTTGACCAATGCAAAAGTCGATCGTTCACTGTATAAAGACTGCAAGGTGTTCTTCTTAAAAGGTAACGCGATACTGAAGAAAAAATTCTATTTTAATATCGTTAATATTGGCAATGGAAGGAAATGGTTCAAATTGTCAATACCTATTTGGCTGTGTATCGTCGTCCAGGAAAGGAAGAGGGATGATAATTGATTCGTTGTCTCGATCAGATTCATCTTTGTGCCCTTCAAATAATGATAATATTATATTTAAACAAATATCATCTTTTTAGTATTGGATTGTTTATTAAAATTAGGGATACATTATACTTAGCAAGTATTTAGTTTTTATATTAATTCTGATGAACTCACTCGGATTTGTACTTTTAATTTTGTGCTTCGGAATATGCCTCTTTTTCTGCTTGAACGTGAAACGTTTCGTCTCTCGTCTGTTAGCGATCGAAGCTAATAAATAAATAATAATTATATCAAACTGATTATTGCATAGAAATTAGCTTAAAAATTGTTTGAACTTTAGATACATAATAGCTAAGAATAATGTTACTATTATCATTATCATTACACTATCTACAGTATATATCATTTACTGACACAGTTACTGTCATCATACATATCATTATTTACACATTTCGATACAAGCCCATAAATTTTGTTAATTACGTTATATTCACATCCCGATTCATAAATCCAAAATTCAATTTTAATAACGGAATAATTATGTTCCTCCAAACTTTTTAAACTTATACACACACGATTAATGTTGGTACATAGCACTGCCATCTCTCACACCATTTCAACACTTGTATCTATGAAACTTGCCTCCAAATTAGTACCAAATAAACCCATTACAGTATCCTAGCAATCTACTTCATTCCATCTACAAACAAAACTATTTTCTCCAAACTTTCGATTGAAACAATCACTATCGAATTGCTTAAAATGCTCATGAATACTTTACGAAAGCTAATAATCATATTCTTACATGCAGAGTAAGTAATAACCCCGTCGCACGCAACCGACGACGATTTCGGCGATGTGATCACTATCGCTTGAATCTTCGTCTGTTTTATCTTCTTCGAAGGATTTAGCCAACCAGCTCCGTTGCTTCGTAAAAAAACTTTCAGCTGTTCGTACAGTTCGAATAGTTTTCTAGCATTTCGGTACTTTACGTTGCCCGCGTAATAGGAGTGTTTGGTGAGGGGCAAAATGTAAACCTGCAAGTAGCCGCCCATCGTGTCCGCCAGGGCTTTTAGCATCAGGTGCTTCGTTTTTCCTATCGACAGCTTACGCACGTTTTCCAGACAAATGTGAAAGTAATCCATCAGCAGCGCGATGTACCGATCGTTCTCATAATTTAGAACTTTCACCTGGAGAATCAGAGTAACCATAGATGGGAACGGTATAGACACATGGATATTTTTTTGAAGAGGAATCGATGATGGAACGATTTCAAGCTTTTTTTTAAAGTGGATAGGATGATACGTTTGATGGAAAGATGATACATTGAAGCTATTTGCGGTGTTAACACTTTATCGTTTTGCGATATTTTTGTTGATATTTAAACAGTCCTCAACTATTTATCGCTATAATACCATATTAAGAGTGAATTATTGAAACATAATTTATATTTAGTAGTCTTCATTGAAACATTGAAGCTTAAGCTATTGCTAAAACTAAACATTATTACAATATTTTTAAACTTAAATTTCGATGCGATTTGTCTTACTTAGGTTGGAACTATAATCTGTACCACGAGTATAACCCGATATTATACCTAACAAAGTTGGGCAACCTTTCAAGAATAACGAACTTCCGAGATTTATTTTTGAATAATGATTCTGTTCAGAGAAAAATTATCTGTTGGTCACGAATAAATTTCTATCATTATTTAAGATAACACTGCTTCATATCTTCTTGTTTAAATACAGAATTGTCCGTTAGTAATTCATTTTTAATTTGAGCATTTTTATTATGTTTAACGTATATGTACAGATGATAGTAAATAAATTTTATTTAAAAAAAGAAGGTAATTTATTATTAGTTGCATATGAAAAAATACATTTTAGAGATTTATTGAATAATAATATGAATTATATATATGTTATAAAATATACGTATTTGATTGAAGTATCATTATTTCCTTTATTAAAAATTTATTGGTACACCAAAAATGAAAAGATCACAAACACACAACATATTATGAAGGAAATAAAAAATATGCAAAAAAGCAATAATGATGTTTGGAATATTTTATGTTAAAATAAACTGTATAGGATAAAAGAATACAATTTTGGTGATTCATAACTAGCAGAACTAGGTTAAGGAGAGCCGTACCTTTGGTAAGAGATCTTGAAACATTCGTCGACTATTTAAGATAATAAATTCCTCTGTGCTCCAACAATGTTTAGCTGTATCACTTTTCTCAAATAATACCGTGCCAATGTTTTGTTCATGTTTGAAAGTATTAACACCCATCACCCTAACATTCGCAACAGTAACGAGATGAAGCATATATTTTTAAATGAAATGTTATAATCTCAGTTTCATATAATTAATTAATAATAACATTCTTCTAATTGTACAATTGAACTTTAAATAAAACAAGTATGATGTTGGTGTTTATGTTTATATACCTTCCTATATTAACGAGAATAGTTGCAATAAATACCGGAAAGAACCATAGAAAGCATGATTTCATAATCCAATCGGTAAATCCCGATTAGTACGATCTTCCCTTGGAAAATTTATGCCGATCCCTTGAGTATTCCCTAATCATTTCGTCACGGCTTCCTCTCGTTTGTTATGCGACTGTCTTCAGATTAATGAGTTGTAAATTGTGAATAATTTTAAGAGTACAAACGTTTAATAGGTATAATAGCTTCGATTTTGTCTTCGATCAAATGAAGATTGAGAACTCCGTTTTCTTTTCGTACTTAGGCGTGTTTATATTACAATTCATCTTTACATTGTATAAAAATTGGTGAACTATTTTATACACAACTAATTGTAAGTATACATATCCATATAACTCATCCCGGTTTTTATAACATCATGGAAAAAGTTAAAATATTAGGGAAAGATTAAAAACTCTTTACAATATATATATATTTATTTATTTATTTATATATATATACACTTAATAATTACATAATTTAGATGCTACTTGTGAACATAACAAGAAATACAACATAAAATCATCAATGTTATTTGCAAGATTTTCATTATAAATCTTTCGAATTTGCTCCCCTTGTTGAAATTGTCTTTATGGATTCTTCTTTCCCATCTAGTTAGAAAATTGTCTTGGAATGAAAAATTATGTATTCGATGCCTTCATCTTGCACAAAAACCGCAAGTGCAACATTTTCACTTCGTCCTTGTTTAATTTCACTACACCTTCTTGGTTATCTATGGATAGCAGAGTGCCTACTGCTTCTCTGTCTTCTCCGATAATCACTTTGACTCGGTCACCTCGTGATGGAACTACCGGTTCTAAATCCTCGCAAATCAAATTCACTACTCTGTCTTCTACAGGTAGGAAGATCGCACACATGCCACCCTGTTCACACATATATTTAAGTAGTAAACAGATTTGAAATAAAAAGATAATAAAATAAAAATAATAGTATATATAATTAAAAAAAAAATAAATGGAAATCGAAAGAAATATAGAAAAAAGTATAGCGAAATTAGTGTACATTATAACTAGATGTTTATACATTTACAGAAAATTTGAAAACACAAAAATACATATAATACATACAGTATACAAAACATTGTATACAAAATATCCACAGTATAATACTCTTTATAACAAATATTTAGTGGATGAAATAAATCTCTGATTAGATTCTGCTTCTTTGATTGTATTTACATAGACATGTACTTGCATAAACATCTGCAGTCTAATTATAAATTACATAAAACTAGTTTTATTAATCAAGAGGTAGAATACTTACGGATATTCCCCGAACAACACCTTGCTGGCCAGCTAACGCAGGATCTTGATGAGAGTCACGAATTCGAACTTCAATATCTGTTGTGTGCCAATCGGCTCCTCCAATGATTCCAGAACCGACATTTGTATCTAGATTGGCACCTGGTGTCTGTGGATTGTATGGGCTACCTGCAACTCCTGAAAAAGAAAAAGTAATAGTTTTAACGAACATTAATCTAACGAACACTAATCTAATCTCTATTTCTAAAGCGCCCAAATAAAGAAAGGCATTTACCTGGAGTCATAGGACTGTAACCCATGGGTGAAGGCGTGGCAAAGGCTCCATGCGGACTAGTAGTATATCCAGTACCAGTTGGTGAGGGAGTTGCAACGTATCCTGTAGGACTTGGACTTGCAGTGGCACTTCCTGCCGGGCTAGGACTCGGTTGATATGAACTGAAGCTCTGCTCTGAGCCGTACATCGTGCCAGGCGTTTGTGGCGTGAATGGTCCAGTTGAAGGATAACCTGGCGCATAACCTGGAGATCCGCCTTCTTCCATACTGTATCCATCGAAGTCGTTCGTTCTGGCAGGAGTATTGGTAACAGCTGGATCCCAGGCACCAGATTGTCCCGGTGTGCGTGAACCATCGTGGGATGGCGTCATTGAGCCATAATGAGGTGTACGAGAACCATCTGCGAGTTTAGAATATTAAGATTAGTTCATTGAATTTAATCATATACTTGCATGCTTGTACATCTGTTTCAAATACTTACTTTCGTACATTGGTGTTTGAGAGCCATGCATGGGTGTTTTCGATCCATCTCTAGCATACATGGGTGTCTGTCCACCACCATATGCTGGTGTCCTGTTGTAGCTGCTGAAACCACCATCCTTTGTGAGTACAGCAACGTTCGCAATGTGAGATCTGTCCACGGAGATGGTCTGACAGGTGGAATGTAATTCTACACGAGCAGTTGTCTCTGTAGCGTCTTTTACTATTCCAACATTTCCCTTATACGGCCCGCCAGTTATTTTGATAGTGGTTCCTATCAATTCTCTGTCACGTCTGGCTCCACCACCACGACCTCTGCCTCTTCCACCTCCGCCACCTCTTCCGAAGCCACCTCCACTAGGATGCATTGGCGAAGCTATTCTTGGCGACATGAATCCTGCCACAGGTGACATAGACGACATATTGGACTTATTTCCACCAGAAAGTTGCAAATGTCTCGTTTTGCAAACGAAAATTCCACCGTTGTCAACGAACATTCGCGAATGCAAAAATGCAAAGCTTCTGTACAAATGTTTTATTTCTCCGCCCCTTCCAGCATGTGGACCATCTACTACTTTGACAATGTCTTTCCTTTGTATAGTGTTCTGTTGTGAGTCTAACGCCACTGCATTTCTATTCTCACGTCTCTTTGTGAGTCCCTGAGGTCTAGCTTCTATAACCTTGCCATGCATTGAGAGTACGTGAAAGTTTTCACGCTCCAATCGAACAATTACACCCACGGTTTGTGCGTCCAGCTGTACTAAATCACCCCATTGGAATTGACCTAAACTGTCTACTCCAGTTGCCATATCCGAACAAAGTTGTAGATCTCTTGGAAGCACTTCTAATTCGTGCATTGAAAGATCAGAAAACAAAACTACTCTATTTTGTTCGACTCGAACTATTAAACCGGTATCACCCTCATATCTTCCTGCAACAACCTTAACGTGGTCGCCCATAGTGAAATATTTTCGTAATTCAGACGCTTGAAATTCTAAGGCTTCTCTAAGCTCCTCATGTTTTGGCATAACCATAATCATGTTTCCATCTATAGAGACAATTTTTCCTTGCAAGTTAATCAATTCTCCCTCGCATACTTCGACATTGTCTCCTGTACTGAAAGAATGGGTCACCGTCGCATCTTCTTTATTACCCGCACCAGTTCCTGGAGTTCCACTTAAATCTAATTCGACACCCTCGGGAGCCTCCTCGAACCTTTCTAGTTCAGATAATGTTGGTTTCACACCTTCTGCGATAATCGCACTTGTAGTAAAATTTTTATACAAAAATCCTTTTCTACTATATCTATTTCCTTCGAAAATTAAGAAGTCACCATCGCTAGTGACTTCTCCTCCGATAGCACGAATTGCTTCGGGGTCAAACGGTTTGGCTGCTGGTCTTCTTTTTCTCTTGCGTTTTAAGGCTTCAGATTCGCTTTGTGCTGTTCTCAAAGCTCCACGTGGTCTAGTATAATCAATTCTGGGCAACAATTTCAAATGAACCTGATTCTGTGCCAAGTCAACATAGTCAACTTGAGCTATGTCATCTTTATAAATGCCTCTTTTTAGTCTAACCCATTGTTTCGCTTTTAAGCCTGTCTGTTCTTTAACTACACGTAACACATCAGTCATCTCTTTGATTGGTACCATCTGTTGTTTCCAGATACCCATTCTTAGATTTCCTACGTTTTCGATGGCTGCCTTTACGTGTGGTTGTTTGTACGCTTCTATGTAAATATATCCCTTTACTCCTTCAGGTGCAACAATAGATTTTATTTGAAGAGGTTCATTTGAATATTGGTATGTTATAAATTTTCGCATTAACAATAGTACTGTTGCTTTTTCTTCTCCAATACGGCATTTTACCATCCACAGATTTGGATCTTTCACACCTGGCAGTAAAGTTTGTTGTGTGATTTCATCACTCATTTCTTCACCACCATCACCAAAATGCCGAGTAGCAAGAGATTCATCTGCATACTTTTTTCTAAGATATTCTTCTATTTCATCTTCCTTTTGAGAACTGTGAAAATTTGTAAAAATTAGCTTAAGGACAAAAAATCTTAAAGGATTTGAATAGATTTAAGGTACTTACTCCCAAAGATTAGTTCCTCTACGCCTGCCTTCAATTTCTCTGGCTGTAGGACCTAACTCGTCCACTTCATTTCCAACGATACCAATTTCTTGGGCACCTTCTTCCCATTCATCATCATCTTCAACCTCATCATCTACTTCAGCTTCGTCTATGATAAAATCACGATATTTGTCTTTTCTTCTTTTCCTACGAGGTCTATCATCATCCTCCTCTTCTTCTTCTTCGTCATATTCGCTACTTCCCTCCAAATCTTCTCCTAAACAAAAATTAAAATAAATATTAATATGATAAAAGAAATTTATATATGTATTTATATTCTTTGTCATTTACCTTCAGGTTCTTCCTCAGGCTCCACCATCTCTTCATCACCAGATCTTGCTTCCTCTGCTTCATCTTCTCTACCATCCTCCGAACTAAAGATTCAATAAATCTTTCTAAATCATGATCAATTCCATTTTTAATAAGCAACATAATATGCTATAAAATCTATTTCAGAATTTTTATCCAACATATACAACTAGGAATAGCATACAAGTATTCCATATAGAAATATAAACTCAATGTGTAATTACAAAAGCATTAAAAAAATATATAATAGTTGTTTCAATATTTTATTTCTTCAAATAATATGGTTTATGTTTATATAAATTATTTATGAACAGAACTTCATTTTAAAGAGCACGTAGTTTTTGTATTATATACATATAACTGAAACAAATATGTCGAATAACCGTAACAATACAATTTCTCAATTGTTTATTTGCACAAAACAGTAAATCAACTAATATAAGATTAAATTTGTAAATAAATGAATTAGAGTTTCAATTTAGTTGCATTAGATTTTAATTACAACAGTCTTATCGACTGTCTATACAAATTTTTGTGGTAGTTCCTTCTATCAATAACGTTAACTTGGTAATGTCTTTAATGACGACAATCCAAAAACAATAAAATTGATAAATCAGTACAATTGAGTTTCAAAAAACATTGTATTATCCTTTGATTAGATAAATTTGATTTTCCTGGCTTCTTAGTTTGCACGCTGCAATAACTATCACGTGCATTTATATATGTAGTCACTGACACAACTCACTGTATCAGCCATGAACATAAATATGGTCGTGTTAATTATCCGAAATCTCAAAATGGCACCCAGGTAAATTGTAAATTATGTATAAATTTTACAGGCATATAGTTTATTAAACAATGATCTGCGTGCTTTAAATTGATATTTTTAAACTCTACTTGTTGAAAACTATCATATGACGTACAAATAGGTCACGAACTCCGTGTGCTTCAAAATGGAGTTTTCTCATAAAATATACATAAAATAAGTATTAATCTTACCCGCTGGCTGATCGAGATCGTGATCGCCACCTGCGTGGACTTCTCGATTGCGACCTGGACGGACTTCTACTGCGAGAGACGCTACGTGATCTTTCACCAGCGTTTCCACCATCGCTGCCAGCTGCGGATTTCACTGAATGGTTTTCTTCTTGGTCACTTTCGCTGCCGCCAACTCCTCGATCGCTTTCATTGTCTGATAGATTGCTCGCCTCTGAATCCGACATTCCACACGGAAATTATATCGAATTCACTTAAATACGAATAATGGTGCGCTATGAAATGACGAGTTGGTTAAGGCACTGGTCAACACAGCACTTGTATGAAATAACCTAGCAAAGCACGTAGTATGTAACTGGCCGTAACCACGGATACTTCCACACCTTCTTCGTAGACGACTTCAATAAGACTGAATTGCCACAAGATGGAAGACTGAAACAGACGCTCTGCGCTGGAGGGAAGGGGTAGGATCTCTCTGCGCATGCGTGGCATGTATATACGTATACATATATACTTATTATTTCGGATTCAACGTAGGATCAGAAGCTACAATTATTTATTATTTCTTTCTTTTAGCACATCCTTTTATACATATCAAAATTATTTTATTTTATTTTATTTTAATACATTTTATTTTATTTTATTATATCAAGTAGAGTACGTTTAGAATTTTGAGTCAAAAACGTGATATTAAATTATAAAAATAATGTTTTTCAAACTAAAGAAAATGAAATTTAATATAATAAATATATTTCTCATTTCTAGTAAAAAATAATACGTGGTATATATAATCTAAGTATCTCGTCACCTAGGCAATGAATAAACAGGAATAATAATCGATCTAGTTAACCATTGTTGAATTATCACCCTCAGTTCCTGAAAATAATTCCTCTTTTGCTAAAATAATAAAAATACTTATTCAACGTCATGTCCGATTTGGCTAGAGATTTATTAACTCAATATTACGGACTCGGTGCAGAATCGAATAGCAAAAGGTGTTTGTCGATTAATCGTTGTATCCAAAACATAAAGAACAAAGAGGAGAAACAAGTTACTGAACAAACCTCCTTAACCAGCAAGGAAGAAAGTGTGTCTGATGTAGAGTCTCAGGTAGTCCAATTTGTATAATTTCTAATTGTTTATTTAATTTGACGTTATTGCCATTGTTAATATCAATGGACATAATATATATTTTTATTTTTTTAGTTCAATTAATTTTAATACTTATTATTATTTATTTTGTTATTCATATTATTAATCATTAATTAATAGGCTAGTTTTGTTAAGATTATATTATTATTTCAAAAAAACAATGATAGAAAAATATTTATTTTTTTTAATTTTTTTACCATTAATCTTATTAATCCCAGAAACATTTAATTCTTTGTAATTTAAGAAACGTAACAAAAATATGCTAGCAAATTCTTTGTTCACAATATTATCAAATATATTTTTAAAGTGAAATTAGCGATTTTTAAAGACGAATAAACAACGAAACTCCCTTTTTGCAGTTGGTTAATTACTATAGAAAAAAACTAATTTTATTCGCTACTATTTTACTTTTGCTTATTGCTAACAAAGTAATAATCGCTTACAGCTTACAGAGAAGAAGAACATTTAATTTATTTTTATTTTATAACATTGATCGTAATTTATATTTCCATAATCGTTTTATACGTGATCGTTCGTAGAAAGACGAAGATGAAAACCAGAAACCAAGTATTGCGAACGAATTGTACGCACGATCTTCGCGAGTTTTAAACAGCATGGAAGATGCATACAATGATGATGAAACTTTCGATTTGAAAGATATCGATTTTGGGCCGAATATTATGTGCAATATTTTCGAAAATACGCTACATGAGCAATCAGCAAACGATAGCCCTACGGATTGTATTGAACAGAATATCGAAGATCTAGGTATTAACATTTATATCAAATAAATACTCTATGTTCCAATCAAGTTCTGTTAAAAAGAAAAAGTCGTACGCGGTTTTACGTATCTCATACACCGACTCAGAGTTTTTATCTTTATATCTATACATCCAAGAAATTCTGACTCTTTTTGCAGCAATAACTTTACGTTAATCGACATAAGTTTCAATTTAATTTCAAACATCACATTAATTGCAAACTACTACCCCTATCATCCTAACTGATCCTACGAGGAATTTTAAC
This sequence comes from Bombus terrestris, assembly GCF_910591885.1. Classification (NCBI taxonomy): domain Eukaryota; kingdom Metazoa; phylum Arthropoda; class Insecta; order Hymenoptera; family Apidae; genus Bombus; species Bombus terrestris. The sequence continues at coordinate 8,098,553 of NC_063276.1, forward strand.
GTGAAATCGTGAAACATTAAAATATTGTAATGAGGTTGCAATATTTACTCTGGTCGTACCTAAACAAATATTTGCTATATCTTTCATTGTAGGAACAGTAACAAAGAAAGTAAAGGGTAAAAATAAAAATGATTTAAGTTTAGGATTCATCGATGACATTTACCCGGATAATGCTTCAGAAGATTCTTCCGCAACAGTGAAAGAATCACGAAAATCTTCAAAGAATACTATAAGTTTACCACCATTAGCTCTAAAAAAGGAACCCGTATACGGTGAAATATTCGTAGACTTTTCTAATATGGGCTTGAAACAATTTCCCGCGGAAATATTGAACAATTTTTCGCATTTAAGGGTACTTTACTTTTTCAAGTACTTTTTTTTTTTACTTTAATTGTATTGAAATATTAACAGAAACTTCCTCGGTATGTCTTTACATTTTGAATACATATTTTTGTTTTGTTTCTAGATGTTGTATTTGTCGAACAACGGTTTGATCGAAATTCCTGACGAAGTTTTCAGTTGTTTAATGTACTTGGAGTGGTTAGATGTCAGAAATAACCAACTCTCTTCCTTCCCAGCTAGTATCAAAGGGCACATGTGCTTAGAAACGATTCTACTTCAAGGAAACAGAGTGGAAAATCTACCGTTGGAACTTTGTAAGCATTCATTGAAAGCTTTTCAATTTTTTCCACTTTTTCCTTTTCAGTATTTCATCTACGTGTAGCCATAATGTGAACGAATAATTTGTAAAAGAATAAGCATTGTTACTGTATTTTCGAGCTATCGCGGGGAGACGCGGTCGTGAGAATACGCGTTAACGGGAGTCGTAAATTCCCGTTACGATTGTTCGATCCCCTGATTTCGGTTAGGGTAATAGGGGTGACTTAGTTAGTACATCACCGTAATTCACAGAATTATAACTTATGTATTTCCAACACTTTATACAATCACACAAAGTAGTAACGCCGTTGATTAAGACACAGATAACGAAGAGAAGGATTATTCTTAGTTGAGAGAATCCGTATATATGTTGTCCTTGACTGTTCGTTTGAATCATTATGAGAAGCAATATAGTGACTCTCCTGATGGCGTAGAAGCAGGAGGAACAGTCGGAGAGATGAAGGAACTGTAGGAATCGTGAGAGCCGAAGGAATTCTCGGAACTGGCGGCACTGTGAGAGCCGAAGGAAAACTCTGAAGTTTGTTTTGATGTGATTACGGAGGAAAGCTCGGTATGGGTGTGCCCTTTGAACAAAGAACGCAGATTTGTTGCTTACATTTTTAGTTAGGAAAGTGAGAGTAATGATCCGCGATGGAAGGAAGATGGGAGGAAGAAGCCTCTTACCAACGTGATTCGTGGGCGACATTATTTATGTGAAAAACCAGCTTTTCTGTTAGGCAATTATTTCGTTTTACCCGTTAGATAACTATTTCCTTTCTCCGTAATTTGGCAGAATGTGCAATAGATCGAAGAACTTTTTAAGTACCAGTACTAAACCAAAATACAAGGATTAAAGCCACCTGCCAATTAATGAGATTCGGTTTATGGTGGGACCTTTGGTTTATTGAGGGTTTCTCTAACGATGTTTGGGCCTTGACGGTCAGACAACTCATAACGACTAATTTTAGGCACCTTGCCCAATTTGAAGACCCTTCACGTGACACAGAACCCGCTTGTCACGCCGCCGAAAGATATCGTGGCTTCTGGTTGTGTGGCTATTTTGAAATTTTTACGAATGGAATGGAATAATGCGCATCCTGGGGAACGGGTAGAAACCAAGGAAAGTAGGTGTATTTCCACGTACATAAATTTGTATATGTAGCTATAGTTATCAATTAAAAAAAGTATATATATTTAGTAATTAAGAAGGTCCATAAGATAAAATGATGAATTTTCAGACAAAATCGGATCATCGTTGTCGACAATTCTATGTTATCAATCTCCACGAAAAAATAAGAAGAAAATTATACCATTGAAGAACACTATTTCTAACAGGAACGTATCTACAAGAGAAAAACGTAAATCGTATAAGCCCAGTAACAGGTATTATCATGAAAAACCAATATTTCTGGATAATAATAATTCTTTACAAAAAATATCTAAATCTTTCTATGATTTTTATTTGCAAAAAGTAACCAATTCCAAGATCGATAAAGAATTAGAATATAAATGTGCTTTGGAAAGTATAACCAGTTTTAACAATAAGGAAATAGAAGACGAAATCAATAAAATGAATAATAAAGTCTTACGTTTGATGGGCCCATCTCCGAGATCTCTTTATGTCCGAAAGAATATAAAAATTTTGAAAACTTACTCTAATTCAATGGAAAAGGAGTGTAGAAGTATTAATAAAATTAAAACAGCTATATCGGAAAATAATAAATTATTAGAAAACAATAAGAGATATAAAGATTCTACGGAAAATATTGAACGTGTTTTTCATATTGTTACAAACGATGGAAATAAATTTAAATTAAATCCAATGAGATTAAACAATCCAAACTGGATACTGTCATGTTTAGAAAATTATATAGGAATAAATAAATAGTTGAATTAGGTACATAGTACAGAAATAAGTAGTTAAAGTATTTATATACGTAAATAAATGAAGAATAAAAATTTCTTCTACTTAAAAACAGAAGCTTTTGCATGATAAAATGTATAAAAAATTAAGTACTAAAATTAAATATATACATTTCATTCTAAAATATGTTTAAAATTAATCAATACCCTGTTATCCTTCAGTAAAAATTTTCAATAAACTGATGATTTCTGTAGCTATTATATATGTATGCAGATATATATGTTATATTGAAACGATAAAAAGTCTAAATTTTATTAACTTCTACTTTATAATTAATTGCGATTAATTCTTGAACGTAGATGTGGAAATAAAGGCGCAAACATTGCAGTGGAACATCGTTTGTTATGGTTTTCAAAGCTAAGAGAATTGTTTGCCAGACAAACAGCGCTACTTCAAAAGATAAAGTAAGATCATCTTCATTTTCCTTGTTTCAGTAAAATACATCTCATTTTTTACAATCCCGTAACTGTTTAGGGATGAAAATGTTTTAAAAGAATGGAGACGAGATAAAAGGAGTTATAGCAAAGCTATGGAAAAGGCAATGAAAAGAAACGCAGGTACTATAAAAAAAAGACTTAATTACATTATTTTATAGCTAAATAAAATATTTATTTAACAGATGATATTCCGTTTGGTTTTGATGTCGGAGACTATGATTCCATATTTAAACAAAGTTCCAAACTGGTGAGATTTGTTTTTTAACTTTTTTTTAACAGTTCTCTTACAAAAATTTACAAAAGATTTGATTATACATCTATTAATTTAAACTATAGAAAAATTTGGGATCAAGAAAAAAGGACAAGCAAAAATTTATACCACCGGCGTAAGTGATAAACTTTTTGCTCTACAATCTAAAAATTATAATATTATTATTATAATTATAAAATTAGTTTCTATTTTGGTTCTGTGCACTTGATGGACTAACGTACACAACGTGATACGGATAACTAGCTTCTTAGTAACATAATCAGCAATATTAATGTTACATAATCTTTATTTGCTTTTTGAACGTAAATAATTAAGTGATACCCTCTACTCTATAATTTAAAATTTATATGTTTGCTAAAACGCAATCAAAAATTCATGAAATAACTTTTTACAGAGACATTAATAAAAAGATCAATGAGCTGTTTGAATCTTTAAGTAAACTTGAAGTAAATGCTACGGATAAAATAACTCCTAGAACCAAACAGAACCTGTTTAAAAATGATATAAAAAAGGTATTTGATACGCTATTTTTTTATACTGAAAATTTGCATGTTCGTTACAGGGAAAAAAACATTTGCTTTTTAAATGATACTGATTCTCATGCATTTTCTTTGGAATTTCAGATATTACAATTTCAAAGCGAAATTCAGGATTTGCGAAAATACAATGACGTCGCAACGATACCATTGAAAAATTAAACAAACTACAAGGATTCCGATAAAATTATTGATCACTTTTCGATACGATCAATATCCATTTCAACTACGCCGGGAATATCAGTCTTGACATGTTTATTTAAATAAATCAGTAATAATCACATATTGTTTCAATAGTGTTAATTACATGTACATTACTTGACAAGTACAAGACGGGACAACTGGAAATATTATTGTATGCACATCATTCTTTCTTTCCATGTTTAAACAGTATTGACAAAAGAAAACACGCATTAAAAAGATATTTGCTATAAAAAAGCTATACATACAAACAGTTATTCGTATCAATATTGAACAGAGTAAACATGTGTATCAAACTACTTTAGTAGGATAAGAAAAAATATATGTGATCAATAAGTCAATATTATGTAAAAAAAAGAAGAAAAAAGAAAAAAAAAAGGATGGTAAAATATGCAGAACATTTCTGCTTTCCAGCCTTCCCGTAAATACAATTCTTTTTTAATCGTTTTTATGTTCAATCGTCACGAAAACACGTGGCGAGTATATATAAAAATTCTACAAAGTGATAATCCGAATTAAAATAGATTTCATAGTTACGTGAACGATTTTCGTAACGATTGAATTTTTCCTCTTGTTTCATACATGGCACCGCATCTCAAATCCTAGTATGATACTTATACTTCGCTAAGGGTCGGAAAATCACATCTTAGTCCGTGATACAGCTGTTTTGTAATAGTACTATGATCAATAGTAATTATAAGGCAAATATCTAAGATTTTCATATTTATTTGAATTTTTTTTCTCTTATTTAGTTCACCTTATTTAGTTAATTACTTTCTATCTTGGCTCTGTACATTTGATACACTGACGCATACAACGTGATACGAACTAGCTTGTTAGTACCTAATCAGCAATGTAATGATCTAACTTTATCTGCTTTCTCTTGAATAAATAGCTTCTCGGAAAACAATTATCGCGTAATTTATAACTGATTCAGTTATTTTCGATAGGACAGATACTTATCATCATTAATAAAAATAAACAATCGTATAAAACACAATGTATATATACGTAACTTGGACGTAATAAAATTAAATTAGTGATTAACTAACTTTTGAATACGTATGGACGCTAGTGAAATAATCAATATTTTCTAAACAATTCTATATATCACATTCCCTGGTAATACATACACGAATACTATGTAATGTAATGTAATTATAAAGCCAATTAGGATACGTTAAACATAAAAAGGCCTTAGGATAGGCTTAGGATATTAAATATCGATTATGTACACACTTTAAAGTGAACATATTTTTACCAGGCAGTACTGTACCTATAGATTAAATTCTCTTAAAAACACGGATCTGATGTTAAAATTAGACCTTGTGTTCTTTTTTTACTTTTATAGCGTTTCAGTAAGAATGAACCGAATGAAGCAAGTTTACTTTCTCCTCTTGTCTCATGGTTCTTTTGCTGTTCACACCTGTAGTTTTTATAAGAAAATATCTTTCGATAGGTTAAAAAAGCTTCGATTAATTCAGTAATTGAACACACATACTGGCATTATCCTTTTTCATCATTCAGCATTCAACACGTTATATACATCCGCCGAATTTTAAAAAAACTTCATATTAACATACCAGCATACCGGGTATACTGAAATCCCATAGCATTGTACTCACAAACACAAATATTCATAAAATTAACAAATTCTCCTTATCGTGTTTTGCTTTTGCTCTGTTTAAACATTAATATTGCACGTTTTACACTTTCGAATTTTTTACGGTCGACAACATTGCAGCCTATTTCATGTTATATATACATCGTATGCGAATATATAGTTAAACACATTTGGGTGATCTTTTCTTTTTTTCTTCTTTCTATTTGTAGTTTAAAACAGACATCTTGTAGGACAGTTTTTGGAAAGGAAGTACAAGTCATTAAAAATCTTATAATATAAAATCTGCCCATATTCTCCTTTTTTTATTCTTAAGAAAGTATTCTTGATGATCAATTTCCTGTCCTTTGCAGGAAAACACACGATAAAGAAAGCTTTTCTGGGCCATTTTAGAAATAAATAGATTTCTACGTTATCAGAAAATTCGTTTTTAAGCCATAGAAGCCTTCTTTGCAGATGCTCCGAGTAGATACACTTTATTCACAAATATCACTGGTGTATTCACTCTTTGTTAGAAACTTCTACACATAGTCTTGATCCCGGGATGTTCCTCGTGCGCTGGATTTAAGTCGACAAAGCCTAATTTACTGTAAAACTCGTGAGACTCCTTGTCCGTATTTGACATTGTAGTATGTACACCGAACGAACCTGCAAAAGAATTCGTATCATATGACAGATCACTCCATAAATAGTAATTAAAAGACTATGCAAAAAGCTATTTACCATTTGCTCTTAAAGCGGCAAGAATACACGTAATTATTCTTTTAGGGACAGATTGATCCGTAACACTTGGTAACACAGCACATAACAGCTTTGACGGATGCTGTCTGCACAATTGTTCGGGTACATCCGCAACAAATGAGTGGAAATACTGTATGGCATCCTATAAATAAATTTCAAAGATTAATATACTATCAATTTTCAGATTTAATAATTAACAAGATAACGAATTTCAGACAGATACCTGAACATTCTGTGGTAATTCATTAATATTATCCTCCAATGGATATTTCATTCGTAACTCAGGAATCCAAGAAATAGATAACTTCTGATAATAAGATTTTACATTTAAGGCAGCCAGTGCATAACCTACTATTCCATTTTCATCTTCGACAACCATACATAGTTCTGGACTCAAAGTTATGTAACCACCTACCAACCTGACATTAAAAGTTCAATATTTGCAATTGTCTATTGTAACAGAGAAAAAATGCAATTTGTTATAAAGAAAATATATTCTTACCGATCTGCAACTGCAGATGAACCCACACAGCCACATATTTTATTGCACACATCATAAACTGCATCTTCATCACTTGCTAAGTAAGGTCTAATTGTATAGATTTTACTACTGGGCACTTCTGGTGCTTTATAAACAAATAAGTCATTACCACTATCCACTGGAATTAATCTCTATAAAAAGAAATTAATATTAATTTTCCTTTCCTCCACCCTCTTTCTCTTTTTTGATTACATATTTAACTTAAAAAAGATATAATCGATAAATATACCTGTAGATCAGCCGTAAGTCCACCGCGGAATACCCATGGTTCTTGTTCTCCACTCATAAAAGTTTCTTTCCAGCCATTCGAGAACCCTATCCCAAGATACAATACAGCCTTAATATAGTGGTAAAATACAAAACATTGTGAACGCGCGATTATGCAGTTTGTAAAATTTACAGAATGGTCTCCACTGCTCTGAACACTAATTTTGCTTAAAATTTGTAACATGCATAAGTAGATTTCGATCAATGGTACTTTATGTTTCTTCATCTCGGTCACACTACTGTATCCTTTGCATTATTTTATAGAATCGAGAGAATCGTATTTGCGAGATAAAGAAACCATTAACCGAAAACACAAAAACACAAAAACTACGGTGCACCATTTCGTTAATGTATAAAATCATACGTAACTTGATTACGTTTCAATTGATTGTTTATTCGTCTACCTACTGAACAACTTTCAAATAAAAAGGAGCAAGAAATTCACAAGGTAATTTGGAAAAACGAGTCTCGTTACAGGGAAATTAACTTTCCATCCATAGAAGATTACATTTCTCTATTAATGTTGTACCAATTATGATTAAAATAAAGTGTAACAACAAAAGAATTAATGCTTAAAGAATGTTGCACCAAAGTTCGGGTAATGACAAATTCCTAGGATAATGGAAAGGAAAATGGGATTGGTGGAATGGTAATCCAGTTTGCCAAAATGCGCCTGAAATAAAACTCCTATTACTCCTGAAAAGAATACAGTTTCTGGAACTAAAAGAAATTAGTACAGGCAAGTTGGCAAAAGGAGGATGTACTACTGGTCATTCACAATTCATGAAAGATGCCTTCAATGAACATAATAAAAGCATAATATGCAGTGAACACTATTGATTTTTTGCAAATAATGTTAAAAAATTTGAAGAAATAAAAAAAAAGCACAGACGATACAACTTTTGTTGATTGTGTTTGACCAGTATAATTCTCAGGAAAAAGCTCTCAATATTTTATAACATTGTCTTAACTTCGCCAATCTTTTTGAAATTTTAGATAGACTTACTTCACATGCAAAAATTATTATTACAAAAGATTTATCGAAATGTTATCTTTAAAAATAAAAGTGAAGTTTACATTAATACAACTTTGAAGTATATTAGCAATATATATATATACACGAATAAACTAAAATACAGTTACAAATATAAATGCTGTAAAATAAAATGAAAATCAAATAATGAGACACAAAACCGCTTTATATAAAATTTCAATAAATGTTTTGCAAGAATTTTTGCAAAATAGGAAAGTATGTCCATCGTGTACCAAACTACATCAAGTACTAGTAATATTTTGTTGAATATACATAGATTCTTCAAGGCATCAGAACGCTGCTTCTACGCGCAAATCTCTTGCTTATATTAATTATAATAATAATACTTTTACAAAGCTTCAAACTCGAACTAAAATTCTGTCATAATTTTCATTGGTTTGAAGCTTTGCTAGTCGCGCGCTTTTTGTTGGATTACTCAGACTGGTGAATCGCATACATGTGTAGCTTCCCTGGGTAAACGTTGTCATCGTCGACGGGAATCTGCCAAACGCTATCAACAAGACAAAAAACACAGAAACGCACGTTAGTCAGTGAATTGAAGCTGTACTGTTCCTGATACACTTATATTGTTGGCAGAAACTATTTACTGAAAGTTCATCTTTGTTCGCCGCATGGTAATAATCCAAATATATGTTACCATGTTGAAATATATAGATTGTGAACTTCAGATAAATAAATATAACAAATAGATTTCTGCCAAACATTATCTGTGAAAGAAAGTCAGCCAATATGTTAATAGCTGGCACAAGGTTATTTCAAATATGGTATTTGTTCAGGTCCACATAGATGCTGTTAAATAGTTTCCCAGAAATTGTTTGCTAAGAAAAATCCTTTTGCCGAATATTGCGCTAGAAAGTCACATCAACTCTCATTGTTTTCATGACTTGTCCTATCATGATAATATATAGCAAAACATATGTAGTATTTTAATTATATTATCAGAAAAAGTTAATGAGGAAATGAGAAATGTTGTGACATTCTTTATTCGTTAATAGAACTATAAATAGGAAGCCGTTAGTCGACAAATAAGAAAATTACTTCGTAAGAAACTATATACAGTTAAAATTAAAACAATTTATTTCAATTAGCCTTAAATACAGAATAACTTATTAAGTTCGTGTTTCAGTTTTGTATAAGAATTAATGTTTGGTGCAATTGTATAATGCAATTCTATAGTGCAACTGTATTTTCAGGAAATATGAATGTATTAGGTAAGGAGAGTAAGTTTACTTTACATTTTTAATTTGTTCTGATTTCTCGATGACTTACGGCAACCCTGCTTGTTCGTTTACGCGCGCCATGGTACATTTGATTCTAAAGCGCAGAAACAAATGTACGGATGCAATTTCATAGATATGCGATCTATGAAATATTTTGATTCCAAGTATTACTGATGCATGTTTACATCCTGATTAATTAAAAAATAGTCAAATTATGGAAAACAATTTTCGAAAGAATTTAGTGAATTTTGTTTAATTTTTATAATTTGTCCAATATTTTTAATTTGTCCAATTTTTTATATTGTATAAATATTTGTATATGAAAATTTTAAGTATATATAGCATTTATTGTATATACAGATTCGCAAAATAATATTTAATATTTATATATATATAATATATATGATATTAATATACGTAAGAATGTTACATTCACGAAATGATGTGGCTCTTAATTAAAAAGGTTAGTATCAATTTTTATTTTTTGGTAATTATATGTGCAAAAAATAAATCATTTTGTTTGTTTTAAAAATAGATTAACAAAACATCAATAATTCTTGAAATTAGTAACTAATGTTTTTTACGTGTTTTATGATTGTATAAATTATGTCATTTTACAAGGAAGTTATATACAATGTAACAAATTCACAAGTTTAAAAAAAAAAATTTTCTAGTTACATGTTTAGAGAAAAATGTTTAAGAAATAGTATATAAACGGCTTTTTTAATATATTAAAATGATATATAGTTCCAATTCCTACAGTATTATAAATCATTAGTTACAAAAATTATTGCCTAATTCCTAAAAAAACACATCTTTCTTGTAAAAAGACAAAATGAGTGAGTTAAGGAACGAATATAACATTACACTTACCAATACTCGAGACACTTTTGTTCTGAAATATAAGTATAGGTAATAAATTATAGTACCTTTGAGAAAAATTAATAACAGCACTCATTTGTAGCACAACAAATACTTATCGCGACATAATACGAAAACAAAAGAAAAAATAAAACATAATGAAATTTTGTGTTATGTAGTTTTTATAATTTTGTCATTGTACCAGCATACTACCATTTTGAATGAACTTTCTTCATTTATATTAATATTACTCATATTTCTATACATTTATATTTAAAGGAATGAATATTGGCTAAATTAGGCAGTAATTTAAATAGAATTAAAAATATGAAATACTTTTGATATTACTTTCTACTTTATTTGGAGCATTTTCCTTAGATTCTTTCATCTCTTTTAAAGAAATATCGAAACATAACGACATACTGATGGTACTGTATTGAACTTTTTGTAAGAATATAATGTAACTTACCCAACCATTTTACGTAACTGTTTAAGAGAGACACGACTCCTCGCATGTCCCACACATACGAATACAGATCATACAGTAACTCACGATTATTACAATATGTAAGCCTCTGAAATAGTCTATTTACGGCATTGCACATATCGTTTAACTTAGCTGCTCGCGTGTGCCATTCTTCGATCTAAAATTGATTTAAAACAGTTATATATATAGTTATATATTGTAATGTAATATATACATTATAACGTAATATATATGTCGGAGATGTAGGGACATCGGGCCTTTCTTTTGGAAGATTTCCCAATACTTGGGCTCGGGGTGACATAACTGGTCGCCGAACGTAGCCACGGTCACGGGATGAACGAAATGTCTTACAGAGGAGGTACCAGTGTTGAGGGATACGCTGTATAAACAATCAAGTCTTGATCAGGAGCAATGCTGGTTTATGTGGAACTGTTTAGTTACGGCGCTTGGGAATTTGTTGATATTCCCGATCGATATATATTTGATATATGTAACTGTATCTATCTTTTATTTTGCAATCTCCTTGGAAAGTTTACTGTCATCGTCTTGGAGTTAGTCTTAGAGAAACCCTGTGCCTGAGCGAACGTGTCAGTGTGCTATCAAAAATATATTAAAACGTACAAAAAGTTTCCCGTTGACCGTGGATTCGTTACAGAACCCAAGAATATTGTCAAAAGCATTCGTTTACTTATTGTTTGTTATTCTAGTTAACCGTTAAACTAATTATTTATCAAACTTTGTAAAGAAATATTAATTTATGTAAATACAACCTTTATTGAACATCACGATGGCAAATACTAACGAAGAATTGTCTCGCGCTCGAAATCCAAACGACAACTCGACATATATATATATATATATATGTATGTATATATATATATACATATCTTAGTCATAATAAATTGATAGAAGAATTGCATACATCAGATTCTGATACAGTTTCATCCTCTTTTGATTTTCTCATAACAACGTGAGCATTACTTTTCAACCAGTTAAACTCTTGTAGTAATTGAATGCCTTGACCACCGTGTTCAAATGGCAGATAGAAAAGATCGCATAATAGCGACAAATCTTCTTGCGTCAATCGCTTGTCGGCATCTATCGATTCTTGAGACTCTTGATATGCGTTATCACTGTTATCATGATTTTCACTGTCATTTTCAACGATCATCTGAGTACCATTTACAACAGGGGAGGTGCCATCCACTTCTACTTGCATACTGCCAGAGGCTTCACTACATGTCTATGAAACAAAATAAACAATTATATAAATTTTACAAGTTCCATAGCTAATGACATTTAAAGAAACTCACAGAAGTATTTTCTACCATAGCATCATCCTCTGTTTGAATCTTGGCTGCATGTGCTGGAGAATTATTAGGTGTTGTATTACAATCCATTGGTTCCATGGATGACAAAGTATTTGAACTTGGTACATTTTCCACACTAGTAGAAATTGATGGAATAATGGGTTCACTAACAACAGTCGTTTCAGATACCAAAGAATTCATGACAGGACCAGTGGCAGGTTGCACGTAGCTGTCAGTAGATGTCACACTTGAGCAAACCTCTGCTAATGCTTGAAGATGATTGGAATTATTTACTGGCGTTGGTGTTGCAGGAACGGTAGTTGTAGTCGTCGTGGATGTGAGACTCATACATGTATTTACAGAGGGAATTATTGGAATTGGTACGGTTGGAGCGACACATGGCTGTGGCTTCGCTATGACACCCCATGCAGACCGTTTTTTGTTAAATTCCACTAACCAATCGGTAATAGCATTTTTCAAGGCATGCCGAGGATGATATATATTTGGAGACAATGTTAAAGGAACATCTTCACCAAGCACACCATCTTCTGTTTCAGTCTCTAATTTTATGTCAGCTGATACAGTGTCATCTAAAAAACACAAAGTAGAACAAAATAATGCAGACTTAATTTATTTTTTAATCAAAAGCAATTAGGTACTCACTCAAACTTAAATCCCTTTTCCCATCAACATTACATCTACTCCATTGAGCTAATGTATGAATTGCTATAAAATTTGCTCCATATTCACAATTAGGATTCGTTAAAACACCTCTGAGTTTAGGAATCAGGTCAGGAGATCTACCAGAATATGGTCCTAAGAATACTCGTTTCTGATCATAATCATTAGCATGTAAATTATCCCATATGACTGGTGGCCTCCTCAGAACTTCTGTAATCTCTTCAATGGACTCAACAGTTAGAAGTCTGGATATTACTTTAGGACCAGTCCACATTATATCAATTTCTTGAGCCAATTTACTACCAAGTGTGTTAAGATACTCTGAAGATGCTACATTTGGCATTGCCCGAGTTGCACAATATTGTGTTGGACACAATAAAAATCTAGGTTGGCCAAGATGTTGAAAAATATCATTTGTAACAGAAACCTATAAACAGATTATTTTAATTAATTATGAATAAGATATTTTATAATTATTATGCTGATTAAATCATTTAATACATACTTGTGCATGAGCAAAAGATTGAAATACTTCTTTATCTGCTTCACTCATTTCTGGCTCTATATCATCAAATAATAATGCAAATGCAGTACAGCCAAACTGGCTAACTTGCTCTAATTTTCTTTTTAATACACTAACTTCCTTTGCACTTGAATAAGTGATATCCAATCCTGGTGATAATGCATAATAAAATGTGATACCACATTCTCTTGCAGCTGTTATCAACCCTGTTAAATGTTCTGCTTCTTCTACCGTGTATAAGTCTCTCCAATATGCTCGATGCTTGTAATCATCTTTTGGAGCATATAAATACGAATCCATACCCCATTTTTTTAATCTGAAAATTAATGAAGGAAGCTTAGAATACTGTCTTTAACATGAACATGAATAAAAACTGATGTAAAATACTTGCTTTTGAAATAAATCTTTCCTTTGTTCTGTAGTCCAAGGTCGCCCATAAAAACCTGAAATATCAGATGGTATATTTTATGCAAACAATACGAGTTACTGTAATGAATAGCGCATTCCAATCATTCCCCCTCCTATGTGAAGCCATTGCGAACGATGACCAAATATGTATATTTCACGCCGTAGAAAAACCGTTTACGTACCTTCGACGACGCCGCAGATAAAATTGCCATTTTTCGTATTCAAATTTGCGGCCCCATTTGTCTCCGCCATTGCGGATCACAAGAGGCACGTTTGTTTAGTACAGGACTACAAAAATGGCTAAACAGTACTCCGGTACAAAATGCTATCGTTTCTTGAAAGAACGCAAACCGAAGCTGTTACAAATGCTATGTTGCTCACAACACGATTCTGTTGTGCGACCGTCACGACAGCATTACTCGTTTTCTTGATAAGAAAAAAAGCTCAGTTTGGAACAGTGCAATTCCAATGCAACAAAAACCCCGTCTCTAGTGTTTCTGACAGGCTGCACCCGCTGTACTGATCGATACTGATTTTTCGATCTATCGACTGTACGTAGAACGATTAACGTAAGGCTCTGTTGGATAGTGGCGACATCTGAGATTCGAATCGAGGATACAATTTGGAATATAAGAGCGCTGTCATTCGGTATCGTTTTGTAAATTAGTCCAAGAATATACCAGTTTTGTTGCATATTTAAAGCTACAATTATTTTTAACTGTATCTGAATACATGTGATGAGAAAATGATCGATAACAATAAAATGTAACTACGTGTATATTTATTGGATGATAAAAACATTAGTGTCTATAAATAGCTTTAAACTAAGACTCAATTGTGATTTATAGCTGTGCATCATGATACATGTTTATTTTAAATCAAATATTTGCAAACGTATAGAGATTGAAAGTCGAGCATATCTTTATTAATTAAGTTAACATTTTTTTGTACACATATATATATATATATATATATTTCTATAATATATATAATTTTATAAAAAAATATATATTTATAATATATATAATTATTTATAATTTATATATATATATAGATAGATAGAAAATTTGACCGAAAAAGAATAGACGAAAGTTCCGATGTGCACGAAAAGATGTCGTAACCGATACTCTACATGCGTTGTTACGATCGAATCGTTTCAAACGCCTGTATGATTTCAAAATTAATAAAGTCATGGATATCAGAATAGAATAAGCAATTTGGAAAATGAACTCTCATATATTATACATTCTTATTTTTACAATCAATCATATGTTTTCATTTTTATTAAATCAATTAATGTGAAAAAATAATTCACTATAACGTTATCTTCTTACTTCGCGATTTAAATTTTTCGTTTACTTTTTGATTGATGAAAATGTATATAAAAATACTAAAAGTATTATTCCTTGAGACATCTATGAACTTGTACAAAGTTTAAGTTTATATCGAAAATATTCAACACATGTTGTAAATGATGTACTCTAATCTTAACAAATTTTACATTGCAAAGACTACATCTATTCTCAGTAAATTATCATTCGGTATAAAGTACAAATTCAACAGTACGAAATTCGTCCTGTATATATATATATATATTCATGCTGGTTTTATCAGCGGCATCGATTAAACGTAGTCAATGTATATGTGATTTCGGTATCGTATAACCTCAGTGTTAGTTCGTGCCGCAGGAAACGCCACATAAAGTACAGTCCTGCAATATTCCTTTACACACGCAATTAAATGTTCAACATATAGCCTCAAATGGAACATTACTAGTGAATTTTCATGAAAAGAATCGGAAGATACACTTTTACGTGTTACTATTTATGTAAATGATAAACTCAGTCACACACACAAAGGAACTTTATTTCTTTTATGAACAATTAAGTATTAATTAAGATAGAAGCTGCTCCGTAAAGTACATATTTCACGTTATCGAAAAATATAGAAGTAAACTATGAGAATAAGAAGTAATTCAAGTTTATATTTCGTTTTTATTATTTCGACTTATATGCATATGTTTCTACATATATACGGAGAAATGGCGCACACGTTGTTTAATGTTTTTCAAACTGTATCAAAACAACAAGACATATGTACTTCGGCTAGAAACATACATTTACGTCTATTTCTCAGGATTACAAACAAAATGTATAATTTGCATGAATGGAGCTTTTACATTTTATTCTAAGTCTCCTTAAACGTGATATATATTCCACATAATAAAATCGAAGCGTACGTTCCAATGACGCCTTAACGAATTGTATCGTGAAAGGGTCGCATTTGAAATATTCGATTGGAATGTTCGCAGCATTCTGGCCATGAAAAAATGTCAGGTGGTACGGAACAGCATGCAATTCTGTCCGAAAAACGTAGGTTCGGCGGTTAACGCAAGCGCATAGTGTAGGAATCGAAGGGCCGACGAATCGCTTGGCAGAAATGCCACATGGAGGCGCGGCGGTCGTCCCTCTAAAGAGGGGTGTAGTTTTTTTTCGGATGATATGGAGGGGGTGTCGAAGGGGCGGGTATGGCCCGTGGTCGTAACGACGGAGCCGTATCAGTGTGAGGCCGGCTATCAGCCGCCTAACATCGAGGTCGGGGTTACGCTTGTATACGTAACACGGCTGCCGCAGGCACCCATACACACACTTGCGACACCCGTGCACGGATTCTCGCGGATTCTCTTGTCGTGGGCTAGGCGAGCAGAGGGATCTGCGAACTGTTCACGCGGGGAATCCTTTTTGGTCGTCGACGGGTGGGCAGCCTTTCTCCATGCAGTATGCGTCATAATCGATAAGGACAGGAGCGGGGCGCGTGTATAGGATCGTCTTAAAGGAAACGTCGCGCCCTTCGAGTATGTCGAAATGAATGAAAGTCGCGAGAGAAAGAAGAGCGAGAGAGAGAAAACGAAAGAGAGTGTACGTTTGGACGAGGTGAGTGCGAGCGTGTGAGGGAGAGAAAGGGAGACAGGAGCAAACGTAAGAGGAATCATAGGTGTCGAGGTTAAGAGATAACCGTGACTAAAGGGCAACGGGGTGGGGGGAGAAGGAAAGACAAGGAGAAATTCGAGCGCGCGTGTGTCTCTAACAGTAAGAAAAAAAAAAAGAAAAGAAATAAAGAAACAATTGAAGCAGCTCGACACATTCGACACCGTGGACATCGTGCTGTTCGATTCTTCGTAACGAGTCTCTTTTCGTTTGACAGTCGCAGAAAAGGATCAACGGTGCGCCACACGTCGAAACGAACAACCGGTCCTCGGAAGAGTGGAATGCGGACAACGTAGAGTGAACTGTAGACAGGACAATTTAGATAGACAAGCAGTCTAAAAGGGGAAGGGAGAGAAACAGAAAGAGAGAAAAGAAGCTGGTGATATCATCACGGGCAAGGAACGTAAACGGGTCACGCGAGCAGACCGTGTCATCGGTGTCTCGTGCTTCGAGGGGGAAGTATCGAGATATATTGGCGGTGAGTGCGGTATCGAGAGTAATTAAGCAGTCGCGGGATTACTCGGTAATAATGGCTGGTCGCGATTGAGCGAGAGAGACAGAGGAAGCGTGTGCGCGGCCACTAGTGTACACTGGCTACATCTATCCGAATAACGTGGACAACGAAGAAAGAAAGGCCAAAGGAGAAAAAATAGAGAAGGCAAGTGAGAACAGGTACTGATAGGCTTGGATAAAAGGAGAGGAGGAGGGGGGTTGATTGCCGGAAAAGCGGCGGGATCGCAATCGAAGAAAATCAGATGTCGTTAGGGGCCGTTGCTAGAACTCGGAACGGATATATCGTTAGAAACGGTGTGGCGATCGAATAAACGAGGCGAGCATCAAGAACGAAGTGACAGCTTGTCGCGGTGGTCGTTGTCGTCAGTCGAACGTCGATTCCCTTCCCGCTTCCTACTTGGGGCAGAAGAGTCGATGGGATTGCGAGGAACACGACTGGATCGAGTCGAAGCGTGCCAGCGAGGAACGGAGGAGTACGACTCGAAGCGGGCAGATGATTTTCGATCGATTGACGGTCGCACGGCATCGAGACTATCGCGCCACCGAGTCTTGTTACGTGTGTAGGTTGCCATGCCGTCGAACTGCCGCCGGAGATGCGCACCGACGTTCAGTGATGATGATACTTAGCTGAGATGTGTCATTTTTGACAGGATCGACAGGAGAGAACAACGGTCGCCACGACATCTGCTTCTTCTAAACGATGCTTGGATACATCGTCGACGGAAAGAGACGAAACGCACGGTGATCAGTAATAACGAGAAGGAGGAAGAAATAAAGAAAATTGAGAGTAATAGGGGGGTGACGAAGAAAGAAATAGAGAACGTGAGGTGGATCGAAGAAGAAAAGGAAAGCGAATATAGCAGATCGGTGGAGAAAACGAGAGGATGGCACCTCGATGCTCGTACGTGGCCAAGCCGAATATGAAGAATCGCTTTGTAGCAAAGAAACGACGGATGCAGCAAGAACGAAACAAGGCGAGGAAGTACGCGACTGCGATAACTCGTTTTTCGCAACTCGTAGCTGTATCTCGATTCTGAGAGGCTCCCCGTCGACGTCGTTTTTATGTGGCCTCCTCGTCAGAGTGACGACGAGCGAGAGGATTCGGCACATTGCCCGTCGGCTGCACGTGCGCATTGATGGTCGATAGTGAAACTCCTTTCAGAGGCAGATAGACGCGGAATAATCCTGTGCTTTCTCTCGTGTCGAGTTTTCGTGTCGAACAGGTGAGAGACGGCCCGCACACATACGGCTGGCGAACGAATCACGCGCATTCCGTCCTAGAACGAATATTAATAAATATAGAAAAGGAAAAGGAAGAAAAAAAGAGAAAGCAAAATAAAAGAACTGAAGAGAACGGCGTGTACGTGGAGCCCTTCGAGAACGAGAATCGTTCAACGACTAACCATCGTATCTCAAGGAGAATAATCGGTGACTAGTCGTACCAATCGTGTGCAGCGTGTTGAGAATGATAAAGAAAGAATAAGAGAAAGATAGAAGGGCATGCTCGGTATACGAGACGGTGTGATTTCGTTTCTGAGAGAACAACGGCAACAGCAGCTGCACATGCTACGGTGATCCGTATCAATTCGCGACTGTGATTTCTAAACTTAAGGTTATAAACAAATATTAAAGAGAAAAAGACGAAGAAAAAAGAGAGACGGGGAAATAAGAAGCGGAGGAAGTATATAAATTATTAAACACAAGCAAGATAGAAAAATATAAAAAATCGTCCATTGTGATACTAAGATATATTAAACGAGAATTAGGTGAACACGTGCGCTCAAGGAGATGGGTGTGAATGAAAGGGGGCGCGACACAGTGTGCCAGGCTGAAATGCGAGTGTAATTAATGGAAACGATGGTCGATCGCGGGGCATGCGTCGGATCTACAAACTGTGATACACCGATAACCACACCGAGGAAAGCCTGATGTTCGATCACTGACGTCGAATCGCGTGTACCGACCTATCCAGAAACAAAGTGGAATGAATCGCCGGTTTCGAGTCGCGTTCTCAGCCACCTCGTGATTCTTTCGCAGGTGCGTAGTATATTTTTCATCCGCTCCTTACCATTATCCTTATTATTATCATAACTATCATCAATTTTTATTTTTATTCTATATCTTGTATGTACGATAAATACATTGCTGGTCTTTATCACGTAGAATATAAGATCCAAATTAAGATAAGCTACTCTAAAATTCCAGCTCTTGTGGGTCTTCCACGATTCACTGATTCTAATAGTGGGTTAATGTTCCAATGATTAATTACGTGTGAGTTCAAAGACAATTTATATGTCAATTGCAAGACTGTCGAGCCCTTCTTTTTTTCTTTTCGGTAACGATTTCATTTGACACAGTTTTCAGTTGGCCTTACTATTTGGAACCACGCAAATAGACGCGGATCGTACGTTAAACAGAAGGAAACCAAAGCATCGCACAGCTTTTTCGTGTGTTGGAAGATAATTAAAATTAGGTAGAGATCCGAAAAGAATCGTTGAGCGAAGAGCAGGAAGACGGCGTGAAAATTAATTGGCTACCGCCTCTGCGTTTAAAGTTCTGTTTTATTTTTCTGTTTTGTTTTCCGACGAGTGATACAGAAAAGCCTTCTCGCGTTTTGGATTCGTGAATCGCGTTTATTATTCCCTTCGTTCCTGGCTAGAATCAACGAAAATAGGATAAGCATTTGGTATATAATGTTAGACGAAGGCGAATCGTTCCTTGAAGTATTATCTTTTTTCTTTTTGTTATGCGAATGCTTTGTGTTCGAACGGCCTTGACTTTGTTTCCGTGTTATCATTGCAAATGAGCCACGCAACTCGAAAATGGTCAGTGGGCCACGAAACGCGAATCAACACGGTGCTCGTACAGTAATACGTTGTGATCAACGATAAAAATCACGTGTATACGTTAAGTGTTGTGTGGAAATCACGCGAAATTCGTGCTGCACGAGATTGAGCAAAATAGTCGTGCTTCTTTAGAAAAAGAAAAAGAACTGACTTGAACTACTCGGTTTAATCGTATGCATGCATGTAACATGGTTAACTCATTCAAATTCATTCTTATTCTATCGTGAATCCCAGAGCTCTTTTGCCCCATTGAATTAATATTTTTAATGAAAATTTTATGTAACAAGTTACAAATTACCAATATCGATAGCAAACTACACACGATAAGTTTATTTTCATGATTTATTTATTTTAATAAATAATTTAAAATGGAAATAATTAGGTCCAAATCAACGAACTTTTGTGAAAGACTAATAGTATCTATGATTAGCGGAATATTGTAAATACATTATAACGTTCAGTATCTTTGAAATGCTTAACACGCTATCAGAATGTATTTAATTCTAAAATCAAAGAAATAATGCTGGGATTCAATTGCTTTTCTTAGACAACCGATACAAACTTGACATTAAAATAAAGAAAATTTTGCAAATAAATTTTATAAAATACAAGTGAAAGAAAAGAAATCTCTTACCTGCATTTTGTTACTTATTAATTGATTAATATTATTAAATTAAGTAATTTATTGTGTTGTATTAGTAAATTAAGTAATTTATTGTGCAATAGACAGACCTCTTATTGAGAAGAGGTGCAAAATCTGTTCAGCTTCAACTACAGAAATTTCAAAAACAACATTTTGATTATTGTGAATTTATTTTGCATGTAATGGTTGTTACCGCACAAGATTTAGTGAAAGTATGTAAAATTTACTCAACTATCAACAAGCAAATTATTTCTTGTGTAAATATGAGTGGAGAATGTGGAATAGAGTTTTTTCGTAGCAGATTATGAGAGAAATCGATTTTAAAAATTCGACGAGTACGCGTGCACTTGGCCAAGAACAGGTTGGGCGAAATGGAACAGCAGTTCGACGCGGCATCGTTCTGCTTGATTTTTGTTTGCGCGATTAATAAAATAGTATATGCTATGAATAAATGAGGCTGTTTTTCTTAATGAAAAATTATAATATTATAATGAAAATTTTATCAAATTAAAATCATCTATTTATAAAAATTAAATTAAAAATATTATAATAAAATTATTGTCATTTAGAACATTTTTAATTTTTGTTTTATTTTGTGATTAATTTATGTACATATACATTTTTAAAAATTGATAATTAAAAAAATAAATACTTCATCCAAAATGTAAATTACTTATATTTGTATAGAATTATGGTACTATTCTTTGAGATATGGTCAAGTGCACGTGTATTTAGAGAAACTTCAAAATCAGTTTCTCCATTTTCACTAATGAACTTTCGTGTTGATTTTCGTTAATCAAAGTTACGACGGCTTATTAACATTTCCTACGACTCCCTCATTTCCTATTACGTTCATTCGCACGCGCGTGCGTCTCAATCCAGAAAAGATCTTTCCACTCCAATGGGTTCCAAATTTCGCATCAGATTCGTACACGAAAACTAAATCTCTCCTGCAATTCCCTGATTTCGTATTAGGTTCATCTACACCTTCTTCGCTTAATAGCTTCCAGATTCGCGTTCAAGTTCTATGCTATTTTCCAACCTTCTAGAACCTCCTCGATTTCGCATCGAGTTCGCTTGCACTGTCTTCCCCAGTGACTCCCCGACTTCGCTCCTGGTTCGTTGCGCTTTTTCCTAAGGCCATTTTCATCCGCAAGTGACTCCATTTTAGAAGTTCCCTGATTAAGCATCAGGTTTGCTTTCGCAAACAATATTCCTGCCAGTTCTTCGGCTTCGCGTGGGGTTCGTCCGCATACCTGTTAACACACTCTAACCATATTTCCATAAAATATCCCCGCCGTTTCTTCGCGCTACTCGGAAGTCTACTTGTAACATATGATGAGCAGCTTAATATCTTTATTAGCTACTGAATTTTTTCCAACTTTTAAGTTAATGTAATAATTGTTCTGAGATTTTTCAATTTATATACACATACATATTTCGAATTATAAACACATATGTACATTTGAATAAAAACTCCTTACAAAATCGTCAAAACCAATCCAACTAAACCTTCTGTCTCTTTTTCAGTCAGTTCAACCGCGTAACATCGCAACATTACAAGAAGCAGAGGGCTCAAGATCAAAAGCACCACACAAGCAACCAGAAGCTTCCTATTAGCATACTGAACGGCGTTGATGCAAAGCAAAGTGACGTTGATCCTACGAGAGGCCTAGGTGAGAGGCAGTGATCAGGCCGTTAAGGGGCCGCGTAGTGCAGGTGAAGCTAGGCGCGAAGAGAGGAGAGAAAGCTTTAGAACAGCGTCGCCGGAGCAGTCACCAGGCATCGTGTACCACCCCCTGGCCACGGGGGGTGGGACAGAAAGACCGTCAGCGTGGGTGCCGGTGCTGCAGGGGCGCGCCTGGCCCGTCGGCTCGCCCGCAGATTAGCACGCCGACTAGCGGCTAGCTCGGGCCCGTTTCGGCGTACCGGCCTGGCGACCTCGGGGGGCCTCACGTCGGCGGCGGTGGCCGTGGCGGCCACGGGGGAGCAATCCGCTCCCCCAGCAGCTGCGCCACGCCATACCACGCCGAACGGAAGCACCAACGGATCGACCTCGAGCTCCAATCGCAAGAACAGAGCCATGTCCGTGAGAAGCCTGCACCGACGCGTCTCTCACCCGTAAGTCACTTAATTCCATTGTTCACCTTAGTTTTGCTGATTAAGTTGGATGACACGCGACTGACACGCGAATGGGATCGAGATTGCTAGAGATAGAGAAAGTAAACAGGCTAAGCTCAGAGGAATTCTGTAGAATAGATTCTATATGCTATTTGAATACTCAAATGTGTATGTGTTGCGATTCTTAAGTTTAACGAAACAATCAATATCGATATGTATAAACTTTTGTTTCAATTTTGTGCTATAATTTTTTTTTAAACATTATAACTCTTTTCATTTACTGGAACAAGAATGAGATTGAGATATAAAAATTCGAGAATAATAACAGAGTTAAATCCAAGAAACACTTGTATACACTTATACACATTTGTATGATATTTGGATATTTGAATATCCTACCGAACCATTCTGCCAAATTTCGTAGAAATACCTGGAAAAAGCAACAATAAAATCGTTTTGTGAAATTGGTCGCGCTGTCGTTAGATTCTTATTCGATATAAAAATAGATATAGGAATTTTCTACCGTTTGGATTTGGGAACAGAAATCTGTTGACAGCTTGGATTGATCGATTCGGTAAAGCAATTGTCTGGTAAAGATCCGGATTCGAATAATAGTCCAATAATCCGGTTGGATGGTCTTTTTTTCTTTATGAATTGAACATAGGGAAAAATGGCAGAGGAGAGATTTGAATGGTTCAACTTGGTCTAATTTCCTGTACCCGAACTTTCCCGCAACTAAGATTCCGCAGGCTTCCGCAAGTCAAATGTTTTCGCATTTAAGGTTTCCTTGTAAATTGTTTTCTCGCGAAAAATTCTTTTATCGTTTCTCCAATATTAAAATCGTATTTATTATTCTAGTTCCAAATTTTTTCTCGGCTAATTAAAATTACAAGTTCTTTATAAGTAATTAATGATTTAAAATAATTTGTTTAAATTTTATTGCGTAAAATATTCTGCATCTCGCTGAAAAGAGGATCTTACGAAATTTACACGACTGGTTTATTTCCCTCACTGTCAATACTAAGCCTATGCTAAGTAGTATAGATCAACCATATTTCCTCTTTTACACGATTCTTCGCTATTACTACTAATTTTTAATTTTTAAAATACCTAGAAACAAATTCCAGATTGATTCAACATTAAAAAGAATATGTACATGAATTTAGTGATAATTCTATATAAAATTCTTGAATTACTTTATTATTTATATAATTTAAGGAGTTTCAAACTTTCATCATCTGTTTAACCAGAGATAAAAACGAATCCACGTGAAACTAGAAATTGCCCAAGCAGAACTAAAAAGGATCCTTCTCCAAGAACTCTGAGCTTAACGAATATCAAACACTCTTTGTAGAGCCAACATTCTTAACACCCCAGCATCTCCGTCGCATTGTACGCGGCGTAATTAGAAACGAGACTGAAGCTTCTCCATTCACGTAAATTTCATTCTATCCAGAGTCGACGTTATTACGCATCTTTCTAGTCGTATGCATTGCTATTTACTGGTTATAATACGTTTCTCGATCCCATCCGTGGAGCGCCTAGAGTGTATAGCAGCAACGCTTCAATCCTTTGACGCTCGCGAAACTGACGATTACTCGAAGCTAAAAACCGATAACTGGAAGGCGGAACTTGCATTCGTAGTTTAATTCTGGCAGAACCAAGCCTGTTTCCCGAGGCGTGCTCTTGCCTGTCTGCTTCATCTATCTTCCACGAATTTTACTTCAGAATGACGCGTTTATAAATATAACTATCGATCTACGTTTATTCTAGTCACTGGCAGTAAAAATATTATGTCGGAGAGACATAATGCTGGGTTTTTTTTCGAGCGGGAGCATCGAGCAAAATCGTCACGGCCCGTAATCGGCACGCCTCGAAAAATTGAGCGCGTTTCTTTAGTCAGAGAAAAAAGAAGGAAAAAAGAGGCGAACTTCCGCTTAAATCGGGAACGATCGATCCGACGGCGCCCGATTCCGAGGATCTCTTCCCCACCGATTTTCGCTCGCATGAATGAGATTCGTTTCGCTCGGAAACGGATGACTCACAGGCCCTAATAATCGCCTCCTACGAGTTTTTCACGCGAGTTTTATCCCCGTTGTTGTGAGACTGCAAGTTAAGAAACTTTTTCTTTTTCTTAGTGCATTCTTTTTTATACATTTTTGCTCGCGCGTTAATAATGTATTATGTAGAAGGAAAATGAAATCATACAACTACATAATTTTTATATCTCTTGCGTAAAAGTAAGTTTGAGATACCGAATACATTTTTTTTTTTTTTACTGGGGAGATTTGGTTTTGTGTCAGTGGTATTTTATCGAGGAGTTTATCATGTTGGAGATTATTTACTCTTAGATTTTGAGGCCTTAAGTAAATGGAGGGAGAAACTGTTACTGTCTGTGCTGAACGATTTAATTCTCCTTAAGCTGTGCACCTACCCTTCTTGCCGTGAAAAAATTTGTCCTTAACGACAATCCTTATGTACATATAAATGATTAGAATAGCATTATCAAAATTATTAATTATAGTTATAATTAAAATAGTCCATGCGAAAATTTCCAACTTTAGCCATAAAAAATGATCTTGTTTAAGAAAGAATTTTCCAGTTGTGCTATAATTTCTTATATCGTTTTACTATAACACAAAATAGTATTCTATTACAACTGAATTTCAACTGAACAATTATCGCAACTACGACTTCTTCCATTCTTTCTACTAGTATTTTTAGTTTTGTCAGGTAGTACTTGCTTTCTTCTGGAATCTACGATATTATTATTAACTGGTATCAAATACTTCATCATTTACTGCATTAAAATAGTCTCCGATAAATCCAGAAATCTATAAATTATGCACGGTAAACCTTCAAGCGAAACCAGAATAACTCGAAGAATTAAAAATTAAATATTCCTCTCCGCGGTCGTTCACCGTTTCGTTTGAGATCCCGTTCACGGTGCGGTTTCTCTCGTATTTCCCCAGTTTCCGGTGGCCTGTACATCGCCATAGATCTCTAGGGAGTGATATACGCACTGCTCAGAGGCCGTCTAAAAAAAGCTCACGGCGCGAAAATAGGCTCGCAAATGCGGCGCGCGTTTATCAGCGCGGCAAGGCAAATGCGCCGCCCCTCGTGCGTCAACAAAGTTAGTCGCGTGTTAGCCTTTGAACAAGACAAAACAAACTGATGCACTGCTCAAAACAATTAGGGGAAACTATCTGCGCGGCGTATCGCCGCTCTCCTGAAAGAAGTATTGTCCAACCTGGCTACAATGCGGGAATTAATTGATGCGCACCCTGTTTCTCTAGAATCTAGGTGACAGTCAGTTTCCTCCAAATCGACTGTGACCGGCTGATAGTTTCGGCCTGGAATATATACAGACATTGTTCCACGATATCTGTTTTTCATTTCACGTTTTGGGGAAGAAGTGGATTTCTTTTTTCAAATTGATTGCACTTTGTCGCAGGTCATTTCGAAGGTTGCTGTGTATAAATTTTATTACGAAAATTATATACAGAGAAATAAGTTTAGCCATTTTTACTAACTTCCTCAAATTCGTTGCCATCAAATCTTTGATATCTAGTGTGAAACATTCGGTAGGGTTTGAATTGAAGAATGTAACCGGTACAGTCTTTAGTGCCTCGCTATCGCTGAATCTTTTTCAACGTAAAAAATTATTTAAACTTCTTAATAGGTAACTTAATAACTGGAAGATACAACATCAGAAGGTGTAGTGATACTTCCTGTAATAATTTGTTCCAATCAGAAGTGAGAGAGGAAATAGTATTATATGGGAAGAAGAATAGAATAAATGAATCGATTAAAATTTAGAAAATCGAACGTCCGATGACTTAAAAATTTAACAGTTGTACTTAGCAATATAGAATTTTACATATTTTCTCTTTTATACTATATCACTTAAAAAAAAATAAACTAAAAG
Organism: Bombus terrestris; assembly: GCF_910591885.1. Classification (NCBI taxonomy): domain Eukaryota; kingdom Metazoa; phylum Arthropoda; class Insecta; order Hymenoptera; family Apidae; genus Bombus; species Bombus terrestris. The sequence continues at coordinate 8,125,334 of NC_063276.1, forward strand.
GTTCTTTACTTTTCCCTTCTTTCTCAAAACATTCCATGACTGTCTATCTTACTTATTTCGAATAGTGTACTCCTAACAATCATTATCTTCTATTGTCACATCAAGTATCATATCTGATAGCTATACCACAAACTACCATATAAATCTAAGAAAAACTGGAAGAATGTTTGATACCGATCAAACCTAGCTTGTGAGTCGCCATTAACCATTATCTAAAGTCAATTACCGCGAGCTTATAGGACGTGACTCGGCGCAACGGGCATGGGATAATGACTAACAGGTTGCCCGGTGGCGTGGAGTCGAACATTGCAGCGTGAACGGCCGCTTTTAACGACGTCGATTAATTCTCGCGATAAAACGTCGAAACGTTTCTGTTCAACGTGCCATACGGATTGATCGTTGAAAATGGAGCAGGCCGCTTAGATTCGTTCTCTGCTAGTAGCCAACAGCTTCAGGCTTCGGGAGAAATCCTGGCCCGATCGAAACGCGTTTTCCTTTTTCTTTTTTTTGTCATTTTTGTGAAAGCGACACGGTTACGTAATATCTGGTTGAAAAAGGCGACGAAATTTCGCTACTAGTCCGCTTGTTCCCTTTTTCCTCCGTATCCTTCCAATCGCCGCTAGATCCTCTATCCAGTTGAAAACGTCGCTGAAGAACGAAATTGTTGCCGCAGGCTGGATTCACACTTGGCCGTGTCATCGCGAACGCTTTGTTCTACGGCTGATACGCTTTATCGGGCCTATGCAAATATTCTTGCGTTAAATGGCGCGTTAAATCCACGTTGAGCTGCTCCATTAACGTCGGTAAACTTCTGAACCACATTTTCCTTGCGAAAAATTGCCAAGCCAGACTGCACGTGCTCCTGCTCGATCAGATGCAGATCATTTTCACGTGGTTTTGATGTGGATGCTAAGGTTTAACGATTTTTCTGTAAGTTGGAGCAATCATTTGAGCGAAACATAGAGAGTAAAGATTAAATGAAACGAAATACTTAATAAATTGAGTGATGCATCGTTTAAAATAATTGTGTATATATTTCCAAGAGGATCGATCGTTTGTGAAGCTTGGTGCAATGTTACGCGTTGTTTGCTTCGTCTTATAATTACTTGGAATAATTTTCTGCCACGTTAAGAGCTCGACGGATTAACGACAACGCGATCGTTAAGCGAAAGCTAAATGAAAGGCAAGGATTAGGATTGTATTGATTGTATTGATCATTCAAATTAAAAGCCGACTGCGAAAAAACGCGTTTCTTGCGCTATTAAATTCCATGTTCATCGTCGTTCGCTCCAACATCGCGTGATTCCGATGTTTTATTCTCTTTTTCTCCTACTTAATATTATATAAAAATGTGGGGAGAAATACAAAATCTAAAGAAAGAAAAAACGAATAGTAACAAAGTAACGAGGTTTTAAGTGTCTGTTTATTCGCGTCGTTTGAGTGCGTTTCCACTTGAAATCTTTTTCTCGTTTCCGTACCGGTCGTCCCGCGCAATAACTCGCGAAATGATTACGCGGCGGGTGTGTGCTCGTCGAATTTGCATAATCCGTGCGTAATTTACATAATGTCAATATATATACATCGGTGATTAATTTATGTCGCTCCTGGAATGGGTGGACGAACCGAGAGTTGTAAAATTCGTGTCCCTGTGCTTGGCGTTGACAAATCGTGTTTCTCTTCGTTAAATGTTCCATTTTGCGGGATGTACCTGATCTTGTTATAAGTTCTGTTAAAAATACATTGGATGAAAGAAGAGAAAGAAAAGAAACGAAACGTTATGCATAATCGGTATCTGTATTTACAGATACAGAGATAAATTCTGTATGTCAGAATTGATCGGCATTTATATTTATAGTAAGACAAAAATTCGATGGTGTTATTAGAAAGGGTGACCATTCTTTGCTTCGAAATGAAGCTACAAAACGATGTGACCAATCAACTATTTCGAGCAAGCACGATTTCTAGAGATATTTGATTCTTTATCTGTTTTTATCAAATATTTTTCTAAACTATTTCAATTCCTATGAAAAGTTTCATATATTACATTCATTGACTCTGTTTTTTATTTCATAAGAGTTCGTTATAATATTTTACATCTCTTCATTGCTTTAACAAATAAAATTCCACTTTGTAAAATTATTTTCCTTTCTCGCACCATTTACCTTCAAAACTTTTTACATATGCACTAAACAGAATATAGTTGGTGCAAATGTATCTAATGAATTTTTAAAATCATTTTTGCCATAAACGAAGTTTCATATGCGAAAACTTCGTTCCGCATTGTCGACGTATTTCTTAATGAAGAATAATTTGTTTCCTAGTTGAACCGTAATTACAGAGACATCCTGTATACTTTAACAGAATTTATATCAAAATAAAATAACATCGTTACAAAGTTTTGAAGGAACTGATTGTCATGTAGAGATTTTTATATCGAGGCCTATGATTGTCTTCTATATTTCTTCCACTATTACATTTCATTCGATGTTTCTTAGAGAAGAGAAGGAATAGAAGATGAAAATACAAATAGCACGGAGAGGGAAATCGAATGATCGATTCAGGGCGGAACGGTTTTAAGAATAGATAGCTATTTTGGAGTCACCTTGTATGGCTAAATTGAATTGTCAGTCTCGTCTTGAGATTTCTGTGAGTGTCCTGAGTCCGATTCCCCAATTATCGGCGGCCACGCGGTTCTTTTTGAACGGAGTCCTTGTCAGAGATATTTGATACTTATCAGTTGAAATCGTTTAAAGGGGCGCTTTTAATAAATAAAATTGTTGCTCTGCTCTGAAAACTTCTGTAGATGTGAATTTTCTCAGATGAGAGAAGGTGATAATTAATTGATCTTCGAACGTTACTGTTCTTAAATCACAGCGGAACCTCGATTATTGGAACAACGATTAATGGAAAATTTGATGAATAGCAAGAAAGATCGGAAAACGCAACTGGAGATACAAATACAATGAAATTTTCATTCAAAATTTGTGTTCATATTTAACATTGATACATATCTAATATTAGGTGCAATTAATTCCGATAATTTGCCTGATTAAGATATTTTATACATTTTAAATATATTTTTGCCTAAAACGTGACATATTTCTTGAATATTCAGTATTGTTTCGCGAACATTTTATTTTATAGGACAGTAATATAAATTTAGATATGAATAATACATATCTCACGCGTGATATATTTCTACTTATATCTTCGCCATTGTATGTTCATTAAACATTTTGCTCTCTCAAGGATTAAGTACTATAAGCTGACAGAATATCAGATCCTTTTTCAGGACACCCTATATATCAATGTTTTGCTTTCGACATAGCGCTGAAACAGCAAATGGCTAACGTTGACGCATATCATTGCTGTAAACTTGATACTGTATGAATAAAATTATCATGTTTTGTGCTTGTTAAATTCCTCTTAATGTTTTCTACAATGGACAGAAAAAATATTATGTTCTTCACAATGGAACTAACTGAACATGCAGATGCTTTTTATAAAACTGATATCGAGTCCTATTTAGATATATAGAAATGCAACATTATATGTACATATATATATATTTGTTTCCTTTATATTATTTCAATTAATACTATCAACATTCAGAATATTTTAGATTACAGATCGATATCTTTAACGTTATAAATCTTAAAGTGTTCTTTAGTTTATCATTAAAAAAAAGTATCTTCAAAGTGTTTGTTTCTAAAGTATAATTTAATCTGTCCAACGCATCGATAAATTTTTTAGGAAAATTTCTTGAATCGCCAGTCTTTAATTTTTGCCAAGAACAAAATTGCTTTTGGAGATTTAATAATCTCATTTCGTAAATTCAAGGAAATAGACATTTCTTTTGTGAAAAAGAAAAATTATTTTCGTTGTAAATAATTGTTCTTTATAGATACAATGTTTGCATCGTAAATTGTTAAAATTAGGTAGGATATCTTATATTGATCTAACCGAAAAGAATCACAAGGCAAAGGGGATAACCGTGTCATAAATTTCAAGAACTCCATTCAACCTGAAATTCTACAGTTGCCGTTTTTACTGGAAAAAAATAGTTCGCTCGATAAATTCAGCTACTGCATTGAAATTTCTACGAAGGTCTTGAAATTCAATTCCTATATCGTCGAGTTCCTCGCACTCCGCACGAAGAAAACGATCTAAAGGTTGGTTTCATTAAGAAAAACCTTTCGAATGGGGATATTTTTTGTTGAACGAAACACGTCGACCTAGGTAAATCGATTTTTCCGAGATGCATGCGGTCACATTTCGCGATTATCGAAGTGTAGTTCGTGCGTGTAGACGAACGCTTTAAAATTCCCCGGCATGAAATTCGATTTTTCTCGCCGGTTTTCATTAAAAAGGAACGCGAGGCTATCGTTTAGAAAAAAATTAAAGGAAAAAGCAAAATACACAACTCGTAACCGCGCAATGGGAAGGTTAAGAAACAAAGGGAGCAGTCACGTTTCGTTTCGTTTCGTTTTTCGCTCGCAGCCAAGCGAAAGGGTGAAAAATGGAAATACCAAGAGCCACAGAAATCCCGAACACTGGGTTCATCCGTGCTTAAGTTTCTCTATCTTGTGTGAGTTAATCTCCACATCATGCTACGCCTCGTTTTCTCCTATTTCAATGCAAACGTAGTATTGAATTTGCGAAAAATTATGTGCAACGTTATATAGGTGTGCCAGAGCCTACGATAAAGAATTTAGGATCTTTGTGAATATCTATGATAAACGATGTTGAACTTGTAAGCGATCCTACGTCTTATTACAGTGAATGTAATTGTGAATGTGAATGTGAATGTGAATGTGAATGTGAATGTGAATGTGAATATGCACACTTTCTGATCGACCTATGCATATATTAGGTGGAGTAATAAATTCGTTCGTACCTTTTTAAAAGAGCATTAAGGATCGTTATATAACACATATTATTTTGTCTTATCATTTATGGATTAAGTAATTTATTTAACATATCATTTCAAAATGTTACTCCTTTCAACAACAAATTTTGATGTACATGTATTTCAATATTCTTTAAATTATTTAGTGATCGTTCGTAGCAAAAATGTTCAGATTGAAATAATTTATTCCAATATTAGTAGTCTAGTAAATATCCCAATAATTTCAAATATTCTAAATCTGAACGTAACTGTAATAATCTCTGCTGCAGCTAATATAATTATAACGTTTCGCAAAATATAATATGAAAAGCAAATAATGGAACAAAACAAATCTTGCCAAACTTTTTTGATTTTTTAGATAACACTGCATTTTAAAATTCAGATATCATGTTCATAATATGACGAAATCGCAACCACGAAAGCAATATACAACATTAATAGCTAGTTTCAACAAACGCATACCTCCAATGCAAAATTACCAAATCGATACTTTGATTATTCAGTTACTCATTACGATATACATATAGTTGATGAAACAAATCTCTTCCTGCTTTATATCTATTCATAATAGGTAGAGATACGGATTTGCATAAACATTCACAATCTAATTATAAATGACAAAATTATTACACATTCTACTTTCCGTAATTTAACAATTTAATTATATAATGTGTTAAAAATAAGCAAGCACCCGGATACTTTTAACCAGGGGAGCATTTAAAAAGAAGAAGATAAAAAGTCACGTCACGGTTTCCTAATTTCGCTCTGAAATTCATTTCCACCACGCCCGTTCACAGCTTTCGGTGTCTCATTAGGATCGATCGGAATCGTTCGAAAATAAATTACACACAAACATACAGCCACGTATGCAGAGAGGCAGCGGTGGTGTGAGATGAACGTTAAACGGTCGTCGGTCGGAGGCCCATGGTAAATTCCATAAATACACGTCACTGGCGAGGAAAACGTTATTGCAGCACCCATACTATTCGTTCTCTCTCTCTCCCTCTCTCTCTCTCTTTCTCACATTCTCTCTTTAACTTTCTCTCGGTATTTCCTTAGCTTGCTCTCTATCGTCTAATAACATTTGCATACATGCCAATAAAGAGATAGGTTCGGCGACGTTAGAGGGTGGTAAGTGGTGGTTGCGTTTCGGAATCTAAGATAACAAGATAGAAACAGCGGAGGTGTATAGTAGGCGTTACAGAGTCGACCAGGGAGCAATCAATAACTGACCCATATTGTACTCCTCGTTCTACTCTCTCTTCTATCTTCACTCCGCATCCTTCTCCTCTCTCTTCGTTCCTTCTTTACACCCCCTGCTACAACGCATTCGTTCCCTCACTCTGTCTTTCTTTCTCCATGTCCCTCCGTTATCCCTCTCTTATCCCTTCCCCAACGATTCCTACGTCTCCTGCTCTCTCCAAGAATCCCGTTCCCGTATGTTCACAATGTTTCTTTTCTTTTCTGTTGATTCTCCTTCTCCTTTGTCGCGAAAATTCGTCACTAGCTACTTGCGTTCCCTTCGACATTTTTCGCGCACAGACAGAAAATATTTCGTGTCACAGACTGGGTTGTGGCTAATTGGCGGATAGGTTTGGTTCCAGGAAAAATTTCACCTTGAATGTTTGCCATCCGACGTTTTTAGGCCGCTGGAATCCCAAATTCGATGTGTTTAACACATCGTGAATTGTGTTTTCGGTCGTGTATCGAATTTGGAAATAGGTGACAGGATTGCAGGGAAATTGATAGCTTCGAATGCGTTGAAATTGTCTCTTGTCCAGCGTGGATTTTTGTGTAAAAGGATATAAAAGTGGAATTGTTGTAACCGCGTTTATTACACGGCATTTTCATTATCAGATGTTTTCGTTCGTATATGTATTTTTAAATTTTGGGGATAGTTTTGCGATACACTGGTTGTAACTTTGCTTATATGATTGAATTTTCGGTTGATCATCAAATCCCAAAAGTGTCAGGGTTGTATGTAAATTGATAGTTTCAAATTCGTTAAAATTGTTCCTTTTCCTTTTAGAATTTTGTGTAAGAAATATAAAAGTGGCATTCTTGTAACTATGGTCGTTGTGGTAAGTTTCAATTACAAAATATTTTCGTCCTCATGTTTCTCGATTTTAGAACTGATCTCCTGAGACTTCGGTTACAATTTCATTTAATCGAGTTAATTGCATATCGTCAATTGAGTTTTCAGTCGCGTATCGAATTTACAAAAGCCACGGTCACAGGGTTGCAAGTAAATTGATAGTTTCGGATAAATGGAAATTGTTTTTTTCTCGTCATTTTGGAATTTATGTACAAATCTCATAGATCCATAGATTTTATGTTCAACATGATTTATAGTTAAATTTTCATTTCAAAGTTTCTCTTTTTTCAGGAATTTGAGAATTTTACACGAAGAAAATAAAAATGGAATTGTAATAGATCTTAAGATCTTAAGTAATGGTTTTATTTGACATTGGTTAGAATCTCATTTCGATGTTTAGTCTTTGTTGGAGTTTCATGTTTAATGCGCTTTAATTGAGCTCGAAGTCGCATATTCGCCGTTTAATATTCAAAAGGCGGATTTCGGCGTTGATGAAAATGGGAAATTGTAGTTTCCGTTTTGTTTCCATCGTGTTATGTACTTATTTACTTTAGTTTCGATCGTGTTTTCAGTTTCGTGCAGGGGCGTGGGATTTTTCAGTGAAATTCGAAGTTTAATGATTGATGTCGGTCTCGAGCGAAGTTTCGAGCTTCGATATTCTACGTGAAACTGCAAATTCGGACATTTTTGCAGCGTCGAAAAGCTTTAACGCGATTTAAGCCAGCCGACTCGATTCGTTCAACTCCCTGCGATACATTTAAAATTTAGAGCCATTAGTCTTGAATTTTGTATGCAATTAAATATTTCGTACCTACTTTGCTTCGATAAGGTAAATTGGCTGGATTGAACGAGGATCAATTTACGTCTCTAGAAATGTTCACGTTTATCCATATGTTAATTTCACGAAAAATAGTATTAGTATGTGTACAAATACCTTATATATTTATTACATAATACTTCATATATACATACATATGTTACATTATGTATGTATATAGTCATAACTTTATTACGTTATTACATAATTTTCTTCAAGTTTAAGATGAACGTGTTAAGTTTATTTTTAATTGATTCATCAAATTGTTTATTATATTCGTTCTTTGTACATTTTTTATGTCTTCTTTTCTTTCTATCAATTATTGTATTCGAGAAAGTTGAGAATAGTCGCTATATATAGTAGGAAAGTAGTCATAGTTCATGGACAAGTTGTAAGCTCGAAATCTCCTTGAGGCAAGTTCCACGCATTAAGAACACACCCTGTATGGATCGCAAATCCGTATATATAACAAATATAACAACTATGAAAACCAGGGAGTTGGCATGTGCCGCCCCTCTATTACGAAATTCTTTCTTCTTTCCTGCCAAATGATTTAAGCACCATCTTTTTCTTAACTCGTCAGTACCATAACGCATCTTTCTTTTTACGATATCCTTTCATAGGTTTTTTCCTTTTTCTTGGCATTGATAAACGCAACAAAGAAACATATGAGATTATAAACATTGTTTCTGTCACAATGAACACATTTAAGTGTCATCTAGTAGACTTTTGCAATCCTTCGATAAAATAATCTTTCAAAACAAAGTATTTTGTTCTAAAAGATAAGAAGTTATAAATGTCTGTCAACTTATCTACACCATGTTTTATTCATTTCTTATCTGTTATATAATATTTTCACATTTATTAATGTTTCTAATAGCGCCAGTGTAGTATAAAGGGTAAAATTTTTATAAATAGATAAAAATTCTTATTCTGCTCGTTGTGAGAGCTTCTCAGAAGCCAAGTGTACAAATCGATTTTTCATGAAGTTAATAGTTTTATATTTCCAAGTATATTAATAACATTCAACATCTCGGAAAACAAACGACTTATTCTCATAAATTTATTTATCACAAACAGACACCATAGATGTTTATACATTTCAAAAAGTCGTATTTGTATTTTATGACGTCAGTCAACATGACGTCTGAAGAACTCATATTACATTCAACGAAAACCGGTATATCCAATCGGAACAACGATTACCAAATCCTCCTTTCTCAAATCTCGCTCGAGCAAACATACCAAGGTAAAGCGGATGGCATTTTTCGCGCGGTTTCGTCAAGAATCCGTAGTGGATTAGCAAGAATCGTATATCAGCTGGTCGTCGTTTGGCATACGTTCAATGTTGAATTATTCGCGTCAGAGTATAACCGTGTCTGGTTTGTCCGTCGGAGAGGAGAAGTGAGAGGGAAACGAGCAGTATCAGCTTTATTAAACAAGAAACTCCGCAACGATTTCGCTAATTGTACGAGCGTGACGACCCTTTCCCGATCGAAATCATCGACCCAGATCTTTCTCGTTTCGTCTCTTTGGCAGCGGATCGGCCTGTGTCGCCTAAATAGGTGGCAGCCAAAGGCGTTTTTCGAGTGGGCCTGAAAGCCAAGCGGTCCAACCGGCAGAAGAAGTGCTAGAATGGTTCATATCTCAGCAATCTCTGTCGAGGTTCGCAGGCTAGCTGCCCTCGAGAGGGGACTCTACAATCTCTAATATTGCGTTCTAACCCATATAACCGGGGCCGGCCGGCTTCAAGATGAGAAACACGCGGTCGCGAGATATCAAAGTCGCTGTTTATTAGCTGCCAGCCGCTTCTCAACCGTCTGTTTCGAAGCTCTGTTGCACCAGGTACATCGCGACTAGGAATTTCAGAGGTTAACCACGCTTCGTGGCCATTTTCGGTACGTAAGAAGCCGTACATTAGGTGTTTAGAGTACAGCCCCTAATGTCCTTTGCGGTTATACAGTATATTCTTGGATTTGGACACATTCAAAACCACGGAAGCGTTCAAAGTTTTGATACAGTTACTCCCATTAATATTCTGACACAATACCATATCTGTTGCTTTACATGAAAGGGAATGATTTAAATATCGTATTGCTTCATTTACGATCATATGAACCATCAAGTAGTTTGAAAATACGTAAACAATTTCTTCCTTACAAGAATATTCAATTGTTTAATAGGCCTCTAACAAAAAAGAGTATGTTATACTCTTTGTTTCATTCCGGTCTTCTGCTTTATATCTTCAGCGGTCCTAATTCGATAGTCGGGGACTGTAAATTATGTTGACCTTTATTCACATAGAAACATCAATATATTACACTTTAATTAAAATTATATACGCAGAGTATATTTAGGCAGATGTTACAGATCAGTAATTCTAGCGTTAATGTCTTATTTTATGACTTGTTATAGCTTCTAATTTTTTCTTTAAATTTCTTTTTTTAACTTCTTGACTGATCCCAAATGTAATGGGATTTGACCCCAAACTATATAATAAATGATGAAAAATCAGTATAGAAGAACGATACATGGGGATTATATAGTATGCTTTAGTAAAATTAGATTAAATTAATACAATAGATTGCTTAGTAATATTCCATACGAATACTTTACCTTCAAATTTGTCTTAGATTTCGCTACAAATTTCTCAAGCAATCTAATACTTTGATTTGTTTTTGACGCCACTTTGCTCGAGTATTATCGAGACGAAAAGTAATTTGGTAAACTAGTGAAAGTTTCAAAGCTGTGGTGACTATCATAGGTCACAGGTAACCGCGCGACGTGGCGCTGAACGTGTTAAGTGTAGCTCTGGGTGAACTTCTGAACTTCTCATACTTGAGATAAAGGGTATGTTGCAAATATTTACTCTGCGTGCTAACACTTTGCTCTTAAAGAATGGTTTCCGAGGTTTGAGCAAACGAACAGAGAGAATCGTGTGGTTCTGTTACATCAGTGATTAAGTGATTGTACTTGGTACATTTATATGTGTATATTTAAGGAGTAAAAAAGAGTGAAAGCAAACGTAATTGAAAGTGGATTGATTGAAATTTGATGCTGTTACGGTACTTGAGATGTAAATGTCTGTTTTATTTTAAGAGTCTTGAGATTCGATTTGAACCAGACGCAGAAGGGCGCCTGAAATAGTCAAGTATATTTTGTTCTTTTTATTATAATGTCAAGCTTAAATTTAGACTTTGATATTTAAACCAGTTAGGCACAAAGAAACACGTGTAAAATTATTATTGTTTCTTAGATTATGGACTTTTATATAATTCCAAATATTTTTCAATAATATTATAGAAACGAAACATGCAGTTGGTGAGCAGATTATTATCATCAAATGAAAAAATTACAAATTTTATGTTTTTAAATCTGAAATATTTTGCATAAATTTTAATACCCTTGCTATATGTTATTAAAAAACTAACAGTACTTTATGTAAGAAAAAAGCTTTGTCTAAAGTATATTCTCCATTTCATTCTTGTTCTAGTTTCAAATAAGTGATAATTTCGAAATGAATATAGAGATTTGTTTTACTTCTTAAACATTACAATGAGTACCTCACTGGTTAGTGTATTCTCAATTGTGTATATGAACATTTGGAGCCAGGCTTGTATTATTTTAGACACTAAAAATATATACTACATTAATAGGAAGAAAATTAATTATAAAATGAATTGAATTATTTTGTAGTTTAGTATACGTGCATTTTATGAAATTACTTGAAAAGTTTTACTTACGCTATAACTATAGCATTAATCAGACATTTATTATTAATTCTCTGAATATACAGTTGAATTATATGTATAAGTGTAATAACATTTTTCTGTGGAAGTATTATCACTTATAACGCAATATTTTATGTAAGATTTTTGTTTGATGATATAAGAGGAAGAACACGGCGAGTTTAAGACTGAAATAGTAGATAATAATGAAGCATGAGTACCGATTGAGTGTGATTCACGCCAGACTTGTCAGAAATTAGCAGTATAACCTAAGGTATTAGAATTTATCGTTTGAAACGATACAGAGCTCGAGTCACGCAAATGCACTGCTTTTTATCTCCTCTGTTAGATGAAGATAGGGAAACATAATGGAAGGAAGAAAGTTAAATGGTTTAACGAGAGCCATCACTTTTCCTTATAACGCATATTTTCATCCTTTTGTTTATGTACAATTTTTTATATTTTCTTGCCATTGAATCTTACAATTTTACTGAATCTTTTCAATTTTGTAAATATCTTATCAACAAGATATCTTAAAATTCTTAAGTAAAAATTTATATTGAAGAAGAAAAATTAGGACTTGATACTTTATATAAGACAGAACAAATTAGCTGCTATATTATTGTTTTATCCAAATAATTAATAATTAATTAAATTAACTTCCAATGGCCTTTAAACAATCAATTACATCGTACGAATAATTTTATTCCACGAATGATATCCTAAAATTCTTTTTTAAGAAGAAAGACAGTCGATGAAAAAGGGGATAACTTCATCCTATGAGCGATATTATAAAAAAAAGACCCCAGGGAAGACGATCAATGATAAAAGGGAATACACAAAAGTAATATTTTCGAAACAATTCACGCGATTCAAGAACAATATAAAGCAGGTCCTTAATGATACCGCTTCATCTAATCGCACTGCTATTGTGAAATCGAGGAAAAGTCACTGATCATTGTTGTTGTTGTGTTGGTAGGAGTCGGCGTATTGTCGGAGCTTCCGGGCGATCAGCATCGCAGACTATGAGCAATAGGGTACATTAACTCTCTTTTTTCTGAATTCTTTTTTTCCTTCACGTTTTCTATTTTTTATGCCTGGACTTTTTCTTCTTACTGTTTACTGACTGATATCTTTCTTGTTACGGTCTTGTTTAGTCAAACAGATTATGTTCTTTACTACATGTGTTTTCTCTTACATACATATACATGCATATATACCTCTCATTATCTATCTTCTGCCTCGTCTTTTTAAATTAATACTCTACCTTTGTTCATATCAGAGAAAGCATTATATTAATAAATCGCTCTCTCTCTCTTTCTCTTTCTCTCCTTTTTTCAGAGCTTCGAGCTCTCCTCTTAAAATATCTGATTAATTATCTCGCATGCATCAACTTTCTTTCTTCTCTCATATTTTCATCGATCTTTTCATTGTTATCACTATTTTATAATTACATTTATTATATATCTAACGTTTCACACCGTATTTATAGTGCATTCAAGCAGCTAGAAATACGATACGTATATACATACATATGTATTATATATAAGTATATATATATATACATATTTCGTAGGAGGCACATTGTTATTCATATTATTGACTTTCTCTTTTATCATATTTGCATGCGCCAGAGGAAGTAATACATTTCACTACGATATGCTGTACATTATGGTTTTCATCGTACTTCTCGTTTGTTTTAAATTCTATTATATATTCTTTTTCATTTTTTCTTTTCTGACGTCGTGTCGTTCACGAACGTTCAGATCTCGTGAAGGTAAGTCTGTTTCAGGAAGAAGAAGACGGAGGTGCCGTTAACGATTACGAAATATCGACAGCTTAAATATTGAACACAAACTTTTGGTATTTTACATAATATGAAGTATACATTTTGGATATTTACATGTTTATTAAATATAAATTATAAGGTAAAATTATTGTTATTAGTTCATCAATGAATATATTATAATGTAGAGTACAAATGAAAACGAAATAACCTAATTCAAATCTAATTTAAATCGTTGAAATCATCTATGACTTTAGATTATTGAAATTACTGATTACTAAGACAGATTAATGAGAATTCATAAATAGAGAATCATACAGAAAGTATATATCGATCGTATTGAGTACAAAAATCATGGCGTGATTTCAAGCTTATATTCTTACTCGTAGCGATTTCTTTTTATCTTGAGACATTTCCTCGACAGTTTCCCTGTTCTAATGTTACGTTTTATCTTATATCCTTTATATCGGTACATAAAGCCCAACTTGTCGATATTCTGACAACGACACTGATAACGTTTCGTTAGCGGCACTTCTAAATGAACATCTATCTTTCTTTTCTATGTTATTTCTGGCTTGTCAAACGCTCTTTTCCTGCTTATTACGATCACGGTTCTTCTGGAAAAAAGGAGAAGCGTTCGACGGCTCTTGTCAGAATTGATTGCATCTCATCGAGCTGTTTTACTTCATAATTTCTTGCATTTGTTACATCTATTTCTTTTTAAAGGATAGTTCAAATAAATTCAGCATATTTCGTCATGAAGCTACTCGTGTTTCACTTTTCACGGTAAGAAGGAAATATCTTTGAGTTGCTTAATGAAAATGATTTTATGCCTTGTTTCTTTAAATAAAGGAAGAATCTTTCTCTGAAATATTGAAACAATTTAATTTTTAATTTAACTTGTAGTTGCCAACAGAACTTATGTTTTTCCTGTTATATTTAATTATAATATTTAGTTTATGCATAAAACTATCCCTTTAATAAAAGAATTGAGACATTTGAGCGTATTAAAGATTCTGTAGGTTTACGAAAAAATTCCTCTAATTTCAAAGATATTCAAAAGCGAAATAACCGAAAGAAACTTGGTAAATCAGTTTTTTATCCGTACGCGAAATACTTCACAAGAATAATAAACACGAAGGCGATGATTTCAATGTCCCGGGACAAACTCGAGAAACGTCTTTATTTTCCGTGAAAAAAGTTATTTCACCAACAGACGGCGTTGAAACCACGACGCCAGACATCCAACGCTTGGAGCAGGCCACAAAAGCCGCCTTGAATGGCGGAGCATTAAAAAATCCGGACTCGACGCGACACAGGCTACGTTCGCGCCCGTTCCTCGATTGGCTCGGGTGGTTTCGACTGTGTTTTCCCCGAAAAAAATCGGCCAATAACTTCTCAAATAAGCCTGAAAGTCCATTGTTCCCGTGGTATGCTCTGTCACGCGGACGCGATTCGGTGAAATCGCTCTCACAAAGCGTCGAGCACCGGTGGGGTATCTGCAAAAACAAAAAAGCAAAGGAACAAAAAACGACGAAGGAAAAAAAGGTAAAAACGATGGAAAAAAGACGAGAACAGAGGGAGAGGGGGAGAGATGAGCTGAGAGGGAGGGATACGAAAGAGGCGTCAAACAGTCGAGCACAGAGCGAAACAATAGGCTCGTTCGTTTTGCAGTTTCGTGCACTCTAAAGCGCCCGTTGAGCCTTCGTTTATGCGGAAACGTGTATAGGTGAACGTTCCTTTTTATTCCGCGCGAAAAGAGGGAAACACAACGAGAGTAAGAGAAAGACAGGGAAGAAGGGAGGATTCGCGATTCACGACTTGCTCGGGGCCAAGCGATGGCATCTTGCACTTCTTCTCGAGGATGAGCGCGAGACTCTCTCTCTCCCTCTTTCTCTCCCCCTCTTTTTCCCCTCTCTCCCTCTTTTACACTCTCTACCGCGGCCTGACGATGATTAACCCCTTTGTGGCGATACACAAAACGCCTAAGACAAAGCGTCTCGACGACGACGACGACGACGACAACGAGGAGAAACTCTTTCGTTCTCACATGGATCATGTCACCCCTCTTTCGAGGCTAGCCAACTCATCCAGCCAGCAAGCTACTTGCGCTTGCGATCGCAGCTCGACACGAGCCCGCGGGGGATCGAGTATTTTTGGACGTGTCCGCTTTGTGACGGATGAATCGCCGGGGAGAATCGCAGAGGTCGATTTTAGTGGGAACGTTTTAGCCCCGGTTTTCAGGTTAAATTGTTTCGCGGGCCGTGAGAGGGTGGGCGAGGTTGATTTAATATTACAATTTCGCCGTGTAACATTTTGTCGAAGGGTGTTATTGGATCTTTTATTTGGTTTCATTGGGCAGTTTGTACCAGCGCATATGTAGTTTCGTTTTGCTTCCTACGAGTTTGGATATTGGTAATTGCTTGTTTATTATTCGTACCAGTGTACAGTTTTCGGGGTATGATTGTTGAAGTTGGTAAAGAACACGCACATTAATGGTAATTCGACGATTTAAAGCGACGTTCAATATTTATTATTACGTTCTTGCGGAATCAATATGGATTTAAATCATAATTCGATCGATTTAACTGTTTATAAAGTTAAGTGACTTGGAAGTGATATATGTTTTTGAGTTGTTATTCTTTTTACTCGTCGTTCTACTGCTGTAATTTATTATTCTATGTTGGTCCTAGATATTCTATTTAAAAGTAGCATTCAGTGGTTCCTAATTTTCAGAAAAACTTTTCTTCTTTCTCTTTTTACTCAGTTTACAATAAACATTTTTAGTCGAGCTATGATCTAAAACTTAAGTAATCCGAAAAAAGGAAAGAGCTTCTCGAATAACAAAATAGTTTAATTGTTCTGTTATAAACAATTAACTTTTAAACGTCAATTTTGTCATGTCGAAATATTCTCTCGCACTGTACGAAATTTAATGATCAAATCATCGCAGACTCTTTCATTTGTGATTTTGTTGTTACATTATAAGTGAAAAACTAAACAAACGGTATAATTATAATTTTGGCGGTTTATGCATTCAGAGGGTTCAGTATAATTTCTATTAAGGTATAAGGTCTTAAGGTATTCAGAAGGTTCACTCATTCAAATACTTTAAAAGGTATTCAAATTAAATATTATAATAGACTAAAATTCTGCGAAATTAAATACACACAATTATGTGTTGAATTCCATTTTATTATACTAGATGATACGTTGACCTACATACAAGGGTAAAACGATTATTTTCACGCTTTCATATGTTCTTCTTAATTTATATCCATTTAGATTTACATAATCATTAAAATTAGTTAAAAACAGATACTTGTAATAGTTTTAAAGCAATTAGCGGACTTATTTGGGTTAATTGTAGTTTAAAAAATTACGAAATTAAACGTCATATCAAAATTCCTCTCCTAAGTAAGAATAACAAATGTTTTACACTGAGATGCAGACATAAAAAAAGAGAATCGTTTTCATCTTGAAATTTTATGAATCCCACAATTTACAATTTTCAACATTCTTACTATATTATTCATTAGAAAAGAAAATCGTTTAAAATACACGTAAAAGGAACAGGAACTGCTCTAATCTCAAAATTCCACGATCTATTGGATATATGATAAGTCACGATCTCTCATGACTCTCCAACATTTTTAACGCTTTATTCATCACGAAGATATTAAATCCTTTTAACCAGATGGTAAAAATAGAAGAGAATTATTTTACTCTTTATATTCCACAAATCCGTATTCACGATCTATAATAATTCTTCGACATTTAGAACGTACCATTCATCAGAAAAATGTAAAACCTTCTGAACTTTGCTTCTGCCGATGAAACACATTAGAAAATTGAGGTAGGACTGCTGGAATATTCGAATGACAATCCGCTGTTCCAAAGCGACACACCGCTCCTGCTGAATCGATCTAATTTTTATCCCAACGTTTTTCCGCAGAACTAGCTCGTGGTTATGTGATAACCGAGCAAGAGCAAGACACGGAGCGAAGCGGCTAAATTGCCATTTAACGTAATCAATACACGCGGCCGACTAGTCGATCTCACAGGAATCGCGCGTCCATATCGATTGCTCGCGGCCACGGCGCGGCGCCCGTTCGTCTCGAATAGAATCGAATCACGAGCGCTCCTTCGCGCAACTAATGAAATCCCGGTGATTAAACGCGGCACCGATTCCGCTTGCTTACTCCGGTCAGAACTTCCTGAACCGAAAGTTCCCTCGATGGAAGCGATATCCTTCGTTGGAACGAGACCTAGTCGTGTATACACGTTCCCCTCGACACCGTCGTAATTACCGCTTAAAACAAAATTGCCGGCCGTTTTTCGAACCGGGTCGGGATAAATTGAAAAACTTTTTCAAAATGAATAATCTTCGGTCTTGCAGCTGCTTGATTTTCGCAACTTCCTCCCTTAGACAATTTCCACGGGTGGATCGAGATTTGAGAATGTCGAAAGCATCCAGTGGGTCGCTATACTAGCAAATATACAGGATGTTTCGATAAAAGTGGTTGGAAATTTAAGGGATTTAAAATCAAGAATAAAAAATTGCGTTCGAGGTTTTGTTTCTTAGTTGTTAGTATTCAAAGATTGGGAAAACTTCCCTGTGTAAGAGATGTGCGCCAGCTTAAACTATTAGGTCATCCCATAAGTTCGTGCCGACCTTTGTGTATACATTTTATATTTTAAAGAAAAACAAGAGAACTTTTATCGAGACGGAATAATGAAAAATGGGAAGAAGTTGTACAACGAGAGGAGGATTACATTTTTTCATGAAACTGAAAGGTATGTAAACAATCTTAACATATATAACCGCTCGAAAAACGACACGAACTTATGGGATGACCTAATATATTATGGGGCTCATTGATATTCAAACTTAATGAAACATGACGCTGATACGAATCGGTAAATGTAGAAAATTTGCAAGTTTAATGTTCACTCTACGATAAAAAAAAAAAAAAAAGAATAACATAAGAGTGAAACGACATATATACATGATTTTGATATTTCAATCTGTTCGTATGGGATATCAAGTTTCGAGGTTCGAGGACGAAATAATTATTAATTGATTTGCAGAAGTGCTTCTATCATTCACTGGTTCAGATATTAAATAATAATGCAAGCAATTGGCTGATAATCCGTGAAGAGGTAATATGTTAGGTTAATTGAGATGGATTGTGTTTTTAGGAGCATACGCATTCATGTTATTTAAACAATGCGAGCAACGTTATGATTGGCAGAGGATTTGTTATGGGATCGATAACGGTTTCCCACTATTGTCGCAATATCGTGTCCATAACAAACGTTGCAACTTTGAATCATTGCCTTGTGGAAATATGATACCATACAGAGTGAAGAATTTATCGGTTCTATACTTAAAAAATTGTGCTTTAAATAAAATATGTTCTTTCGTTTAATTTCATTAAATCTTTTAATATCGCTGCGACTACACGTACATATAATACATTATATATTTTATTGATAATTAAAATACCAAAATATATACAAATAGGAAATCGTTGGCAACAAAAATATCCGATTTTCATAAAGTCGTGAAACGTTTGCTTTAAACGAGCGAAATGAGGCAAGTCCTTTAAATGGAGAATTCCATCGGTGGAACAATTATTAGTCGTCCTTTTCAGAAGCGAGAAAATTTCCCGCCGATATGGCAAACGTTTCCTGACCATCGTGCGAGTTGTTACGAACATAGTGCAGTCAAGCTGTATAAAACGGCATAACAAAGTGACGTACATCGACCGATCGTCCGCTAACTCTCGCTACTTTTCAATAATTTATCGAAGTCGTTAGGTTACTTCTAATCTTCTGCTTGCGTTCACAGATTGAACTAACTTAAAAGCGTTGGCTGTTTCATTGTGCGAATATAATAAGGCATCTTGAAAGAGAAAATTGCATATTCGTTCATTCGAATTGTTAAAGCGGAACAAATTTAAGTCAAATTTTTGTCGAAAGGTATTGTTCAAAACTGGTACATGGTTTTCAATTTCCTGTTTCTTTTTGATAAGTATAAATTTCTTTGATTATTTTTTTTTTTTCTTGAGACTCCATTTTTCGTTGCGTCGAGGTTTTAATTAATTCTTCCTCCTATTCAATTTTTGAAAAGGTCATTCATTTGCAGTGGTACAATTTTAAATTTAATTTTCTTTTTTGCTGGACAATTCAGCATAGAAATTCTACATACTTCGATCTCTATTGAGGTAACAAGATAGAGATATTATTTTTTAATTTTTTAAATGTTTAAATAAGATTTATTGTTCGTTAATTTGAGAACTAATTTTCTTTCTTTAATCCGAGAACTAATCTTTCATGTTCTATCTCATAGTTTGAAATATTATCTAGATGAACGATAAATCTATAAATTTGTT
Organism: Bombus terrestris; assembly: GCF_910591885.1. Classification (NCBI taxonomy): domain Eukaryota; kingdom Metazoa; phylum Arthropoda; class Insecta; order Hymenoptera; family Apidae; genus Bombus; species Bombus terrestris. The sequence goes on from NC_063276.1 coordinate 8,145,067, forward strand.
ATTCCGAATAAAATTGGGTCTAATTTTAGTACATTATGTTTTTCACACGAAGATTAGTTAAAATGTATTTTTGTTATCAGTAAACAATAGAGAAAAGAAGGCTTTTTGTATTTCTTTGGAAATATTTAAAGTTTTGAAAATTACACCTGTGGATGAATTTAAAAACACGATGTTCCTCGATGCCAGCGGAGAACAAAAAACGAAAAAATAGGGAACAATGGGTAAAAACTTTGTCGAATTATCTCTGAAAACATTCCTACGATTGCACCAATTCGAAGCAACTAAAGCGCCGCCTAACAAAGGCCTAGCGACAATAGAGGCCTCTCGTTAAGCGTCGTTTAAGTGGCTCGTAATGCGAGTGTCGGCGCACCCTCACGAACAGAAAAAGAAAAACAACCTTCTCGCTTTTATTCCTGTTTGGAGTCGCGAACTTCGAACGCTTCGCGAGATCATCTTCCAGACCTTTCATTTTTTATTGAGTACCTCGACGTTTAATTATTCCAATTGTCATATACAAATTGAGAAGTTTCTTAGATTCTTAGATAATACAAATATTTATCAAATAATTTAAGTCGATAAGTAAACCGATTTATAACTTATATTATTCTCAATTGTACATAGACGAAAGATTGATTACTTTCTAAAAACTGTAAGAAGTCATTTAATATTTACCTGATATGTTAATCCTACAATCCTCGAATTTTGATATTTTAATTTTACCTGTATTTAGTAAACGGATAAATAAACAATAAGTATTTGGAATAAGCATTTTAAGAAGATATTTAATATAAAATTGGGACAAGAAATCATTTATACCATTAGCAATTTTTTTTCGAATGCTATGCTATAGTAAGAAAAGGATCGGTTAATGGCATTTATATTCTTCATTTCTTGGTTTCGATCATCAGATTGAAACTTTTACTGTAAATGTCTTTCAACGGTCTTCAACAATTTTTTTTAATCACATTAAGATTAAAATATATATAAAATATCCTAATTTATATTCAATTCTTATTTATCCCACATCCTTCTTTCCAGTATTCCAAACACGCTCATACGTGACATCTAAATTCCAGCTGAAAATTTCCATATTAATAAAATCCATTTCCCGGTATCTCTCTCTTAGCATATCCGGATGTTTTGTGAGATGAACACAGAGTAAAAAAAAAGATTGCGAAAGGTAAACGAAATATGTATGTCGAGCATTGAACAGGAGAGGAACATTGTTGACAGTGATGTGGCGACAATGGAAATTATGGGCATGAAAAGCCGTGTCGCCGTCCCGCGCAGAGCATCTTTCGCGCCTTTCGTCTTTAAATTCTTCGCGGTGTGCTCGACCGGTGGAGCACGGATAGGCGCGATGGTCTTTTTGAGCCGCGTACAAAAGCTCTCGACTCTCGACTCTCGAGTCTACCTTGCAGTCCCGTGTCTCTGTGTGCGCCTCCGCCACCCTTTATCTTCTTCCACACCAAGCTGCTGAACAAAGCTCGTTCCTCGTATGTCCCGTGCGTTCGTCACGCGCATCAAATAAAAATCTGCAGTCTCATCCGATATGGATCAATCCCGCTTCGATCGTCATACCGACTTTCTTTTTCTGAAGATTCTCAAAAGTTATAAGAGATATGAGTAAAAAGCATTTTCTTTCATAGGATTCTATCTTGTCAGTGAAACGTGAAAATTAAATTTCGCGCGTAATTTATGGAGGATGATTTGATGGAGTTTTAACCCTTTAATACGTTGATTGCCACGCGAATTTTATAGATGTATTTTATCCTGCGACCTGTCATAGATTGACATATATTAATTGAAATAAATAATTTAATAAATTGATTTAATTTCGTATTCACAGAAATGCTATTCCACTAATACAACAGTTCCAATAAATTTTAATAAAAAATCAACAAAAGTCAATGAAAACATTGTATGTTATAAAGTTTAGAATTTCACGTCAAACAGAGTAACTTTCTAAAATTTATTTTCGTGATTGGTATTATAATTTTAGGGTTCCATTGCATGAATTTTTATGGCTATCGATTGTATCATTGACGTTGATACCATAGTCTTGATGTTCTTATTACTCCAAGATGATTGATACTACAATCTTATAATTCTATGACGCGACTCTTGGATATAGTATTGTTGGTACCACCAATCTTGGTATGCAATTGAACAGGTTTCTACTGTTTTGGGCTAGGTCGTGGCTGGTACCACAGTCTTCGATTCGCTATAAAGGTTTTAACGGCTACCGTGCGGCTCGCGGGTTTTATCTCGGCCTTGGGGAATTGCTCACATGTTCTCCTAATACTTTAAGATGAGTCATGGTCGGCTCTACAACTTCGAACTGAGTTATAGACTGTCTGCATATGCAGATGTATTTCGATAAGATCGTATTAGTTACATTAGTACATTTACTACTAGTGCTGGACATACTTTCTGTTTCAAATAAATTCTCTGTCACATAAGCGGTGTATAGGTACTATATAATTCTCAAAAGTTTTGAGAACTTCGTGCAAAAGTACACAGTTGGGTTTTCAAGTACTAATTGGATAAATTGGTGCAAATTCAGTAATATATTCCAACTTTGATATCTTCTATTACTCTGCTATAGGTGAAGCATAATTTCGAGTTATCACATAGTAGAAATTTGATTTCCTAGAGATTTGTACCATCGTACGATCAGCAATTCAAATTCTTTGAAATCTACATACTAGTATATATATATATTAAACTTGGTGGTGAAAGATGAAAACTGGTATAGCTTTACAGTGGTTAAAGTCGAGCAGTATATTTCAAGCTTGATAAGATTTATTATAAAACATAATTTTTAAACATCACACAATACATATATCTGATTTTCTAAAGATTCGCGTTACATGATGAGCATTTCAAATTTTCATGCTTTGACATTTGAACGTTTGTATACCTTAAACTTAGTACTAAAGGTTTAAAACTTCTAGTAATTGATTATGATGTCTACACACGCGTCTTAACGAAACTAATATAGCCTACTTTCAAGGTTGTTACTAAACTCTGTCATTTGAGCAGACGCTTGTAACTGTGCTAACGAGCTATAACGCGGCAGTGATGTAGCAATTAGCGTGAAATAGATGGATCTTGTAGAGACGACGAAAGAAACTGCCGTAGTAAAAACAGCGAGCGGTTCAAGAGTGGTACTACGCCAGAATAAAATTCAAAGCGATCTTACTACTTAATTAAGGACAGTGAGAAACGATCGCGTTTTACATCAAATGTATGACTATTAATGTGTTGAAAAGAAAAATCCAGATGAATCTTTATGTACATTTGGAATCATTAGACTAGCTGGTTTATAAACCTTATTCGTGATTCTGTTTTTATACATTCACTGTCTCGCTCCACCATTTGGTCATTGTATCTCTTTTCTTAAGAGTGCCCATTTTCTATCCTTTGTTTCACTTTGGTGAAGGAAGAAAATGGCTTCCTGTAATAGAGAGGGGTAATTTTAAGAGATTTCACAGTTAGGGTAATGAGCTTTTTTCATTCTGTAGCGGTTAGAATTAACTTGGAGAAAAATATTTTCTATCGAGTAAGGAAAGACCTACGTTCCAATAATTTTTTCACTGATAATCTTGGTTTTCATAGAATAAGATAAATATAAAGATAAGAAAATACTTAATGATATTAAAGCTCGAATTACATACATAATTATTAAATTGTAACATATATTCAATTTTGGTGTATCAATTTTTTAAATCTGTTGTTTTCAATAATACTCACTTCCATCTTTGAAACTGTATAATTTTAACCCTGCTGTGGTTTATGAATTCTTATGTCACAATCTTAGTCTTTTTCAACAAGCAAAGAGATTTTCACGTATTTTATATCTTTATATTTTATTCGAACTTAACTTTGTTACTAATGAAGAAACATAATTGAGTTTAAAGCGATTCAAAGAACTACGCAGGTCTAAAATAGAGGATTTTCTTTCTTTTAAGAATAAAAGTAAATAAAATTCTTTCTTTTTATTTTAAGATATATTACATTTTTTTGTATTTAAATCCAAATTATCGAAGGGCAACGATACATCAAGAACGAAAAATAAGTCACATTTCCCGTCTTTCATAGATTCAAAATACAAGCCTTTAAATATTCAATTATTCAAGTATTTAAAATTATGACAAAATCATATGTTTAATCCCAAAACTAGTCGTTATGTAGAAAGTTAAATATCCATAAAATATCTTGAAATCTATCAAACGGCTCCTTTCTTCAGCCATTTTTCATATTAAAATATTTTAGTGGCATCGAAGTAACATCGAAGTCAGAAGATTTACAAAGTGGGATTCATCATACTTTTCCCACGTGGCTATGTAAAAGCTGAAAAACGTCGAATGGAGCAAAATACATAATGATAAGTTCAACTCGATGTAGAACCACAAAAAATACACCAAAATGCTGAACCAAAGCTAGTGCACAATTACTCGACAAAAACATCTACATACCTCTCAAACTTCCTCAAACACCGGGAAACCTCTTCAACTACGCAATTCCCACTGCGTTCCGCTATCCCGCAAACTGCCTCAGGTCTCTGAGTTACCAGCACGCTGAAAATAATTTTCAAAAATATTCCCAGTGCTCCGTGAGAGAGGAAACAGGCGTGTTGAAGCGTACTGGAACCATCGACGATTAACGACGAAAGAATCGCGGGGAAATTGTTGCTTGAGAACAAGATCAGGGTGAATAGAAACGAAACGAGACGAGACGGTGCGACGCGGCGTGTGTCTCGGTTTTAGCTGGAATTTTCTCTCCTTGTTTCACCACGGCTCTCGTTAGCGGCGCAAGATGCACTTTTATTCTACCTTCGGGCGACTCGCCCCTTTGTACAGTTATCCAAGTGGTATTGTACGTGAGTTAAGGAAATTGTTCGACACCAGCGCGGCCGGTGGATGAAACTGGTCGAGTAATCGCGTTTGTGGCTGGATCTCGTTCGTACGCGTATTTTTTCCGAGTCATGGGGATATAGTCAAGGGGATGTATAAGAACAACTTCCGCCTTCCTCTCTCTCTCTCTCTCTCTCTCTCTCAGTTTTATCCACGGAGAAATGCTTTGAAGCGTGCTTTATTTTTTTTTTATTACTCCGACGAGTATCGTCCGAATGCTTCCAGTGAATTTTCACATGCACGTTAACCATTTCGACCCTTGTAGGACACATACACTAACGCTCGAAAATATGAAGGAATTTGCTTATTTTTAATAGAATGAAATTCAGTTATAGGATTATAATAGCGCAAGATTCTGGACTATTTTTTGTTTATTTAAAATATCGTAGAATATTACGACATGATAAAGGATTTACTTTTAGTTTAATATGTAATGAAAAGATTGGCATTTGTAAGAGTCAAATATAAGAGGGCAGGTTCGTTATTCTAAGGAGTTGATTTATTTTTATTTGTTTGATTCCCAAATTATAAATGAAGTACAGACGTTTTTGCAAATTAATAGAGAGATTATCGCAATTAATTTTAGCAGGAATATTATAACCGGTCTAACTTCAACGAACCACGTATTTAATTTTAATACACCATTCATAAGGTTTTAATTATCCAATTTAAATTTCATGTGTATACATTGATTTCATAAGAAGACTGCTTTTGGCCGGTAGTTTCTCGTTAATTCGTATATTCTAATAACGTTCATGTAATGTTAAAACAGATCGGCTAAAATGTTCCCACATTTATAACCCATAACATGTACGTATCCCAGTGAATATTTTTAACCTTTAACTACACAGATATCTTTACTATACATATAGGTTACGTACTTGGTACTTTATTTATTAAATCGTAATGCTATACAAATTAATTTAATGCAACCTTGTTTAACAGTTGTATATTCGTTTGTTGAAGGTTTTTATAGTTAAAAGCATTGGAGCTTCTAACATTTTTCACTAGATTGAAAATTCAGATTCCTCTGAAAGAGATTTATAATTAAGAAAAGCTTAAAGATTAAATCTCTCCGGGATAATGATACGCGCGCCATTTCCTAATACTAAATACATTTAACGTAAAAAGATATATTTTAATATTACACATAAATGTGTGATATTTTATTGAAGAATTCTTTTCAAGAAACGAGGAACACAATTTTTATAAAATAGAATTTCTTTTGATAATTTTTTAAAATATCTGTTTCCAAGAAAAATTTTGTAAATTTTCACAGTATGCACACATTTACTTTTGATAAAATTATAAAACTCTCATCCCAAAAAATAATTCACTCTTAGAGTTGATCCTCCTAATATGCCAAAATTGGTAATTTTTTAGACGTATCATTCTTCTAGCAATCTTAAAATTTTTTTTTTTGCCAATATACATTTTTACATGTATATTTCTTTTTAAACTTTTGGTCTTGGTTTATTGCATTTTTCGCTTCATATAATTCCTCGTACAATTACCAAAGGAAAAAATCGATATTCTAAACCATGGAGACAATATATATAGTGGACGCTAAGCTCCATTGTAGTAGGCCATTCTTTCAGCTGTCACGATGAAAGCTCGCTCGATGATTAGCCACTCCACTTAAATCCGTCGATTCGATTGCTCGTTTTGTTTTCCATCGGTTTATTTGCAATAAAAGGAGCGGGCAGGTTAATCAGATCATCATTACCTATACACACGTGCATGGGGTTGAGCACACGTAGTTACTCGACGTGGGGTGAAGCATCGAATGAACTTATTGCCCATTGAACCATACTGCGCCACCATACTCACTGTAACCTGTGTAGACAGGCGAAGCTCCATTGCACAAACAGAGAGGAGCTACGGTATAACACATACCGTGTTTCTGTGAAAACCAGTCAGTTTCGGAGAAGCATTTATTCATGATTTTTTAGCGTAATTTTTATGGCAACAGCTTCATAGTGGAAATGCGAAAGGATATCGCGGTGTTAATTGATGATTCGAAATATTTTTCTGAAACTTTATTTCACGAGTAGTTTTATTTAAAAACGGAAAATTTTTCAATTCTGGATTTCTGCAGTTATGTAATTTAAAGTCAAATGTGAAAATTGGGTTCCACTATTTTGTTTTAATCTATCTCAGAGATAACGTTTTTAGTAAGTTGATTTATTGTAGAGAATTTATTTTAGCAATTCTAGATTATGATTTTTTCTGATTTTTCTATTTGTTAAAAGATAAAGTTTTGATTCTTGAGTTATGTAATTCCTTAATCTAAGCCCAAGTTTAAGCATATTTTTATTTTTACTTGAATTTACTCCGGACGAAACTTTATTAAGTAGATTTGGGGCCTTTGGTTAGGTTTAGTTCTGAATTCTAACTTAACGTAGGTTTAACTAACTCTAATACGATTTAATTAAGATACTGATGCAAGTCCAAAATGTGGCTAATTTATAGTTCCTGTAGTTTAATTAATTCTACATTTTCAACATTGCTATAAACGATGTTTGATCAAATTTGAAAGGTACGAAAGATATGGAGAAATTGAATGTAGACTTAATCGAGACTCAACATGTATTGAAATTAGAACACCTTGGATCTAATTTGAACTTAACGAGCATTATGATCTAGACCTATTACAGTTCTACCTCGGTCTTGACCTAGACCTCGCATGGACCTAGACCAGCGTACATCTGACACAGATATAACCCAAACTTAACATGAATCTAATATGCGTTCCATTAAGTAAGACTTTAATACATAACAATATTTTAAAATTTTAAGTTTAGTTCTTACGTGGAAATGAAGATACGTTGTTTCTAGATTCTGGAGATATTTAGATTATTTCTTTTTCTGCAAATGATAAATAATTTTTAAACAAAATACTTTGTGAAGATTCCAGTGAAATCGTATATTACAACAAAGTTTCATTCACAAAGTGGATGCGTGAATCGAGACGATTCGTTAGATTTTTATCGAGTGTCAGAGATCGGCGTATTTCGTATCACTGAACAACTCATTTCATTAGCTTCTAAGTGAGCGGAAACTGGGCTTTGTAACCTACGCGTAAAGAATGTGACGCAGGTCTAGATTAAGACTCTTTTCAATAGAATTTTTAAAATACTAAAATATTTCCTACATTAGAAATAATTTAACAATGCATTTTGTAATTTTTCTTATTATGTTAAAAGGTATTACACATTTACGACAACGTCTAATATTACAAATCTAGAGAAACTAATATTTATACACTGATATTTCTTGTGTTATCCTTTGAAAATTAAAATCGCCAGTATTCAATTTTTTTCCTTTTGTAATTATCCAAATCGAATCAATAACAAAATTAGTAACAATTTGTTCTGCATTTTGTAAATAGCAGAAAAGTAAAGAAATCCAAATTTTTCTAAAATTGTAATAAATATCAAAGATTAAAGATTTCGAAAAATTCATAAGTTAAATCTTCGCTAAATAATTTCAACTAAATTTCGAAATCACCGAGAATTTATGAGCCTTAAAAAAATCAATGTTCGTTAAATGGTTTCTATCGAATCTTCGCTGAAAAATATTTTTTCAAAGTTTGTCCATTCATTACATATATGTCACATTTATACTAGAGTTATGTCAATAATACTAAGTCACACATCGTACGATTCTAACATGAAAAAGACACAGAATCAATGGGTTCGGTGCATCGTGTACGCATAGAAAGGCATGTTACGTTTCACATCTCGTTCTACGATAGAATCAAACTGACTGTTTGCGATATTTTGACGCCAACCGTGTGTATTTAATCGGCCAAGCCATTTCACTGAATTCCTCGGAACTATCGCGATAACTCAATCGTCCGGATATCGTGGTAATCTACGAGAAACGTGGACGTTCCTGAACCAGATGGCCGATACGATATTCATTTTCTGATAAATATTTCGTATCGTCTTGTTCATCGACTAAACGAGTGACTGAAAAATTAACTGGAACAAATGATGTGGAACGGATGAGACTAATGTCGTGGAACTGAAATTTCTCGGCTCTCTTTAATCTTTCGGATCTTCTGTTCGTTCTATAAATTTTCAAATTAAAATTTGTCACACTGCTATTTCGACACATATGTTTCTTAACATTTTTCTTGTGTATTAATATCTTCCATTCTTCGTCTGTTAACATTTTTCCATTTATATCTTCCGAGATGAATTTCTTGCTACTCGTTGGACTTTTCTCGATTCAACTAGTAATTTATTTCTTCCTACAAGATAGATTCTGCAGTAATACTGATAAATGGTATGTACTTGTATCCTGCATTAATAAAAATCTTGTAGTGTTATTATTATTACATTTAACTCTAAATTAAGCACAGTTCAAAAATTCACTAAACTCTTCGTCAAAGCATCCTTTCTCAGGTTTCGTGGATTGCGAAGACCGATGCGATTGTCAGATCCGGATGTCCATCGCGATCATCGTACGATAGAGATCGTCGCGACGTAGCACGGTGCCGCGTCGAGTGGAGGTCGATTGTGCTCGAGGCCAAAGGCGGTCTCGGCATATTTATATTTCAAAATTTTCATTGTGAATCGGTTTCTGGGCCACGGGAGATACAAACGGGGGCGGTGGCGACGGCTGCCGACGTGTTCAGTCCGCCACTCTATTGAAAACCGGCCATGGACGGCCGTGAGTAGTACTGTCGTTCGATAAACGGCGTCTTTCCCGGAGCTTTCGGTTCAAAGATAAGAATCTCGGATTCGAGGTCAGCCAAGCAGTCCTCGAGGCCTCCTTTGGCCATCGGCAAATTTCGAAAGGGCGCTCGACCTCGTACGAGGTGGCAACCGGGCTGCAGAGAACGGTGGGGGATAGTTGCCACCCTGTGTAGGTGTGTACACTTATCCTACACCTATGTGTATGTGTGTGTACGTTACACTAATATGTCTCTGTGAACGAGACTGGTGCACGATCGAGATGAATCGGTGCACCGGCGACGTTCCGGTTATGACGACAAAGGACAATATCTAATATCCGAGAAGAGAGGCTGGCTCGGTATTATAAAGTAGGGTTTTTTTATTTCTTTCCTGTCTCTTTTTCTTTTTTTTTATCTACTATAGTCACATCGAGACCCCGCTTTTTCATGTACCAAGAGCAACGGAAAGGAAAGCACAGAGGCAGGTGCTCGATACAGGTTGCAGAAGGTCAAGCGCCCTCCGAGCCAAACAATGAAGAAGCTCTTCTACTCTCCTGGACTTGCACACTGTGTGTCCGATCTCGATGTGCACTCTGAATTATTTCTTCGGGCATCTGGGATGCACTCCTGGCTCCGGGAATTTATTGGATAGCGATTGTATGATGTGTATTGTCTCTGGTTTAATGGAAGTGGAAGGGTTCGAGGGGATGTTATGGCGGATGCTGCGAATTATCTTGGGCATGGAAGACAATTTCTGTTGGGATATTTATTTTGATGTATTTCTTCGGTATTACTGTGTGTTTCTTTTGTCTTTTTTTTTTTTACAGTGCGTTATTGGGAAAAATTGTTTATCGATTTGAGGATTAATGTTGGGCTTGGATAAAATGGGATATAAATATCCTGCCTTCTGATGAAATATACGATATGTGATAGTATAAAGGTAAATATTATATCGTGGTACATGCAAGGAGAAAATAAATGATAGTAATTAATATAAAAGTAATCATTCAAAGCGAAAGTATCTGTATAAATGTAAAAGATAAATAATAACTGGTAAGGAATTTGTTTTACGATAGTTTCACGTGTTGAATCAGGACGCTTTTGCAGTACTCATTCCAAACTTACTTCCGTCAAACTCTTAAAATTCTCGCTCCATTTCTGTACATCAATCACTCGACATTCGCAACTTTATTATTTTGTTCCAAATATTTTTCACTCGCTTCCAGATTCCTATCATTTTTACATCATTCGTACAAAACTACAGATAAACCAACCAATCTCAAGTTTCTTCCGCGTGTAAACAAAAAATCGACAGACCACCGAAGCATCTATCACAGTTGCTTCAACCAGTACAGCGAACAGAATTCTTGAATCGTGATGTTTTTCATAGGGTAGAAAAATCCAGCGCAGAAACCACCCCCCTTAGAGCTGGATTCGGTTGACAAATAAATCAACGAGCTTCGTATCAAGCCCCAATTTCAAATACACTCCAGATTCGTCCGGCGAACTCTATTTTCACGACAGGGGGTGAGTCGACGTCGCGCTTCGGAAACGGGGCTGAAAACATTCCACTGGCAAGATACAGCCCCCATTCGGGCCCATGGTCGATACTAAGCCAGCCCGAAACGGTTCACGTCGCTGAAACACATGGACAAAACGGACAATGTCCAGACAAGATGGATCGTATACTGCCACTCAAAAGTGTGGCGACTAACTTGCTTATTTTTCATAGAATACAAATTTGACTACAAAATTATATATAGAAAGACTGAGAATGGTTTCATCTTTTATTTGAATTGTCGTAGAATATTTTGATACGATAAAATGTAATTTTAAACCTTGCAATAGAAAATTTGGTACTGTAAGTGTCAAACATTAGAGAACAGCTTTGTTAGTCAAACAGTTCATTGTTTATGAATTGATAAGGAAATTATAATTAGTTCTGATAAAAATATTTAAAATCTGTTAACATTTTGAAGAGATACTGAGGTGGTTTTTGGAACATGGGTATACTTACATACTTGCACACTAGTAATTATTAAATATACATCTACATAATAGAATACTAGATGAGCATGAGAAATCAAGAAAATACTAACGAATTATTTAGTAGGACATTGGTAGAATTTTAGTAAAATTTCTATAAAAAAATGCAAAAGCTTTCTGTTCAATTCAATAGTATAACGTACGTTTATTACATGTTTTTTAATCGCCTATGATATTTTATTTCGAGTTTTATATTTAGTCAAGGATGATATATCATTTTTAATCTCTTTTTCTATTGTACTTTTATTGCGTAAAATACGAGAAATATTTTCATTGATTTTTTCACATTCTGATAAACACTCTTGTCTGCTATTAAAACATGAATTTTATTGAAGTTTATTGAATTTTAAAATACTTGTTTAGAAACAGTACAAATTTATACGCCATTTAAAACATCGAAAAAATTGATTTAAGAATTATGAAAGAAGTACATATTTTGAAATATTAATAAGGGATTCTTGCACTATAGCTTATAGTCTTGCAAGAAGATAGTAGTATCAGCATGTGAGAATTTTCCACAAAGAAAGGAGTTCGAATGGCACGCTTTTTCACTTAGAATAGATTGTTTGTTCTCGCGTTATAGCAATTCTTCTACTCTGTCAATACTTAAAAGGGTAAGTGAATAATACGTAGCAGATTAGAATTATATTTAGAAGTTTGTACAAGAAATCAACACATGTTAAAATAACTATTACATAACTTGTGGAAAAGGTCGTGGAATTATGGAAAAAATATATTAAAAATTCAAAGTATCATAAAATTTGTAGGCAAACTATTGGCAAAAAAATGTGCGTCACCGTCGAATCATATTTAGAAATTTTGATGAGTAGCTAAAATGTTGAAATAAATATTCAATTTATCATAGTAGACGAACAACAGGAGTATCAACGACGGAGCTTCTTGTCCAGCAATATTTGTGCGAAAGGAACGTTCACAAATTACTTTTTCTAACGAGAAGCTATTTAAAAAAGAAAGGGAAAAACTGGTTTGGCGAGTTCGTTTTTCTGGGTCGAATAGCGTTTTACACGAAGAGAAATGTTTCGCGACATCCTGTTATAATTTTCAGCTTCTGATAAGCTTAAAACAGTGGCGCGCATCGTCGGCCTTATGAATCCTCTCAAACTTTCTTCTACATATAGGGTGATTCTATTCAATCTGTAAATGGATACATTTTAGATAATTAAAGTGTGTTACATGAACTACACAAGTTTCGCAAGTTCATTAAAGTTTCAAACAATGGCAAATGGCGATTTGTACTCTTCACATCTCTTACCACGTATTTTTCATGAAAATTTGATCAAAATTCAAATAGATTTTAAGGGAAATTAAACAGATTGTATGAATTATTTCGGTATGTTTGTGTAGATCCCTTTTTATTTATAACCTAAATACATTTTTAATCTCTTCGTAGAGATCGCGAAATAATGCAGGAAGTAACGAGAGTATGTTATACAAACGATACAGGTATTAATTAGATATAAATTTACCAAATTATAGAAAAGATTTGAATTTTCCAATTGTAAAAAAGATTAAACTACACACATATTACTATTACATATAGACTGCGGATATTTAAACGAATTCTGCAAATTCTCAGCAACTACTGCAAAATCCATCTTGTTAAAGATAACCAAGTGTCCGGATACTTCTAAGTAGCAGCATAATTATGTCGTCTACGTGTTTCATTCGCCGTTTGAACATTCTTTTAGCCTAAAATGAGGTCGAGTCTTGCTTCGAAAACGATACATTTAGTACTACCTTCGCAGAAATTTGATACTGTGAAAACGACGCATGTAGAATCTAGTAAAAGATTGCTTCTTTACTGCAGTGTAAGATTATCCGCCAATACTTTTTATAACTACTGTAAAATACATCATGTGAAAAATGAGCAAGTGTCCGGATACTTTTGAACGATAGTGTATGTCTTCTATATGTATGTTTCATTCTCCATACGATATTCTTTCTTAACCCAGGCCCTAGACCGAGCTCAAGCGCTTAATTCGTTTGCTCCTTCGTCCACCGATCCGGTAGCGTACATGCTCGTCACAATGCAAATCTCTGCTCTTCTAATGAATTATTTAAGCGTCTGCGCCTCTCTTTCTCGCGTTCGCGTTCCTTATGATGCATGTCCTCGTACGCACGAATCTCTCCTCCAGAATCTACGGTGTCTGCGGTTCATGCTTCGTTCGTCGAACCGTATAGTCCCTTGACATCTCCTTGGAGAGATGCTCTTGAGAAATTTCTAGCCTGTGACGAATTTTTATGGAAATCCTCCTCATCCAAGACTTTCTGCGGCAAATGGTTCGTTGAACATTACGATTTTCTGGCAAGAAACTGTTGAGAAATGACGAACGCGCGGACACACGTCGACACTTTGTTTTTCTTCATTTTCTTTTGTGTTTTATGCGAAGTGGGTCGCGAAATTTGTTTCCTTCTCTTCAAAGAAGATGAGGAGGTTTATGTTTTGTTGTCATCGCTTTGATTGGCAAATTTATCCCGGACGCGGAGCACTTCGATTTTATTGATTTTCAGTTTGAAAAGAGTCGCCTTTGGGGTTTCTTCCAGATTCGTTCTGGAACCGTCACAATGAAACAGCATGTGCGCCAAACGAATCGATAACTCGCGCCACGATCGAGTGACACGTGTTTTTCCAGAAATTGTAGCTTCTATAAGGATCGAGCTTTTCTCGCGTGTTTTCTTAAGCTTTTTGCTACTGCAGTTTCGTTTAAATTGCAGCCTTAAACGCTTATGTTGTGTGTAATATGATATACGTTGAGCCGTATGGTTACGTAACAAATTCTGCTACACTAGTGGAAGTATTTATTGCGTTACATGCAATATTATTGATGATGCGATTTATTTTTGCCAAGGTGGTAAGCTATACTTTGTTAGAACCATATATTTTAATCAATTTTGGAGAGATATAGAATCACGTTCTAATGTATAAACGTAACAATGTTTATTAAAAAAGTTTTTCGAGATGTGTAATCTTATACCACACCATAAATGCTAACGTTTTTCAAATATTATATTGTATCGTTATACCGTTGAATAGCAAATTAATATTTATTTACGAGCAAGAAGGATACAGTAAAATACCACTACAATTAATAAATAATGATTATAATACTTTCTACGTTTAATTATAAATTTATTCTTTCTACATAAATGTGAAAAATATTAATTTTTAAAGAAACTTCTTCGTACTACACTTTATGGTTAACTTGCTACAATGTTGCTTTGTTTCTTGATTATTATTTATATGCTTTTCGTACTAATAGTAAAAGGACAATAAATATTTAAAAGCATTTAATATTAAAAAAAATATTCAGTACCCAAGTAAGGCAGTAAATATTTAAAAATAGTAAATATCTACATGTTAAACAAATTATAGAATATTATAAAAGAATGCGATAATATGAATAGTTCTCATAGTATCGTTTTAAATCTCACGATACTGTTTCTGAAAGAAAAAAGTTGTAATACCTCAACGCACGATATCGCAAGATCTATCCAATCTTTCGCTTTATTTACAAGAGAATTTCGATTAAGCGGTTTAGTCCGCGTCAAAAGAGACACGCGATAAACCAAAACACAAAGATAAATTAAAGAAAAGATATTAAACCTTCCTTTTGTTTCCCAAAATGAAGTTTTTCATTTGCTTCCTCCATTCGCGCCGCAATGTCTTTGCTATGGCAATTTTTATACTCGAAGAATCAGAAGGTTTTGCTTTCTTAACAAAAAATTTTCATTAGTCGACGACATTATTATTATTGAAATTGTATAAAAACACAGAAAATTGTTAATTGATCCTCGTCACTGTAAATCATATTTGTGGTTCTTCCAACCTGGGGACAAATTTAGGAAAAATTCTATTAGGTCTAGAACAAGATTCTGTGTTTTTCATTTTATCTTTTATATACTTTTTTAAAAGAAAACATGTCTTTGTTATTCATATATTTTCTATCAGTAGATTGATATGACAGATGGATAGAGTAAAATATATAAAATATTCAAAGTATTCGTTATATTTAACGAATGAAATAAATTTCTGTTTAGATACCATTCCTTTACTTACATTTATAATGATATGAATTTATATTAACATCTACAGTCTACAGTCTATCTCTGACATATTTACTATTGATCTTAGTGATTTTCTTTCCATTTTTTAAATAACAAACACGTTGTCTCTTATAATGAATACCGTTTCTCATTGTAATATTGCTTTAGTTATTTAAAAATCATGAGCCATTTCATAAGTATTTCTATTTATATATTATTGATTACTTATTATTTGTTCAGAAAGCTTCAGTTTCTCTCTCAAAGCACAACACGTAGGAACGGTGTACTTTCAGATCATTTATCTTTGTTAATATAAATTGGATCATACTAAAATAGTGAAAACACAAAGTTTCTACAAGATTGAAATCAACGAATTTATACTATGACAAAATCACATCAATTTGCGTTACAAATTTTCTTATTTTGATACAAAATTCCAAAACATATAGTTGTGCTAAATTATATTAGCTTTAATATACAGTCTTGTTACAATAAAAATTAAAAAGAATTTTATTTTACCACAAGATGTTCGTTTTAGGATATGTTATATTTATCGATCTGAACTAATCGATTTATTATGTAACAAACGTAATAAAAATGAAATTTTAACCCCATGAACACGACATAAAGATATTCCTTCGTACTGTAATTAATCTAGAAATCGTTGATTCATGCGCTAATTATATTCCCTTAATAAATTAAGTTTCTCATTGCTGTTTAAAAGTTCGACGAATTTAACGTACGAAGGACCACCAATTCATACCTTTATAAATAAATGTGAAGATTTAAACGAATGACGAAATGAGTTATAAAACGAAAAATACAGAATACTTTTCTACGGTAGAATCGCTAAGTTGAAAAAATCTGTATGTTTGCGTGGAACGTGACGAATTAATTCTGAACTTTTCTTTCCCTTTTATACAGTTGCCATGGAATTGAGAACCGACATGCCGCGAAACACGAAAAGCGTCCGTCACAGAAGCTCGAAACCTCCTGGCCATTTTCCTTGTAAGTCCAAACAAAGTTTCTTTGAAAAGTTGCTTGCTCGATCGGCTATTCAATCAAGTAGCTCGTCGTTCTATGGCTTTTCGGCTTCATTACCGAAAGAAATTATTAAATAGAAAGGAATACTATGAAATATGTAGGTCACTTCTAAATGAGAAACCTTGGTGGGTCACACATGAGGAATGTGAAAGGTGTGGAAATGTTTCCTTTACGAGAAACTAGGTGTAAAATAAATATTTCATATTAAAATAGTTTAAGTTTTAAGTGGACGAAAGTTAACGCTTCTGTAAGCTTATTTTTTGTTTGACTTTCTATGGGAGGGAAGAAATGAGAATCGCTTTGCTCACTATCGTCGTGAAAATCGCAGGTGATTGACGAAGAGAACTTTGAATAATAAGTTCTCTAGTTATTTATATCATATTTATCATATCATATCATATTCATTAACGATCAATATCACAATGTAATATTTCGGTCTTTAAATCTTTAGATCAAAGATTTTCACGATTTAATATTGTAACATTTAACAACTTAACATTCTAACAATCAACACTTTTATTTCCTCAAAGAAGTTCCTTCTAAACGTTTACGAAACGCAACGAAATTCGGAATGTTCTCGCACGGCACAACAAATTTAGCAATGTAATGTGCCAACATTTAACAATCCAACGCTCTAACAATTACCAACATCGCTATTTGTTTAAAGAAATTCTTCGCGAAAGGAAGAAATTCTTTACGAAGAACAACGAAATTCTTCAACGAGACGTTCTTGCATGGTACAACGAAGATTCTTGAAAAAAATCCGAAGAATCTAATATCCTTAAATTATCCTAACGTTCCAGCACGCACGCTTCTATTCCTCCGAAGGAACTCTTCACAGACGTTTGTCACAAGGAAGTAGAATTCGAACGTTCTTACATAGCGTACCAATCCTTTAGAGAGAATTCTCCACTGTTATTTCTATTCTAGCATGTCCAACGTAAACATACTAACACATCAATACCTATCTGTTTACGCGTCACCAATAATTACCAATAATTACCAATTTCCCTTAAATTCCGGAATCCAGGAATCGTCCATCAGTCACGTGCTAATTGTATTCCCCTAACGAATTCAATCTCCCATTGCCGTTTAAAAATTCGACGAATCGAACATTCGAATAACCAGCAATTCATACCCCTGTGGAAAGAATCTCTTATTCTCGAATCGAAGGAAAAACAATGAAATTTCGAGCGACACGCGTCGTCGTTTATTCGATAGGAATTCCTTTCGCATATCTTGCCCCGGCTTGACGCCATTTTTACGGTCAATATTTCCCCGCTAGACTAGATGTCACCCTTTACTTGGCCACCCTCACCCATTGGAAAGTTGTGCCACCCTCCGTGTGATAGCGCCACTGGCATGTTTCCAATTTCCACGAGGGCTGCCTCTTTGTTCGTCACATTCTATCGGCCGCTTTCTTGCTCCCGTTTCGCCTCGCTAAATTTATTCGTCGCCCGCCACTGCTTCTATCCGTCCGACCTTTTCAACGGTGAAACGTTTGCGAACGTTCCGAGCCTTGATCCACGTTATTCCGCGGAGATTGATGAAAAGTAAAAGTACAGACCGACTAAACCGGGTCACTTTGCTTTCGCGGATAGACATGTTACCATGAGAAACGCGAATCGTTAGCATTGTTACATAATTCTTTGCGATGCATTTTCTTCGAGGATTTTTGAAGGATATTTGGAATTTTTCCATTTCCGAACGAGTACCGAACTTTTCCTCAAGTTTTACGGCTGCAAAATAGAATTCTTAAACAATTTTTCATGCCTGACTTAGTCATACTACGAAGATTTTTCGGGCATTAAAACGTTTAGGTTTAATTGACAGGTTGTTTGATGGGCAATAATTTCTATGATTAAATGATATTAAATGTATAAACTAGTTTGGTGTCTTTAGGATTATTCATTTTTGTTTCCAAGATCGAATGTTCCTTGTTCTTTGGAAAGCAGTTGCTTTTTTTAAACTAAAATTAAGGCCAATTTTAAAACAAATACATTTATTGTTTAATTATATGCAACATCGAATGTGAAAAAATCAAATTCAAATATTTTCTCTTTTTGCCATGTTTTGAAGAAATTTTTAAATTATAATTTGTTAGTTGAATAACGAGCGCCATTAGTGCTTTTATGATAAATTTAATATTTCTTGATCTTCTGTTTAAGTTTGATTTTAAATTAATTTACGCATTTAATAATAATTTTTTATTTACATAGATAGGCGATCACAGCAAGTACACAATAATTTTGATGAGTCAGCGACAATTCCTTATAAATTTGTCTATTTTCTTGAATTTTTGGCGTTTGAAGGTTCGAAACTTTTGTTGCCAAAATTTCTTGAATCTAGTACAATCGTGTCAATATTCAAGTTCTTGAAATATGAAGAATATCCGAAATATGTGTTGGCCGCAATTGTATTTCAAAGGATAATATTTTTCGAATTTTTGGCAAAAACACGAATTACGAAGAGACGAATGAATGAAGAATGACTATGAAAACACTTTCCTGCAAAAATAAAGTAAAGTAAACATTCAGACGATAACTAGATAACATAATTCCTCCTCTTTAAATAGAATTATAATATTAGTGATATTAATATTAATTGATCGAATAATATATCGTTAGTTAGATATATATATTTTTAGATTATAGATATATTTTTCTTACTTCATTTCCAATTTGGTTTCAGAACTGTTAACGCAACAACTTAATCTAGTTCATGATATAATAATTTGTTGTTGAGTGGATGAGCGGTTGCGTTTCAATATTTCATTGTTGTGTCATCCAGAATTGCATTCGATTCGCGTAAATATATGCACGTTACGCAAAAGAAGCGCTCACAGAGTTGGTGATGTAATACAGATTACTATATCGGTTTCACATTTACGAAAATTAATACTAATAATAGAACTTCGTGGAACTTTAGATTAGTCGTGGAATACAGAATTATAAATGGGAGAGTTGCAATAAAATACTTTACCATCGATACTTTGACAAATTTCTCAATTCCGAAGCGTTGTTTCGAACTTTATTACAGTTCCAATATTCCGCTTTGTAACTTTTCAAATTCGAACTCTGCGAGCTCCCGTTATCAATTCATCGTTTTAGGAACTCAAATTTCTCCAATTAAGATTTTGTTGGTGTCATTAAACCGCGAAAAATTTTAATTTTTACACCATGTCATTCTAAATTCTGTTTTAGATTTTTAAATCTATATTTTACTATTTTCCAAGTGAGTCAAAAATTATGTTACCTATATTACGCGCGTATACATATTTTCTTATTTTTCTCGCTCATCCTAAATTTAAATGAGAGATTTTACATCTTTCTTCTCTTTATTTTCTCTATTTTCTCTTTATGTCGTACTACGTTATCTTCATAATATATGATAATCGTCCCACGCTTAAGAGCTGAAAAACACTACTAATTATATTATAAATAGAAAATACAAGAGAAACGCATGATAACTCACTTGGCTAAAAGGGAGTATTTTAACGTGACATAGATAAAACAGGGAACAACCTGCTAGGTCCAAAAATATAAGCCTTTTAAAAATAGTTGGTAAACCCACCAATTTTCGTAAAACACCAAGGGTGTAGCTAATCTTATAGCAATCAATATTTTTACAATGTTCAAGTAAAATTTTATTGTTCAGTAAAAAATATATAATCTGTAATTTCTAAATTAAATAAGGAGAAAATTTTGGTGATATCAGATTGGCGAATATAAAATGTGACTTATCATTACACTGCGGATAATTATGTATTTCTGAAAAAATTTAAACATCTGAAAACGTATAGAATGTATATAATACATTAATATACCAACATATATATATATGAAATATTTGAATATTTATTGTAATATTCGCTGAATGAAGAAATCTCTGTCTAAGTTCCATTTATTTGCTTATGTTCATAAAAATATGGACTTTCATGAACAATTTTCATAAATAGCCGAAGTCTAGAATAGAAGAGAATAGAAAAAAGTTTAGAAGAATATCTATTATGTTCTTTTCCTGTGTTCTTTTTAATTATTATAAATATGATTCTCGTAGCTAATGTTAAAATAACTTTCTATGTTGTTGTAGCAACCTGATCTGTTAGAAATGTGTGTCGTATCGTGATTACTTTGCAAAAATAATTCTAATAAAAAGCAAGAATTAACAATTATTTAGAGGGCAATATTATTGCTACGAAGCTTTTAAAATTTATATTCTTATAATTATAATTAAAGAAGCTAGACGTAAATAAAAAGTATCATCATTCAAATATTATAAGAATATTCTAGTTCAAGTACATACACTTTAACGTAACATGTGAATTCTGTACACTTCTACACGTTTAAATTTCTCCCAACTGCATAAACATTCATAGACGACTTGTAAAAGCTCAATTACATAACTAATCTCGTAACAATTTCTCCGACATTCAAGAGGATATCCACTTCCAAACCGAAACAAAACGACAATTTCGATAATACGAGGATAATCTGACAGCGTATTGTATTTTATAATTATTAACCGCACTTGTCGTGTCTGTCCTCGTCGGTCATTAAATACATTCCAACACGACTTTAATCGAACGAACAAAAAGCCCAAGGATTCACCCCTGGCGGATAAATTTTGATAGTCCTCGAATAATCGTGGGCGTGCTTGACCTTAACACTGATTGGTCGATACCTTAAAATAGCCCTCGTGCCGGGCATCTGATAAGGCGGTTTATTTATAAATCTGACTCAACATATTCGCGCGCTCTCGCCTGTACATTGCCGATGGAATTTCGTCGTCGTTCCGTCTTCACCGTTTCCTCATTGTCCGCGTAATCGAGTCCCTGGAACCCCGGGGTGCCAGAACATTTTTATTGATTTATCGATTCGTCCATAACCACAAACCGAAACGAGACAGATAGGCAGATAACGAAAAGCGAAATAAAGCCAGAAAGAGGAGCGGTGGGGAGAGGGGTGGAATGGCGGTTAGAAAACATAACAAACAGGCTGGAAATTGGTATCAGATAAGAAACCGCGATTCCGTTTGTACGTTTCGCGTTAGTTCAACCTTGAATCGGTTGTGCATTTTTCTTGCAAACGCAACCAGCCAACCTGCCCTTGGGAAATTATTGCCTTCGACCATGAATGGCTTCGCGAATGGGACAGGGGTATGTACTGGCTGCGCCTACAATTGCAGCAAGAAAGTCGATGGTTCTTGTTGCCTTTGCGCTCCCATTGTTATTTAAGTCAATGGAGCAGAAAAGCCACTTGATGCTAGACAAAAGAAAATTTCTGTACGAACAGACCGGGACCAGATGGAATACTTGTCAAGGTTTGGCTCGATGGTCACTCTCGGTTTCGTGAAACGGGCATGTAATTATTAGATTGGATTTCTGTCCTTAATATTGTTTGTAGAAGTAGTCGATATTTAATTTCGACGAGATATATGAGAGATGTATTTAGTATTCATATTCGTTTATTGGTATTCGAGGTGAAGGAATTATATTTATTCAAGGATTGGTACTTGGAGAAGAATCGGAGGGTTAAAGGAAAGAGTTTACTGGAGTAGGATGTTTAATATTCAAGAATACTGGTGGTATGTAGGGGTGCTTTCTCTTTTGTAGGTTTGATTGATGCAAAGGTAGTAATGTTTAGTGCTTATTTTTTTTTTTTTTTTGTTTATTTGGATGAATTTTACAATCAATTCTCATTGAGAATTATAAGTAAATTTTTCTGGCGTGGTACTATGTCGTGCTTAATAAGTATTTATCGTTTGAAGTGTTTATTTGACGCAGGAGACTTCCCTTTGTCGAGGAAAATATTTAGCGAATGGGTATATTTCGAAAACGTTTAGAGGATACAATTAAAATTAAAAGAAATGTTAGGTCGATTACTCGAAGGACATTTTACCCAACAGCTATGGATACTAGAATTGTTGCAAATTTAACACCACTTTTTATTTATAAACATTGACTACGGAATTAATCATTTTATTTATTTATTAAAAATTCTACTCGTTATAACGACTATGCTGTATTTTGTGACATAGCAAGTAATGTAAAAGAAGAAAAGGAGATTTAGTGCTAAAGGGTACTCTGTATTCAAGGGTATTGGAAATATATAAATGCTTTCTCTTGTGTAGGATTTGATTGATATCAAAGAATATTTATTGTTAATACTTCATGACATAAGAGAATTTTATTTATTGAAACAGATATAATACATCCTGAAGGAGAATTATATATTATTTTAATCAAAAGATCATATACTTTCACAGCGTGAATAAATATTTGGCCAAAACATATTAAAGATGGTACATAATATAGGAAATTTGTATTATTCTACGTCTCATACTAAGACCGTTATAAAGTATAGAAAAACAAATTTTATTTGCACGCATATTCGCTAGAAAAATTCCAAATCTTATTTATTTATGATAGATACTACCCATCGTAATCTACTTCCTGTAATACAAAAATTCCATTATGTTACAGAAAAAAGTTCTAAGCATTAGTAACGTATCCATCCGAACGTCCTCGATAAATCAAAATTCCCTTCTCCTTAACCCTTTCTCCAAAGAACGTCGGTACGTGGTAACTCACCCAAATAAAATCCATCAATCATCCACCCAATAAACCAAAATCCTCCGGTATCTGACAGCGCAACCATGAAAAACAACGTTATCAAAACCTCGAAACACCCGTAACCGAGTTTCCATAATTTTGTATCTTCATCTCGAATCAAGGACCTCGACCTTCCTTCATCGATGACCGTTACTGCCATCTTTTTCCTCTCGTCCCTACCAATTCCAGGAACATCCAGCCCCGTGACTGGTGTAAAGAAAGAAAGGGCACGAGAGTGGAAAATCGAGGCTCGAGGAACGGGAATCGAGTGTGCGCAGTCGCGGGACTGTTCGATGTCGCGGAGCAGTTATCGTGGAGAGCGACGAGTTTCTCGCCGCGTGTACACGTATATATCAGGCGGGAGGAGCGGTCGTCCGGTTGTCCAGGATCGCGATAATCGGGTGAAAGGTAGACGGTGACTTGCAGTGCCAAAGAGAGGCCAAAGTGCGATCGAATCGACGAATAACGATCGCACGACTTAATCTTCGAGGAGACGCGTTGTCTCTTCGAGAAAGCTCCGTCCAGTCCATTCGAACGATTCTAATGGCCGCCAGGATTCGATCGAACCACCCACACAGACACGTAAATGTAATCCTTTAATCGTGTGCTAATATTCGAGACATGAGATGGACGTGAGAGGCTCCTCGAGGATCGAGGCGAAACCTCGCGACAACCGCGAACGAATCTGCTCCGATTTCGTCAATCATTCGTTGAAAATCGTTGTTTTCGTTGAGAGACCTGGTGCATCGATAGCGAAATACGAGGCAACCGATCGTCGGTACGGGCAGAACCTTACGGGCTTCCGGGAGCGGCGTGCGGCCTCCTGAAAAACCAGCCCGCTTCCCGATCGATCCCGGAATATGACCTTCGAGTCACGTGTGCCGCGGCGTGACACGCAAGTCACCGATACGAGCGGTTCCGACTCGCGAGGCGGACTGGACATCGATCACGAGGATCGCGCGCCGCGGCGGACTTTTCGTCGCTGACGCGCCGGACGCGGGATTTTCCCTTCCGGGACGACACGACACACTGCCACACAAGGGTGAGAAAGAGAGAGCCACGGGGATCGATACAAGCAGCGGGAAAGTTGCCGAGAGGAAGGAATCGAGTCTTGGACCGGGTCAAACAGGAATTGCAAATTCGAACCAAGTTTCACGACAGCGTCCGTCGACTAAATCGGAAATTTTTGGTGCACGTCGATTAAGAGGGTGAATCGATGTCACAGATACGCGTGCAGAAAATACATAGGATATTTGAAGAAGAGGAAGAATTCTCGAGGAGCTCTGGAAAGTTGACGGGTGATAAATGCTTTGGATGAGAGCAGGAATTTGTTCTTCTGACTCGTGATTATGTCACAGATCGGATGAAAAATTTTCGTCGAGTATCGATACAGAAGGTGATTCGATGTATATGTAGATACTCGTATGGGAAACGTATGGAATATTTAAGGAACGTGACGAATTATAAACTGGAAAGTTGATGGTGAATGAAACTTGGTTCTGGTTCCTGACTCGTGGTTATATCAGACGAGTGGAGATTCCTGGAAACACAATGATAGACCGTAAACATTGTACAGGATAGGCTTGATTCCCTGTCAATAATTTCTGTGTTCTAATTATTGTCTTGATCGACGAATCAGAGAGTAATCTCGAGCAATCTATTTTATTTATCAACAAGATGGTGAGTTGTGATTGTTCTTCGCGAGAATCGAGGTTGGACGTCTGTCAATGATGTCAGTGTTCTGTTGACCTCGCGTTCCATAGATGTACGATTCTGTTCTATAGTTGCAACCGTGGTTACATATATATCCACAATTCTATTCTATAGTTACAGCCGTGACTAGATATTCACGTAAATTAACAATGAGGTTCTATATCGGTCGAACGATCGACGGTGAACTGTAATTATCCGTTCTGTCAATAATGATTTTCATTTCGTTGAATCACGACCGAATGCCTTGCTTTGCACCGAGTCGATCGATTATCTAACCGTGACCACTTCTCACGTAAATTGGACCTCGATAATCGATGCGAAACCAGTGCAACCAATCCCATCGATCTTCGGCTTGCAAGCATATGACCATCCAGAGAAAGAGAAAGAAGAGGACAGTGAATTATCAGCGTTTTTCGAACAAATTTCTATTCGAAATTAATCAAAGACACGAGTGTTTCGATTCTGTTGATTATGAAATAAACTTCACGAGACACTTCGTTTTTTTAGACTCTTATTAATAAGAAACGAACAAGAGGTGATTTATGACTAAGAACCGCGATATCCATGAATGACACAAGTGTTCTAATCTTGTGGCCAACCACTGGTCGAAGGCGATAGCACAGAGGATTCTTTGTTTAGAACTGTTCTCCTACTTTTCGCTCAATTGTCCGCCTTTGAGGAGAAATCAGTCAATACGTCCGCTATTCTGATCGTTTTATCCATAAATAGAAAAAAGGATACTATAAAAGGCAGTAATAAATGAAAAAAGAATCCTTTCCGTACATCCGTACTTGAAAAATGGACATGATAGATCGATCAAACGATAAAAAAACGCTTGGTGATAAACGCAGAGCTTATTACCTGTTCAGTTTTCTACCAGCCGCAGGGTTTTTCTATTCAGCTTTTGTCGTAGTTTCATCGTCAATTTAGAGAGTTTTTTGAGCACGAGAGGTCGGCATACCGTCACCGCGTGATCGATAATCGCAGCTTCATTTCGAAAACATCCTTGGACGGGCTCGTTCAAGGACCACGTTCGAATGATCGAACCACTCGAAGGAGAATACGTAGGATCGATATTATTCTCGGCAACGTGACGTGATATGTACTCTACCGTCAAAAATAGAAGAAAAATACGAAATCACACGATCCCTAAATACCCAGGGATTTGCGCTAGGTTTCGATAAAATCGTCCACATGTTTTAAAAATACTTATTAATGCAAAAGTATCCATCCAAGAAGCGTTGAAGGCTGACTATGTTGATTCCTGGCCTCGTCGAGTACGGGTTGTAGAATGTCAGAGGCTCGTTTTCACAGCGCGCATGTCCAGTGCCTTGACTACCAACGGGACGCCTATACCTTGGCCGACGTTGCGAGCCACTAGGGTTTCAAGGGGGTTGAGCGAGGATAGAAGAAGGAAAGGAAGGAGAGAAAGAGAGAAGCAGAAGCGACGAGTATCAAAGTTGCTCGTCGTGGTGCTCGCAATAAAGTAACCGTGATAAAAAGCGAGGCCTGTCACTCGCGGCTGGACGGTGTAGCGTAGAAGACGTGGAGAGAGCGTAGAGAGCCATTGAAGTGGCTAAAGTTTACCCGGCAAAGTTGAAGTGGTCAAAGAAGAAAAAAAAAAGGAAGGAAAGGGAGTAAGAGGAAGACGAGCAAATTGGTTCGACAACTCCGTTCAAGTTCAACAATTAATCATTGGCTGTGCTGTTACTCTTCGTCTGAGCTTAAAAAATAGCGACTAGTAAATCAATCGTGAAAGACATCCCAAGAGCAACATAGAGATTCAAAGAAGATACAGAAGTAAACAGAGAGAAAGATATTTTTGCTACGTCCTTTCTAGCGTTCGAGACGTACACACGTGGTCGTCGATTTCAACGTCCATTTAAACAGACTGACTTCTCAACCTCCAATTTCCAAAGAGGATTTGTTCAAGCGAATAAATCGAGGATATAACAAAAGGAAGATTCTTAAATCCGAATCACCGTCCCACTGTACGTTTCTATTCTCCACTTTGCTACTCTTCGCGCACGTAGACGTGACGCTTTGCTCAACATGTCGTTCCGTAATATCTTGCGGAAGTGCATCGACAAGACGCGCCAGATAATTGGCCACGCGCTGAAGAGGTGAACCGTTGAACTCATGTGCACGATGTCGAGCTGCAGCAAGAGCAGGTGATCGCTGGTACAGTCAGGAACAGGTGGAAGTTGGTGAACAACGCGGTTTATTAAGGGTCTGACGTGGGAGGATGACGAAGTACGGATTGGCCAGGCTGGCACTTTGGAGGCCGAGACGTTCGGTTACCTCGCAGCCAACGAGCCAGCAGGAAAACAACCCTCTGATGTATGCCGAGAGCAGCTTGTTGTATGTTGTTTGAGAGCGAACACTGTTGTCGCGCAATCGCTGCTGGCTTCCGTGGCTGGATGAATCTGGCCGTGTGCTTTTGATGTCTCACCGATCAGATGTCCAGTTGTACCAGTTGGTCTTTTTTAATAAAGCCATTCGAGACCATTTATTTTTTTCGTTGTCGCTTGATTCCGCTTGCACATGTCGCTGCCAGAGCTGAACGAAATCTAAGAAGAATTTTGGAACAATAATTCTAGAAAAATTATTTGCTATTTAGAAGATTTTTAGAGCGATTGACAGATTGCAATTCTTTGATGATTGGACAATTTTTGGGTTGTCTGATTCGAGAAATTGTGGTTTCAGTAGAATTCTTTCTTTAGATATGATATTCCGTTGATATTGTTATTTGAAAAATTGGTCAATTGATTTTACTACGTATATTAGCACCCTTTTTGTTCTAATTTTTCCATTATGTAAAAACAGAATTTTGCTTACTTAATTCATTAAGGCATCCTATGAATGATGCAGATTTTACAGTACGTGTATTAAGTAATATTAAACGATTTATCTATTAATAATTGAGTAATCCACAGTTATTTACCAATTGTCTATTTTATTAACATTAGCTTAATTTCAATTTCTCAGAAAATTATGTAATTAATTGAAATTTCATGAATTCTATCTAGGTCGGACTAACTTCAATTGAGAAAGATTTTTACTTGAGCAATACCTTATTAATCATTTCACTAAGTATTATAGCTTACAGAACCAATAAGTATCCACAAAATTTTAACACAAGAAACAAATTAACTTTCTCTCACCAAACGTGAAGAAGAGAAAAGTCATTTTGTTCAGCTCTGCCACTCTTCGATCCCTAAATTTCATCCCCCTTCCACAGCGTACGTACGCGTACACGTAAATGCGCTTTGTTTGTCGCTTTCAATGTGTCTGCAACGTTTTGAGGAACACCAGGGGAACTGTGTAACGATCGCTATGACGAGGGCACGCTATATAAAACGATCACACGCATGTAGCGATTGATATTTACATAAATGACATACACGAAACCATGTGGCTGAAATTGACCATCCGATCAAGGGATGAACCTTGGTATTTTGAAGAAACGAAAGAAGAGACGCGAAATGTCTTGGCGTTAAATAGTGCGAGAGGCAGCGTGGATCGAGCGCTTTTTCACCGGCGAAATCTGTTGATAAAGTCGCGTAATTTGTCACGACAGCGATTGATGAGCACGCTTTATTCAGCGCAGCACGTGCGTTCCCGATCGTTGGAACACGCTCGAATCGATTACAAGACTGCCGGACGTTCATTTTCTCCCGCCTGATGGATATCGTTGCCGGTAAACACGATTTTTGTCGCACGACGCTCGCTGTCTCTTTTTGTTACCAGGTTTGTTTGCTTTGGGAACGTTGAGCAAGAGGTTTTGTTACTCGTAGAGGGTGAAAAGTGGGCGATGTTATACGCTAGAGGATTGTAGGGTGGTTGAGAAACGCAATTTATTGGGTTTAGGTTAGGTTCGGATATTATACGATATTACACGCTAGAGGAATATAGGGTGTTTCAGAAGCTCGATTTATTGGGTTTCGCGCTGAACTGGTTGCAAGTAAGTTTGATATTTACGAAAAATGTGATGTTAGTTTCGTAGTTACTCAAAGTATGTTATATTCGTAAATTACTCGATATTTGAAATTTCTTATTTTTTATTTCTGAGAAATAAAGATAACAGAAGGTAATTGTTGGTGCCTCAGAAATTGCAGACTTACGACTCTTTTAATTCGCAATATCTTATTTTTAGGTTTGGAGAAGTAAAAGTAACGCGAGGTAATTCTTGGCGTCTAGAAAATTAAAACTTAATCGAAATGGAATTTTTTTGTCAATTTGTAAAACATTTTTATGAAGTACCTTAAATTTATTAAGACCTAGCAGTGGTATTTAATCCTTAGTAGATATTATGGGCCGTAGATGACTACAATCATTTGACTTATGTTTAAATTAGATTACTTGAGTTTAGGATATTTAATCCACCACTAGTATCATTACGTCACAAGTATTTACCTAACACACGATAATAGGTTAGACTATATAATTTTATGTCTTTAATGTTGCATAAAATTTTAAATGTTTTTAAAATTTAATTACTTAAAACTTACCTAAATTATTGTAATCCCTAGAGTGTGGATGTTTATGCAAATTTAAAGTTCTATAAATACAACTAAAAAAATGAACCTTAGTTAGAGATTCGTTTAATTTTCCAAGTATTGTAATAGATGCTTTATTTTGGATATTTAATATATTTTCATATATTAAATGGATTGTATGCATTTCTGCACCTTCAATTTTCCCATAAATGCAGAAACATCCGCAGTTTAATTAATAATTACCGATATCGGAGCTAATTAAATGTTAATTTGAATATTACTGACAGCTTTTATCACGTAAAGTACAGAATGCAAGATAAAAATACCCTATGTGAAATTAAATAAGTATCTTAAACGAAATTTTCATGGTTCGATGATACCAATTAAAAATGGTAAACTATTTTACAGATTATTATACGTACAAATTTCGAATTTTTATTTTCTCTCATTTAAATTTTAAAATTAAGTCTAAATGTTATCTAAATTTCCCTTTCCCATAAATATTCGCTCTGCGACTTACATTAGAATTTTAAGGACGACTTTAACGACAGATGTGTAACATTTTAAAAAACAGCAGGTGTATTGTTTTGAGCCTATACCGCGAACTATGAAAAATTGTGCGTCGTTTGGTAGCGCAAATAATCTATAAAATCAGTTGTTATCGTAAAGCGAATCCATATGTGACATAATTAGGCTATAGGCGATGACCTCGGTCATCGAAGGACGTTTCATCATTTAACATTTCATGAGTCACTTTTTTCATTTCTATGTTTCGTATAAATCCTGGGATGTAACGTGCGCGTAACGATACTTTTAGGATAAGTATGGTGGATAAATGTAGTTGAGACTTTCTTTTTAATTTGTAACAGTTTGTTTGAGCAACTTTTCTCTTCGTGTGACTACAGTTGTTTGCAAGTATAAAGATACGGAAGTTGTTCATTTCTTTCTACTATTCGAGATATCCAACTTACTACTAAAATGTTACGCGTAGAATTATAAACATTTTTGCATTGTCAATCTCTTTGTACTGTACGTATTTCATGGAATTTATATTTATACAATTTATTATTAGTTTAAGACAGTTCCGAAGGAAAAAATTGATTGAAAAATTCTGAGAAAAAGTTTTGAACTCAATGTTGTTAGAGTTGAACAATTCTGAAAAAAGTTTTATACTAAACATTATAAAAATTGAAAAATTGTGTACTTCTTAAGAAACTCTTTAGATTTAATTTTATTATTTAGTTAAATACATGGAATTATAAACATTTCTAAAAAAAGTGATAATAAACATTTTTAAGAGAATAAAACACAATTGAAAAATCCATTTCAACGAACCACAAAAGAAAAGGAAATTTTCCGCAGAGTGGAATTCTTGGGAAATAATTCCTGGGAAGATTCGTACATGTAATTGTATTATTTAATTAAACGTATCGTACTAAAAGTTCTAAAAACATCACAGTAGCCATTCTAAAGCAAAAATATCACATTCAGACTCCCAAAAAGCTGAGAAAGAAGAAAACCTATTTCAACCACGAAAGAAAAGCTATTTTTCTTCTCACTAACCGCACAAAAAGCGACGAGAATATTTCACAGAATTACAAAGTTCCTACAAAAATTTGTCATTGTATCAGCTCGTTATTTAATTAAACACGTCACATTAAAAATTCTAAAGACATCACAATATCAATTCTAAACTAAAAATGCCAGTCGATTTAAAAATCTTAGAAAGAAATTTCACTTTCCATAGAGAAAAAGAAACCTCACTAACCAAGTACGAATTAAATTTTCATACAAAAAATTTTCATGTTGTAAAGAAAAGGACATTTTTCTTCTCGTCTATCAAACAGAAAAGCAAACTATTCCACTCGATCAAAATCCATCGTTTCTAATATAAATTCACAAACCAAAAGGTACATACAGTACGTACAATTGCGTATCAAATTTCCACGAGATCGTCGATGCTATTCGATCACGTAGAATGAGAAAATATTGAAAAATCGACAAAGAGGAAACCAGTGAGATAGAACGAATGACAACTGGACGCGAGAGTAAGAAGCCAGGTGGCCAGCTGATGCGAATCGATAAATGTTTATACATTTCACGCCATGCTATAGGCATTCGGCCGATGGTGCTGGTGTATTTCCGTGGATGGTACATGATTAATCGAGTAACTGACCTTTGCGGCTATATTAGCACAATGTACAGCTGTAGCCATCGGAGCCCCGAAGGTACATAGACGGAAATAAAAATGCTCCGCTGGATTTACGCTCCCTCATTCTTTGTGAACCAGTGTCGTGAACGTTGTCGATCATTTTACGATCGTTTATTAGCCATTGACAGGTCGTAAACGCCACTGGATCGAGAAATCGTAAAAGATAGTCGCTACCACGAGCGAAATAAATCGAATGGTCTAATAGAGAACAGTGTGTACATATAGAATTCGGGGCAGATCGTTAAATTAAAGCCATTCATTGGCTGCATTTTCTTCGTTTTAAAGAAGGCAATGTGTATATTGAAGGATTGTAGGAATTTGCGTTGTCGCTGAAAAGGAGATGAACAACAGAACAGTTTTAGTATTATATAAAATGATAATCAATCGACTATTTTAATTTATCTGTTTTAATCAGTAGAAAATGTGGAAAGGCTGTGTAAAAGCAATTTTATTAAAAGAACAATAAATTAAATTATCGTTTTATCGGAAAATAAAAAATTCATTAGGATAAGAGATACTTTATAGAAGCCCATTTTATACAATACGAAACATCTTGAGACATTCACTCTTTGTTTTCTAGAATAGCTACATCTGTACGTTCTTTCTTCATTTTAAAGTCTCCTTCATCCACTTCAGACAAACTACGTAGACGTACTCAGGATGTATTCATCCACGTCTAGTCGAAACCTTGGGTGGTCATGCAATATTCTTTTATTCTAATCTCAAGCATTCTTGCTTCTTCTACGTATCTCTAATACTTGAAACTCAATTACTGGCAATGAACATTCATGTAAAATGGCCCGCGAAAGTATTTGAACATTTATCGTAGAAAACATACGTGGATATATTATGTGTGTTATACAAAACTTTTTGAATGTGA
Source organism: Bombus terrestris (assembly GCF_910591885.1). NCBI lineage: Eukaryota > Metazoa > Arthropoda > Insecta > Hymenoptera > Apidae > Bombus > Bombus terrestris. The sequence continues at coordinate 8,177,742 of NC_063276.1, forward strand.
TTATGTCGGTAAAATTCTAGACAGATCTGAAAATGTACATAGAAATTACAAGGCAATATGAACATTGGATTAAACTTATCAAGAATTAATCAATAGATTGCGGATTTTTATGTAAATTCATATTTTTAAGAACATAATTAAAAAAAGAAGATGGTTTTCAATTCAATAGAAATTGGTTTTACTTACTAAATGTTATAGAAAGTATCACTCATTAAATGTTATAGCACTATACTTTAAATATTTTATACATTTTTTAATACCATGCACATTCTACATAATTTTGCACTTTCTAATTTCCTATAAATTTATAAAAATAATACAGTCCACTAATCAATATACACAAACGCTATCGCTCAAAACTTTGGAATCATTTCTAAGATTCATGGTTTGTGAAAAATACGAGCCAAAGTAATATAGCGAAAATACTTTAATAAATTAGTAAACTCCGGTTTTCACATTGCTGTTGCAAATTTGATGTTATTAGCCTTAAATGATCAGTTTACGGAACATTTGCGCAAGCACAACCTATGTAACAGATATTTATAGGAGTATACAAGAGTTTCTAGGAACAAAGTGGATAAAAGATAATTTTCCCTTGCGTTAGAAAATGCTGCAGAAATTAACGCTCGGGGATGTAATACCTCCGCATAGTAAAGGAGGAAAACTCGATTTTCAAACTTTTTATCTCCGCGTTGTTTTCGCACTTAGTAGCTCGTGTATGTTAAAAGTTTGAGCTTAAACATGATGAAAAGCGCGAGACAATGCTATACAAATACGAAGATAGTTTGTATAATAAAGATACGTTTGGAAATATCGTGAAAATAAGTATAGGAATTTAATAAAAATATTGCAACACCAATATGTCACATTAATCTACGATATGGTATACTATGAAATATTATAATATATTATTCGTTTTAGTGATTCATGATTTTCTATATAAATATAATTCAATGAATAATAATTCAGTTCATATTTGGTGTACTCATATCATGTTTTAATAATCTAATTCATACCCCAGGTAATTTATATTTGATAATCAATTTAATGTAATTCCTATACAATGATAACTCATAATTTGTAGTTTAATTTAATTTCTCTATATTAAAAATTCACAGACGATTTAAATGGCGTACTAAAATGAAATATTTACACTTGATAAGTTTTACTATCTTAATAACTATTTAAAATATCTTCCATTCTGTTGAGTACACAACTGTATTAAATTTTTATACAAAATTAAATTTCTTTTATTATAGAAAAATAAAAATTACTGTCATATCATCTTACATACTCTTCATTAGCTAATACAATGAACGATAAATATAAGTAGAAAGAGCCGTTAATAATGTTAGCCTTTAATTTAAAAAAATATATAATATATAAATAAAATTTTGGAAAATATACAATCTAAGAAGATCATAATATGAAGAAAGTATTATTCTATATTTTCAATTTATATCTTCATATATAATCCCCGCCTACCTCATTGATTCGCTAGTTAGAAGACACCCTACATATAATTTAAAGTTCTAAAGTCTTTCTAATCTGTGAATTATTTTACTTATGGCATATCCTGCAAAGGGCATGATTTCCAACCGGAATTGATTCGGTGAAAAATGCAGGAAAAGTTTCTCGAACTGTGATTCATACGTAGAAGAAGACAAGTTCATTCGTTATTACTCGATAAGTGTTGAAAACTCGTACGTACTTCCAACAGCATTATAGCAAGCGGAGATATACGTTTTTACTTGGTTTGTTCTATTATTGAAAGATTTCCCACTCGTCTTATACGCCTCGCAATATTTATGAAATTGAAAAAAATGGCTACAAATGTCATGTCAAATCATTCATAGGAATGTAGAATGCTGTAGCATTGAAATAATCGCATAAACTGCATTACGTAAATTGCTCTTATCTTTAATAATTTTGCTAATGAACGCGTTAGACATATCTAATTAATGACATTATCTAACTAGTGACATTACATTACATTACATTATTAAATTTGGTTTGTACTAATCAAATACAATAGATATTTGATTTTATCTCCTTTTTCTACTGGTACTAAATGTTACTCACAATTACACATTTATTAAATTACAATATGCTAGATTTCTAATTTAATCCACGATGATCAATTTCATTTATACTTGTAATGATTCTCCTTGTAATTTTCTCCTTGTCATTTTCAAGTATTTTAAGCGTTTACTAAATCTACGTAGTTTTTACAAATTGAGATTTACTTTGCTTCCATAGAAGCTTAAATAATAAGTTTTTTGGCGTATCAAAATTTTTCATCCTTTTAGTTTGAGTTCTACGAACTAGTTGGGACTACGCAGCAATTCCAAACTTTTAGTTGACAATGCACCTTAGTCTGACTAAATCCTTAACGAAAAACTAAAATACTGCATCGCACACAAAACTAAAACCTAAAGCCCAGTATTATGAACAAAAATACTATACGACACAAAATTTATTGTACAACAACGAAATAACTGCACCTAAATATTCCCTGTTAACTTTTTCACAAACAAATTTTTTCTCTCGCCTTTGAAAAAAGTTACCGTTCATTAATTATCAATAATAGGAGTGCATTATTCAGGCAGTTACGTAAAGAGGACATAATATATAAATATACTAAGATTTAAGATCAACTTCATCGAAATTAAATACTTCTACCTTAGTTAATTAATTAATTAGGCTGCGGATTCTTATTTATGGGAAACACTAAATATGGCAAAAATACACATAATGCATATGTTTTCGAAGTACAATATTCGTTAAAATAATAAAACAAGCGAAACAAACTTTCGCATCGATTCCACTTTTTAGTTGTATTTTAGATTGCATATCATTTACGTTGCATTTCTTCAACTGTATTCATGCAAGTATGATTTTGCGATTGCATACATTTATGAATGCGGCTAAAGAAATATAAGAAATGGTACATGTTCGATCGATTAAGTATCATAATAAATGCATTACCTTAGGTATTTCCTATACTTTTCAATACTCTATGTATTCTATACATCTATTGCATATTTAAATTCCCCATAGACATCCACCTTCTTGTTGCAACGTTCCATATACGTAAAAGGATTAACTTAATATATAATGTAAACAAATATATAATAATAATTAATAATAATATATAAACAAAACATATCGTGAAATTGAAGTATCAAGAACAAGTATGAAAAATTCATCAAATTTGTTCATCGTAATTGTTCATCGAAATGGGTATAATTTATTATTGTTGAACATCTTACATGTACGTAACACGGTTTTCTGATGTCCTGGGTCCGTCTGTCGGTCTGTCTGTTCGACTTTGTCCTTTTTCCTGGTTTATGTGTCGCAGGTTCGCGACCGTGGTATGCTTTCGTCCGTATTGATCTGGTTTTACCCCGCATTCCACATCCCCACGCAACCCTCTGCACCTTCTCTCCCCTCTGGATACATGTATGCATATCTGTACAACAACCCCCTCCTATTCCTTCTGTATTTTAATAATTTTTATCAGTTCGAGGGAACTCGAACGGAAATCTTTCCAAACAGCCGAAACTTCTCGCAGAGTGATGGATTAAGAGTTGACACTTTCGAAATTCGAGACTGGATTCCTTTCGTATGTCATCGGCGAACAGAGTTCTATTTTTGACAAGAGAACTATTCTTTTGTTATTGGAAGTATATAATTCAATTTTCTTACTCCTTTTTTCGAAATTGCCAGTGTTTGCGTGGTCTTAGGTTGACTTTGATCTTCAAGTTTTAGTCATGACGTTGAGGTACTATTTTATGATTATTATTATTATTACCATTATCTATTAAAATAGATGCGATTATCATATATATGTTATTCCGATTTTGGAAAGTGCAATGCATTTTAATAAACAGAATTTCTACGCTCATTGGGAATAAAGTAGGTTACAAGATAAGCATAAAATAGTAGTAATTTAGTTAGAAAATACCAATCATTCCGATAATAATAATTTAATGATAATCTAGCAAACTAAATGAACAAATTACAATTTAATCTAATTAATACTGTATAGAATTTATTGATAATAACTAAAGATCGAAATAATTTCATCCTATGATAATTTAATTGCTAAACAATAACCCAAATCCAATAATGTAATTAAGCGGAAATAATCCGATCTAATGATCTTATCAAGTAACAATCTAATAATCTACTTTCTAAAAAGTATCGGACATTCTCATAAATAAAAATTGTCGTTTTAGTTAAATTACCATCGACACTCTCTACGTTTTCTAGAGTCCCCAGAAACCAAAGTTCGCGTGGAACCACTCCTATTCCAATCTAAAACACTTACCACGTACTTCGACGATTCTGCGATTACGCGAAGGTATTTTAATCAAGTTAAGCGACTAATTTGCAAAATGTAACATAGACGTATAAATCGTCAAGGGCGTGACTTGCCGTTTAACGCGTCACGGAAAGGGATCCATCGCTCTCTTTCTTCACTCACAGTGCTGTATAACCATGACTGGCTAGATTTTGCTAATCCATTGGCAAACGTTTACGCTGTTCGCTATAGATCGCACTGTAAATATTGCTCGTGTACTCGTGCGTTTAGTCCTGTGAACGAAAATGCGGATAAAACGTGTTTCCCTCTTACTTTCTTGTTTCTATTCGTTCCAGCCACTGCTTATCCTATATCGATGCTCGTATCATTGCTGAGAAACGTTGGATAAGGCGATTATTAATGTTTGTATAGCGAATAAAGTGGAAGTATGAAGAGTTTTATGATATTGGTCACTTGAAAGGCAATTTCTCAAAAATATTATTTTTAGTCGAGATACACAGTGGCAACCAGAAATTTCTTACTATGGCAAAGTATTGCTATATTTTTCACTGTCACATGTATTTCACTTGATAGCGTGTAGGATGGCTAAAATGTCATGTGTATAATGATAGAATATTTTATAATTAAATATTCTTATAAATTATATAGGTAATATGATATGATAATTCTATTATCATAATAAAGTACAATAATAAAATATAAAAATAAATAAGATAGACGTTTGTAGCATTAATTTTTAATAAATAGAGAAATTAACAGATACGATTGGAAAAATATTTCGAGATTTTTGCCTAGGTGAAGGGAATATATTAAAAATCACGAAGGTTTACGCTACATGTGAAAAAAATGTTTTCTATAATTATTTTTTACTATAAAAGAAATTACGTTGTAGATAATAAAGATCGGATTAATTTTTCAATGAGAATTTTGCAATATTGTTATATTTCATCTAGAAATCTAAAATTTAAAAGTTATAACATCGGAATTTTATCTTCAATGAGGTTGAAAGATGCTGGATCTTTGCTACAATTATAGAATCGATTCTGCGCAATTTTGTTTCCTAATGGATGATGAGATTTCAGCCTGGAATTGCGGCAAGAAGGAATTGGTGCATGCTAAGATAGGATTTCGTCGATCGTGACAGAAAGTTTGAAAGTTGATATGGAGTTGGTGAAGTTCCTTCAATAGAACAGACGAAGAATAGTCTCTGTTTAAAGACAATTTGTACACAGTATTCCTCTCAAACAGTTGCTCGCTTCGATGCATGCGCTTTTCTCCAGAGTGTAACAAAGCTGTTACAGATAAAATAAGGATCGATAAATATACCATGTGATACCTCTGTTAGAAAATCTGGTTGTATTTTACAGAATTATGGTCTTCACAAGTATATATATGTACACGTATAAAAGTAGCTCCGACTCAGAGCTCGTACTGTTATATTTACAGTTACGTGTTATATTTTTGAAGAATCCATTCTAGTCATCAAAACAAATAAAATTTATCTTAAAAAATTATCTCTTACATATTGAAAATAATTGCTTAAGAATATATCACTATCTAAAAATATTCATTTTCTCTTAAAGTCAAAAATGTTGTGGGTGATTATGGTTGTTAGTAAAAGCAATAACTTTGCCACTAGTCCTTTTAGTATTAAATGACTCTCCTTTATATTTATATGTATGTCGCTCGTCTTTCAAGATATGCCAAATAATCCATGCTAAATAAAATATTTATAATCATACAAAAGATAGGAAGAATAAAATCACAGAAATAAGAGAATGAATTTGGGTTGTTCTAAAAGTTCGTTTATCTTGATTTGGTAAGGAATGTGTTGAAGAATTCGAGATGTCAAGTACTGCTTGACTATTATATAGTCAACATCTCCTCGATATGTACATAATTCCATTAATCCTTGTCACACTTGTTTCGTGTTAATTCATCCGAATGACAAATACTTCTTTAAAGAATGTGCAAACACTCGTAAATGGCAGTGCCATTAGCAACACAGTCGTTTTGTGATTTTACGCGAACTTCTTTCACTTAAACCGTTTCAAAGATTCGAAGATAAACCTGTCAACACATTCAACAAACATTTACCTTTTCCAAACGAATCCACTGCGCACAGACGACATCCCTGATAATGAAATTTCATTAGGTGACCCATAATACCACGACTTTTAACTGAGACCCATTAAAAAATGTCAGATAAGGTTTCTCACTTTTTTATCAATCGTGTTATTTTTTAACAAACGTTTACTTTCCTTTTGGCGAAATTTAATTACTCTTTCGGGCTGAGTCAGCCACGAAAATATGAAAGATGCGAGGAAGGAACTATTAAAAAATTCTTCTAATTAGAGAAATTGCAAATATTATTTAAGCTACATTGCGTGAAAGTCCACGCAACAAATTTACACGCAACTGTTACCTCAGATGTGTCGCATGACCCCGTTTTACATACTTTTCTCTGTCGTAAATGGCACCAGATTCGATCTGAAATTTAAAATTCGAATTTCCTGCGTTTCATTAAACATTTTCATACAAAATATAGAAAATGGATGTCCTTGGGTTCTTTTCTCAAAAATCTTTCTAATGTTAAGTTATATGGTCAATCCAGTTATCGTTTGTAAATTTTACAAAGTTATTTTCCACGATGCGATTTAGTTTCAAAGAAATTCAACCGCATACTGGCATGCATAGAATTCTATGAAAATGTAGTATTTGAGATCACATTTAACATCCACTAATACTATTAACCGTTATTTTATTTATTCGAAAAAAAATGCCGCCTTTTAAGAGAGCCGAAAGAATCGAACAAAAACATCATAACCTTTTAATCCTATACGGACAACAATCGGATGAAAGGTCTTACGTAGAGCGATAAAATCATTTTCCTAATTTAATATCGCGGAAAAATAAAATTTTTCTTACAAAAAGACGGTTCTTCCGTTTAAAGCTTCACGGTACCATAAATTCGTGACCTGAATACAGTGGTCGGGTTTTATGGGAAACGACCCTTTCTCTTAGCCTTCCCCTTTTATTCCATTCCACTTCTTTTTTTTAACCTCTTTTTAACCTTCCTCTGCAAGAATGAAAAGGCATTTCAGGCACGCGGTGAATCGTAACTTTCACCCTTTCGTGATCCCGACTTAAGGACTTACGTGACCCGCGATATTAATCACCAGTTTCCAGGGCTAAGGTCATGTATTGAGCATGACGGAAGTTAGGCTTGGAGAACACCATTGTGACACGTTTTCATACGTGCGTGCGTGTGTGTGTGTGTTATGCGTCTTACGCGTGTCACGCGTGTAACGTTTACATAGTCGCGTGTCGCACGTGTCCTCCTGCCACAGCTTTTCCTAACCCCTCACGAAACACGCCTGCTTTCGAGCATTATTTCGTGTCGAGGGTTGCGCTCGAGTGGTGGAATCGAGGGGATGACGGTGGTTGTAATGTCTCTGTTAGGGGTTCGATGATAGGTCTGAGAGGATTTTTGGTGTCTGCTTGAGTGAAGATTACCAGACTGCTGGTATTTGAGAGGTGCCATTTCTTGCGATCGTAAGAAGACCTTGGTATGTTTGTTTGTTGATTTTTCAGCAACGACGAACAAATATCAGTTGTGTTTTAAATCTTTACGAGAAACAGCATGGAAAAAAATCAATTTTTGCGTAAATAGAAGATAGAAGAGCACTAAACCTTAAAGAAATTTTTCAAAGGATGAAATAATTAAAAGGTATCGATTTTTAAATTAATTTAAAATTCTGGTTATGTATGATCATTGCAGATGTTTAAAGCATTTCTGTTTACTGGTTATAGTTATCATTGACGGAAATTGCTTTTAATTATATACAACGTGTCACGTAAAACACTTTTTGGTTACTGATTTTAGTTACTAATTAATTCTTTTGACTTTCGTCAAATTTTATTAACATTGATGAGTAGTTACTGATAATTGATGCTTAGTACTAATGACGATGATCTAAAGCGTCTAAAACATTTATTTGTTATCGATAATATTTATTAGTAACCAAATATTCTGTAGAAATATTGTCACTAACCATAATGGTTGCTGGTAAGCAAGAACGGTCTGTAATTAATTAAAAAACATTTCTGTCGCTAATACTATTATTATTCATTATTCATAACTATTCATAACTAAAACAAAATTTCTTCAATCATAGTTACCAGAAACCAGAACATTTCTGCCAATTTTTAATTTTCCAAATATATTTTATCATATTTTCATATGTTTAAATGAATCTTTAATGTACTTTGTCATACATGAAATGTAAGTACCTTTTCACATTTTCATAAAATTTCTCATATTCATATTTTCAAATATACCTTTTCGTATTAAGCATGACAATAGCACATAGCTGTATTACTTTATTTTATATGTTTTAACATTATGAATATTATCAAGTGAATTATTATATTTTTTAATATCATTCATATATTTTTTCACATATTTTGTGATAGAGTACTATCGAAAATAGCATCGACAGCGCTGTTAAAAGGAAGTGTATCGATCTTCATGTAAAAGTAAATTACTGAAAATTATAACCTTGTTAATAAACGCAAAAGGATTAGGGTATTTACAGGACGATATAGCTATCTATCTCGTTATGCCCTGTATCTTTGCCTCGTAACTTGATCTATATTACCATGTTACTCGCCTTGTGTAAAATTATATCATAAAGATTGTAACGAGAGTTACCGAGATAGCAGATATGTCATCCTTTGTGTTTTACTACTCTGATAGTCGATAAAAGAAGAATCTCGGCACTACTAATTCAACTTTTTTGTGTACAGAGTGTCGTGCACAATCTTTTATAAACTGTTCTCCCTAAAATCTTCTTACAATTCGTAAGAAGTGCCTTCTTTTTCATTTGCGTCTTAGTTAAACTCATTTTCTTAACTGTATATAAAATCCGTTGACAATGTCATTTTAGATTTTCTCATACTATTAATCGATATTGAGAGGGTTAATTGATTACAAAGTACTTCAAAAAGTTTGCTCATAGAAAATCACAAACCTGATCGTTAAAAATCTCAATTAACATAATTCTTTTTCTAAACGTTCTGCTCTTATTCTGAAAAAATATTTAAAGTTTCATATTACATTTCGTCTAAAACACGGAAAATTGTATATATCAAGAGATCCAATGACAAATACAGAGAATTAAACGATCTCGATTCTCGCGATCGTTCACGTTTGGTTTCCATGGACGCGTTCCAAGCGAATCATCAGGCCATCAATCCTCTCGAGGCGAACCGTACCGTGGAAATCGAAACGGAATTAAAATATTACACTTGATAACGTATCTAGCGGATGGTAATCTTCGTGAAGAATGGCGAAAGTATGTCCATGGATGAACCGCAGCGTTCAGTTAATTGAAAAATTGAGTCGCGAACAGACGAAAAAATGCGGTTATGTGATCCACTGACCCGAATCGCGCGGCACACCGCGGATATATCCAGGTGAATAGAACACACATCCAGATTTGCAGTAGGCAGAAGTCCAATCGATAACCTGCTGGATTTTATAGGCTCGTGTATCGCTATAAACCAGAGCCATCTGAACCCTTTCCCTGTCCCAAGCTTCTATCTCTCTTGGTCTCTGCCCTGTTCCTTGTCTTTTCTTTCCGTGACGTTTTGTGGAACCAGCGTTGTAATAAAATCCGCTTCTTACGTAAACGCTTGTGTCATTTCTACAAGTACGGAACCGCGAAGCGTTGTTCTATAGTTAAATCGACGACATATGAGCTATCACGTAGATTTCATATATTTTCTCTGTATTTACTCTTGCAAAACGAATTTCTTTTCGATATTTAACGCAATATTACGACACGATACAATATAATATTATATTGGATTTGATATTGAGATATTAACATCAGTTAGTTTAATAAGGTCAGAATTATGAATATTTGATATCGCGAGATTATGGATGTTTATGCAGATTTATATTTTTATAAACAGAGAGGAAAATTAAAATTTGCATAAGTAGAGCTGTTTTACTCGCTTATTATGTTCTGGATATTTTACACGGTTTCATTTATTATGTATATTCCGCGTATTTGTATAGTTCGACATCTTCTATAAACACATAAACATTCACATAATAGTAAGTCGGACACCTAATGGAAGCTCGAAGATTACATTTGTGGCTAAAGTTTATTTATATGGAAATATTAGGAAATACAATTTTTTACGATAGAACGTGTAATTATCAGGATGGAAAGTGCCAGAGAATTAATTGTGAAGGGTAAAGTGGAAGATGATAGTCATCGGTTACGCCAGTATTGTCAAGTCTCCGTTTACTGATTAGCTTGTTTTCATCCTATTACCTTGGTTATTTTCCACTTCATTAACTGAATTGCGAATATTTTATTAACATATTTACTCCCAGATATTTTTGTTCAACATCTCATATTCGCAAAACGTGTATGGTTTTAACTGCTTCTTGTTAGTTTTCCTTCGTATAACTTTAATAATAAAAATGGGAAAGAAAGAATTGACATAAAACGAATAAAGAATACATGTATAAAAGTTAAAATTAGTAGAAAATATTAATACAAAAACACTTTTTGATACTTCTAGAATATCCATATGGCGCTAATAAAATATACAGTTCTATAGCATTTTTTCATTAATTTATATATCACACTTCTATGTTTTTTTTTATTTTTATGTGTTAATTACATTCTGTCGGTTTTCTTTTTCCTTTCTTCCCAGTATTTTATCATTCATACATTCTCTGTAATACATTCATGATATGAAAGGTATCACGTCTTCCGTTGTCTAGAAAAACTTTTCCAATAAGATATACGTTGCGGAAGTTATTCGAGTGACAGAAAAAGCAATCGTAAAGTTTAATTGGAAACCTTTCGTCTAATTTGTTACATGCCAGTTAGTTCTGTGTACCTGTTATTCGTATATTAGCCCTTCACATTTCGTAAAATATTAAAAGTATCCATTATATAACATATTCCTCCTATAAAAATTTACAATACAGAAGAAACCCTTTAAAGAAATAATTATTCCTATCATATTTATAAATGGATCCGATCCTATCGTATTTTAATTTTATACAGCTATATTTCATTTCTTTCTTCCTTTTCTATCGAAGAAAAATATTGTCCTTTCAGAAGCCACATAATTATAAGACTTAATTGTTTTCCAATGCACGGCTCTGGAAATAAATGATCTCTTCAAGCTGTAATTTATCATCTCGATTTAAACTTTATTCGTATAATTCTTTATCTGAAACCAATATAAAATATCAATTAAAAATTGTTCTTTAGGTTCATTAGAGAAAGTTAATTTAAAGTTTATTACAGAATCTAGAAAAAATTATTATAAAAATTTCGAAAATTGTTCACCCAAATAAATTTGTCAATCAATCACTAATTATTAATTACATAAATAATTATAATTCATAAATTCATAATCCTATGAAATCTGGTCGTTGTTAGAAAAACAAGAATATACATAAATTCGTTATCACTATAAATAAAATAAATATAATAAAAAGTGTCTGAAATATCTGTAATCCAGATAGATATGTATTTACGATTACTCTATGGATACATATAATGTACATACTTACATAGTACACTTGTTAATCTGTTGGTAATGTAGGAAGCTCCCCTGCTGCCATCTATAATCGAATTCGGTGGTCGTTTTCATTCCTGCTATTGTTTCTTTCGTCGATACAACTGTATTAACCGAGTAGGTAGTGAAAGAAGAGCACAGTTTCACAGACGAGATATGTACTTGCAAACAATTTCCTGACTTGGAAACTCGTTTATCTAGTTATATTTGTGCAATCGTTTCTCAGAAATTTATCATCATAGCTATAGCAGAAAATACTGATGATCCTTCCGAGTTACAATTCATCGATGCAATCATTGGCTGTACTTCGCCTGTACTGTAATTATTCCATCGATTATGTACATACATACGTTATATATGGCGGCAATTACAGAAATGCGTTGTATGCATAGACGATAAGGCAGAACATTCGTGTGATCCGGGCAAACGAGTTTTGTTCTGGTCGACGACACAATTCTCCGACGGAGGAATTACATCAATGGAAAAATAAACTATACAATGAGAAATCTCGTTGGTTTCCTTTCCGAAGGTCCATCGAAACATTTCTTAAATCAAATTTACTATCAAATCTTTACGCATACAAATGTTACATTAACAATTCTGTTTCTTTTAAAAAACATAACATATATGCTTAGGTTACATCAACAGCTTTTTCTTGAAAAAAAAGACAGCAACAAGAATACAAAAATCTAGTAAAATAATATATTTAAATAGGAAATTCTCTGATTTTCTCCGAATTTCTTCTAAAGATGTATAATTCTCTTATTTGTCGACTATATCATTAACTTCTTACATCGCAGTGTACAAAAAGGAAAACTGTTACCATCAGAAAACGAAAACTACAGAAACTTAAATCAAGCTAAGATACATAGAGAATAGATACTTTGAGCCTAAAAAAATTTCATGATTTCATCGAGTTAACGATGACCTTTGCATTCCTTCGGTAACCAGTAATTAATGCGAGACAAACGAATAATAAGAAAATATCCGCTTGTGACTGTAGAAAAAAATAAAATGGAAAAAAAAGAAGAAGAAGGAGAAGAAGATTGAAAGACAAGAACTGAATTCGTTTGCGTATGCGTCCATTGTTCTCCTTGAGAAAGTCAATTAGTCAATTGGACGGCGTGTGGGGACGTTCGACGAAACGGAACGATATACATATTCCGCGTGAAACACAAGATGCTCTCGAATCGTTCATGGGGTCATTTAATCCTTATTAACCGACAGGAATCAGCGGGTCTTTAAGCAAATTGAGCTCTCCGCCTAGTGCTACCGAGAACTCCCTCGCGAATTGCCCGGCCCAATTGAAGATAAACAATGCAGAGTCGCGATATTTCCGGCAATTGTTGAAACGTCGATCGCACGATATTCAAAACTGTTACGACTAATTGAGGAGCAACGTCGAGGCAATCTCGCGACATGGCGCTCTTGCAAATCATGTTTGATTACAGAGCGTAGATTATTTCTTTATAGTTTTTTTTTTTATTGTCTTAGGAGTCTGTATTTTCTTTTTTGTACTTGTAATTGTATTTATAATATTTGTGTAGTCTCTTTCTTCTTTTTTATTAAGCTTATTTTTTTTAATTCAATTATAAATGCATCTATAATATTTAATATAATATACAGATAAACATACAGCTAATATAGATAAAGAGCATATAATTAGAAGAGATAAAGAATATATCAATTCTTCCCATTAGTAGTATCTTGACTTTTTAGATTACAGTTTTTTTTAGAAAATTGTATCTAATATGTGTGAGTCAGTGTAAGTGTTTCATTGGGCGATTATAATTTATAATTTCTATACATGGTAGCAAATAAAATTGATTTCTACGGTAATTTACTTTAATTCTTGAAATTAACTTTATTCTTTGGTATAGCTTGATTCAGTTCTATTTCATATTTTTTGGTTCACTATTGTTCGATATCTTCTTTCCAAAATTTTTGTCCACTATTCTTTAGCTTTAATATCGTTTAATGTTCCCTTTCTGTAAATATTTGTTATTGTTTATCGTTAATTAATTAATTTAGCATTGCTTAATGTTTCCTCCTTCTCAATATTTTTCCACCTTCGTCAGTTTAGATAATGTGTGACATTTCTTTTCAATATTTTTTATTATTTATTAGATTCAAAATTGTTTGATTTTGAGTTGTTTGTTTTGCTTTGTAGTATTTTTTAATATCCATCAGGTTTGGTATTAAATATGTAATACTTTCTATGCTTTAGCATCTTCTTTATTATTTATTAAGTTCGGTATTACTTGATGTATCTTGAAAGAATATTTAATGAAAATGTTTGATTGTTAAAACGTGAAATGTTTAGAACATTAGTTATGTAATATCGATTACTGTCCTTAATAATTGAAGACATCCGGGGAAGGACTCAAGAAGCTTGTATATTGCACGTAGATTCTTTGGAATTTTAATAATTCTAACAATTTTCTTTCCTAGTAATTTTCATATTACTCTACAAAATTATTATGACCACAGCAACTAGATTTGCAATGCAAATGCACTTGAAAATAAGTTTCAAGTCGAAGAGTAATATCTACTAGATTTTCTTGACATTAACAAGTCTTTCATCATGATTTTAATTAACGCACACATTAAATAGTTATACAATGTAAATATTGTATCAGCAAGGAGCATATTATTTGATACTAAAAAATAATGTAATTTCGAAGCCGATAAATAGTAATTCATAAAACAAAAGCGCTGATATTCAGAATTATGATTTTTTTTTCATTTGAATAGCAACAAATATGCGACAAGCACTCTGATCTGTTTAACAGCAATTGTTACCATTGATACAAATCGTTATTGAAATTCTGGCAATCGTTGAAACGCCCACGCAAATGTTTTGGCGTTGTGCTTTCGAATGGAGAAGTCTAAATAAAATTGGGAAAAAAAAAAATAAAAATTTCCATCGAGATATTTTTCCATCAATTGCGAAGCTGTCGCTGGCAGAATAACATTTAATCGAGTGGCAACGGCATGCTAGCGAGGTTTGATAGATGATGAAATTTCTGTCGAGTTTTTTAATCATTTTATTGCATAAATAATCGGAAATTTTTTCGGATTTATCGAAGTGTTCGAACAATATTTGACAATATATTTTAAATAGCCGTTTCCTTTAAGTATTTTTTGGTGCAACAACGATAATGTATTATTTAATGCATTATTCATGGTGGAAATCATCTTCCATGTTAGACTGACAATGAGTTGTTTTAATTACCATCCATTACAATCGCTATGACGTTTTCTAAATGGAAAATATTTTAAAAACCAAGATAAGAAAAATAGACATAACATAAGGAAAACGATTGAAAACTACACTGAGTTACGAAATTGCTCGCATAGTCGAGAATACAATAAAAATCTATTAAATAACAAGATTACGAAAGACTTTTTAATATTTTTTATTCACAAGTAGATAATTAAGACTTACTAAGATAAGAAAATCGTAAAAGAACTGTGGAAATATGCTGTAATTGTAGACAACGAAGTAGTATATTTTTTTTACACGTTATACACGTTTAAAAATAAAAGCATATCTTATCAAATACCAATTTTACCGTTTGAATTTTATTTTTTTATTTTATAAAATACACCGGTACTTTTGCAATACTTAAGTTAGCAGAAGGTTATAATTTGTTTTCTCTCGATAGCGATACATGATTTTTCAAATATATTTTCTAATTTTGTTACGTCAGAATCTCTATTATATATTCATAAACAAAGCAAAATTTTAAAAGCCCTTTGACATCTCATTACCTCGTACATTTTTAATATATTTTTTTTTACTGTATTTTAACATTTAAGCGACTCTCTGTATATTAATTGAAAAATAGCATATTGCTGAGCGGAAAGACTGAATAAATTAAGTAAGAAAAACAAAGCACTTCGCGAACTAAACAGAAAATTAAAATTTCAAAAACAGAAAAAACGACACAGCTTTGCGACTGATCTAAGAACACAAGATCGAGGGACATAATTTTCTATTTGGTTGTAATGCAAGAAAGTCGATAAATCGATGATACATACTGTATATTCGTCGAGATAGTAGAACTGATAAAAAATGAATTATGCCGATGCAAATGTTTGCAAAGTCAAACACAACTGGGCACAACTATATAGGGCGATACATTTGCCGGGGGCCATTACAGTGCACCTGCACTCGCAGCTTCCGAAATCGATTTGCTCCGAAACAATGCCGCCTCCGAGGAAGAAATTTTGTTTCACTCGTGCATGGAATTCCATGACTATATTTATATGCGTAATAAATAATAGTTACTGTTGCGCATCGATATATAAGAAGCCGATACTTGATGGAACTTATTTCTCGATGGAGAAAAATCTTTCATTGAACGTAGCTACTAATCATTTTCGAAGCTTCTGTGACAACTTAGAATTAGGTCGGAAATATCCCAGAAATATCGAACAATGAATAAAAATTTGACAACGAATTTAAAAAGTTAGGTTTAATAATTTAAGAATGTATTCGTTGTATTATTGGTTAACACTAGAATTACCAATAGTTAACACGACGCTATTTTTACCAAAACCAATGACTGATCTTTAAAAAATACGTAATAATAGAATATTTCTATGTGTATTGATTTATTACTTTCTTACAGAAGGAATTCAATGTTATATAGTACATTTTCGGTGTTATTAATCCATCTGGGACTATGATCTCTAAACGAAGGTTGACACATTTATAAAATTGTAAAACCAGTCATTTGGACTGGTGTGGTATTTCTAGTGTTAGCATGTAACGATTTAGCAATCGATCCGGAATTTTCCTGATAGCTGATATCACCATATTGAATGATAGTACAAATTTTAAAAACGTGTGACAAGTTGTAGAAAACGAGGAAACTGGTTAATTGGGGCTCGATAAACAGATTGCAGTACCCTTTTACACTTTGACAAGCATCAGACATTTTAACTGGTATTGGTACATGTAGCCTTGATACAAAATTATTTTGAGTCTGAATACACAAAAAACAAGATAAAATTCATTATATTATTCTTTTAATTATCGTTGCGAAGGTCATGACGTCATTGCAGAAAAAAATATAACATGAAGTAGATATTTTAAAATAAAATTTTAAAACCAGTCAATTTGACTGGTGTGGTAGTTCTAGTGTTAAGATCAAATGTACAATTATTACCACTTTTACGATCACTTACATTCTTTATTTCGATGAAATATCCATTTATTAACTCTGAAGCTAAACAAAATCGGTAAACTTCATCGTTCCCAAACTTCATCGAACGATAAAATTTCATGAATAAGGATTGTACATATATTTCCACGTTACACGTTTGTACGAATAGCGGTGTATCGATCACGAATGAAGACATTCATCGGTTAATCAGTTGCAATGCAAATTGCCACGAATCGTTCATCAATAGTTTCTGTTAATCGCTCCATTTCGTTATCATCGTAATCGGAAATATGTCATTGGCAGCGCGATGTGCGATCAATTTATTATTTACTAAACGTCGTTAGCTCCACTTTACGCGTATCAATTCCGTTCTATCGCGCCATGAAAATTAATCATTGTCACGCCACGTACACGTAGCTTTCGTTACATCGTTACGAATTTCTTCGATCACTTTCCATTATTTCTATAAATACTAATCGGTGTAAATCTATCGACTATGTTGTAAAACATCGGGTAAAGAAGAAAGAATGCTTAATACACGATAATGAAGAAAAATGAAAAAGTGTGAAAGAAAGAAAATAAGACGAAGTATGTGCATAGGCAAGCAATTTTTTGCGGGTGTTAAATAAAACTCTCAGCTTGGAATGGAAGATTTTCCATGTCAGGATTTACAGCTACGCGAAATCCAGCTCGCTCTCTTAATTTTTCCCAACGGAAGGATTTTCAAATCCTTATTAAATGTATTCTGAGTTATGATAAATGACAAAATAGAAATTATTCCAGCAACAGACCAGCAAAAAAAGATTTAGTGTCTCGGTGTTTTTATAGGTCCTAAAGTACTTACGTAGAAGTTACGCGTCGTTGTTATTAACTAAATTACAATGAAACCAGATAAGTTTGTCGTGGGGAAAAAAAATATTGTCGAACAAACTTATGTACTTATCTCGTTTATTTGCATTCCAGTAACTATATTCGAGTGTTTACTAGGGGCAATCATCGCAGAAATTAATCTGCATATTTTTTATATCTTTCACATTAAGTGCATTTTATAAATGTTTGTAGATTTACATTTTCCATAAGTACAGAATTCTCCACAGTTCATCTGTAACAAAATTTAGGCTACTCGGAATATAAATTTAATATACCTGGAATGAAATACTTGCAACCGTACACAAAAATATAGTATTTAATTATCCATTTATCTCTTACCAAAATTTTAAAAAATCCTATCAATTTATTCGTCGAACATTTTTCGATTAATATTAGATTACGATCAGTAGATGGCATGAGATATTGTTCGCGTTTAGCGTTAATTGACTCGGAAATCCCGGTTATATCCCGTTACTGCTCGATAATAATTAGCCTTAAAATAACTTGCATTCACCATATTAACCGAAGCTATTAGCCTCGAACACGAGGATGGAAAAACATTTTTAGAGGTGTGATCGTTTCTGAGTTTTTCGTGGGTCGCTGAAAGGTCATTTGAGAATCGAAAACACGAAGATTGAAGTCATGTAGTAAATTTCAAGAAGTTAGAAAGTTTCTGTCGCGATAAAAGAACGCGGGCGATCTTTTAATAAATTGTTGGGAAAATATGGCGACTATCCGTGCTGATTCATGGAAAAATTTCGTGATGATTATTAATTGTACTATTTTGATAGAAAATTTTCGTGGAAACCAAGATATTATTTAATGAGATCGTCTGTGGTATTAATTCTACGTTTAAGATTATTTTTGCACTGTATGCTAATTTTTTACTAAATGAACGTTTACAGCAAATAAATTATAACTTCTATATACGTATCCAGATTGGCTGCAAATTTTATCAACACGATCACGATCAAGTCGTCTCTTGTTCTGTGATATATTAGTATTTTGGCAAGATTGGAAATCGGAAATATTTTCATTGAAATTTGAGATTGTTTATCTTCGGTTAATTGAACGATCGATCACTTCTCATCTTACTTGAAGCTCAGATTATAGAACGAACAGAATACTGTCTATGACCTTTTATTATTTAACGTAGACGTTTCAAAAAACGCGATTCGAACTGTCTCCAAGAATCGTTAGAACATAGGAATATTAGCGTGACCTGAAAATGTAACAACTTTTGTTAAGCATCCATCGTACAATTGAACTTTATCGTGGGAAAGAAATTATTTATTTCTTTTCAAACAACAGTAAACGATCGTATTCGCGTACAACAAGCAACGCGATATTTAAATCATCCCCTCTGATACAAAGTGATAGAAAGCAAGCGAATAACTGTATAAAGAAATGAAAAAACACGACGTCAAAAGTAAGAGTGTGCAGTGGGTCACACAGGTGAGGTCGCGCTTCTTGCCGGAACGTGTCAAGAAGCCCGCCAGGGAAACTCGTCGCCGTCTCCCCGCCCCCAGCCCCTTAACCTTCCCCTCCTTCTGTTTCTCACTCACGGGCCAGCAGGCGCAATTCGAACCGCGTCCTGCTCTGGCAGCCTCTACCGGAGAAACTGTTCAGCCGTGCAGTTAGTCAGTCTGAGTCAGTCAGCACAGGCCACACAGAGTCAGTGGCAGTAGTCACTCCCGGTCCCCGGATGATCAGCTGGTGGTGGTGGCGGCGGCCGATCGTCGACGAGCACCAGGCAGCGGCACGTGTGCTGCGTCTCCATTCGAACCGCGCTGCCTGACGAGCTACAACCATCAGCCTGTTTGCTCGCGAGACGCGTCTCGTCTCCATCTCTTCCATTCTTTCTCAGTTCTACAAACGTACATCTACAAACAGAATACTATTATATCGTCGACCGTACTAGAAGAACAACAGAATTTCTCAATTAACAAGTAACAAATAGCAAATTATTCGAATTGCAAGTATATAATTCGTTCGTTTCATGGGTTCGTTGTTTTATCAGTGAATCTATTTCTTCGATTTCTTCTTCTTCTTCTTCTTCTCCTTCTTCTTCTTCTTCTTCTTATCGTTGGGATCACCCGGGTCATCACGGGCGGCCTTCTACTTTTTCCATTGTGTCGACGATTTAAAGGAAATTGGAAGGGACTGATTTGTGATCCACGTGGATTGAGATCGGGATTTTTGGTGAACGTTTGCGAGTTTGGGATTTGAGTTCGTGATCGTGCGGAAGTTGCAAAGTGAGAAGTTTCGACTCGGCAACGCCGGAGATCGTCGATCGTTGAAACGCGTGTGAAGACGAATGTCAGGGATGGAACTGTGCTGAGGGAGCCTTTTGTTTTGAGCAGTGTGCATCGTATTTGGATGAGAGCCGAGTAGGACCACCGTCGACGTGGTGTTACAGTGAAGCGACCTTCCGGGTCGTCGACGATCAACAGAGTAAGTCGAAGACTTTGGTTTCTGTTTTCAAATATATACTCAATTTGGATAGGTTTCTGGTTTCTGTGTGGCGAAGCATATAGCCGCGAAGATATTCGAATGCTTACGTTTGCCATTTTCGACGAGTGAAATATTTTATGTTCCGTATGTTGAAGCGAAGTGTTTCAAATAATATTGTATTTACAGCGAAAAGATTTAGATTGATAGAGAATCGCGAGTGTAACGCGTTTTTCTTTTTCTCCTTTTTTGTGTTTCGTAGTGTTTGGATAGCAGGTGATTTTGGAGTGACATATGATATGGCTCATGCATGAGTAGAGTGTATGTTTCACGAAGAATAGGTTTTTGTTGCGTTCCTGCAAACTTTTTGTGCAACAACGTTTTTTTTTTTTGTTGCTTTTATCTACCATTTTTCGTTCAGTACTCGTCGAACGCGTATTTCGATTGTGTTTTGTAGTAACGCTTGTCGCGAACTATAATTTACACGAGCTACGTATATCTATAATTTTACGTTTTTACTTGTTAAACGTATTTATGCTTTTGTATAATAAAGCTTGCGTAACATTTCTTTCCAATTATCGCGTTCCGTGCTTTTTGTCTATTTCCGAATATTACAACGAATACTTTGTTTTACGTGTTTCAGATATTTTTGCATATTATATGCATTCTATGTATTTTTGCATATTACGTGCATTCTGTGCATTTTTGCATATTTAAATTTCCCAGAAATGAATAAACATTTTTAGTCTAGTTATAAAGTAATTTTCCTATATTTATCGTATACTGTATTTGATCATGTGTGGAAATCGATGTGATACAGAAGAAAAATGATATAACTGTCTCTCAAGTGTTAAGCTGTTCATTCTGGTTTTGTGTCATTCGCCGTCTGTCATGCGAATTATCATCCCAGGGAATTTATCAGGAACTTGTCAATAAAAAGAAATTTGTCAATAATGATTTTGGCTTGAATTATTGACAACGAAGATTTATTAAACGGGTAGCGTCAT
The DNA here is from genome assembly GCF_910591885.1 of Bombus terrestris. Lineage (NCBI taxonomy): Eukaryota > Metazoa > Arthropoda > Insecta > Hymenoptera > Apidae > Bombus > Bombus terrestris. The sequence continues at coordinate 8,199,185 of NC_063276.1, forward strand.
TTTTTACTTTAGATAGTACATCGCATATCTTCGAATATCGACATTGTTTCTTTGACAGGTTCATCAAACGTGTTACTTAACTGGATATTCTAAATTTCTATCTCTAAGCTTAATTTAGATATACGTTATCTTCCCTTCCTCTGTTTGAAATTTAAATCAAACACGTACTGTTTTTTCTTACTCGTTTATTATTTTAAACGACAAAATAAAAGAATGTCGTCAAAAATGTAAGTAATTAAAAATTTCAGACTTAGCTTATCCTGTCATTCATCCATCTAGAAAAATTAGAGACATATCTTGGTCAAAATAATTTTTTATATTCGATTAAACGAAATTACAAATTTATGATCATCGATCTAAACCAAATTCCCATTTTTAATTAAACTAAAATATCACCGATCCATAATTGTCAGCCTATAACATTATATGTTAAAGTGTTCGCTTATTTCGCGTCATTTGATGTCCACTAAGCGAGTTAGTACTTTAATCCTAGTTCAATATTATGGAACATTGTAGAGCGTTGTAGAACTTCATATTCGGACGAAGTTCGCGTTAAATGATCGGAAAGTTTGCCTTTATTTCGTCCTCGTCGATAATGTACGCGAAAACTCGAATTCCTAGTTCAGTTTCTCCATCATCGATGAACCATTGATTAAACCGTAATCCATACACTTGACGAGAAAAATCTGCTGTTCCACTTTTTAACTTTCATTATAAAACGAATGTTCTCATTGACATTTGAAATATCTTTTTTTTTTTACATTAACGTTGGCGTTAAAGTCAAGCTCCTAATTTTTAATTAAAACTTCTATTCCATCTCGTTAGTTCTTTCTTATTCTTCAATTTTGTCGTTAATCTTTCTATTTCTGAATGTTATTTCGAATTATTTTAGCTAATGATCTCACCCAATTTATCAATTTTAATTTTATTTGACAGCTCAACATTTTAAATTCAAAATTATGCTTCGAATGAGAATCTCTGGTTTACGTTATCTTTCTACATTGCAAATTATTTCTGCTTGTCAATTTTTATTCGATATTTTTATATATGCAATATCTTTTTCTATTCGTTCTTATTGAACTATCTCAAGTCAAATATCCAACGTTTAATTAGAAACTCAGTTCGACCACGTTTTCCTATATTGTCAATTAATTCTACTTATCAATTCTGTGTTCAAACTTTCTATTTGCCAATCCTACGTTCAAACTTTCTTTTTATCAATTCTGTGTTGTATGTATTTTCTACGTTGTCATTCTTGTCACTGGATAATTTAAAGTCATGATCCTATTTTCTATTTTCCAATTAAAACCTCCGTTTTATGTTATTTTTGTCTGTCTTGTGCCAACAATTACCACTTTCCAGTTCATTGAACGTTTTTGTCTGTAAATTTCCAATCGAAGATTAATTAATTAATTCAATTAATTCAATTTGCTAACACTACATTGAACGACTTTCTATATCTTTCTATTATTAAATGACACAGTATCAAGATTTTGTCGTTCAATTCCAACTATAACACTTTTGTGATACTTTTTACATTGCCAATTTTATCCTTACGCGTGAACGTTGTATTTGACATTTTTATTTCTCAATTCTACATTTAATGCTTCTTCTGATATCTTTAAACAACATAAATTTAGTGTTCTACGCTATATCGTGAATAATTCATTATCTAGCTGGAATCTCGAATTCTAGTTCTTCATCATTGATGATCCAAAGATTAAATTACTCGTGGTTCAACCTCAGAATTTCATTATCGATTGATCCTTGTATCCGCACTTTCATCATTTATCATTGTTCATTCGCCAAACAAACTGATTCACCTAATTTCTTATTTTTAATACCTACGATCTATTGGATAACCGAAAATTTCTATTATAACCAGCATAATAATCGCTAATCAGTGATTATTTATTAATCTCAATCTGAATTTTATTTCAGCTAAATGTTACAAATTTTCCAGTGTATAAGAATCCATTTTATATGTCACAGTTCATACCGTGTTCCGTAATTTTATGACGATTACGCGACAGAATTTTTTCCTCTTCGTTTCTATCGTTTATCTCCGGAACTTGAACTCTAACATTATTATCAAGTAAATTATCTCACCTTCTTTCATTACAGCTGACTAGTCATTGCTATAATATACAACGTTAATATAGATATATCAATTACAGTGTTAATACCAAATTCAATCCAATTGTTATTAACAATATTGATACTATATACGTATGCAATATTTCTGTCGAATCAATGAACACTAATCCTACCAGACCTGGTCAGATGACCTGTATCAAAATTTAATTACATATTGTGTATTCATTATTATTTCTTTTGTTCATCTAACTTTACGTAAATTCTTATATTAACAAAAATCGAGAAATTGTATAATCACACAATATAAGAATTTACATAAAGTTAGATGAATAAAAGAAATAACAATGAATATATAATCTTAAATTCAATTTTGAAACCAGTCATTTGACCGGACCTGGTAAGATTAATGTTAAACGTAAAATGATTGCATAAATATAACAAAATAAGATACTGAAATCGGTAATATTTCCTATTCTAAAAATGTCGTTTTAGAATTACGTTTAGAAATAATTCCATTACGCCTTCTCTTCCCTTCGTCAGCATCGCGAAACATCATAAAATTACTGTCATAACATAACACAACTCACAATATCGATTGCTGGGTCCGCTTTCACCCCAGAATATCTGAAACTCCAATCCCTGTCACATAACCTAACTACTGGCTAACTATCGCTACACCGAATGAATGTGCATTGCATATACAAGTTGAAGTCGAATAGTCGTTCACGTTGGACCAAGTCAGAATCGCAATTTTAGTTCAGTTCGCCCTCCGCGTTCTGGCTTATCGTCGTCGCTTAATGAATGGGGACGCCGGGGGCAGAAATAGAATCGCGGCTCGTTTCGAGCCTCATAGTACAATGAGCGAACATAACGTCGGCTGTGGTCGTACACACACGCGGCTTTAACTCGGTTTCGTGAACCTACTGATTTATTATTTCCATCGATAGCCGCCACTTCGATCGAGTGCTATCCGCAGAGCGACCGATCCATTGAGTTTCGAGTAATAGAAAATCTTTTCCCGAACGAAGTAATTCGTCGCCACTTTACTTTTGATGGATGTTTATAAACGATGGACTTAACTCCGCTGGTTCTTTCGGTCGTTTTCAACCCAATTACATTCTTCCAATATTAGAAAATACCTCAAGTTTGAAGGAAGCACGCAGAAATCGTTAATGATACGCATGGCTTCTCGTTTCAATTTTCAATTACGAATAGTTGTAGATGCAGGCAATAAAATCGAATTTATAGAATATGCAGCGTTTTTCTGACTCTCGTGACTCTATTAGTAGTTGCAAGGGTGTCGATTCGTTGTAACGTTGAAGTACTTGTAAGTAGATTTGCGAAACTAGCAGGTACTTACTCCGAGGTTCGAAAGAGGCTTACAAAGATCGAATATTTTGCGAGAACGACGAACGAATCGTTATATCTCGTGAGTAGTATTCGAACGCTATGAAGTGAACCTTGGTTATTGGATTTGATTCGGATTTATGAGAATATATTGAACTTGATCCCGTCACTAATGTTCGTCTGTCACACGTGATTGCGTTCTCTATTGTGTCTCGAGTGTCTTGTTTCGATCGATTCATGGGAATATCGGTGAAATTGAGCGTGCTGGTAAATGAGGGTTGATATCAGAGTACAAATGGGAGTTGTGAGATTTTCAAATTTTTAAAAGGTTACATTTCTCATTATTCATATCATAGAGTGGAATTAGAAATTGTATTTTTTCCTTCTCTATGTTAGAGGTTCGACGCCACAACTTTTGGAGTAATTAAAATTTTATAGATTTATTAGGCAGCATTTTTGGCGCTGGAATAATTTTTTTGTAAGATACGTAGATAACAGTTTGTCTTCTTCATTAAATCACATATTTTATCATAATACTTCAGTTTAGTTTCTTTCGTACGAGTTTTGTATTTGTTGTTTCTTTCGTGTTTGATCGCAGAGCTTTCGATATTGCTAATTGTGTTGAACGTAGATGTTCCTCGCGTTAAAATTTATAACATGAGAATACGTGGAATAACGTAGAATTCAAATGTTAAAGATGTTATTTCGTATCCTGGTAATTGACACATCCTAACGGGTCGGATAATCTTATCTTTTCGAATTGTAATTTTATTTTAACCTTTTCGATGACCTTTAATCGTAGATATGACAATCTCATTTCTTCACTTTACGATGCACTGAAGGTGGCAAGTAGATATGTTCAGCTTCGTTAGCATGCGACTTAATTTATACCATTCTCCTTTCTAATTACTCGTTGTAACTTGCATTAAATTTTACCTAATAAAAATATATTAAGGAAATGTGATTATAGAATATAAAATATTACCTATTTATAATATAATTAGTCTATGAAGATGTAAGAAATAACCATTTACATGGACACTCCTATGAAAATTATTTTATTACTCAAATCAACGATACCTCGATTGACAGCGGTTGCCACCATTTCATCGATTTTCTTCGATATTCAAACACGTAGACACCTGTCTGTCTACTTTCTAATCGTTCCTACTAGGAAAAAACAGATTCGCGTGATATGATTAATTCGTAGTATACACTGTGATCCTGAGTTTGCGGTATTTATAATTGAAGTCAGACAGACTATATAGTTGCAAATGTGACAAAAATAAAAATAAGAAAATTAAATTGGACACGGTGATGTAATTGTTTATTGACTGCTATATAATTTTTAATGATCAATACATAGTTAATAATGTCATCACAATAATATCTCGTATAATTTAACAATGATACTGCAATATTTCTTAATGCGACTAGTATGTCTTTAACAATGCAATTATAGTAATACTTATTAATACCATTTAAGAAGAATATCTAATAATAGTACTACAATGAATAGCATTTTGTCAGTCAAGCTGTTGTCGCTTAATTTTGTTTGAATAACCTCAATTATATCTGTCATTTGTCATTAAACAATCTTTCAAAAATTCATGCGGACATTATTGCCAACAATGCGTCGTTTTTAGACAGTACGCAAACTCGGCTCGATTCATCTCGTTAACAATTAACAATGTTCCGTTCTCGTGGCAATTTAAGAGCAAAAATGTTTGTTCCTAAATTGTTAATTGTTTCTCCGGCAAATAAAGGAAAGCATGGAGGAAACGCTCGAAAACGAGACGCGGCGTTTTGATCCGTGGTCCGTTTAGGTCCAATTAAAAATAATCACAGCCATTCCTCGGGCGAAATTAATGCAAGCTGCGAATAAATTCGACGAATGTCCTTTGTTGGCTCAATTGACGGTCTTATTAGGCCGAACAAGACCGCTATATATTATTTCGCGCCTGAAAAAAGATACGGAACATCGAACCTGATTTCTTGATATGAAAAGTTGACTTAGTCCGTGCTATTTTTCCCATTTTTAATTCGCAACGTTCCTTGGAAACGTCACAGATTCACGCGAAGTGTACATTAATCGCAGAATTTTTCTTTCCATCAAAGCTTTGTAACGAATTAACCACTTGTTTTCTAAGTTATATAGGGTGTCTTATAATAAAGCAGAGAATTTCATCCTATCGAAACCGAATTCCTTCTCAGTTTTATTCTATCGACTTGTTGAATCTCTAACTTTTGAGAAAAATTATTTTTAGTAATTACCAATAATAGAAGTATAGTTTCTTGAATTGTATTGTTTATATTAGAAAAAGTATTGCCACACCATTGTGTGTATAAGTACAGCATTTGCGTACTAATTAATTAGGTTCAAATATATTAAAGTTTGTATCATTTCATAGGACAACAAGAATCTGATGCTATGAAAATGAAATGTGTGGAAGCCGATAGAAAGAAGTTTCTTTGAAAAGCAAGTAACATTATCTCGAAAAACACTGTATAACAATCTCTGGATAGATACAGATAAATTTTTATCAACGATTTTCCCTCGTCACGTTATTGCAAGCTGGTAGAACATCTTATGAACCATTGAAGGAACACTGTGTATTTCATGCAATTTTATTGAAAGTGCCCCTTCTAGATCAGCAACGCTATATACATCAGTGTAATAAGTGTACGTCGTTTTCAAGTAAACCATAAAAAAGAACCATTACGCAAAAGTCGATTTATACGCGAAGAACCTGTAATCCCATCAAGGATAAACATTTTATGCTTTCATTTTGCTTTGTGCTATATAATATCGCTTGTATCGCTTGCGCGTTAATATCAAGTATTTCTTACATCCTCCGGAGATTCTCGGGCCTTTCACGACCCAGATTCTTCCAGCTAAATACCATTTTCCGTGTATAAGTTCCGGTTACACGAGTCGCGTCCATTTTTGAAGAGTGTTCCGACCTTTCCACCGTATTGTAGCTGACTTCATTAAAGTTCCAAGCACGCACTAATACCGATGTGCACCTTACGGTTGTCATTCATTAAAGGCAACCGTGCTCATGTCTCGGATTATTGATCATCGAGCTCTGGCTACTGCACTGTATCAACGTTAACTGTTTAACGCCCGAGGTATTAAATCTAAGTTATTTAAAGAGCGTATAATTTATATATATAGATCAAAGATTTAATATTAATATTAAATCGATCTATAAGCGTTATTCGCTGTTTTGTAGCAAAAAGATTAGATTTTGATTGAATTTTAACACAAATGTTGCAATGCAACATCGGGATTTAACGTTAACGTGCTATGATACATCTCTACCTCTATTGGCTTCGTATCAGAGAGTAGAAAACACGAACAGATATACGAAAGTATTTTTGTATTTATATTTAATCTTAGAGTTGATATTATCGAATGCAAATAACGATATTTCCGATTAGAAAACTTCCGTGTCTTCCATGTATACATACAACAATTTATAATGTGCAGTTATTATGTATACAATTATAAAATTGCATTTTACAATTTCATAATATTTTTAAGCGTAATATCTCTTGAACGAAATGAGACGAAAGTAGGATGGAGACATGAAAAACATTCGACATGTTCGCAGCAGGATTAAAAGACTCTGGATAGAAAATTCTATTAAAAGATCATGGCGATAGCCCAGAGGATGCGCGGCTAGCACGGCAAGAGGTACTTAGAGATCAAACACGAGCGAAGGTCAATAGGTACCACAAATATTAGCGATGACACGATGCGTTTGCTGGAGTGTGTAACGAGAATGACGATAAGATAAAAATCGGATCGATCGCGACGAGTTTCTTAATTCCACCGCCCTTCCTTCCATCGGCTTCAATCCGGATTTAATTAGAGCACAGCTCACGTTTCATCCTGGTAATCTTACCTTTCCGTCACGAATGCTCGTTACTTGTTTTGAATGATCTGAGACTAATTGCGAATTTTCTGTTGACGAAACAGATGTGCATAGTTTGCGTTGTTTTATGTTCGGTACTTTAGAGAAATTTTAATAGAGCTTCGTGGAATTGTTGAGGAAAGTAATCACGCGATTTTATTCGTCAGAGGAAGGATTCGGTTTCAAAATTAAAATAACACGGATAGAAATTGAAGTATAAGGATATATATGAAAATTATGTTAATACTTGAACGAACAAATTATTTCTTTTCTTCTTTTCGAATGTCTTGTCAGATAGATATAGATAGATATTAGATAATATTATTAGTGTTATTAATTAAATTGTCGATGTAGATTAATATTAATAACAACAATCGTTGTTGTAATTAATGTTTCACATATGATTAATATTTTTGAGTTAAATGTATATTACCATTGACAAATATCTTTTTCCACTTAAGAATTAATGTAATTCCCGTAGAATCGATAACAATGGAAAAAAGATTCGAAACAATTGGAATTAAACTGAGCTTTTCAAACATAGCGCGATCTGGTTTAAATTTGAGGGAAAGGAAATGGAGAAACCTGATATTTCCGTTTATTTTTGTTACCTGGTATAAAATAAAATAGATCGTGAAAAAATCAATCTGTCAGAGCTATATAATACGTGCATCAAAAGGTAAAAAAAAAAAAAAAAAATAAAATGTAATGAAAATGAATAAAAGAAATAGCAAAATTGAATACAGTTAAAGATGGAAATATATATAGAGTTCCAGTGACGAGGAGTTAAAAAATAAGAAGCTTGGAAATATAAAAGAATTAAAATACTAGAGGATATAGGGAAACATAATTCATATGACGAAAGTGAAGATTCGAAGGATTGAGAAATAGGGTGATGAAAGTAAGAAAATTAAAACGTTAGGAAAAAATAAGAAAATAAGGAGAGAGAAAAACAAAAATAATGTTTATATAAAAAGCCTTCTTAGAACTTGAACGAATCGATTTAAACGCAACGCAGAAAAATATCGGAGAATTTCTTTATACGTGATCAAAGCCGTTGCTTACATTTAATCAACGAGTGATTAAAACTGCACCACGCTGATTTATTCGGTATTTTGTTATTTAGTTGTGGAGGAAAATAAGCGAAATAATTAGCAATGTGATTTAATCCTACGCGCGATTTGTATTTTGATTGTAAGAACTTTGACATCCAAAACGAAATATCCAATTAATTGTATTAATTAAAAAATTCCCGAAATAAAAGAGACACACTATTTTCTTTTCTTACATCTGTTTTTCTAAACACTTAATTGAACCATCAAAGACAAACCTTGCTTTAACACAACATTAGCCCAAACATTTCATTTGCAATTTTATGCGTAGTCAATTTACATAATCGACATCTGTCTTCTAATATCATGATTATGAAAATAAACTCGAAAGGTTTGTTTACACCGTCACTATTTTCTCTACCTAGATCCTACAATTTTATAAAATTTGAAAAGATTAAATTTATAGAACTCTATAATTATGTAAATCAAATGAAAAATGCAAGAGGCTACAACGAATACATTCAAGTTGGACTAATTCTCAGTAACCTTGAGAAAACAACGCTATATCGCGATTCAGTAGGAAACCGGATTTGATCGGTTGCCAGTAGAGCCATTAATTTTATTAAAATTAATTTCAACTCTCAGAAGAAATCTGATACAATTTTGTTTTATCGGATTGGTCGCGTTTGAAGAGTTCCAAGTAGCGCTCGAATATCATTAAACATCCTGCTGCCAGTACCTGATATCTGTGCCAGCAAAGAAATTTTTCTTTCCGTTTCGCGATAATACGCCACGTTTAACTCTCGTCCTTTTATCACCGTTGATAATTCAATCCGTCGACCATGATTTCCTTTCGTCATTTTTCTTCTTTCCTTTCTTTCTTTGAACGAACGGACCAAAGGAGAAATCTTACGATCTTACGTTTCCTATTTCTTACTTTGTGTTTTCTTTTAAATGATTTCTATATCTATATAGGGAATAATTGAGTGGAATATTCTGAACGTATTATTTTCCGAAGAACGACTGCGTTGATGTTAGCAGTTTCCTTTTTATACCTTGACCCTCAATAACCTTCTATGACCTAACTTAAACCTGACTCTCTATAAAAGGGCAAGATATAATAAAAATAACCACCACGCTACGTACTTGTGTGTGATTATTTTTCTTTAATCTAAATATAGTAAGAAAAAAGGCAATCAAAATATAATATAGTTTTCTACCATGATTGTTCATATGTATATTTGACAAAGACGAAAAGCATGCGGAAATAAAGATATATATATACTCACACACACATATATATAATGTAGTTTCCCGGAAGCCTGAAACAGTGTTAGACGAGGCAGTGTTAAACTCTCTCTGGGTGAATGTCACTATACATACTTATTACCTGTAATGCCACACAATGTTTGCTTTCTAAATTTTAGATTAAACTAGAAAAATCGTAGAATTTGATTGCGAGAGGTTAAAAAGAATTAGTATGAACTGACTTAAATACTAGGAAACATTCCTTAACAATTATATTAATTGATGTTTAAATGAAAACGAAACTAAATGTAATGAAAACAGTGTGATAACTTTTGTCAATTCATCAGAGATCATTTTAATCCGATTATTCTCTACAATCATAAAAATGTCTTTCTTGTTTATTCTGAACAAAGAATATGGTAGCTGCTGATCGTTAAAAATTCCATAAATATTCATTATGTCGCTAAAATATTCACTATGTCACCAAAATATTCGCTATATCACTAAAATACTCGCTATATCACTAAAATATCCTTTCAGCAAAAAATTGTTTGCGCAACGTCGTTAAGAAATCATTAACATTCCTAGATTGCTGTTAACCAGCTCGTTAGATATTTATACAAGTCCAGGAAATAAAATGCGTTTGTGAATACAAGTAAAATACAGATTCCACTAAAATAAGAAATATATATTTAGTAACCAAAAAATTCCTGTTTAGCAAGATTTTCCTATATGAAAAATTTCCATTAAAAAGTAACTTTTCTATTCGAACAAAATCTCTGTTTAACGATCAGGAAAATATAAATAATAATTGTAACATAAATATGTGACTTTATTAATGCCAAGCTCATTTGCGTTGGCCCAACAAATACGTCAATTGTGTCAGCATCGAGAATGCTACTCTTGGACAAATGAACAGAGGATTCTCTGTGTTCGTTATTTGTTTACCGATTTCGATTATACTCAGCTCCAGCGATAATAAATGCCCGTAAGAGTGAAAACAGTAAGTGGTGCGAGAGAAACAGACGAAGGGGCTGAAGGGAGGAGGGGAGGTGTAAATAAGGTAGTCTGCTAAGCAGGCGTTCATTTTTAATTGGCGCGCTGACATTGGAACCAACATACATTCTGCGCATTCAGGTGCCATTGGCACGTATCCGTGTCGTGTACAGGCCTTTCCATTAACTACGATACAAGATTCTTCCTAGAATGTATATTGTTAATTTTATGTGTCTTTTATTGCTTCGTTTTAATGAACTAGAACAAACTTCATTCTTAGTCATTTAAAGTGAAATTTATGATACGCTTGTTTGTCTTGTTCTAAGCTTCTGTTCATGTAAATAATTTTTATTAGAGCAATTCTTGTAATATAAATTCTTCTTAATGAACATTATTTAATTTTCCATATGAGCGTAATAAATTATTTCGTAGTGTATCAATCTATTATTTCGTATATAATAATAAACGATACATGTATAATAAGCGGAAGAATTGTCCTGTGCAGTGAAAATTTCCTATACGGAAAATGTTCATCATAAATATATATATCAGGGAAAATCCCTTATCGAATAATGTTAAGGAAAATGGACAAAGATATATATTTGTTCCAAGTAACTTTTTACAGACACACATAGTAAAGAAGAATAAAATATTGTGGTGAAATAATTGTAGAAAATTGATCTTTGTGTAGCTAATTTTTTATTTCTCATAATTCTTTCTATATTCTTCAGATAATTAAGAACTTTTGATGCAAACTGTAGTAGGAATTTCTTATAACTAAGATGTTGAAACAGTCTATATGCACCGCTGCGTTGAAGTCGAGGTCAAGGATAGCGCTGGAAAGCAACATGAACCAGGAATCCGGACGAGGGTCACATAATTTCGAATACTTTACTAGATAAAATTCCTTCCTGGTTGACGTATGATGCATCCAAAGATTCAAACGAAGCTTCTTTAATGGTTTCTTTCGTAGAATAAACATGCGTCACCGACGATATAATGCATTTTCAATCGTTGGGAAATTATTCTACGATTAAAATCTCATTTCGCCCTCTTTACGGAGTTTGACAACTTTACTTAACTCTATTGTAGCTTATAAGATAAGTCGTTTTTCACAGAAATTTGTAATGCATAATTAGACGTATATATAGATATACTTATCTAATTCTGGCTTTAATTTTAATGGCGTGGTGCATATTTTGTTTCTTTGATATGACAGTTTGAAAATTTATGTCTTCTTGCTCGATCTCAAATACCTTTACAGATTTTTTGGTGTTTTTAAGTCAAATTAAAAATGCATACTTCGCCAAGTTTGCCAAGTTTCTAAAATTTTGTGTATTTCTAAAAATCCTCGTTACTTTTGTGGATTCTCCTCTGTTCATGGTTATTCACGAAATCTCATTTTCCATAACTTGGGCGAACCTCGAGCCTCATTCACGTTTCTTACTCGGTGCAACCAGTTATTGTGACCCGCTCAACCCATCATTATCGTCACGATTCGTTCTGGTCTCGAAGCTTTCACGCCTACCAACCCGTTGTTAACTCAACGCATCATTACATCGTGCGATAATTTCACTACTACCCCCGATCCATTAACGCGTTCTACACCATATACTTACAGTTTGCGCTACTGACTAAAAATTTAGAACAATATTCCGAACTGTGTATACGAACTGAATTTTTTCCTAATTTTGTTATTAATTCGAAATTAAGGTTGCAAGGATATGAGTAGTAATTTATTTTATACTGATAAATCTTCTAGGAAATACTGTTAAAGTAATATCATTCTGGCGTTATTTACTTTGCATTTGATAGATCGCTATCATTTCAATAGATTTTGCCGAAGATGTTTCCCAAGATAACTAAATTGACTTCCGTTTACTTCGATGGAATTCTGATAAAAATAGTATCCTAAAGTAACAATGTCCTAAGTTGTTTCTGCTACTTTATTTATAGATAAATTTTTGATAAAAAATGTTGACGTCTTTCGAAGCTACGATACCCTAAGCTAACATTACTTTGATAAATATGTGGCGAAAAAGTTTTCCAAAGTAGCAGTATCCTAAGCTGATATATTTTCTTTTACATACTCTGATATATTTGTGAGGAAAGAGTTTTCTAAGGCAACCAGAATTCTAACCCGATTTTCCATTACTTCGATGGATTTCTGACGAAAAACTTTTCTAAGGTAACAGAATTCTAATCTGATTTTCCTATACCTCAGGAGATTTTTGACATAAAGTTTCCTATGGTAATAGGATTTTAAGCTTCCACTTCTTTCCCAATATTTGGATTCTGTAGAACTATCCTGTAGAACTAAAAATATCCAATTATTTCCTAACAATCTCCATGATATAACTTTATCTAAACGATACAAAACAATAGAAGAAGAAATAACAAACACGACATTTTTACTTATTCACATAATTTACTCAGTCGGTATTAGACAGGTATTAGACACCTGACAAGCCTAAAAAGGTTTGGATCGATAACTATAAATCTTATTATAACTATAAATTATCCACGGAGATGAACTATTAAATGAGTGGAACAGATTCTACATACAAATTCCGAACAATTTCCAATAAACGATAAAATTTGAACGAAAAGCACGAATCAATATGTAAATGGAAAGAGAAGCAGTAGTTTGTGTAATTACACGATAGATCGGTGGAGGTGCGAGTATGTGGTAAACCGGTGTCTTAAAGCGTTGTAAATCTTAGAACCATGAAAGATTTACGTCTATTCGTTTGGTGAAACCTCTTGGGTTTATTAAAGAAGTGTTTCTCAGAGACATGAAATAAATTCTTATGTATGGGACACTCTACAGGAAATTCATAATACGATTATATTTAATGTTCGTGATGATGTAGGATTTAACTCGCTGAGAAATTTTGCGATATTTTCGATCCGATAGTTTATTTAGGTATTTAGTTTTCTCTTCTATTTCATTTTACAACTGCCTGAGACTTCTACTTCCAACGTTCGAAATTAGCTATCAAAGATTAATCATGTCGGGATTACGATTAGTAGGGGAAATCCTACGATAAGCTATTTCCCCCAGGATGTTCTTAACTTATTTTATTGCTCTAGAATTCACTTATGAAAGAAAAGTTCTTAATACAACTGTACTTTAAAAATAAAAGGAAAGTGTGTCTATTCCAATGATTTTCCTCTCCCGTTTCTTCTTTCAAAGAATATTAGTTCAAGAAACTTAATCATATATAATTTATACAACAAGATTGTCATTTATGTAAATGCTCGTTACTGCACCTGAATTTTTTACTGCCATTCGTGATTTTTATACGTTCCCGCGAGGTTAATTGCGTCACGCATATACCACGCGATTTTATGTTCGTTTTTTCACTTTTTTATAGCTTATTATGTACGTATCTATAGAACAGAGACGCTATAAAACGCTATTTTCTTCCATGAGAAGACATAAAAAATCAGAAAACACCAATATAGAAAGTCCGGGCGAATAACACTGGAATGACGTGATTCCTTCCGCAAGAGTGAGAAGAAAATATAGAATACAATTTTTTCGCCCTAAGCTTAGTTTTCCAGCGAATCTAGTTCGTAGATTTGTCAGGTATACCTGCCTAATACCGACTGAGTAAATTATGCGAATAAGTAACCAGCAGAAGGTTATTCTACATATACAACAAAATACAACAGAAATGTAGAATAACATTTTTCTGTTTAGTTAAGAATTGTCTTGGTACACTATGAAAAATTTTCGAATTTATTTATCTCGGAAGCAGAACACCTTGTAGACAAGTGTTATTTTACATTTTCGACTTATTTTCATTTGTAAAATAATCTTCCGCCGATTATGTTCTCTTGTTCAATCCGAAATTAGTCACGTTCAAGTACAGTTGATAAATTTTCAAATTCGATTTTCTCCGGTGGCACTCAACGGTTCAATTCGTAGCATTAAGTATCGTTAAGTATCGTCGTCGTTGCATCGTGCAATTGGATAACTCGGCGTTGCGAATTCGCGCGAGTCGAATCGATTTCACGTTTGCTTCTCTTGCTACGTTGTGCGAAAATATCGAGAGAAAAAAGAGCAAAATTTTAATCCACTGGTTGTCGATACATGGAACAGTCTCTTAAATGCGCGTTAGATGTAAAATTTAATCCGAAAAGCGGCGCATGAAGAGAGCCGACAATCTGCTCGTCGATCGATAGGAATTAATTAAATCAGATTTTCCTGGCATGAGGAAGGGCGCGAGATATCTCTTTTCCTCTTCTTTTTTTAGCTTGTGATCAAATGGCAAGAAAGAGGGACGATTCTTCTTTCTCTTGGTTTCACGGATCTTTTGACGTCCTTCTTTGGTTTGAGTGTGGCGATGGTTTGGTATTGTAACATTTGCAGCCTTCTCTGTGAATTATTACATTACCGCTCAGGAATATCCGGATATTTGCTTATTTTTGATCAGGCATATTTTAATAATAAGACTGCAGTCAAATGAAGCTGCAATGGTTTGGTTCTTCATAATCATAATCCTTTAACTTTTGAATTATAAGATAGATTAGGCCTCTTAAACTGATAGGAATACTTGCGACGTTAATACAACCAATGATACTTAAATGGTATAAATATACATGTAGTATATACCAAAATATACTACAGTACATGCACGACTGCAGTGTTTCTTAATGTCCAATTTAGATTTGTATCTTGGTGATTCCGTAAAAAAGTAATATGTGCTGCTTCTAATTACTAATTCAGCATTAATTTATACGCTTTAGTGAAATACCGTGACGTCAAATCAACCAGTATGTTAGCATACTTATGAGCAAAAGTATATATTACATCTGTCCTGTACAACCTTAAATTTTTTTAATGGAACTGTGGATGTTCGTGTTTCCATTTTCATGAACATAATTAACGACGTGGAATAGAAATTCGTTTTAACAACTAAATATCATAGTAAGTGCTGTACTTTGAATACTTTATACATTATTGCATATTACAATGCATTCTATAGATCTTTGACATCTTGAAGGTTCTAAAAATATACAGCTACCTTCGTGGTCTATCTAGATAATTATCTATCATCGTTCAGAACGATCGCAAACTATCATCAAGCCTTCCCAATTAAATTTTTTATGTCCAACTTGGACATTTCACAAATTCGTGGCATCTTTACCTTATTGATTCGAATCTTCCACAAGATTCGTACTTGTTTCGAAGGAAACTCATGGAATCCCGAGCAATTGGTCGTTGACACATTTTGCTGCGGCGTTAGATGATTTTTAAAGACGGCCAGACTCGATTGACCTCGGTATTTATCGCCATCGAGGTATTTTTGCATCGAATTTTTACGTAATACGTTAATACGTATAACTTTTCATAGCACCATAGACGATCGTTGCGTAAGATTGCTCGCGAATTTCGTCACGTATCACGGAAGAATTCGTTCCTTGATTACAATTTATGTTTCTTCCTGTTATCGTCGATAATAATCGATCGGCTGACGTGCACAGTTCTAAATAACACCTCGACAAACACGTGCTATAGATTTTGTATCAATAGTATATTTTTCGCATATATCTTTTACGAGTGTTAGTGGTGATAAATCTTGTATTTTTTATGGCAAGAAACTTTATTTGCGGTTTTGTAGCGTTTGAGAGGCACAATTGAATTTTGCTTTGAAATTTTATGTTACTAATGCTGGTGATGCAGTACTTGTACGTTAATGTCATTTAAATGTATGTAAAATGTTATGGACATTAATGATGTAAAAATGAAGTAGAATTTAAATGGGTAGGATCTCTTTTTCATTGGAAAAAAATAGTAAATTACGAAAATATGGGGTGTAAATGTTAAATGGTAATTAAGCTGAATTTTTTATGTTGTCGATCTTTCTTGTCGATGTTCTGTTCTCTGTATTTCTGCTGTATATCTGTTAATAAGTTCTACAATAAATTAGGTTTTATTATAGATTAGGGTCGTCTTATGAAATGAACTCTGTCAATTTGGTATGGTGTAGAAAGAGCTACAGCTACTAACTTAAAAAGTTTCTCATCAGCCTCATTATTACACATGAAACTATAATAAATTAACCCAGATTTGTCTAGTATTCAAAAAATGATTCGAAGATAATTTTATTATATTTTGCAATTTTTCTAGAACTAGTCATATTATCCAGTATCCTTCAAAATTTGTAGAGACTTTTCTAAGATTAGCCAGTAGCAATACAAAAACAAAAATTTAATGATTTTATTTTGAGAAGTAAATATAGTTTTTTCTGGATCAAAAAAGTCTGTCCATTCTGCATCTCTCAAATTATGGATAAAAAATAGTAAAACTTTATTTCTTTCCTATTCTTCTAACAAATTTTTTTTTCGCCTATAACACACTATAAAGTAACATAATTTATTTACTAACGCAAAAAATCTGATAATTACATGATAATGTGAATATCGTTTTCTTTCTCCAATTCATTCGTTTTATTCATTTACGTAACTTACCATCTATATAGCGAATGAAAGGATATCTTTTAATGAGATCTTTATTCTTATCGACTGTCGTGTTCAAAATCGTTCTTTTATTCTATTTCTATTAATCGTGTTAAGATTGTCTTAATTTTTAATAAATGCTGGCAAGACATGTGATTTCGTTGTCAACTGGTTATCTTGTTTGAATAATCGTCTCTTTAACTAATCATTCCGAGTAATTTACGTAGGAATAGGTAATTGTGCATGTGAAAAACACTTCATAACAAGCATGACAAATCGTTACATAGGGATACATTGTGAAACAAACTTTAAATATTTATAAGTTACAAATTCTTTTCGCTATTATAACCCACCCTCTGTAGCCGATCAAAGAAATTTCATCCTCCAATTTCTTCTCTCCAAATTTTTATTTTTATTAAAATAATTCTAAAAGAGTCCAACCTAAATAATAACCTTCCTAATTCAATAATTTTCAATTAACAAGTCTCTCGCATTTATTGCTAATAAAATTTCAACAAAATTCGACAGAATTCATTCGAATTTAAACATAAAACATTCGATCGGTCACAATCATGTGGAAAATAGATCGCTTTATTCGCAATCATCTCAATTATATGGACGTTTGTCCAACGATACTCATCGAGTTCTTTTTTTATCGAGTTTCATGATGTAAAATAGGCTCTACAAACAGGCTTTTATTTTATGGTAGCGTTTCGTCACCAACAAGCCGTCTACCTCGCGGAGTATGGAACGTGAAACTTTCGCCCGTTCTCAGAATCTCGAACCGCGCACATTATGCATATTTACATCTTGGTGGTTTTATGCAAATTTTTTCATAGTCGTTTCCAGACGCACTCGACGGTCTATGCCTTTTGTATGCCTGCTGTAGCCGTCTAATTGCATTTGCATTAATCCTTTTATTTCTTGGACGTCGAAACTATATTTTGATAGGCAGCGTTTGAACACGAACGTGGAAAACATTGTTACAAGAAAGTAATTTAATTTTATTCTGATTTTAAATGCTAGACAATATATGATATAACATAATAGTAATGAATTATTAGTAATGAATTAGAAATGAATCATTCATTATTAGAATGAATAGTAATAATAGTAATGAATTATTTCTAAATTAATAATACTATTTACAAGTATACATATAACCTTACCTTTTATTTTATACTAAATAATGTTATATATTATTTATTAATAATAATATTGCATAGACGAGTTTGCCCTTTGTGTTATTATAAACGATAAGAATTATTTATTTCATTATAAAATATTATATACACATTTTTTACTATAAAACAAAGGAAGTAAAGTTTCATATATATTTTATAATGAACAATATATTTTTTTTTTATCTTTGTTTATTGATTCCAGGTTTTTTACATATTTTTTTTACATGATTTTTTTTCCAGAATAAACGCTGAATTCTAATTGTAGGGTGGTACAGGCAAAAGTACCGATACGCGACGGTACGACGTAGCCTTGCTTTATTACATTTTTTTTTTTTTTTTTTAAGATTATTGTTGTGTCTTAAATTTAAGCCGCTGTTGCGCTGTACTTATGTACGATATTTTAATTTATGTCCTGAAAGCCTGGACGCAAAAACAGGACAATTAATGAACAATATATATATAATAGTGTGAGATCAGAATGTTTAGCCTCAAATAGGAATTGGAACTACAATCAGTAACAGACGACGGTGGCTGTGTGGTTACTGTAGCTGACTGCAAACATTTAGGATAGCCGTTCAAATCCAATCGCTCCTGAATTTTGGCTAGTTATTAGAAATGGCAAAAGATACAATTGCGAGGATTTTTGTACTATACGAAGCTAGTCCTTGGCATGGGTGTATATACATATGGGAAGAGAAGTTGAAGACGAAGGGGGAATACCTCCTGAGATATAAGAAATTTAAAAATGCCTACTATGGAAGCAACATAGGAAAGGCCCAAAAGAAAAAAAAAACTCTTCCTCGTATTATTCTTAGTACCTGTAACAAAAAAGATCTACCTATCTAATATATTATTTAAGGAGAAATTTACATAAATTAAGGGTTATGTTAATAACTTCATATAATAGCTTATAACTTCATATGATAGTACCTGAACACGAAGGGCACCTGCCCGAAGTGGATTAATGTGTAATAATCGCGTGGCATTTACGAAGGAGCATAGTCAAAATAAGTTTAGCAATAATAAATAAACTGCAGATATTGCCTTAGTTTAGTAGTTCAGTTACAGATTCCAGGTTAAATGCCCTGGGGCCCCCCGTAGTCCATAATTTTTGATAATTCCTACAATAATATTTTATAATTAGATTTACGGATTTCTTATACAAATTCATTTGCGAGAATATATTTAAAAAAATAAAACACCGGTAAAAGACAAACGGGTAGACAATTGCATTACTTATTAAGTATTATAGAAAAATATTAAAGGAAGCATATATATTTTGTCGTATTACGTGCATTCTGTGTAATTTTGCACGTTCAAATTTTTCACAAATGCGTAAAAAACCGCGGTCTATTTACATAATAAAATAAATAATTCTTGTGTGTCATAAATCAAACTTTCTTTACCATTCCCTCCAGAACTTCTTGTCCCCTCAGAATATCGCTTAACGTTGTGTCTAAAGATGTAATCGCATCTCAACAGAGGTAGAAATTTGTCAAAAGAGGAAACTAATTATCCTGCTAATGAGACGTCGAACGACGTCGTAGACCAAGAAAACGAGATCGATGCTCGAGGAGTGGAATCCGGAAAGATGGAAGAAAAACGTTGGTAAAGAGCCATTTACTCGCAACTGCGACGAATCATTCACAAAGCTCGTAAGCGACTCAAAAGTTCCTGGCTCTGGCTTTTTCCATCGATCGAGAGTTCACCTCATCGCAAACGATTCTGCGATAAAAACAAAACACGAATTACAGAATCCTGAGATATTTGAAAATTATAGATTTTTTGCTTTTGTTTCTTTCGGTCGTTTAAGAGTATGTATGATGTCTGTAATCTTTGGAGAAATGAGTTTATTAGTTATGGTTTGTGTTATCTGGAATGGGTTGATAGTTCTGGAAAGATCTTCTGTCCATTATGATAAGAAAATTTGTTATTTAGAACGAAGGCTCAGTCAAAGGATAGTATCTAATTTTACAACTTCCAATAAGCGATACTTGTTGAGTTTTATGAGCTAAATACGAATCTACGAACCTGTTTTTTTCCAGTACCCACAGTTGTGGAAAAAGTCAAGATTGAAAACAATTACAAATTTTCGATATTGAAGATGTTCTGTGTTTTTACAGGATACAAAATCCATTGATGATTTTCCATTGATGAATTTTTATTTAAGATATAAAAGAATCGTGGAAAATATGTGTCGGATAAAAGAAATACATTACTTGAATTATCCTTATCAAGACGAGCAAATCCATGAACATTACCCTTACATATCAAGATCGTACAAAATAAATCGAAATAAAAATAATAGATTGGAATATATTTTGTATTTTTCTGTATCAATATAGATATAAGACAAAATTTAAAGATTATGAAAAAGATAAGAGGAAGGAAAATTGTCGTGTCTTTGGATAGAAACGTTTGTCTAACAAGAGAGGAAAGTTAAATAGTTGTTGAGTAAACAGTACAGAACGACGAAACGCACTTCCATCGATCACATAATCATATCGCAATGTAATGGTGTATTGTTTAGCATTAATTAACTCGCAGCGAAATCGAGATTAGATGTACGATGACAAGGGAAGCCAGCTGGTTTGATAATAATAATTGAATCAATAACCACATCGAAGTTGAATCAAGGCGACCTGCTTTAGAACCGAGCATACATATATATATATTGCATTGTATATATCATATTACGCAAAGAAAAATTGCATTACGTAAAATTTTCAACGTAATTTTCTATCTATTCCTATTATTTCTACAGTTTGTTTCCATATTTAATTTTATGAACATGACGTATTTTAACCTTCGGGTGACGGAGGCTGACTGAATTCTGATACACGCAGACATTTCTAGGATTCATTACTTTTTGAGCTACATAGACGTCTATAAAGGCTAGTTTTTAAAATAATTTCAATAAATGACAGAATGATCTTAATGATTTTTTAATATGTTGTCGGAATCATGATTCCAAACAACTTTTTCCTTACACATAATCCGCGGACGGCCTTAGTTCCCGAGATATTCGTAAAAAACTGTCGTTACCACTACAGTAAATTCTGCCTATTATTGTGTATCCGTAACAACGTACGTGTTAGTATTATTTGTCGATTGCCTAGAGGCGCGGTTATTTATGTACGGACATGATTATATTATATACGGTGTATTATATGCTGTGTTTGTAAACACAGAGAGGTGAGAAAGAAATGTAGCTTCTTTTTAGGCGACACAATGTTTACCTACGACTACAAGGCATGATGACTACAAACATGATGGCGTTAGTTGAGCATCGATTGTCAATCTTTCGGTTACTACGTTGAGTTGTTGCGATCGTTCGGCAGACGTCGGTGGACATTGTGTATATTATAAACGAAAGATAAGAGTTAAGTTTGGGTTAGGTTATTGCATCTGGCCGCCTCTAGGCACGTACACTGTCACGGACGTGCAACTATAGGCAGAATTCATTATAATCATCGATATTTTATTGCGAATATTTTGGAAATTGGGACCGTCCGCGGATTCTATGTAAGGGAAATCCGTTATTCGGATGATTCTGACCACCGACAACATGTTCCAAAACCATTGAATTATTCGAATATAAAAATTCTTCCGCAAAAGATTGATATTGTAAAAATGGAATTTGATACCTGATAAAAAAAAGCATTTCATTAGAAAAGAAATTGACCAATACTTTTTCTAGCCACTGTAAAGAAGGGTCGATATTATTGCCAATTTTTAAGATTTTCAACATTGTATCGACAATATATTGAAACTAAAGCGAGATTAATACATACAAAAGTCCATTTATAATGACACCAAAAAGTAGGCTTTCTTACGTACGATACCGCCAAGAACTTTAAATATTGGCAGTAATACCGATCTTTTGAATGCTCTTTATACGATAGATACAATAGTGTACGAATACAAGAAAGATGAATGAATTCAAAAAAAGCAACGAAAGAACGACAAAACGCCTATCTGCCTTTCCTTCTTTTAATCTCGAACGCGTACTGGAACGTCAACTGGAACATCTCGTAAGCCAACTTTTCTCTTTCTCTCTTTACGCCTCTCTCTTCGGACAAATTGGAAACGTAGCAATCGAAAGTGAACCTTGACACCTTTTACAACCCCACCTATCCTCTCTCTGTCCCTGTCTCCTCCCTCCACGTTGCCTAGGTAGCTTGTGCTAGTCGTTTTTCGAGAGGCGACACACTCGACACCGGGATACATGTGTTGTTCTCCTCGGTCGACCGCATCAGCCAGCAGGGAAGTTTCTTAAAATAGAGTCTAGTGCCGAGCCGGAGGTTGCTGTATGCATGCGAACACATCCCGTTCCGGACGATGATACAAACACACAGTGTCGAGCCACTCGAGGTTGGTCGAAGGGTTGGAAAAGGGTTGAAAAAGAGGGAGGCGCGCGGCTGAATGTGCCCGCTCATGCACGCCAGCCACGCGAATTCCGCTGAACATCCCTCGCGTTTAATTGTGACAATCGTTCTTTTCTCTCAGGGTCGAGCTACTTTCCTCTTTGCTTGTCCTTTTCATTCTTCCTCTTTTTTTCTGTCCCTCTTTTTCGCCGTTTCCCCTTTGTTTTTTGTTGTTATTATCGTTATCAGAGATGATCGAATGAATATGGATTGGGTTTACGACGTGAACGTGATTTCTTTTGCTATTTCTGAATTCATTTATACGAACATTTCTATACGCAAATGGAAGATTTAATTATCAAGCGTGAGAGAGTTTCGGGATGGGAAGTAGTTTAACGTTGCACTACTTCAAAGGATAGGAATATTGTTTTCCGAAGAAGTCCAAGGAAAACTAACGATCGAAAGAAGGGTGTCTGATTTAAGTTTGACTGAATAATATATTTAGATCGTACGAACTTTCAATGAACTTTGACTTTTTCATATTTATATGTATTCCATCTTTAGATTTGTTACTTGAAATAACAGAAATAATTTCCCCTAGTGAAGTGTACGTACCAATTCTATTTCTTAACTATTCTCTTTTCCCTGTGCTATTTCTATTTTACTCCATCTTCCTTTATCTTCGAACTCGTTCTACACCTATCCGTATTAGCAAAGTCTTTGTAAATATATATATATTTGTTCCAAATACGTCAAATAATTTAAGTCGTTTCCTTATTCAATTATGGAATTGCTTCTTTAGAATTTTTACACTGTTGCTGTCAGATTACCGTACGAGCTAGAAATATATTTGCTCCGTTTGAGAGAAGTAATCCAAACTAGGAAGAGTAAAAATTATCGTTAGTTCTTTCTCAGAATCTATACACAGTTCATAAATGTTTCCGACGCATTTTGTAACCTCATTATGCAACTAATATTACTTTGTTCCCAGTCAGCACGTAGCAGAATATTTCTTCTTAAGATATTACTTCTGTAAATATGCCACATACTTTCGAGATTTGTTCACGTAGCTACACTCAGCGGAAAAAGCATACGAAAGCGACGCTGTGCAGGTTCAGCTAGATGTCAAGCAGTAGCAAGTGTCAAGTATTAGAATCTCTTGAAACGAAGGGACGAAAGCTATTTATCCTATTTTTAGAATTAGAACTAAAAATAGAAGACTTCAAAAGTGTCAATTTCCTTTTTTCCTAACGTGTCTTTCAACTTTCAACTTTCTTCGTCTGATACTCGTTATTAAATCTCAATTAATAAATCCTCGTTAGATCATTGATGGATCATAACGATCTGGACGAAATTATTTAATCTTACAATATTTTCTTTTAATTTGTATTTTGTGTTCCATATAACAAGTTTTAAAAAATATCAGCATGAAAATTATATTTTGTATTTTACATTGATATCTTAATTAAATAATCGCTTCAATTACACAGTCATATCAACCTATGCAGAGAAGCTTAAAATGACACAGTCCTTATCAGTCACCCGTGTTCTAACCAGCTTTCCAATTCAGTCTTTTCACTGCATCTCGGCCGTCGTCAAGGGTTAAACATCAAACACCTCCAAAAAACTCCCAATGCAAGCACTTAAAGTACCCACACTCCTTCCACCAACTACAGCTCCCACTTAATACCCACGCTTACCAGCCATAATTCACTCATAAAAAGACCACAACCCCTTTAATCGTCTCCTACTCGTGTTTCTCATCTGCTCACCCTCAGGTGATCCCTTTCAATCTCCTTTTGACACACGTCCTCTGACCCATCTATGCACCGTGATCATAAATTCTATCCTAAGTTCTTGGTAAAAATCCTAATTTATGGTGCAAGTGATATCAGGCTGATTTTCTGGTTGAAAAAAATAAGATGGAAATAGGGGGAAAATCAAGAATAACAAAATTGCATTGGAGGACATATTTTCGAGAAAATCAGGTTTGAAAACTTGTCAAGCTACCCAAGTAAATTTGCCTAATTCGCAACTAGACAAGAGTAAATAATTATTATGAAGCTATTCTACGTGTAAGATTAAGTCGAAAACGTGGAATAGAATATCTTTTAAGACCTCGTTTTTAGAGAAAATACGAGCTTGCGTAAAAATCCGCAGCCCAGTAATAAGTCTTTCTTGAAATATGAAAAATTCTTTTGTTAGTTAAACCGGCGATAAAATCGAAGTATAAAAATTCGAAGGCCGCGGCAGGTTTAAAGTAGACTCTCGTCCGCGTTTCTCTGTAGTCCAAGTTATTATACACATATATGTATAATTCTTCTTCTTTTTTATCAAGAGCAACTGAGCAAGGTGAGACATCCACTCGTTGATATTTTTCCTGGCCAACGCTTATTGTTCGTGGCCCCGTATCGACGTTCTTGTTAATTGGGGGTAGGATAATTAGCGTTCGATTAGGCAGGGTCGCTTGGCTGGCTTGAATCAAATAAGAGTGATTACAATGACTCGTGAACGGGTTGGTCGTGTAACACGAATCTCTGTTCGACCATGGAAACTAGGTCGTTGGGTTGCGTTGGACAGATTTCTCGTTTCATTGGGGACCACTGCGTTTCGTTTGTTTTCCTCGTCGATCATGATGCTATAGTGACGGGAGTTGATATAGCGAAGCATCTGTGACGAGATATTGTTTGGCAGATTGTGCATGGCAGGTGTCATGAGAGAATCATTGAACAACACGCTTGTTTCGGATTATTATATTTTGCAAGTTTATTTTGCGAAAGAAACGTATTTGCGAAATTGTAGGTGTTTAAGAAAGTTAGTGGATTTTGCAAGCTTCTACGAAGGCTTGTGTAATTATTTTATAATCAAAATTTCGTTTGATTATGTGAACGAGAATTGCCGTTGATGACAATTTTTTAGTTCGATTTCGAGTTTAAGAAACTTATAACTGCTTGAAGAAAAATGCTTAACTGCAGTGACTTGCTCAGTTTATTCTTTGTTTCTACGTTTGACCACGCATCTGCAAAGTTTCTGACCTCTACAAATTTTTTATGTTCATGTGATTACATTGTACTTATTAATGATCGTATATAATGGATTGCAAACAACTTGTTCAATAATTAAAACAACGCTCTTGTATAACTTTCTTAGAGTAGTTCGGACAATAAATGACATAGTCTCTGTACCTATCTGTCAACTACAGGTATCTTTTTGTTACACTTTAAAGCCAATTATTAACGAATAACGCAGTATCATTTTAAACGAAATATAGAAAAACGCTTATCTTTCTTTAAAAGCAATTTAATTAAATAAATGGTGTTGTGTCCGAATGTTAATGCGAGTAACTGTATGTCGAGAGGTGGATCGCGATGGAAACGCGGCTTTTCCGCGGAATGCTCGCGGCGACGGAACGATCATCTGCGCGGCGCGCGGTTCAATAAATGCGCGAGGCCATATTCATCTCGCGACGCGCGGAGCCAATAGAATTAATTTGCGAATTTATCCGCGACGCGAGGTTTCCTCGCATTCAATGAAAGTGAAATTAAGTCCGGTTCATCGGGCGGCTAGCGAGTCTTGTTAAATGGCGCGCGCGGCATTGTGCAACAGCGCGCTCGCGCCGAGATGTCATCTTCTTTTTTTCCGGCAAACAATGCAGGTTAAATTCGATTGTCACGGAACTGCTGCTCGAAAAGCAAAGAGGATTTATGTGACAGAGGTATAATGCAGTGTAGGTGGTATTTCTCAGAGTTCCTATTTTATCATTGTACATAGAAATTGTTGCGTCGTGAACCCTCACACGAGTAGCTCGGTATACGCGACTTTTAAAATAACAAGAAGGAAACAGTTGACTGATATGATTATCAGCGATGAACTGAAATACAGCTCACAAACAGCTTCGAATATTGGCCAACTAGATTCGAATTTGTCAAAAGCATGTGGGAAAAGGAAGCTGTACCCTTCCGTCTAAATTTTATTTTAAAATCACTCGCTCATATTTTTTCGGTATAAACGACATTCTTATATTGTATAGGATTATATTGTCGAAGACTTTTGACGATGACTGTAAATCGTCTTCCTCGGTCAGTAGGCTAAAAAATTCTTAAAACGAGATGCGAACTGTTTCCTCTCTCTCTCTCTCTCTCTCTCTCTCTCTCTCTCTCTCTTTCTGCCAAAGAAGGTTTGAAGCAATATCAGTCACGGTTTCCTTCTTCCTCGTCCACGCCGTAAAAATCCCCGATAAATTAGCTCGACATGCTCGAAATGGATCTTGCGCAAGTCATATACATACGATAGAATATACACTCAGTCACAGCAGTTTAGATAAACCCATTGAATTTTGTATACGTAATATACCAAAAAGCTAAAAATACACTTCGTCAGAAAATTATTTATATCTGCATATCGAGACAATTATCATTGATGTATTAAAAAAAGGGGGTAAAAAAAAGTTAGAACGTTTAACTTGCAAAAGTCTTGCAATACAATTACGTTAGAAATGACAAAACTTGTAATTTTTTCAACGCCTATTCATACAATATGAAGTTACTATTTTTATGATTTCATGTAGATATAACAAATGTATGTAATTTTTGTAACATTGCGTTTTATATTTTCCTTACTCCGTTTTCCTTGACAAAGACGAAACTAAATAATTTGTGATAAATTTTGACAATATGACTCTTTTATGGTTATCTGTGTATTAATATATACACAACGTGTATTTATATTTTACTATAAAATTATACAACACATAATCCTTCGACACAAACAGGGACAGATATAAATTTTGCCCAAATTCGACATAATCCTGCCAGATACTAATATAGTATCAAGCTTATTTTTATGATTTCATATAGCAACTGTATGTAATTTTTGTAACACTGTATTTTATACTTTTTTCTTCTTTTTTCTCTTAATAATGGTAAAGGCGAATTAATTACTTTGCATTTTAATAATGTGTGTTTTAACGTGTCAAAGAAAATTCGTCCAGCTGTTTTTACAATAATATTTTATATTCAAGGGATGCATATAGTCTTTTATGACTGACTGTAGATGAGAAATGCACAAGATTTCAAGTAATAATTTCGTGGCGTCCCCTCCTATGCATTCGCCATAACTGCCATAAGACGTTGATGGTTGCATTTGCAAGAGGTGAACGCGTATGGCAATTTGTATTCTCGAGAGCTCGAGAGGCTGAGTCCCTTGATTTAGTGCTAATAAATATTCATTGGCGTACTTGAAACTGACCTCAGAGAATTGAACGGCATTATCGTGTGTACTCTTCGAAGATTAACCACGATTATTCGCTGCCCGCTGTGTACAGACTGCTTTATTAAACCGCTTAAACAATATTCTCGGGTAAATGGACAATTTGTTATACGCCACGATGGTAATAGTAATAACAATAATAACGTTACTCCGGAAAAGGGATTCTACGATCGTGTAAATTGTCGCTTAATGGAATTTGTTAGTTACGCGTTGTTATAGCAAATTGACGATCGCTGTATGCTGAATGAGAGTTGTATTTGTGATTTAGTATAATAGCAAGTTCGTTTACGAATGAACAGTTGATCAATATGGATAAATAACATTTGACACACTATAGCCTTAAATTATGCAATTTTTATTAGTATTATAAAATATGCAATTTTTAAAGTATTTCAATTAGTATTTCAATAGTTATGAATTATAAAATAGTCAATTTCAAAATATTAGACGTTTAATTAAGATACTAAGATTTAATTAGGAAATTAGTATATTAAGATATCTGTAAGGTAAAATATTTAATATTAAAATATTCGTACTGTATTTATGTATATTTATTGTATACATATATCCTTTAATCGCGAATATTAACTTGAAAGACGTACATCTATCTGTAAAAATTTTTTTTTTAATTCTTCTGATATTGAGACAACATTATATGATGTTCTTAAATTAACATCTAGCTTTACCAGGCTAATTTAACCTAACCTCAACTTAACATTATGTAAATTCTTATATTATCTGATTAATCAGTTTCTCAATTTTTGTTAATATAAGAATTTACATAAAGTTAGATGAACAAAAGAAATAATAATGAATTTTAAATAAAATTTTGAAAATAGTTATTTGATCGGACCTGGTAAGATTAGTGTTAAATAAATTTTCCTACGAAATATTTTCCGATCCTCTATTAATAAACTAATGGACAATTTATTGAAATTGAGGTTGAAGATTAAAATATGTGCATAGAAATTGGAGATTCGATTATAATAATTTCAACGGTCGAAGTATATATTTAAATGCAATCAAACTTGATACTCATTTTTCTATTCCAATTGAAAAGTATTATTAGCTCGTCATCGATTAATTAATTACTTACGCGAAATATGAAACATAGAAATTCTAATTGTTCAATCGTTTACAACAGAAACAGAAATTTAGATGACGCCTGTTCGTAGACGTTACGTAAGAAAGGATGCAAAAATTGGAAACAGAAGATATATAAAAAGAGAGTCGCTCATGCCAGATACTTATCTGAATTGCGATCAGACCACAGAATAACCGCGGAAGAAATCGTTTCTTGCGAAACGAGCTGTCGATAGCAGCGACCTAAGGTCATTATGCCCGCGTTCCTTGTCGTTTGATCTTCCGCCTCTGATCTGCTTTCATCTGATGGATACTTTTCGTAGTCTCTGACGATTACCTTAGGAGAGCCATGTCCATGACGCTTGAAACGGCTCTAAAAAGTCGTAAAAGTTCATTGGGAGAACGTTTTGATCTATAAGAACAGAGTAATTTAATTGTCTCTTCTCTTTAAACTTATCTTCCTTGAGAATTGCCAAGTGATATTAATATACAAATGCAAAGACCATTATTTTTACATACTATCGATAGTTCTCCAAAATATTCCAATTCCTCTAAATCTAAATCACTTACATTCAAAGGTACAAAGAACAACAACCACTTTCCTTTCACTGAATCATAAAAACTACTAAATACTTGTCTATCGAATATTAATATCACGATCTAGATACGCATAAATAGCAAACAAGTTTATCTATTAATCGTGTCAACGACCATAAGCATGCAATTGAGAAAAGATCGTCGATCGGCTGAATAGAGGTATAGAAAGGGAGACAAGAATCAGTGGGGAATCTGTGGAGGGCGATAATACGCAGCGATAACCGAGCGTCCAGAATGGCAAGGACGATTTCGAGAGATGGAAAGATTAAAAAGTGGAACGATGGTCGAGGACGGTTTTGCAGACGAACCGCTACGCTGTATGTAGATGGTTCCCAAGGGTATACCACTTCCTTAACGCGAGATACGTGTGTACCGATCACAATTGGAATGCTTGCGTTGCTCCTTCATCGACGAATTTGTTGATCGTTTGGAAAGAGAAAGCGTGCTGAGATTTCAGAGAGTCACTGCGAGTCGTGTATTAGGATATAATTTTGCGATCTTGTTCATTATGAAAATAATTTCTTTGAAGATTAATGGAATTAATAATAAGAAGCTGTGTTGTGTGTTTGATTTGGGATCTCAAGATTATGGTAATTAGCTTTGTTAGGGTAATTCTTAGAGATTGTTGTCTGATTTTTAGCGCGAAGAACGTATAAGAGTGTCAGAAATCAAACCGACCAAATTTTTTATGAGATTCTCAGTCTCGTTACGGGAGCTTTGTTACACAATCGAATCCCGATAAATTGAATTTGTTGCTAAAATTAAATATAAAGACATATTTGCTAATATGGACGCGATTGCTCGATAGCGTAGTAAATTTTAAATATGTCTTGTTATAAAGAGTGAGAAAAGCATGATTTATTATGTATTCATTTGTTTTATTCTTTCTTTTCTTGCTTTTAGTATCTTTTTATGCTAGTGACTCTTATTGTAACTTTGATAATAGTGAAGTTGTGAGGACAAGAAAATGAGATTTTTTGTATCTCGTTGATGGTTTTCTTTGCAAAATAAAAGAGCCACCATAAAAGGTAACAAGCTTTTTTATAGAGAAGATGTATGGTGTGCGAATATTTGAATTTATAAATATTCTTTCAATGCAAGAAACTTAATTCGTATATTAAATTCTCAATATTTTTCTATTATACTAATTTATTATATTAGAGACTCGTAAATTATGCATTTTCTTTAAAAAGATAAAAATATTGCAAATTTTCATTACAAACTTCTAAGTTTTACTTAATAACTAACATAAGCCACACTCACAATTTTATTATTAAAGTGTAGCCCATACGAAATAATTGAACCTTTTTATAAGTAAAAAAGAACGCAAATTGTAAAAAGAATTTTCCCAATATTTGAAATATTTTAAACACTTCCTGGTGATAAACGTGCGCCACCTGTTTTCACCTTTCTAACTACCTGCCCTTAGGGTACTTCGTATGCCTGCCAAGGAAAACCTTCAATACACTCTCCGAACCAATCCCAAATTATGAAAGCAGGCATGTAAATATTGAAACCACACCTGTATACAACCCTGGGGTTCCATACCAAAACAATAACTGAAGGACTCTCAGTCTTGTTTTTCTTCTCGTGCAATACAGTTCGTCGTGTCTTATACGCTTTATTTTCGTTTACGTGCAGTGTAGTTTCCATAAATTTTACGCTATTCACTCATACCATAAGCATTTTCAATTTATTTAATACAAGGTTTGTATTGTCTATTTTGAATTTTTCAATACATTTCTTCTAACTAAATATTTCTTCTGATTCGTAAAATAATTTCTTCTATTGCATTACACTTTAATACTTTTCGTACTTCATTCGATTTTTTAATATTTCTTCAAACCAAATATTCTTCCTGATTTATAAAACTACTTTCTCTAGTCTATTGCATCGTACTTTTATATTGTTGCTTTTCTTGTACATTTGTATACATTTGTACCTTTACCTTGGCATATCTTCATATTTTTATATGTTTGTAATTTTAATCATTCATCAAAATTCTAAATATAAAAACCTACTTTGTAATAGCTTTACTTCTGATATCTATATTTTTCAATTTTCTTATTTATATATTATTAGTTTCTAATGTCAATTCCGATCACATCCATAGATATACGTGTATATTCGCCGCGCGTTAAGCTTGGCAGAGATACGAAATAAAAAAAAATAGAACGAGATTTTTCTCTTTGAAGATTCATTTTCAAGAAAATAAGGTCCGAGCGTGTTTACTTCAGAACTGGCCTGGTACACACGTACGATCAATTTCCGAATTTATTTTTCTCAGACACAAAACGCTTTATGAGAAAATTCCATTCTTCGTTTTCGACCTATTTTCGCACGTAGAATAATCGAAAATTAGAATCCAAGCACGTTTTTGATAATTTTCTAAATTCAATCGTTTCAGAAACAAAGCGTCATATGAATATATTCTATACTTCCTTCTACTTCTCTTTCTAGTTTCTCATAAACCAATTGTTGTGCGTGTTCCCATAAATACGTAAGAACAATTTTACCAGTAAATCTCCGAACGTTTATAACTTTTTAATAAAGCATTTTCGAGCGTCAGTCTAAGTATACGTATACATTTTTTCATCTACTTGCTGCCGTTAAAATATAGTATAGTAAAAATAAAAAGTTGAGAGTATCAAAACAATGTTGAACGAGGAATTAAACGTTATTTTTCAGGGAGGGCGAGAGTGGCGGCGGTGGCGGCCGTTCTGTGACCAGCGCTGGTGGGGGTGGAGGAGGAGGTGGAGGTCGACGGGCACCGAGTCTACGGCTGGTGAACGGAAGAGCGACTACGGGGGTTAGTTTGCACACCAGCAGCACAGAATCCGTTCGTTCACCCCATCACCACCTCGGCCAGCAGCAGGGCGGCAACAATAACAATAACAACAACAACCATAATAATAATAACAACAACAACAATA
This sequence comes from Bombus terrestris, assembly GCF_910591885.1. NCBI lineage: Eukaryota > Metazoa > Arthropoda > Insecta > Hymenoptera > Apidae > Bombus > Bombus terrestris. The sequence goes on from NC_063276.1 coordinate 8,231,745, forward strand.
ACTGCCACGCCGGTAATAACCCCGCCGCGAACAATCATCCACGGCTTAACAAAGATGACAGCATCAAGATCAGCATCGAGAACACGAACACTTGCACGGACAGCCTCGTCACTGCTCTAGACGACGAGACATTGCTCATCACCGATTTCGTAGCCGACCAAGGTAAGTCATTTTTACTTTTTATTATCGATATTCTTTTTAACGAATCATCGTCTCATTGTCTTTCCGATTTCGTACGACTTTTATATTACTTCGTGAAGAACTGTATTATATCCAATATTTTGTTATGGCTTTCATTAGATACGTTATTTAGTTATCATGGTGCATCGTGCAAGTATAATCTTGAATCGGTAGAATAAATCGAAGGCTTTTTTCTACTTTGACGATTTTAACGAAGAATCAAATAAATTCATATGTTATTTTTCCCCACTGTATATTAAAAATTTTTCGTGCAACGTTCTCAAGCTCCTTCTCGTGTTTGTTTATCGAAGATTTGGAACCGCGTGGTGGTTTATTTCAGTTGTATAAATATTAGGCATAGAAAATGTATACGCTGTGCAAATGTTATTTAATCTTTTCATAAACGGAGAATGCCTGGATTTTTCGATAATATTTTAAATTCTGAGATTGCAGATATTTAAGAAATTGTAAATATATGAGCAAGTCGATATATTTGGTTGAGCGATTATAATCTAAACAGGATTTAAAGCGAAATAAAATTCAATTCCTTGGTGCTGCTGAATTAATCTTGGTCACTTTAATTATCACATAGTTTGGATTATAACTCATTTTTATCTTATATTTATCTTTGTCCTTTTTTCTTGTATTTTCTTTTTTTCCTAGCGTCCTATTTTCGAGTTTAATACTGAGATATCAACTACACGAGAAATCAGTTCTTGTTACATTAAATGAACAGTTTAGAAATACTCTGATATTATTTCGCATATCGTATTTTCCATTCAGTTTTAATTAAAATCTTCCCACAATTGGAAAACCTATCGTTGATGTTATCCTGAACTCAGAATATGAACACTTTTATAATTTCAAACACACACACGAGTTTATATTTAATTTTTGAGTAATAACTTTGACTGTGGAAGAAAGCTAATGAAATTTACAATGCCGATATTTTAATAAATATAGAAAAATCGTATTTTATTTTATTCTTCAGACTTAGATTACATTGAAGTATGAAGTATCTATTTAAAAAAAATCGTTCACTGAATTTTCTACGATGATGAGTCAATAATTATTATAGTTGCAATGGCTGTATTTCTTAGAAATTAGATTTGAAAGTTTGATAAAAGTTATAGTGTGTCAAGATTAGGAACGCTCGTCGTTTTGTCCAGTTGCGTTCAGTTACAGTTGAATCTTACCCCACCGGAAATTTAATTGCGCAGCTCGCGACGTATATATATGTATACTCTTCGTATTCCATACGAGATTTCCGACACGTTTTGTGGAAAATTTAGAAGCGTTTGCTACAATCTGAACAGTTCTTTTATTATAGCAATAATTACCCGAAAGAGCGAATCTTCAACTATATATTATTGTCTATAGTTTCCTGCCATTCGTATTTAACTTTATTATACGAAATAATTCAATATTCATACCGTTTGTGAATAATTACAAATAACCATCCTAAATATTTCTCAAGAAATCGATAATCAATTCTCTGCTTAATTTCTCTTCTTAACGAAAATCAAGATTTCAAAATTGAGGATGCTGAAATTAAAAGAGAACAATCTTTAAAAGCCCAATTTACCTTGAGAAAAAAAAGATTAAGACGAAACAAGAATTAAGGATGATTGCACTTATACAAAGAGCACCCACGCTCTTCCACAGACATATCAGGCTCATCTAATGCAACATAGAATTAAACACATCTATCTTCACATACAAATCCATCTACATCTTTGTGGTCGTGTCATCGAAACAGTTTAACCTTCTTTTTGCCACACCTATGAAACAGTGTTCCGTTATACTTCCAAGGTGATGACAGCGAATAAGTCAAAGGAATTAATCGAGAGGATGTTCCAATTATAGTTGTTCCAATTAAGCGTTAAAAGATGAGGTAACATTTTGAAATAAAGTGGAAAGTAACAAATAGAATTCAATTTCCATAATTCTTCATTGAACCGTAATTTTTCAAGCATGACAGCCATAAGTGATGGTTTTAAGTTCAATTCCACTATTGATCCTTTTTTAAATTCATAATCACGGTTAACCCTTGATATATCCGCTACCGTTACATCTAGCGCATATGTTGCGTCGCCTCGATTATTTGTGACACCAACATTGGATTTTAGTTTTCACGCTTGTGTCTCGATAAAATAATTTAGGCAAGCAAATAAAGCAGCAAACTGCGTATTGGAACATCGTTACATAAAATAAAGACATTTCTGATCAAACAAAAGAATGCAGCTCCAGAGGTGGTTAGTTGTATATTTCAGTAGCAGCCAGTGTTTAATAATTTTATAACTATATATGCAGTACAGTAATTAAGAATGAATATACGTGTGTTATTAATACGACCAGATATCTGCTTTTGTTATAAAAACAATGATGATCAAGAATGTGGAATATTAATGATACCATGAAACACGACGATATTTATTTGAAACATTTCATGAACCGATCGTGTTCCGACCCAGTTAAGCCAATATTGTTTTATTCTATTTCATTCTATTTGAAAAGAAATTTAGTATAATATAACACATACATGTATATATCTTATATATGTATAAATTTCATTGAACAAATGATATAGCAAATAAAATAATATTCAATTAAAAGAGAGTTTAATCTATAAAAAGAATTTTTTTAATTGTGCAATCACTTATATCGCATATATGTAGCTTATAACACACCTTCATATTTAAAAAAAGAAAAAGAAATACATGTAATTCTGAAATACTAAGTTTTGTATCTTCAAACTGTCAACTAGAAATTATTCAAACTAGAAAAGAATATTTTATTTGCATATAACATTTTTTAGTTGCGTAATCCCTAAATATTTAAGAAATGTTAAAAATTTGCGTGCAAAATTTCCTTTTTACCTAATCTTTTTATATTTCTCATATTAAATTATCGCGATATTGATCTGAAACGAAGAAATGATAATTAAGAATGCTAAACCGACATGGGTATGCGAATGATAATTAATCAAGGAGAAAGCTCGTAGAATATTTCTGTCGAGGAAACCTCAAATGAGAAATGCGAATTCGAAGTTATTGGCACACGTGTCCGCGTGAGGAAATATGGAGCACCGTAAGAATGCTCGTTCAATAAGCCGTTTATTCGTCGACAAATGCCCGTAACGAGCCCATTATCGGTTGTTGCAATACAGAAAAGCAATCGAGCTAGCCGCACATTTAGTTGGCATGTTTACGAGCACCTGACAACCGACTGCCAACGAGAAGAAATGAAATTTCACTTTCGACAAAATTCATTTCCACCCTTAACTTACGCTTTAACTTCTTCCATTAATTCCTCTGATTATTTAATCCCTTCAGATCTTCTAATTCATCTCTTAACCCAACCTCTATCTACAGAGATCAATTGTTTAAAATTGGAGAAAAATATTATATATTTTGTTTGAGAAAAATTCTAAATTAAAAAAATTTTAAAATATAACGTGTATGTATTTTGGCGAAAATAGAAAATATAATAAATATAAATAGCAAGCGCTTTATATGAAAAATAAAGAAAATTGTTTCGTGGAATGTTTTACGGTAAATCAAAAAATACGACAAAAGAGACAACGTTTGAAATTTAAAATAGAATTGAAATGAAATTGAAAAGTGGGACGTAAAGAATTAGAGCAAATACAGAAGATTTTGTTTTGGAATATTCTATGTACAATAGAAAAATAAAATTGAAACAAATCGAAATTTTCGACAGTGTGAGGAATTAGAAAAGTTAACAGATATTTATAATTACATACGTAACGATATAGACCAACAGTATGCCAATCGATTAATAAAACTCCAAGCGCGTATAAACGAGCTGTTGAATAAAAATACCAAATCGCACGAATCCTGTTTACTACAGTGGAATATTTGTTTCATAAGAAGCGATTAACGTCACTGGTTTTCGCCGTGGCGTCGATTCATTAGTGAATGTTATTTCAAGCTTCAATGGAATCGCCATTAAATTACGTTGAAGTATGAATCAATATATTCAAAATAGTTTCTGTTATTTTCGAACTTGTATTTACAAGACATTACGGAAATTGTATTTTAGGCAAATTTAATTAATAAAACCGAAATGTATATAAATAGATACGACGTGTCTATTTATAGAGGAAAATGTTTAATTAATAGAAAGAAAATGGAAGGAATTATCGGAGAGGAGATTAAAAACATTTCTCATTTGCTAAAATTTACAATAACCTTCATAAACGAGAAAGGAATGCCATTGCATGGGACGAGAGTATATTAATTTCTCTTTGTTGAAATCAATTCGGTAAAATTATATGTACGCGTATAAAGGCTGATATGAAGATAATTGATGAAGTTATAGTACAAGTCTGTAGAACAATTTTCCTTTGATCAATAAAATGTTTGGTTAAAATGGTAGAACGCTAATTAAGATGGTGTAGGAAGAATTGTAAATACATATAAAATTTCAGTTTGCCAATGTTGGAAATTTGAATATCGAATGTATAAACTTTCAAATGTTCATGTTACCGATGTTTTACACTTCTCAATTTTCGATGCTTCAAATCTTCGAATTTTATGGCTTTTGAACTTCCAAAATTTTTAACTGACGAAGTTTCGAACTTTCAAATTTTCCATCATTCGAACTTTCCAATTTTTTCGTTTTTGAACTTCCTTTTCTATTGTCAAAACTTTACAATCTTTAGAGAAGATTTTGAGAGATATTCCCAAGAAAAATGAAATCTTAAAAAGAATACTTGAATATTCAATCTCTACATCTTTAATTATTAGTTTAATAATTTTCAATCTTTAGATCTTGCAATTATCAGGGATCAGGCTATAAGTAAACTACAGAACATTGATGCAATTAATATCAACCAGGCCATTTTTTTAAGCAATTTTTTATTACCTTTTTTGCAACTTAAGAGGAGATATTCAACACGAAGATATTCTTTCGAAATCAATACCAAAAATAACGGTATAAAAACGTATCTCGTTGATCAATCCCAATCGATACGAGAAAATTAAACTAGTTAACGATAATTATAATATTCTCCTCAAATATAAGCCGAAACAAAAAAATTACAGTAATTAGCGAAAATTGTAATGTTCTCGTCTGTTAATGCAAACACAATATTAATTTAAAACCTGCTGTTTATTCAACGTGATCGACGTTTCAATATTTTCTGAAAGCACCAACTCCCATAATTAACGAATGTGAATTATTCACCGATATCATCTCGTTATCACACACGTATACATATGAATAATCGTACACACATAATTAAAGATTATTGAAGCTGAAGTTAATTAAATGTTACGTAGCAAAAATTGCGCGTTGGAGCGTAGTAAGAAGTGGTTTTCTCTCTCTCTCTCTCTCTCTTTTCCTTCCTCTCTCTCTTTTTCTCTCTCTTCGTCGATTCCCTCTCGGATGAGATAATTTGCTCGCTCCTCGTCTATCAGGCAAATTATCTGTCGCAAAGCTCGGTCCTACAAAGACACCGGAAAGAGAACATTTTGTCACGGTAACACTGGCTCGGTCTCGAATGTCGCGTTAAAGTCGTTCCACTTACGACGTTGATTTTCAAGCGAATGTTTTCGCTAAAATCCCTTTCTCAACGCGAAACGCCCTTCTACGCTTCGTATTGTTCATGGAAATTGCTCCTCTTCGTAATCGCTCGAAACGATTCTCAGCTGGTAGACTTCGTAATTGAACGACTAGAGCGGAGAGGTCCGAAGTTCTTCAGGATTTATTATTCTTATTAAATCAAGCATCGCTTTTGGTTATTTAATACTTAATTAGTGACAATCTTGTAGTTACCTATAATATCGTAATTTAGCTGATAAATGTTAGTTTAGTTAACTAAATTAAATACATTGAATCTTCATAAGTTTCAAATACCAGAACTAGGAAATTGCTACCATGAGCGGTTTTATTCCAACCAAGCAAACAGGCTTAATAATTGTCATGTTATTCGTATGACACTAATAAAAATTCAAGACAATTAAAAAATATGTACAGACACAAGGACAAGCTTGCACATAGGCACAGGCAAAAATCAAAATGACATTAAAAACGATTCTCTAATTATTGTCAACTATGTGGTTCACGAAATGTTCTCTGAATGAAACAAATAATAACATTCCACAAATTTAAAGAACCTCTGCCTAAATACAAAAGCAAACACGATGAAATATAACGAAAAAATATGTAGCATAAATGGAATTTAGAATAATCCAACAACGTTACGCTACTATAGATAAGAATTTACGATCGCACAAACAACAGAACGCGCATTCCTTTGCTAAAACCTTTTACGAAAATCTCAAATCAAACTGTATGGTATCCAGCTAAGCCTTTCTACCTGTTTAAACTTTAAAGTTCAATCACCTAAAGCATTTCGCATGCAACCAAACCGCTAACAACACCTGCAAACCCACCAAGGCTCTTTAAAAACACCCTTGTATCCTCGACGAATCTCCCCGGGCGTGTCTAATTTCTCTCACGCGGCATACAGCCGTCTCTGAAGAATCGCACGCTCAAATTTCTCAAGCGCTCTCCATGAGAATGCGAATCCACTCTCTCGAATTCGCTTCAGGCGAATGAGATCAGGGAGAATTCTGCGTGGGTTTTGTCGTATACGTCGCGTCATCTTGCGTTATCTTGCTTGGTTAGATTGCGACGAAAGATAATTTTACATTTTAAAATCGCATTTAAAATGTTCATTAGACGATGTATTATAATGGCTCATGAATTGAACAGAATTTTCTGTTATGATGGAAAACTTTTATGCGCTCATAGTACGTGTCACGTGAAATATTTTGAAATTTCGTTGACATTATAACGAGACGCGATTATTATTAGGTCGTCCAAAAAGTTTCTCTCGCTTTATAAGAAAATAATGGATGCACAACATTTTCCATTGTATATTATTTTATCGAATTACGTATGATCCATTTTGTTCTATCAAACTAAAGATCACAGCGTTCGACAGATTAGGTTTCATGTTTGTATAAAGAAGCGTTGTTGTAAAAGACGTGTCTGTGAAAGAAAGATACTTTCCAGACAACCTAATATAATTCATTCGGTTAATACGAAGAGATTTTTAGAGATTTTTGAAATTGCTGACGAGAGTCGAAAATGAGAGTCGTTTTCGACGAGAATAAGGCGGAAAGATTTCAGTCAACCTATTGATGTACGACGTCCTCGTGGATTTTGACGCTACCTTTTTTCAAATTCCTAACTAGAAAGTATGGCTCACTTTCTGTATATTTGAATCGCCAGAAATGAATTAGATTCTGGGATATTTTTCATTTTCCAGCCTGCGCGAGACGCCCGGTTAGGTTGTGATCATACAGAGAGCAGCAAGCGACGAATTTGCCACTGACTATGCCATCGCATGTTTTGCCACTCACCGCTTTATATGGTCGCGGTCGTACGTGGACTTCTACAATTAGAACCTTTATCCTAATGTGAAAGATGTTCCTCGTTTTCGGCTTCAGCGATCTAAAATAGTCCCGGCAAAGACAGAAAAGTTTAGATAGAAAATGTTGCAGTCCGGATTAGTATCCTTTATACCAAATTTGTGAGCAACCATACAAAACCTACGAGATACGTATATATAGGTATCTCGCGTGATATAAACACGGGACGAGACAAATGGAATTATCATTCGCGATTAGTGGAAGGGAGACTTGGTTCTCGTGACGTTCTAGTCGCCTCCAGTGTCAAGGTTGACGGGAGATTGTCGCGCGGAGGATTTGCATGCGTTCCTCGTCGAATGCCATGGAAAAGAATCGAACGCCGCGTCGTCGTTTGGTTCCACAATAAAACCGGTCAGTCTCAGCGTTCTCTCTCTCTGCCTCTCTCTCTGTTCCACTGCATCGCTTTTGCTTTTCTCTTCTTCTCCACTTGGGTTCCGTTCGTTCTGGCCGTGGTGCTGGGTGGGTTGGTCGGGTTGGCTGGCTTTCGCCGGCCGCGTGGCTTCTTTTTCCTCGTGTTCCGCTCGTCATTAGTCAACCTCTGCATCGGGGACCAGTTACACGGTAAACGGGGCAGACCGTTCTCGCGATCCTGAGGCCGCTTGCTTTCGGGCGATGGCCGACGATCTGGCGCGCGCCAGTCAGCTCGACGAGCAGAGAACGCCGCTCTTGAGGAAACAAACACAGCTAGACCAACAGCAAGGGAACAAGGGCTGTCCTGTCCTTGTCTCCAGCTGGCCCAAGTTGTCGCACGCGCGAGCAACGCCGAAGTTTGGTGAGTCTTGTACCGAGGAATTGAAGGATCACGGTTTTTATGGAGACTAGGTGGCATTTCGAGGACAAGGTTTCGCTGTAGTTGGTCTGATAACGAGATTGATCCTTAAATGTATAGAAACGGACAAATTTAAGATATCCTTAGTCTATATATGTGTTCATATCGTCTCTAATGAAATGATGCATAGTGTTTTGGAAAGAAAGAGTTATCTATGAAAGTCATCGTGCATTTTGTAGGAAAACCAGCTTTATTTAAATAAATAAATATATAGTGATTCGCGAGAGTACTTGGACATTTATTGTAGGAAACTTTTATAAATATATTGTGTGTGTCATATATGAGTTTTTGAAATTTTATTAACACTATGGTTAACATGATTAGATCGATAACATTTGATTTCTTTTTTAACATTATTTAATACACTGATTTAATAACATTTGATTGATATTTATTACATGCACTTGTTATGTATTTTTATTGCAAGACTTATTACGTCTTCCTATTTTAAACTAGAACTGACAATGCGTTATTTTCATGGAATGATAAGATCTTCTTATGCAGCCTGAAATTAAAAATTGAAAAATTTCCTGGTAATACAAATTTGAATACTCTCTGAATAATTCTGAATTGGCATAACGTTTAGAAATCTTCTAAATAGGTTGATACTGTATCGTGTTTTGTTTTGGAAATTATAAGACTTTTATAATTCTGTTGTTTCCTCGTAGACATTAATCACTCGATGAGTTCTATTTTGTACTAGTTAATTACCTAATTTCATATCTTTTCGGATGATGCTATGTATATGGAAATTTTATAAGAACGTTAAGAATATTTTTCAAGTATATTTCTTGGTTATTAAGTTCATGATATATTATATTTTAATTTATTAATTATAAAATTAATTATAAAATTAATTATAAAATATGATGATGATAAATGATTTGTCGATGTAGTCTAGCTTATGGCGATTCATCTTTCGCTGTAGAGTAGAGACTTTTTTACAACAGAAACCAACATCATTCAACTAGTAATAATCAAGTCGATTTAGAGCTCTTGCATCCTCTTAGCAACAGTTTGTGCGTATAATTGATTTATTGATGATTTTTATCGCAGAGTTCCTCACCTTCATAAAAACCTATTCTTAGCAATGACGATCTTCGCTTCTACTGCAATAATAATTTTCAAACTCATATCCCATTGAAATTATCATTTATGATTGCAAAGTAGTCTACTAACAATTTTTCTGGTCCACAAGAATTACTGGCTCGTTATAATTATAAAGCTTCAAGATCTATTGCTTTCCAAAGATTAATATTTTTATATTATCTATGAAAATGATTAAAAGGATTCCTTAAAACATTAAGAACAATTGATTTGTTCAGAATTGATTTAAAAAGATAAACTACAGACTATCTATTTAAAATGATAAACAGATAAATTATCGAAAAACTTTTAGAGAGAGACGGGACATCTCTATATAAAAATGATTCAAATCTACAGGCAATTGGCTTAATAGTTTTCATAAAGTAATACCGAAAATTCCACTCAGAATTGCGAATGTTTAAATAACATTCTTTGTTACACTAGAGAAATCAGAGGCAAAGAGAAAAGCGCCATGATAAAAAAGATAATAACTTGTTTTAATGCTAGAAAACAATTATAGAATCTTAGAGGGTAAATAATGACAAATTAACACAGTAATTTTCTCTAATTTAAGTGAATGAATGAAATATAAACATTTAACACTTCAATCAGAATCGTTCCAAAATTTATTCGTACTATTTCGCTTACATAATTTAATTAGCTAATATCGTTATTTCAATTATGTAAAAAAAGATCCACCAGCAATTTCTCAATAAAAATTCTCATAAAAACTTTTATTCCAATCAAATAAAAGTTCTATTCAATTCAAATAAAAATCCTCATAAAAAAATACGAAAATATTAATCGAAAGTCGATCAGATTTTCAATATTATTTACAATATTCGACCGCTTAAATTCTAAGTCCCCCCTCCCCTCTATTATTAGAGGCAATGCGTTGCAAATGTAAAACGAAAAAAGGCAGAATTCTGTCGGTTAACTGTATTTAACTGGAGTCGACGAGCAAACGGTGCTTGGTAGTTTTTACGTTTCATGTGTGCTTCAACAGAGCCAATAGTGCGTATGGTTGCGTTTGAGAGCTGGAAAGGAAGTCGATGGGAGATTGGAATGAGCTCGCGTGTACCTCGATTCTCGTAGTGGGGATTTCACGTGGCTTTCGACGAAGCATTTTTCAGTAACTGGACTTGAACGTTGTTTATTCGAAACAAGAATTATAGAATGCTCGTTGCTAGCCAATGATTATACATTTGAGCAAATTACTGTGTTTAATTGGAAATTATCGAGTACTACGAGTTCTTTTAATTTCTCAACTATAGGTTCACACGTATGTATAATTTGTTCCACGGGTTACAGTTTTTCACATCGCATATCGAGGAGAGAGACGCTTCAGGAAGTAACTCGCATCGTTACCCATCGAATTATAGTTTAGATAATTTTAAAATTACATATATGAAATTGTGAGTTTATTTTAAGTCTTTGCATACGACAGATTGTTGATTTAGATAATTGCAGCAAAATTAGGATTGTAATTAATTACATTCGACGTTTGATGTGTTGACGTTGAACCAACGTTTGATTGATTAAGTTAACTGATAAATGGATGGTAAGATGTTTAGACATTAGGATCTATAGACCGTAATATAACTGTTAAATACATAAAAACAAAAAGAAACGCTGTAATACAACGATTATACAACATAGTATCTACAAAAAGGTATGAAAGTGCGCGTGAACCCATACGTGAGAAGTTACATAATATATATACATTCTACCATAAGCATTTGGACCCATTGGTTACATTCAATATTTTAGATTATAAAGCATATGTCGCGAATAAAATAACTGACTTACAATCAAACAGCTGGAAAATGAAAATAGGAAATAGTATTATTCAATTTATACTAAACATCAATAATAATATTCTAATTCTTACGTTGTAAGTACAGGGTAGTGCATGTATATTCTTAAACAGATTCTATAAGCGTACAAATTCTTTATAAGGCATTATAAGCAGAATCAGGATGAAAAAAATTGTAACGTGTATTATTTAACGTAACAACACTGCTTAACAAAATGCTTTTGTTATTATGTTCCAGGCAACGAGATGAATTACAAGGGCAGCGGGAAGGTCCACTTCGGAGTGGACGATGTGTCCCTCTACGGGACGCCGAAGGAGGAGCCGGGCCCGGGTCTTCCGGGCCAGGAAGTCAAGCAGAGCTTCTTGAAGAATCAGCTTCAGGCCCTGTTCCAGCCTACCGACAACAAGCTGGCTATGAAGCTGTTCGGAAGCAAGAAAGCTTTGATGAAGGAACGGATCAGGCAAAAGGCTGCAGGTCACTGGGTCATCCATCCTTGCTCCAGTTTTCGGTGAGTCCTTCCGCCAGATATCAAACCGTTTCACCTTGACAGACAACCAGATATCGACCCTGTCTCGATTTTCCAACTAGAGATGGTTTCTAGCCATACTGACGCTGTACCTTGTCCTAGGTTAAAAGAGTGTATGATTTTCTACAAGAAACATACTGTATGATGATATATCTTGGTTAGAGAAGTAGACTATGCAACCTTTGTCGTATCTTTTGACGAAGGATTTTATCTTCAAAAGATATTTTTAATGACGTCTTTCTTTAGTCATGTCGTTAGTGGTATTTTACATTAGAAGTATCAGAGTGGTGAAAGTGATCAATTTACAATCTTTATCGAGTAGAAAGTTGATAAATCGATGCAGAATAATTATGGATAATTTGCACAGAATACATTATTACAAATTTGAATAATTTTTTGTAAATTACGTGGCTTATTTTTCTCTTGTATTAGCAAATTTTTAATACATCTAATTACGTACCTGTAGTTTCACGTACACTGGCTGAGGCTTCCGGATGCAAGCCACGTAATATACGAGATTTTATCTGAGCTTAGAAACGTAGTGCAACAATTATTAATAGAGCTGTCAAAGAATTTCATAAAGGTTGTGCACGTCACGCATCTTTCTTTGTGCCGTTATTTTTACAGGCGGTCATTTAACAAAGCGTGGCACATTCTTATTGCACTCTATGTATAGAATACTCCAGTTAATTACAGAAGCTTTGAACGACAAATTTAACTACCGATATTTAAAGGCCCTTGCCTGCACTCGATCATGTTGTCTTTCGTTAGAGTTGAAGTTGAAATGTGACATTACACATACGAAGATCGCAGGAGAAAAACATGAGAAACATAACAAAATATAATACAACAGAAAATGACAGCCACTTATTAAGTTCAAAGGTGTAAGTTCTCTTAACTGATTAACTTAATAACCGATGAATTAATAAAAATATGTTATGAGGGCCAGAGATGCAATTATTAAGACAAGAAATATTTTAATACCTTCGATATTTTAATATTATGACGAGCAATATTTAGAAAATTTTGTTTCATTTCAAAGTTAAATAAAAAAGTGATTTTTCCACTCCATCTTGATCTATTTAATAAATTTCTTGCGAATGGAAAAATATATGTGAATTGGAAATGGCCTAAAGAGCGCAGCGGGGTTAAGAAAAATCGTAGGTAATTTCAGGGTCGAATAAATTCTTTTCCGATAGAAATCGGATCGTGTACCCTCGAAGACCGGTTAATTTGCGTGAAAAATAGAGCGTGTTGCAAATAGAGAGTGTTGCAGATTTTTCTCAATTTTTTCTCTCTTTTTTATTCGATCTTAAAGCAGCATTCCACGACGATCGCTAACGAGGAGTGAATTTTGTGGATCCATCGCGTGGCTACCACTCCTGTCTAGTCTAATTACCAATTAAAACGTCTAATTAAAGTGCTTCGCCGCAAGAGCAGATCCGAATCGAACGAAACAGTTGCGTCGAAGGTTTTCTTCATCGCGATTGCGCGGTGATCGGCTTTGACCCAGTTCGCAATCTTGCTGGAGAAAACAATCGATGATAAATTTGGCTAACATTGAATAACTGACGATTCGATAAACATTTGTCTCTGGCAATCTTGCAGACATTTACATTAGGTTTATTTATCTTTCATCGAGACAACAACTTCAATCTTTTGACATTGATAAGTAACCACCGATTCGATTGTAATTTTTTAAACAAGTTTGTATGAAGAAATCAAAACTTTTTAATCCTTACGTTGCGTAATTAATTACTCCAATCATGAGAATTACTTCAACGAAACGAAGTGTTTCAAACAATCCACTTATCTCGAATTTGACTTAACAAAACGTCGTTTAGCTAAATTCAAACCTCAATTTCCAGCTACTCGATTTCCATTTTCCACTACTTTATCGTACAAACCAAAATCAACCAACAATTTACCCTGAAAATTACCATGCACAGATGCATGTTGCGTATATCAACATATTCTAACACATTTTCGATTGCAATGCAAATTACGCGTGTCGCTATAGCGCCAGCAAAATGGCTTTACGCCATGTATTACGAATGTGGTTATATACGTTAGTAGTGTCACAGGACTGCGAAGGGTTAAAATTTCTCCAATGGTATCCTCGCGTGTCAACCATGTTGGGAAGAATTATAGATGCTTTGAGGATCCCTGACCTCTGGCTTCCTGGGCAGTATATAGCACTTTCCCGTATCGCAGTCGAATTCCTCGTGCGGCTTGGACAGTTCCATCCGAGCAACCGGAATGCGTCTGTCTGTGTCGCGACATATTTCGAGGAACGATCGAACAAAGAAGATATTCTTCCCGTGGGATAACGCGTGCCACTAGACTGATGTGATCGATTCGGGTCATTGAAACTACTATGGTGGTCCAATTTTATTCCACATTGATATTCGGACATGGCACTATTTTTATATATGTTACGTTTTATAAGAGGGGTAATTTAATTGTACAATAGATCTTTAACAAGTCCACTTTAAACGTCGTTTCAAAAGGGCGTTCTTGCCTCGTTAACTGGCCGCCCGCTAGCCCTGTTTTGCTAGTTGACCACAAGTACACGCCCGCATGATCGAAACAACAATTATCCCTATATTATATTGGGTTTTAGAATAAAACAGTCAGACGATATATATAAGCTTTAAGATATATGAGACGGAAGACACTTTTATGACGGATCTTGTAACAATAGCCACAGGTACCGCACGCTCGACTTAGAACGAACTTGAATGAACCGTCAATCATCCTTGCCAAACTATTGGGTTGGCAACTAAGTGATTGCGGATTTTGTCATTAGGTGGTATTGACAAAATCCTCAATCACTTAGTTACCAATCCAATATAACGTAAAATGAATTGTAAGGAAATATTTCTGAGAATCGATGGCTAACAATGTGTGTATATTTCGAAAACGTCTGAGGGAGGCACACATACATTCGCTCACATTAAAATACTAGGACACACTTTAAAACAGAATAACTTTTTTAAAATTCGACTAGACGTCCTGATATTTTTTCTTTTTTTTTGAGAAGTTACAAGGATTAGTTTGAACGACACGTGAATATAATTTTTGAAAAACTGCAGTCGACTGGAATCGTAAAGGAAATAGTGTAAAGGTCGATTTTTTAAATTTTTCTTATCCGAGTCTGCAATGAAAATTT
Organism: Bombus terrestris; assembly: GCF_910591885.1. Lineage (NCBI taxonomy): Eukaryota > Metazoa > Arthropoda > Insecta > Hymenoptera > Apidae > Bombus > Bombus terrestris. The sequence continues at coordinate 8,246,821 of NC_063276.1, forward strand.
AATTAAGCAATACGTTGCTATTGTCAGTTTTGCACGTGCTGAAAATTTCGTCGAAATCGATCAACGTTGCTATTATCCTAATGTAATAGTATACTTCTGCTATAAATTATTTTAGTTTCGAATTTTTTAGATATAAATAATATATTTCAAAAATATTTTTGTTAATAATGATCTTTTAAAGTAAATTCATAAAATTCACGTGATCGAAGACATCCCTTCGGCATAATTCTAATACCAAACGCAAATGATTAAAAATTTTGTATACGTAACTCAAAGGAATGATTTGCATGATATTTTCTAGCGAAAAAAATATCGGTACTTGAGATCCTCTGAAAAGACCGGCTTTCTCCGTTATCAGGATAACTGGTCGACAGATCGAAAATCTACGTCTGAAGGGCCCTCGAGGCGTGGATCGTAGGTTGGAATTGCTGAAATTACCAGGCACTGTACCATAACCATTCGCGAAACAGTGCACCGGGCGTTTGTCGTGGCAATTGCCTGAAATTGCCCCGCTCTTCCGTTCAGAATTTTCTTTAATTACTGATAATACAAGGACACGCTGTATCCAGCTTATCTCGGACGATGAAATTTTCATTCGAGCCACCGCTAACGATCCTACTGCGTTGCCTTTTGGCGATCGTTGATGACAAGAACCCGAGGAATCTTTCAATTATACAACCTCTCGGCCGTTCTAATCGCTGATCGAAATATATGTACGTTAGGATAAAGGAGGTATTAACGATAGTTTAACGCGGAGAATTTCTGTTTGACTTCTGATAATCGCCTAAGTGAAATTTAGGTACCTTATGGACCTTGGATTCGTTAACGTCGGAGGATAGATGAGATAGAATTGCTAGAAATTTCAAGTTTGCTATAGAACTTAGGAAGTTTTAGACCAGCAAATGCGAATTCCAAGTCGTAAATATTCATAATCTTGGGTTAAACTTCCGATGGTATGACATAATGACGAAGAACTGAACGATTAGGAAGATAATTGTTTCTTCGTCCTCGAATTTTCAAATTTTTCAGTATAAAATATCAAACAGATCATGTATCTCTATAAAATTTTTTTAATGAAATTTTTGTCAAAGATACAACGTATAATAAAAATGAATGGCCGCGATAATTTGCTTGTAAGGACAGCATTCGTGATTCGGATCATCCGAGATCGAGCGAGCATCCCTTTTTCAAGAATCCATCGTTATAAATATCTCTGGTCGCAGTGATAGTTGGTCTTACAGGCGGAACTTGCTATTTTTAGTCGAACTTTTAAACGAGCATCTGACATGCGGCTCTAGGGAGATCAGAGGTCACTTTTATAGTTAGAATCTGCGTTCTGCGGATACGTTCCATTTCCTGATCATGGAATCAGAATAGATCACTGTTGTTGATCGCAGAAGGAAATCCAATAATTCTCGCGAGAATTAAACGAAGGTTCCAGGAAATTGAAAAGACAGCTGCAGATCGTTTCCACCGTAAATCTTTTAATAGTTAATTTATTCATAGCTCTGTCTTTAGATATCATCAGAAGAGCTTGACACGAAGATGGTTACGTTCGTACTGCCTTGCATTGATATCTGGAGATCGTTTAAAATTCAAATGTTTTTCATATTTCGTCTTTAGACGTCGCAGACCGATGTAAAGCAATGATAAATTATATTCTGCTTCATTCCTTTTATCCCTATTTCTTGCATTTTAATCGTCTTTTAAATATGTGAAGAAACCAACGTATCCTTTAAGTTTCAATAAAGAAGCGAGACATTTTGTAATAATAAAAACAACAAGATGATAAAGTGCTGGGTTTTCTCAGAACGAAAACTTAATCTTCAGTGGTCGAAAAAAAGCTGTGACGACCGATGAATTAAATATTAACCGATTAATAAATCCAAAGGAACTCGGAGTATTATATATTTGAAAAAGGAATTTATTTGCCGAAATATGTTCGTCCCTGTGCCGGCGACACGTTTTAATTTTGGAGCCTCAATTTCGCTAATGGCTGGCTAGGATACCAACGAAATAAATTCACGGGCTAGGCATCGAAAGGATCTTTCTTTCGGAAGTCTTTGCCTCCTTTCAAGCTTCCTCGAGACTACTAAGTACGTATTCTCGTCTTGGCTCGACAATGAGATAAAAGGGAATATTCTGCGAGGAAGAGAAATATTTGCTGCCTTCTTCTTTCATCGCGGCAGAAACGAGCGCTGTAATATTTTTAAGAGTTGCCGTTGACGTTTCGAAATGTGGACGGCAACTTTTTTCTTCTGTCTGTCCGCTCACTTATCGAAATTGTTTCTCCAGTTCTCATCGTCTTTGATTATTTAATTGATTTCCATCGACGTTAGAAATAAGATTGCTCGATCTATCACAATGGATTTGGGTCAATCGTAGGAAATAAAGGTCTTATATTTTTCATTTCGTTTAAAGTCTCGTTAACGATGATTTTCAGAAAACTATTTTCCTCGAAACTAAAATTACTCGTTGGAAAGAAAATAAGTTGCTTCGTTAAAAGATCATTTGTTCGCTGAAGTACTTAGATCTATCGACATGGAAGTTGATATAAACAAGAAGATGTCTATGCAAAAGAAAATTGTAATTTCTGTAAGTTACGTGAACACTTTGGTCCGTGTGGTAAAAAGTCGTTACACCAAAACATTTTTAATTATTCAGCAAACACTCTAAATTGATTTCTAATGCACACAAAACACACAAATGAATTGCGTAACAAATCCAATTTGATTCAATCCCCTCATATCGCGATGAAACAGAAATTCTGGCTAAACTATCTTTTCTCCTCAAAATAAACTAAAAATGCCAGTCTCTGTACGATCGATGAAACGTTACTCACGATGTGTACGAGTTAAATGTTGGAAATTCCGTTTGAAAACGTTCGATCGATATGGGAAGTGTTTTATGGGCGAGATCGAGACGAAAAATCGAGCAAGCCAGTGGTCTCGTGTCTCGATGCGAGAAACAGTTGGGAGCGTCGCGAGAGGACAAAGAGAAGGCAGATTGAGTGGTGTGGAGTATAATGGTAGTTAAAATCGTGGCGACTGGCATCAGCTGTAAGAATGATCTCAGAATAATCATCCGATTAAGCAAGAGAGACTACTGTGCCACTACGGGCACGTTGCTTCGAGAGTCGCACGTGTTTCGCGTATGCTCGTGTCGCGTTCCGCGCGCAACAACGAGATAAACTCCAGCGTTCGCATGATTTTTGGACGAATTCTTTGCAATATAATCGTTAGTTCGCTGAATTACGCCGATATATCAATTTTCGTGGAATTGAAATCATTTTTTAAATGTGAGATGTTTCTTAATGAATCTATTTTTTTTATTTATTTATTGCCAAATCGGCTTGCAGTCATTAACGACCACTATTATCTACATCGGCAAAAAGTTTATATATGTTATAATTAAACTTACATTAATAATAATGTTTATCCCAGAATTTTCCTCATCTTGCTTTGTTCCTCTATTTTTAGTATATATCATTTAATATTCCTACTTGTTTCAAAAAGATTTCAATAAACTTTGCATTGGGATTTTAATACGAATCGTAATCATTACGTAGTTATTTCTTTATATGCCATATGTCGCTTGAAAAATTTCTGGAAAATTTTCATTGGCGCTTAAGAAAATCGAAAGTTAACAAACCAGGTATTTCGAAATTTAATGAAATGGAAGAACTCGTTTGCACATTTACATTGTAGATTCAATATAATTGTATAATATATAGTTAATTTCGTATATTTTTTATTAAGGCAGAAATCTTGAATTGATCAAAGAACGAGTATCGAAGAGAAAAAGGTTAACTGGTTTAGAATTCATGGAAGAATCTCATTACAACTTTCCGAGAACTTCTTATAACGAAAAATTTTCTCTGTTTAGTTTATCGAATCATATTCTTTCGTTTCTCCGTTTCCTCTTTTGTGGTTCTATCAACCGATGAAACGAACCAGTATAAGTTGTTTTAAACATTCGTATCCTTTGAGGTACCATAGCTATCTGTATAAAGCAACAAATGTAATACAATTTAATTGGAATTAATCTAGAATGGTGTGGCGTCTTAATCCTGAAACAGCGGCGGCGTTTAAGGTCATAAGAATGTGCCATGAACGAAGAATTGCAAAACTTGGAAATTACCAGTTAAATCATTTTTCCTTATTCTTCGCTTAATCTGAGTCATTCAGCGCCATTTTCGCACGGGGAAAAGGGAAACGTTGCTTTCTCATGAAATGCAAGACACGTTTTGAGAATTTGAAGAGAACGACTTTCAAGGAAAGTGACGTCATGCTTCTTATTGCTTCATGCACTGTTTCAATTATGTTGAAAATTTGAACAGTTTGACGTAATGCGAAGATGAAATATATTTCCCAGAAAACTAACGTGCTGTACGTAATATTTACCACGTTGATTATTCTATTGTGTTCGATTAGCACGACAATGTCAATTATCGTATCGATTAGAAATACGACGACTTATTTATCATAATTTATGCGACGAATAAATGTACGATAAATATTCCTGTAAATTAATTTGGAAAACATGTTTTCCATAAATATCTCGTTTTTGGCTGCGTTCTACTTTGTAATATATGAATATTGTTTGAGGTTTGAGAAGAAATAAAGATTGAAAGATTCTTTTATTTTTTAATTTCTAATCTTCCCGAGTCTCTCGTATCGAGGATTCGGAATATAAATTCAAAGACACGAAATGTACAAATTCTAAGTATAATAAAAATTTCGCTAAATAAATGTTCATTAACGCAGTATTATATACCATAAATTGTCATTTTTTAAATGTTTTATTATGTTACATTTGGAACAATCGTGCACATAACGGTTAAATTAGTACAATTAAATTATTTCTATGATAACGTCATAAAATTCTAATAGTTGTGTGTACCTACTGTGTATATCTATAGGTATCATCCTAATGATTTCTATACCAGTATGTAGACTATTCTAATAATTTCTGTAGCAACATCTATACTATTCTAGCAATTTCTATGTCAGTATCTGTACCATTCTAACAATTCCCCTAACAGATATTATTTTAAGAATTTCTATATCAATATCTATGGTATTATTCTGTTAATTGTTATACCAATTCAAAATATTTCTTTTAAGATAAAGCCAGGTTGGACAATAATTTAAAAAAGAATTGGAGAAAAGACTGTAGTAAAGGAATAAAGGAAATATAAATGGGAATTGCTGCTACTAAATTTCCACGAGTCTAATTTACCTTCTTTTCCTAAATTTATCTCACGAAGCTTAGTATTTAATAAATTTCGTTTCTCACCAAATTTCAAATCAACATCGTTAGTAATTTCACAAGAAATCCCAATATTATAATATATTTTAGTATGTATCTAGTTATATGTTTTCAGCATAATATTTTAAGTGCTCAATATTTCTTAACTCAATTATCAATGAAATCGAATAAAATCTCAAACATGCAATGTAAATTTAAAAGGAAAAACAAGTGAATTCGTGCAGCAGATCCGCCGAGGATAGCACTTAATCATCCAGCGACCGTCCGTTTAGTTAGAATGATTAGGTATCCCGACGACAGGCGTCATTAGTCCGACGTTTCGCGCAAGACAATGCATATCGTATCTCGCCTGGTTCATATTCACGCATTCCCCCGGGTCAATTAAGACGTCTCGTGGCTATTCTACCATTCCTGACCCTGGCTCTGTTGTGCAATTCCACGCGCAACCTAATCAGTTCGTCTGTTTGCAAAGAATATTCAGGAACCTTCGTTACTCGAGCGTAATTATCATATCTCTTCGTGTTTATCGTTCATTGGAAACTCGTTAAAATTTAACGACAGCATATTCTTTTTTCTTGATCTTTGATTCTTAATACTAGAACTACCGGAATAGTAAAAATGATGAAATCGTAATTTAAAAAAGAATGTTGTGGATTTATGTATTTACGCTGTGTTTTCAGGGATTTAAATGTGTTTTTGTAAAATATGTGGATGAAATTTTTATTGTATCTGCGCATTATACAGACCATTCCGTGCAGGTAGTTTTTATACGGGATGACGTGAAATACTTGTAAATAAAATAATAGATATTTCGATACTAATATCGAATAATTTATTTAACTGTGTTTATATTTTAATTTCGCTCTCATTTCAGCAAACAAAATGAATTTGTGATATTTTCAAATGATGTTTAACATGAAATTGAAGCTGGAAGTGATGCATATGAATAAGTCTTTCTTCATATTTTGTCCAAACTGAATATACTTTTTAAGATTATGAAAATATCATTTGATCGAAAGAACTATAATAAATATTTTTGATAAATTTTTATAAATTTAAAATATAAAAGTAATTAATTTTGTCACATACGCTGACACAAAAGATTTTGAAATAAATACATTTTTGTGAATGTGATACTTCAAGAAAAAAGTTTTGATAAAAATGTAAAGTTGTAAATGGTAATTAACGCAATTTAATTTACACAAATCCTAGTTCGTCTATTTTCTTTTCGTTCCAAGATTTCCTCAGACGCGGTGTTTCTATCCTGTACTTGGTAGCTTCGTTGGATTTACGATACGTTAATGACTCTTAAAAAGTAGAAAGAAGCTCAGAGTCCTAGTGCTAATTAGAATTCAGAGTTTCCTACCTAAAAATAATTTGACTGAAAGCTGTTCCAGTGAAAAGAGTAAGAAAATCCTTAATCTCGAAAACAGCTAGAAAATCACGTACGGTGTAAACTTGATGTTTAGCACAGTTCTTCGCATAGTAATTGACGACTTTTATGCGACATAATGATAACAATTGTCATCACAATTCTTAATCGAGTTAATCGATTTACAAATTACGATACAAGTGATATTCCTACTTTTAAATAATTATTTCCAACTTGTTTTATTTATTACCGTTCCAAACGTTTCAATCCTTTTCAAATTTCCAACATGAATTTCGGTAGAAATACAAATTTTCAATAAATCCACTTGACAATAATGTCTCTTCGATATTTTACCATTTCTGTTACTCTTTTCTGTCACTCAGATTTCTGTGTAGACATAATTTTATCTGGAATGTAGAACGAGATTATTCAGCTTCCAATGACAATATAATCACTAACTATAATTACGAATGAATCTTATACACACGTGTTCGACCATCGATTTCTTTTTCTATTCTATCAGGCATTTCAATTTCTTCGACGAATAACAAACCAAAAGGAAGGAAGTCGAAATTAGCCTGATTTTCCCTGGTTGAAACTGCAAACTGTTATTGTCGAGACCCATGGAACGGAGCTAGAAAGCGGAGTGTTGCTTGTTCCTAACTGCACGGCCTATAGAGTTTTATTCCGACGATCAATTAGGAAAAACGCTTAAGGGTAGAACGGCGTACCGTTTTCGTTAATGCCCACCTGTTTGTTTCGTAGTTGTTCGCCTATTTGAATTATAATTACCACAGGAAATTGTTTTCCGGGTCCCGTAGCAATGCTAAAGAACGCTCACGGCAGACACTGTGGATTTCCGAATTTCTCGAATCCACCTACTTTTGTTTATAATTTAATTCAGGAAAATATTAATAAACATATATACAGAATTAATCACAAAAGTATCCGCCCGCCGTTTCATAATGATTTAACACTTTATATTCTGAAGGCATTTTACAATACCATATTCGCTAAAATATTTCATTAATACGATAGATGAAACTGGAACTTAGCGGAAAAGATGATTGAAATGTAATTTTAAAAATTCAATTCTTTCCATTATTAGATCATAGAGTAAAACCATAAATATTGATCAACTATTTTATTATAACTGGAGCATTAGAAAAATGACAGTTTCTACGCCTTAGTGTGCTCTAATAACTTATCAATATAAAATAACATAATTTCGTAGCTGTCTTCACGAAAAAACGAAGAATTAACGAATTCGTGATCTTATCCAATTATTGGTGATAAGACGGTTATGCCAATTATCGAATACAATTTTAACATTCAAGCAAGCCAAACCCTGTTGTATTTGATGAAACATTAATTTCATTTCACGAAAAATTCACGTCATTAATATAACGATTGATGATAAAATATACTGATTATAAATAACGACTATACATGTTGCAGATTTTCCCCATGAAACAATGCAAAATACCTGTGTAATAATCTACATTGCATACATAATCTAATCTTTATATTTTCTAATAATAATAGCAATATATATTATAGTATAACTAATAGCAAAACTAAATGAAATACTCATAAATCCGTATAGTTTAAAGATCAAGATAATAAATTCCGATATTTTGCCAGAGTTTTTCATTCTCAGTATTGGGGAGGGGCGTTTCCAAGTGAAATTTTTCGAGTCGTGTTGCAAATACGAATAGGCAGTGATTGTTTAAATGGCATAACTGTATGATAATGATCGCGAAAATTACCTTCGCGTGTTTACATTTATTCCAGAGAAGAAAATACTTCCTGTGTTTGACCGGTAGGAAAATGGCAGAGGGAGCTCGAGATACGTTTTAGCCGTTTTCCTCCGGTGTTTCGTGTTCTCAGGTCATAAAATATTCTGACAAATGTGTCATGGAAACTGAGACCATAGAAATAAATAAAAGCGAGCAACTCCTGAGAACTTTGAAAAATTTTCCAGTGCAATTCCATTACCGGTTTTCTGACAAATTTCGCCGTTTTTCCCATTTTGGCTAGCGTTTCTTTCTCTCATTTTTAGAGAGAAACGAATATTAAGTTTCATTCTAATCTCTACTGCTGCTATTAATAAGAAACATTTTTGAGATATATTAATACGTTAATTAGATTTCTGAGTTTAATAATCTGAACGTTTTTTATTTCGATAAAGTATCTTACCAAAGAACTTTCTAAGATAACAGAATTTTAAACAAATTTTCCCAAAAACTTTTAGACTATGTGAAACGCGTGTGCTGTAGTTGTCCCTCTACGTGATTTATAGCAAATTTCTTCTTCTTTAATACGATCGATAAGCATTGACAATGAGGCAAGAATGAATGGCTGGCATTAGCTCGACATATGCCAACTACGGAGGAACGACATCATCTCATACTCATCAGCTTAATATTAACAAAACGCGCTGTTATTCCAACGTTCTATCATCTATACGTTCTGTTATTCGAACATTCTATCATCTAAACGTTCTATTATTCCAATATTCTGTTACTCAAACAAAGTAACATGAAATCAACATTATGGATATCAACACCTTGTGTATAGTGGCATCAAGGAGAAGAAATTTAATACTAGCAAGAAACCAGCTAAGAAACACTTTAGAAGCTAGTGTTGATCACAAAATTTGCATTACAAATAAAGTACGATGAATTCAATCAAATTGAATTACAATGAAATTGTCGCATGTGGTGCTAATTCAATGGCCATGATGATCCTCTAGCACGATTAAATTAATATTATTAGGAAAATTGTGCGAGTTACAAGTCACGAGTTATCGAACACTAATAAATCCTCTTCCATAAAACAACAAACTTGCTAATAAAACAAATGAAATTATAGATATAAATTTTATAAATTACAAGTCAGTTAATTATTCTATATTCAAAATTCTAAAGAAAGATATTTTTAATTAAGCATATTGCTACTAGTAGTTCAACAATGTGTTCATCGATATTTCCAACGAATTGCCAAGAAAACGGAAAAAGGTTTCTCTGGTGGATGATGCGAGGCTGGACGATTTCTCGTGGAGCAGCTCCGACTTTAATCAGTATCGTCACGTGGCCCGGCCATTGCGTAACCCGGGCTGACCGTGCCACATTGCGACGGTCCGCGTTAGCGGTAGGAAACCATTGTTTAAATTTGCAAACTACCTAATGATAGGACAGAGCCGAACAAGGCCTCTGCAATTTTCAACTGCCAGCCGGTTTCCGATCACATCTGCTAAGTTTAGCTGCCGACAGCCAGGGTGTCATCGCACTTGCCACGAGAACTGGACACCGAACCAAGTCCAATCGGTCGCGTACTATGAATTTAAACCTCTGACGAACCAAACAGATTTTCGGAAAAATGTACTTTTTATTCCATTATCGTATTATATACGTGTTTATATAACTGCATTAAAAAAAATATTTTTTCGTGGATAAAATTCTTATTTTTCTATTTTATGATAAAGAGTGAAATATATAAAATTTGAATATGTAATATTACGGAGTGAAAATCTTAGGATAGTACGCGATAAACATAATATTGCAAAGGTTGACCTTAGCCTGTTAACCGGGAAAGATGAATTATCTCGTTGTTCGAATGATCAATCACTATGAATGTCTTAGATAGGTATAATAATTTCTTTGTTTAAGGCTGTCCTATATTTTTACGTGTCATTTGTTTTCTGTGTCAACACCGCATGATTCTTATGTAAGTCACGATGAACTGACCTTTTTCATTTCATTGATATTTTCACTATTTTTCGGGAATACAATTTTTATCTTCATTTATGATGGATCAAACGAACAAAATTCATGTACATACATATGTATAGGACATCACAAAAGTGGAATTTTAGATTAGCATATGACAAACTTATTACAGAGATTGACGTTAACTCGTTAACCTTGGAGGACGAATTTTTGTATCTGATTTTTATTAAAAGTAAATTATCATACTTATATCTACTATATTTATTTTTAGCATTTACGTCCAGCGCTTAGCAAGGACTAAGACTAATTTACATTGTTGTGTCTTTATCAATTTTTAATAAGATGATTTCAAAAATGTTCTGGTTTAGGAATGATCTACTTACTTTGAATCACTTTTTCGTTTAAAGCACTGCGATCGAGTTTGTACTTTAATCTTGATACGATCTGGAAATCTTTCTTGATTAAAAACATCTTCGTTGAGTTTCTCCATTTGTAGAAATGAAAATATAATTTAAGTCTTTGATATACGATATACATACACACCAAATAATGGAGATTAATCTATGTTTATGGTAAATTTGAGAATATCTTCATCAATGTTGAAGGCTACAATTGCGGCTAGTATAGTAGGTATATTCATTGACAGACATATCGAGCGTGGTTGTTTAATATTATCTATTAATGACTTTATTAACTACACTCTGTGTCAATATAAAGTACTACATATTACTGTTTAATTTGTATGAGCAAGCAATTAATATATCGATTAAGCAGCAGGATTAATATATCGGAAATGAACTTCTCCGTTCATAATATTATTAAAATATTGTTATCACAATAATTCTTAATTAACACGTTCTCGATACCATTGAATTAATCGTGCCATTTTCACGTTCAATTTTTACTCGCGATTCTTATTTGAAACTCCAATACAATGATACTGAATTCTCATGAAATATTCATTAACTGAGATAATTATTGGATCGAACTGGTGAGTTAGTGTCCCTAAACGGTGAAGATATTTCGCGAGCGTAGGCGGAAATCAGCGTTGACCGGACGATCCATTTTCATTCGAGGCGCCTAATAAGATCGGCAAACGTTTCGGTCGAGGTTATTCTGGAACGCAAGTCGCTGACTCGGCCAGGAAGTAATCCCGCAACGTTTCGAGTTTGCGTGGCCATTAAAGTCGGATCAGCAGAGTTTATGCGATCGATCGTCTTCGTTCTGGCGGTGTTCATTGATATCAATAGAGTTTATCTTTTAACATCCAGCTGCGAAAAATCAGAATTCATGGGTGATTACCCTGCGATTGCAGGAACGCGCAATTGTTATCGTTGTTAACTTATTAAATTCGTTTTGTAATCGAATTTTTTCTCTACTCATAAAGAAACGAATTACGGTTAATCTGATTAATAATTTTAATCCGATAAAAGAGATAGCAATTGAGAGCTGTTATGAACAGAATATTTTATGACAACGCGATGGTACATTGTCATCTATAAGTACAGATATTAGTTAGGAAAATATTTGACTACTTATCATAGAAAAACTTTATGTTGCTATCATAGGAGTAATGTTTTATAGAGGGTGAGATGGAACGGATGGTACAATCCAATACGAACTGATTCTGAAGAGGAAAGATAAGTCGAAAATATAGATCAACATATTTTTATATGACACATTTAAACATTTCGTTTTCATAGCATTCAATTTTTATACTCGTATGAAAGTAGCATCAAATGGTATGAAACTTAATATAGTTTGACTTATTATAGCCACTGTAAAAAAATATGATTCTATAGCAACGTGTGAAGATGAGTGAGAGAATAGAGTAGTCCTCTTGCCTCTTTGTAATCTCGATAGCCATCTTCTCATAGTACATGGTCATATCCTACCCGGTAATTATGAAGCTCAATTCGATCTCGCAGACGTGAATGATACGATAAAAATTGACATCGTAATTTATCCTACCTATTACCGTCTGAAAGTAGTGTAGCTGAAAGGTACGTATGATGGCTTTATAGCTGTACGACGCAAATCCAACGTACTATAATAGATTATTTGTTTGTGTGGGTTTGAAAATATCTTGAAAAAAGATCAGCTCTGTAATAAGACACGACTGTCATGATTAGGCGCATTTTTATGCGAATTTACATTTCTATAAAGACAAACAAAAGAATAGAATCAAAGTAGAAACTTGTTTTACTTGATTCAACATTATCTTCCAGGTAGCTAACCGTTGCATATTTTATATACTTCTGCATATTATTAGCATTATTTGCACTTTTAAACTTCTCATAAATGCATAAGGACGTTTTCTTTCCTATAGCTGTCATTCGTTCCTATGTTTTAAATGTTGTTTCTTCTGCTATGTTTGTGGCATTATAGTTTCTAAAATGATTAGTTAAGATACGATGTATGAAAGATGTTAGACTTAACAGATTTTAATGATCGTGAAAGTGAGGTCTCTTTGATAGCAAATCTAAGGATGATAAATTGATGTTAAGTGGAACGATAAAATTGAGATTAGAGTGCTTTTTGTTAGAATCAAGATAAGCCAGGCTATTACATCGATCCTATTCGAAGGATAATTTATGTCGATCTACCGATAAGTCCACCGAGAGTAAAAGTATGCTATCTTGGTGTTAAGGATAATTGATATTTTTCGCTAGAAAGGAATGATGATTTGCAAATTTGTTGCATTTACTTGCCGTTTGAATAACCACTTTGTAAAGATCGATGGCAAGTATATTAATACAGTGGATTTTTAAATTAAGATATAAATTAAACAGATCCACATAGAATATTACAAAATTTGGTATAGATTCCCCGATATTAATTTTAATGGAAATTTTTTCAAAAATTGATAATATATTTTTTATTAATATCCTTAATAATTATCCATGGAAAAGTATTACAAAATAAAGAAGATGAAAAGTTATCAAGATTAAAAAAGAGTCAGAAAATGTCATAAAACTTTATGAAATGTATACTTTTAAATCTTGAGACTTAATACAGAAAATTTTTAATCGCCGCGGCCGATATGTAAGGTCACACAGATGACGTTAATTGACACTGATGAATGATGAGAATATAGAAATATCTGGACTTTCTACGAAATTAATGCTTTTATATATCGATGAAAAGAAAGATCGTTTTCTCATCGATTCCACGCTAATGGTTTCTCGATTTTCTCCATATTGTTGTTGCAATTTATCGTATCGTGCTTTAACGCTATTAAAACGAACGTTCGTTTTTGATAGACGCATATTTAACGTGGGAGTAATTGAAATCTATCCTCACGCTTTTTCGTCCATATTAATTTAACTGCAATATAATTACATATTAAGTTGTCTTTTAAATTTCCATGAACAAATTTTAATAGCAAGAGAATTTTTCTTCGGAAGAATTTCAAATTAATTAAATTTTATTGTATTATAAACACGAATGATATGATTCGAGTTTAATCGACCAGAGGATGCAATTCCACAAAATCCTTAACGCTAAAATTACCGATCTTCCAATACGGTTCTTGATATTCTATTATTGCATATTGTTATTGCATTATATATTGCCATATTGTATAAATGATTATAATTACAGGTTATAAATATAACGAGAATTCAGACGCTTGTTTCATACAATTATATTTCTTTATACATTTATAACCGAATATATGTTAACATTGATTTTGCCACCGAAGCATACTAACTTTCTCACTTCAATTGTATCATGAATTTGGATCTGCGATATACGAGTATGTGTATATGATTAGAGCAAATTTCTCTTCCTTAAACACCTTGACTGTCACGCAAACTTTATATTGAACCAAGAAATTTAAAAGATAATACATTAAAATATTTAATTTTATATTTAATTTTTTGTAATGTATTATATCATATTCGCGCACATTTTTCTCACAAAGTTATCTAAATCATTCACATCGTCGACAACTTTTTAGTCCGCGAAATTTGTCTTAATTTAATCTTTCTACAAAATTTAGTATCGTGGACCACCGATGACCACCGTGTTAATATATTTCATAATTATTCCACGACGAAATTTATTACACGAATAATTTAAATGAATAATGTTGGCTCGGCAAATCCAAATTTTGAAGAAGAGGCGTATCATCTGTACGAATTTTATAAATCGGTTTTCCTCTCCTCGTTTACGAAACAGACGTTACTATTCCACTGACTTAATAGACTGACATAAAACATCCGGGACACAGGATTCAACGGGAAGAAGGTTTTACCGCGAATGATATCACGCTTTAAACCAGCTCGCAACAGAGGCTGCCTGTTCTATGCGTCAAAAATAATGAATAATGAATTGAAAGAAGGCTTGTCGGACAATGAGGACGTGAGAGTGCATGGTACAATGGCCACACGAACCGCCTTAAACTGGCTGATTCTCGTACGGTGCGTCTCGATCTCGATCATAAGTGGATCCGTGCTCTTTCTCCCGCGTATCATTTTACGCGGTGAAGCCTGTTGTAATTCAACGAGGCAGCATGCAAGCCACGCTGCTGTTCCCCGCCAAGCTTATTTCGAGACCTCGCGCGTGGATCACGCGCGAAAACATCCTTGGAATTTCCATAGAAATATCGGTGAACCTCGCTACTGTTTTAACCCTGACAACTGTGATTCGTGATTCGGTTAATTAACCTGGCTGAATAATCAACCTTCTATACTCATCTGCCAGCGTTTCAGTGGTATCTAATAATATCAAATTTCTTATTTCATTGTTGTTTTCATTCATAAAAAGAGAAAAGTTTCACCGCGAATGTGTGCTAAAGTCGTTAATTGAAGACTGTGTTAAACAATTTTTCCAGTGTAAAGAGTTAAAATCTTAGTGCGCTCAATTGCCTAATGAAGAGCGAAATAAGAAGACGATGGTTACTCTAGTAGAAATGAATTCATACATATTTCAATAATTTGTTTCTCTCCGAATTGAAGTTTTTAGATTCAACAAGCTTCACTGCCAAAGATGTACTGCAGTTGTTGGCTGATTATGTTAAACAATTCTTGACGCGTGAAGAGTTAAAATTATAGCACCGTTAGTCCTTGAATAATGAGAAGCGCAGAGGATTCTACATTCTATAAATAATGTCGTAGATGTTATGAAATCTTTTCCTTCTCGAAAGGACATTTTTAGTTTCCGGTAGTTCCGTTGTAAAAGTGTGCTGAAGTTTCTAATTGATCGTATTACAATAGAAACATTCTTGCAGTGTGAAAGATTAAAATTGTAAGGTATTTGGTTGTTTAATAAGGAAGAACAAAGTGCATTTATTTCGATGTGAGAAACGATTTTAAAGATAAGATCATAAGGAAAATGTAATATTTAAATACTATTAATTTTTCTACTTCTTTGTCTTTTTTTTTTTAAATTTGAAGTGTATAAATTTGTGTGAGTAAAAGATTTTAATTAAAATGTTTCTTGTGAGATTTAAAAGGATAAACGTGCTAATCGTGATAAATGGGAAGAGGATAAAAATATGATGATAGAATTTTAATTGGAGATGACTTCCGTGATACTAGGCATTCTAGTAAGATACGATTAAATCGTAATGTCATAAATTAGGATGAGATAGTGCATCAAATTACTCACCACTGCTTCCTCAATAAAGAAGATTTGTTGTGTTATAAATCGTTCGATGTTACAATAGTAGGCCACATTAGTTTTCATTAAATGACAATATGCGGCGTGCGAGAGATGTTCTTTCTACAGCCAGTAAAATTCATCACAAAAAGCAATTTAAAAAACTACAAATCAATATAAGAGCTACTAAATTACTTACGGTATACCAAATTATATAGTAATTTGTGAGCCCATACAACTTCTTTATTCTTTTACGTCGTTAATAACCGATGCAAACGGTTAATGTGGCTATAAATACTGAGAAAAGAAAAAAGGTAAAGATAATGCTAAAGTTATGGATAGAAAAAGTATTATGAAGAATTATCATTCTTCTCTGGATGAGAATAGCGGCTATATTTAACGTACATTTGCGTGATTGTACGTGACATAGAAGAAGGAAATGATCAAAAAACGATATAATTTGTGAAAGAAGAAAAATGTGATAAAAGCCAATGCGATCCATAAAATGAGAATGTTTAAAGTCAATATGATTTATAAAATACACATACAAATGAGGCAAAAACAACATAAATCGCAAAAGGAAGGAAATAATCCAAAATTAAAGAAAGATCAGAAAAAAAGAAGACATTATTGAAAAATGTGAAAGTATTAGAAGGTTCTTGAATGGGGTTTGTAGCATCGCAAAATACGGACATCCACCGTATCGGACATGCATGACGTTTCACGAGGGCGTCGGAGTTCCCTTAGCATAAATTTGAAATTGCAATCGACGTCCCCTTGTCCCGTGGTGTTCCGCACCTCCCAGTACAGCGGGTACACGCGGCTATTTATGTATAGTGTTGACACAGTGCGCTTAATTTAGTCTAATCGAGCGTAGCCGGAAGCCTGGAGACGTTATCGATCCTCCTCCAGTCAGTTTGCGGGCTCCTGAAACGCAACTAGAGTGCCAAGCATACATCACAAACGTCAGAACATGACACGATAGACTAATCCTGTTCTTGTTAAGCCATTATGCGACAGGAAGTTAAATATCTGTTCAATATCGTAGGACTTTTTGGTATCGGAACGGTACTACGTAATTTGATAGTTAAATTTTTAGATTAAGCAAATATTTCGTTTGAAACTCCTAATGAAATTTATTCGAATATATACAATAGCTGTAACAAGTATTTTTACATCATGCATTTATTATTGCATTTATATGTATACTAATTATTTGGATCCAATAGATTACATATAATTACAAAAATGTAGTACCATGGAAATGAGATGTATAGAACTTAATCAAGAAGAAACACTTCACCGGAAAATAAGGCATTCGTGAAAGTAATATTTTATGATTAGGATAATTTCATTCTGTTCTTGTCACGCCATTATGCGAAGGGAAGTTCCTGGCATCCATGATACATCTAAATAGATACATTTATCAAAATTTTGTCAGAATATTCAAACTTTCATCGACTTTAAATCCCTCCTTTTCCTTCCATTTAACAAATAGCTACAAGGCTAACCATGTAATACACATAACAGAATAAAAAGCCGAACTAGATCTCACAAATATTTTTCGAAATATAAAACAATTTTATTACGAACAAAACAATTTTCACAAATCTCTCTGTATCGATTCCGAAAAACTACCTCTCTATGGGAATAGCAAAATAGCCGTCGAAACCTCCAAGCTGCTCCAATCCGCGTAACCTAACCTCAAATCAATGGAAATCAACCGGTTCACCTTCTCTCTCTTTGTCAAAAAAAGATAACAACTAAAAATCACGACACAAAAAAATCAGCGTACAAAAAGGGAAAAAGTGAAGAGAAAACAGAACTGTTTGGAATAATCTGTCCAAAGGAAGGAGCAAGGTCTCGTTGCGTCAAGGTCTTCTCTTCTGATCGACAATTTCAAGAGAATTCAGCGGAGAACTCGCTGATCTTAAGTCACCTTCACCAGGTAATCTCGAGAGAGTTCCGCGGTCGTGCGCCTGTCACGATGCTACACGTGTCGCGTGCTGCACGAGGAAATGTCGAAACATCAGGTAGAACATTGGTATTGGTGCGACCCTGCACCATGGTTAGGCCTTTAGTGGGCCATGGCCACCTCGTAGATACAAGGAACAGGAGGCGATTCAAATATTTTATTAGGCCAAGATTAACAGCCCTTTGGAGTAGCCCCAGATGGAGCGTAAACTAGAGACAATTGTGTAGGAGCAATCGTAACGACATGTATTTTGAATTTAGTACGGTACTTTTCAAGAACGATGAGCGATCGAGATTCTGGAGTTCTTCCTTGATGGATTGGACCGAGTTTGAAGATAATTAAAGGAAAATCTGGATGAATTTTTAAAAATGACAAAAGTTTCTAAACTGACGTGAAATATTGGCCATAGCATCGCCATAGGAGTTTACGTCAAGACGCACGCTGAACTAAAGTTGAAATTATAACTCTTCAGGTTTTTAGCATATTAACTGCCACGATGGTCATCGATGATCCACGTTAGCAAATTTTCTAGAACGTTTACAGTAAAATAAATTTCATAGATTGAAAGATTTTCAACAATGTGAATGGTGTAGATAACGCTAGCAAGAACTATCATATAGCTAGCAAGTATCATATATTTTGCTAAAATTTTAGTATATTTCAATATATCGAGTACTAAGGCAAATATATAAAATTCGCGTGGCAGCCAACGTGTTAAATAATTTAGTATTTTTATAGTAGTAAATCTCGATATGTTAAAAGTAAACTAAATTCCTACCGGTTTCTTTCTCTTTTATTATTTTAAACGATAATATCAATTTTCTTATCAAACATCTCGTAAGAGTTTGTATTTTAGACAAGTTGTTCGTCTGTTTTCGGAGCAGCAGAATTTAACTGAATCAATCAGTTGCGTCAATGGAGATTGATTTTCAAGGTTCTCTATTTGGAAGGTTCCACAATTTGATTCCGGTTTGTTAATCGGAAGTTCCTTTCTTGTTAGCGAAATTTTCCAAATTGGCTTCGAAGGTAACTTTGAACACAATGATTTATGACGTCGACTTTGTTATCTACGCTATTGACAGATTCCTGTTTCTTCGCGTTTAGAGTAAATTGATTAATGACTCTAAACATAGTCTTTATATATTATATTTCCTCTGTGACTTCAGTAAAACTCCTATAATATGAAACGTTAAATGTGGAGAAATATTTGCAAACCATTTTGTATATTTATTACTTCTAGTCACATCGGAATTCGGTATTAGTTTATTTCAAATTGTACATTTCCCCTAAATTATAATTACTTTTAATCACTTTGCACCACTGATTCAATTTGTCTTCTTCTCCTTCAAAATTCTATTCTATTAATTTCTGTTTCCAGGTAAAACTAGCTTTTGATTATTATTCCCTTCTATATACTGTTACTTTTAGAAATATCTTCAAAAAACTATAACCCGAAGATAATTTCAAAGATATCATATCCTAAAAATTTCTGATTATCATTGTTCTCTATTTTTTTATTTACTTATAGACATTTTTTCGTTAAGACAATAAAAAACAAATGTCTTGATAAAATTTTAATCTAGTTATCCTTAAAATATTCCATATCCCAAAATCCGTTTTCTTCTTACTATTATCATTCTCTTTTCATTATGAGTCTGGGTTCAAATGTCTATGCAAAATTAATCGAATGTAAAACATTGCCTCAGCCAGGAATAATTCTTCGTTGAGCTTTTAAATCGAAATTTTAAACATGAAGACACGATGATGTTAAACGTGATACTCAGAAAATCCAACATAATAAAGATCAATCTGATATTATGTTATTTCTGTTCGAACGATCAGGATTGCACAATGTTGCTTGTGTCAGCTGTTCGTTGTACTGTCGAAACTGCGCGTGACCAAACTTTGTAATTACATTAAATCAGATAGAATTCATCACCACGATACTAGATAAATGTAATTTCTCATTCAATATGATAAAATTAATTGAAATTGATTTTTACTACACATTAAAAATGGACTGGGTTATTGTGTATTCAGCAACCTGCCATTTTTATCAAACGTTTGCATGACCTAGTACGAATAACTTTCAAGTTATTGGACATTCCTGCCGAACGACCAAGTTGTTTGCATAGTTTATTCTTCGTAATTATTTCGAGAAGCACGTTATAAACGGTTTTCGCAACAAGTTTCTCATTTCTGGCCGTCGGTTGCCGGGATTTAATCGAGAACGCTTGCTTGGAAGCAGAATTTCAACAAAAACTATTATCGAACACCTTTGGCATTTTATTTCTCCATTTTGCAAAATCGATGGATTGGAAAATTTAAAGTAACTTTGAACGAAACGCCGGAAATTCCATCCAGTTATTGTTATGTTAAGAAGTTCTTAAAAAATAAGCTTTAGGAAGAAATCAATTATGAATATATATATTGAAACAATCAAGCTCTTGATGGAACCACATATTTATAAGTAGTATCTCTAGAGTATTCAAATCCCATAAATTAAACAAACATGTAAAAAAAATGAAATTTTAAGAAATATTAAACGACCAACTTCTAAAAAAGTCAAACACCATCTTAAAAGAAACTAAACACCCAAAGAACAAACCACTAAAAAATATCACTCGAGAAGACCAACAAAGTGTCTTTTTCAACGTTCATCCATCATCGTCGCGAGGTAGAAAAACGCAAGTGAAAGAAGCTGGCGAAGACTCGTGGCGCTAGGCTGAACCGATTAACGCAGTCGCGTCTTTCGAACGTCTATTTTTCGTGCTGCGATTTAAAGCAGCTGAAATTGAGCAACGTCAAAGGCAGAACGCTTGCATGGAAAACGATCGTTTATTGCACGGAAAGAAAATCTTCATCTGGAAATGGGCGAACGCGCGCAAGAGCAGCCGTCGACGGAAGTGGATGGCTCGTAAAGGGTCGAAATCATATAAAGCAACGTGGTGAATCGAAGATTTATCGTCGACAGGTCGGAACGTTGCTCCTCGTAAACTTGTCGTAAAACTGTGGATCGAATGTGCGTAAACGTGACCACAAAACACCGGGTCAGTTCGTAAAGCCGAAATTTCTGTCATAGTTCCGGTCGGTAAGTAGCCTCGAGCTCGTAAATTCCTCGTAGAAAGTTGAATTCCGGATCTGGAGCGTCATTGGCTTCCGACGATAGTTGGAAAACGTCGAATGTTTTATTCGCAATTCTTAAGTTTATGGACGAACAGAGTTGCATTTAAGGTCGTGGGTAATTATTTAGATAAGAACGATGGTGGTTGATACGAGCTTTGGGTTAACGAATTTATAGGGGCTGAAGATTGTGATTATGAAACAGTGTTAAAGCGTTTTTGATGTTAGGCACCGTTTAGTCTAATTTCTTTTGTTAAAAAGTAAATATTTATCACTAGGTGATAGATATTTATTTTTTGATATTGGACGGTGCCCAACATCCAAAACGCTTTAACACACAGATCTGAAAGATGTATAAAACGTCCAAAGTACACAGCTTCTTTTGCAGCATTTAACAGATAAGACAATTTTCCAAACAAGTTTATAAAAATATGAATTTGCATAAATATTCGCGAGTCTATTTATCATATAACAAATAATCCGGTTCAGATTATATTTTCAAATTACGATAATGCAAATACATATGAAACAGCAACCATACTAAAACTACCCTACCGCTATCTAAGTGAAACATAATGGTAATTCCAAATGTAACAGGTAACCCTAGCATGGTTTTGACGTAATCGTGTTAACGGTTCATTTAAAAAACGATTGCAACATTAGTATTCGACAGACTCTTAGGCATAACTGACTTCGTACAAATAAAATCAGAAGAAGAAGCGGAAGAAGTTGAATGTCATAGAAATGTTGAAGAGGTTTCGATGTACGACGAAGAGGTTTCGATGTATGACGAAGAAGTTTCGATGTTGTAACACAATCTCTTAATAATTCAACACGAGTAACCATCAACCATTCTACTAATTGCCCGCTCGTTTCATTCACAGCTACAGCCAAAGAGAAGAAAGAAAGAAGAAGAACGAAATATTGTATCATCACGTGAGCGACAAAACAGGTTCATCAGTCTTTTTCTCCATTTTTTTGTCCTAACGGTGCAATTAAACGGGGCCCACGCGTCGCGTCGTAGGACCATAGGATTCCAGCGGGTCCGCAATTAAGACGAACTTAATTAATTAATCTGTCTCTATTCTTGCGTTAATTCCCGTGGCGAGAAACCGCGACGACCGTGACCTACGCCCACCTCGACGCTTCTTCTACCTTTTTCCCTCGTCTCTTCTCTCATTTTTCTTCTCTCTGTTTCGCGGTTTCAACAACGCACCGCGTTCTCGCGATTTGAGTCTTCCGGTTGCACGGACGGAAATTGTGGTTTTGCTCCTGTCGCAGCGAGCTTCTGCGGAGAGAACTGGAAAATCATCGGGTTTTCGTGGTCCTATGTGAAATTTCGGGAAATTCAATGTTGAAAATGAATTTATGTAAGCCTGCGGTGTGCCACAGCTCGGCCAATTTAGGTTATGATTAAAATCTGAACTGTGTATGAAATCGAGGAGCTTTTGAGGTTGTTTCCAGAAAATTTAATGCGATACTGTTAGTAAAGGTGGAAACGTTTGTAGGATATTTGGGAATTTGTCGAGGTGGCTTTGAAATTAAGAAGAATTTATTTCGCATAACAAAGAATATTCGGGGTATTCTATTTTAATTCTCTATGACAGATATTCTAATTGGGTAGTATAAAATGGTATTAGTGTTATTGAAATATGTATAATTTTGTGTGCTGGACTAGATTAGCCGCGTAGTAGTGGCACACGTATGTGAATATGAGTGCATGGAAGTATGTGTGTGCACAGCATCTCAAAAAACAGATGAAGGCAACTGTTCCATTGGCAGTGTGATATAGAAGATGGTGAGACAAAGAGAATGCTGAGACGCGTGCAAATGTATATCAACGAAGATCCTGCAAATCATTTATTAAATAAATCTAAAACTATTTTAATATAAATTCTAAATGTATTCTAAGTGTAATCTTAGTGTTCCTTTACTTTCATTCCGGCGATTAAGATCTACAATTCTCAACAAATATACTGGTCTATACCTACGTTTTCTAAAATGACATAGGACAATTTTTTTAACGAAACACGATAATAAATTATGATGGTCTAATCATATCCTTTCGTGTATAATATTGTCGGAAAATGTGTGAAATAGAGCGACAAAAGTAATGAATTTTCTTAATTTAATTAATATATTTAATTAATAGAAACTCATTAATAGAAATACAAAAATATAGATAATTTTAATTAAAATAAAATTAATTAACAGAATCAGACGAATTCTATATAAACAACATAATTAGAACATTCGAAAATTACATTTGAAATGATGCAAGCATGATGTTTATTTTAGTACAGGATTCGCAGAAACTTCGACTATAAGATCAGCTAGATATAAAATTGTTTGTAAAGTTGTATTAAAGATGAAATTAGAAAATTTCATGATCTCACGTGAGACAAGAAAATTTTGAAAATATCATTATTATTATTGATCAACAGTATTACCATAAAATAAATATTAATATAGTAATTTTAAGATAATTATTATACCAATACTAGACCTATGAACAAGTATTTTCATTTTCTGGTAAAGTAATTGAAATCGTGATTAACGTAAGTTAATCAAGTAGGCAAGCCCAATAAGTTTCCTTTAGCTCCTTGGAAAACTTTCCAGAAAACGTTTAAAAATTGAAGAGACCTCTTCGAGCCTCCTATCCTCTAAGAACGTTTGCAACGTGTCTGGCTAATGAGCACGACGAGATACATTTGATCATCCGCTGCGCGCTATAACGACTCAATTAATTATTCTCAAGTAGCGTTGATCGTCGGTCCTGCGTATTGAAGCTGGTTCCAGGGGCATACGATGCACATACTTTAACTCTTATTGCCCTTCCACGCCATAATTTTACTGTATAACGTTGCAATTCTTAATAATATATTACGTTTTTCTTTCTCTTTGTGGAACTAAATAGATTTTACGTTGAAAGATATTGTTACATTTCCAATTGTTCTGAAAGTGTCTACTTGGTGTTAAAAAAAGTCTTACCAAAAGTTTGGTATTTTGTTTTCTTCTTAAGTTACAATTTTATAGGTTTTTTAGTGATTTTAAGAGAAGATCTTGTAAAGTTTCTAACTCCTACGTTGATCGCAGTTTATCAAAAGCCTCTCATCTCTTTTACCACTATCTGCACCTCTAAGAGAACTTTCCTCCGATATCAGAACTTGTGTATCTGGGACGTATCACGCTTTCCTCCATACAGTACCTTCGTCTACTCCTTATCGAACCTTCAGTCAAGTTTTTACCGTGATAATCTTCCAGATTAAATATCCTTGCTTTCCAACTCTTACTACCTTCGTCAAAATCACTATTACAATCTCCATTTTAATCGAATTCTTATCCAAAATTATACTCTATCTGTCAAAAAAAATTCGTTTCTTAAAACTATCTCAGAGGAGTCTTTTAAAAATTAGCAATAAATCCACAGAGTTTTGTAAAAAGCTAAGAACTTAACCAATTTAATATTTTTGAAATATTCAAAAAGATGGGGGTAATTTTAATTCCAAAATCAAATAAAAAGAGAGCCTCAAATAGAAAGATTTGATCAGAGTATTTTCAACCTTGAACTTGTCGTACTGTAAAACATAGAAAATACAACTTATCATATTTTCCACTGCTCCTCAATTTAAAGCTATCTTTTCAAGAATCTTCTTTAGCGAATCTTTAATGTCGTAAAAATTTCCACTTTTTAAGAGGAATTTCCTCTCTAAGTTTCAACTGTCGTAAACTTGTTTATTTTAATTCGTTTCTTCGTGTATTATTTCAGCTCAAACTGTCTGCTTTTGTGGGAAGTTTCTCCATTCCCAAAGCTATAAAATTCCTCTCTCGTCAAGCTAAAATTTTCTCATCTACAAATCCCGAGATTGCTTTTATTTCATGATCGTCAAATTTCCAAAATCGCAAATGCCTCTTTTTCTAGCAGAATCCTCTTGAACGAAATTCAAAACTCAAGAATATCCTTTCCAGTAAATTTCCAAAGCTTTTGTTTTTCGAATAAAACCTTTAGAAGAAAACCCGATCTCAGTATCTTCGAAGAAAATAATTTACATATTATTTTGTCGAGGTGTAAGAAGAATATGCACCTGAATTCTCTTGAAAACCAGATTTCAAACGAAAAACAAGCGTTGTACTACATTTTCGACTTACATATGCGCATGTAGAATGACCTGCTGCCAATTTTTCACTCCTATCTAACCGAGAATTAGTAAGTTTTCAAGCTCGATTTCCTCGAGAATGAAACGCAATTTCGTTATTCATGATTTTCCTCTTATTTCGTATCACAGAATGTCCCTCGCGTCACTTGTATCACGACATTTTGGATCCACTATATATACGTAGAAATACAACATTCTTTGCACAATTTTATCCGCACTCTGCTCACAGCAACGTCAACAATATCCATATTAAGGTTCTGATTACAGTGGCTGTGTATTCAGCCGAATCCAATAATCAAATACTTACTCGTATATACATTTTTATCAGTGCAATCTTCAGAAGATTAATTGATCATTGATCAGAAAGTAAATTCATCGAAATAAGCATTCGCTATAATAATCATTGCCTAAAGCAAATACAGAAACCATACGATGTTCGGTCTATTGACTTCTCGATAAGGAAACATCTGGACAGATCACGCGGTTAAACGGGCCGAAGCAATCGCGGCGGCGTGATCGACGCTCGGACACAGGATAGAGCGACAGAGGAACGACGATAGAGCGACAACGATAGAGCAACAGAGATGGGATAGAGTGATAGATCGGTCGGTCAGCTTGAAATTTGCATCGCGCTATAAAACTGCACGCACGCGGCCGTGCTTCTGGTTATGTCAGCATCCTCTGCCAGACAATGGACGACCCCGCGGTATTGTTCGGCACGCCTGTGTACACTGGCTGAGTGTATGGCTACTATTTCATGGTGATTCTTACTAATCGATGTAATCGCGTGTACGTGTATGCACCACGGACGCATCCACGTGCAGCTAACGTACACTACCGTCCATAAGTTTCGAATCGACGCTTTTGGAATTTTATGTTTTACGATTTACGTGTGTATATTACGAAACATATATTCATTCCATATTTTTTTCACAGTTTTATATCTTTGTCTAACGACGAATGGTTTTTCTGAAAGATTCTTTTATTTTATGGGTTACAATCTAGAACATATAAAAATGAGAAGGATTACTTTACGAAGGAAAAATTTATGTGTCGCTTGATTATAGTGGTAAATATACTTTTATAGCTCACTGCACTGATGGTTATAAGTACATATTACGATAGCTACCCGTTATATGTTTATTGAAAAACCTGAACTACCTTATTTCGTATTTTATGTTATAAGCACATTTGGTGCGACCCAAATAAATCATAATTTTTGCTAATGTTGTAGAGGAACTTGTAATATGTGGATTTTAAAATATGTTCTCTTACTAAATAGCAAATATAGCACGATAATCTGGCTCATAATGATATGTGCACAGACGTTTAAATTAAACATTCGTGGAGAGGATTGTTGGTAGCTTATTAGAGCCATTCTGTCTACAGATCTTGTTTGGCTTACTTTCTGTGCCTGACTTCCAACTCGGCTGTTACGCGTTCCCTTTGTGCTTTTAGAAATCCTAGCGTCCGAAGAATTAACGAGTATATTTGACCATTTATACTTCACGAGAAACAATAATACTTTACGATGGGGGAATTTTTTAAAGGAACTTTTTCTGCTGTACTCGTAAAAAAATTATTTAAAAATATTTTACAAGCTCAAAGCGTAAAACCTTAAATATTTTAAGTATTTTTTAAAAAATTTTGGGAACATATTATGAAATACATTTTAATATAATCAGCGCTAGTTTTTAATAGCATTTATATAAACTAGTAGTTATTTGACTTTTAAAAAATTAGACGCGGATCAGTTAGATATATTCAAGTAAGTTTCTATACCAGTAAAATATTATCCAGAACGAAAAAATAAAATTAAAAGTATAAAATTGAAGATAGTGACTATTTAAAATATTCCATTTAAAAAATCTGTCGAGCATGATTTCATCACGCCATTTCGTTTGATCTACTACGAGTTCGTTTCAGAATACATATTTACAAGGTTCGCGCAATGAATGTTTGCAGTAAAATTTATGGATGTTTCGAGAAAAGGAATTTCCATTCAAATCCCGTCAAGAAATTTGTTTCGACTCCCCTCTTTTTATTTGCTTTCCTGGGCTGTTGTTCCGGCTACTGTTTGGGAATCCAGAAACGTTCGTTTCACGGATATGTCGCGAGAGGCTGTAAAAATACAAGGCGAAATATTTTGTTAAAATGTTTGTCGGCTTGAGTCGAGTCCGTGTTCTGAACTTTTACGGTCACTTCTTTTTTTAGTCATGGAAAAGCGGCGAACGCTGTTTATTTTTAAACAGATTTCCCCAGATCTCAATTTTACTGACACAGACGAAAACTACAAATTTGAACGATCGAAAAAATAAAGATTCTTGAAAGCATGTAACTCTTCGTTTATAAAGAAAATAATTTGTTTATGACATTAAGTTTTGTTACTTATTGCGATTATTTATAAAATATTTACATAAATATAGAGTTAGTGTGAAATCTTAATTAAACGAATTAATCATGGTACACGTTGTTTGGATAATCTTGTTTTCGCATGACAGAACACCATTTACATTATCGATCATAAATATTAGCATACCCGACGATATTTAACATAAATTGAACGTGTCTACGTTTAAACTTTGCGTAAACGTACAGAAATCTGCCTATCTAGGATCTAACATAATATTGAAATCGAATAAAAAGGTAGATCTTTTTTAAAGAGCATGTGCCTCCTTTATGGGAAACGCTTTTAAATGAGAAAAAGAACTTACGTGTTTAATTAGTGTACTCCATAAATTACTTTTATTACGAATAAATTATCTGAAACACAGATAGGTTGAATCATTAAACGTGCACCTGGTAACGCAGAAACACCTGTGACTGATCAATTATCCTTATACAAACTGTATCAAGGGAACCAGTGGTTTGGTAACACGTTTTCATATCATTGAGCTATGATGCACGCAAACATATAATTTAAGAATATGTCTAACGAGTGGCAGCGTTGGAAGAAATATTTGTAGAACGAAGTAAATTATTTTTCACGCGTCTTAACCTCGCCTTTAGACACGTGTTACTTCTGCTAAATACGCGAGTGAATATTTCTGCTCTTGTTTGTTATGAAACTACCGTGTATTGGTTTACTGAGTTTCAATTTCCATTTTTAAACGGGTGTTCTATTTTATAAAACATAAATTCAAGGCGATTCACGTTTTAAGAATTACACATTTGTTCTGCTTGTAGTATTCTACCGTTTTATTATTATTTTAATTACTACGTTTAATATTTTAATATCGATGTGTATACTTACTACATTATAGCGATCTTACATTTATTTCTTTGATCCTACGTATAAATTTATTAGGTATCATTTTACATTAAACGCATGTAGTGATAAATTTCTTGTCCTTAGCGCAGTAATTATTTTAATATATTATAATAATTCAAATTTACTATTTTAATAAATGCGTTCAAATTTCAGATATCCTTCATTTTATTTTAAATTGTTAACTTACGAGTTTAAAAATTCTCATACAATAAATATGTATTATTTACTTCCATGTCCCCTCTTTGCTATAATTATTCTATAATTTTTTTAAATTACAAATTTGAATATTGTCAGAAATCTCGAACTTATTTTTCCAACGTATAGCATTCGCCATGTTTAATCGTTGTCCACTTGACCAGTTTCGGTATCTACGAAAGATCAAAAATGTTCTAACGATATCATTCGTGTACCATTCGTCAAAGACGTCACGAACGAAAATCCAGGCCACTTAATTCTTCATTGATGCGACTAAAATTCAGCATAGTATATGAAGTGTCGAGGAACTCGAGGCGAGCGCGTCGAGCACCGTGAAATATCGAGGAACCAGTTCGGGTTAATCTCGAAGACATTGATTAATTCCTGCAGACTCTTCGCAGGTAAATTCAGCGTTGAAACAGAGGCGGCTTCTCTGTATTGTATGGTACGAGTTATTTTCGAAAATGTTTGCAGGGAGTTTAGTCTCGAATATGATTAACGAAATGAAACGAGTAACAAATGATCATGCTAGAGTGAATTAAATTTCTATTTTACGGCCTTTACGTCATAAAATTTCGCATAGTAAAGCCTATTACGTATATTAAAAGCTATCATAATTTGTATTGTAATCTATTGCTACAACTCCCTTATTAATCGCAAACAATGTTGCTTAAACAAACTAATCAATCACATCGAACAAGCTACTACATCGGTGCTTGTCAAACATCGTATTATGCAATAAAGTTTCATTGTTCGTAGCTTCTCCAAAATATTGGATATTTAATCCAAATAATTTTCATATAATTAACATATTTTTTCGAAGGCTATTTCATTATGTTATTCCAGACTTGTAAGAATTATCGACTCAACAATGTTTGATTCAAAAGGTCTTAGAACGAAGCTGTTATGATCTCTTCATTTATAAATCTGTTTGAAATAATTTACTCAATAAAAAGTTTCTCAGATAGAATAGGAAACGTCCCTAATCTTCCCTAAGTTCTCGTTTTGCATTTGCAGAAATCTTCAGAACACTTTTCCCAAATTAAAGTTCGTTTAGAAAACCACATTGAAATGAAATTTCATAGTTGTGTTATAAATCTTCTTAACATCAAATGCACCGATTTATATCAAATTTCTTCTTCCTTAATATAATCGATGATTAATGACGGAACAAAATAGGAAATAAAGTAATTAGAAACTTACGAGTCGTCCAAGTATCATCTCATCATCATACTATAGTAGATTATTTTACAGTATCATTCTGTAAAAGCTAGTAAAATGTGAAATAAAGAGAATCTAGTGAAAAGGGAAGAAACTGAGATTTTCACAAATTACGTAAGGGAAACAAAGCAGGACAGTTGTCATCTGCAATCAGTCATGTCCCATTGGTCAAATTCTCAATCCTTGCTTGTACAATAGGACCTGAAGAATTGGTCAATTAGACGACAGGAGGATTCTGTACATACCAATCGCTGTTGGGTGGATTAGCTGATAACTCTGAATACATTGACTACTGGTCTCTAATGACCGGTCTCGTTCAATAGGTCTGAATACGACTTGAAAGTGTGAGTTTTCCTCGCTTGATCAGGTGTAGCATAATAGATGAATCGGTCACTGGCGTAATGAATGGTTCGGAAAATGACGATAGAATGGTAAAAATTATGTGGAAACAAATGGATTACAATGGAAAGGGCACAATGGAATAGAATTGAAATTAGAATAGAAAATAAACGGGAAGAAGATTCAGTCGCTTCTACTCAACCATGATTGGAGTTAGGTTAGGTAGGTCACAAATCCTTTGTGTGAGATTTTAAAACGCTCTGAAAGTAGGTACTTCACTTTTCAAAGTAAATATTCTGTCTCAATTGAAATGCATCCTCCGTTGTTACATTAGAAAATTCCCAAAATTCCAAAAAATTCTCGAAGTCATTAAGCATTATGAGTTTGAGATTTCTCAAATTCTAAACCTATTCGTGTGATGTGTTGATTTATTAAAGCTTCCCTAGACTAGAAAATCCCTAAATCATTTTGGACTAGAAATTTTCCATATTTCTCTAGATCAGAAAAGTCCCAGATTATCCTAGGTTAAAAGATTCCTAAATTCCACAAATTCTAGAAATCGGAAAATTACGCTTGAAGATATCGTTCAGCACATTTTTTCTCTGTAAAATCTAAGATAGCAAGATATAAAAAAGAATATGCGTTAAAAATCTGATGAAAATTTCGAATCTTGTCGTTGGTGAAAAATGGAGTATATAAATAATTATATACAGATATAATCTATCTGTCGGATTATTTTGTATAATGAAATAATAGGTAAATGTACTAAATTCTTATAATGCATATAAAATATAGGAGAAAAAGAAGTCAGTTCTGTCCAAATGTGTGAGATTGATTTTACGAGCTAGAGTAAATAGAAAAGGATGCACTTGTCGAAGTAGATGAAGAACAAGAATTGAGTGAAACGAATGGTGGTGCTCTCTTGGGATTGATATTTGAACAAGAGATATATCCGATTAAATTGCAGCTGTTTCTCGAATTGACTGTCATAGAATTTTTAGTGCTTTAAGAGAATATAATTTTATGATCTGCGAGATATTTAATCTTTTAACGTATCTACTCCTTGAACACTTTATTAACGATGGAGAGAAAACATGAAACA
Source organism: Bombus terrestris (assembly GCF_910591885.1). Taxonomy (NCBI): domain Eukaryota; kingdom Metazoa; phylum Arthropoda; class Insecta; order Hymenoptera; family Apidae; genus Bombus; species Bombus terrestris. Next base: position 8,278,182 of record NC_063276.1, read on the forward strand.
GATCAAGAAATAGTGCGTGGTTTAAAGTTCCTCTGTAGGAAATGCGAAAATATTGCTTTTATAAAATTTTATGGGAGAGCGAAATACCCTAGCAATTTATTGCTCGCTATTGGGAGATTTCAAGTGAGTATATCTCATCGCAATTCCATCAACCTCCTTTGTTTCCGATTCATGAGACTGAAACATCTGTTTCATTGACTGCAATAATTTACTCGTCACGTATGTCGCATAGTGAACAAAAAAGCAAACATCGAACGCAGATGTTATCTATTCAATTTGTTACGCTAGGGAAAAAGCGAAATTCCCTGGGAACTAAACTAAAGGACTTAAAATTGAACTATTACTTGATCTGTGAAATTAATTTAAAGATGTTTCCAAATAATGCATTTAAATAATCTTAATTGTTTGTAATAATTACAATTCCAATAAAAATACAGTAAAGTTACTTTCGAAAAGTTTCCATATTTAAAATCATTTTTCTATAAATCATTGTATATTCTCCAAATCCTTAATTCTCCGAAGTTACTCAAAATTGTTTCGGATTAAAAATCCTTAAATTCTAAAAAGGTATTCTGACCAGTGAGTCTTCTTGGTCTCTGAATTCCCTAGATTTCCACTTAGAAATCGCAATAAATTCTCTAAATCACAAAATTATAACTAAAGCTTGAAAACTTCCCTAAATCACTAAAAGCGAATGAAATCATCTACCCTAAACTGCAATATCTCAAAATTACAAAAAATTCTCGAAATTATTAAATTACACTAACGCTTTAAAATTTCCGTAAATTTCTCCAGAGGCAAAGTTACTATCGATATTTTGCGAAGAAAACATGTCGAAGGTGATTGATCACACCATCAACTGTAATAACGAAGGTCCAAAATAAAAATCTGTACACGACATGATTGCGACAGAAATAATTCTTGGTATAGGCAATTATTTTTCGTTTCTATCATGTGATCGATGCATACGGTACGAGCAGCAACAGCGATCGCTTATGTATATTTTAAGAAAGCGCGATTCGAGCCGGAATTTCGTGCGATCCGTGGCTGCTGCTGTATTATGCATTCTCAATCAACGGAGTGGAACGTTTGTCTGTTCTACGAAATGGCGTACAACAATCCCGATACGAGGAACTCGCTATAAAAATGGCAAATGCTAATGTTATTCCCGGAAAGAAGACGAACATCTTCCAGCTGTTTGAGATTTCAGTAAACGAAAGTTTAAATTTGCATCTCGAATATACTCCAAAATCGCCTCGTAATTATTCATACTTAAGAATAGTAAAAAGTAAAGTAAATAGCAGTAAAAAGACATAGTAATTTTTGTATAATACCATTTACAATAATTCATGTTATAATAGTAATTTTTATTTAATGCTACCTAATTCACATGCAAGATAAAAAGCAGCTTGCTGCAAATGATCATTCTATTATTATCCGTCGAGGATGATTTTTTAAATACATATTTACATTAAAATGATTTATAATGTACATCTAAATGTATTAACACATAGTTGATTATAATTAAAGTGACTTAATGGAGACAAATATACATATGTAAGTATAGGTTGTCCGAAAAGTTTCTTTCGTTTTATAAGAAAATAATAGACACACAATGTTTTTTGTTTTATATTAGTTTATTGAATTATGCACGAACATAATAATAGAAATATGACGAAATGGATCATATCTAATGCAATAAAATAATATAAAACGGAAATTGTTGTTCATCTATTATCACCTTATGAAACGAAAGAAACTTTTCGGACAACCTAATATATACATGATCTATTTCAAGAATGTATTTCAAATATATTTTATTCTCTTTGCAAGCTGCTCGACAACTATACACCTCTACATTATATATTTCAGCATATGTTCATAAAATATTGCAAGACTCAATATACACGATGAAGTTAATTCAAAGTTAAGACAACGTTATTGTAACGACAATAACAATTAGTATATTAATAATAATATAATATTACTATTACTGTTATTGAAATATCAGTTAATGAATCGAGTTACAAACACTCGATCCCATGGGCATAAAATTTTCTGCTCGCAGTAAAACATTCGGGAAACTGTTTCGGTTTCAATGCATATAGACTGGTGTGTGCATAATATTCTTCAATTGCCTATCAGCTCGCAAAGTTTCATAGAAATCTGTGCACAATGTTGGATCGCTAGTTACACTTCAACTACGAACAACGCGTTTCAACGAGATGAAAATCGATTTTAGTCGGTCGAGCAACGGTCCTTTGTCATAACTCGCTTCGAAGAAGGTACCCAAGGAACCATGGTGCTGTTTGTTCTCGTTCATACGGCCATGAAATGTGCAATAATTCATGAATACACCGCATGTCTCGATACATGGATTCTGCTTAAGATCGAACTTTGTTCCCTTGAAACTATTCTAAACTAGCGTTGAAGGCACTTACAACTATTGATAACACTACGGCTAAATATTGATAACATCGATAAATCGATATACGGTAGATTCCCTATTAACTGGCCTCTGTGAGATCAGATATTTAGGCAAATAAATACGTTGTTTGTTCTACTGCATTGTTCATATGTTTAAGTTTTGCCGAAATATTTTTTTGATATTTTTAATATTTACTATGATCATAATATTTGTTGTAATTGTAATCCAAAACAATGAAAGTTCTATGAGGTCGTCCGAAAAGTTTCTTTCGTTTTATATGGAAATAATGGATGCACAACATTTCTCGTTTTATCTTATTTTATGGAATTACGTATAATCCATTTTGTTCTATCAAAATAAAGATCACAACGTTCGACAGATTGGGTTTTATGTTTGTATAAAAATGCATCGTTGTAAAAGATGGGTCTGTAAAAGAAAGACACCTAATATTCTATATCATAAAATTTATCATGTCACATAAATTACTGTTTATTATATAAAATTCAAATCTAATCCAAAAGTTACGATCATCTACGACCAAAGGGCGGAAATTAAGAGTCGGTATAAAAGTAATATAAATACTGTTAATAAGAGAAATTAGAAATGGTAGATGTTAGTTAAATTCAGGTAAATTAGTCTTCGAGAAACTATTAATCAGACTTGTGTTCTAACAAGCATGATACAAAATAGTTGAGGCAAGGGTTGCGAATTCTCATCCTGAGTTATTACTCCATTAATCCTTATTTGCATCATTGCATTAAACGGGAACAATCTATCAGCATCTAACTTTAAGTAGCATTCGAAGAATTCTGAGCCATTGTACGATCACTTGTTACAAGCTTTATGACATTACATCGCTAAAAAGTTTCTAAGTATTCGTGGAAGTCCATTGATTGCCAACTTCTAAGAATATTTTAAATGCTTCGAGTTTTCATACAATCGACTTATAGAAATTTTCAAATTCTGATACCATACAATTTATCAAGTTTGAAATTTGAAGGAGTTTGCGTCTTCTTACGATTAAAGAAGCAACTCTTTTCAATGTGTAAAGATCAGGAACAATGATCGCTTAATTATGATCACTTAATTGTACAAACAAATTTAGATGAATCTGATTTTAATAAAAAGTTATCATTCAAAACTAGTTATACATAATACACTTTATCTAAAGAAACGACGTCTATTATACGATAACCTAAGAATTATTAACAAAAGTTTGCATGAAAAGCGTAGAAAAATTCTATTCTTTGCAGCCTTTGTTTTTTCCGTATTCGAATAATATAGCAACTGCGGAATAAAACTAGGTATTTAATATCTCCAGCTTCCGAGAACGATAGGTCCAGTTCCAACGAAAATGTTGGCAGGAGACAAGCTCGAAAATGCTCTAAATTGTCTGGAATTCGCGGAGCTGGCCACGCGGCGTGCTCGTTAAAACAGATTCTCGTGTAAAAAGTCGCGCATAAATCTCGACTCTTAGGGATATGGTTATCGCCAAGGCGTAATCTCTCGACGCTTTTAGGTCAGTGTCTAGTGGCACGTACAGGGTGTTAGAAAAAGAGACTCGAAGAAGGCTGTTTAACGCGAATTCCAACACACAGTTTCATCGATGAATATATTTAAACGTATGTGAAACTAATGGATCGATAGCTCTTTATTAAATTCAGAATATCAGATATTTTAAATAGTGATAAGAGTAAAAGGAACCATTTCAGAATCGAATATTTTTTAATTATGAGAAAAATACCCTTTTTTATCAATTATTTATGAGTTGGTAGTAATGACACAACTCTATACGCTCGTGTAAATTTTCCATGAATGCATAGACATCTGTAAACTGGTTATAATCACATAATCTGACAGACTACACTTCTAATAGCAAAATTATTGACATCTCTACTTAAGGGTAAATACCTTCATTTTGGTAGATTTTCAAATGAAGAAACTGTAATGCGATATCAATTCGCTGTTTTCTTCGTGATCGAACATCTTCGTAATTAACCTTTCTTCAAACATTTGAAGAGGAGTCTAAAAGTATTGGGATTGAAATTGAATTGGAAAACGCGTGGGCTGTAGTAACTTTCCGGTTCGATCGTATCGTTTTCACCCCGCCTCACCCCGCTCTTTTTATTTATGGCGGTCAAATGGCAGTTTAATTTTAGGTTGGGTAAATATTTAAAGAGCCTTCAAAACGATTCTTTAGTTTCATTCTGATTCAAACAATTTTATTCATTCGTCCGTACGATCTGATAATGAATGAAATATAGTAGCAACTGAATGGAGAATATTCTGTGGATCGTCCTACACGTTCACCGTCTAGAAATATTGCAAAAGATTCTCTGGAATGTAGAACTGTTCACTTTCTTGGAAAGAATATTTGAAGTGGTTTTATGAAAGTTCTCAGAAAAAATTTCGGGAGTTTTAAATTTCGATTTATTGTTTAAAGAAGAAACGTAAAAAGGACTTGCATATTTTAAATACATTTATCAAAATACATCAATGGCTATAAAATATTCATTGAAATATTTAAAATAATAAAAATTAAATGTTTGCAAAATCATGTTTATTATATTATAATATTCTGCTAAAATAATATCATTTTCTACAAAATAATAGACACTAGATAAAAATAACAAGAATTTTATATTAGAGAATTGTTGAAATTTTATTAAAAATTCACAAATCTCTGGCGAATTTTTACAAACGCATTGAAACAAAAATTCTTCGAACTTCAATTGCTATCGGAAATTTAAAAGCCCGCGAATATCATAGAACACACTCCACATAGCACGCAAAAAATAAGATACAGGAAATATAGTACTCGTCATAAAATAATAATACTTAGCGACTGGGATAAATCTCTACCCAAGCTTCACTTCTTTAGTTCTATTTATTGTTACGCTGAATTTTCATAAACATTCACATATCTCTGATTAGAGTGCTAAGAATCTTTGTCTAAATATATCCGTAAAACACTGTTTGCTTGTGTTTACTGGTGCCTAAAACTAATCGGAGAAAAGAATATATTTTTAATAAAATTCCGCCAATTCTATCGTACAAAATTATTTGAACATACTATTTTTACTTATTAATAATCGCTTTTTTCATTTTCACTTTCATTTCATTTTTCATTTTCAATTCACAAAAGCTTTTAACACCAACGCTAAAAACGTTCAATGCTTCCATTTAAATCTAAACTATCCTCTGACATAATAAACGTGAAGCATCTCTATAAGAAGTTCGCAGAAGCTTGCAGCTTTCGCTCTATCAAAGACACAAAGCCTCGAAAGAGAAGAAATTTCACGGAAACGTGGAGACAGGTCTCGAAATGAGGGTGGAAGAAAGGAATAAACAACCACTTGGTTTTCCACCGAAAGTGTCAAGACGGGAGGTCGCGTTCACCGGTGCGTGCTGACGAAGAAAACTGCCCTCCTCTTCGATGGTTGTTTTCGAGCCAAGCTTGTAGCAGCTTCGTGCGAGCTACGAGCACATTTATTGCCCCAATGCGATGTAGCTACGTTATTACTCGGCAAAGTGGGCCAATGTTGCCTGGCTGGCCTGGAATCGAACTGATTAAAGCAGACCTTTCAGAAATTGCGCTTTCACCACCCTTCTTTCCCTCTTTTTGTTTCTATCTTGTAGCGAAGCTTCCTTGCTTCTTCGGGCAATCGTTTGAGTTTCACTTCGCAAAGGGTTGAGTATTTATTTCTTTTTTTTTTATGGTAAAAGAAGAACATGCAGGTTTGAATTGTTCGAATTGGAGAGGTATCGGTCGACAAGGGACTAATTTTAGATTTTGAAGTGCACAGAAATTGTAACTCAACAGTGTAAAGATAATAATAGTTGTAGATTATAATATTTGTTATGATCTACGAGGAGTTTCTTTGGCTCTTCAGGAAATGGTTTCGGTTTCATTTCACAAACGATAGAATTTTCTTTTATTGATTCTTCGAATTGAAGAAATATTCATCTTTAAAATTCTTGTTATTTATTCTTTAAAATGTGTAGAAATTATAATGCGAAAGTGCGAAGTTTAACCAGAGAATAGTCATAGATTATAACACAACCGTTCATAATTATTTGAACGATTTCAAAGTTGAAACCAATGATGATACAATTAAAACAGTATTCATTGGCCGGCAAGAAATTATTGTGCGTGAATTGTATAATCAAGCGTCATCAACGGTCGTTAGCCATATGTATAATTACTTAATCTATTCTAATTATCTCGTTTTCTCGTCAGTCACTTGCAATTAAAGAAACCACGCGCTATTTCGAATCAGAAAATATTCTTACTTCCGTCAAATCTGAATGCGGGAAACTTGAGAAAAAATTAATTAAACGCAAATTTAACGAAAAGCTAGGCGGAACAATAATTAATCGCATCTTCTAAATTGATTATTGCGTTTTAATTGCAATTACAATCTTCCTTGCACCGAAAATCTACAATAAACAGCTGCAACAATATTTCCGCCGTCTCGAAAGCTGCCACTTCGTTTAAACCCCTAGACCCCTAGACTACTTAAGCGCTGAAAAGGTGAAGTTGAAAGTAAGTCGAAACAAAAGCAGCCGAGGTCTGTTAATTAAACTTTCGCCCTTGGAAAACGTTCTCTCAGCTCGCGTTTTCCGTGTCTTCGAGAAAAAGCAATGCACTTGGCGCACAGACAAGACTGAATCTTTTACTGGGATAACGGCGAATCGTCATTTTTCTTATTCAACCAGGGCCGTTTTAATGATTTCACGAGTGCTTCTAGGTCAACCGAGAACGAAAAGCGTATCTGGTGCGTCATATTTTCGTGCGTACACACGCGAAACAATTACACGAGGTGCTTATTTGCCAATTTGGTTAAGTCCACAACACGGAAAGTAAAGAAAATGATGAAATGTATATAAGAGAAGCATCGATCAAACGCATTGGCACTAAGATTTCGAAAATTTCAAGAAGTATAATTAACCACTTTGTCCTGTGAACGGTTCATATATCGCGTCATCGGTAGTGGTTTCTGTTAACGATTTTTTCTTCAAAAGGAACGAAATCTACTGGTTTTAATTAACATTCTTTACTCTCCAATATAATATTCTTATTTATAATTGTCTATTCTCTAGACACGAAATTATTTAAATGGAAGTCTCTTTTTAAATAAAAAATATAGCCCTTTTTTAAATGAAAAATATTTTTCAAAGCATTGATACAATCGTAGAAAATATAGATGTTACACAATTGACTAAATGAAATAAAGTTGATTCTCTTTCACATCCACAAAATCGTCATTGCTGGGAAGCCAATCTAATATATATTTGTTACCTCGTTTAAAGATTTCCATAAATCGCAGGTGGTAAAAATGTATGTAAATTCTGACTGTTGAAACACAAGCTATAAAGAAGCAACTTTCGTAAGAAGTATTTTTATGAAATTTTAATTACGTCAGAGAATATTTCAGATCCTAAAGTTAAACGAAACACTTCGTATATTTGAAGTGCAGTAATAAAATGCAAGAGCCTCGATCAATATTTGCGAGGAAAGGTCATTGTTGACGGAATTTTCGCGCGTTTCTTGCGGTTTTACGACCGATATTCCGTCTTCCTCTCCCTTTTAGCAGCTCATTAGTCGAGAAACGGTACGAAAAGAATTCGGGTAACGTAAATTCGTCGTAAGGCGCAGCATTCCACCGTATACAAAATGAAAATAAAATCTCTGGTCGACGTTTGCGAGCAGAGCACGTGGTAGATGCGCTTAAAACGTTGGCTTAGGTCTTGGTAATTGAGTAAAGTTGGCCCGGAAAGACAATAAATGGAATGACCGGTTTGAAGAAGGCCGCAGCCTTTTGAGATAAGTAGGTTACACGTTGGGCCTGGATTACAAAATTCCAGTGCAAAATTCAGGGAAGGCTGTGACTGATCCTGCGAATGAAAAGAAAAGAACTGGCTAATTTAGTGAGACAGGAAGCTGAGAGCTTTTGAATGGCACGAGACAGGAAAACGTTTCGTTTTAATCATCCTGTGAGTGTTTTCTTTCCGTTTTTTAATTAATGCGATTGAATCACATGACATTTGTTCGCATATTTTTCAAAGGCATAGATATTTTGTATTAAAAAATGTATATACATCGAATTATGAAAACATTAAATGATTTCACAAACACTGAAACATTATTAAACGTTGTTTTATTCACTTATATATATATATATATATATATATATATTGATATGTGTTGTATTGTTGTAAACTTCTGCTATTTCTAGTAGCAAAGGAAATGATTTTGATGTACGATTTAAGCGAAACATCCTATATATAAAAGTATAGAAATATAAATGTTTCAGTGTTAAGTATAAAAATATGTACTGAAGGACGTATATTTCTATTTCGAGAAAGAAACTTTATCTTTACAAGGTATTAGCACGATCTGCTAGCATGTTCTCTGATATCCAACTACTTTCATCTGAAACACATTTTCGCAACTTTCACATTTGTTGAGATATTTGCTGTGAGTTAGACTTCGATTTTTTAGACTCGTCGAAAGTATTCATTTATGATATTGGAATGTTAATTTTAAGGCTCGTTCCACTTGTCAAAGTAATTTGCAAAGTCAATAACATCAACGGTATGCGATATAATAAAAAATGGAAAAACACATTGCAAGAAACAGTTTCAAAAGTATTTAAAAGAAAAATAAAGAAAGTACGAAGGATACTGGAAAAAAGTTTCTTAGGACCTTGTACAGTGACTTTAGCATTCTTCCTACTTTCTAAAGTAAAATTCCTTTTAAAATGTAAATTCCCTTGTGATACAGAAATTCAGGTATACAATTATTGCGAAAAGAGTATTAAAAATGCTAATTAAGAGTGTTAGTGTATACGTAAATGCCTAAAATATTGATTATGAATGATACCGATATAAGAAGTTTATGTTTCATCTCATTTTCGTGAATCGAACAATGTTCATTGCTAGACTACGTTTTGTCTGGCCATTACGGAATATTCTACTTAAGACGATTATTCTACTGTAATTCTACTGTTCGTTGAACTGTTATCCGCAAATACATTAAGGGTTGTTGCCGAAAATTATTGACAATAACGGCTCATAATATTCAGATTTATATGATTCCGCGCTTTTCAATAGAAATTGAAAAATTTTATTAATTCTATTATCAACTGGACATTTTTCTGACAAGCAATATTATTACATAGTAATGTAGATATTTTGCAAGTAATGGAGAGTAATGGATTAATAACATTGATTTCGTATCTGATTTCAGATTCTACTGGGATCTCTGCATGCTCCTCCTGCTGGTAGCTAATCTGATAATTCTGCCAGTCGCCATTAGTTTTTTCAATGACGACCTAAGCACTAGGTGGATAGCCTTCAACTGCCTTTCCGACACGATATTCCTCATAGACATTGTCGTCAACTTCAGGACAGGTGAGTACACATACGCAACTCATGTAATTTGAAACTAAAAAAATTTAATCTTAAAAAGTGCACGTAATAATTAGTCGCGCACAATAAAATATCCTAATCAATTTATCCAAACGTCCAAAAGCACAAATAACATTTAATGTAACGTTTTAGAGAGCAAGATAATCAATAATCATCAGTGTACCAGTTAAAATAACGAAAACTGAGAAGCAGAAAAATAACGATTTATCAAAACCACGACAGTAAAGATTGTAAGCTATCTAAAGAAAAGAGATAAAAACGAGAAAAATTACAATGTTCGCTCTCGCAGAAGGAATACAAATGTTCTGTACTAAAAATTCAACATAAATACATATTCAACATTGCCGGAATCTGTATTTTAGTATACAATCTGTACACGTAATATAAAAGGAAGAAAAAAATCAAAAAAGCTGGTTATATCTTTCAGCAAACTTCGTTTTCCTATGAAACACTGTTTCAACCATTTCGAAATCATAAAATATTCGACAGTTATCTTTTTGCTTGCATATTTGTTTACTCAGAGAATTTCTATCCGTAATATAAATACAATTTTTGCGTAGGTTCATATTTTATCAACGCAAATTAAAAAGATAATCCAAATAGAAATCTGTTTCGCCTACTGAAAGTTATAGTGTGCACTTCATTTTGGATATTTCATATATTTTTGCGTATTCTATTCATCCTGTTCATTTGTGTATGTTGAAATATTGCATAAATGCATAAAAGTCAGCAGTCTAGATATAACAATCACCAATCGGTCACTAAAGACACATTCATACAATTTAAAGTCGCACGATAATAAAAAAGAAGGAGGCAAACCTAGGGATTCGAAGACCATTTGCTAACGCGAATCTCGTCGTCTAAAAAGTTTCTCATTCCAATTGAGCTCCGTCCGCTTGCTCGTTTCAAAGCCTTATCGGCGGTGTGCTGAAGTATTCAGCTAAAATCGTTCGATCCCCAGGTACAAAAAGAAGCGACGGAAAGACTTGGCATTTTGCTGGACGATCACATCGGGACTAATGGTAACCTCGTGTCCGCGGAAGGGGAAGCCAGAAGCGATGCAAAGTTTGCATTGTCGCGTGCACGTCGGGAAAAGGACATTGAGGAAAGAATGGTCGACCTCGTTCCTCTTCTCATTTTTCTGTCGCCCATTCCATGCTCCTCTCATCGGGCCAACCCAAATCTCTACTTCCTCCCTAAACGACCGACGCGACGATTCAGTTAACTATACCAGGCATTCTCGTTTTCATGTGCAGCTACGTGAATGTTGAAAATTATATGAAAAGTCGTGTTCTTTTAATACATGTCTTTTCTAGTATGAGGAAGAAGGATTTGTTGTTTCAAGGAATTTCGAGGTTTGTGTCCTGTAGTGGAATAATAATATTAGCAACGTACAATAAATGCGATTTTATTAAATCACAAATGTCTAAAGGGGTACATCTTTCCTATAGATATTCGTCAGTTGTTTTTGTAAGGAGTTCATCATTATCCTTTCAGGCTTTGAAAAGGTCTCAAAGATGCTAAACGTTCTACAAAACAAAAAAAAAAAAAAAGGGAGATTCAATACATAAAATTGGAAATATGATTCCTATTTTTTCCTCTGTGATCCACTTGGAACAACAAAGATATTTCATATCTCGAAAAAAAATTCATATCTATGTGAAGGTAATTAAAAAAATGTAACCTAGATAGAAAATTGTTTTATACGTTAAATGTTCTAAGCACAATACATTATTCCGTGTATTTTTGCATTTTCAAATTTTTACATAAAAATCCGCCAACTAATTATCACATGTTCGCTATTGATTAACAGCTAAATAGAATAGATAGAATTTTATTTGAAAAATTTCCGCAGCAGAATTTTCCATGTTTTCCTCCATTTGGTTATAATATTGGTTAATATTGTTGCGAAAAAGCTTCTAGCTGCAGCCCCCTTTGAGATAACGTCAGTGTCACCGCCTTCAGAAAGCTCGGTAGAAATTTGAAAAGAAGAAACTTGTAATTGTTGACATTAAAGGGAAGGTTGCTGTCGGGAGAATCGTGAAAGGGAACGAACAAAAGCATGGAACCGAGCGAATCGTGGCTTTAACGCGAATCGATTACATTTTTATGAAGTTACATTCCGATGCGGGACTGGAGGATCCAATTTCGTTTTATCAAAGGCGGTTTGAATAACGGAAAATAGACTGAAAGAGCTAATTCCTACAAAGGAAATTGTACGAATTCTTTAATCACATTTAGAACATCAGCAGGATTATTTTATTGCTATACGATAATATTAAAATATAAAATTTTGTTTCATTTATACTTATCTCTAGTAGTCAATTGCGATTCTTTACAAAAAGTTTTTCTCGCTGCAATACATTTTGCAAGCCAAGATGCTTGTACACTTGAATACAATAAATAATATTAAGAACTACTTTTATTATAGCTTTCTTAAATAAAAGAAGAACCCTTATTGTTACGAAGGTGACATAATCCTTGTTTCTGGAAAAATGATTCGTTTCGAGTTTTCCTATATATCAAAAAATATATTGCCCACATTTTCAAGTACGTACAGAAATAATTTCCATGATATCAAGAAATCTTGATATTGTTTACTATATTCAAGTTTCCTTTAGTATTGCGTCCATCTCATTGTCCACTGCTTCAACCCGCTTTCAATTACGGCTCAAATAATTGAATTCGCTAAGTATCGACCAATAGCAAACACACTATTCGAAAACATCCTAGAACCGCTTCTCCATTGGAAACCCATCGAGAGAACCTACACATCAAGAGCTTCCTAAATGCATCGTCGGCGGTTATTAAATCTAGAAGGGAAACGTCGCGGTGGAGGCACGTTCGGTTGGCAACCCTTCAAGCGAGAACAGGTTCCGTGCAATAATAACATTGCTCGACACGTATAGTGGCTCAGACGTTTTCGTTATTGCCGGGGGATTAATTTGAAACGCGTTTGAGTTGGATCCCAGAAACGGAGGGAAATTAGGTCACGTGCCGTGTCCGATGTGAACCATTGTACGCGTTAAACACTGCACGTGAACTGCGTCGATTTGCGATTGTCGCGAATTCTTGAACCAGATTAACAGTCGTTGACCAATATTGCGTTCCGCGTGACGAATATTAACGACTGGACACTAGGTGGACCGGATATGGTCGATAAAGAAATGAAATGTTTGGATGCTAATGAGGCGACCGTTTGTGGTAAAAATAGAATGTCGTTGGAGTTGTTAGATATATTTATTATTTCTGCATTGAAATGTTTTGCGATGATATAATAGAATTTGGAAAAATAAGGATCTACAAGTGGAAGGATGGATCTATAACGTTAATGAAGTGAAACAAGAAATTCTTGGTTAATATAGAACTAAATATGAGGGAAATTGTTAGATTTGATCGTTTTTGTCTTGAAACGTCTTATGATAATGTAGGTAATGAAATTTGGAGATTAAATTTTTAAAAAACTGATAAATCTAAAAATGGATGGGTTTATTAATTGAGAGATTAATTGAGAAAATCAATGTAGATCATGAAATTTATTATATTTGTTGGAATAAAATATGAAGCTATATTTAACAATAACTAAATTACCACGTTACATGTAAATACCGAAATTGATCTATCGATACAATAAGTCGATCAAAGAGATCTAAGAAAATAATATGAAAAAATCAAAATTTTATCATATGAAATTATCCACATAACAATTTTTACAAAAAGTTTCTAGATGGATGACAAAATACTCAAACCGTCTAGGTAAATGTTAGCCTAGATAATTTTCAATCCTCGAGGGATTGAGAAAATCAATGAGAAGATGAACACATACAGAAATAGTTATCTGCTGGCAAATGTGAGAAAAGCCACATTATAAACTTCAGGGTACCAACATGCAATTGCATATACATATAAATTATACACTGAACTATCTCTCTTAGTTCAACCATCCAAAGTGGCACTATTGATCCTTCCACTTCTATTTATTTGTGTTAATTCGCTGTTAGAGTTTCTATTTATTTCTGAAAGTCCACTTATTGCGATCAAAGCGTAATCACCAACTCACTGAGGCTTTTTAGAAACTTCAAAGTAACATTCAATGTAAATATAGATGTGTTGTAGAGGGACGTAATTGCAGAAAAATTCTACAACGTGTGTGGTTTCAGATCTACGAAACATTTGTTACTTTAAAAATCAATTAATAATTTTTATAAAATGTGATTTATATCGAAAGTTAGTATTTAAGAACTTTAGAACGCTTGTATACTTAAAAAATTAAGAATTACGTAAAGATTGCTGTTTTCATACAAATATAATAATTAATTTGGAAATACTAAATTTGTCAACTATCTTACTAAAGATCTTTCTATATTAAACATTTTATTGAAATATTTTCCTTTATAAAAAATCTTATTAAAAAATATTTCTTTGTCAGAAATTTAATGAAGGAAATTATATCATAATTTTAAGTTAAAAAATATTCTAATTATCAATTTCTTGATTCTCGCAATTCCTTTCTTAAATTAATTAAAAGATTTTAAAAGCAATAAGAATAATTAACAACAATTTATTTTTTAAACACATAAGAGATAAAAGAAAATAAAGAATAAGTAATGTCTGATTCGATGAAGGTTAAAATGTGTATTATTTGTGTTGCTTCCAGGCATAATGCAACAGGATAACGCGGAACAAGTGATCCTGGACCCGAAGTTAATCGCGAAACACTACCTCAGGACTTGGTTCTTTCTCGACCTCATTTCCTCCATACCACTAGACTACATTTTCCTCATATTTAATCAAGTAAGTGCATATTAATTATCCTCACTCTGGTGTACATATTTCTTGCATTAATTCGTTAAGCCAGAGTTGTGTTTTAGTTTCTCTGCAAACTCGATTTATGTAATTAATCTGTTTACACGAGCCTTGACGAGATACGTAACATTTCAACGTATAATCTTTCCAGCTGCGTAAATAAATTAATCATAGCTGTTTCTTGGTACACGAGACCAATATTTCAATTCTTTGTATTCCTACGACGCTTAATTTTTTGTTCTTTATTTCGGTGTTAAGTTAACATTAATTTACATCCTGAACAGTAAGTAACATCTTGAAAGTCAGTGTGACTTCCAACTGCTCACTTTAAGAGAAAATTAATTCGTTGCAGTTTATTCGGCACATGATCTCTGTCAGTGAGATACAAATGTAAACAATTTGGATTCGTGGAATAGAATGATCGTAATACTTTGTAAATGTTTGTATAATTTCAATGTTTTCTTATACCTAACAGTGTTTCTATTCAATTGTGAAATTCCGTTAGACGTAATACACTTCGATGAGATCATCTGAGAATGAGAGCTGTTTAAAACGACGTACACATGAAATATTAATATTAAACAAAGTTAAAAGCTTTTAAAACAATTTCATTCTTGTTTTCTAATTGACTTTTCTCGCAACTTCAAATTTTTCGTTAATACCGCGTTAACGTAAAGTGCTAATTCGAAAACTACTACCTGTAAAAATAATAAAATGAATAAACCAAATAATATAATACAACAATCAGGAAAAATTACAGTGTTATTTAAAATAAGAATAGTGCTCGTTAAATTGACCTTACGATCGTTACTTTCAAACTTTGTAGCAAAATTACTCTCGCAACTTACAACCCTTTACCAATTTTTCTAAAGGATCCCTTTAGAAGCTTCAGGCTTAATTAACTCTATCTTGACAACGCGCTATAATATCCATGAAAATCTCGGTAGACTAGACAACGCAAACTCGGTTTAAACCGCTCTCATTTACTCCCGATAGCGGCAAGCTGAGATTCAATTCCACGCAGCTTTGATGGGCCGCGTAGAGAACCAACGTTCCCATAGGATAATCGTCTGAATCGTCAGTTTCAGGACTTTAGCGAGTCCTTCCAGATCCTGCATGCTGGCCGTGCTCTCAGGATCCTCAGGCTTGCGAAACTGTTGTCGCTGGTTAGGTTACTACGATTGTCAAGACTGGTGCGGTATGTCTCGCAATGGGAAGAGGTCTATGTGAGTGTTTACCATTGTTTCTTATACCAAGCACCGTATATATATATCTTTTTTTTTCATTTGATATTCTATTTATATATAGTATATATATATACATACATATATATATACACCTCATATAATATACCCACAGCTCGTGTGATCCTTGTACAAAAATATGAAAGAAACCAAGCGTCTCGTCGTCGTGTCTTTTATTTGTCAGTTTCAACAAGTGACTGACTCTTTCTTTTGTCTCTATATATATATATATATACATATATATATATATATATATATATATATTTATTTATTTTTTACCTTTACAACCTCCCTATCTGGCCGCGCTGTCTGTCTGTACAGCTTTGCGTCGCCGTTCGTTGCAATGTTTCCTTTTTATCTACGACGATGATGGGGCCTGGCTGGTCCCTCGTGGTTTCCATTCTTTTTTCATACGCGTACAATTACGTATACCGTGTATACGTTTGATGCCACATGTACTACACGGTCAGTTTTTGGAACTGTCTGCTTTTACAGAGCATCAATTCCGTGTTTTGTCGCAGAATATATGATATATATATAATAAAGTATATAATATAGCGTGTGTGTTCATCGCGGGATGGTAAAAAAAAAAGAGAAAAACTGAAGGTAAATAAAAAAATTAAAGGAGCCCGATGCAAGTCTCTGTATACGTTGTCCGTCCAAGGACAATGATCTGACGTTATACAATACATACATACATACATTTATACATGCGCATAGGTATAGGCTTATGAAAAAATTCATAAATATTCTTAATAGAGAACATAAGATTACGTAATACGAGAAACAGAATGGACGTGACCGTTCGAGTCAGGAGAAGTTCTCACACCAGTGGTGGATCTCCTTTCGTTATATTCACGGACAGTCCCACAAACTTTTTCTCAGCCGGTCTGCCCACGTGTCTGGGTGAACTACGTCTCGTTTACAGCAAAGGCGAAAAAGCTTCGCCTCGACCAATTAATTCCGAATTTTATATGGGTAGAATTTTCGTCGGGACCAGCATCCAGGCTCTCCCATCTGTTTTTCTTTTTGTTCTTTTAGTTTTTCTATCTTTTTCTTTTTTTTTTTCTTTGGTTCTGATTTTCGTTAGGCGACAGATTGAGCGAAACACAGCGAGGCCGCGCGTCTATCTTCCACCACTGCGGGGAATACCTCGCAACAAACAAACTTCTTACACTAAAAACACATAAGAAAACACATACACGTATATAATTATACACATCTCCGTCTGCTCGTTATGTATATTTATTATACCAATTGACAGCGTCTCCGCGGTTCTTACTCAATCGCAAATGTCTTCAGTATTTCCGTGAAAGAAAGTCTGTAAAAAATCCTCCGTGTCTCTTCCTATGACGCGATTACCACTTGTACAATGACCTGTTTTATGATCTCTTACTTGCGTCGATGTGTGATATTGTTACAATAATGTCTTCTTCAATTTAAATGTTATTTAATGGTGATATGACTAGTTGATGTTGTTTCGAGCGTTGTTCGAATTGGGAAGTTTATCTAGTTCGTGCATATTTATACATTTATGAAAAATTTAAATCTATAAAGTGAATAGAATGCACATAACGTATAGTAAGTTCCATCGATTTCGTTGTGCTCGTAAGAATATGAATATCCATAAATGTCCTCAGTCTTCTAATTTATTTTATAAATAAATTTATTCACTTTCATTTAAACTAAAATTTGATAGAATTATGCAGTGGTTTATTTTTAGAATGTTGAAAGTCTGAGAAAAGTTCGAAGTATTATGTGAGAATTAAAAGTCTAGAAAATCGATGATAATAGTGACAATGTTAGACATTAGCAATTCTTAACACGAATTTTCATAAAAAATATTTATAATCGTGCATCTCAACAAGCGAGACAATTCTTCCAAGTGCCTAACGATAAGAACATTTCATAACCGTTCCAATCTCTGAGCAGTCAACGCCTTATACGTAATTGCTTTTCACAGACGCTCGGAACTCGCAAGTCTTCCAAGTATCAATTTAACCAAACTCCCTTAATAATTTTCCTCAAATCTCCCAATTTCGAACAAAAATGATATTTCTCTAATTATATAACTCTTAACTCATTCTTTGATTTCGACGATATACGAACACGAGAAATTTCTCTAATATGTACAAGTGGCACGTGAGAAGAGTCCAATTTTATATAAAATCACACATACATACATACACACACACACATACACACACGTGCATGAGAGCTGGCGAGGGCAGGCCGTGAATTTCCGTACAGAAACATATATCGTTGATATATTTCCGTCGAAGACGGTTTCTCGAGTGTGTTTCCGGTCGAATAGGCGTTCTCGCGAGGGTGTTCCACCGGCCAGATCGTGTCTCGTTAGCGATAGGTAAGTAGTTACTCTCTTCGAGCGGAATTCCTCCTCTGGCTCGATCTTCCATGATCCATGCGTATGTATGTGTATGTGCATTAAAGCAATGTACTCTCGATTGTTCGTACGCGAATTATTTTTATACGACTGTCCCGAGCATCTGGCCACGAGAGAGAGAGAATCGTGTTCCCAAGCCAGACGCGCACGATGGGAATTCGGATCGTTTCCTCTGTGAATTTTAAAATGGGTCGAGGAAGCGTTCTCTCCAATTCGTTCGATCGGATCTTGGCGTAACACGCCACTATTGTGTTGCTCAGTAAGTTCTGTCTTTCTTTTTTTTTCTGTTCTGCGACTCATCTGCATGAAACACGCGAATAATCTTGTCGTAACTGAAAAATTACATTATAAGATATATATACATATTTTGAAGTTGTGCTTAATACACCTTTATATATGAAAACTCTATTACGGCAGAGTTTATTCGTATTATAAGCCACGTATTAACACATTACGTACAAGTAAGAGCTCCATAACAAGCAGTACACTGAGAAAACTAACTAAAGAGATTAATGCGATTCCACGAGACAGGACACTTTATAGCTGCGACCAAGGAGAAAACGAAACTTTCACATTGATCAGAAATCATTGAGAAAGCACTCGTTCGTTCATTAGACAAGGCAAAACTATGCAATGTTTCGTACGTAGTACGTAATGGGTTAATTTAAAACGGGGAAAACGTAAAGATGATTAAATATATCGTGGAATATGTCAACGAGAGGGTATACATGGAGGATGTGTCGAAGGATCTAGCCGAGGACCTGCTCGAACGTAACTGTCACACTTTTTACCCTTTTATATATTTTCCTTCTCTTCCTTTTTTATATACAGTAATTCACGAAAGTATTTGGACACCTATCATAGGAAATTTTTGTAAATATATTATGTGTATTATACAAAACTTTTTTCTTATAATGAGACGCGATTGTTATGGTTATAGTGGTAGAATTTGGTATCTGAGAATGTATAATGTATATAGAAATTATAAGACATATAAATTAGTATATAGCATGAACAGTTGCCTTATAATTAGCGTTAAAAGTGATCCTATTAAATACGGAAACTTATTGATAGAACGAATGTTGTGTCTGTTTAAATCATCAAATAGTTTTGCAACCATAACGAAGTGTATTTCTGCAATAAATATTACGAAACTGCTATGTACATTTTCAGATTTCTTTCAAACTTTACCAATGTGATTATGTCGTGTGTCATAAAAAAGTTTCTGCAAAAACATTCGTAATACGTTCGAAAAAAGTTTCAAGTATTGAACACTTACCATAGAATACTTGTGTGTCTGTATCATGCGTGTTATGAAAATATTTTGAAATTTCATTAGCACTGCAATGAGACACGAATATTATGATTACATTGATCAAATCTAAGAATATATATATATGTATAGAAATTACAAGATATTTATTGCAGGCATATATTCGATAAAAAATTAGTAATGTTCATTAATATAACAAATAATTGTCTATTTAAATACTTTTATGGTCTCTGCAAAATGAATTGTACTAAACAGCTTATAATTTCTATATATATATATTCATATTTCTTTTAGACTTTATCACACAGATATAATATAATACATATATAATATATAACATATAATATGTTCATAAAATGTGTGTATAAGTGTTCGAATATTTTTGTGAGCCACTGTATAAAGGTCACGTCTCGGTATTTATATTCACGTATGATTTTTTAAGAGTCCTTTCTATGTCAGTTTGATTGTGTCTTGCCTTTAGCGTGAGCCGTGGCGCAACGAACAGACCAACGAATCAATCAGGCTTTCCGTCCAATCTCGAAAGAGCAACCTTTTTTCTAATCACCGTAATTATACTCTGAATGTTACTTGCGCTTGTGTTTGAGAACGTCTTGTTGCCTCCCTCTGTGCTTTTGTTTTATCTATCCCTAATCTTTTTTCCGTTCTGTTCGACGAGAGCCAGAATTCGTCGAGGCGAGCTTGCGTCGCGTGGTTCAATCATCGCTTCAATCACCGTCAGTCTCAGAAGATCCTAATCTTGTTAGTTCAAACAGAATGTTCAGGTTAAGAAAATTGCGTCGCAATCGAAACGCCGATGATATCGCGGTGATTTTCTCGTGTTTGATGTCTTTTTCCCTTTTTCTTTTTTTCTTTCGAATCGTCGTGATTCCGATGTTAAAAGGATTCGTGTGCTTTTAATCTTGCCTAAGGGAGATCTTGAAATAGTTCAAGGTACGTGGATTGTAACAAATCTTGGATTCTAAATTTTGGATATTATCATTATGTATATTGAGTTTTGTAAAATTCTAAAAGATAAGTAAAAATTTTAAATCCCTGAAGAATCCTAAAGTTCTTAGAGCTCTTAGAATTCTAAAAAGGGATACTAAAATCCAAGAAAACCTAAAATTCTAAAAAACTCGTAACGTCAAAAAAGAAGTTTCAATAGAAATCTTTAAATAATAAAACAGTATAAATTCTATAGGAATTTGTACAGTCTGGAGTTGAAATGTTAACATAAATAGAGTGTGTCATAATTCGTGATGCAAGTGCATTCTATTCTAAATAAATCGAAATGATAAAATAACCTTTCCTCGTATTTGTTATATCTAAAATACAAATATAATAGCAATTTATAACGAAAACAATTACATAAAATGACAGACATAAATGTCAGAGTACGCGATTGAATTTCAAAGTTATATTTCTGGGAAACGAAGCTCCATGCAACAAAAAATTATTCTTCAATTTCAATTTATTTCGAGCCATGGAATCTACCGTACTCGCTTTATGCCACGAATTCTCTGTGAATTCTATATGAATCTCTCTTTCGTTAAATTTTAATTTACTTTCCAAATATTTATTTTAGATTTTGTTTAAGTATATAATATTGAAAATATTGAAAGTACACGAAACCTCTAACATCTTTAAACTTCGTAACGAAAAAGTATTTCAGATTGATTGCCCGGATCATCCGTTATAAGATTCGATGAAGGATCAAACCGAGATCAGTTTTGAGTTAGAAAATCGAGGAAATAAGGGACCGGTAATTTCCTTAATTGACGTCCTTCGTACTATCACGGTATTAAAATCGGATATTCTTCGACTATCTCAGCTTAATCGATTCACAACTTCGGTTTTAACGAGCACGATTATAAGGAACGCAGGAAATTGCTGACTGCGGTTGCTACTATCGGTGATCAAATCATCTTGATATTCGAAAAAGACGTGAATAATTGAAACACCAATCTCATCATTAGTCATCATCTGCATCGTTCGACGATATTGGACACCTGTAGCAAACCTAATTCTTGTTGTTTCAGTAAGAAAAAGCTTCTTTAGATTTATTTTCTATCTCGATTGAAATTATCTTCAAGGAATTTACATAAAATAATAAAATAATTTAATCGTGTGTGAGAAATTCGTGTTCTGAAAGAATTGATTGAAAATTGCAGAATTTTCGTTATTTCCTACGATATGAAACAAGTTACAGAATAGTCAATACATAAATTGTCGAAACACGCGTATTATTTCTATTCTATTGAATTCCATTCTACGATTTAAAAGTTAGAAATTGCAGGATATACAAGTATTCCAGAATCTTCATGAATTGTAAAAATTTGTGAATTGCAAATTGTCGAATATCTAAAACAGTTCTACAGATGTCCTCAACCGTAGATTGATATCATTGGATCGTAGATAACCAAAACATTGCATTTTAAATGAAATTTTTGGGTCAGATTTATATTTATAAATTTGATTTAGATCACGTTCAATTCTATATCTTATTGTATAAAATACAGAGCGAAAATTAAGAAGAAATATTCCAAAGTTAAGTAACTTGACTCAAATTATTATGAATGGTATACGATCCAACAATACCATTTTTACCATCGTTAAATAAAATATTATCATTAACAAATTATATAATACATTATGCACATTATTACTGATAATATTAACTATCATTAATTATCGTTTCATCAAAAGATCCATATACCATCGTCCTAAATTTCTAGAATAATATTCGAAAACGTTGACCCATTTTCGTTTCTCTTAGTTTGCCGAAAATGCAAGCGTTCCGCGAAAACGTCGGATTGTTCTGACACGTCGTTTCTCCGAAAATCATGCGATTTCGCGGAGGTAGTCCCGCAGAGCGGAAAATGTTCCGGAGAAAGCCGATCACCAGACCGTTTCCACGAAAGATTCTTCCGTGTATCTTGGTCATGCAGCAGCATTGGTGGATTAGCTAAAAATAGCACGTGTAATGATACACTGCACACTTGGGCGTACTTAAAACTGATTTATAACGACGCTCCAGTTCAGTTACCCTAGGGATTAACTTCAGATTTAGACCCTAGACTCTGATTCGCGGCAAATGGTCCAGCCACGATGGATTCACGGTCGTACGGGTGTTACTCGATCCTCCGAAGTTTGATTTATTAGTTTGAAAGCGAATATACGATGAATGGAATGAATGAAATCCATCGAACATAAGTTTTTTATTGACTGTAGTTTTGGAATGTGAATTCATGGTCGAACTTGACTTGTAATTTAACGAGGAGGTTTATGATAATTTCTTCTTTTTTTTTCGTTCTAGTAGTTCTTAGAATATTGTGTGGAGAATATGATTTTTATACGCTTTTGTACTTTTAATTTCTCTATTACAATTTGACAATTTTATTCATCTTAACATTCGGAATTATATTTACAAATGAATATTCCAAGTCTCGTTTAAAATTAAAAACTACGTATTTTAAATTATATCGAAACAATCTTTTAATTCTAGATTATGATATCGTGTTACAATATATACATATTATGATCGATTATTGCCAACCGATTACAAATTGTAAACCAAATGTTGAACGTTTTAGAATTTCTTCGGGTCTGGGCTATCAGTTCAAATCGTCACAATATTTTGTTTATTAATACCATGAACAAGAATCAACGAGGATTATCTAACTGGACCATAAACTCTGTTATTCTGTAGTCTACAGTATTTGATTATACTTATTTTTTTACTGACTGTATCATCACACAATCAGTTAGTGCCAGTCTTGAGTATCTCGGGACTAATATGAGACTAGACTACTAGAACGAGCCAAATATTACAAATTTCCTATTATTATTACAATCCCTAGAACTCTTATAATTAATTAATTATCAAATAAACTTTAATATTCAAATAAAATTTATGAAACAGGCAATCAATTATTTCATGTTTAAAGAGCCAAAAACCATACAGTCTTCTATATTCCAATGAGTGATATAAGAAGTAATCTTCTCTTTTACAACCTCAAACTTATAATTAGCTACTATCTGATACATTTTTGTCAGGAGAAACTTATAAATTTATCCTCCGCGTTCTTGAAACAAGCGTTGGATAAATAAAACAAGAAACAAAAAATGAAAAAAAGAGGAGTATAATTAAAGGCAATTTATCCTTTATAGTACAATTGGTCTTGAATAATTTTTCTAATTTTCGGTATAGTCTAGTCTTGAAAGTGCCGGGACCAATTCCAGACTGGACCATCACTACCGTGAAAAATTTACGAACTGTACACACGAAAACCTACGAAAGAAACCAAAAATAATCTCTGCATAGCGAGGGAGCTCGCGAACTCTTCCCAACACATCCAAGACACGCAGAACAACACTTCAAAAAAAAAAAAAGAAAACAACTAAAAAAATATTTAAAAAATCCAAGTAGTAGGCGTATTGCGAGAACACGTTTCCGAATGGGTTTGCAGATCCCCCTTTATCAACAGCCGGAGAGGCACTACGAGCGTCGGGCGACACCGCCCCAACCAGACCGAACCAGCAAGGTGTGCCTGCCTAGTAACCCCGAAACCAAGGCCAAATGCCCTTTCTTGATTCAAGCGTTCGTTAACTTAAAACTTAATGTTTCTACGTATAAATATAAATACATATATACATATATATATATACGTTAGATCATTACTAATATTATCTACTTATATATATACATATATATATAGTAAATTTTTGTTACGGTTACTGATTATCGTTACGATGTTTATTATGACCGTTTTTTTACGATTGATTGATTATTCGTTGTCGTTTGGTTTGGAAGTTCCTATATATTATCATAGAGAGAACGTGCATAGTCTTGCCGTGTGATCTTCATTTTTTATTTTTCTTTTTTTTCATTTGTTCTGTTCAGTCTCAGTATCGAAGGATACTGTTTTGATACACCATACACCACGCCTTAATGATACATACGTACATACATATACAGAGTTATACACAAGCATATATATATATACAGAGTTTTAGATCCCGATTTTCTAAAAGAAAGCGAAGCCGATCAAGAGCTTTCTTACGCAGCGTGGCTGTATCGTGATCGATTTCTTATTTATTTTTATCCTTTAGTTTCTGTTTTTTTCATTTATCTTGTACATGTATATTTCGTTTCTTGGTTTGTTTCCTTGTCTTTTTAGTTTCGTTTCTTAGAGATCGATGTTGTTGCACGATGACATAGAGGTGTGAGATGACGAATGAAATATTATAGAGGATAGAGAAATTTCGTTCTGTTCGTTTCTGTGTCTGTGTCTTGCATCGTGACAGATTACTTGACATGCGCCCGATGTTTCATAGTACATACGAATTTAATTAAACCGTCGAGAGCGAAGTGTCTCGTTCTGTGGATCGTTCGAAAACGTGGTAGAAAGCGTCGAGAGGCAAACTTGAGAGAATCTCCGAGTCAGAGATATCAACCTTAGACATTGAAGAAGCCTTTATTCCCGTTTCAATTTTCGTGAAACAAGCTCTTGATCCGGCTAGCATATATTCCCGTAGTCCCGATAATACTAAGTGTCACATGGATCATGTAGAATCCCAAATTGACAGTCGAATTAAATTTTAAAAACAACGAACACGAATCCAGACACAAAGTATCCATGTTACACTGACTAGCTCGATCCTTATGAAAGTTCTTAGGAACGATTTGGTATGACATGTTGTCATGTATATTTTTTTCTGCCGAATTTTGTTGGAAAAATCCCTTCAACCGTTAGGTACTAACATGCGTTTCGTTTTTAATATATAGTCATTGAGTCGTGTCGAATACTGGACATCTCAACAAGCAATTTCAATGTTTCTCGATACAATCTCGATGATATTGGTTCTTCATTTTGGATCGTCATCGTGTCTCTGTGTTCCAATTGCATAACTTTTCAAACTGAAGTGACTATATAACGAGGTGCGCATGTATATCGACCATGTGGATCGATAGTCGTTAATGTTTGTTTCATATGGAGAACGATTTCTGCATATAGAGAGAAAGTGAAACAGAAAACGAGAGTATGCATGTAATTGTTTCTATTTCGTGATGTATCATGAAACTAACGATGGTGATAGCTGAACCAAGCACGCAGTAGACACGATGATAATTAAGAATCAAGAATTCTCTTCGACTTTAAAAAAACGAAAATTTTTTTCTTCTATAACGAACGAGTTACGTATGAAAAGCTAAGGAAAAAGAAAAAAGAAAGGACGATGGAATGAAAAGAAAAGAAAAGAAAAGAGAAAGATCCATTCCCGAACAAAAGACTCAGGATAATAGGGAAATACTGTCTGAGGTATTCGACACGACACGCTATCCACATGGCTGCTCTACAGACGAGAAAGTTGGTTGGATTGACCGTAGGTCTGCCTGTGAGTGTTAGGTGTATATTAACCCTATTTGCCCGACATTTTTTTGGCGATGTGCCCGTATTCAGTGTGCTCCTACGTTTTATTCTTCCATTCAGCCCTATATATCATCCCTATGTCATCCCAAGAACCACTCGATCTACCCCATTTGGTACGGAGACGAATTTTTCTCTGATCCAGTTGCGTCTCGTTCCCACATTTGCGTTTTGCTTGCTGTTCTATGTCGTTTAAATGCCTGATTTTTTCAGAGTTTAGACGTTTCTAAACGTATTTTGTTCTCCTTGATTCCTTCGTCGACCACTTTCGTCTCCCTTGTCGCGTTGTTTCAGTTTCATTGGCATTTTTGTTCGCTGTTGTCTCCGCCTGTTCAAGTAGGAAAAGGCAACGATAGACAGACGCGTCGACGAATCAATGTTTCCATCATAGATTAGTAGAAATTTTACTCCGATCGTTATATCATACTTCTTTTAGTCTGGACGAAGAAGCAGCATGCGGGTGTACTCGACGATCGATCTCCTCAGCTGTGGTCTGTATATTTGAACGAACAGTTGCACCCTGATACTCGAAACAGTTGTCCCGACCTATCTGTTGTTTTTCTCGCTTGGCAAAGTGTATTTATCGATGTATCGTTCGTTTGTTCTTTATTTCCATGGTTGCTCCTCCCGTTGTTTTACGAAGTTCTGCCTGTTTCGTGAGAATGCAGTAAGTAGATGACAGAGATCGTTCGTTGTTCAAACGAACACGATAGAATAGCTCCGATTCTCGTCTTTTGTTGCGCGTATCGTCGCGTCGACCTCGTCTTCGCGAAAAAGAACCAGAAGAAACAATCTTGAAGAGTCTCGTTTTCAACACTGAAGACTCGAATCTTACAAATCCACAGAAGGATACGAGAAGACATCTATTCGCATTTATAAGCAAACGAAAAATTTTACTTTAAAAGATATTTGAGAATATGTTTTAATTTATTATTCGAGAATATTTAACTAATTTCCTGTGTTAAATAAATTCAAATTCGAGAAAATCTTGATTTACATCCAAATTTTTCGACGACCACGCGTTAGTGTCAGTTTAAATTCAATTTCCAAGTGGTAACCAGCAACGTGGTACGCCGGTTTTCCAGCTACTCGAAAACTCTGATCGAAATTGGATCTTAGAGAACGATTAATCATAGCTGTCGCAGAGGAATGATAAATTGCGAGAGATTCGCGCAAGTCTGTTTTTGTTCGTTGATTTCCATTCCGTCGAGACACAACCAGACGGAGGAACACGATGACCGTTGTTTCTGTAATTTTCTGCACCCTTTCGAACGAGGGTTTTAATCCGTCCGCTGCGGTTAATAGGGGCGAAGAAACGAGACCAGATCTCATCGGACTCTAATAAATCATTCGATCGGTATCGTTCTTTGTTCCTGTGTTTCTTTCATTTAATCGTATTCTGTGATGGTTCTATTTTATTGCTATTATTTTCTACGCCTTCCTTCTGCGCCCAGATCGCTCGATGTTTTTTGTTTGTCATAGTGTTACTCGTGGAATATCATCAACAGTCACTTTGGTAATACAAATGGAGGCACAAAGAAAGTTATGAACTGTACGTACAAGGAAATAAATCTGTACAGAGTCTAACTGGTTGTGAAACGATATTTCTTAATTTATACGCTGGTAACTGATCTTCGTTTATTATGCACAAATGTCTGGCAATGAGACGCGGGATTCGACCGAATTATTTTATGGATCGAGTAATAGAAAAATCCAGAAATTTGTGCTAATAAAAAATTTGAACAGATGTCAACCAATTCTGTTCGACACCTTTCAATTATTGCGATGAATCTTATTGTCCTTCTACCTTTTACTTGATCCTTTCGCTCCTTTTAACAAGAGATACCAATATTCGTACACTTTTTTATTATCTCAAGCAAAATTCAGCAAACATATTGCCTTGTGTTGAAACGTCTTTGAACTTTATCGATGAAAAAAATGTACGATCGATAATACCATCGAGGAAAAAAAACCGAAAATCGTCAGATTTCCTCGCTTCGTCACGAGAGCTCCTCGTTGATTGAAGTAACTCTCAAATTTTGTACAACGTTGCTACTAACCTGCTAAACGAAGGCAAAAGAAGTAAAAAAAGAAATAACAATCGATCTCTCGAGCCTTTTATTACGAGCTTTGACAAGAAACTGCGGCTTCACGCTTGGCGCGACTGCTGCAACGAAAGCTTTGATATTAACGAATGGCTTCTTGATTCTTACTTCTCTTTAACTCACGAACTCATTAACTCTCTCTCTCTTCTTATTAATTATTATATATTTATTCCTATTCTTATTATTACCATTCTTATTATTATTATTTCCATTACTATTAATTACTATTATTATGTGCTGTTTACGGTCAATCTGTGCATCATTTATTCTCCACGTCGTAATTTTGATCCACACTTCTACGCCAATCCATCATCGCGTCTTGCACTCCAAGTTTGATATGATACCACCGATCACAAGAAACAAAAAATGGGAAGAAAAAATATAGTATATAAGAAAAGAACACATATAGACGAACGAACGAACGAATGAACACGAAACACCCATGTTTTAACTACAACACGATTTTTTATTTATCTTCTTTCCCTTTTCTAATCGACGATATCGTACGTCTATGTACGACTACACAGTGTTCGAGAAGAGGATGGACGATCGGAAACATATTCACCCCTCAATCGATCGATTGATTCATTCATTCACGAATGGACACAAATACTTTTCGACCATGATTCGTACACGCAACGAACGACCAACTAATAATGAGAAAACCTGTCGTTGATATACTGGCGTACTTAAGTTTACACGATTAAGCGTAGTCCTACTATGAATAAACTTGGAGAAAATGAAATGATTCTCGTGGATCGGTCGATCCCGTGTATCGATCACGATCTATGCTGACAAGTGCATAGATACGCACGAATCATAATTGAAATAAGCGAATGACGAGTGGATCTCGATGTTACATTTTTTAGGAACAGCGTCGTTCTACTTGTGTCTTCTACCTTCCTCCTTTTCTCGACGGAAAGCGTTTCTTTCACGGAATACGTTTTGCTCGACGAGAGAACAAAAAGAAAGAACGAAACGAACGAAACCGACAGTGTGCAAAGGAAAAAGAGAAAGGCAAGAAGAAAAGAAGGAAAAGGAAAAGAAAGGAAAGGAAAAAAAGAAAGAAATGAAACGGAAAAAAAGAAAGAAAGAAAGAAGAAAGAACAAGGAACTCGAATACCTAAACCGATCTTACTCCTTCTATTTTCTGTTCCCTCTCTTTTTCTCTTTTTCCCCTCACTATCTTATCTATTTCTATATTTTCTGTCTTTCTCTACCTCTTTATTACGAATCTTCTTGATAACCTGGCCCTTTTCTTACTATACGTCTTGCTATGTCCCGCTTTCTTTTGTTTCTAGATATTGCAGAACCTACAAAAAAAACGCACTGAGCGGAGGGGGCGCCTAAGTTCTGACAATATGAGTAAAAAGAAGTCCGGTTTCAGCAAAAGCGACCTTATTTTTAAGGTAACCCGCCCTAACGAATGCGCGAGCTCGCGTCCGCTCGAGGTTCGCGATCGTGTTCGTCGAACCCGCCTCGAGACCACCTTGGGTCCCGTTTTCACGAGACTCGAGCGAACCACGCCGACTCTGTCCGCCCTGTGTTCTTCTCGCAAAACCGAAACGCCAAGAAATAAAGGACTTTCTAGCGAAGAATATCCTTAAATAGATATATTACGATAAATATCTCGTTTCGTAAATATTTGATGAAACAGGGAATCGGATGAGTTCACAAACAGTACATATAGCCAGTTCCTACGAAAATGAACTGGATAATTCACGGTTGATTTGTCAGACGAATAAGTAAACGGAATGAGAGAGCATGAACAGAGGAGAAAAAGGGGAGTCAGCAGTGTGTCGTTCGATCGATGTCTCGCGAAGAACAGGAAGAGCGATCACGAGGAGGCTGGACGCAGGAGCTGTACGCTGATTGGCTCGTTGGTTTATTACAAACATTCGCTTCTACTATCCGCCGCATTATACATTACATATTACCCGCAGCAATAGGCTATGCTTCTTATACATTCACCATCGGCACCCGCCTAGCGATGAGAAAGTACCAAAGTGTATTTTTATTCCTGCAAATATATATATATATAGATACATACTACTATATATGTATATATACTTTGGAGAAATTTCATCGACCAAACCCAAGTTGTGAAAAACAAAAAAATGATATAGAAGAAATATATATATAGATAACGAGAAAAATATGTTAAAAAACGCCCTATTCTCGAGGCAGTTAGAGCTGATTTTCTCTCTGACTCGTTTTCGAGACGATCCATCATTTCGTTGTCGAAGTTGGTGAGCTATTCGTTCCCATGCGCGAAATCAACGAAAAGAGAAACAATAGAAAAAAAATGAAATAGGAATCGTAAATAAAATACTCGACCATCGTAAAGAAGCAAACGTCTCCACGTCTAGATGCAATCGTCTACTCGTGGATCCCTCCTCTCTCTTTCTCTCGACCATCTCTTTGTCTCATCTACTTGATTTTTGTCGTGTTTTAATATATATATTTCCTTCTACTTGTCCGCTTTTCCATCCTTCGCGATTTTTTACAGAGAAAAAAGAAACCGAAAGTATTTGTCTTATTTCTTTCCGCCTGGATAGAAATACTTTATCTGTCTCTATTTCTCTCTGCTCTCGCGATCTCCTCCCTATCCAGTAAACAACCCAATCGTCACACGGCATGTGTGTTCCATTAGGACTTTCTCAACGCTTTCCAGACGACCCTCTAGTTCCATGGATCGATTGATCCGACGAGCCGGAAGAACAGATGGCCGCACTCTTTGCTACGATACCAAAAGCCACTGTCCACGCACTGTCTCTTGAGACGCTTTTTTTATCGCTAGACGGTGTGCACGATCCTTTGGAAACGAGCGCACGTTGATTGGGCGTCCCTTCTCTGTCGCTTTGTTGCAAATCGCACACTGTTGTCCGCTGTTAGCGATGGGCGGTCGACTCTCTGCCCTGGGTTTTCGCGAGACTCTCCCTTGCTCGAATTGCTTTCGATGTTTTCGGGGACGTTGGGGATCCGGGGGATATGGTGAAAGTCTCTAAACGGGGTCACGAAAAATTCCGAAGAGCTTTAAGGAACCGTAAGACTTTCGTTTACTATGGAATATTTCACTCTTTTTATGTTAGGTTTAAAACTGATCGAAATATTAATTAACGATATCTCTTCAAAAATCTTGCAAAATTAGCAAAAACGTAACTGTGGTAACTGGTTATAGTTACAGAATTCAACGAATTTGGAGAAAACGTAGATGATAAAGAAAGTAGTGGTAGCAGTAGAAGGTAGAAGGAAAGATGGTCATCCTTTGCTTGGAGTAAACTAACGTTGTATTTAAGTGTACCGAATTCATGTTGTTGTATCTTCATCATGTAATTAGCACTTTCTTTTCAGATGTATTGAAACGTGTGGTTAATAATTAAGTAACATTAACACAAATATTCAAATATAAGTGTTTAAAGAAAAATTTAAAAATTAATATTTCTCTTTGTGAATGTAAATAGCACTCGAACTGAGAATTAATTAAAAATTGTTTCAACAGTGATTAATAAATAAATAACATTGGAACGAATATTCTTTGCAACTGTATTACAATTAGAAAATTGATATTTGTCTTAATGAATCTAAATAACGCTCAAACTGAGAACTAATTAAACATTCTTTCAGTAAATCGCATTTTATCATAATGATCAACAAACTAGATACTGTTAAGAGAAATATTCTTATTAACTTTATAATAATCAACTAAGAAACTTGATATTTGTCTTAATGAATCCAAACAGTACGCAGACGGAGAACTAATTAAGAATTCTTTCAGTAAATCACGTTGTACTGTGAACTAATCAGTTTTGTACTTTCTGTAAGTATGTTTCTATTCTAAGTTAAATATCTCACAAATGAAAACTAGAAAAATCAGAAATTATCTCTTTCGTATCTATAAGTATCTCTTCGTAAGACAAACCATATTAAGCGGTGTTTAATTTGTAATTTGAAATTAAAAGCTATTCTAAGAACACGGCTTACGTCTTTGAAGGCTTTTGTCTAGGCTTTTCATAGACTAGAAGCGTTCGAAGCGATTCGACACTCGCAATTACGCGTTCAATAGCGATTCGAGAACGTGTCTAGCCAATCGTCACAGCTAATCGACTTGAGAATCTACCCCCGGAGAGAATCACCCACCCCCGGGTGTCCCCCGCCTCCCAGCATTTATACGAGGCGCATCGCTGCTCTTTTTTTCTAGATGACTAACGAAAACGGAAATGAAACAAACCAGAAAAAGGAAAGGGGATAACAATTAGGGCGCATTGTATGAGAGTAGAGAGCTCGCTACCCCTGCCGCTGCTCTGCGAACCGACCTTCACCATTTTTCGCCTCCTCTCTCTGTTTTCCACACAGCCCCTTCAACCTCTGTTGCTTCTCAGCCAAGAAAAAAGAATACATGTGCACCCCTTTGTGATACTGGCTGGCTATCTGTTTTGTGGCTGCAAGCAGGCGCAAAGAAATAGAAAAAATCATAGTGAAAAGAACATATAGAAAAATTAAAAAAACAATATAGAAAAAATGCAGAAAAATAAAGAAACGGTAGCGAGAGGAAGAGGTGGCTTGCTTCTCGTTGCTTAGAGCCTGGCTTCTTTGCCGCTTCATGATTATTTGACTTGGCAGCTGGCGTTTCTTTTACGTTCTCTGTCTCTCGCTCTGTTCCTGTCTATCTCCTTCTGTCTATCAATTTTTCGTTTTGTTTCATTTCTTCCTTTTTGCTTTTCCGTTTCGCGCATCTTTTTTCTTTCTTTTTTCTTTTGTTTTGGTCCGTCAGTTTATCAAGTCCCTTTATTCTTTCCCCCTTTTTCTTCTTTTTGACTTTTTGTTTCAATCGGTTCTGCTTTTGTCATTTTGTCTCCCTCGAATTTTTGGTTTCGTTCTTTCGTTCTTACCGGTGTGTCCATCGCGATTTAGCCGTCTGAACGTCCTGGAGAACGTTCATCCCCGATTGATGATCGGTCGTCCTCCTCGATTACCCCATCGTCTCAGTGCCTCAGTTTTATTTTTGTTCCCTCGTTCGTTTGTTCGACCCCTGTCCCTCGATTCTTTTTCCATTTTTTCTTTCTCCTCGTTCTTTCTTTCAGTTTGTTCAGTTGTCGTTGCGTTGTTTCTTTTTTGTGTCATTCCTTGGTTTCTGTGTACTTTAAATTTTGTTGATTAGTAACGCTGTTGCCACACCTGTACGCGGCGCGCGCGCGACCACGAGCACGCCACTTCCGACGTGATCGAGGTGCGCCCTGTGTCAAACACGCGCACGCGTCACGTACTTGTACAATATACAATAACCGCCATATCGTTACTTGTACTTTTGACCATTGATGACCATTTAGCTGTTCATTTATTACCGTGAAGAGTTGTGTTACGACAAACGCTTTCGTCTTTTTTAAATGGACTTGTGACTGTCTCTTGTAGAACAGAAGGTTGGATGTTCAGTTTTAATTCAATGTATATGTATATGTATATCGTTTCTTTGTTCGTTTGTGTCTCGTTATCTTTTTCCTTTTTTTCTTTTGTTTTCTGAATGATTCAAACCATGCGTATGCATATCCACTATGCGCGCGCTCTCATGCGTGAATAGTATATACGTGTATATAACTTTACGCGCATTATTATACACACGTGTGTATACCTCACGTTGTGTAACGCAACAAAATGCAACGAATAAACTAAAAAAAATAAAAAAGAAGAAAAAGAAAAAAAACGACAAATCGCAATATTCTCTGGTCGTGTGCCGTTGTTTGTCCACGTGTCCACGTCCACGTGTCTCTATGTCGTGTGTAGCGCGCGCGCGCGCGCGTGTGCGCGTATGTGTACCGCATGAACTATATATGATGTTTGTTAGTTTGTTCCTTTGTTTCGTTTGTTTTAATGCCAGGTAATGTATTGAAACTAGTTGTGGTCTAGCAGTAAGTTTTTTCATCGCCCTGTTTTTTTTTACCCGTACTTTGTCCAGTAGGCGCAGAGAACAATACACTGTGACTTATCACAGCCATCATGTATAACATATCACGATAATGATAACGACACGCGCCGTTTCCATTCTACCAGCCGTTAGTTAGCCGGATTCTGTACGCTTCTATGTCGAAATCGAATGACGATTTCTGAATTCCTTCAGAGTTCGGGGATTACAACGAAGCATTACGGAACATTACGCACGTCACGATGGTATACACGCGTTGTACCGTTGCTTCTTGCCGTATCGAACAATCAGACGGACGACAAGCGAAACCGAAGTTTCGGCATTCCTTTCATCAACCAAACGTTGTCGGACACGATTCCCATCGCCATTCGATTTCGTGTTCGGTGATACACGCACGTGATTGCCCGATATTCAGACAACCGCGGTTTTGATTTAATGGAGGTATTCGTTGCTGTTCTGTCATCTCGTTATTGAGATCTATGTATGCATTGACACACGCTATCTGTGAAATCAACGGTTGTCTCACAACGAAATTATTCTATGACCATCCCAAGGAAAACGTAGTTTTATGGTTTCTGTATTAAATTATATTACAGTGTTTTAATGGTTTGGCATTGATAAAAGATTTTGAATTAGTCAGTTCTGTTTGTTTATTATAAGGAAGTTTTGTTACGTACATTACTACAATATGTATTATGGTTCGTAGAAAGAAATATTCATTTTTATCGATTATAAAAGCGTAGATCCTATTAAAAAGGTTACATATTAAAATGTAGCACTGCTTCATTCACGTGACATTACAAGTATTTTGAACAGAAAAATAAGTATTTTTAGTATATAGGTATTAAATTAGTGAAATACCATATTATCTTTTTTATGTAATATCGTGAATGATTTGAATTGAAAGATATAAATTGCATTATCTCGGAAACAAGAATAATTATAACGCTGTAAATTAATCTAATGTAGAAAAATGTAAATGTAAGTAAATGATACCGTTTTCTAAAGGAGAAAGTTTACAATGTGGTAAATTAATTGTTACGGACACATTCTTTTCACTGTAAATTCACTATAATAATGATAAGTTTTCGTTACGAATTAATGCTTTACAGTGATAAACAGTAATGATGCTGACAATGGTATGGGTACTATTTTCATAAAAGAAAAATTTATGAATTATACATTTATCGAAGCATGATGCTTGTGCACTTGACCACTTGTTTTCCAAGTGGTGTAATATCCCTTGCAAAAAGAGATTGATTACGTAGTATTACATCTTCTCTGAACAATATTGATCAAGTCGAATACATAACACTTCCAACGGAACTCAATCGATCACGTAGTACTACGTTTCTTGCATAGCAGAACCTGTTACGTAATTCAACATTCCTTGTAAATTGACATTGATCGTGTAGTACTATAGTCTTGAATAACACGAGGTGAATCATTGTCTACGCAATATCGTTCATGGCTATGTATCTAAGAAACGTAATTATTAATCAAACAATCATAAATTGATAATGAACCATAAATAAATCAGAAATTTCTCGACAAGAAATAATTTATCAATCACGTAATACGTGAGCTTTTTTGTAATCCCACCATAATACTACGTTATCCAATCATGCCAAATCAACTGTGAACAACCAAACACGTAATTCTCCGTTAATGCCTAATAAAGTATTTTAAATTGTTAAATCACGTTGTATCGCGTTGTTTCGCAACTTTAATTGCAGCGTTCTATGTTATTATCAAACACCAATAAAAAATCATACGACTCTGTAGTCGTGGACATTGTAACTTTATACATAACCTACAAAATGAAAAGATAAGATAGTATAACTTGTTTCCTTCGTATCTATTCAAGTATTTCTGGAAACTAATACGTTTTATCACAGGAAAATTATTGTTGCTCGATGTATCACTACATATAAGAACATAACTTATTTCAATAATAGTAACAATAATTTTCATAAACGATTATATACGATACACATGTAACACTACCGAACGTGTTAATTGGCTATGAAACAAAGACATCAATCACAAAACCACGCGATATTACAGTAAAATAACATACATTTATACTACAATAAAATCTCTACACAATTGCGAGTAATGCTATTTAACCATTACCCAACAACGAGACAAAGAGCACAATAACGTTATCTACATCCTTTCTTATCAGACAAAACCAAAATACCAAAAATAATCAGTGTCGCCATCTTCTACGAAGGAAGTGCGAAGCTCACTGCCAAGTCTCCCTACCGTTTAACTTCCTGTATCTCGAGTTTCTCGCTTAATTCTCCCTATTGCAGTATTCTCGATTACCACAGATAGTGTGTCTCGATGCGATCTTCACTGTTACCAGGCGAAGATCGCCGCAAGTTTCGGAAAGGGGCCCGGAATTAGAGCAACAATAAGAGGACGATAACGTCGAAGGTTCTTGGCTGAGTATCGGGCCGTTGCTGGCCTCTAAATTGGAAAAGTTGTGTCGAGATTGGTCGTGGATTACGGGGTCAGAAATGATCGTTCTCCCCGCGATCGGGCTTCCTTTGGCACGCGCGCACGCGCGTGCTTCCGCCACAAGGAGAAACGGAAACACGCGAGCGCGCGCGTTACGTGTGCTGTACATATACACGATACGCACATCATCGAACCCCTGAAACC
Source organism: Bombus terrestris (assembly GCF_910591885.1). NCBI lineage: Eukaryota > Metazoa > Arthropoda > Insecta > Hymenoptera > Apidae > Bombus > Bombus terrestris. Next base: position 8,314,894 of record NC_063276.1, read on the forward strand.
GATCCTTAGATTTTAGACCCTGGATCGATTTGGAGGCCGCGGAGAGCACTCTCGATGGGATTTTAGAGAGCCAAATTAATTGCCAACTAGATTTCTAAAAATGATCTTTTTTTACTCTTTTTTTCTATTGCTAGTTTTTTCCTTGTTTCTTCTTTTTTTTTTTAGTTCGATTCCAGGTCACTGGATTGCGGGGAAAGATCAAACGAATTTTTTGAAGAACGATAAGTGCTCGTTTGTACAGCAGAACTTGGTTTATCTGTTTACTGATGAAATTTGTGCCACTTCGTAAAAATCTTGACGGTGCAGTAGTACTCGTCCGGGTTAATTGGTTTAACGTTTTCTATGTAGCTTCATGGGTACACTTTTTTAAGCTTTGGTGATGATTCGATAAAATTTTTAAGAGCTTGTTAGACTGATCGATGGTCGGTTGTTAATTACTCTGGCGATGAAATATTTAAATAGAAAATTGAATTTGCAGTAGCAATAGGTTAAGTGTTAGAGAAATTTCATTGTGACATTGTAATATAAATCAAGATTTTTTAATCCTTAGCATATTAAAGTGATATTATCGAAGTTCTATGACAAAAGAGATTCAATGATCCTATGCTTTCTTGTATCGTTATGCTAATTCGTATTATCGAAGCTTCGTCATAACTATAGCCGCATTGAAGTTGATCAAAATATTAGTCGAACTTATGAATATTATTAAATAGAAATGTTTATTTTCGCTGTCGCGTTCACATACTTAGTGTGTGATAAATAAATTACGTTATAAATAAATTTACGATTTTAAATATCGTAGCTTCAATTAAATTTAAAAGTCTTTCTGTCTGTGTTTACAAGAACATTCTTTATATGTCGTATAATCTAAAGATGAAAAAATTTGATAGATAGCTTTAACGAAAAAAGATTTAACAATTACAAATGACAATTTTCTTGCATATTAACTTTTAAAAATCAATTGAGTAGCATCATACGTAAATTCCGTTATCGTAACTTCCATTATTTCTGATTTCTAATTAAATTAAATTGTACAGCTGTAGTTAAAGATATGTCAATTTTCAGATATTTTCGAGCGATAGTGCAAGTTCGATTATCACGATTATCGTTTTATTCGCGAGCCAATATATAATAACGGTGTTCGATGACGTAAAGACGTACATAGTTCCTAAGAAATATTTAATAACTCACTCGCTCTTATTTATTCTGACGCAAATACGCAATCGTTTTACTGTTAGTTACTAAACAAAACAAAAAGAAGAAAACTAACAAACGACAGCATTTCTCTTGGAGTTTTTTATGCAAACGTCATTTCAGGTGTTATTTTGTCTATACTTACTTACTGCTATTTATGAATGAAACATAGGTATAGAAAAATCATGTACAATATATTTGCCAAAAGTATTAATAGGTTATTAATAAGTAAAAATTAAGAAAATATGTATTGAGATCCATAAGTAAGTCCACGCCTTTGTATGCTAAGGATTACGTTTTGTTTAAAACAAAAATTTTAGAAAGCTTATGAAACGTGACGATGAAATATTTTTATATGAACGTAAAATTTCTTTATACAAACGAAGATTTATCGAATTTGCAATGGTATTTCCTTCTTGAAAAATCGTGTTTTACAAACAGTAAGCAACGATTTGCTTATTTATTTCAACATAAAAACGATGTTCTTTTATCGTATTTTTCAAAACATTTTGGATTTACAATGGTATTTTACAAAAACTAAGCTTCGCGGAAAAAATCAACTGCAGTTTGCTTACGCACGGCTTCGTAAAAACGAAGTTTTATAGTATTTCTGGAAAAATTTCAGATTTGCAGATTTACATCTGCTCTTTACAAAATCGTGTTTCGAAAAAATGAACAAACATTTATTTGTTTATACGTGTCTGCATAAAAACGAAGCTTTATCGTGATTTCTAAAAAAAAATTTAGATTCACGGTGGCATTTCCACTACGCGAGACCTCGTTTCACGAGCGAAAATAGACGACGGTTTGCTTGTTTGTCGCAAACCGCTCGTAAATAGGGCGAAATACGTGTCGATTCTTTAATAATGCCAATCGTGTAGTCGTAAATAATTCTTGACGCATTCCGCGAGGAAGTAAAAACGCGTCGAGCGTGACTTCGTTCGTGTTTTTGAAATTCAAATCGCACCCGTCGAAGATTCAGAGCGGTCGAATTGCATGAATAATTCGATAAACGTTACACTCGCGTCCAAATTTCGACGTGGCGCGTGTTCCTAAAGGAAAAAACGAACTCTCCCCGCAATAATTCAACGTGATTTATTTCGTTTTCTTCGCTGCTAATGAATCTTTGATCAGCTCGTTAACCGATGTATCAGTAAATTTTTTATTGAAACATTGCATCAACCGTTCGACCAATTGATTTCGCGATCGTAAAACAAACACAGATCCGCGGTGACGCGTAAATGAAAATCGCGAAACAGTTCGATATCCATTTTGAAGTTTAAAGAACAAAAGTTATTGACGGAATTTATTGGGAATCGATTGACAGAGTTTATCTGAGCATTTTTGATATTGGATAAACTTCTTTTTTAATTCGAAAGGTAGTTTTAGTTAAACACAGGTAAACGATGTGTCATTACAGGCGAGAATTACCTGTAGAATTTTGTTTCGATTATTACTGTGATTTTTCAAAAGCGTAGCCAATTTTTCCCCGGAACTCCCAGTTAAAAAATTACGTATTAAATACTATGTTTTTACTTTATTGATACTGTTCATAATTATTTGCATGTTCGTATTTGTTAAAAAAATTGAGATATACTGTAATATTTTATAAAAATACTGATATTGTTACAATATATTGAGTAATATAAATTGACAAACGAGAGTGTGACTTCTATAATAATGAATAAATATTTGTCACTATATTTCGTACAATTGGCTTTACAATAAGGACGTGCCATAATATACGATAAGCCTTCATGTTAAAATTTCATATTGGGCCACGAAAATAGAACTATTTTGCCAAAATAATGAATTAAATAATTCAATTGACTCCAAAATTAGGACAAATTATAGTAATTATATGATACTGATAAAATATTGGGACATGGAAATGATAATACTGCTCTCATAACAGTGAATAAATAATTATCATTATATTTGTCGTTATTCAATTATCTCCAAAATTAGAACAAGCATATAACAATCAAGTCATAGTTGATAAAATTTTACAAAATGATATATAAGAAATATGATATATTAATATATGAAGTGCCACACATAAAACTCAGATTTGTCATAAAATACCGTAATAAAATATATGTACTATCAAGTACAAAAATTATATTAATTGGAAGCAAAAAATGTTACTCATTTTCAATAATTATGGACAGCTTTCCTTCCTCTTTATATATTTTATAATATCAAAATATTATTCAATATTTAATAAAATTAAAATATCGTTTAATAAAAACAAAAATTATACAGTAATTCTATTTAATGGGTCAGCTCTCTTCCCTTCGGAATGGTTTCCGCCGTCTCCAGCTTTTTTCATAGTGTGGACTTGGATTCCCATATCGTGCTTATGGCGCACTGTTCAGCCGAAAAGTTTGCAGTTCACAGTTGATCGAGCACGATCGATCGTCGATTTGAAATCATTATCGAACGCCAGAACTTGTCCTGAACATGTCTGGCCCATAAGCCAGGTCTGAGAATCTTAGCCTAACAGTGCAAATGACTGATACATACATATATATATATATATACACATATGTTGTATACAATATATATGTATATATATATATATATTTCCTTTTTGTTTCATCTGTTAGAGCATTCGTAGAGTAATCATTATTATAAACGTTCTTTAGGTTACATTGACTTGTTCTTTTGTGTGCCACGTGATGCGTATTTTCTAATGTAGCATGCTTTTTGAACTGAAAATTGAAACCCGAAAGTATGAACAGCGAAAACTACTTAGGAGAGGAAAAACACTGAAATCGTTCGCGTTCAGACTCGAAATTTTGTCTCACTCCTTAGATCACGAATTAAAAAATCCTTTCCATCCTAAACATGAAGAAAGATGAAAATACCTTAATTACTTGAGCTACGTTTTTCCTACGCGTAGAAATATAAAATTTTTATAAATTAAGGGGAGAGAAATCCATAAAAATTTCTATAGATTAAGATAAACTAAACATTGAAAAATTGTTATAGATATAAAATGTTTCTACGAGTTATGTCGTGGCTGATAATTATATAGGCATATCGGCATAAGGAATAATTAATAATAATGGCATTATGTCGAAGAAAAGGATGACTGTTTCGGTTCTGAACGTCGAAACGTTAGGTAGTTTACTTGGCCCTTGACTCAGACGTTTGGATAAATATTTGGACTATGATAGTTTTTTTTTTTTTGACAATGTATTCAGTGAATTAATATTTGACGCGTTTTTGTGCAACACTCGCTTATTTGCTGTACACTACGCAACCGGAGCTTTGGATAACGAGAGAAGTTTTTAACTGAAGTGTGAACAACATCCTGGCGCCCGAAACTGGCACGGGAATAAACCTTTGTCGTTGTTGTTGGCAGTTCCTGAATATGGCGTCGGTGTTCATGCGGATTTTTAACCTGATTTGCATGATGCTCCTAATCGGTCACTGGAGTGGCTGCCTACAATTCCTGGTCCCAATGCTGCAAGGGTTTCCTAGTAACTCATGGGTCGCCATCAATGAATTACAAGTAAGTAATGTGACGAGCTCGACAAAATTCGAGATCCTCGCTCGTTTAAAATCTAACCGAGTTACCAGCTTCTTTATTCCAATTAGATTTCATGGTACTAGCTTGTGACATATGTGTACTCGTCCCGTTTTCTCCTTTTATGTAATATGTATAAAATAAAATTCTGACGAATTTGATGAGACTGGATGTTGAACACTGCGAAGAAGATCAAATCTGGAGAACCACTGTCATCTTCCTTAAAATATAATTCAGATTGAAGAAGTATTTAGTAAGAAAATTTCTGAGGAAAACAGAAATAATGGAAAATAAACTTTTCTTCTTCTCCTCGCAGTTTCTTTCTTTCACATTAATGGCTTATTTCGTGAAAAGTTTTAAAGCGGAATGAAAGATTCTGAAAAACAAGAGGCGTACCTTAACCCCTTCCTTTTGCAGTTCTTTCGTCTGCTAATGGCTTTTACTTTTATAATAGGCCTATTCTATTGTTATCCTCGAATTTAGAATGCCTTGACTAAAAACTAAGAAGGAAAATAACAATCTCTTAACCTATTTTCCTCAAAGAAGGAAATAATAACAATATATATACATATAATACTATCACTAATAGTTGTAAAAAATATGACGTCCAAAGATAATCATAATGTTTTTTGTACCAGAACGAAAAGTAGAGAAAGTTGATATTTTTACGACAGGTCACTGTCGTAATATTTTACTATCGTCTTCTTGCAGGACTCATTTTGGCTGGAACAATACTCATGGGCCCTTTTCAAAGCCATGTCGCACATGCTCTGCATAGGATACGGAAGGTTTCCACCGCAATCCTTGACCGACATGTGGCTCACTATGCTTAGTATGATCAGCGGTGCTACCTGTTATGCACTTTTCCTTGGACACGCGACGAATCTCATTCAGTCACTCGATTCCTCCAGGAGACAATACCGCGAGAAGGTATTTAATATTCGACGAGCGAGCCGCGAATCATTGAAGAAAATCCTTGCACTTTCACCTTTCTGATTCTCGTTACTGTCAGTGTCAAATTCTCTAGAGTTCATGATCGGAATATTGCTAGTAGTGTCTTTCGTGTAACGTATAACGAAGAATATTTTACTTTCAGTCTGACAACACTATGAAATCGTAAACAATACTTGAATTAAAATAATATATCACAGAATACTGGATAATACGAAAAAACGAATTTATATTATTGTTCTATCTATTTTTTCTATTCTATCAAAATTCTAGGAATGTCGTGTTCAAATGTCAGAATGTCCAAAACCACCAGCCAACATCGACATTTATAATAATCTTTATCGATGCCAGTTTTAATTAACTAAAAACCATCGAGCACAGAAACTACTTCTTTAGTACAAATTCGATTAAGAATCTTCCTAAATGAAATTAATTAACGTTCAAAGCGCAGAATAAGATGTTTAAGGATAGAAATTAACGACTGTACTTGAACCAGGTTAAACAAGTAGAGGAATACATGGCCTATCGAAAGTTACCACGAGAAATGAGACAGAGGATCACGGAATATTTCGAGCATCGTTACCAGGGCAAATTCTTCGACGAGGAACTGATCCTCGGAGAGCTGTCGGAGAAATTAAGAGAAGTACGAGCCTCAGAACGAGAGACTATGGTCTACTAATTGCCCGATTTCAACAAATCCTAACGTGTTCTCGTTTCGTTCTAGGACGTGATCAACTACAACTGCAGATCGTTAGTCGCGTCCGTGCCATTCTTTGCCAACGCCGATTCCAACTTTGTCTCGGATGTCGTTACCAAATTGAGATACGAAGTCTTCCAGCCGGGTAAGTATCAATTACTTGACTGAATTGTTAGAGTTAAAAATAATCTTTATATTAGCAAGTAGAAAAATTTCTTGAACTATCGAGGGAACTTGAAATGAATGAATTTCTAAATTTATAATTTAGTAAAATACCGATTTGATAAAAATATTCTATGAAAGTTATTTGTCAGATTTGTCTTTTAAATTATTATTAAACTAACTCTCGAACAATCCAATAGTCAAACTACGTTATTTAAGAAACACAACGATGAGAATATCAATTCTTCAAATCTAAACTTCAATCTACTATTCCTCGCAAGAAACAACTTCCTTACATAAACATTTGACTAACGTAACTCTGAAAAAGTTCAAACATAAATGATTTTTCTTCCTGCACACACATATATACACATACATACGACCACGAAAGTAAAAGAAAAACGACCAATTCTCCGTATAACTTGAAACCTTGCCTAACATTAAAATCTTGCGTTCCCCTCGAACAAAAGTCAACGTTCGAGCACCAGACACGTTGCAACAACAAATTTGAGGGAGATCTCTTAATAACAGCGAAGCGACAAAATTTTACAGGTGATATCATCATCAAGGAAGGTACGATCGGCTCTAAAATGTACTTCATACAAGAAGGCATAGTCGATATCGTGATGGCGAACGGCGAGGTGGCGACTTCGCTGTCAGATGGCTCGTACTTTGGCGAGATCTGTCTACTGACGAACGCGAGGAGGGTAGCCTCGGTCCGTGCCGAGACCTACTGCAATCTCTTCAGCCTCTCGGTGGATCATTTTAACGCCGTGCTGGACCAGTATCCATTAATGCGCAGAACGATGGAAAGCGTTGCCGCCGAGAGGTATAAGCTTTGGTTAGGTTTGTTCTATCGAGTTGGTGTGCTAATAGATGTCAATCATCACTCCCACTTCCATATTGATTTTGTTGAACATTGTGTACTGTCCGATAAAGCGAGTTCTATCAGTCATTCTTATTGTTATTATCTTAATTTTATTATTAATTTATTTTTTTTTATTATTTTTACTATTATTATGATTATTATTATTATTATTATTATTATTATTGCTATCTAAAAACATTTCATAATCGCTTATCTCTTCAACACATCTTTGTTCTTCTTCTTCTTATTATTATTGCTATTATTATGATTATTATTACTCTGATATAATTTCTTTCGTATTTGTCTGTGCTGGTTTTCAACTCGATACGCTTGTTTTGCATACACTTTACACACACAAAAAGGAAAATAATAAAAAATCTTATTTGGCTGGACGTTCTTTTTTGCGATTGAAGAATCTCTCTTATTGAACGTGACAGTGCAGAATTTTGTTTTCTTGGGGAGAAAGTATTACAACAAAAAGCGCACTAACTTGCGATCGAGGGACGAGTATCCGTTAGATACTCGTCCCCAATCAATCGAGAGGGTTTTTTGAGAATTTTTTTCAACTTCGTTTTTTTCTTTTGTGAATATTCTCTCTCGACACGTGATTCCCCGTTCGACAAGCGATCGTGTTTGTAGAAATGACACGATAGTCGAACGGGGTTTCATCCGTTCGAAAAGAAAGAAGAAAGCTTGGAACACCGCGACAAAATATCTTCACACTCTCGACACATTCACTATACATAGTAATGTTGTATTCATAATTTTGCAAACATACTTTATAAATCAGTTCTGGATTTCTCGGTTTTGCCGCATCTCCGCAGAGTCACATACTTCTCTTTGGTTCTAGATAGGAATTTTATGATTTATTGATCAAAGTAATTGATGCACTTTTATCGATAACAGTATTGCAGTAGCGTTTCTTGTCGTTTTTATGCACCAGTATTGTTTCTCTTATTGAATCTGTTTTGGTTACATTGCTATAGCTTATCTATCAAGTTTATGGTTCACTTTGAGTTTAAATAGCTGAGCGTTTTAATCCCTCATTATAAACTCCAATGAATTATAATTGTAATAAAGAGTATAAACTCAAACAAAAATCAAGATTTAAAATTTACGGTATGTGAGTGTCAATGAATTATCCTATAAACTAACCAGAAATCAGTCATTTATTTCAAGAAGAGTTATTTAAAAATAAAAAAAAAATTATTTTATGGGAGACTAAACTATTTCCAACACATCAGTCGTATATTTTTATCTATTTTCCTATTCCATTTTTTTTTTTTTTTTTTTTGCGTGGGGAGGGGAAAATGCTATTACGCATGCCCAGTGACCCGCATCACTGGGTTATGTGGGAGTCGGTCGGATGTCGTTGCCATACCCACTAAAAACCCCTCCTCCTTCTTCCTCCGCTTAGAGGGCAGACAACCCCGGTAAAACCTGTCGGCAGTCATCAGGGTTGTCCTTTCGTGCCCCGTTGTATCTACTTCTTCGGGCAGTTACTGCTCATGTCGTCCTCTCAGCCAGTTCAGAATACTGGGCTGGTCTCCTTCTGCGGTTTTTCGTTGTTCCATGTTCTTGCCCTCATTGCTCCGCGTAGTTGTTGTTACGCTCGTTCTCCTCCTTGCCTCTTCCCAGGCCCTCGCTGTCACCCTCCTGTGACACATCGTGACAAGTCCGTCGTCTTGCAGAATTGCCTGAATTTATTCCAGCTCTCGTCCTTGGCGGTCACCGTGGCGATCAGATTGCCCACGTCTATCTTCCCTCCCAGAGCGTTCTCCAGCTCGATCCTTCTGTCCGTCCACTTCGGGCACGCGAAGAGGGCGTGCTCTGCATCGTCGTCTTTCCTATTCCATTTAGAAGACAAAAGATTTAATCAAAATACTATTTGGAAACTGAAAATCCTAATAAATCTCGATAACTGTGATAATAATATCGTAATGACGTTATCTTTATATCGTAATCATAAACAATTCTAACTTTTATATAAAAACACCATTTCTCTTCTTCAAATTCCCAAATTCTTTGTCCATTTTTGAGGGATTAAATCGATGAAATTATAAACACACGCAAAAATGTGATTCTGCGGGGCGCATTTCAAAGCTACTGACTTTCTTTTACCCAGTCTTGTACCTCGCATTATAAAACCTTTAGCGGTGCAAGTGGTATTAGAAACGAATAATAAAAATGTTTGTTGCAAGTCGCGGTGGGATAATAACGTTCGATTTTTTAGGGAATTACCTGTACTGCTAAACGGTTTGTAAGTCGATCGATGTGAATAATCGTTGGTTGTGTTCTATGCAACATTCCCTACGCTTAATTGTGCTCTCTCTATAGGTTGAACAAAATCGGCAAGAATCCGAATCTGGTGGCCCACCGCGAGGAGGATCTTGGAAGCGAGTCGAAGACGATAAATGCCGTGGTGAACGCGCTCGCTGAGCAAGCTGCGCATGCTAGCGCCAGTGAAGAATCGGTAAATATTTTTCAAAATTGCTACTAGCCATAATCGATAGATTTTTTGAAGATTTTATATGACCATTAAGTCCATTCGCAGTTTCTTAAAAAGGCACGCTAGGTATCTTAAGGTTACGTCAACTATTGTCAGTTTTATATAAAATTTATTCAATCTATCAATCAAAAAGTGACTTGTTTGCCCCATTTCGTTATAAAATATCATTTATAGAAAAAAAGTTCGGACACATATGGCTTTATGGTTTTTAAACAATTTCTATAATATTACAGAGCCGTAAATTTCAAGGCTCGGCGCGCAGAGTATGATGAAACGACTATTTTTTTTTTTTTTCTAATAACTAGATGAAAAATTATGAAATTCATTTGTTCCAAATTCCAGGTACACAGCATGGAACTGAGGACTCTTCCCGCTTGTCTGTTGCCCAGACCAAAGTCTGAGAATAATTTCGCGAGTCAGGAGCTCTCCCGAGAGGGACGACGGATCTTCCACAAGAGCGACACTTTCCACAAGGATTCGTATCAATGACGACACTCGTTATACTAGCATACAGAGAGATACTAACGGCTCCATGAGCGACAGTGGCGTTGTACACTGTCGATCGGATCGTTGGCAGCCGTTTTAAGCCTAGATCCTGGACGCTACACTAGAAGCAATCTATACATAGATATACGCTATGCCAGTAGTCTTCTAGCGATCGGTTTCTAGCGCCTTCTTATATTAACCTGACGGCACGTTCCAGTCCAGGATCTATGCGTAAAATCGCGCGGACCAAGAGAATGCCGACGTTCTCCAGCGATGGCACGGCACAACACACAAAATAAAACCATCGTTTAGACGTAACGCTATTATTTTCCCCGTCTGCGAGACGTTCAACCTCAACAGCAATAAACGGAGCAACCAACAAAAAGAAGAAGAACAGAAAACTTGTGGAGGGTTAGCTACGATCGTTGTCCTTCATTGTCACGAAACGATCGCACGAGGATAGAGAAACGATCGAGAAATATTTTCAACGGAGGAGCTTGTGCTCGACGAAGGAAAAAGAAGAGGTTCGATAAAAAGATGGACGATTGTGCCATCGATCGGAGAACACGGAGCCGTTAATTCCTGCCGCGAGTCTTCTTCATCGACGCAGGCGTCGCAACCATAAAGCGAACAGAAACTGATGCGATGACTGGATGAAGACCTCAACGACGACGAAGAGCAGGCCTAGAAATTTATAGAGCGTATGTAGAGCCCATCGTGGACTAGGTAGAAAAATCCTAAACGACAGTGTTAAACGATGCGTAAATTTCTCTGTGATTTTGCAAAAGCCGTACGTTTCGCACTTTTAGGAAAAAAATGATGAAACACAGGGGCGAGAGGGGGGGGGGGGTATGAAAACAAGAAAGAGAATAACCTATACACGAACGATTAGGATTCAGTTTTTGGTTCTTTTCTAAGACAACTAACTAACGTATTGAAGAGGACGGGAGAGAAACTCGTGAAACGAGGGGTATTCCAGTTATAAGTTTGTTAACGTGTTTTAACTTTAGCTTCGTATCGTTGGATAGTCCCGTGCGAGTGATCGAATGAATAGTAAGATGACGAGAAGAAGGAGGGAGCAACGTGTAATATAAGAGCTGGCAATCGTAAGGGAATTTGAACGAAGATAAAGAAAAAGGAAGATCGAAGAGGATGTTTATCGCGGCTAATCTGTCTTAATTTTTGAGATCGAAGGAGCACGCCTGCGATTCAGAACTCGCTTCTATGCTATTTTATTTTCAAAATGGAAAATCTTAATGATAAATAGAAAATACATCTCGTATCAATTCGGGGCAGTGGACAAATTGCCGATATCGAATCACAATCAACAGATCTATTCAATTAAAAATCGGGGTTTCGGATGACCGTGCTGAGAGGCGAACAGAAGGGAAAGGATCCAACGCCACGGGAATCGAGATGGATGAATGTGTGAGAATTTTTCAGGGTTACAATTTTGAGGACAAACGGGGTATCGAGTGAAGAAATTTAAGTCGTTCTACAAAAGAGAGAAAATTAATATTATAAAACAAATCTAAATCGAAGGCCCAAAGATCGTGTTAACTTGTTGAGTGTTCTTTGGGCTGCCACGGCTAATATAAAAAAAATGTAACACAAACGTCAATGAATGAGAGATAAAATTAAGTAAGTGGAACGCGAGAGAGAGCGAACGAGAGAGCGAGAGATAAGTATCTTTTTATTCGGGTGAAAGACACGCGATGTATTATAAGAAGCGAACAAAACAAAGCAAAACAAAACAAAAGAAACAAACAAAATAGAAGAAAGAAAGGAAGGTATAAATATTATGTAATAAATTATTATTATTGTTACCGGTTATCATTGCAATGATTATTACATCCACTACCGCATAAATGAAAATAAAAAAACACTAAGCAGAATAAATGACAAAAAAATAAACTAAGAAGTAAAAAATGAGAAAACAGATACACACATATTATATATATATATACATACATATATACATATACATAAATATACATATAAAGTATGCATAGTGGTCAATACAGTGCTGCAAGATATTAACGATGTAACGTTTTAAACTGTAAAACGCGAGGAAGAATGACACACCGACAGACACCGAATATACATTTATGGACAGTCTCGGACACAATGACGATCCTTGAGAATAAAATAATGTTGCTTCTCTGATATTGATTTCACGATTCGGCAGGACATTTTTCAAACGATAAGGAAAAAACAGAATATAAAATAGAATTAAGAATTTAATACACGATCGAATTGTATTATTTTTGTAGCTGTTGGCGCGTACGTTTTTCGTTGGCGCGGTGTTATTCTTTGCGTATTTGAAAGTTTAACGCGACTGTTGAATTTGTCTGATATTAGCGTTATTCATAGCGGAGAAGAGAACCCTCGATTCTGAGAGAATATTTCCCGGGTCAGTGGCTTCTGAACTTGGATTTTATTATCGGCACATCTCCCTTTTAATTCTTAAGATGTATAAAACACGTCAGTTCTCGATTCTAACTCTACATCGTAAATTGTGAAATGATGTTACAGTTTTGAAATATGTTACGTTTCAAAATTTTATTCAGTGGATTTCTGTCATTTGATTATTACATTAAAGAAGACACAAAGTAAAAGTGAGATTACAGCAATAAAAGAGACGCAGGAACCACTGTACCACGTATTAGCTCAACTGAACGTAGAATCGCATCTGTTCGCAAATGATACTCTTCTTTAAACAATTAAACGAACGCTCTAAGAGTCTAATTTACAAAATAGCAACGTTACTTGTTATTTTGAAGTATTATATATAAATAATATGTATACACACGCTGGATCACATATTGACGTATACAATTATTACACCGACGAACACACATACACACACACACACAACGGCGAATGAAAAAGAAAAAACGAAACGTGCCATTCGTTTCCTAGTTGAATGTGTACACCTTCGTGCATATGTGAATGATATGCATACATGTACATATATACATATATAAATATATAAATATCCACGTAAGAGTGTAGGAATATTATATACATGCGTTTCATACATAATACATATACATATGTAAACATATACACCTACACACGTATGAGGAAAACAGAAGTACCTATTTTTCATGTAAGAGAGAGATAGTTTTCTGTCATTATTTTACATCCCCTCACGTCATCCTGAATAATATTATATTATATATATAAATAACGATAAAAAAAAGAATAACTAACTACGATAATGATTATTATTATTATATATAAATATTGTAATAGCGATGAAAGAGAACGGTTTGCGTACCGTGGGTCGAAAACAAAAAGCATCCCAAAAAATGGTAGAATACTCGTAGACCGCATGACCGACGTTTTTATAGAAATCAACTCTATACACACAAAAACCGGTCTAGGACTAATCTGCCAGCAAGGTTCGGGCCTAAGGTGTACGCGTAACTAATTATACAAACAAATATGAAAGAGAGAAATTAAAGAGAGAATGAGTGTGAGAGTGCGAAAGAATAGAATTATTGTTACTAATTGAGAAAAAAGGCGAGCGAGAACGAAGTAGAAGATGAACGATTTATTATTATTACGATTATTATTATGATTACGATTACGATTATTATTACGGTTATTATCACGATTATAATTATTCTTGTTATTATCATTCGTAGAACGAAAACGTGGCAGAGAAGGAACGGAAGGAAAGAAGTTGTATTCTTTGCTATCCCTGCTGAAAAAAAGCAAAAAAATCGATAGATAACTATTTATCCGCTGTCTGCTAATGAAACGATCAGAGCGCGATAGAAAAGAGGAGGGAAAAAGAGAGAAATATTATTATACCGTGTAAAAAGGCATAAAATAAAATAAGATACGTTATGTGTTGTAAAAATCGCTCTATGTACAACGTGTACATACAGACAGCCGCGAAAAGAGCATAGACTTCCAGAAAAAGAAAAGACAAGGGCGAATGTTATACGCAGAAATATTAAAGCGAACAGAGAAGCAGGCGAAGAAGGATAACAAAAATATAATATTAGGATTAAATATCGAGCAAATGCGAACAAATACAGTGTTAAAAAAAAAAAAAAAATAAATAAATAGCTCGTGCGGCTATTCGAGATTCACGTTATTTGCTAAGTGACAAGAGTGAGACACGTAATTAAGCGAATTAACAAAACAACAAAAACAAACAGAAAAAAAATAAAAAAAAGTAACATACAAAAGGCAAAGTTAGTTTTTGTATCGATATCGAGAGAATAGGTTTCGCAAGGTAGCGGAGAAACGGAAGACGATCAGGGGCCCGGAAATCGGAAATGATAACATAAAATCTGCGCGTGTAACATGGTTTACATGGCGAAATCGAAGAAACGACAGATGGAGTTCGATTTAAAAGAAAAGAGGACAAAGAGAAAGAAATAAAAGAGAGTCATCGAAGAACTTTCAGTTTTCTCGTCAGATCGATGATGAATGATGAATTGCGAGATCGTCGTTCGCGGTTGAGAAACGATACGGAATAATAATACACGATGCCAGAACTGTCCTAGAGCCAGAGTATAAAAAAGTATACAACATAAAAAGACTGTAGCGCCATGAAATATGTGTATCTCGGATCTTAACATATCAGACGTCTCGTTTCGAGCGACTACGAGATCGTTCGCGGCGAGATTTTTCGCTGGACAGCTTGCTGATTATCCGCGTTTCCAAGTGAAGCACACTTTGGACGAGTCTGGTGATGGGCTAAGAATCTTTTTCAAACGTGTTTGAAGCTGTTAATTAACGTATGAAAGTTATAGTAACGCGAATGCGGTGATCCATTGTGCAAGGGTAATGGAAAAGTATTCAACGGAATTTTCTTATATGAGATTTTGTTTTTTCTAAAAGATTGTTTTAAATTTGATCGATGAATTATTATAGATCTTTTTCTATCAATATTTTATGCATTAACTTGTTAAGAATCGAGCAATGAGATGAAAACTGAAATGCGTTAACAATGTAAGTTATATATCATTTTGATATGTTACAGAAAAAATTACAAAATCGTTTTGCCAAGTTTGTCAAGTTGCAAACAATGCACTAGAGTAATAGATAACAAATATTTTCCTCATTTGACAAGAAATCATAGTACTATAAATAGCTCAATTTTCTGAAATTTCATAAAGTTGTAGGATCTAAATGGAAAAAAAAATATTGACAAAAATATTAAACAAATGCTTAAAGCTGTTCTTCATAACCACAAGTTAAAAAACATAATTCAATAATGTAAATTGAAGTATTGCAAATGAAATATTGTGTTAACGTAACGTTGATATTGCAAATGAAATATTGTGTTAACGTAACGTTGATCATTAATGAATTAACATAAAACTTATAAACAAACTTCTTTTTATTTTTTATTTTTGAATTGTTATTCTTAAGGAAAATGTATTCCTAAGGTTTATTTAAATATTGTGAATCGGATAAAAAACGAAGTCTTGTATAAAAAGAGCATATTTAACGTTTTCTAATTATTTTTGCACAAAAACTTATCATGTTACCAATATCTAACAATCCATGAAGTCTTGAAACGTAAAGATCTTTCAGATAGAAGCTTCACCAACTTATAAAAGACATTACTATAACTTTTTACTCGCATAGGAATTACCATAGACGTTTCTATTACTTCTAAAACTCTCAAACAATTGTCAAAGATCTTTACTCTTCAAGACTTCCTAACTCCAATCTTATACCTCAAAACACAAGATCTAAAACGAAATCTCAATCTTCTTAACGCATAAAATATCCAATTATTAATATAATTTTAAATTTCCTAAAATATCTATCCACTCGAAATGTTAGATCTGTGGAAGTCTAAATTTCCAAAATTTCACAGAAACCTACGGAGACCTGATACGAAGAATGAACAACCCATCACCAGACGTTTCAAAGCTTCCTACCCTCAAGACCAGCCTACCTTCCAAATCTCGCAATTCACCTTACTATTGTTCTCGAAAAAACAAAAAGAAAAACCAAAAAAAAAAAAGGAAGAAATTCCGTTTTCGAGGTCATTGGCTTGCGAGTTCAACGAGCCTACCGAGAGCCATCGAATCGAGAGAGCGTAGTCGAACTGAACCGTAGCGATGACACAGTGTAGACAGACAGACACACACACCTAGCTAAAACTAAAACACTTCCGTTTCCGGTTTCAAGGATCGAACGCAATTATTTAAGGAAAAGAAACAAACAAAAAAAAATTACAAAGAAAAAAGATAAAAAAATTATAATGATCGATAATGAAACATGCGACTGTCCAATGCCAAGTAGAATGCTAAGCTTCGTTAGACAGTACACTGGCAAGCGTTTCTCGGTGATCTCTACAAGGTGACATGCAAGACTGGCTCTTTAAATCGCTGGTGTCTCGTAGATTCCGTATAGGTAGATGTTCATTATCAATGATTTTGTTTAAGTAATCACATTTTATATACACACGCGCATAAGTGATTGAAACAACGAAGTCGAAGATATTAAAGTTCGTAATCGCAGATCAATCGACATGTTGATCGCCTTGTAGATCTCGTTAGAGATGACTCTGATAGATTAGCCACTGTGTCTTATCATGTTCCTCTTTTTCTCGATCTTTTCACTTGTTTAGAAAGTTTATACCCTTTTATGGTGTAATAAAACGATGAATATTGAAGAAACGACCTAATCTTTTCATACGGAATAATAAATAATAGTAGGGATTTATAGTACACAGAAATTTATTAGAAGAAAGAAGATAAATAGGTTGAATGCAGCAATTTTCGAAGTGGAATTTATACAATTGAATTTGGATCAAGAAATATAATATACTAAAATTTGTTTGAAAAAAGAGAAGAAGTATAGATTAAATAATTTTCAAAACAGAATTTATGCAATCGAATTTTAATTACATTCATCATATAATAATGGTTGTTAAATATATCAACTTAATTTCAGTTTGTAGCAGTAATGAAAGTTTAATAATTAATGTCGTGAAAAATATTAACATATTTTATAAACGAAACGACAAAATCTACCAGTGTCCAAAGTTCCAATTAAATCGTCCGATGCTTCTGCACTTTCCTTGATAATACTATTTATAACAGGATTGTATGCAAAAGAAAGATGAAGCAGTTTTATCGTGTGTAAGAAAACTAGTTTTTATCGAAGACTTAGGTTCAGTGGTTTAAATTGTACTATGTCGAACCTGAAGATTATACTAATTAGAAAAAATTAACAGTTCTGTAATGCCAGTTAAAAATAGATATTTCTTGCTTCTTCATTTTATGCATCGTATGTTGTAATAAGTTTCGGTGATGACAGAAAAAATTATAACAATCCAATAGTTTTTGTAAAAATTATCTCGATACATATGGTTTTCTTAATCTCGAAGCAATTAAAGATTAAAAAATAGTCCCTTTTCCACATTCTGAATTACAGTAGAGTTCTAATACTTTCAAGACATTTAATTATCAAATATGCCGGATCGTTGACTTATGTCTATATAATGTGAGAAATATGATAAAAATAATTTGAACAAAAGAAAATAAGAAAGTTCCAACTTTTTACAATTATCTTTATCTTTCTTAAAATATGCTAATGGATTAGTTCCGACAAAAATAACATAAATTGGTCTAGGCTTAATAGTAATTTAATTTAGTACACTTACGTCTATATAATACGACGAAAACGAAAAAAAATGATGTCTAAAACAGCTATAAAAAAATTTATAATACAGATAATGGAAAATGTTAATCTTTCTGCAGTAATCTTTGTCCTATCTTTTTGAGAAATATGTTAATAAATTAGTAAGATTTTTCCTACGAAGATAGGGCCAAAACCTAACAATAAAAATCTTGAATAATTATAACACCCTTACTTGACCGAATGTTAAACTATCATGAACGTAAAAACAACATTAGAACTCCACTATATTTATATTTATCATATCAGATGCAAAAACGTCTAATTTTTGCCATGTACATACATATAATAAAATTCTAATATTTGTTTATCCCTTCTCCAATTATTTATTTACGACTAATAGGTATCAAGTCAGGAAATTTGTGCAATCTTCGTATTACACCATGAAAAGGTCTAATTCATAGAAATTCCGATAGGAATTGATTTGAACATAGTGATCATCGTTAAATCGATCCAGCGGTGTGCCACCGTGTAGAAATCATTTTAGTCGCTCGAGAAACCTGCGTATAGTAGCGCCTTGTAAAGAAACAAACAAACAGATATATAAACAGTAAAAAAAGAATAAAAAAGAACACGAGAGAAAGAATGGATGCGCAACGGGCGACTGAAAACGAGCGAAAGAGGATCGTGCACGTGAGCGAAATTGAGAAAATGCGAGAGCGAGAGAGAAACAAATATAAAACATTACCCTAGCGTCAATTTTCTACGAAAAGAGTTTTCTACAAAATTCACACCATAAGCGTGCATCTGGTCGCATCGCGCTTATCGTATGAATCTATGTATGTATGCTACACGCAAGCGCTGGTACGAATCTCTTGACGTTTTTCTAATTAGAACATCGTTCGCTAAGTTTGTTACACAAAGAAAAAGAAAAATAAATAAATAACGTTTTCGCGGAATGATCGATCGTGAACATCGATATCGGTTTGTTCGATGTAAAAACCGACGAGAACGTGAAACTAAAAGAGAGAGAAAAAGAGAGAGAGGAAGCGAACGAAAGAGCGAGAGAGCAAGAGAGAGAGAGAGAAAAAGAGAGAGAAAGAGTGCAGCCCCATAAAAAAAGCAAGCATAGTAGCGGATATAAAAATTAAGAGCTCATATAGGTGCTTGTTCGAGACGCACTAAATAATTGTAAAAGCGAATAATATGGAATCAGATAAAAAAAAAGAAAAAAAATGAAGATGAAGCAATTACGAACTATCGTTCAATTATTGAGTTCCGTATCGGTGTTTAACTTTTCGCACTCGACCATCTTCATTCGTATCCTTCATCCTCTGAATTTTCACTTTACAAACGAACACAAGGAATCTATAAGTAGCAATTAATAATTACTTCTCTATGTACGAACGTTCGAAATCGAGTTTCCACTAATAGAAAATATGAAACTACCTAATATATGAATATTTGAATCGAGTGCGCAAAGAATTAAAAATCGATCGAGATATTCCTATCGCTCCGGGAAGGATATAGAATTCTAATCGTTTGAAAATGAGAAGTAGAGAGATTATTATAAAAACGTGTTCGAGCAAAAGCGACGTTTGCGATTAATAAGAGTTAACATGTATATTTTCGTTCCATTGTAATTCCGTCGTCCGATGAAGCCCAATGGTGTAGTATCGTTGTAGATAAATTAATGCCAAAAATGAATTTTTGCGACTTGATCTGGATTATATGTTCTAGACCTGTCGATTTCAGTTCCGTCAAGCCTCGTTTAGATTAGACAAATGAACTATATTCGAGTAATTTATAATCCCTTTACCACTGAGAAATATCCTTTTATCGCGTTGACTGCCACAATAATTACAAATATCTGGTTTCTTGTGGTCGGAACTGCCTTATTTTTCAATAGGATAGCGACAAGCTATATAATTATATGTTTAAGCGTTAATGAATGAATTTTTCCCCTAAAAAACATATTTTTTCACTGTTCTTTGCTGAAAAGCGCCATATGATTCACACGGCCCATATAGCTGGAATTTTTCACGGCATACAACATGTTAAGTTTCTATATTTGTTCTCGTTAATCAAATCATTATTAACGTGAACTTATTGTTTTATTTGAATTTAAATATTCTTTCAAGTTTCTACGTTTGTTCTTAGTAGCTAACGATAATACACTTCGCTCTTATTTAGCTACGTTCAAGTAGTTATTTTATTAATATTTATTATTTTAATTGATTTGAAATATCCTTTTAGGTTTTTTCGTAAACCTAAGATTAAAGAGGATCTCTTAACCATCCCTTGATTTGAAACAAATAACAGTGATTAAGATGTTGGTTCTTCAAACTAAGTCGATTTTAGTATGTCATTTTAGGTATCTAGTTGAAGTCAGGTTGCTTGAACTCAAACGATTTCTAATTAAGTAACTTGACTTATTTGAGTTCAAGTAGCCTGATTAATCTGAACGAGACTTTAGAAACAGGTTGCCTGATCGGTATTTGCTGTATATAATAACTCTCTAGTCGCAAGATATCAATTTTCTTTGGTTTTGCAACCTTAGAAATAGTGAGGGAAAAGACATTAAGCAAATGTCTGGAATTCTCTTTTAAAACCACGACGTTAACAATGAACAAATTTTAATAACAGGAATACTCTGATAAAGAATCGCAAGTGAAATGTAACGTGTTGATAAGGTAACGTTGGTCCTGATAATAAGTGAACTTTAAACGAAATCATAGCTGGTGAGAAAAATCGATGGACTTTTACTCTAGGAAATATTTATAAAGTTCCATTGCAAATTAACCAGTTAATCCAACCTTTAGCGAGTTATTGCAAAACGATCGAAAAGTAATAACTGGAGAGTTCTCAGAGAGAAACCTCAGTTTGATTCTCAAAATTTCGTTCGAACCGCTACACCATTGTTCGCAAAAGTGATCCAACCACCTCCCCATGGAACGAATATAATTGTGTTTTGCGATTACGATGAAACAAAAAAAAAAAAAGAATAAAAGATATACGTGTATTCACGTACATGTAAGTGTATATGCGCGCGTGCGTACGACAAAGATGAATTTCGTTTAGGCCAGCTCGTGGCTCGAGCAAGTAAAAATATGTTTAAAACTGACGAAACGAAGAAGGGGTTTAACGGAACTAGACAGGGTTAGGGTTTTGATCGAAATAATCCTACCATCCGCAATTTGATGTCTACACATAAACACGTACACTGATGAAAGTTTTCGTGTTCGTTATATCAGTAGAAACGAATGGAAAGAGAAAGGAAAGGGAAAAAAACGTGAAAAGGTGAACGATTTTCGTCACGACCACATTAATCATAATTAGAAAACGTTTGGTCGAGAAATAAGATGAATTAAGAAATAATACTAATAATACGTATGAAGAGACTCTATCTCGAAGGAATAGGTACATCGTACTTCTTGAGACATATACACGTATACTTCTTCTTGTTTCCGGTTCTCTAGCCTGCGATTAAATATATTTTATTAAAGAATAAATAAGAGATAAAAACGTTGCAGATAATCGAATAACGAGCATAAAGTGTAATGATGCATGCAAAATATAGTAAAAAGAAAACAATTAGTGGCCACGGATTATAAGGCGTAATAATTGAATTTAAAACGCGAAACGAGTTAAACTACCACAGCAGCAAAAGAACAAGAACAACTACTAAACTAAAGAAACAAGCAAAATAAAAAAGGAAAAAAAATAAAGAATATGAAGCAGATTAGTTCTTTTTCTAACGAGCGAATCGTTTTTTAAGTGACACGTAGCTGGCTAATTAGTGGTTACATAACTGGCCAATATACTTTTATAAACTGTACGGAAAATGGAAAAAAACAGAAACTATAAAGTATTCACGCGCGTTTAGACATCAGCACTTTTAAAATATACTTGCCATAACGAATGCCTTAGCAAACAAACAAAAAATTATAAAAAATAAAATATAAAACGTTAACTGTACATTGAGGTCCGACGACGAGGAATGAATATATAAGTATAATAAGTATACATACGATGATCATATACATACATAAATACATACAGACAAACATAAAAGGATAAATACAAGAAATAAATTAATAAACGAGACAAAAGAGCCAATGCACACATCATTAGAGGAAAAGGAAGTAAGGTGAATATACGTACACAAATATACAATATATATCTTTACTTTCGAAAGCCTGTATTTGTATAAAATGTATTCGCGAACGTTGCTCCTTGTATATTTTATACATTTTACAGTTATCGTTTTAAAAGAAAAGAAATAAGCAGAGCAGAGTGGTTATAACGATTTAAATTAACGAAGTAAATGCAGAAAAACACATATACATGCATACATACATACACGGGAAAAAGGAAACAGTGTACATGAAACCTCTCAGAAGCGCACTAATATAAAAGAAAAAAAAGTATAAGAGATGATTGATGCAAAGTGAGAATATATTAAATGTATTTAGATTAAGATTGAATTATTAGGAAGGACGAGAGAAAAAAGAAATAACAGAAGAAAATTAAAATACGATCATTAATCGTGTACATAAACATCGTTGGCAATATTCGACTTCGCCCGTCCATTTAGTTTCTAGACCACAAGTCTCTACGAATTGTTCCTTTCGAGCCAGCATCGAATAGGTCAGAAACGATTGAAGATAATTTGCGCCTGTAATTCTTGTTAATCTATCGTTAAACACGTTGACATAATTTAGTCGAAGTGTTTTTCTTCTCGAACAGAGAATAATTATAATATTTTAAAATATATCATTGTTTATGTTTACGATATAGTTCCAAGTATTCCAAGTTTTCATTCATTTTCTTCTTCGTCGTTCATCCTCATCCATTATTATCATCATCGTTGTCGTTTATCATGTTCGTCTTTGTCTTTTTGCATTTTCTTTAACAACCTCCATTTCAATTTCACCGCCATATCTCTTTGAAATGATCGAGTTTTGTACGTGTGGCGTTAAGCACGCGCGTGCGCGCACGTGGTTATAGCGATACAATAACATTCAATCAAAATGAATTTACGAATAAAATCTGACGACACCGTACAGAATATGTAATGCTAAATGATAACCATTGTCTTATGGTTTAGTCTATTGTTTACTTGTTTGTTTTATCACTTTGGAATCTTTTTTATCATCCTTTTGTTAGTTACTAATTTCTTTCTTATCCTTATTAATTTCTTCGTTGCAATGCAATTGCTTCATTGCAATTTATAAATAAATTTATTACCTGTTTCTTATGTTTTTACCTATTTCTAACTCATCTGTTTTCATTTCTTTTTTGATTCGAAAAAGAGGAAAGTATGTGAAGTATATTTACGTTAGCTTTAAATTTATATTAAAATATATAGTAATTAGTTATTCCTCCACTGTATGCCTTTCGAATAACCGAACTATTTAAGACTTATGTTTTTAATTGCTAACGAAGGGTATTATTCCTACTGAATAATTGTACAATATACGAACATCTTTACACGCATTTCAAGTACTCACATTCTGTACAAAAATTTATAACTACTAACTAATAAACAAATTTCGGCAATGAGTTAATTAAACTTATGGTTCATTTCATGTTTATTTCTTTCATGGAGTAATTAGCTGAATTTATACACAGGCATTTTTTTTTATCTGTATATAGTAGTATAGAAATTTAAAGTTCGACTATCAATTGGTATCGAGTCGTTCGAATCTTCGATATGATAATGTTAAATGAAAACAATGATGGTTCAAGCAGTTCCGAAGATGAAATATCAAAAGCTGCATTAAGAGAAGCAACAGATCACCAATTTCTGAAGGTCACCTATTTTTCCAACGAAAAATTTCAAAACTCAGATGTTTCTACGAAAACGTATGAACACAGTAAGTATCATAACCTCATTTTTGTTTCTATTTCACGTTTGTTTCTTATTATCATAGAAACTTGTAATAATTGGCAACAAATTTTTCTTTCTTCTTTTTAGATGATTCATTAGAAAATAATAATGTAAAAAACCCCGTGTCATTAAGAAAAGATTTGGAGGAGAAAAAGACATTTTCTAATTTTGGTGTGAGTCCGACATTCCAGAATTATGTTGCAAAAAAGCTGGACGAAATTATAGAGAAGTATGTAATTAATTTTACAATGAAGTATTCAACTCCAGATGAATTATTTACAATATAAATAGAATGTATATGTCTTTCATATATACCGAGAAAAATTTTCTTTCAGATCTATTAAAGTAAAAAAGAAAAACATAAACAGTATTATAAATGAAGAAAAAGAAAAAGTCAACATTTATGGCATAAAGTTACTCAATTCTTCTGTAGAGTTTTTAACAACTGAAAAAGAAAGTGAAAAGCCTCAAATGAAAAGGAAAATTAAAGCGGCTATAGATGAGGAAACAAATTTCTCAAAATGTAAAACAGTAGCCGTAGATCCTGAACGAATATTATCAAAAATAGACACTGAAGCTTGGACAAGTAAGAGGAAAGAACCTGAATTCAATTACAAGAAACTGAAAAATGGTACTCTAGTTGAAAAAACCTAGTCACAGGTTAGGTTTAATTTAACTTAAATTAATTTGTAATGTATATAAATAAATAATTTTATGTATGAATTTTATAATTTAAAAATATATTCTCTTTACTTCTTACTATATATATTTTATAACGTAATTGAACATTATCTTTATCACTATATCGTGTTACATACTTATACACAATACATCTAAACGCGTCATGCCGCCGCATAAACATTTCACGCGTTCGAAATTTATGAATTAATGAATTGATATCAACATTAGTAGATTAAGTAATTAGAATTTTTAATAAATCTACAGAAAAATCATGGATATTCAAGGAACGTGCACCACAGATACAGATAATGTCTGCGAATTGTACGTATCATATTCTTAACCTCAAACTGTGTTTACAAGCAATACTTGACGGTATTTTCTTGCATAAATATCTTATAACATATAATCGATTTATGTAAACCTAAGTCCAATCTATTTTATAAATTATTTTTGTCAATTCTTTTAGGGAATTCCTTCGTATTTATATGAAAATTTCTTTTAATATACAATAAATAATTGTTTTTGATCTTTATTAATTTAAAAGAATTAATACATAAAAAATATCTTCTTTTTAAAACTTTATTTGTTGATTTTTAGATGTAATACACGACCTCGTAAATATACTTGTCCACAATGTGAGATAAGATATTGCAGCTCTGATTGCTATAAGTCAGAAGCTCATTCAGAATGTTCAGAAAGTTTCTATAAGCAATGTGTAATAGATGAAATAAAGTCTCAAGGAAAAGATACAGAAGGTAGAAAGAAAATGCTAGAAATTCTCAAGAGGGTACACGAGGAAGATTTAAAAAATATAGAAGCATTGGAAAGTGATGATGAGATTGATAATGATGAATTAGAAGAACAGCTAGATTCAGATGATGAAGAAGATGTGAGCTAATATTGATATCCTTGAAAAATACAATTTTCCCTGTGTTTCATTTAAACTAATGTCTTTTTTAGATACCAGATTTAGAAAGAAGACTTAATAATATAAATTTAGATAATGCAGATGAAGTGTGGTCTGCATTAACAGATGATGAAAAGCAAGAATTTGAGGCTCTCGTAAAAAATGGTGATATAGAAAAACTTCTACCTCAATGGATTCCATGGTGGACCTATCATACTAAAAAAAAATTAGTTCAAGATATGGATCAAAAAGATGAGCAATCATTGCAACTCCCTCCTTTAATAGATGTTCCAATATTTAATGCATTGCAAGTAATTTTCAGAATAAATATATGTATATACTTCATTAAATATAATCTGAATGCAGAAAACTTCAAATATTTTCTTAATTACAGAAAGCTTCCCCAAATGTTGAATTTAATGTGATAAATGTAATCTATGCATATGCATACATAGCAAACTATTATAATGGTGACTATTTAAACTGTCCGATAGAAGCTACAATTGTTTTTCTTGATCTTAGTGATAATATGAAACTCAATACAGTTTTTGAAAATCCAGAATCAGCAATCGCTTCCACTGTTCACAACATTATTAATGTAAGTATTATAACATTTAATATTTAAAATATTGCAAGTAATGTAAACATTAAAATATTTGCTTATTGTTTTCAGTGTAACTGGTTACCTCAAGATGAACAAACTTTATTAGTTTACAAGGAAGCTGGGAATAAAATACTACAGGGACCCAACGAGAAGAATGAATATCTTTATATTGCTATTGCACTCTCAGAAATACATAGATTACTAATAATGACAATAGAAGAGATATCGAAAAATAAAAATAAAATTGGAGATAAAGAATTCATCAAAAAGTTTGCTCAACGATATAATGTAAATAGTATAGATTTATCGAAGAAACAACTTCGTTTACATTGCAAAAAGTTGGAATACTACATATCATGGACTAAAAATCGCCATATAAATACTTGTACATAAAAATATGGAACAGATATAAATTTAAGGATTTATAATCAATTATAAAATGTTCTTATATAAACATATATATTTTTTCCCCTATATTTTTGTCATTGCTACCATATTGGTTTTCATAATTTGAAATTGTTAAATTTTTAATAAATCCACTTACCCAATCCTCTTCTATCTCCTCTTCGTGAATATCTCCTAAATCCTTCCCAACGTACTTCTTCAATTTTTTACATTTAGCGTGACAACACAAGATTTGCAAACACAAAACTTAAAAATTTATTCATTCACCGGCACGTCACTAATGCTAAAGACAAAAAATTCAAACTGTAATTTAGAGAAACAGAATCGAACAGAATATATCGACTTTTAGATTACTATCGATTTATGAGCAAATGATATACTATGTATAAAGTTGCGAATTTGTTTTAATATTTGGGGAGCGAATCTTAAATATAACGAATTTTTGAAGTTTTAACTTATGTCATTATAATTTATTCTTAATGTCACGATTATATGCTATTTACCTATAATATATACCACTTATCTTTTATTTAACAAAAAAAATATCTATGTGATATTATGTAATTGTGTGTAATAAAAAGATGGTATTAAAGTAACAAATTTTACTTTGAAACTAACTAAAAATTGTTTCATTTACTATAAAGTTTAAATAAAATTAAGTAAAATAAAATAAACTCAAGTTCAAAAGTTTAAGAGATCTAAAGAATACAACATTTATTATTAATAACGAAAATTTATTTTTTTACATGAAAATCCGCAAGAAATTATTAATAAATCACATAAACATGTAATGTAAATACATATAATATATATCGTTATATAAAACATCACATACATGTTCACTTTTTATTCAAGAGACCTAATTTCTTTCTTAATCTCTGTTTTGACAAAATTCCGTAATTAATTATTTAAATTGCTTTAAATTTCTAGTATTGCTTCTACCAAGTTAGTTATATTTTCTATCGATTACGTAAAAGAAATAAATTATTGATTGTTAAAATTCGACATTCATATGCAAATCTTTAGAAACAGGAACAATTTTAAACTTGCGCAAATTTAAATATCGAATCCAAGATCGATAGGTCGAATGTAGCGAAAGGCGGTCTGTCAGTGAGACAAGCAGACAAGCAGACGATATTTACAGGAATCATACGACAAGTAGACAGTGGGCAAAATGGTGGCAGACGAGAAATTATTTTTCTCGAAAGCCGTCCAACATTTAGCTAGATGTTTAGCAGCGATTAAACCTACACCATGGGAAAAGGTTCGTTAATTATTGTATATTATACATTGACATGATATTTATGTATCAATAAAAAACTTGACATTTAATTAGAATTAGGTTAATTTTAAGGACGTGTCAGCTGATATCCTGATAATATGTCATCTAATGATATAATTCGAAGGACGATCTACTAGTCAACTCATGCATTAATGATACGTTTGCAGTTGATCATTAACGTCATTATGCTATTAAATAAGCGATTTCTGACATATGTTCCAGATATAATTCACTGTTTAAGGAATTGTTTCTGTAGACACAACTTTGCAAATAAAAGATAGCACAATATGTATATTTTAATTTATTAATAGATCTTCCTCTTTTATTTCGATTAATTTACTAAATTTGATTTTAGTTATTAATTTGTAAATCAATGTGTGACATAGAATATATAACTAAGAAAATATGACATTAACAATTGTACTAACTAAATATAAAACATTTTCATTAACTATGTATTATTTTGTATCAAATTTTTATGTAACTAATCTTTATATATCTGCATTTAATTTTAAATAAAGTAATGCTTTTTATTATAATGTATATTACACGAGTATTTATTATACCTTTCTTAGATTAATTATTGATTTTACTTTAAATTAAATTGTTTCAAATTGTAATGATAATTAAAAAATATCATCAGATATAATTAGTATTAAATAAAAGATTCAATTTGCAATGCTTGTGTCTATGAAATTCTGTTTCAAATGATACATTCAATAGTTATACTAATATTGTGAAAAATTAAATAAAATTTGTTTAACATAGGTTACACAGTTGTTCAAGTTATGCCCACAAGAATCTGCTCAGGGTATATACCGATTGGATCAAAGAGGACAAGATACAACTATTGCATTGGGAATATATTTTCTGGAATCTGGTTTACAACATCGGGATAAGATATTACCATATCTTTTGCGATTACTGCGTGGTCTTCCAAAAGCTGTATGGTTGGATGAGGTCAAATGTTTACCTAGTGAACGTATTCCTGTTGCTGAACGTTTTAGTTTTTGCTTAAACACATTACTCAGTGATGTTGCATCTAGATGTGAATCTGTACGCGAAGAAATTATTTCTACTCAAGTAGAAATATTAGCAGTTTTAACAAATCTTATTAGAGGATACAAAGATCAAAATGGGAATAGAGGAATGCAAGCAAAATGTAGGTATTTCTCTCTTATTATTAACTATATTTTATTTAATTTCCTATAATTACGATTTTACTTTTTTCCCTTTTTCAGTATCATTATGCAAATGCTTAGTTCCGGTATTAATTGGTTTAGCTCGATCTATGGGTCGCTTTGCTTATACTGATCCACCTCTTTTATGCCGAATTTTTCCGAGACCGGAACCACCTCTCTCAGTACCAAAAGTAGAAATGCGTTTAACATTGGATAAAAAGCAGCATAGCTTTTCGAACTTTCGACCAATTATTCCTCGATCATTAAGCGGTAACTTCAATCCTCATCCGGCTATAGATACTGCACCAAGTCTACTAATCGGGGATCACGAATATTCTTGCGCCAAACGACCATCGTTACAATCTTACTCATCGGTTCCCTATGATCCAGCCACATATTTTTTTAGTAGATATGGATCAAGTTTCAATCAGTTTCCTCAAATGAGATGCAATGAAAGTCCTGAAAGGAGAGCTGCCATGCAATTTAATGTGGTACATTTACAAAGTGTACTGGCTTTGGCAAAGAAATTGCTTACTAAAGAAATTTTAATGTTCCTTGATGAGGAAACTCAGCAAGTTAGTTTCATTATTTTATAATAAAGTTGCTATCAATTGCATTTAATCATTAATTTTTTATCTAGGTTTACAACTCTGGACAGGTGCAAATATTTCCTTATCGTACATTTAACGAGACAATGAATCTAGTAATGGTTGCTCTTTTACGGGAATTGTTACAAAATCAACGTGATTTGCCTATTCCTTTTACAAGAGACGTACAAGAGTTCGTGAAAGGTCTCTTTCTATCCGGTCAAACAGAATTGCAATCACGTCAACATGATGCAAGCGAACGCGAAGATATGGACACTAATTTTAGAACTGTAAATAGGTTTAAAGTAAACGTTATGGCTAATTCTGCGTGTGTCGATCTTCTTGTTTGGGCAATTGGTGATGAAACTGGTAAGTGACACTATAAATCTACGCTTGAATATAGTTTGAAAAATCACATGTATATAATTTTAGTAATGTTTTTGTTTTAATAAAATGATTTAAATTCAATTCTTGTGTGTTGGTAGGATTATCTATAGATCATTACGTTATTTTTCCAGTGAGAGACCAGTATGATTTGTCCGCGCTATTCGCAGATATCAGTTCAATGCTGATTGGCGAGGGTATTCGAATTTAGCTTATATTGCATTTCGATTGACTGTCCCATCTTTGATAACATTCAATACTTTTAACTAACGAGTTAAATACTTTCTACTCTGACAGTGCGTTAACGCGGTTCTCCCGTTACCTTCATTGGTCTAATTATTATACCACTAAACGTAATTTTCTTAGCTGATTCTAACTGTTTGTTCGACTGTTAATGCGAAAATGAGCAATAAATATTCATAGGCAAGATTATTATCATGGCAAATATATGTACTTCAATGCACTGCTGTTTTAAATCATTGTTATTGAGAAATTAATTTTCATACAGAACTCTTCGTTTTCTGGAAGAATTTCTTAGAATTAACAATATTTGCCCAACTTATGAATAATGCCGTGCATATCTCGGTAAACATTTATGGAATTAAATATTATTTACAGGTGCGGATAGTTTATGTGGTCGTTTAGTTGAAAAGATTAATTCTAATCATGGACCAAAACTGGTGCTGGCGCATATGCCTTTATTAATGGTATGCCTTGAAGGATTAGGAAAATTAGCGCAAAAGTTTCCTAATATAGCGAGTACATCTATATATTATCTTCGGGACTTTCTTGTTGTTCCATCTCCTATACTACTTAAATTACACCGTCAACAAAGTGAAAGAGGTAGCATACAATCATACATAAATATTACATATAAAATTAATGAGAAAGTTATTCCTTTTAAGGGAAAGATATGCAAGATTCGAAACAAACTACTTCGTCAATACAAACAGCCTTTGAAAAACTACGCGACGCAGCTATTGGCAATCTTTGCATTGCTCTAGAAGCTGCTCATTCTGTAAATCCAGATTGTGTACCAGC
Organism: Bombus terrestris; assembly: GCF_910591885.1. Lineage (NCBI taxonomy): Eukaryota > Metazoa > Arthropoda > Insecta > Hymenoptera > Apidae > Bombus > Bombus terrestris. The sequence continues at coordinate 8,345,884 of NC_063276.1, forward strand.
ATTAGTTGCCAGCGTCTCGAATAGATTATTTGCTGCTGACATATGTGACGGGTACTGCATATATTGTTCACTTTACATATATAAATCAGTTTCCTGAATTTACACCTTAGTTCTTACGATGTCTCAATTATTTATTTCAATACTTTTAGTGAATCCGATGACAGGTCGAATAGCGAATTAATTTCGAAAAACATAGTAATCATGTTGGGGCATGTTGCCGTTGCGTTGAAAGACACCCCAAAGACTATGCGTACAATATTCCCATTTTTTCAGCAATTATTTTGTCGCACTCCGAGTGATCTTGATTTTCTAATCGTGGATCAATTAGGATGTATGATCATTGCGAAATGCGAATCAAAGGTTCAGTTTAAGATCAATTAGTAATTATTAAGTAAATTGTTAGCTTCTTCACGTACAAATTACAGTATAATATAAATCGCATAAGAATATATTGTGTTTTCAGATTTACGAAGGCATAATGCAAATGTTTTCTATGTCATTGGGCTCAAGTACCGCAACTTATGCTTCGAACGATGATCGTAAACAATATTGTCACGTAGCTAAGGCAGTCACAAATGCTCTTGCAAATATAGCAGCAAATCTTCAAGGTGAATCAGAATTGGACGATTTGCTACTTCACTTGCTTGAACTTTTTGTTCAACTCGGACTAGAGGGTAAACGTGCCAGCGATAAGGCGTCAAATAACGTTTCAGTAACGGTAATTAAAACTGATGATTTGAATAATAATATTATGAAAGCGAAACTTTACAAAATTTGATTTTAATTGTTATATCTTATATTAGAAAGCAGCAACTAGCGCAGGAAATTTAGGTGTGCTTATTCCTGTAATCGCTATATTAGTAAGGCGACTTCCGCCGATCAGGCATCCATACAAGAGACTCCTAAAACTTTTTAAAGACTTTTGGCTTTATTGTGTCGTAATGGGTTTCGCTGGTGATCAAGCATCGAGATTATGGCCTGCAGAATGGCACGAAGGTGTCAAGGAAATCGCTGTAAAATCACCGTACCTTATTTCGCAAACTAGTGCACGTCTTGAGATGAGAGAATTGCAGTATACTTCAGCTGTACGCAATGATAGCGTTTCTTTAAACGAATTACAAGAATTGAGGAGTCAAGTATTAAAATTAAGTACTCGGTACATATTTTTTTTACTTTCTTGCAAATATATTTTTTAAAAATAGAAGTGTAAACATTGTCTTTTTTTCACAGAACTAATGATATATCGCAATATGTGACAAAATTGCAATTTGCACAGTGTACATATTTATTATCAGTTTATTGGTTAGAGACTTTGAGGGTGGCAAATAGTCCAGAACCTAGTTTACAACCAATAATGGAATATTTATGCGATACAGATTTGCAAAAAGATAAGAGCGGCATGTGGCAGTGTATATGTTGTGTTGCTGATTCCGTCTTTGTAAAATTCAAAGATGTTATGCAGCGTAAACCGAAAGACGAAAGGCGTGAGAAGGAACTTGAAAATCATGCTCAATTTCTTCTCGTGTATTTTAATCATGTACATAAACAGATTAGACGGATAGCGGACAAGTATCTTAGTGCACTGGTGGATGCGTTCCCGCACCTTCTATGGAATTGCAAAGTGCTTTGGAGTATGTTGGATATATTACAGGTACAAATTTTCTTTTGTCCTACATTCCTTTTTTTATAATATTGTCATACTTAATTAAATTATTATTTATATAGATTTTATCATTCTCATTACAAATTGATCCAAACGAAGAGACACCAATTTTACGAATACCTGGTACACCATACAGTATAGAACTTACGGATACGCTCGAGGCAAGAGAGGTGTGTATATTGGAATTATGCGAATCAATATACAATATGCAACTCAAATGCTAAATCTAAACTATGTTACACAGATTATTGTGAAAGATTTCACTGCGAGATGTAAAGGTATAGTACAAGAAGCCATGAAGTGGGCACCTCAAGCCACTAGATCACATTTACAGGAATATGTAAATCAAATTCCGTCTTCTAGATTAAAACACCATTCTGGTTTATGTTTATCTACGGATTCAGTTCTTGAATTTGTGGACATGGCTATTCCAACATCGGCCTTACCAAACGTAAAATAATATTCCTAATATCTAATATTTTAAAATACTTTACTATAAAAATAATAAAATGTGCTTGTTATAGACTAATTCGTTAGATAAACGACCACGTGGTCCAAAAGGAGCCAGCTCGTGGCTTCTGTCGATGATGTCTACACGTTCACGATATGCTGGAGAAATAGCAGGAATGCTATCGTTGGCGCAAACCGAATCATCTACTTCCGAAATATCTTTTGAAGAAATTAGAAACAAAGTTATTGACTTATTAATTGATGCTGTGTGGATGGCTTGCCGTGCTCGAAATGACGTTAACCATCGTAGCGCTCTTTGGCGTGCTACTGCATTATTAATTTCTATGCCTGGTATGACTTATCAACAATAATTTCGTGAAAATTATTTGATTTTGTTTCATAATCTATAATTAATTATAATATTTTAATTTATTTAGGGACACATAGACGTTTGTTGCATACAGTAGCTTCTTCACAAATTGAATTGTTCACTCCTGCAGCTATGACAACAGCAGTTGAATGCTGGCAGTGGATACTTACCGTACGGCCAGATTTGAAACTGCGTTTTTTGCAAGAAATGTTTGTTGCGTGGCAGTATACTGTTGATAAAAGAATGGGTTTATTCGCACTGGACGAAGAAGAAGTCAGTCCGTTAGCAGTATACGAGGGTTGCAAGTTAGGTTCAAATCCTCCCCAAGTGAAACCTCATGATATTTGGGTTACATTTATCGTAGAATTGATTGAAACTGCTAAATATTGCTGTCAAGAAACAGTTGATATGATTGTCACATTATTACATCGGTCATTGCCTATGACTGTTGGTGCTTCTGGTGAAGAGCCTGGAATGAGTCGCCATGTTGCTGCAGTTGGAGTGCGATTTAAATTGCTTTCTTGTGGACTTCTTCTTCTTCAAGGAGATATTTTACCAAGGTATTATATTGTGTAAGAAATTCAATATATATTAATGAGTAACCGAGCAAATAATAAATTTTGTTTATAGGACATTAAGTAAAAACGTACTACGAGAACGCGTATATTGTAATTGCTTGGATTATTTCTGTCGAGATCGTCAAGTACCAACGCAAGAACTAGAACAATTACACGAGGATTTAGTTACGCTTATACGTTTCTGGCAAGTCAGTAAAATACTCATAATTAAAAAAGTGCTAATTTTCTCTTAACTTTCTATTTCATAATGCTTATTTTATCATGTCGTAGGTAATGCACAGTGATAAAAAATATTTGGTAATGACTGGCACCGACAGTGAATTTGAAATGTTAACATCCCAATCGTATTCAACTGGTGCTTTTGGACCTAGTGAAACAATTAGTTCTTTGAGTACGTCCTTTGGTACAACGAATCCTGAATTTTCGAAAACACCGACAAGCGTATGGATTAATACAGTTCCAATGTCTACTAGTAGTAATACTTTGGGCAAACGTAGTAATCGTAGCAAGCGTGTTATGAACGCTAACGTGTTTGTAAAAGATTATATAAAAAAAAGAAATCTGATCCTCGAACTGTTGGCAGTCGAAATAGAAATGTTATTAGTAAGTTCGATTTTATATTTAGTACAATATCCTCTTCATTTTTTAAAACACTATTTAACATTTTGAATTATAGGTTTGGAGAAATCCTAGTGGAAGACAAGAGCTTGCACTTCCAGGTGAATCAAGTATTGCAGAATGGCGCGCTAAGGGAATGAATGATCGGTGGCGAGAATATACGCGACTTGCATGGGAAATTAGTCCTATCCTTGCCATATTTTTACCAGTTCGATTAAAGAATTCCGAAATTATTATCAAAGAAGTATGTGGACTTGTTCGCCTTAAACCTGTGCCGGTTATGCACGTCCCAGAAGCTTTACAATATCTCGTTACGACTGATACATTACTTAACGATGTACCTGAAGTAAGATATTTCTTGAACAATATTAATTTTGAAAGATTTATATAATTACAAATTATAATTTATTAATTCAATATGTTTTAGTTGGTGTATATGTTAACATGGGAGAGAGTATCACCTATTCAAGCACTAGCATACTTCTCTCGTCAATTTCCTCATCATCCAATTTCTGCACAATATGCAGTAGAGGTACTAAGTAGTTATCCAGCAGATGCTGTACTTTTTTATATACCACAACTTGTACAAGCTGTACGCCATGATACTATGGGTTATGTGATAGAATTTATAAAGAAAATTGCTAAACGTTCACAGGTAAGTGTTAAGAATACTAGTCAATTGTTTGATTATTTACAAATCAAGATCTTTATGGTCATTCTTAATTTGATACAGGTTGTAGCACATCAACTAATTTGGAACATGTACACAAATATGTATGTGGACGAGGATAAACAAATAAAAGATCCAGTTTTGTATGATATACTAGATTCGCTTGTAAAAAGTATTTTAGGATCGTTATCTGGTCCAGCAAAACAATTTTATGAAAGAGAATTCGATTTCTTCGAAAAGATTACGAATATTTCAGGTGATATAAGGCCATATCCTAAAGGCCCTGAACGTAAATCAGCATGTCTAAAAGCTTTGTCACAAATTAAAGCACAGCCAAGTTGCTACTTGCCATCTAATCCTGAAGCAATGGTAATTGATATTGATTATCAAAGTGGAACTCCTATGCAGAGGTGAGTACTACGATTTACGTTACTTGTTTGGAATACATTGCATTGTATTGTCATTAATATTTGATTTATTGTTATTATTTATAGTGCCGCAAAAGCACCATTTTTAGCGCGTTTCAAAGTTCGAAAATATGGAATTAACGAATTAGAGAATATTGCATTAGCAGTATCGACTAATGGTAAAGTTGATATTAAAAGAGAACCAGAAAAAGAAACGTGGCAAGCTGCTATTTTTAAAGTCGGAGATGATGTTAGACAAGATATGTTAGCTTTACAAGTGATCAGTATTTTCAAGAATATATTTCAAAAAGTTGGATTAAATTTATTCTTGTTCCCATATAGAGTAGTAGCTACGGCACCTGGGGTAAGGCACCTTACAGTCATAAGAAACAATTTTGATAAATATTACAAAGTATTAATATATATTTCAGTGCGGTGTGATAGAATGTGTACCTAATGCAACTTCACGCGATCAACTTGGTCGCACCACTGATATTGACATGCATCAATATTTTATCACACGTTATGGAGATGAAACGACGAAAGAATTTCAGAACGTACGTCGTAATTTTGTGAAATCAATGGCTGCCTACAGTGTAATCACATATCTTTTACAAATAAAAGATCGCCACAATGGCAACATTATGTTGGACACCGAAGGTCATATCATACATATCGATTTTGGATTTATGTTTGAAAGTTCGCCTGGTGGTAATTTAGGCTTTGAGCCTGATATTAAGCTAACAGATGAAATGGTGCTCGTAATGGGTGGTAAAATGGAGGCCGCGCCTTTTCGTTGGTTCATGGAATTATGTGTACAGGCCTTTCTTGCCGTTAGGTAAATTACAAACAAATATTTTTAAAATTTGGAGTTATAAATAGTTCATTTAACCAAATTTATTTCTTTTTCAAATAATTAAACATTTGCGATATTTTCTTTTTCTCTAGAAATTTCGATCAAATTATAATATTGTTTTACTACATTGTTTTAGACCTTACCAAGAAGCTATTATTTCTCTGGTTTCTCTAATGCTTGATACCGGATTGCCATGCTTCCGTGGACAAACGATAAAACTTTTACGCGGCAGATTCGTGCCGACAGCAACTGATCGCGAAGCGGCGGCCTATATGCTCAATGTAATACGTAACAGCTACCTCAATTTCCGTACGAAAACTTACGACATGATACAGTATTATCAAAATCAAATTCCCTATTAGATTACTATTTCTAAGTAACTTTCGTTAACGATTGTTAATTTATAATGGAGGAATTCATTATTTCTGCAAAGATTGTTGAATGAATACACCATGTACTATATTGTTAGATGCAACAGCATTGAATCTGCTGTCTGTACAAACCCCTCAGTGTCAATGTTATTCTTAAACTCACATAAATTTTATGAAAGCATTGAGCTCTGTATGTATGTAACAATAATGTATTATAAAGTGGAAAGAAATTATCTGATATTCCTGCTATCAAGCAGAAGATATGAGAAACATTCCTCTGTTTATTATTTATATACTGTTATCAGTTAAACATTAAATGGGAGTGTAATTAAACAATCTGTAATTTAATTATAGGTATCTTATATTAACTAAAAATTACATGTAAGAATTTTATTTAAGTTAACTGTATTTATTATATATTACAATCAAAGTATAACTAATATTTATTTTACTGCATTTATTCTTCTCTTAGCAGCTGTTTTTTTAATGGATTTAATTTTATTTGAGTCATATCAACTTTCCTGAAAAAATTACATTCAATGCATGTTAAGTTTCATTAGCACTATAAGAAATTCTATACTAAAATTCTCATAGAAACTATTGCACATTCTATGCAACTAATTGTAAGATAATATCTAGCATGTGCAATAAATTTTATCTGTTTTATTGTTTAGTTTGTATATATGAAATATTAAAAATATAATCACCCTGCTTCTATCTGGCCTTCTGTATATATCTCAGATGGCGGTTGTACAGAACGCCTCACATCACGAGAGTAATAATATACCTTTGAAATTTTATGATATGGCCCACCAGGTACATGCGGAGGTGGTTGTGTACGTGCAGCAATTGTATCCGAGAATCTTAAAGCCTCTACACGCTCTCTCTGTAATGTTCATTTTGCTCTACATCAATTTATCTTTTCACCATATTACCATACAATAGTCATAGAGATATTTGAACACTTTATATAGAATACTTTTATTTATATATGTATTATGTATATTACATAAAAGATATTGGTAAAATTTGAAACAAATCTGAAAATATATTTATAAATATTTATTGCAAACATATATGCGATAAAAATTAGTATATAGCACAAATAGCTATCTTAAATATATAATGTGTTAAGGGTGGTCCCATTGAATATTAAAGCTTGTTAATATAATAGATAATTAGTTTCTAAAATAAATTTTGTGATCTCTGTGAAATATATATTTGTACTAAATATCTTGTAGTTTCTATCTACGCTTTCAGATTTGTTTCAAACTTTTCTAATGTAATCGTGATAATTGAGTCCCATTATAGTACTAATGAAATTTCAAAATATTTTGTATAACATATAAATATATTTAGAAAAAATGATTAGAAGTGTCCAAATATTTTCATGAACTACTGTATATAAAATATCTTTCTTGTTATTTCATTTCAAATTTTTAAATAAATACAATATTGACGTATGTCAATTTTAATTGGTTATAATTATTTTGAAATTCATGACAATATTTAGTACATAACCAATAAAATAGACGCAATCTTCGAAAATAAGTAGCATATAAGAGATGTTTTCAATATACACGTTGATTAAAAACAAGTTACATAATATCTACAAAAATAAACAATATAAAATGTAGATCAAATACAGATTAAAATATTACTTACACCCCGACCAATAGTTCGAATCCAATCTATAAGTGGAATTGTATTACGAAGGTTTCTCGACATTTTAATTAAACTTATTTAATTTTTTATTTGAAATAAATAAATTGCTTCTATTACAAAAAACACTGTACACAGAATATTCGATACTAAACTTAAGCCTACTTAAACACGCAGTTATCATCTCAATCTCGAAGTTCGATAATTTAGCACAATGTTAACTATCGATAATCGCTACTTTCAATTCAAAATTATTAATTCAAAATTGAATGTGTTGTCATATAACAAAATATAAATGTTATTTTATTTCTTTATTAAAATTGATTATTCATATTATATTGTAATATATTGTAATAATATATTGTAATATATTGTATCTTTGTATCTTTGTGTTTTATTGTAAATGGAATAATTAATAGGATATATTAATTGAATTTAATTTTTACTATAGAAAATATAATAAATGTGTTAATTTTCAACTCGCTTTTATATATAAAATTAAAACTGAAATACATCATTGTTTTTGAAAATAGTGTAAGTTATATAAGATTCCAAATAGCACATTCTCTTACAAGTTATTCAAAAATTTTACAATCATAACAAAAATTTATTACGAAAGCAATTTCACTTTGTAAAATGTATTATTTCATAACAAAAAAATATTTTTTACTATACTTAAACACAAAGACGTAGGTATCTCAAAACAAAGAATATACAAATTAAATCACTTTCGCAATCACCGGCATATTTATGAAAAATTTATTGATATGTAACGCCACCTCGAGCATAAAGTCTAAACTCTGTTATTATTTTATATTCTCTTTCTACGTAACTTCATACAATCTCTCTGCTCATTCTGTATTTAGTATTTATGTGCAGTCGATGATCATTGATTGCAACTTCGCGTGATACGCCATTACCTTAACTGAACGGTAAGGTCATCATTTTATCGGCTGAAGTGCTCAATATACAGTACGTCAGCGCATTTGCGTTCGTGATTCAGCAAAACGATAATTACATTTCTTAACTAAACGATAGTTGTTACAGGCGAGCTACATTTTGCAAACGATTGTCGCTCAAGGAAGTAATTGAAAGCTTGCAAAAATGGTTAAGGCCGTGTGTGTTCTTCAGGGTGAAGTCAAAGGCACTCTCTACTTCGAACAATCGGTAAATGATATTTCTTTAATCTATTCGATATAATACTCTGTCACATTGCATTATCGTTATTATTTTGATGATGTAATTGTTGTATAGGACAGTTCTAGTCCAGTCAAGGTTACAGGTCAAGTAACCGGTTTAAAACAAGGATTGCATGGTTTTCACATTCACGAATTCGGTGATAACACTAACGGTAAGTGCACTGCTATTAAAGTTTTATTATTTTATTTTTTATAGTTATTATTGAAAGCTTTTGAATGGTAATCAAGTATAATCTGATTCATGAAAGAATTGAAGCAGTGGAATAACTTGAATTTGCAGTGATGACACAGATAATTTTAGAGGTCAATAAGTAATAATTTGTAAATTATTTGATTGTAATAAGCGAATTTTTAAATAATTATTGTTTTTTTTATTTATTCTGTTATTTCTATTTTTTCATATATATAGTTAATATAATATTGTTAATATATGTAAATAACATTCAGGTAAATGTTAACATCTTATATTATTTAAAATTTTTAATTTTATCAAAACTTAAATTTATTTATTTGATATGTATAATTCTTATTTGAATGTTATTATACAAAATTTTATGTATATTTAAGTTCAAAGTATAGAGAAGTTCTAGGAATTTAGTATATTATTACTTATATATATTTAATAGGTTGTACAAGTGCTGGGCCACATTTCAATCCGTTAAAAAAGGATCATGGCGGTCCTGATGCAGAAGTACGTCATGTTGGAGATTTAGGAAATGTTGAAGCAAATGCAAATGGTATTGCTAATGTCAATATAACTGACAAAGTCATCCAACTCCAAGGACCACACAACATTATTGGCAGAACATTGGTGGTAAGTATTGCGTAATATCTTTTTATGAATTTTTATAATTAATCAAATCGTATAAACACACACAACTTGTTCTTTTTGATAACAGGTTCATGCAGATCCAGATGACCTTGGTAAAGGTGGAGTTGAATTATCAAAAACAACAGGAAATGCTGGAGCTCGTCTTGCTTGTGGTGTTGTTGGAATTGCAGCCTAAATATATATTCTGTTATAATATTAAAAACAATACAAATTATTAGAAATTACACAATGTTACATCTAGTGTAGTTTGAATATGAGTTCAAATAGCATTCCTAATTTCGTATAATAAATCTTTTACATATGTAAACCATGGTACAGGTTCAATAAAGTAATACTATAATAACACTATGATATATTTGTAAATCTGATATGTATATACATATGTCATAGAAATCTAACTTTTCTTTATGTAAAAAAATTGTACTTGGTTTATGAACTAAGATATGCTTGTATGAATGTAGTTATACTTGTAGAAATACTGTGTAGTATGTTGTATTTAAAATTAAACAGATCTACATACTCAAGAATACATGAATTACAGCATTCTCTGTAGTAATACTATTGCTATGTAAATTGTAGTTTTAGTAAGCTATCATTACAGTGTCAGACACAATATTTTTGAAAAATAGCATGTAGATACGAATTATATAGATGTTACATAATCGAGAAGTACGTATACATCTGCAAGAAAAAAAGGGCAAAAAAAATGTATAGTATTTAATATAGAAAGCAAGTTCTAGAAATATATAACTTATTACTTTTCACATAATGAACATAAATTGCACAAAAACACTAAATCAAGATACTTCTATAGATACATATGTACATATGTACATAAAATATTTTAACTTGCGACCTCACTATTTCTATTTTAATAACTATATGTAAGTACATATATCAATTTTATCAGTCGTATGTTACTTTCAATATTGTTTATTCGATACGGAATAAAATTGATTAGAGGATGATTAATAATCAAAATAAAACATTTTCAGAATAAAAATGTTTTTATATTATATTTTTTAATTTCGCAAATCAAAGTTCTATACATATTGATAATATTAGTGTATAATATAGAACTATATTAAACATTTTCATTATTTTTTCCTAGATATTATTGCATGTATAAATCTGATAATTTTAATGGTTTTACTATATAACATAAAATTTCGTTAATATATACTTTCGAATACTTATTATGTATTAGTTCTTTAAAAGTAGCATTAAGTATTTTACGAACAACACTTTAAATTATAGAACTCTAGAAAGGAACTGGTTCTCTATTAAACTTAAATTATACTTATGTTGGTAATATGCTTCTTCAGTTATTAGAGTGACGTGCCACTTATATCACTATTTTAGAGTCTCAGCACGTTTTGAAAGCAAAGTTCTGTCATGCACTTTGTTTGAAATAGATTTCGATCATTCTAATTATTATATATATATATATAACAAATTCTTGTAATAAACTGATATGTAATATGAAAAACGAAGTTGTTACAATTTTATCGGATTTTCATGTTATTCTGATTTTAAAATAATTACAGGGTTAGGATGGATTAATACTCAAAAGAAAGAAATAATATCTCATAAAAATTATTTGTTGAATCATTGCAAGTTGAGCAAAATGTAATTCTCATAAAAATTGTTGCATCAAATAACAATTTTATTATTTACAAATAAATAAAACTGCCCATACAAATCATGTAAATAATTTTCATTGAATATCAAGAATTGACAGGAAAATCCTTTCTGAATATTATAGCTTAAACAAATTAAGATGTTTAAGCGAATAGAAAGAAACAGAGAGAATGAATTCTCTGTACCTGCCAAACGGCCAAGATATGACATAAAAAAGGACAGTTTGGTAGATGTTTCTACAAATAACAAGGATTTAAGAAATAAAAGATCTGGAAAATCAGATGATATTTGGGGAGATGATTTTGCAGAAGAAGATATTGAAGAAATGGATTTTGTAGCTACACAGGCTTGTTTACAGGTTTTGTTCATATTGTATATTTTGCATATCTATTTAAGTCAGTCTATAGTAATTATTTATAATGTTCATTTGATTTTTAGGAAGACAGTTTCATGAGTCACCCAAATACAGACCAAAAAAAATTTGCACAAAAATATAATAGCATGCCATCTACTAGTAAAGGTGTTCCTAATTTAAATGGTAGTATTCATAAATTAACAAAATCTATATATCCATCACAGTATAATAATGAAAGGAAAGGAATAGAAAACTCAAAAGATATAAGTACTATAGTTTCTGTTGACTACAAAGAATTTGAGAATAAATTAATAAATAAAAAAGTATATAATTCCACATTTAAGCTGGATGAAAATCTTGTCGCAGGTAGTATTGTAGAATGTTACTTCTTGGCAAATTACTATATTTTACAAATTACTGTATTATAATTTTAGAATCAGAATATGCAAAGGAATTAGAGAAGTTAAAAGCTGAAAATAAGAAATTGCTAGATGATTTTATAACTAAAGAAGGAGAAGCGGTATTTTTACGGAATCAGTTGCAACAAATTCAATTAAAAGCAGAGAATGATCGATTAGAAAAAGCACGTCTTATCGAAGAACAGGAAAATCATCATAGGATGGAAATTAATGCTATTTATAAAGAGAAGGAACATTTGAAAACGCAGCTTGAATTGCAAGTTGGTAGTTTATAAATGAGTTTCTTTTTAATTCTATATTATGCAATAAATTTTGATTCTCTTCTTTTGTTTTAGATGTTTGAAGTAGGGAACTTAATGGAACGTTGTAAGTTGTTAGAGAATGGAAATGTTAGATTAACAGAACCACATATAAATCTCAATATTTCTATGAAAAGAAGTAAACTTGATTCACCAAAGAATCGGTAAATATTTAATGTGTCCCTTTTAAGATATCTATATAATTATCTATATGAAATATCTGTATAATTATTTTTAGACCGTCAATTGTAACTACGAAGCCAGTAAAGGTCAAAGAAACTTCTGTACAAACTAATACACTTAATAAAAGCAGTTATATCTCTAAAATATGGAATCCATGTAAGCAGATTATAATTTAAAGAAAAACACTACTTTGTGCAATTTTTATAGTTTACAATAATAAATTTAATAAGAACATATTGCAGATTTTCCTCTTACAGAAATTCCGAAATTAATATATGATCCATCACAACCAGAGAAGTCTGTGGTTGATATTCAAATTATAGAAAAAATTGGAAGACGGAATTTGCCCATTTTGCAAGAAGAAGATACATTCAGAATATTTGGTAAAATTTTTTATTTAATGCAGTATACTGTAGATAAATCTTAATTGCATTTTCGTATCCTTTATAGAAAATCCGGAATTAGTAAAACCTGTAACGACCATGATAGACGATAAGAAATTATCAGTGGAATTTATCTTGCCTGAAATAGCTGCTCTTCAGCGAAAAACAAGCTCAGAACTTGAAGCGGAGGAAGCTATACCGATAATAAATAAAGTAAATTATTTTCAATACACATCTTAAGCTGTCTTATTAAACAATATAAAAATTTGTTTATCATTACATTTTAGTTAATTTTTACTGCGAGGGAACTGATCTTAAGTATAATAGTTGTTCTACAAACAATCTCTCAAGCTATGAAAAATGATGACATTCGAGATATGAATGATATTTATTTCTCTGTCTTATATTCGACTTCTGACCTCAACGGGAAATGCGTGTGCTCTGCAAATGCATGGCACGAATGCGAACGTGGTGTCGAAGCTAGAAGAGTGTTTGGCATGTTGTCATATGTAACCGTGGAATCAACGTACCTCAGCAAGTATATTGCAGGAAAAACACGTTTACTCATAGAGAGAGATGAATCTTATAAGCGTTACTCGTGTCAAATGGTTCGCTATAATACCTGGTTTGAACAACAGAGTCATGAGTTTGAGATGCTTAAGATGATATTACAGTTCGTTGTCTTAGTTGGGTCCACGGTAATATACCTTATGTAATGGAATATATTTTAGCAATTAAAGAAAATTAATGTTTTTGTTGATATAAAACTTTTATTATTTTTAGAGAAGGTCGCATCAATTTAGTGGCCTTCTATGTGCAATTATGATGATTATTTACAATGTCCATGAAAAAATTGAATACTGTTCTGAAGGGTATGAAAGTAACATCTTCCTTCTTATCATTTTATTCTTAAAATTTTATATTTTAGAATGTACTTTTCTAATTTAAAATTTCATGTTTCAGGATGGAATATATTTATCAGATATTTAAGGAAATAGTATTTTGTAGACCTTTGCCATACTGTTACACACTAGTCAGTAAATTAATGATGATTTTTGTAAAATCCACGACGTATTTACGGAAGCTTTGTATTAATTCACGTACGAAATTTATTGTACTAATAATATTTTCATACATTTATAATTTTTATATGAAAAATAAGTTATCATTTTTGTAGAATCAATCAACAACTGGAAGGGTTCTTTACACTTTACTCCAGGTAAGGTAATATTTCCTTTTTCTTAACAAATCATAATTTAATTACATAAATCACCCTATATTTTCGTTTCAGATGCTTGTCCGCTGCAAATTTTCCTAGTACAGCTGGAGAACTATGACTTCGATCTATTAGCCGCAATAGACATTGCTGATGTATTGTTACGATTTGTACAGTATATATTGCAGACAGATATTATTCCTCTGAGATCTGAGAATCTAAATTCTTGTAATTGTTGCATGAAATTACTAAGATTTACTATTAAAACGCTGTGCAAATGTTCTGAAGCAAATCTAGCTGCTATCGGGAATTTTAAGTCGGACAATTTTCCGGTGCCAAAGGAAGATTCTTGCAATTTAGAAGCTATTTGTGCCAAACATTCGTTGTTTAATACAATACCAAGCAAATTGTGTATACATGAAATATATCGGGATAAGTTCTCAGACGAGAAAGCTTGGTCGATCATGAAGGAGAAACAATCAAAGGTATTGAGAGATGGAAGGAGATTCTTGTCTCATGTAGCGATATGTGATCCGGATTTTGTAATTCGAGTGTCAGATATTGAAGATTCATTCCATTTATTCATGAGGAATTTAAGTGCCTTTAAGAATTTTGTTCTCCATGAAAACGAACGTAAGTATAAATACATTTTATTTTAGAAAAAGTACGATCATGCTAATTCTGTAGTCTGTCCAATGAAACGAGATGAGACAATAGACATAAACAAAACGTAATTGCTGCGGTTGCAGCTATCAACAGCGTTGAATAGACTTTAGAACCTCATCTTCATTCATTGATACCCTTGTTATATTCGTTTTATTCTCATTATACGATACGGGCACTTTAATTTTGTCTCTGTTCTGTCAGACCAAGAGAATTTTTATATTTCCGTTTGGCTGGTTACTCATCTTTTGTCATCAGTAGATTTCAGGTTTATTAATTCTTATATAGGATTTCATTCTTTTGCAGGACTTTTATTACATCTTTTTATTTTATATCTGAAAGATTATTAATTTATAGAAATATTAATTTATTAAATCTTAACGTAATCTTTTCTTTTTGCAGAAGAAGCTATGAATCGAATAAAACAAACATTCATTTCTGATAAAACACAACCATCCGAAATGGAACGATTAGAAAGAGGCAGCTCTAGAAAGGAGTTAGACATATTATCAAATTTCGAAAAAACTTTTGTTCAACCATTGTCTGCGAGGCCCAAGCAGAATGAAAATTATAACAAAGCGTTGATCACGTTTAAATCGTTGTTTAATATCAGGTTTCATTCATGAAAAATCCTAATATAATCTTAATTGTCTGTTGCAACAATAAAATCAGTTGGATGTATATTCATATCGAAGACTGGAAATATTTGAATATTGCAACCATCGATTCATTATTATTTCATGTACATATTATTTTATAAATTATATGAAAATTTGTTCTAAGTATTGTTATTGTAATAAAAGACGCAGTATCACATAATACTTTATCACGAACAATTTTTCAATCAGGAATACTTTACATGTTAACATGTATCAGATATCGTTATATAATTTTTATATTCTAACTATTGATTTATTGTAACCTCTTGTATATAGTATTATTTTACTATAAGGTACCCTGAAAATAATACTGAAACGCACTTTACAATGCAAATAAAGTATCTTATATACTATTTAAATCTAGATAAATTCCTATACTTAATATTTCAACCAATTTCTTCAATCCATAATCTTCGGTTCGCAAGCGTTGACGTCATAAAAATCTACGAAAAACACCCTTCGGATGGGGTTGAAGATACGTCTGTTGCGTCGATTCAAGAAAAACAAAAAGAATCCTGGCGCCAGGACGTGATCTAATCAGAGGCGGTCAGTGTTTCTCTTCCCTCGGAATTCATTTATCTGTGGCGCAAAATGCAATTTGTAGGAATTCTCTTCAAGGCCTGGCAATGCTCGATGTCGATAACGCTGGCCGGAAGCAGATAGAACATTATCGCAACAGCGTGTCGACGGAAGTAACGTTCCCGCCTTCCATTCGGAGCGGAATAACCCCCGAAACGCGACATCCCTGTTCCATTCATAGATGCAGAACGATCAGCAACCGATTTTACTTTTTATTCCTCGTCCAGTGCGTGTCGTCTTAACATTCTTTGCTTTTATACTTCGATCGTTCTTCGCGCGGTTCACTGTTCGCCATTCAACTTCCTCCTTTTTCTCTTTTGGTGGTGTTCCTGTTAATGTGTGCATGATAATTTAGGTAAATAAAAAAACGTAGCTGTGCTAAGAAAGGACGCGTTTTCTTGGATATAGTTCACGAGTTATGAGTACGGTGAATAGCCTTTTTGAAAAGCCAGCGCTCTCATAATGAAGATATCCTGCACGGCGCCGCTTCTTCTGTTAGTCTTCTTGGCGCAGTACACCGTTTGCTATTTTCCGACGCGTCCAACTGGTAAGTAACGATTTTCTCTTACGAAGACTTTTATGGGATCGATTGTTTATAATAAAATAGTACTGTTAAAAGAAAAGGAGCGGTACACTGCTTCTACCGAAGAACACACAAAATTAAAAAGTCATAAATTGGAATGTAATTTTACATAGAGCATACTGAAGGCAAATTAGGCAAAAAATCGGAACGAATATTTCACATAGATATCAGTACAATCTAATAAAAAAGAAGGAAAGATAAAAACAGATTTTTATTTGTATTTTATTATTGCTCGGAGATATTCCAATAATTATAATGTTTTTACAGAACGTGGGAGAGATCAAATCTTGTTATACAATTTCACAGTCCGTGTCATTTTCTTCATTTTGTTTGCACGAATGAAGAAGTAACGAGATTCTACTTTGTAAGCAGATTAACCGATGCGACGGTTGCAATATTCGATTGGAAAATAACGATGTTCTTTCCTCGTTTCCATTTCTCATCATTTTTAACAGAGACTTTTATCCAACCTATATCGTATTATAGTCATTTATAAAACCAAAGAACACTCGACTAAGCTTTGACCGTATACAGATTACATTTTATTCCGTTTATTCTTACGTTTCGTTGATTATACAATTTCAAATCTTTCCGCGACTTACTTCTAAAGATTACTGTTGACTAAAAGTACATACTTGCTATCGTTATCTAATGGCAATCTTCGCGAGACGAAGAAACGAGACGATAGGTTTCCTCGTTGAACAGGAATTCAAATAAAATTTCACCCGGCCTATCGATTTCAATCCCCCTTTGTATAATATTGAAAATTACGCGCGCGCCATTTATCGTGGAGTATTATTACCGACAAAGGCCAACGTTGAATATTCAATAATTTGTATATCGAAGTGGCTGTGAAGAATAAATCAGAAATACTTCGTTCGTAATATCTTCTTTTTCTAAGTGTTGATTTCCGTTTTCTTCCTTTCTACCATAACTCAAGAGATTATATCATAGTACGTTTGGAAGATTGGTTCGTTCTATAATTTCATCAATCGTAAGGTTTGTAAAAGAAAAATAAAAAGAAAGAAAAAAGGAGTAAATCTAGTTAAAATGGACGCAAAAGACGTCGTGTGCTGTCGAGGTCTTTGTTATAAAATTTGATGGCACATCCTTCGTGGAACGTATTTTATACGAACGATCTATATAATTCAATTTCTGATTTCAAGGTACAACCAGATGTCCCCCGGTAAGGTTGCCGAATGGCAGAGTCCGACAGAGGGCCAGGGGAAGAATCATCAGATTCAGTTGTTACGAGGGTTTCACTCTCGTAGGTAACAAGTATGCAACTTGTTTTCGAGGCCAATGGGATACACCTACGCCCGTATGCGTCAGTAAGCACGGCTTTCTAATCGCACTTGATAAAACTATAAAATGGATTTCAGTTAAAATGCACTTTGTTAACTTTGTGCCGAGGATAACGTTGTGCTTTTAACGTGATTAAATTTCACGCTCCTCCGGCTGTGTATATCTTCGATGAATCCGAGCCGCGTCCATTAAAATTATCTGAAAGAAAATTATTTTGAAGTAAATTGAAAGACGTTCCGTGTTGAATTTTCTAGAAGAAGAATCGTTAAAATAATCGACAAGTTTTGTGAAGAGCTATCTATAAGTCGATGTTATCCTTCTTAGTTAAAATACACTACTTACCATTTTGAAAATGAAGAAAATTGAAATGAAGAAAGTGTTTTCTCATGATCTGTCGGTCGTCTTTGCTTTTCTTTTTTATGGGATCTTCTCCATTTTAGAAATTGTTTTACCTTACCTCTTCTTAATAACGTATTTCAATAGAGCTATATCTTGTCATGTCTCTATTTTCTATTCCGGGGAAGGTAATTGAAAGATTAACGCGATTAGGATGAAACTGAAATTTCAAAATCTTCTTCGTAATACGACCAGAGGGCAGATTAAAAGTAGAGTGAAATGAGGAAGTAAAATAAAAATGGAAGGAAAGTAATACCAGAATTCTGGGAATTTAATTTTATATAATATCCAATTAGTACTCTTTTAACTCCAATTAAAGCAATTAGTAGTCTGTTAATATCTAATCATTCTCGTTTTATACATTCTTTCAATAAATATTATAATTAAATATCATTTTGCTTAATCATATCGAGAAACATTTGTCTTTAATTTCACGATTCTTTAATCTCGATCAACTGTTTTCTTACCGAAATGTTGATAATCAATCATTTTATATATAATTTTCAAATATATTCTTTAGTTATCACGATAACATTCAAACGTTATTTTCGATCGATAAAATAAATCAAAATATTTTTTTCCTTATTGTACATTACAATTTTTTGTTGCGCTCAATAGTAATTGGCAATAGTTAATTAACATTCTGAAGTTCTTCTCATACTTGTTATTCCTGTTTTAACAGATGCAGAGTGTCCTGTACCACCAGTACCAGAACACGCGTTGATGGCACCTAAATACAATGGCGCGATATTATTATACTTTTGCGAGCCTGGACACGCATTAATTGGTTCGCCCGAGATTTATTGCAATGGAAAACAGTGGAATGGCACAGTGCCTTATTGTCGAGGTATTGATAATTTTTTCTTTCGTTATTGAACTAAAGAAAACGAAGTATACACGTTAAAAGGCATTTAATTTTTAATTAGACACTACCGCTTCTCCTCCGACGCAGTGCGATTTCGAGAAACCGGATCTTT
This sequence comes from Bombus terrestris, assembly GCF_910591885.1. NCBI lineage: Eukaryota > Metazoa > Arthropoda > Insecta > Hymenoptera > Apidae > Bombus > Bombus terrestris. The sequence continues at coordinate 8,365,218 of NC_063276.1, forward strand.
GTTGGTGGGAACAAGATCCCCAGCACGATTTCGATTGGCAGCGACATAATTTCGAAACTACAAGTCATCACATAGGAACTGGACCATCTCACGACCACACATTAGGAGCAGGGAATGATGGTAATTTATTTCATTTTTACATAAGCAAAATTGACATCCACAACTGTTTTAACAAAGACTCGCGATTTTTGTAAATTCAGAATTGTACGATTTAGCTGATACAAATACTTTTGTTCATCGTTATAAAAATTTTAACTGCTTCTCTTGCCAGGTTATTACTTGTACATCGAAGCCACTGGTCGACTGATAAACGATACCGCAAGGATCATTTCTCCCATTTATAATGCATCGTACACGGATTCTGGCTGTTTCTCATTCTGGTAATTAATACTCGTACAATCAAAGTTTTCTTCTTTTTAATAAAGATGTCTATTGATGTAAAAGAAAAATTTTGCAGCTCCTGAATTTGACATTTTCTAATTGAAGATACGACAGATATCTCTTGTTAAATTTAATAGCCCTTAGTTTGATTGTTAATTAGCTAGTCACTTGGAATTATTAAAAAATTATTAATCCGACAGGTCTTAAAACAGGATTTAAGTTGCTGCGCGCGTAACAAAATTTGAAATTCAATTATTAATTTGAAAGTTGATTATTGAAAATTTGATTGAATCATTACGTCGAAGCTTTTAATCCTACGTCCCGCATCAATCTTCAGAAGTCTTAAATTTAATATCCTATCGCGATGAATAATTGCGGTTGAAATATAAATTGCCTGCGACCGTAATTTATAATATTATGAAAATAATGGAAACTTTTCGTTGAATCTTTCTTTTCCGCCGTTTCTTATCAAACAGTGAAGATTTTGCTTATTTTTCGTTTCAGTAATGTTATAATCCAATTTTCATTTCTAATTCAATTATTGAATCCTGAAGCATAAGATCAAAAATTGAAGCTATGTTTCTAGGTATATCGTTTTCCATTCCATCGTACAGAATATTCTTCAAGGTCTATATCGTTGGACACGCTTAAAACAGATTATAATAATTACAATATTCCATTTTGATTAATAATTGGTTAACAATTAAAGAAAAAATCGACCAAGGTTATCATATTTTTGTCACGTGTCTCATTTATTTGACACATTTCATTTATTTTATTGTATTTCACTTATTATAGATTCGAAGCGTATTTCAGAAATATATTATTTACTTTAATAAATAGAAAGACTATCAAACGTCTTAAGGAGAATTTCAGTATACAATCGAAAGCAGAAGTTCTTTTGCATCTACTTTACGTTTAAGAAATTGTTTAATTGCTAATAGTGGAGTACTAGGACTAACGTCACTTTTTCTCTTTCATCAATATTTGCAGAGAGTAAGCATTTTTTATTCTACGTAAAAACAACAAAATTGCAGGTACCATATGTTTGGCGCCACAGTGGGAGCTCTAAACATATACTTCAAACAAGAAAACGATCTTCTACCGCGATTAATGTTCAGCAAAGAAGGAAACCAAGGAAACCAATGGCTGCACGGCATTTTCAATTTCCCTAAGGCCAAAAAGGGTTTCCAGGTGAAGCAACGAAATACGCGATATGAAACAATTGTCGATTTCATTTTCTTCACGGTCTCCCATTTTCTCCTTCTCAGATTATAATCGAGGGTGTACGAGGGAGTAGCTACGTGAGCGACATCGCCGTAGATGATGTGGCCATTTTGCAGGGTGACAAGTGTCGAAACGACAGTAAAAGCGAGAACGAGGGGGTCACTGAGAGCAATGATGGTAATATTCGTAGAAATGGACTTTTTTCTTTCCACGGCGAGAAAGTGTCCCGTGGTGATGTTAATTCGTTGCCCGTCCGTTTTGAGTTATCTTCTAATTAAAACGCTGATACAATAGTAGACGAAAACGGGGACGAGAAATGCGGCAAGTTGCGGAAGTAGTAGAACGTAATGAAATCACGTATCAACGCTTGGCTTATTGCGAATACAGGCGATGTATATAGATTGTTTCACGGTGTAGACTAGCTTTAACTATTATACTTAGGTAAATGTAAATACATTTAACGTTTGTGGGAGTTGACACATGTACAGATGGCGAGCTATAGAATAAAACGAATATTTACAACAAAGAGCGAGAAACTTGTGTGATATGAAATAAATACGAAATGAGATATTTTAAAACATCTGTCGATAAACATCGATTCTTTGCATAAATATGGAAAATTGAAGAGTAGTATACCAAGTATTTCTTATGAAATGGGAAAGAAAGCTTTTTGCCTTGTCATTATTTCTTTCTACGTTAGCGATAATTTTTATAATACATTTTTATTTTTAATCAATGTCATAACTTAATATTGCAATTTAATTTACTAATTTATCTAATCTATCGTTAATTTATCGTTAATATACATATACGTATCTTTGAGAGAATGATAAAAATAGATATATCTAATTCGAATGTCAAAAGATAGTTTCGTAAATACGAAGGGGATCGAGAGCATTTTGAGTTTAAAAATTGTTCTTCTACGACATAGAACAGTTTTCCCTCTGACCTCCATATCTGATAACCGATTTAACGAAAGTTCTTTTTATAGAGTATAATTATTCTGTATATCGATGATTAGCGAGTTGAAAGTTTGAAAAGAACGTTTTAAAATAATCCACACGATTTTCTTCCTTTTCGTTTTATTTCTTCACCCGATATAAGATTTGTATCTAATTTGAAACGAACCGTTTCTAGATCAAATCGAACTGGTGAACGCGCAGCAAACTTGTCGCGGAAGATGTAAAAATAGTGTGACATACAATTTTACAACTTCGATACCACCCACGCCAACGGAAATCTGCCTCTGCACCCTCGATTGCGAAGAACAGTCACTCTGCTGTCCGGATTACGCGGAATATTGTATTCTGGGTTAGTATGCTAAACTACTATGATTTTCAAAAGTTTAATTTTTCTTCCAGTTTCCTTATTCTTTTCTACTTAGAACAAAATAAGGATTATTTTAATCACGACGATCACAATATCGCGTGATAAATTATTTAATCAATATATGGACGAATAATCAAGATTAATATCAACGTTACTTAATTACTAACTAATTATAAATCAAAATTTACTTTACCCTATAACAGAATGTTAAATAGTAAAGATGTTTGATGTTTATTTCAAAATAGGATTCTCTGTTAAGATATCTAGAAGGATCATTTGAATTTCAGGCGAAACAGGATTATTTCAGTTATATAATTATTATGATCGATCGATCGAATTTATTTATTAATTGTGTCAAAATTTTGCTTACTACGCAGTACGATATTGAACAGTATAAATCATTATGCACGATTATGTAACTAATCAGCGAACTTTAAGTTTTCTACTGTTCGATGCTATGTGTTATCAGTTTCGAATGGATTAAAAAAAATTCCTCCATTTTAACGAATTGATTTAGATTGCAATTAAGCTGCTCTCTCGTGTTTACTCTAACGTGAACCTTTTAATTCGTAGCGTACACCGATGAAGCGACCACGACTATCGAACAATCAACGATTCCGAATCACGAAGGGGCGGCAGTTTCGGTTCCACCTACGGAAAAGAGCACAGTGATCGATATGGCGACAGTGAGGACAGGTTTCTCGATAAATCCAAAGGATGATATCGATCCTGTCACATTGAAGCCGTCGACGAGCACCACGATGATGCCAATTTCGACCACGACCAGCCGCGAAATTGAGAAACCAACGAAAAGTACGGAGACACCGATTGTTCGGCTCACCACGATCGTCACTGAGAGATACATTTCGGAGAAGGAGATAGCTGGTAACACGAATTCTGTTCATGTTTCATTATGAAAGTTTCACTAGTATCTCATTGAGTAACGTGTTCCTTTTGTCTGGCAATTTGAATGGATTTTTGATTTTCGTGACAGAGAGGGAGGAATTGTGTTTGAACCTTGCATTGTGTTTCAGTTTGATCGTGCCACAATGGTTTGATCATAGACGTTGGCTTGTTCGTGTTTTGTGTATGGGTTGGTCATTGTGACCTTTCTTTCATTTTTTGTTATATAATAATTATTAAATCGTGGATTTCTATGCAAATCTATATCTTTGCGAAAGTAATTAATTTTGAATTATATTCGATTTTGAATATTACCACGAATAGTTTATTGTATATTTTTGTATTATATTTATTTATATTATATTTTTGTTTACACTTATATATTTAAGTTTCTTATAAATATATATACATGTTCACAGTCTAATAATTATTTAATTCGGGTATTTAATCGTTTGAAGAAATTGTAGTTTGACTGTCTGTATATTATGTTCTATCTGTTTATTAGTGAAACGAGGGTTTGCCAAAGTAAATCAAAGCCGAATCGAAAAGTATCCTGAATCGAGATTAGAAATTATTTTTTCAGAAATCAATAAAATAGAGAGAAGGTTTAACGATAATCAAAATGAGCGTTCTTTTCGCCAGATTTGGACGTAAAGAGACAAGAGTTAGAGAAGAAACGAAGTTCGAAATTCAGCTTGTCAGGGATTATCGCTGTGGTGGTTGGAATCATGACGGGAGTATTCATCTCGCTAATGGTCGCGATCATCATTCTTAGACGAAGAAAAACGTACAAACGTGGAACGAATGGATCAGCGCTTTCGGAGGATAGCGACGTTCGATTTTTAACATCCGACGAGATCTTGGATTTCACGTTAGCCAGACCTAGCGAGAACGACGAAAAGTAAGAAACTTTCATATATAAAGCGTTTCTTGGTTTCATTATGAGGGAAATGAAAGTCATAGGAAACGGGTTGTCGCAAAGGGACAGAATTATAGAAATTTATTTTGACGTTTCTATGAGTCGTGGCTGTATTTAGGATAAAGAAAAATATTACATTTTTCGTGGGTATTTAAATGGACTAGTTACTGTATATTTAATAAGAAACTTAACAAGCGAATGATGTAATCAATATTACTGTAAAGTATTAAATACATTTTCCACTGTTTTTTTTTTTTTTTATTATTTTAACAATGAAACTATCAATGTTTACCGTGTACCTAAATATATTATACGTATGTGGTTATAAATATATTATTTTGTAATATCGCGGATAGATGTGTCCTATCTGGTGGAGCTTTTTTCCTAAAAAGAAGCTATAATGTAAATGCTATATTTAGCTGTATGACTTCGTAAGATCGATCTACTTATGTCAATTGGAAGCTTTATGCTTCGTTAACATTTTGTTTCGTAGGAGGCTACGGTCAATGTTTATTAAATATTGAAGTACCAGTTTCAAAGGTTAGAAAATTAGGGAATCACGGTTTATCGATATTTCTTGCAAATTAGATTAACGTACTGTATATAGTAATAATATTTGTTAGAGCTAAAGAGTTGTTAAACAAACAAAGGTGCGGAATAAATATTAATTCTATTTAATTTCTACACGCTTATTGTTAAATACTCTCCGAATCGTATCGTCTTAGCGTTTCGATTATTAATGAAATACTCTTAAAATTTGTCTGTCAGATTTTCCAATCTTCACACTTTTTTGAAACAAAAATATTTTTGTAAAAATGTGAATAAAGTTTTACAAAATAAAACTTTCCTCTCTCAAAGTATATTGTCCAAATTTTCATAATTAACTATCTATCAGTTAGTCGTTACAGATAAACACGGGGCTCTTGAGTGACGTTGACGTATTCCTTGTTTCATTTTAAATTTAGCATAGCGTTTAATCGTAGCTATAGCAAGGGACGAAGAATTGGCAATAGAAAACGTTTCTCATAACCGTGAAAACCTAACAAAAATCGATAGAGTTACGATAGAATATAGAATTAATAAACAAAACCTTTTTCAATCACAATATTCTGAATAATTTAAAAAAAAAATCATTGATCAGAATAAAAACAAGTCGTCGATAAAGTGTTAATTTCTTCTAATCTGTCGATCAAATTAACCAATCTTCATCGATCTATACGGTTCCATTACCATCAATGAATACCACCTTCCGTAAAGTCAGAAAGAATTTTAAAATACACCTTAATTGCACGTCGTTTTCCCATTGATTCTGCCTCTAAGCGCCGGATAACGCTACCCTCTATTTTTACAAACTCACACGGTCGCCCTTTCATGGCAGAACGCGAGACCCGAATTTAACTTAGTCGAAGGGGCGGAACGACAGTTCGGTGGACTGTAATTAAGCGTCAGATAACGAAACGACACGCGGGGGTGGTTTTGCAGCCGCCCTGTGTTCATGAATCCGACCCTTCAACTTGACTGCCTTTGGCTTATCTGGTCACCGTATCGATTTATGCGAAACGCCGCAGGACCGCACCGGAAACGAAAACTCTTTGGCCCAAGTTGCACACCCACGACCGGAAATCGTGGACACGCCGCACCGTTTCAACTGGGATGGAGGCGGCTATTCGTTACAATTGGTCTTTTCTCGGTTAACTGATCTCGGGGAAGTTGGCGATAAGAGAGAAACTCGAATTCGGGCTTCCAGTGTCGATATTTCCGTGAAACAAACCTAATTGACAAATTTATTTATTCTTTCTCCTTTTTTTTTTTGGTTTTGGTTTTAACGTCGCTTCAACATAGGAGGCCATCAGTGGACTACGGATTTTTATGTAAATTTATATTTCTAAGACGAATATAACGTATCTTGAACTTTCTCGCGATAGCTTCTATCTTCTATCTTACACATACACCGTATAAAGAATCTTTCATTAAATTTCATAAAACATTTTTATGTCAGACATTATATGTCCTATTTTACGACTTTATCACTTAAGAGAAGCTTTAAGAAACTTTACAAATCTATCTTCACTCTTTTCATCTCATTGAAAAGACTTTCTTCCTGTATTTCGTAAAAAATTACAAATTGCAGATTTTTTTACTTTTTATATTCCTACTTGTACTTCAATTTCTCATTGCTTCTATAATTAGTGTAAAAGGTGATATCTTTGAATATTTGTTAAAGATCTTAGAAATTGCTTTAGTACGTTCCATGAAACATTACCGACTCTTTCACTCTTTTTTAGCCTTTCATCCTTTTATAATATTAACATAAAAGATTGTAAGACTTCAAGAATTTATATTAGAAGCCAAAAGTAATTCTTAATTATACCTTCTAGCTGTTATCGACATTCTTCAATCCCGTTTGGAGAATTTCATTTTTAAAACAATTAATAAATTTCATTGATTCCAAAGCATATTCATCGGTACATTATTTTCTTAAACATTTCAGAATATTTCTTATACCATTTGTCTTGTATAATATCCGTAGATATATTTCAAATAAATATATAAACTGAAAAATTAGAAACAATCTCTCTCTTTCAAATTTTAAAATAAGTTTCTTTTTGAGAATATTAAATGAAATTATATATACAAAACGCATAGATGTTACTTTCCTTAACGTTGAAAAATATTCTTCGATATTTACGGACACGTACAGTTAAGATTTTAATATTTGTAAACACAAATTCTAAATAAATACATAACGCGATATATTGAAATATAAAAAAATGATTATTTTCTTTTAACTTATAATAAATTCCTAGAAAAGATAAAAATATGTAAACCCCTATCAAGCGATGTATTTTACCTAGGAAGAAGAAGAGGAAAATAAGGTATATCTTAGCTCAGTATCGAGCACGGTTCCCCGAGACACGGTGAAGATTAGATCTGAATTCGAACAAGTACACGTAATGCCTCGTTAAATATTAAATTCGATGCACACCGGTGTAGAAGCAGCGAGGAGCAGCCTGGCTAAGTGAATTTCCGAGTAACGCCACCATTTACATTCGCTAGCAAACAAAATCTACATTATATCTCTTCCTGAAGCGTAATCGTTCCTTTCGGCTAGCGCCGTTATGCAGTTTCGCGAAACAACTACCGTTCAAAGAACGTTGCAGGAAAGTTCACTTTAATGCAGGCAATGGGAAAATGCTTTTCCCTCGCTCTCGAACAATCAGGATTATTTCAACGTATTGAGATTCCTTTACGACGTGGATTCTGTTAAGTGGATTTAAGAAATCGTCTAAGGACGAATAACTTGTAAAAGTAGAATTTCTTTATAATTTTTCATATTTTAAGCAAGATTAATATTCCAAACTGGAGAAGACGATAAAAGGAATAAAGAAATACAAATTCATAAATATAGATATATATAGACGAAAGTTGCAATTTTTCGACGAATTTGCGATTAGCAAAATGATGACTTCAAGAAATCGTTTTAAGATCAATGAATTACTTGGGAACAGAGAAACTACTCTAATTTTTAAAACGAAACATTAATTTACGAACGAAGTATGACGAAAGAACATAGAACATGCTAATAAAATTTCTTGTTATGTACTTCATGATTCTTTTCTAAAGACCTGTTAACTGTTAACGAGAAACTGCCCGTTTAGAAAAAAGCTACATCTTCGTATAAAATTTTTACTAGATACGTCATAACTTTCTATTAAAGTATCGTTAAATATACATCTCAACCGTCGTTAAAAGTTGTGTCTACAAAAAGTATCCCATTAAAAAGCGTTTTATTCAAGTATCAAACTCCTTCTCTGAAAAATATTATCGTCACCAACATCGGTAGGATATTTATTTAATAAAAATTGTTATTACCATATCTACATATATATTTAACCTATACTTTATATATATACTTTGCCATCCTTTCGATTTATTACGTGTTCGGAAAATAAGATTTGATGGAAAAAATGACTCCTTACCGAGTAATTGAGAGATTATTAAATTAATACGGAAACATTAGCAAAATGAGTAAATTAATTACGGGAACCGGGAAAATTACACAAATTACTAAATTACTTACGAAGATACCGAAATTTTCAGGATTACCGGAATTATCAAACTAATTCGACGAAATTACAGGAGTTTCCAAACTGATTACATACTCACCGCGAAATGTCGAAAATTACACAAGTTTCCAAATTAACTACAAAATTACCGAAATTACCAAAATTATAGAAGTTACGAAATTCATTGCCAATCTTACCGATATTATCCAATTAATTCTAAAATTAAATACCATAATTACCAAAGGGGAAGGGAGGATCGTTCACATAAATGCGGTAGGAATTTTATCAATTCGATCAATCATTTGAAAATGTTAAAAATTCGTCTTCCTCGTTTCTTATCGCAACACGACGAACGAAATCTTACAAGGAACAAGGAGAGGGATGAACGAAAGTTTCCAGTCGAAGTTTTACCCTGGTAAGACCGACGGCTGATCGATAATCGGCTTAAAATAGCGTCGTGATATTAAAATTAAAATTTGCACCGGTTCAACCCCTAAATTTAGGGTTGCGTTTCAAGCGGACGGAGGCTCGTGTACTACGAGCATGTCGGCCGATAAACACGCGGTTTTATCGCGACCACTCTTGCTCTCTAATCTTGATCGAATGCTCATGTTTATTCCGAACGAGCATTCGCCGAAGCGGACCGAGGACATTTTTAATTAATAATAAATCTAATTCCGCGAAATCGACATCGTAAAATACAAGCTAATGTGTTGGGAGGATTTGTGCGTTAGTCATTATTGGTCAGCCGTGTAATTAGCACATATATGGTTATTTATCCTTTGCTTTTCTCTCGCTTTATTCACTTCTGTTTCTAGTTTCTAGTTTCTGTGAAATAAAATTAGTTTCGTTGAAAAATTCGAAAATTGCGTTTGACGGTTAAGTTGGCTTTTTATTTTAACTCTATAGCGTAATTACACATCGTTGTAATTTCGCGTTAAAATTGTCTTCACTATTTTCGATTAATCAATTTTAAGATATCTAATTCGAAGGTAAGGTTCGTTAATATTTTGCAATCTATTTTGTAACTAAAACTCTCTGGCCGATATAATTTTATTAAAAATTTCATCCGCAGCAATTTCCATTATTTCAAATTATTTATAATTCAAGTTGCTTTCGTTTCGCCTGTACGTATTATATTTTCACTGTCGAATATATGTATATCGTATTGGAAAATTGCAAGCTGCCAAAACTCGCTGAAAAGTTAACGATAACCTGAGGAGGAAGTTTGTGCGTCAGGAAATTGTCAGGCGGTGAAACTTGTCAAAACTTGCACGTAGTTGGATCGCGAAATGTCAAAAACCTCACGGGGAACTTCACATATCGTGAGATTGCGAGACGTTGAAGATTTCCGTACTTGTTCCCTCGGGGAAAAACTCGAAAATTGCTAAATGGTAAATTTTATTTTTCAATTCTTAAAGCTTTCCCATCGTACAAGCTTTCATGCACCTATCATTTAATTACTTTCACTTTAATTTTCCTGTTTTTCCGAGTGATGAGAACAATGGTAGAATAGCTTGCTGTCGGAACAAAAGCGTCATGATTTTCGTGGGTAATTACTTTACAATGCTGCTGCTGCTACTACTACTACTACTACTACTACTACTACTACTACTACTACTACTACCACTACTACTACTACTACTACTACTATTACTACTACTACTACTAATAATAATAATAATACCAAAGACTCTACTTTAGAGTCTGAACGTTAACATCCAGGTCGATTCCTTTTAACAATTGCAACAGTGATGCAAATTTTCTAATTAATTAAGCTAATATTCTGTTAGGTCATCCCATAAGTTCGTGCCGATTTCTGTGTATACATTTCATGTGTCGATTTGTAAACATACGGCGATAAGAGACCAATGCACTTGAAAAATGGGAAGAAGTTGTACAACGAGAGGGGGATTACATTTTTTCATGAAACTGAAAGATATGTAAACAATCTTAACATATATAACCGCTCGAAAAACGGAACGAACTTATGGGATGAGCTAATAATTAAGCACAGGGAAGAATTTCCTCAGTTCTTACCGAATTAAATCCGAAGTCTCACGTTCGTCTATGTATCGCTCACTATCTTCAGGCCATGGTTTCACCGCGTTTCGGTCGCTCGACAGCGCAGTTGGAGTTGACATTCAGCGAGCGAGTACGCTAGTTGGCCGTTGTCTCGCGTTCGTTGAAAACGAATCAGTGTGCATATTTTCGACATTTCCGTTTTAGGATTCTTGTTGGACGCCCGTTCAGTCTAGCACGGTCAGTTTTTTACGAGCTTTCGAATCGTCAACGTGATCTCCATCGGTCGCGAGGTTCGTTTAGTCTCTCAGCGATCTGAGAGACAGTCTCGTCTGAGTTTTCGACTTATTAAATGTTTCCAAGCATTCGTGGAGTAAAGTAGCGTTCAATTGATCGTGACCATCAGTTGTTAGTATCAGTGAAGCTTTATGTTTTCGAACGATCTTACTTAAGATTAACTCTGAACGATCGGAGAGTCAAGTATCGTCGTAGCCGTGTTAATAAAATTCTGCCGTAGTTAATTCGGCGGGTAAGAAGTACAATGTAGTATCATCGAGATCAGATACGTGCACGTACATAATATTTTCAAAAATATTTGTTAAAACACCATTGTCGATGACATTTTCTGACCCCTCTCTTGATTCATTTTATAATGAAAAACCAGCAGCCTGGAATTTCACGAACCGGTATTAAACTGTCATAACATTTACATAACCTTCTCGAAATGGTAAAGTTATTTTTACAACAAGTTTTACGTCACTGTTTCCAAGTTTAAACGTATATAAAAATATTACTCGAATAATTTGATATTTATAGGTTCAGTTACAAACTTGATATATTTGCGTTGTAATAAAATTTCCTTTTGCTGTGATAGTAACTAACAAGAGGAGAATATTTAATAAACAGTTTATTCGGAAATGTAGTCATTATACCTTGTAATATATTAATAAACTAAAACGATATCATGCGAAGTTTATAGAAAGAAATAATTATACATCAAAACGAGAACAAGAGGAAAGAAGGCTTATCTACTCACTATTGATAACAAAATTATAAATTAATTAGAGGGAATTTGTGCTCTTCTTAAAATATTTGTATCAATAATAATAATAGTACAAGTTTTTCTACTTTAAAATCTTCATAAAATTACAGTCTAACAAAATGAGACTTTGATTTACCAGATTTGGTTAATCATTAGAGAAAATTTGTCTATTAATGTATAAGATCATATTTCATAATAATTATGGAATAATTGAACAAATGCTCACACACACAACTCCTATATAAAGAGAACCATAGACAAACATGATATTCGCAATTGTTAATAAACTTCATTAACTCATGCTCTGATACGAATCTAATTTCATGTAAATATTCTAATTGGAAAAGTATTACATATTATACATTATAAAACACTTGTAATTAGCCATAAGGCTAATTTCTCTGATATAAATTAAATGTCGAAATTTTCAAGCGATAGGAAAAAGAAATAGTAATTATAAAATAATAATAATTAGTAGTAAAATGGAATAAAAATCCGGTCTAAAGCAAAAGTTATGACTCTCTTTGTGTAGAATCTATCATACTGCTGCTCAACAAGAGGGAGGAAAAGGGAGAAAAAATACAATTGCAACGAGGTGTCTCAACGCAAACCTTTATTGTTACCTGTAAATTATAACACGTAGGTGGAATAAAGACAGAGAATCTGATCGAAATTTCGCTGTTAATCTTAGTTTAAATCGACGTAAGGTACAACGTATATAATTGTTTTGTCGAAACGATTAAAACGATCAGCTGCAACAGTTCAGAAAGCGTCGCACACGATACGTCTCTCATATATTTTCATCATCGCATCGTCGCAGCTTATCATACACGTAGTACATATTACACTTGACGTGTAACGCACGCGCAATCGATCGTTTCTCCTGGATATATGTTCTTTCAACGTTACACCAAAGCTCTTTTTCTCTTCGTTCAAGTTCTCCCTGGTTATCGTGCGATCGTCCGTCCCTTTCACGAAGTAAAAAGCCAGACATCGTTGAAAAATTCCGAATAAAGCGTCTCGTAATACGAGAAACGATCGATCGATCGATCAATTGTTTCATGAAAAACACGCTGTCGTTTTGAAGTGTGTCAAAGTTACTTAGAGAGATATAGAATATATCTTCTCTTATAACGAGAATGCATGCAGTTCTTATATTTTTATAAACAGAATATTTTTATATTATGTTTGTATAAACAAGGTGTTTACATGGTATTTTTATAAACAGAATAACGATATGTACCGATGTTGAAAGGTTCAAATAAAATGATGGATCGAATATATTGCACTTTCTTTGTCAAGTATTTCTGGCCAATCTTTAGAAATGGAACGCGCAACCGTCGAATCACGACCTTGGATTATTTTCTAGATACTGGCAATTCAGTCGAAAAATATATGGAAAAGCTCGTAAGTATTTATGTATATCGATCATTCAAGTTATAATTACACTGGAAAAATATTTCATCCGATGTTGTTTAATTTTCATTTTAAATATTAATAACGCTGAACGTTTCTCTTACATATTAATGAGATAAATACAGGTAGTGATTGTCTACTGGATTGAATCAGCGGTGCAAGTGGAGCGTCAGAATTTTACCAGCGACCTCCGCGGCAGAAATTGATTAATTATTAACAAAGCCGCTTGTTTTAAGCCGCGTTACATCCGCCGACTAATTAGCCGACATTTAGCGGCTGATTTCACAGGAAAATATTAAAAGTTACGATAACACTTAATTCACGGCTGGGAAGACTATGGTTTTTAAATCACCTGTTGAATGCGTTCGCCGAAAGTTCCACAGAGAAAACTGCTGAAAATACATAACTTTTCTATCTCGTTAAAAGCTCGAATATAATTTATTTATCACCTAAAAGAAACAGGAAAAAAGAAAGAGGCAAGTATTAATAAATGAAATAGAAAGCAATAGAAACAATAGCTCTTTTATATTTCGATTGACATATCGAATTACTTGAAAAACATTTCATTCGGATTTATATCCAATCTCGTATAGGTAAAAAATCATGGTTATTCATGTCCACTCTACATTTTCAATTTATTTCTTCATACATAGTAAACATATCTTTTTCTGGATTATACCACTCGTTCAAAAATACCCTATGTTAATTTATGCGTTGATTTATACATTTTCTTCTTATATGACGTTTCACTCGTTAAAGAATTTTTATTTCACGTTATCTCGTTTATACCGCATTAATTTGCCAAACATTAATTTCCCTTTGACTTCCTTGCATCCCTTAATATCTTCACGGGATCATGTAACTTCAGCCTAACTCGCACGAAGTTAACTTCCGAGGAACGCATTTTCGCGATGTAATTAACGATTCACAAGCAAGTGCATAACTTCAATTGGATTCAAACGCCACTTTAATTACTTCTCACCGCGTCACGTAATACCAACCGGATTAAAACATTACCCAATTTTCATGCGTTTACACATCATCCTCTCGCGATCTATTCTTTTTGTTCGCTTTGAGTCGTTTGTCGCCAACTGATCCTATAATTTCAATTAAAGAGACCAAAATGTTACGATCTGGCTCGTTTTTCATTAAAATCCAACTTCCCAAATTTCGATAAAAATCCAACTTCCCTTGCTTTGTCTCGCTTTATCTACCCTTCACTTTAGCTTAGCCTAATTTTACGCGTTTAACTTTGCGTCATGGACATCGAATGACTGTTCTTTTTACACTTTTCACGACTATAGGTAAAACATAAAAATAATATCACTGGACGTGCCGATTTTTAATTGAACGAATTCAATTTAATTAATTCAAGTACTAACGTAATTAGACCGTGACATTTATGCAAATTAATATTATTATAAATATAATTTGAAATATTCTACTTAGATAACGGATCGTTTCATTTATTAAGTAATTGTTGTTGTAAGGAATATTCTATGTACATTGAATCTACATATTTTTGCATATTATGTTATCTTTTTCCAGCAAAACAGTTTGAACGATAAATCTCGAATAATTTTCAGGTTATCAAAATTATAATAAGTTCTTTCTTTTACTGACAAATTCAACGGTGAATTTTTATAAAAGAAATATAACGCAGTATATGCAGAAATGGATGTTGCAAATCAAATCTCTAGATGTATTTCAACGGGCACAGGATTTATGTAGTAATTTAATATATCAAGCCTTAAAAATCAGGTATTCAATATTACGTGTGGTTATCGTATATCTATACTACCAAGAAAATCACGAAAGAAAAGTGTCGGGAGAACGTAGAAGAGTAAGAAAGCTCGATCTGGATGAAACAAGCATCGCACATTTATTCGAGAAGCATGAAAAAGAAACAGGCGAGATTCGGTCGAGATTCGGCGGCGTTTTGTCACGCGAAAAGGAAAAACGGCACCGGCCGAAAAATTTACATAAAATGTTCTTTCTCCCACTCACTCTCTGTATCCTTTTTTACATTTTTTACATGTCTATACATCTCTCTCTCCCTCTCTCTCCCCCTCTCTTTCCCTCTCTCTCCCTCTCTCTCTCTCTCTCTCTCTGAACGTATGGATATGTCTACGTATATACAGATTAGGCTGGCTCTTATTTACACTTGATGAAAAATTTGTTCAAGGTTTCTTTCGCTCCCCCTCCTCTATAATAATCCCAATAAATCCAATTAATAAAGAGAAATGATCTGGGCAAAATTTGATCTCGATCGGTTAACGGATAGACGTACCTCTGGGCTCTTAAACATTAAAATAATTATTTAAATGCTTATAAAATCGGATTTATTCGATTATCTCGTGAACGAAAATTGACTTCAACGTCTTCTAATTTTCGAAATTAGAAAAAAGTTCTTACGATCTTTCTTGGTTTTTCTTCATTCTTTTCGGAAACTGTATTTCGTACGAAAACAGGTAATAGAACATACATTTTGTCTAGATCTACAACTTTTGTCTGATATAGTCCTTTTAGTATAACTAATACTTTTTGAGGATAATCGAATAAAACCGATTTCATAAACGTTTAAATAATTATTTTGATCCGATCGAGGTGGAGGAACAAAATTTATGGCACAGATTGTGTGTTTATTAATTGCAACGATTTCGCGGGATGGCGCGAAATAAATTCAAAAGACGAAAATATGAGCCAGCCTAATACAGATGTATCGTCTAAAAATATATCCTCGGAGCTGGCGACAATAAAAATGCACGTTAAGTAGCAACGCCTACGTATCTCAACGGTGTGTACAACAGTTCTCGTCTCATCTCATTTTCTGTTCCATTTAACAGGACAACGACAGAGAAAATTTGTCTCCACACGCTGTGTAGAGATTAAAGCTAGTCGTCGTATCAAAAAAAGAAGCTGCTTTTAGAACGATGCGATGCGGCGTTCTTGGTTCGTAGCGGGTATTTAAGGTTTCGATGCGATTTCTTTGCGATTTTGTATCGGTGAATGTAGACCAGATTCGATAAATTTATATTTCTCATGATACAATGCACACGAGTTTATGACAGGGAGGATTAAATCAGTGAAAAAGTCAATCAACTCCCTTACGATGCAGTCATAAATATCTAATATTGTAATAAAAAATTAAAGCTTGACAATTTTACCGTTAATTATTTTATTATCGTTTATAATTGCTTCAATAATTTTCTGCGAAATATTCACCATCGATACAAATATTTTACGTTGATTTGAGAGTTCCTGTCATCCTTTCCGAGTAACGTTATGTAATTCAATAACTTTGTATCTGCGATAACCGGATGACCTATCATTAGTAAACTGCAAATGTTTATGCAATTTCAGATTTTTACCAACACATCTAAGGAAATAGAACGTAAGCAAAGATTTGTTCCATTTATCGAATATTATAACGAATTACCGAATATTTTATATGTTTATACATATGCATATATTTTTCTGCATATTTCTGCATTTTTCATATATTCCTGCATATTTATGTATGTTCGATGTTATGTATGTTTAAGTATATGAATTCGTAAATTGTCGATTTAATTATAAATGTACAAATAAATGTGCAAAATTTTATAATATCATTTTGACACAAAATTCCAATGACGTCGCATCGTACGTTTGCATCGAACCTTAAACGTGTGCTACGTCTTGATAGATTGTTCTCACCATCCACTGGACGCTTCTTTTTATCATTTATACGATCACTTACTGCCGGTGTCATCTAACGTGATTGTTCTGATTGTTCTCCGAGCTTCGTCGCTCTGTTACATCAATTTCTTGATGCGTCGAGACGCTCAACCGGTTGTATTAATCGCAATGTTTCGTCCTGATCGAGAAACTCGAAAAAACTCACGAGAGCGAAGGTTCAATGAGAGAATCTTTCGTTTGCAATGTTTCGGTTCGAGTTCACACTGATCATACGTAGCAAACATGCAAAGTTTTTCTTCGGTTTGTTGATAGAGAATGATTAAATTTTCGTACAATGAGAAACAATTAATAATAAGAAGAAAAGTGATATTTTTTTTATATAATATATATTTTAGTGTAAGGTACAGTAATTTAAATCTGTAAAGATAAAAGGTTAAAGTAAGTGGATTGTTAGACGCAAGTTAAGTGATAAGTTAAACAATAAACGTCTAAAACTATTCACTGAGAGGAGTAAAAAATGTTTAATCAACATAGAGTTTAATAATAATTTCTTTACAATAAAGTGCAACTCCGTATATAGGAATAATACGAACATACGTTTGTTAGGAATAAGAAATTAATCATAAAGAAATCTGAAAGAGAGATTATCGTTGACATCGATAAAAGCTTGCAACGAGGCACAAAATTCTATTTTCTCTTTGCTTAATATCCGTTTAACGTGTCTGTTTCTTAAATAGAATTTATGTTGATCAAATATTTTTCCCTGCTCTTTGTAAGTATGTACTATGCGCTTTAAAAGTTTTAAATCTCCCCTTTTACATTTTTAACATTCTGCAATAGTAACGAAAACGATAATAATTTCAAAATAAAAATTATTTCGAATCTTTTCTCATTAATTGAGAATCTTTTTGCGTTTTTTTTTTTTTTTATTGATACATAATGTATATCTTTGGAATAATTTAGGATTAGTAATATACAACTTGATGTTCCAAACTAAATATCGTTTAATTTGTAAGTATTTCTGGGATCATTTTAATGTATTAGAATTCTTATTATAAAGCGATTTAAGTAGCATTTGATTCTCGAAGACGTAATTTGAATGCAAACGTTCAATTAGATATCCGCCAGACGTCAGAAATGGAATGAAATATGAAATTTCATTAAACTTCTCACTCCTTCGCCAAGATTAATCATGGAAGTCACACGAAACAAAAGCCTCAAGACGACCGGTTAAGCGTTTAACATGATAACACTTGTTGGAACATCGCACACCGAACAAGGAATTCGCATGCGTGTCGCTGAATGCCCCAGAGACAACCGCTGAGCAACAGGAAGTGTTCTAAATATGCGCGTCGTTCACAGTGAATATTAAAAATATTCTGTTCTGATGAAAAATACGTAGCGTAGATTCTGATATGTTCAGTTCGCTTAGCCCTCCGTGAACCCAGGGTCTCCTAAATAATTTCTAAGCTAAGGACATTGGAAGCTGTTCAAACGCTTGCAAATGTGCAAACTATCATCCATAAGTCACCAGATATTTAGTTTATTTAAAATCGAAGTAAATTAATGTTATACATATCTAATTACAAAAGCGAAACTGATATTTACCAAGTATCTTTACCACAAGAGGAAAGATATTATACTAAGCTTCTAAAATTTGATTGAAGATTCATTTAAACTCAGTCGCGCTCAAAATTAAATTTAATAATCATCGCTGCTGCACGCTACAATTTCGATTCTAACTCGATCATAACGCAAAATGAATTTCGTTTAAATTAAAATTGAATCATCATGAAGAAGTTTCTCTCATCGTCGTTATCGCGTATTTACAATCTCAAACGGGAACAAATTTCGTTCGAATAAAATTCCAAGCTGCAATTTTGATTTAATTTCTGCGTTAAAAAAGATTAGCATAAATATACAAATAGAATCGGGAGAAGGAAATTGACACGCGAGTGGGTTAATAAAGTTTCTGTTTAAAATTACCTGGTGGTCCGGTGATTCATAAACGAGAATGCACCTAAAATAAACAACAACGAAAAAGCAAGACGTTCAAAGCAATCAACGTATATATATATATATATATATATATATGTCTAATCATTCTATCATTGAAAAAGACGAAACGTTCGAAGCTGTGAAATGTGACAATGGGTCCCGGAGGGTTAAGGGTGCAACCCTGTATTCAGATGACTCGATTAAGCAAAGTCGTCGAATAAATGCGCTTTTCTTCCTCGAATTACGTCAAACTACGAAATGGAAAAGTGTCTACTGCGAGCGATTCTCTCGCACTTGACGCGTTGCTAGAAACGAGACATGGCAGCACGCGGATCCTCAAGATCTACGAGCGATCCAGACTCGAGAGTTTAGAGATCAAGTATCGCAAGGTTGGCCGTCTGGAAACGATCGAGGACCATGAAACAACGCGAGCCAATCTCGTCGGATCGCTTCGTACCGTTTGTTCGAGCGCGAAATGAAACTTCACAATGTACAATCTAAACGCTCTGTAATACTGAATTGACCTTTTGCAAGAAGGGAATTTTCGCTTGACGTGTATTCGCGAATTTTTTCCTCTCTGCGCCTAAACGTCTCTTCTACTTCTTCTGCTACTTCCACGATTCGATCTTCTTCCTTTTCAATTCATACACGTTGTAATATTGCGTAGTTGAGTCTCGTCGGTGTTCGCCAATATTTTTCTCATTCTTTCAATCCGAGATTTATATTCTATCGATAGATCGGTATATATTTTTATTCGCATAATCCTAGGAGGTTTTTTATTCTTTTCCTTTTTCTTTTTTTTTTTAGTATTTTTATCTGTTTTTTTTCCTTCTGTTAAATCGTAAATCCTTACAGACTAGTTTGATGAAACAAAAGTGTATATATATGTAATGTACTCCAACAAATTCTAGAAGGCTGCACATTCTCCGGACCACGTGCGTTTTCACCGTTCCCTTTTTTTCTTTTTTTTTCTTTTTTTTTTATAAACAAGCAAACACACGGCAGTACAGCAAACGCTTGTCTCGTTTCTCTCGAGACGTCTCGATAGTCGACAGCTTGATCATTTTCTCGTAACGTGGACAAGCGAGCTCGTAATTTTCTCGAGGTTCTGTTTATATTGTAGGACTTACTCTTCCTTCCTTTTTCTGTATTTTTTTTAGACAACCTTGGAAAGAGTTTTTGAGTACGTGATCCTTTAAATAAATATAATTTTTAAATCTGTGAATAAATTTGTTCTTTCCCTATCTGAAAAATTTAATTCATTCACGAGGTTGTTTAATAAAATCCAAGTTAAATTCATTTTTCTTTAGATAATATACGAATTAACACTTCAACGATAGGCCAGGTCAATTGATACCTTATGTGTAATGAAATAATATTAAAACAAACGTAAAAACAGTAGTTAAAATTTTCATATGGATAGTGCAATTAATTTAATTAATTTTTTTTTTTTAAATAAAATCGTTTTTCTCAGTGAAACCCACCCACCGATAAAGTATTAATATCGAAATGTCGAAAAAGCCTCGAATTTTGTTTTCTCCCATTCTGATAAAATCTCTTTCTTTGCAATTTTGGTAAAATTCAAAACTCACCATTCCAAGGTTACAGGATACAACTATATTTCCTCGATCTTTACAAGCTCTAATGATTCACATATTTACGTGATTCACGAACAGATTTGTAGATTAAAGTTAAGGTATCGCTTGAGACACAGTCAAACATTTACCGCTAAGCTATATAATACGTACGGTCTAACGAGGAGGTTTAAAGAAACAAGAAGAAGAATAGGGATCGTCAGGAACGCAACAGGAGAAATTCAGCAGGAGGAAACCAAGAGGGGGATGATTCAGCCCATTTATGATTGCTCATCGATTCTTTCTCCATCGATCTTTCGTTAAGTTTCATAAGATCATTAATCGTGAGAAACAGTTTGATTAAACGCGCATGCAAAAAATGTCCGATCTTACCGCGTGTACTCAAGCATAAATGGCTGAACGATCGATGCACAGAAATCGTATTGGACTCTTGTCGTCCCTTGAAATCGGAAGTCGTCGTCCAATAGGATTCCACGCGCCAACTAAAAGTGGCTTTTTTTTATTTTCGTTCTCAGTCTTCGAAATCTGTAGTCTGCGTTCGCGTCGTACGAAAATAAAGTCGTCGAAGGTTTTGAGTTCACACGGCTCGCGGGAATCGCTCGATTGTTTTGTTAAGTCGCAGTCAAAGAGACTGCGGATGGATCGACGCGACGGCGCCAATATCGAACCGGATAGATCTCCTGGTGCCGCCGTACGAACGTTACTGTTATACGCCCCTTGAAACCTCGGACACCCTTAATTTGTACTTTAACATGAGGATACCTGGTTACCATGATGGGCGGCCTCGTTTTCACGCGTTTTCTGTTAGGCGAAAATCGATATAGTTTGTCCTGGACGCGTCTGCAACTTGATGTTTATTTTGTATTTAATTCTTCCGTACTCACGTGTTATGTTTGTTTAATTTAGTTTTTAAACAACCAATAAAGCTGTCACGCTTTAAATCACTTCATTTATGGTGAGGAAAGAGAGATTAGACATCGTTTCTTTAATCGTGCAATCAGTTACCATAAGGTTTGATTTTAAGGGTTAATTAAAGGGGTTAATTTAGAAATTTTTCTTGTGTATTATAGTAGAACTCCATTTATTAGAACAAAATTTTAGTTAGGGCTCGATTAATCATTTGACAGTGCAATAAAACGAAAAAGAATTCGAAATAAACGATTTAGAAGGTAATTATCTTTTTATGGTTTTTAGCATTTCTGCATTTTTCGTATCAGATATTGTCTGAGAGGATTGAATCTATGACTGCGTTATTCGAATGAAAGATCATAAGTAAAAAGGACAGTAACTCGTCTCCTATCATAGCTATCGTATGAAGTCTAATTACGTGAACTGTCCCCTAATGAGTTTCGATGAATAGAGTTATATTGTAATTTCAGTTGGTAACTTGGAGAGTTGTAAGCGATTTCAAGAGATTTTGGAAGGATCTAGTGTGTGAATTTAATATAAATTTTGTTCGACAGAGGATTTAATAGAATCTTATTTCTATAGTATCCAAAGTTGATGTAAATTTCAGTTGATAAAGACTTCATAACAGAAATTCGTGTATTCCTATTAGTATCTAAATTTAATGTAAATTTTAGTTGGTGGCAAACTTTTAATAGGGATTTACTTCTGACGATGTTTAAATTGAGACTACATTTCGGTTGATGGAGACTTTATAACAGGAAGCGTAAATTTCGGTTAATAGAAATATACCACCAACAGTATTCATCCGTTTCATGCAAATATCGTAAAAGGAATTTCCGCACTCGTGTGAGTATTAAAATTTAGTATAAATTAAGAGAATAATAATTAATTAGTTACAGTAAATAAATATGAAAAACAGATGAGAGAAAAGAGCGAAATTATTTTTTAATCTTTAATAATCTTTAATCTCAATAGATTACTTTTTCTGCTCTTCAGAAAACGAGGAAATCGAGGAAGGTTCTCATATTTTAAAATATATTTTAAATGAGAGATTTTTGGATTAAAATGATTAAATTGTTAACCTTGTACTATAATTATTCGATCGAATACTTTTAATCGTTTTCCGCCCTTAGATCGCAATATTTTATTATTTTTATATTATTATATTTTTATGTAGATTTTTGTCAGCAAAAAAGGTGAATTTATGCATCTGTTTCTGTTATCTAATTTATAAACAACAATTCGTTAATCGAGAAATATACAATTCATTATTATTATTAGTTCGAGATTAATCACTGTCATTATTTTTCATAAATTATATAGTCGTTAGATGTAGGAGGTATCGCGTTTGAAAACGGTATCAGAGAACAACGAAATCCTGTCCGAAATGACAGATGAAATTCTTTCCCTTGTAGTGACAGATGATTCTGGACGTAGAAATGGGTTTCCGACAGCAAGAAAATTGATCGTTCGTTCTCGATGACAGGAAATTGTAGAATTCTAACAGGAGAGAAAAATTATTCATAAAAGATTTTCGTTTTATACCTTTACTTCAAGAAATTGTACAAAAGAATAAAACGCTGAGATTCTCGATGAAATAAATGAAGTTATAAATCTTGTATAAATAACTTAAATTAATTCGAAAGGATTTTACAAAAGAACAGACATTTCAATTTCTCAATGTCTTTTCTACGAAACCAACGTATAAATTGTTTATATATAATATTCGTACTAAGCTCATAATTATCCTAGAAGAATACGGAAATCTAATTTTAATATGTTTCGTAAAATGTCTACTTCAAAATTTTCAACATTCACAACAAAGTATTTTACAAACCGAATAATTATACTAACTTCTTAAATTTCTCAATATCTTCAACATCTACATCAAGCTAATTCATAATTACTAAATAAACAGTCTATCAATAATTCCAATTCTTTCAAACAATAGAAAAATAATAATAAATTACTCTGAAACTTCCAACTTTTCAAAAATCTCCTATAGTAATAAAAAAATTGTCTAAATGTTCCAACAGTTTCAACATCCGCAACAAATTACTTTCAAAGTTTTTTAAAACGACAAAAAAGTATACATTCTTAAAATACGCTAATGCTTACACAAATAATAATAACATCGAAAATTCAGGAACTTCTCAAATATTCCAATATTTTCAAAATTTTTAACAAACTCTAATAATTTTCAAATCTTCCAGCATCCTGCTACATTTTACAATTTTACAAAAAGGTAGAATTAAAGTACACAATCTGTTCCAAAAATAACGGAGCAACTTAAGATTTAAAAAACCGAGTAGCGACATCAATGCGAAAATTTTATCACATAGAAATACATCCTTCGTCATCGTCATCATTAGGAGCAGAATTATAGCGATCAACATTGGAGTAGAGTTGGTTCACGCGTGGAAAAATATGGTGCTGTTGCGTAATAATGTACCGGCCCATAATGCAGCGACCATAACTGCTTCTCTTGAAAACAAATAAATTAAAATATTGCACCAGCTACTCTGTTCGCTGGACTTAGCATCGTGCAATTACTTTCGATCTCGTCGGCTTCGAAAAACAACGAAGGAGAAACGCTGTGATAACATTCGAGACATCCGGAAGGCTGTGACGAGCATTCTCAAAGGAATTCCATAAAAAGACGCGCAACAACTATTTGACGCATTAGTTAAGGGTGCAAATCGTTGTATCGCCACAGGAGAAACGTGTTTTGAATAAAATAGAACATTTTCCTCGATACGATGCTTCTGCTTCGTTATTTTCACAATGTTCGACGAATCGTGTAACAATGAAATACTTAAACATTTCTACGAATAATAATAACACGAAAAATTCTCAAACTTCCCAGATATTCCAATAATTTCGATATCTTTAACGCAAACTTTAATAATTCGAAAATTCTCCACAATTGACCCGCCGTAACTCCGATCAATTCTGCGATTCTATGTAAGGAAAAAAGAAGAAAGAAAGATCGAACGAACAAGTTTCACGATAGAATCGCGCGATATCCCTCTTCCGGTCATCCATCAACAGTATGTATCTCAGAACGTATCACCGAACCAGTCGGAAGCTCGCGTTAATCGCGCCAAACGTATCGCAACTTCCTGTCTTCGCTATCATCTTCTAAACGTCAAGCCGCAGAACACGTCCATTTAATTAACAAGCAACGGCCTGTCTATCGAAATATTATCGATTCAGCGATATCCTCGTGCGAGGACACGTAGCGAACGCGTGTAAACGAGGCCGCGTCAGAATCAATCCGCACCCCTCGAAGAATCGAGCACGGATCCGCCATATTTTTTGGCTGAGCGTTGCTCGAGAAACGATTCATCTTTACGTTCCCCTGAGTTTGATTTCAACGTGAACATCTCACTCTCGCGCGCGCTCTCTCTCTCTCTCTCTCTCTTTCTTTCACACGTTTCCGCATGCACACACGCAAGCTCTCTCTATCTCTCATTATGTGTTTGTGTTTGTGTGTGTATGTCTGTGTGTGTATGTGTGTTTTTCTTTACGGTTATATACGGGAGAAAGGGAAAACTCTCTGCAAAATAGATGATGCGGGAGAACGGGGAGAATGCGAGCAGGGTGTTCGTCTTCTAGTCAGCGCGCGTTCCTTTTGCGAGCGGATTAAATCGCCGAGAATATACGAGGGGATGTTTTGCAGTCGCATCCACGGTGAAACGTGACCGCGTAAAGTAATTCCAGTGATTCGTGAAGTTGTTCGTGGAATTTGGAATGCGATTTCGCTAGGGTCAGATTCGTGCGACGTTAGGTTTTCTTAGAATTTTAGAAGAATTTTAGAAGCACCGTAGATCGATGATAGATCCTGATTCTCTCCTCTTGTTCCGTGTTTTGGAGATTAAATGATTTTTAGAGTGCGGACGTTTCTACGGATTCATATTTTCACGAATACAACTGAAGAAGTACAATTTAAACAGAGGTTCGAGGCATTCTGTGTTTTAGAATGCTGTGTCTTTTAGGAGCATTCTTGCGTCTCATAAGTACATAAGCATTTAGCGTAGCAGTCTAATGATTTCTCCTTTCGTTTTATCCTGGGGGTTTCAATATATTCAATTTTAATGAAGCCTTTTCTTTATAGCAGGAATACCAATTAGATCAAAATGATACATTTAGAAAGATGCAAATATTTTAATATTACGCTTGCAAAAATGTCGAAGAATTTTGAAAGTACATGTTCGTTCGAATTAAACGAATACATCAAATAAGCTAACGTTTCTTTATTTTCAAGACTGCATCGAATCCACAATTTCACATCTAAGTCCAATTATTTGGGATTATCCATTCCATACCCGATCTTTTTTCAATCGAAATCCAACAATTAGTCTTGAGCTTGTTAATAAATTTCTTTCTCTTTTATCGCATTTTTCTGCGAAAAGTAAGGAAGAATTACCTCAACTGCCTTTATCCCCCTCTGGAACTGCTCGCAAGAGAAACGTCCGCTAGCAACGAAACGAAAACCCTGAATATGTGTGCGGGTACGCAAGAGTGTGAGTACACGTACACATACATGGGAATATATCATATACATATTATATGCTATATTATACATATATTATATATATACAAATATATATATATATTATATATGTATATATATGTATATACGTGAATGTATAAAGAAGTAAACTCGTCAGACTTATGATTTTATGCATAGGTCAGAGGTTCATCGTCAACAAAGGAATTAGCGTCCTCTTGCCCATCGCAAAATGGCATCTGCCAATACGTCAAGGTGAGCTTTCGTCTGGAACAGAGACAGAAAATAGCGTTTGCTCTTGATAGCCTGGTTCGACATGAAAGTAACGTGTTTAGCTGACAAATGCACGCATGTACCTACGTATATTTCTCATTCAAATTATAGTAAAGGTTAAAGCGATGAAAAATAGGAAATTTGCCGGATAAATATCTTCTTGTTGATCCTTTCACTGTTCACTAAAACGACGATGAAATAATTGTGCGGAAAATCTTGAACAAATTATCCAGTTTTTATCGTTCTAAAACGTAGCGTTCAAAGCTTAATACAGAAAACAAACATAAAGAGAATCTCATGAAATACCTGATTTTCATTTATAACATCGAAAGCCATTCAATTCTATTACATATAACTTCTACACATGCATTAATCGTGAAAAACTGTTCGGTTCTGTTTCAAACTTTACCATTGTAGTCGTAGTGGTTATATCTCATTACAGCGTTAAGGAAATTTCAAAAAGTTTCCCACAATGCACACAATATATTCTTGAAAGA
The DNA here is from genome assembly GCF_910591885.1 of Bombus terrestris. Classification (NCBI taxonomy): domain Eukaryota; kingdom Metazoa; phylum Arthropoda; class Insecta; order Hymenoptera; family Apidae; genus Bombus; species Bombus terrestris. Next base: position 8,391,990 of record NC_063276.1, read on the forward strand.
ATTCTGTGTTAAGTGTTCGGGTATTTTCGTGCGCTACTGTAAAACATACAGAAAGAAATATACGGAAAGAATCCCTAAAACTGCTAACCTTCATCCAGAACCCAAAAAGGACGAACAACCGAAAGAATACCGCCAGCTCCGTAAAAAGGACCATCGTCTAAACTCATCCCGAGCCATTCGTGTGGCCCGATAGCTCGTTCGATATTCCGATCCAGCCCCTACGCATCCCCAGCCGGGCTCTCGGCAAAAAATTCGTTAAGTCAGTTAGCGAACTTTCCCTTCGAAAATCCGCGCGCGTTCTCGCGGGCGTCTACTACTTTTCGAAAGCTGATCGAGTTCGAGAGAGCGTCTCGCTACCTTGGAAAATCTAATTCTCCGGTTCGAGTTCGAGGCGACGTAGTTTAATCAGATCCGGGGGCCGCCCACGTTGATCAGGCCAATTCCGTTTCGACAACACGGGCCGTTCCGCGTTCTTCTTCTTTGGCCGTATTCTTCCGTTACGAGGTGGAAACGGTGGAAGAAAGAGAATAAAAGAGAGAGAGAGAGAGAGAGAGAGAGAGAGACTGGCGGCGGCGCGGCTCGACCAGCCGGAAGGAAAAGAAGCAAATATCGATTTCAAAGAGGCGGAGAGGCCGGCCCGGAATCAGCCGGAGAGAAAGGTCAACTGTTCGCCGGATGTGAGGGATGATAAATCCGCGAGAGGGCGAAACGTTGCTCAAGTTTCCTTTTTCTTTTTCCTCTTCTTTCCTCGACAAGGTCCTCTCTGTTTTTTGTTTGTTACGTGGAACAGGTAGGTGGAAAAGGGTGGATGTGGCAGTTGGGAAGAACGTAACGAGGTCGCTAATATACGACCAGAAAACATGATGAGGCAGTCATTATGAGAAAATATCACAACGTTAAGCAAATATGCTACTGCTGAAAGGTATTTGGACACTTGACTCTTCTTGACGAGACATATTTTAATTGGAAAGGTATATGGTCAAATCAAACTTTGATATGCGATGATTTGGTTCATCATAAACACAATAGTCGCATACGAATATTAGCGTACTATAAACTGATTAAATCGAGCTTATCTTCGTATCCTGATACATGGAAGCGTTTGAACGAATATAGAATATCGATACATGAAAAATGAATTACCAATGCGAACGTAAACGTCGCGTGAATTTTTCTGAGACGGTAGTCAGTTGGCAGTTTTAATTTTGTTATTCCGTACGTGGGATGCGGTATCACGATTACTATGTTTATGCAAATAACGTGTTTGTGTAATTGGCGTGTAGGTTTTAGGTTCACGTTCGTTCCTCCAAGTTGTTTGCATATACACACCAATTGCGTAATGTTCGCTGTTAATTAACTGAACTCGAAGGCAATCGTTTTATTGCATCAGTTGAAATTAAACATTGACTTTTACACACGTTTCATAATATTGATTCTATTTATAAGTTTAAAAATCAACTTTTTTTAAATTAAAAAAGTGTTGCCTGTTTCTGTATGTATATTTGGATTGTTTAAAAATCTCAGATTTTTCAAATAACTGGAAATTCATGTGAACGAAATAATTTGTAGTTTATACGATATATTATAAGTCTTAATTTAAATGAATTTAATTAACACGTTTACCGTCATGATAGTCATCGGTGATGAATATTTTAAGATTGTATAGTACTGTAATTACTTGCGTGAACGAGATTGCGATTATGTTTAATAGTAATAGTAAAGTGTGATTATAAAAAGAGCATAGAATATTACAAAACTTTATTTGTTTATTTCTTTTTCATTAAGATAGTAAGATAATAAAATATTAAAATATTACACATTATGTATTACGTTATTAGCTACTGTATATGTATACTGTATATAACAATATTGGAACATTTGAAATACATATAGTAATTCAAAGAAGCATTTTGACATTTACCACAGAGAATTTGTACCAACATATTATGTACATTATACGAAACTTTTTGAAATTGCGTTGCTACTATAATGAGTCACGACTATCGTGATTACGCTAGTAAACTTTGAAATCGGTCCGACGACGTAAATTGAAGTTAAAAGAGATTTGTTACAAACATACACTTATTGTTAGTGAAAGGTTAATATACAGTAGTCTTAAACAAATATTAATTACTGCCAAAAATGGTTCCGCTAAATATTGTAACTCATTGATATAGTGAATAATTGACTCCTCAAATATTTTAGTTATCTTTGCGAAGTGCATACTTGCCATAAATATCTTATTATTTTTAAGTACATTTTCACATCTGCTTTAAATTTCCTTGATATAATCACGACAGTTGTGTTTCGTTACAGCGCTAATAATATTTTAAAATGTTTCCTATAATATATACATAAGTCGTTTCTAGGAGTGTTGGAACACTTTCGCGAGCCACTGTAGCACCATTTGTATGCTCGTTCCATTTTTCAAGCGATTTGTACGTAAAACTTATCTCTTGCAGCGCGTGCTAACCGTGCTCTAATCTGCTTCTTTCATCCACTCGTTTCCTTCTGTCCTTTCGCGAGCGAGAATTCTCGTGGAAATCAGGAGCAATTGTTTTCTCTTTTTCCCTTGGTTTGTCTCTCTACTCTCTCTCTCTCTCTCTCTCTCTTGTCTCTCTAGTCTTTATTCTACCGGTTGTTTTTTCACGATGGCAAAGGCGGAGGAGAATGCCTTTGTACTTAAGGGCCGGAAGAATTAAGGCGACGAAGCTTTTTAGAGATTTACGGGCTCGCCAGACAGTGTAAATTGAGCCCTGCCGAGTTCGCGAGATTAGTTCTCCGCGGCTTTCGAGTGTTTGCGTGTGCGTTAGATGATGAACTATGCCGCGAAGGGGTTGGAGACGGCGCAATTGCGTGTAAAATTAGCGAAACGGCGATGCACGGTGAAGGTTGTTCGTCTTCGAGGGTTGCGACAGTCTATAAATAGCATAGAAGAAATTTTGACACGGAATTGGGTGAGAGGTTCTACGAATAAGACGTCGTTAAATTAAAGAATTTAATAAATTAAGAAAGTAAGGATTGGAATGTTAAAGAAATAAAGAGCGAAGAGTTTTAAGATTTAACTCGGCACAGTAATAATGTAAATATCAGTTAAAGAAAATCGAAGGACATTATAAAAAAAGAACTCTTTTTAAAACAAAATTGATGACTATGATATTTATAGACTTTATTCTCCTTGGAAGATAATAAATATCAAACTAAGAAATAATAGCATAAACTTCTTATTTCATGCAAAATGTATTACTAAAAAATAATATTACGAGGCACGACACACGAAATTAATCACATTTTCGCATTAATTATTAACTATATGTACCAAATACTAATATAAAGCATAACGTACACGTACAATTAATAACACTTTTGCATTCCTTCTAGTCTATTCATTTAATAGTAAAAATAAAAAGAAAGTATATTACACAGATTGACAAAGTGTATTGCATGATAATTGCAAGAAATTGTGGGGTATTGATCGTGTTATTGATTAATAACGTAATTGTACACCGTCGCGAGATGACTAATTGGAGACTTACAGTTTTGTAAAACATGCAGGCTTGCCTGTCCTCGTCTTCGCCTGTAGGGCAGTCTATGAAACCGTCGCACAAGGCGTGATCGTCGATGCAATGGTATCTACCCATTCTGTCCGCTGTGGGACACGCAAACCTTTCCATCCCGTCTTCGGAGATTGGACATTCTGGAAAGGAAAGAATTGGAAAATTATAGCCACGGCGCTTTAATCGAATTACCACTGATATTAAAATGCTTTTCAATTCCTTTGGGTTATTACACCGCAATGCTAGTAAAAAATTCGTAATTCTTTTACTTCCTTGCCTTTTTGCCTCAATATTAAGAACATTCTAATAACCTGCAGTATCAATAATTTGATATTTATTATTTGATATTACTAACGTTATAATAATATTTTTATAGGCTTTATATCCACGAGTAAGTATCCAAGATTAAGTATTACCATATCTCTTCTTTTTAAGTTTTTATATTTAGTATCTATCTTGTTAGTAATCCTAGTATTTTAACGATCACTAGATTGCCGATTTTTATATATTCATGTAAAATTTCCAAACTGTTGTGATTATAACATTTAAAGGATTTATTTCGTTGTGTTCATAAAAATATAATTCTTCGGTTATACCATAAAGCGAAGGGAGAATTTTCACCAAGTGATCAATTATCTCCTTGTTTCGTTATTTTATCGATCTGAGATTTTCCAATTTCTGTACATCATTACCTCTCCCATTCTTTCCTTTAATCGCCTTCTTACTCTCTAGTTTCTACCTTTAACACCTCTAACTGTTCCGATACCTCGTTATTCCTTTCAGCATCATCAATTCTTCGTCTCCATTCTACAACTTCGTTATTTTCCCACTTCATCCCTGTATTTTTCTACTTTCTTTTATCGCGCTCGTATTTTCGTCGTTTCGCGGGTCTCTTCGACACCTTGCATTTCCATTAATGTACCATCGTTTCATATAATTTTCATATAACTTTTCTATTATACTGTTCACACGCTATCGAGCGTATACTATTTTTATGCAAAGATCGACTCGAACCTTCACCCGCCCCCGGATCGCAGCAGCGTCTGTTTGCGCGAAATTTTGTTGCAACCTTGCGAGAAAACGTGTTTTAGAGGCTGCGTCGTATGAAATTCAAAGGCAGCGGAAAAATGCCAAGGCTCTTGCTGACAGTTTCGTTTTATCGATTTATAGAACGCGTTTGTTTCATTTTGTACGCGTAATGAACGTAAATCGTCTAGGTAAATTTAACAAAAAGCGCTCCGGATTCGATTAGCTTGTTCTTGTTGTGCGCAATTGTATCGAGTATCAAGGATTAACGGTTGTATCGAAATTCTCGTGTACGTTCGAAAGCTTTTTCATTTTGAAGTATGATCACTGGAAAACGAGGGATATATGTTTTTTTGCTCTTGAGAATTGCCGACTGAAAATTGCTTCATGCCTCGGAGATAAAAAAGCGTTTTGTTGCACGTAAATTCTAAAATGACTTTATTCTTATCAGTTCATGAGTAACGCTAACTTTTATTTTACATCTTGTATTAAAAATTAATATTGGGCTTCTGTATTATTTGAATAAAATATTTAACGATTACGTAACAAAATATTATAATTATATTCATTTGATTAAACATTATACACATCTATACAATATTTTGAAATAATTATACGTTTATTTCGTTTGAATTAACAAACGATTTGTCTTCAAATTATTTCATTATTTACTTATCTTAATGCAAACTAAAATTATTTTCCGTATGTTATTTTTAAAATAAAGTGTAATTCGCTATCACTAGCTGTTATTTTTTATCATTGCGTAAAAAAATTGTATTTGATCCTGTTAAATTAATTAGATTACAAATAATATTAGTTTGGTAGGATATCCTTTATTCTGCCATGACATTCGTTCGATTCGTTCTTCGTTTCAGACAAGCATCATCAACTTATTTACCCGAGATCGATTAGGGTGGAACAACCTTGAATATGACATCATCTCCGAAACCTCGAACCTCGCCAATAAAATGGTAGACTAAAAAATATCCTACGTATGTTCGTTAGTTTCGAAATATTCTATTAGCGTTTCGACAATGCGTTCACTATTAATGGAAATGGAAAAATTCATTTTGTAAAATGAAATGATCGTAGCAAAAGAATATAATAATTTCTACTACTTTGTATTTTCAATATAATTTTAATATGTTATCGTTTTTAATGTATTTAAAGTTTTTCATATTTTCTTTTAGAATATTTTTTATTTAGGCATTCCATAAGCTTTTCAAATTAATTTTTCTCTGTTGCAATTAATTATTTTATATAGCTTTTTATTATAGCTTGTTCTGCGCCAAAATTAATTTATTCATTACTCTTGTAGTTTTTAATCTGTAAATCGATACCCAATCATTTCGCGTTACAATTTATTATTTTTACAACTTTTCCCATTTTCGATATTTTTTATCTTCCCAGTATCTAACTTTTCTTTGCTGAAGTTAATCAATTCCTCTATTTTCTAATTCTTAAATCTTCTTGATATCCAATTTTCCCTGTTAAAATTACTTTAACACTTTTTCAATTTTCTGATTTTTAAACCTTTCAAACACTTAACCTCTCCATCCTCAAATTAACCATTCCACTACTTTTCTATTTCTCAATTTCCAAACTTTTCCAACATCCAACTTTTCTCCGCCAAAATCAACCGTTTTATTACTCTTCCAGCCTCCACTTTTCCTCGTCATTTGTCACCATCTATCACTCGCTTCCTTCTCCCAAGAGATCACTGAAACTGAGAAATTCTCAAAATCGATCTTGCATGAATACTCGAAAAATTCACAAATTGTCTGTGTCGGTGTAGTACGTGCATTTGGGATTTCCATTAATTTTCATCGTACATGCTCGTGCTCCCGATCGATTCTTAATAAAGCCTTTGTTAGAAGGCAGGACAATGGTCGAATAAAAAGGATACGTCTTCTCCCCTGTCCAACGATATTTCCAGTAACTCCCAGTGCAAATTCTAAAACAACTTTCCGACCAGTCGAGGCTGCTAACAATGCACGACTATTTCTGACAAACCCCGTGGTTGTAGGCGATCGCCACACCCCCTTGAAGACGCGTGTCCATTCGAAACGAAACGACGGAAATATCGCTGTTTAAATCAAGTCAAGGTTGTCTTTATCACATAAGGGGCCAATTAGTGAAATAATAATAATTATGATAATACAATTATAATAGCTATAAAAGCTTTACTGAGAATTATCGCAGATTTGTATTTTAACGAATTTCTCTCCCATAAGACATAACATAAAGTATTGTAATTAAATATCATGAAGTTTTTTTTAAAGAAATCAATCTTTTCCAAAAATTATGAAATTCAGTCTATGATTATCTAAGTCACTCATACTGTACATGTATTTACGCAACCTATAATATTATAATAATTTTTATTTATATTTATAAGTTTTATTCTCTGTACTCTTTGTACTTTTAAATGATTAATGAAGGATTATCTCCACGTATACATTGCCGGCTTTTATCGAATTTGTGCGCGATGTATTTTTCGAAAAGGTATCTTTTTACCTGTCAAAATTCATATTGAACCATCAAAGTTAGGAGTTGAGTACATATTTTATAGAATATCTAGAGAATACAATTTTAAAGAATGTCTCGTCGTAATATTATAAAATACAATCCAATATTATAACAAATATAACTATAACTAAAGGAATTATGAAAGAGATGCTACATTGACCCAACGTTAGTCCTCTTAATAGGTTAAGCACTTTCATCTCGATTGATTTCACCCTGATTCATATTAAATCAATAAATATAATTCACGGTGGAATTTGTTAACCCACTTTCTTCAGAACAAGATAAAGAGAAAAGTAGATGAAACAGGAAGAAAAGATGAAATCGAGTGAAAGAGGAAAAGAATTCACTAGACCTTAAAGAATCGACGTTTTCTAGGTCGATTAAGTGGCGAAAGAAGGAGAGAAATTTTTCCTTTTTTCTTTTTTTCTTTTTTGTTTAAGTCGTCACTGTACTATGCCTCGAGTTCAATCGGGACAAGCTTCCTTTTGAGATTAAAGGCAGCGTGGATGCACTTAAAGAGCGATTAAAGCTGTAATCCGGAGTTCTCGTCGTTCCACCACTGACAAACAATATGAGAGCGACGGTTTGGAAATCTTTGGGATTTAGAGGAGGATGAAAGCAGGAATAGAGCGTAGGGAACGTGACAGGTGTACGCCATGTTACGTCTTGGACAGACTTTTCGTAAGTTGTAACGATCATCGATAGGTTTTTCTTTTATGAAATATGTGTTTTGTGATAGCTCGGGCGTGATACGACGTACGTGACAAAAATAACATGTTTTAATTATATTTTTTTCCACGAATTATGAAAAGTCTAGGATAAATATCGGTTTGCATTATTTATGAACGAAACGCAAATACATTTTCCAAATTAGATAATAATTTACAAAAAAATAAGCACGCATATTCCATAGCTCGTATTCCTTTGCTTCATTATTTATTCAAATATATTTATAGATATACAACTGTAACGTAAAATAAAAATTATCTCATTCCATGCATCGGAAATGTTTTTACCATCCAGCGTATCACAACAGAACTCGTTAATTAACGAAATATAATTACTTTATACTGAAACAATTTCTCGTTTAATTAACAAACGAATGTTAAAACAACGACGTAATTCATCAAAAACTATATAAAAATTGTATATATGTATATCCGTAAATAGCGGACAGAGGAAAATTGAAAATTAACACTTCTACGAATAAGTATTAAATCTAAATTTTTGTATTAAACCTATTCCGTAATATATATCTATCATTATATTATATATTTATTCATCTTTCTCTTGTCCATTATAATTGAGGAATTTAAGCCGGAAATGATATCTCGTACAAGAGAGTGTATGCCACGATATAAACAGGAAAATATTCGTAAATTCAATTAATTGTACCGCTATGATGTTCTTTTGAACTTTGAAAGTATCGTATGTGAATATAGAACGGCTCCCAGATATTTCGATTAATAATTACAAACCACATTAAATGCTTACCATTGTAAATGTATGAAAGATAAATCTGTAATTCATTTTATTTAACTTTCAAAATAACAAGTAAGGTACAGTTAAAATTGTAAGTGAAAAATTTAAAATAATATTTCTTGTCCATATTGAAAACCGGGGTTAACACCATTCAATGTTTCAATTCTTTAATTTTGTTTCATCGTAAATGATGCTTTTTTGTCATTCAGTTTTTCTTTCATTTACCGCTGTATCTTCATGATATTAAAGAAAGAGGGTTTATTAATTATTAACGTAGCTTTGCAAACTTTCTATTAAACAGAAGAGACGCAAATTTTAACCGGTAAAAAGAAACAGTTAGAGTTTTCCCACTGTGGTAATTACACTTTAACATCGTTACGAGGCAATAAAAGTCACCGATGGAATTGTTGATAGTGAACCACGATGAGGAGGAATGAAATGAAACAGATAAAGGCTTGGAAAAAGTGAAACTTTGAAAACGTCGACATCTCTAACGATTCACGAATAAATGCAGATGATATTTATATACGCTGTCGTATGTAAATATTCCGATATTTTCTTGTTTTATATAAAACGTATTTTAATCACAAAATTTCTATTAACGGATAAATCGAACAAAATCCCGAACACATCGAACCGCAACGTAAAATAATTATTATGTCTACGTGTAATAAAATGTTACGACAGGATTAAATGAAATAAAAATTTCAATATATGTAATAAGAAAATTAGCGTGTTTTGTCGACCATTCGCGGAGAGACGCGATCTCAAGGAAGCGCGTCAACGGGAGTCGTAAATTCCTGTTATGATTTTACAATCGACGTCATGAAACTGATCGATCCGCTATTTCGTTTAAGGTGATAGATGTAATTGAATTAATTATAACGCTGAGGTAACAGGTTGTAATGTATCTTTATTCCAATAACAATTGTAGACAAGATGATTACGCTCGTTGCGTATATATATATATTTTAATTAGATGAGCTACCAGTTCGTGATGAAACTTTGTAGAATTATTATTCTGTCGTTTGACAAGCTCTTTATTTTTAAATTCTTTGATTTCTGGATTATAAGTAAAAATAAAAAAATTCTTCTAAACTGATGGAAAGGCTATTGATGCAAGTAATGGTATTTAAACAGTAAATAGTAAAATATATTAAATATTTATTCATTTTATTTTATCTCGGATTCACAGCTTGGAAATGGACTTGGTTTTGTGATAAAATATATTAGATAAGTTTTCCATTGAAAATATTTTCTTTTTTCTTTCAACCATATTCTCCAATTTATGTACATCTATTTACGTATATGTTTTAAATAAAATATATTAGTGTACATATTATAATCAAGAAACAAGTGTGCTAAAAAAGAAGTGTACACGAAGGGCTACTTTATAACGTCACTATATCTTTTCTACAAATATACGTGTAACTTTATACCGTCAAGCGTGGCCTTGATTAGAAAGTGACGCATTTTCTATTTTAGCTGGTTTTCAACCGGATGACGTGGAATCAGAAATTGGTATCGCGTGGTGACACGCGTAACCGCGCTGGTGTGCGGTCCGCAACAGGTGCGAATCTCGCGTATCGGTAATGATCACCCGGTAATTGTCATCATTTCAATCTATCCGGGTGATTACTGTGCCGATGAAGTTGATGGTTACGTCAAACGATTTCTAGTGCGATCGTGATATGTTACTTCTATTAGCTACGTGTGTATATCCATTATTTTCGAACCAATAAGTTTTCTCATCGTTGACAAATAATTGTTTAGTTTGAAAAAGATAAGGAAGAGTTAACATAAACATACAAATTGAATAGGAAACAGCATGCTTTTTTTAGCTCAGATGTATAATTATAGGAATTTGAAGAATTTTCTTTAATTTTAAGAAAAGTAATCGTACAATATTTCTGCATTGCGGTAGCTAATGATGAGTCTTTGCGACAATAAATAAATAAATAAAAATAATAAAATATTTGTACGATAAGTGATCGATATATAAGCGATGAAAATTCTCTATTTTGATATGAAAATGAATTTCGATGTGGCCGCGAATACATATTTCGTTGCCTTTAATCTCGCGAATATTTTGCGTAGTCTGGGGACTCCTTTAATTTCGAGGAAACGCTGCGTCAAGGCAAAGTCGAGGGGAAACGTGTTACGTAGGTGTTTGGGGGCGGTTAGGAAATTGTATAAGGTGTCGCAAAGTTAGGTAATCGAATATGGTTACTATATTCTATGAGGAGAGATAAATAAGTTTGGATGAATAGTAAGTCGCTGAAAGAGGGAAATGCATTTATTTAACTTCTTATATCTGAAATGTCACCCGCTCTCTTTAATCTGGGAGCAATATCATTGTAAAGTTAAATTTTGTATCTTATTCGTCGTATATGATTTAGTCTGGTGAACATATAATTCATCTCCATCTCCATCGATTCAGAACCATACAAAATTTTTGATATTTTTCTGCATTTTTAGTAAAATTGTGAAACATGAGCAAACTGTAATAACAGAGTTTACTAATTACTGAGGTGTTATATCCATATATACCCATGTTTATAAGTATTAGAATACCTGCTGCTCTGGTATAGAATGTGATAATTGATCTGGGTTACTAAGAAAATAATTAAGGATTAGATTCGAATTTAGTAGTTGTATAATGATCCAAAATACACGACGAAAAATTGTGGAAACTATTTGCAAGAATTTTAGAAATAATAAATCAATAATTACATGTTGGAGCCTGTATCATTCTTTGATTTAAATCTTATTGAAACAATTTGAAATGAATCAAATAGCCTAAAGTCTACATTTAATTTAAAGAGTCGAATCAGATAATTAATAATATAAATATCGAAGTTTAATAACAATGATAATTTAATAATTCGAATATCAAAATATGAACAAAGAAAGCATTTAAACTTATTATATGCATTTAATCGATGAAATTTGTATTACCATATGAAACATATGAGTTCTTTACTAATTTAAACTTTCAATAAAATTTAATAATTTTTAATGGTTACCTGGAATCTAGTAAGATTTATATAATTTTTCAATAAGTACCCTACTGTTATAATTCATATTTATAAATTAAACAAATTAAGTAATTTTTTCTAGTACGATCGTCTACGTATATATTTAATAATAGTTATTAAAAATATCAGTCAAGGACAATTTGCAATTTATTTAACGTAGCATGTCTATATATAATATACTTGGAGAAGTAAAATTTTTGTCCGTGATTCTAATTCGATAAGGATTATAAAGAAGGATAAAGGAATAGTAAAACATACCATTGGAGAATTTTGAGTTAAAATTACCGAGTAAAGTCGAGGATAGCGACGAATACATATGAGTGTTATAAGTTGATTAATAGTATCACAGTTCCGACATATGTTAATGTTATAGCAACAATTTATACTATCGTAGTGTCATAAAGTAATAATACACGGCACTATTATTTTCCATGGCTAGTACAATCTATAACATGACGTGGATGCTAATAATAACGCATTACTGAAGAATGGGATTACACGAATTTGCATATCAGTAGTTTGGACTATAGCAATATAAAGTACTAGTGCTATATTACCGTATAATGTGTAATATCAAGGACTGGTAGTACAATAACATTCGTCAATTTCTACGTCAAACAGAAAACTTAATAAAAAGGAATACAAACCGAAACACTGGCCAATTTTTATATCTCCATCATATTTTCGTTTTAACAAAGAAGAAGATGTTGAATATTTTAAAATGTCTTTAACATAAAGTTTAAACAAGAATTTAAGACCTTTTAAATATATACAAACAAACACTTGAAGGTGATAAAAGGGCGTAGGAGGGTTAAAAGCCGATACCCATAATTGGACATATTTTACAAAAGCATCTTGTGTTTTATATTTCAAAAATTATTTGTAAATCGATATTTAATATTTCCATATAATGTGTCTTCATTTTATAAGAGAACAGCAAATACGAAGAAAGAAGAATTTTTAAATTTATTTTTCATTATCATATTAGATTATTTACTACATTTCATTTTATACATTACCTCAACAAAATAATGAATTAAAAAATATTCAATTCAATTGTTAATTCAAGGTAAAATCAATTCTGAATTAACACGCGTATGAATACGTCTATTGTTAATGTGTTTCTAGAAGAAATTTGGAAAATTAAAGCATTTATTTAACTCAAAAAACTTCGGAACAAAATTACATTCCAAGTTACGAAACATTTAATCGCACCAACACTAAGGAGGTAATTTTTGTAACATTATATTGTATAATTTTTTACTTCTTTTACCTTAATAAATGTGGGGGCGAATAAATTGTGCTGCATTTTAACAATATGCGTCATAACGTGTCAACAAAATTCATGGAGCTAACGTTTTTATTATACTATTTTATTTTTAAAGGACTCCGGTGACTGATCGTGATACAATCTGGGACTAGGATCGATGTTTCAAATTGTGGTTTCGACGCTCGAAATATATATGTAAACTTTCGCACCTGACCGATTTCACGAGCTGCTATATCGGTTTCACCAACAATACCGATCAATTATCACTACGTTCCCATTAATCTCTTCCTTCGCAAGATGAACTCTTATTCGAGTATCCTCCCTCGGGGAAAACCATTACCAACGGTCAAAAAACAAAAGCATCCCTTTCAAACAACCCCTTCAATCACCCCAATCACATCCACGAAAACACTCAACCCGTAAAATACTTTCTCTTGAAATACCATACCGACAAATATTTTCAAACAAACGGAGATAATTCTGGCGATTCGTAATTCCTACGATTAACATGTCTGTGATGGCGATGGCTGATATTATGCATGTCAGTGACGCCGTAAAGGCCACCGGTAACCAGCAATGATAGATTTAATTATAATATGCGTTAACGAACAGTCACAGTCGCAAAATTGACAAATTAAATAAATGAAACAGACTTTCGACCTATCAAAATTATAATACTAAATAAACAGTTAGTTTTTGAACTGAATAAACAGTCACAGATATAAAATTTTCGATATTTTCCATGTTTACAGTGATAAATTGCGTAACATATTAAATATTTAAATAAAGCGCTTAAACAGGCTTATTTTTTAGTCAGATATTATATTTAGAATTTTATTCTCCAATGAAATTTCATTATAGAGATTATAGAATGATGAAATTAAAGTTAATAATAAATATTAATTCAGTATTATGGTGTAATTGTATGACTAAATATTTAAAATTGTGAAGCGGAATATCATATGAATGAGTTTTATTTATTTTGGACAATATTTTAACACGTTTTTAAATGTTAAAATATTTGAATAGTTCATAACTGTCATACAATAGGAAGGAAAATTACGGACAGATGTTGTGGTTAAACAGTTGAGATAATTTCAACGTGCTTGTCTTTTCCATCACTTTTTGCGACTGTTTTCTCGCCGGTTATTTCTTTTCTTTGTTCGTCCGATATTACGATTTTTAAAGATTTGTTGCATTAAAGATTTGTTGATTCAGGTTGCATTTTTAAAGGCGGAATAACAGATGGAAAAGGATGTTTCAAGACAAAATGAGATGATATGGAGTGAAAGACATTTTACAATGAATTTTAAGTACTTCTATTGATTGACAGGTATATATGTGCTCTCTTGTATAATCATTCACCAACCACGTAATAATATTAACGAGGACGCAAGCTAGAAGTTAGATTATAGACTTCTCTTTTAAAATTTTATAATTCTATGTGAAACAGCACAAGTTGACTCGTAGCTTGTAAAATTTGTTCCTGCAATATCATTTATTTTCTTCTCAAATTTGTTATTAAGATATAACAAGAGAATTTATTAGTACACTATAATAACTTGTAGTTTGTAACTTGTTGAAAATTGTAATTAACATAACTTGTAATTGTAGCGAGTTGTGGCGAGTTTGAAATTTTACTGTTATAATTACCACAGCCGTGACACGTTGCAGTGGTAATGAAATTTCAAGAAGTTTACTAGAACGCATATAATATATTCATAAAAGTTTTCTACTGTAAACGTTTCAAAAATACCTTAGCAGCCTGTAACTGTAAATCGTAACGGTCATTGCTAAACAAGGTTTAATCACGGCTATTCAACTACTTGTGTACAACATCCTTACTTTATTCTACGTTGATAAAGCAAACGAAAAGCAAAAAGAAAGGTTGAAGGAGCAAATGACAGCATGCAGCATCATTTAATCAACGACATCTCGCGTAGCGTACAGGTAGCAGAGTATCAACCGGGCTAAAACCCGATAAACCGATTCTCTGTACCACCTCCGCCCCCAAAAGGTTATTCGAACAGAATTAACGTCGCGACCCGTAAGCGTCCGTCACTTTTCATTTTCCGGAAACGGGTAGCGTACAACGATGAAACGGAACCGGCGATTAAATTGTCGCTCCGCCGTAATCCAACTGGACATCGGTCACAGGGTGTGCCATCGTGATCACCAGTAGCGATAAAAGTCATTAAAGAGCTGAAACCACGCGTATCGCGGCTTGAAAAAAAAATCGATACTAGCTAATGAGCAAAAAGTTCTATGTTAATTACGCGCAGCGTTCTCATGATTAATCTTTTCGAACTTATGAATGGCTATACGTCAGACAAAATTTATCGTTTTGATGTAGAAGCATAAATTACAGGTTCTACTGGAAGAGTGATATATATAAGAGTACATTTAAAAAAATCGCTTTGGTATAAAATGTAGAAAGGTAGAAAAACGTTATTAATCATTTCACTATTGAGTAACGAAGAAATTTTGTTTCTTCTATGATTCAGCTAATAATAATCATAATAATCTTAGGTTTTCAAGCTCTCTGCTGAAATATCTTTTACGCGTGTTGATCTGTATTCCTCAAATTTAAATAAAAATATGTTGTAAATGTAACGAATGAACTCATGGTAGTATATAGTTTCTTTTTTAGAAATTGAACATTAACCGTGCACTTACAGTGACAAACGAAAGCAAGTTTGAGAGGAATTTAGTAGAAAACGCAATTCTATTTTATAGGAGCATGAATAGACGTACTACATATCTCTCGAAATAGATGACTGTTATTACATAGCGAAAAATATCTAGTACGAAGTTACTAATGCTCATATGATGCTTCAAATTTTAAACATTCTTCTGACCACAATTGTATGCAATTAAATTTAAGAAATTGACAAAAAAATGGACTTGGTCGATTTGGCTTTCGAAAGGTCCGAGTGAAAAATACCTGATGGCATGATTTAAATACCGATAATATTACGCAAACAAAACTTTTCATTAAATGCTAAAACAGGAGATACGAATGATCAGTTCTTGGTCAGGTCGGTTATCGAGGATATTATACACTGTAATTCAAAGTAGCCCAAGGGCTTTTTGCAAATGGTAATGTATACGGAAAATTGGTCCCCGAGGGGTTGACATGTAAAGGACACTCGACGAGTAGCATCGGCAAGAAATTGCCCTCCATTTTTCCAGCGTCATCTCTTTTCGGCCCCTCAATTTTTCACACGAATGAAAAATCGCTCGTTTTGAGTTCAAGGCGAGATATCCAATCAATTAGTTTCCTCTCATTGAATTCGAGAGTTCGTCAAACACAGCTAACCTCTACCATACAGAAAAACGATATTGAATAGATCGATTTCCCATTGCATTACGCGGATTCTTGAAAATGTTCAATTTCTTCAAAATTTTCTGCTCCAACGTTCACCGATCTCTAACCGATTGCTCGAAAACATTTCGACCTGTTTCACGGTTGATATATTTCATTATATATGTGGTGAGATTGGAAAACTATTTGAAAATCACAGGCGAAAGATATGATACAGCGCCTCACGAAAGTATTCGAACACTTGAAAATATTTTACGAATGCACTAAGTATTACATTATACGAAAATGTTTGAAATTTCCTTAGCGCTGCTTAACAGAGGAAGATCTCTTAATTTCTTTTACAGAGAAGCGATTTTAAAATTCAATACATTGTTGATTAATCCTGTGTTACAAAACTTGCCCTTTTAATTTCAGAGCTAAACGTGTATATTTTCATTTTATAATGCTAATTTTAAAAATATCGTGATATTAAAATAATGGAAGCATTAAAATATTATTTGTCTTACCTGTTATAGCCTTTGGCTTCTACAAAATGTTGTCAATTATATCTTTGAACGAAACAGATTATTTCCAGTCTTAGTTATTTCATATTAAGATATTTTTTAATGCCATAAAGTGACATTAAATGAAAAAGTCAAAGAACATGCTATCCTGTTCTTTTTCTGCGGTTTCATGTATGTTGCTTGTTTTATAGAAAGAAATTGAATACTGTAGAGATCAATAAAAATTACTTCAAAGATTTTCATCGAGAAGTCACGAAATTACTGAATTGCAAATGCAAAAAGTAACTGCAAGAAAACATTCTATTTTCATAGAAATATATTAGCGTCTAAAGATTTCGAACGTTTCGTTATGAACTTTTAAGCATTTCAAACGTTTATCAATCGCAAGATAGCGAGAGAATGCGATTAAATTCCTGACACAGAGTGACGAAAGGCTTTAACGCTTCGAATAATTTCAACTAATCGATCTGAATATTCAGCATGGTAGATTAAACCCTTTCGCTCGGTGTAGGTGTAGCATTACTGAAAGCACTTCTGCTATGTAGACCGGACTAGTTTTTGTGAATACAACAAACTATATGTATGAAAGTTTAATTATATACTTAAATAAATAGGCTGCGAATGTATTTATAGAAAATTTTCAAGTACGAAAATGTACAGAATGCACATAACACGTGTATAAATGTAAAACATATACAAAATATCGAAAGTAAAGTAAACATATTAAAATATCTACCAGGTGAGAGAAATAAATTTCTATTTAAATTCTATTTGTTTGCCTAATGTCTATAAAAATGTGACTTTGTTTAAACATGCACAGCTTTTTTAGTATCACTCATAAATCAATTGTATCAGGTTGTAATGCTTTACTGTCATATATAGCTACAATGATCGTAAAGACTAATAAAATCAGTACAACAGAGCACAAGTTACGCTTTTTAAACGATGTTATAAATCGAAATAAAAGTGACTCTAGATACACACATATTATAGAGAAAATTTATAGTACTAGATTAGAGAAATGTCGAATCTATAGAGACTGGTGGGCAGCAAAATGATTGTTCGATACGTGACAGCTTATACGCCCTCAGTAGCTTTTCTTTGTTAAAGAAAACAGGTTGGATGAGATGGTATTGTAAACAACGAAAGCAGAATGTTGTTGGGAATAGAACGATGATTAGAGACAAATTGCAATAGAAACAATTACGTTCGTACTCTGTATGTTTGGAAAATACGTGAATGGCGACTTCCGAAATTAGTTTCGAGCCACCATGCTACACACGTAAAAGAACAGTGAAAATTTCTGTAATTCGGAGTAAATGGATTCCAGAGGACGAGCTCGAGGAATAACTTGCATTCTGAAGGACAACTGTACCCTATACAGTCACAGTTACACGTGTTGAAATGAACTCGACGTATGTTCAATTTGAGTCTGTCGTACTAGTTTGAATTAGTTTCAAGATAAATTTAGTTGCAAGAAATAGTTGAAGTTTTGTTACCGTATGCGCGAAATATCGTCTTTCCGAAGTTCGAATTTGATGGGTCGGCATCGTCTATTAAATTCTCATATATCGACCTTGTCGGCCACATTAATCTCCTGGCTTATGATTTTGCTCATAAGTACATATATATGTAC
This sequence comes from Bombus terrestris, assembly GCF_910591885.1. Classification (NCBI taxonomy): domain Eukaryota; kingdom Metazoa; phylum Arthropoda; class Insecta; order Hymenoptera; family Apidae; genus Bombus; species Bombus terrestris. The sequence goes on from NC_063276.1 coordinate 8,410,356, forward strand.
TATAACGTTACCTATTTATTGCCTTAGTATAATGTTCAAAGCAAAACCACAAAATATTATGGATAATTTATATTCAGCAAACTATAGTCTCTTAATATAAGTGAAGTCAGAGTTAAAGTTGAGCTTTGATATTAGAACAGCTTACATTCGTCGTATTTGATCTATAATCTGGGCTATGTAGGGACATAATTCGATATTTCAGAGCAAAAGGTTGAAGAAAAAGAAATTTCCTACAAACCATCGCGAGATATTGAATGTTAGAGATTTATAATACAAATACCGAAATTTAATTACTGACTATTTTGAAGAATTATGGTAACCCTGTAATTTTCTTATATCAGTTTATAAAAGTGCCATAAAGATTGCCATATAGGAACACGAATCGGCTATTTTATTTAGACAATTTTTTGATATGTTAATTTAAAAAGAAGCTATAAATCATGGAACTGCAACAGCTTCATTATAACTTTTGAATAGAAATAATAGCACAATAAGAAGCACTTCAGATTTAAGTTTTTTAAAACTATTATAGATTGCTTCTATAAACAGAACTCGGTGACAGATTTATAAATACCGTCATCTACTATTACGTTATTTAGGATCAATGATACTGTCGAATGAGTACAGGATTTAGACCGAATTCAAAATTCTCAATAATTATTGAAAGAATAGAACGTCTATTTTCCGTTAATCGATTTTTAATTAAAAAAAACTTCCACTATCAAAATATAAAGCAAAAGTCTAATTTAGCTGTAGCTTGAATCAATTTTTTGAGTCAAATCTTTTATATTTTTTTTTAAAATAGAAATACAACTCGACATAAAACTCTAAGTTCTTCGTCGGTCCTATACATATAAAAAAATCATATTCTTAGAGAAAATTTTATCCAACTGTAACTTAAAAGTTTTGATAATTTCTCTGAAAGTATAAACTTCCTTAAAAATACAAACGAAGAAACCGTATTTTCCCGCAAACTCAAAACTCTCCAAGACTCTCCGAAAAATAAGATTTCTATAAAGAAAAATTTAAAATCTATGTGTTTCCCGTAGATAATACTTAAATAAAAAAAATCCATGGTAGCAGAGATTTCATTATTTTAAGTTTCATTAATTTTAGACAAAATTCAGTAGACATAAAGAAGAAAAACAGTAAGTACTTTTATTATAAAGCATCACTGTTTAAAATGTTAATGCATTGTTCCTTAGCATTGTAACGAGACACAATTGTCATGACTATATTGATAAAATTTAAAACTAATCTAAATATGCATACATAGAGGTTACAACATAATCATAGTAGTCAAATCTCGTTGCTAACGAAACTTACAGTTGCGAAATGTCTCGTATAGTACGCGTAATATATTCGCAAAACGTTTCTATAAATTTTGAAATTACTTCCATAAGTTACCGTATGTATGTATAACGAGCTATGGGAGCTATAATTCAACTATGAAAAACACTACGAACTTTCTCCACAGCCCAAATCCCATTCAAACAAACACGAAAATGCAACACTCACCGATTTGCGGTACGTCGTACTGTATGCTTCCCCTGGTGGATCTGAACATAATTTGAGAAGCGACGTTGATGCCGTTCCCGAGGGAGGACGGCGGTTGAGCTTGATGCGGAGTCGACTCTCCGGAGAGGTCGATGGAGCGGCGTCCGCCAAAAGTTTGGCTCCTTTTTCCAGGAGGCTTGGCTGTGTCCAGGCCAAACGGTGGCCTCGACACAAACGTCGCGCCGTTCTGATAATCTCTGTACTTCTCAGGTCCCCGTGATATCGAGTCAGTCTTCATGTTCGCAGCAGTGTTTAACTTCTGCTCGAAGAGATCGTCGTAGTTCGATTGTCTGGTTTCTTGAAAGCTCTTGCGTCCTGTTTCGTCATCGCATACTCTTATAGGCAGGCTGACCGTATTTCTCGAGTGTCTACAGTCGATTCGTAGCTTCTTAGTACGTTGACTACCCAGAGGGCCACCGCCCATTGGCTGTTGTTGTTGATCCTCGTGTAGAAATTGTTCGCCCGGTTGTTTCGCCGTGTTCATGTATTCCGAGTAGAGCATGTTCAACATAGCGGGTGACAGGGCAAAGAATATAGTCTGTAGCTCCCTAGGCTCTCTGATCATATCGTCGATCAATATACCAGCTGGTGTCCACGAGGAAATCCGTGGTTCGTCGTTCAATAGCAACCAGTTGGACAAGTCGTCTCGGTGAGAGGCCTCGGGAGGATATATCCTGAAGTGCAACAGGTTATTGCCTACCGAGTTTAGCTCGCTCTTCTTTCTGATCCCGCTACTGTGCCGGTAGTCCTGCTCCTGTGCACCCTGCATGATGATCACCGGATGATTCCCCACGGCCAAGTCCAGCCCTTGTCCCACGTACGTGAGAAGCCAGAACATGCATACCGCCATCATATATGTTACAGTTTTCACCGGATTTAACCGGGCTGGCTTTCGAATCGATTAAAAATTAAGTGTCTTTTGTTTCTCTCCTCTTCTTCTTTTCTCTCTTCTTGGACCGATTCTTTATGTAGTTTCGCCTTTGTTACTTTTTATTTTTTTTTGTTGTTGTTTCGTTTTTAGCGCTTTTTATTGTATACACGTACCGTGCTCGATTTTCGTTTGCCAGTCAAAAGGCACGACGCTGAGAGTTTAGGCCGACTTTTCGTTAGCTGTGCAGGGGGAGGAAGCGTTTCTGTAGGGAGCGACTTGAGGGAAGAAAACGCGGACGATGAGCGATGACCGGCGATCAATCGATAACCATGTAGGCATCCGTTACATGGGAAACGAAACGTTTCTTAAACGCGTTCAACTACTTTTATTCTATCTCTTGTCTTTCTACTTTGCTGCTTTTCTTCTTTCATCGAACACTTTTCTAAATCTTCGGTTATAATCGGAATAGGGAGATCAATAAGAACATCACCTATTCTATTCTCTTTCGATTTCCTTCTTCTCTTCGTTTCTCTTCGATTCGACTCGATTCGGTCGGCGATCGTTGTATAGTCCACGATCGTGTCTCGTTAATGTCGCATTTCCGAAAATTCCCGACGGTTCGTTCCACTCAATGTCAACAGAGGCTCTCGAGGATTTCTGCGTCCTGAAATCAGGCCGTTAGTAAAAAAAGGATGGCTCTTAGTCGACACTAAGGCGTGTGTCTGAAGAATAATATGCAGTGCCAGTGATGAATGGTGCTGGTGCTGGTCGTGGATGCTTATTAAGGTGCTCGATAGTGTGGGCAACAACGAAACTCGATTTTTCTCCTGGTCCTCCTGCTCTTACCCCTGTCCTCTCTCCCTGTTGCCTGCATCGCGATTCTTTCTCTCCTCTGTCTCTATTACAACATACTACTCTCCACTTTCTGATCCCTCTACTTTCCCCGATAGAAATCGAAAGTCCAATTTCCAGGATCCACGACTACTTGCGGTCCCTTGTCTTAAATTAGACACTTACTGTCCTTGATGACGTCATAGAAAACTGCTTTCTATCTCTGGTTTCCATGCTGTTGAAGGGCCCCGTGTGTCGGTTCACAATACTTGACTTTTGGAGGTGCTTGTGTGCCAGTGAGGCGTTATACGAGATTCTACGTGCGGTGTGACACGGCGTGCAGCGGTGACATCGAACTCTCCGAACGACTTTAAAGTGCGGAAAAGTGGCTATGTAGTACGAGAGAGATCAACAGGTGCCCGAAAAATGTGCAAAACCGTGCTCCTGGTTTGGGGGGTGAGGGGGGTGAGGAGGAAGGGGATTAATTAAGGCGCCGGACGACACAGCTGGTCGTCGTGACGTCGAAAACACCGAAGGAGTAGAAGAACATAGTACGCACATCGATCATACAGTGATAGAGTGTGACACAACACAGGCGCGTGTGAACAGAGAGAGAATACAATATATATATGTATATATATATATATTATGTGCACGTATATATAGAGAAAAAAGAAAGTTATCGGGCAAAGGTGCAGTTGCGGAACATTACCCAGTGTATTAACAGAATATCATGTGTTTACATATGATTTAACGTGTGTTTCTGTGCGAAATACTTGCTTCTGTGACTGCGTGCTGCGATATCTTCGCCCTTCTGCGCCTCTTTCCCACTGTGGGACCTTTTCTCATGCGATACGATTAACAGATAACCTTCCCTGCCAAGTTCAAATCTTCCGTTCCCCGTCGCACATAACACTCTTCTTCTTCTTCTTCTTCCTCGCAGTTCTCGCACGTAAAATCCTCTAAAGTCTGATGGATGATCGTTGATACTTTTTGAACAACTTTCAACGACCTTCTACTCGTGGAAACTCGTTTTACAGTCGATTACAATACCCGTAAACGTACTCGTGTTTAAACTTGGTTTATTCAGCGGTTAGTTTATTCTTGCCGTGATGGGATACCGTTCCATCCAGTTTGTTCATCACCGACGGACCGGATCACGCGAACACAAAATGGTGCGAACACCAGTCCACTAACATGTTGCTGGCTGTCGTTCGCTGATACTCGTCATCCACGACGATGACGTCGAGAACGTCCGGTTAAAAACGCGTCGATCGACGTAACCACGGGGACCAACCTGTTTCCTCCTTCCTTTCTAATCTTGTTATATCCCGCTGCCTCGTACCATTCGTTGCTCGTTCGAACCTCTTCAAAAATGAATTCACTTTCTTGTACTATTCTTCTATGTTCAACTATTACGTTCTCTTGCTACGAGTTTGTGTTGCTCGCATGCTCGCCTTTGCCGCGAGCAGAGTATACGTAATGTACGTATACACGTAGGTTCTGGGAGACGCGAGAATGCCAAAGAAAAGTTGTTCGTTCCCTGTTTGTTGAATGGTCACCGATTCCTTTTCCTTTCTCAGTACGTCGTACGGTATTTAGACGCGGGCCGGGCAGGAAGTCGCGAAAAAACAGCGGCTGCGGAGTCGGTGAAAGGAGGTTGCGGCCGTGGATGTTGCTTTGTTGGCCGAAAGTCGAGGGATGGAGGATCGAAGGGTTGGGACGGTGGGTTAGTTTAGCGAGTGAGCTGGCTGGCGCCCTCACCAGAACTAACTCCCACGCTGCGCGGCAAGAGTCACCGGGTTTAATACACCGCGCATCTCCCTACCACCCCATCGAGACACCTGCCGTTCTCTTCCCTTTTCACCCCCGGACTCTAACGCTGCTAACCCGGCCCCGGCCACCCCGTGCATCGTTCACGCTTCCGTTCCGCATCGAGTCGCACACACCGGCCAACACTTGTGCCTTTTCCTCCCTCTTTCTCTCTTTCCCTCTCTCTCTCCCTCTCTCTCTCTCTCCCTCTTTTATTTTCCTTTGTTTTGCGTCTCCTTTTTTTTTTTTATTCGTTTTAACGTGCTTTTCGAATCCGACTCGCGCGTGATTCTGTGGGTCTTGGATATGTCTGGGTCTTGAAAGAGAGGTCTTTTAAGGAGAGAGGTTTTATAGCGGGAGCAGAGGCAGACTGCTGCCTTCATGTAGTCACCGTTTCGCCAACTTAACAGCTGTTGCGGGTAAATGTGGGTAACTTGCAAAAGAAATTGAATCAGACGGTTGTCGAGTGATGGCTGGTCTCGAGGACTTTTTGGTTGTGGTAGGTTGGTTTATGAGACGATTGAATCGAAGATGATCTCGTTGGATTCATAAAATATTTTATGAATGAAGTTAATAAGCAAGATCGTAAGACAATTACTTGGGATTATCGGCTACTTAGTTTGGCAAATGCATATTTATTCGATTAATTTCATCTGTTTATGAAAGAAAATGTTGTTTTGGTTCTTTGATTACCAAGGTTTTGGGATGTTGTACTGTTAGGTAGATACTTGGGATGATTTGTTACAACGGTATTTGTTAGTTACGTATCCGAATCTGTTTGTCTATTTGACTCGGTAAAATTTGTTTAATTGTTCCTACTTTTTTCAAATAAGTCACTTGAACTCAACGATAATTTGTTAAACCATTAAATCGAATAACTATTACATATTTAAATAGAACATCCTTGTTGAATTACTGTAGATAAAGGTATAATTGTGTAAATGTAAATTAGGTAAATGTGTGAAGTAGTTTAGAACGTAGATAAAATAGAATATATACATAAGATATAAGTTCTAATGAAAGATAAGGATCCACAAAACGGGTTATAGTAGTAATAGTTCTGTTTCTATATGCGTAGAATAAATGGCTTTGATGGTTTGGGAAGAAGTTTAAAGATATTGATCTGCGGGTGTTTAAACTGCACTAGCTAGTCAACCCACGTGAAACGGAGGTATTCGATGTGTTATTACAAATTCTATCTAATAAATATCTCAGCCAGAGTTTGATAGCCAGCGATATTTCAACGATGAATATTCTGACAGCATAAAAGCGATATGTATATAACCAAATCGTTGACACTTTCATTCAACATCGAATCGTATATGCTAGTGGAAACGGATTTTACAAGTGAAATATGCGTAGCACGACAAGTGTGAACGTAGACAAGCAAGATTCGAATACACGTGGCTACTATGATTGATGGGCATCCATTCAATGTTACACTCGCTTTACAAAGTTCAACAAACTGTTATTTACTCTGCTTTCGCGGATAGCTCGTAAGGAAGTCAGCAAATACGATCGTCGGGGTTGGTTGATAGACATCTCGGGAGGATTTAATGGCACGAAACAATGGCTGGTTAGATTAATGCATCATTTTAATAGTCCCAACGAGTCGGACGATGATTGTCGAAACACTTCGCTTTAACGTGTGTGAAACATTCTGCTGGTTTGGTTTCTAGTTAGGAATCGAATATTTTATACTTTTTTTTATACTACCAGTAAAAATCTAAAGATAAAATATCTTTCTTTGAAATTGATTTATTTGAAATATCGTTTGGTAAAAATTTATTGAATTGTTTATTTTCATTATTTCTGGCAGTGCTTTGATTTAGAGAAACCTAGATGTAGAAAAATATATAGAAAATATATTTTACTTATTTAGCATATATAGTTTAATAAAAATCGACAAAATTATTTGTATTTTTTAATTTATTATTTAGTCTATTAAATTTCCTAGATTATTTTCATTATTTAATTTAGGAAAATCGTTAAATAAATTTCTGTTATTTGGTATAATAACACAGTATCGAGCGAAGAATTATTATTTAGTGAAACTTTATAAATAATTTGCTTGACAAAAGTGTTCAATCATATTGAACAATAAAATTCTCTATACTTGTTACTAATCGTTCGTAAAAAAATATTTTTACAGTTTTTCTATATTGTTGATGTTTATATACAAATGTTTTGCAGAAAATCATATTTTCACAGAGCACGAATAGAAATATATTTTCCCTTTACATTTTTCATGTTTACACTTGCGATAAATGCATAAACATCCGCAGCTGGCTTATACTCTCATATTTACTTGCTTCCTGTAATTCAAAACCAACTTCCATTGAATTTGCTAAGTTGTTCGCTAGCCACGAAACTTCATAGTTTCTTGTGTTCTTGAGGGATACCTTTATGATCAAAGGAAGGAAGTGTCAACACGTTACGAAGTACTCATAAAATCCAATAATTAGAACAGTTCGACCAAGTTTCCATACCACCGTGCCATATAATGGAACTTCCTTATTTTGATAGCACAGTTACCACGCTCGTCGTATTTGATAATAGTTAAATTTGCAAGGTTCCACGCTTCACTCACGTAGCGTAGTTATGTTACGGGTGAAACGTGAAATTAAGATAAATCTGGTTTTAACCTGCCAAAATATAAACAGTCAGACATTTTCAGAGAATAATATTTACAAGATAATATTATTTTAGATAATATTTACAAGGCCGTATTACTTCAGACAATATAACACGCAAATAACATTAATATTGTTTAAGTATCAGATTATGTTTAGACAAAACGTGTAGATAAAAGAATCGTATCTTGAAGCTACTATTATGGCTTTTTCAAAAAGTTTCTACCATCAAAAAAAGAGAAAAAAAGGACAGCTCGTAGGCTAACAAAATTTCGTTTTTGAAAGGAATAATTTTCATTTTTTCAATCTACTGTTTCTTCGTGAATATTCATATTTCCGTTTTTCTCTTATTAAAGTGGCTTCTTAAAACATTGATATTGTGTTTTGCACTGTAAGAAAGAAGGAAGGAGAAAATCGGACTCTACTTTATGGAATATAAAGAAATCGAGATATCCTCTGCTCTGCTTATTTATACCTTGAACATGGCTTTATGGCTTAAAGGTTACGCCAAGGCGTTCATTCTAAAGCGATCGCTTAGGTGGATTTTCTTGGTTTTCATGCTTTAGCGTTACGACGGTCCTTCACTTTCATATTCACAAGAATACCGTTTCTATTCTTATTGTTCTCCACGAAGGATGTTTCGTTGCCTTCAATATATTTTTCCTATCAAAGTTGGCGATAACGAAACTTCTATCCATTTGTTTCCCGTCATATACAAGAGAACAATGTTATTATTCTGTCTGGTTACCCGGTGAATAACGAATACGTTTTTTAAACGTATTATAATGAAACACAAAGAAAAGGAAGGTATAAAGAAAAGATCGAAAAATTGGTAGAGTTAAATGCAAAACGATTGTTAAATTGCCAATGCTTATGTAGATTCACAAAATAGTAGAATATAAATAGAATTCATTTCATACTTTTAGTTCGCAATGTACATATTTTTCTTCCTTTTAAAATAATTAAATTTGTTTACAATGAAATGAATATGATGAAAATGGATGTGATCCTTTATAAGTAACATAAATTTTATGTTTTACATTACGTGTATGATATATATTTTTTTAATATATGTTTTAATATAAGCTTGGATTTATAAATGTCAATGGCTAAAATAATGAAACTGTCAAATGTCAGATGCATTGACTATGCTATGCGGTTAAATTTCATAATTTTACTTTGCTTAAAATATTTTGCATATTTTTGCACATCGTTTGTGCTCCGCAATTATTAATTAAGAACTCAAAATATGAGAGTTTCTCTTCTGATATCGTTTTTCGATTATTATTCTTTTTATATTGTATAAGTAAGGAGTAGAAAACAATATGCTAGATATTATTTTGGTCATAGTATCTATTTTCTTTTAAAAGCAACAATTTTCAATCATAAACAATTTTTAATTGTATTTATTACTGCAAGCAATAATTTCTATATTGTATAATTCGTTAATAAATAAAAGCGATCCAACCGATCTTTCTGTATTATAATAAATTTATATTATATTATAATAAATATATTTATATTATATTATATTATAATAAATTTTCTCTATATGTATATTACATGTTCTCAAACATCGAAAGAGAAATATATGTTTATGATGAATATTTGTGAATAGACTGTTCTTAATTCATCATTTTTACAAATATTTACTGTAGATTGTGAATCATTATTTTGTATTGACATAAGATTCTGATCGATTAAATTCTCTCGCTGGTAATCTGGACCAATTATCATGTTTTGTATGAAACCAGCAGATATTCGAATATGTGACGTGTTATTGAATATTCCGTTAATCTTCGGAATACATCATTTAAATAAAATCATTCCATATACAATCAGCGCACATAAAGTGTTCAAATTTAATTTTTCAATTATTTTAATCCTTCAATTAATCTTTCATCGACGTATAAAGCTCGAAAAAAGTTTGGCTTTCAACACATATCGACAATTCTATCAATTTCAATTTATTTTGTTATTTCTTTCTACTGATCATTTAATGAAAACTATACAATTAACGTAATATTTAATCCAATTTTTTGTCGAAACGTGGAATACCTATATAATTTTTGAACTAATTTTCCATTGATGAAATTTGAATGGAAATTTTTTCGATAAATTTTCTCGACGAAATTTTAACTTTTGACATAAATCAACAATTCTGCCAATCTCAATTTGTTCCTCTATTCCAGTCGATCGATTACCGAATGAATTCGATAAGATGAATAAATCGAGACAAAAACTTTGAAACAACATATAATAAATATAATGTAACATTTAATTTAATTATTGCCACAGAATGGCAAATACGGGCTCTCGATTAATTTTCTATCTATTATAAAATTTCCATGTGTGTGTAAATGTCAATTTTCCTGGAAAAATATTTTGATTTTACACGCAATTCTACCAACCTCAATGTTTTTTTTCTTTTTTTTTTTAATTCTACTCTATCGATCACCGAATGTAGATCGACACAGAAAGTTCGAAATATACGATCAACACAATATTTAATGCAATCGTTTTCGCGGAATACGACACGTAACTTTTCTATTTATTTTCTATTGCAAAATCTTCTCTGGCAAAATTCCGATAAAAATTCTATCAATAATTTTTCCTCAAAAAACTTTCGATTTCCGACACAATTTTACCAATCTCAACTTATATCTCCTTATCCTTCTTCATCGATCACTCGAACGAAGAATGGATCGGTCCCGAAGACTTCGAAGAGTTCCACGGCTTGGTTCATGCATAATACAATCGCATTTTTCCTGATAGATTCTGTTCGAACATATGCCTGATTGAATGCAAACCTTGCTGGAAAATTGTTACGTAAGCGTTCCGTTACAAACTCCACGACGTTTCAAAATTCAATCCGTTTATTTATCAAAGAATCTGTGCACTATGACACGCTACGTGCATATTTTATACAAATATGGTGGCACGCCTGTATATTACTGCCCGGTAAGTGTAATACTATATGATGAAAGAATTACGATCAGTACTCAGAACATGCCATAAACGTTTTTGTATGTAACGCGTTAGATAAATTTAACATGTCGACTTTTTCTATAGAAAAGTACTTTTACACGTGTAGTTTGGTAGTATGAGGGTGCACTGTATCGGAACTCTTTAAAACGATTGCAATCGTACGAAATATAACATATTTATCGTTCTTCGAGTTTCGTATTTCCTGCGTAGTACGGGAATACACTGTATATATTGGGATTCTTTCAAGTGTAACTCGTGTTTCAATCGTGGTTTTATTAATACGAAAAATTGTTTGGGTCTGGCCTGATAAAGTGAAACGTCGGAACAAAAGCACAACGTATTAATAAAACTACGATCGAAACTCGAAGACACACAAACGTGTCATTTATTTGCCGTGAAAGTTCAGATGCTGAAACGTGAAATATAGTTCAAATAAAACTATTTCATTTCTTTTTGGCCTTTGATCTTATCTTGTGCAACTATATGTAATCGATGAAAAAAATACTTGGTGTTAATTAAAATAAATAAAAGAGCAAATTTATCCTGCGAGGACTCTGGAAATCAACTCATGATCCAAACTTTGAGGATCTATACATAGCAACATCCAAAACATTCTCTAAATTCGACGAAAACCAACCATGAACCTAAGTACCCAAAGTTTACACATCGGAAAGGGAACACGTAACGTTAACGGCGATCATAATTTTTTCCGCAAAGGATACAAGGCCCGTGTACCTCGTTTGGTATCGATTTCGAGCTCGCAGCCTAGCTCACAAAGTAGCTTCCATAACCATAAAAATGATATCCAGGGGGGAAAAAGTAGCTGAAAGAAAAAAAGACCCATCGACAATGTCATTAGCGTGGTTTTATGGCGTGGTAGACGCCTTCCGTCCGCGGGCGACTAAAAACAAATTTCCAGATTAACAGAATGGTTCGGGCGATCGTCATTGATCGCGTCATCACGGCCTTGTGGGCGTTTTACGGCGTGTCCGCAATGTTCCTAAACACCGGCCTTGCGCCATGGGTGCGGGAAGCAAAAGAAAGGCTACAACGCCGGATGGTGAACGTTATGCAGCAGAGGGTGGTGGGTGTACGATGTTTCGTCGCAGAATGAACGTGCGCAGTAACTTTAATTAACCGCGTACTCTGTGCCTGGTCTAATCAACATGTTAACTGTCAAGGTGGTCGATCATCGTTGACCCGTGTTTTACTAAATCTCTTAGAACGAATTGAGTGAACTTTATTTTTTTTTTTTTTTTTTTTTTTGAATGCGCAATCCTTGGATTCTTGGAATTACATTTGTTACGTTTGCATCGTATTTTTAAACGTGGGATATTCAAATTGCGGAATGATTAACAGGCATTCGTAGGTAATCTGCGAAGTCATTTCACGAAATGCACTTGATATGAGGAAATATTTGAGATGTTTAAAATGCAGTGCTTTGTAATGCGATGCTTATTAGCTGAAACGATTTTCTACCGAGGTTCTACTTTTTTAATTATATCCCCCAAAATATGAATTTGCGTAAAAATTCGTAAAATTTAATGATTAAAAAATTAGGATAAATTTCGTGGACTATAAAATGTTGAATAATGTAAATGACTCAGATAGGATTTTTAGTTAATTTAGACAGATGGCCATTTTTCAATTAGTATGATATTTTATACGATAGAGAGAAACAATTAAAACGTCTGAATGATTGAAAATATCATTAATATCTCAATTGCTGTAGGCTATCGATATTTATATCGCTTTCTCAGAGATTAAAATCATTCGCTGAAGGAGTGGATTATGATGTGAAATAAACGAGGTTGGTTCCTTTGATAGGTTCTATTTGGACATGGTTTCAGTAATGGCTTCAGTATCGATTTTTAGAGTACAGAATACAGAATTTGAGGTTCCCCTAAATGTAAGATTGAAGGCTGGAGGATCGAAAAATCAATGTTTAAAAATGTAGGGTTTAAGATTTATTGTCTAGAGATGTAAAGCTCGCAATTTTCAATTTGATGTTAGTACATCAAAGTTGAAAATCAAAGGACAAAGATACAAAGTTCTAAATCGAAGTTCAAGAGCCAAAGGTCCAGTTGAATATTTAGGGACAAAGGAGCAAAGTTCTAAATCGACGTTTAATACTCAAAAGGTCAAGTCGAAAATCGAAAATTAAGGCTTAAAGATTAAAGGATCGAAGTCGGAAATCCAGAAGCCTAAAGTTGAAGATTGAAAGTATAACGTTGAAAACTGTTTGAGCATCAAAATATCGAATGTAAAGAATACATTTTTTATCCTTAAAAATTACAGATCAAAGCTCGTTTTAATCTTTGAATTTAAGACGAATCGACTAGACTCCAAAGTCTAAAAAAATACAAATTTCTTAATTGATAAAATTTTGAATAGTTTTTTATATTTAGACGAATCAAAAACTTGTATTTTTTCTATGCTTAAACGAACAATATATTTGAAGAATCCAAAGTGCAGAAGATTGAGAATACAGAACCCGGCTATGAAATTATTATTCGAATACCTTATGTTCAAGGGTATAATGAAAGAATAACAAATGTAAGCCTAAGAATGCGATATAGTAGAAAAATAAGTGAACATAGTAGAAAATCTTGGAATTTGAATATTTTATGCTTAACCAAAGAATAACTAAGTGTTCAGCTTATAGGATCCGAAGTTCAAAGTTTCTGTGCTTAAAATTAAAATATGAAATTCTCAACTAAGAGTTCTTCAAATTTTGAACTTTCACACTTAACCCATATAATTTTAACAATACATAAAGTCTATAGAATTCAAAATACAAAATTTCATCGATGAAATTTCACACGAAATTCGTTGAAAATTATAAAACATTAAATAGTCTCTAGCCGAATGAACGATATGAAAATAACGAATATCCAATAAACAGTCATCACTTAATAATACCTTTCATCGAGTCATCTTCCAATCTTCCCCTTTCAGTAGTAATCAAGAACTTGCCACTTACCATTGAAAATCCCTTCTATTAGCGAAATCCGATTACATCGTGGAACACTGTGTAGCTGTTTACTAATCAATCGGCTTTACTAAGCGATCAGCGCTTAATTGCATAATTGATCGATCCTTTGACGAAGATAATCGATCGACGAAGAAGCGATACAAGGCTTAAACGGGCGATCGTCGTTAATACTATTCGTAGAATTAAATTGCACAAAAGGCTTGACTGATTTATCCCGTTATTGTCTTTCGGCTTTGACGTTATTTCCTTGGCTGAAACCGCCTGATTCAACGTCGCTTTGACAAAAGATTTCTTGTTCAGCCCTGATACAACGGGGCTTTGCGTAATGTGCAGGCACTTGTTGCTCTAAATAAACGAGTTCATCCGTCGGACCATGAAACGAACCACATTATCGTGCCTTTTGGGCATGTAACGCTCGTCTATCGATCCACTTTCTTGCACCGAATTTCCTAATTCGACTTTGTCTCGTCTTTCAATAGAATTGCAACGGAACTTGTATAATTAGAGACCTCTTGCATAATAGTTTACTGAATAGCTATTAATTAGACTGTTTTTATGCTTATGGGTCTGTATAACACACTTAATTCTATAGAACCAATTAAAGAAACGAACTTCAATTAAAATTTGCTTCATATTCTAAATATTATAACGAGGATTTTACCTTGGTTATTTTTTTACAGTTTTGTATATCGTATACAAACACAAATTATCATAAAATTCATCGAAATTTATCGATGGCAAATCTTCTACCATATGAAGTAGCAATTTATTCATGCAGTGGATAATGATCCGGGTTTAATCGACGATAAACTACGACTAACTGCAGTGAATCATAAAAATGACTATAAAATTCCTTGTTTGTCAATATACCTTGTATTATTTGAAATAATAATTTATTCATTTAGCGAATAGTGGTTTATATTTACTCAACGATACGCTATAATTGTTTCTGATCAAAACTATAGATGATCATAAAGTGCCAGATTATTGGGCGATGAAATACGTTGGCCGAGTAACACGCTAGTCAATTATAATGCATTTTATTAATTATTAGCCGTACGGAAAGCTCAATCGCGACTACTAATTTCCTGGTCTCGTTATGAATTTAATCGAGATTGATGGGGACGTCGGTTCCATTGACGCTGGCTATAATGAATTATCGCCGCCGTGTGAATATTAACGACTAGCAGCTTCAGAACTTTGCATAACAAATGTATAACGTTTAAACGTATGCAAAGCACAATGTCCAACCTTGCTAAATTTATATTTTACTCGTTTTAAACATACTTGCATCTGATTAATATACGAGCTATTCTTTTTTTCCTGATCTTTTAAGTTTCAATTTATCTTCAGTTGCTTCTCTGTCATTTCTCGACATTAATATAAGCGAGTTTTACTGTCCGGATTCCTACTAAATGTCTGAACAAGATTACGGATTATGCAAATCTTCATATCTTTGTGAATTTAAGCAGGTTGTTTCATTCTCTTAATATTATAATGAAATATTATATTTTCGATATTTCTCGTATTTTTGCGTTTTTACATTTCGCATAAAGATTAGATATTACTTTCTTATTATTATATTATTATTGATATTACTTAAAATATTGCGAAGGATTAAGAATAAATAGAAGAAAAGACGATTAAAAAGCCCAAATCTCGTAGAAAAATATCTTTTCTATTAATTTATTCGTTAGATTTTTTTTCATTATTTATTGCACTTAATGTTTAACCTAGTTCTGCACCTTGTTACTTAACAGAATCTAATATCGAATTAAATAAAAAAATTTTATTCTTTTTCGATCTCATTAAATGTATAATAAAATATGTTTATCGATCCTCAAAAATATTACCAACTTTCCCAGCAATCCAATATTATAGTAAACCCGTTATTTCAGTTTTTCACGTGTTTAAAGTTCTCAAAATTGCACAATTATCTACAGTTTGATGGTAACCAACGAATTAAATAATATCTACCTTGATAATTTCGCAGCCACCGTGAACTTTACCCAGGTTTAAGCTCTCGTAAATTTGTATTTTAAACATCATTCCAACTTCTTCATCGTGTACATAAAACTAATCTAATCTCTGTTTCTTCTGCATACATGCAAACAAACGGAAAAAGAGACTAATCTAAAACTTACAAGATTAACACTATTACAACGTGTCCAATTTAAGATACTAAATATTTCCTGAGATTTTCGAGACGCTAAAGAATTCCATTCAACACTGTCAAAATATTCAGCAACCTGGAACTCTTGAACATCAGCGGCAAATTCAATTTAAGAACAGCCAAGGTTTCCAAGGGACGTTCCAAGTTTTCCAAACCCAACCTTAAGGATCTTCGAGAGTGTGATGTAATTTCGGCATGTTAGAAGAAATTCCAAACTAGAAGTATATAGCCATATACACAGCACAGGTATACACTGTCCATAAGTGTTTCAGTTGATTCTTTATGTCGTGTAATTGGGATAAAACAGTCTGTACGTTTGAACTGAAACAAGAAATGTACAGTGCACAGTTACAGAAGGCACGTATTTGCACTTACCATTATTTCCCAATGAAACAATTTCTCTACAGACGTCCTACATTTTATTTTTATAGTAAATAAATCTCTATAATCGTATAAAGATACTACTAAATGTATACCAACATATATTAAGTAAATAATGTAGTAACACGATGAATATTTTGTTTAAAAAGATTGAGATATATTGACCAGAAATTGCAGACGTTACAATACTCTTCTTTTGTTTTTTTTGGATTGGAAAAGAACAAGTACCTTGTCGTCCTTTAATCCAGCAAAAGTGTAAAGAGACGTGTGCACTTAGCAACTTTGAAAAGTTATTTTTCTTGAATAAAAGCATTCCTGGAATAAAAGTCAGATATCTTTCCTCGTCATCAATTTTCCTCCACTTTCAATTGCTCTTTTATTCATACTAATCGATAATAATTATTAGTTTTATTTATATCTACAAAGTATGTATGGTTGTCAGAGGTAAGAATTTGAGAACGTCTAAACACTTATGGATGATAATGTATGTTTAATTAGACTGTATATTTGCAGAAAATTAAGGGCTGAACGTTTGACAGCTGCAAAGAGGCATGGAGCGTGGTTACACGGGGTGAAAAAGACAGTCAGTGGGTGTTGGTGTGAAAAGGCACCCTTTAACAAGTGGTATCATTGCGCATGTCTACTTCCACGTGACCCTGACGTCAGATTGCACAATTCCACGCGAACAGTACGAGACACATTCAATAACTTGATGTGCTTGAATTCGTCGTTTAACAAGTGCCATTTAGACTGTCGCTTCTGACGGTAAACATTGGTTTCAGACACGAAATCGAAAGTACGTGTATGCAATATGTTCCGATAATTCCGTTATTTATTCGCGAGCTCGCCTACATAGTTTGATAATAAATAGGAGAAATAATTTAGTAAATTGGTTCTAGAAGCTGACCAGATTTATAGTTTGGTTTTGCAGAGAATTAATTTTGATTATTTTGTTGATATAATGTGAGACATATGCATGACATATGTCGAGATATAATACTCTAGTAATAATTAAAATTATCATTATTATTAAATTATTACCATCAAATTATTATACGTACAGATGGTAATCAGTGAATTTTTTAATAATTTATTATATATAATAATCAGAATATTATTACATTGGAATTATTACACACCTACATATGTATATGATATTTCATAGATTTTTGTATAAATTTTGCTATAGCGTTCTAAGATTAAAAGTAAGATAAAAGTGTCGTATAGATTCTTTTGGCGAATAAAGATAGTAGTGTGTTGAGATTTTAAGATTATGTTGATAATAGTAGATAATACTTTGAAAATACGAGAATGCATAGATGCAATGTAATATCAACGAATTATTGAATTTATTCGGCAAACTGATTTGTTATTTAATATACCTACTTAACTTGCTATACATAATTTAATAAATTAATATGAAACACGAAACCTCATTTAGTTACTCTTGCTTTGTATTGTATTATCATTCACACATATGTAAATTTATTTCCATTCCCATCACATGCCACATTTTTATTTATGACATTTGGACTGTTTCAATAAATCACTTATGATTGACAGAAATAGACACTTAGATAGATAAAATATTAAATTGAATTAAATGTAATTATATAAGTAGATACATCATCAAATAGATGTTCTCATTTAATATAGATTCTTAAAATTAAATATTAATTTAATAACAGAAATCAAAAGAAACATGTTCGTAAAAATTATAGATTATTTTACTTCTACATTTTATAAATAATACTTAAATAACATAAAGGTATTTACGTACTTTTCTAACTTAAGTATTTGCCAAAAATTGCCCACTTCTGCTCGAAAAGGAATTCCACGTGTTTCGATTTGCACTCTGACATAATTTTCTAAAATAAGCGAACGTGACATATTTAACAAAATTGAAGTAACGAGGTACAAACTGGTTACATTGACTATTTTATCGTGGTAATTGCCCATTCATTGTAAATAGAAATAATTAGTTTCGTCTTAAACAAAGGAATTTTTTAAATAGATCTTATAAAAGTGGTTCGTTATAGTGCTTGCTAAATTAAACCAGGAAAATACTGATAAGAAAAAATTAAGGACTTAATGCGAAGGACACGATGTAAAGTTCAAGTACACAGTTTTAGAAATTTTAAAGAACTCTTGGTGCTTTTTTACACTTTAAGAAACTTCTCAGATAAAAAGGGAAATTTTCTTTTATTCAACATCCCTTTTTATCAGATTGATTTCTTCATAAGTATAATTGCATTTTCAAGCAATTTAGCTCTATCTTTATACTTCTTAAACTTCCATTATAAAATCTAAGTCCTTGATTAACAATCTTTATTAGGTTTGTTTAGGTTTATTTAGGTTAATAATTACATTTTCGAGCAAGCTATTCTGATTTATATATGTGCTTTATTAAATTTTTATCTTAAGATTTTAATTTCTCCAATTAATAGTTCTTTATTAGTCTACTTTTTATTTGTATTTCCAATAGATCTATTTTTTCATTTACTATCAATTTTATTTCTATCGTAGTTTGACTACTTGATATGTTTTCTCCATTAGACTCCTGTTTCATAAGTTATCAATAAATATTTTTTTACACAAATCGGTTAATATCTAATTGTATAATTTCTAAAAGTATTCTTCAAAGTTCTTATAAATATTCATTCTTTACAATAAATATTTGCTACAAAATATTTATTACAACTACTACAAATATTTGTTCTTTACAATTATTTATTCGTATGCCGTATTTAACAATCGCATACTATAAAGTAAAAATCTGAAGTTTAACAAATTTAGAAATTTTCTACGTTTTAAGAAACTTTTAAAGCAAAGACGTTCAATAATATTGAATAGCATTTTCTATTAGATTTATTTCTTTACGTTTATAATTAAACTTTGGGATTTGGCTCAATTTTTACATTTTTTTAACTTCAACCTTAAAATATAGTTATATAATTATCCATTGTTTTTGCTCAATCTTTCAACTATTGTGATTTACCAGCTATTTATCATCATTTTATTCATCAGCCATCTTCATTTACTACTTAATTTCCTTTTAATTTTTATCTTCATCGTATTTTCCATGTTTCGTATTTTTGTTTTGTGAGTCTTTCCAGTCTAAAAATTTAGTTATTTTAATTCGACATTAACATTTAACATTGGCACTGACATTTAATCGTTTTGAACAACTTTCTATCCGTAAAGTGAAAGGTTAAATTTCAATCACGAGAACATCAGCAAAATTTCGTAGCTCGTAAATTTAAATCAGCCGCGTGTCTGACATATGAGGGGCATATTCTACTGCGTGTGGGAAACGCGTTTATTTTCGTTGGTTCGTGTTACACCATCGTACACGACACGATAGTTTAATCTAGAAAATGCGAAATTAAGACCGTCTCGATGAAATGTGTATACGAGCCAGCGTGAAAAACGTTCCTCGCTCTCGTTTCGTCGACACAAAGGAATGTTAATTCATAATTATAATTTGTGCACGCCACGACGTCTCGTCTGGTTTTTCAATGCTTCTTTCTGATAATTACAGACCATTTGGTCATAGTACGGTTAAAATAAAGAACAGCAGGTATTATTGATTTTCCTGACACGTCGGGTTTTTCAAAATTAATTAAAATTTAATACCTCGAGATCTCATAAATATCCTCGATTTAATTAAAACGTGTGAAGTAAAACATGTCGCGATCCGGATTGGAAGATGAATGCTTAGTTGATTATTGAAACAATCGCGTGAAATTAATGTGAAAATGAAAGAGGAAGCACCAAATTTATTGTTATTTCTAAAGCTGCTTAATAATTAATAATATAGTATTGATAATAATATTAATAATGAAGCTAATTAATTCATAAGGATTTATTATTTGGTATTAAACATTAGCTTTTAAAATTCAATTTTTAATTTTACTTTATCTGGCACGATCATATAAAAGCTCCGGATGTTTCCACACAGTCCGAGAAAATTAAGTATTCGATTTACGAATGGAAACAATATCTACAAATAAGCGAACAAGCAAATAAAATTCTAACAGTTATATCTTCGATAAAAAGCAATGTAAAATGAATCGAATGAATAAAGAAGTCATGTTTCTGGACGGACGAAAAAAAAGAACAAATCCAAAAATTCAGTCGAATGGAAATAAAATCCAGGTATAAGCGGAGTTTATTGAAACGAGTTTCAAAAATTATATTTTCGATAGACAGCAAAGTAAAACGATGGACCAAAAAAAAAAAGAAAGGAAGGCAGGGTAGAAGGAAGAAAGCCGACAGGCCGATTCGGCGACGTGCACACGAGGCCAGGCTACAGAACACGGCCGCGTCTGCGATCGATTCAGCTTCCAGAATATTTCGTTGAGAGAAGCGGCGTCACGACCATAATCCACGAAAGCGTCATTATGCACGGAAACCACACAGAGCCAGGACGCGACGCCCAGCCGTCGGTCGCTCTCTTGTGCAACAGATTACACCCTGCAATGCCAGAAATCAAAGGTGAGCCATACCCTCGAATCATGCTAACAACGTCTGAAAACCACCACGAAAATACGTCGAGGGTAAAGGACTAACTTGAAACACTGTAGATCTCCGACCATCGAGGGACTAAATCCAAGCTTACGTTTTGTACTTCCTTTTCAGTATTACGTAACCGATATATCAACCACGGTAGTTCTCGTATACTTTGAAAGATCACTTTCGCTTGAATGAAACATACTACTGCGTAATGGTGTATGTATATATTATGAATATTATATAATATTCATAATATATAATATTCATGATATTATATATAATATATTTTTAATATTATATATAACAATAAACATTTCAATTATCAGTTGAGATATATATAATATTATGAATATATTATAATATTATATTATATATAATATTATTATATATATTATTATGCTATTATATATAATATTATGAATATATTATATATAATATATTATACGAATAATATATATAATAACAAACATTTCAATTACCAGTTGAAATAATTTCATATTGAATATTATTGAGGAAACTATTCCTTCTAAACATTTTCCTTTTTTCCTATTTTATGGTATATTGAAGTATGATGCCTCTTTTCCATTGGATGCCTTAATATTTAAAGATTTTAATAACTTCCTAATAATTATTTATGTTTAGTTCATTCTTATAAGTATAAGTAATCCGGATAGAGATTTGTTTCATTTGTAAAATATTATAATGAATACTATAGTGTAGATATTTCATGTTTTCGTGCGTCTATGTACCTCTGAATTTCATACATAAATATATATTCGTAGCTTAATAGTCATATATTTATTTTTTAATATATAAAGGAATAATAAAACAGCGGCTGTAATTGCTTTGGCATAAAACATACTAGTTCTGCAGTAAAAATTTGCAGTATTTTATTTTAATAGAAATGGTCTTCCTGTAGATTGTACACAGACTTTTGTGGCTAACTATGAAAGCCGCGAAAAGAGCAACTTCTACGGTGGAAAGGAATGTAAATTTTATGTCAAATGCAGAGTTAAATGCTGTAAATGTTAGAATAATTTATTTTAACTTCCAAACAATTGCAAGACGAAGCTAAAGTTGTTAATGTTAATTTTAAATTGAAAAGCTATATTTTTGACATTTATATCGTTTGCCATTTCAATTAGCCGATTTCATTCTGTAAAATTATGTTCTATTTATCGTACCGCTTACTTTTTAGCAGTACATCTACTAAAACGTACTTCTACTACATCTACTTTAACATTTTCTATAAGAATATTATACACATATAACGGCGCATTTTTGAAAATCAAAATAATCATACATACATAATTATAAATATAATCATAAATATACATTATACATAAAAGCATTTATTTTTTCTCCGCGTTATATATTTTTTTTTTTTATATATCGTTGATTTCAATTTCTTCGGTAGAAATTTAGTATTTTAGTCGTCGTTAACTTTAGTATCAAGTGTATATTGTTACCATTTAGAAATATATCCACATTTTCTATGTAACAAGCATCTTACTGCACTGATGTGATGCAATATATTTATGCTATCAAAGTATAAAGCCTAGATGAGAACGAATGAATAAATCGTCTATCTACGAAGAAAAGCTGTTTTGTATTTTTCTCTCTTACTATACATAGACATACATCAAAACCAGAATATCTTAATATTACTCATACCTGTTGTCTTTTCTTTCGTATTTAAAACTATCAATATGCTGAAATATTTTAGAAATTGTGTTATGCAACCAATCTAAGCTAACGTATTTTATTGTATAATATTTGTAGGATAATTAATTTGTGATTTATTTATATGATATACGCGGGTTATATATATATATGTCTGGTAACTAATTCTTTGAAATATAAAAATTCAGGAAGAATAAGACGAATTTTCTTAGTTAATTTCCTATAATTTTCTAGCACATAAAGCATCATCATTCAAACGTTTTATTAGATTTGAAAAGATTACGTATTCGAGTTCACGACTTAAGGATAAACGAGAAATAAACGTCTCGAACGAAGAGGGAAAGGTCTGATTTAAAGCATTGAAAGCTGCTGGCTCGAACAACCAACCAGGGCGTGGCTCAATAGTTTCAGAGGCTTTCTAACATGGTTCAACTTAATACTACGATTCTACTTTATTTGATTGTTGCACACGGAATGATTAATTTTATACGGGTATAAAATCATTCAGAATTTAGTAACTAAAATTGAATATAGTGTTATAAATATTTATTAATTGTTTTATTAAGAGGAAAAGCATACGCAAGAAATCATATTGCGATTAAAAATATTTGGTCCGAACCATTTTCTTACGTTATACCATTAATATAACGCGGTAAAAGTTAATGTGAAAAATTGAGCTTGAGAAAAATATACTCTGCATTAAAAATAAGCCAATATAATTAACTAAAGATGTTCAGTGTAATAGCTATAATTATAAAATACGATTATGATGATATCCTACATGTAATAATTGTATTAATCGTAATTGTGTATTACAACCCTTTTTCCGTATCTTCCACCTACGCCTATCTACCCTTTTTTCTTGCTCTTTTATCCCTTTCTTTGTTATCTTGCTTCCTTCTTTCACTTTTTTTCCTTCCTGCACTTTCTACTCACTTCTCTCTTTTTCCCTTCTTTTATCGCTGCTTTACGTTCCATGCTTGCCCTATCATCCCTTTCATCTTTTTCTTCTTCTCTTCTTTCCCCTTCCTTACATTTCTTTCCTTCCCGTTTTCTTGCTTCGACTTCCCTTCCTCTTTACTCTTTTCTTTCCCATTCTACCTTCTTTCTCTCTATCCTGTTTTTCTTTTTATTCTTAACCTCTCTTTTAAATTGTTCATCCCTCTCTCATCCCTTCTCGAAATATAGAAATTTCTTACATTCTTAGTTGCAGTCGTATACATATGCAGCCAGATTAATATTCGGACGCAGCATTATTTCTGAATTTTTTGCCTTGTATAAAAGAGAATAATTTAAATATCGTATTGTTGTTTTGCGGGAGAATGATTTATCGTACAGCTTGGAAATACGTAAATAATTTCTCCCTGGACCCAAAGTAGACTATTTATTAGAATATTTAGAGGATGTCTACCATCCACATTCTTAATTTTATTTACAGCAGAGAACAAAAGAAAGTATAAAGTATAAGTAATATAAAAAGCACCGCAATTTTAGAAAAAATATTATAACTGACAAGAACAATTAGATTATGAATAAATATAAAATAGATAACTGTTTTCAATATTATAACAAGTGTATGGTACAATAAAGTTACCATTAATGTAATGCTATTGTAATGCTAATGTTATTATACATAACCGATGAATTGATATACTATTATTGATAAATAAAATTGCTGCATTTTAATTCTGTTTCTCCTGCCACTATATAAACGTATGAATTTACATAGACATCCGATATCCAGCTGTAACGTTCGTTGGTTCTGACATCATTTACGCTAATATATCCCACTTTGTACAGTAACATAGAAAAATACAGTGTTTTCTCAGTCATTCGCTTCACTAATACCTTCACAAACAAATTCTGCCTAAAACTACCATAAACCAGAAACCAAACACAAACTTTTCCGACAAACTAAATGTTACATGAGAATGTTACAGGTGGCTACGTGTTAATTGTGAATAGTGATTCGCCGCTAGAAATAGAAACCGTGGTCACGATTTCGTTTCCTGGTGTCGCTGTAGATCATCCCTTGCCGTGTTTCCACGTAAGGGGTAAATTACCGTAGAAATTAGGGGCGATATAGATATTTCCAAAGCTGATATGATAACGAACAGGGCTTTTCTTCGAAGAGACCGTGACTCTGTTACCGTTGGATGTATTCGTGGTTGTGGAACGCCAGCTGTTTTGAGGTGGATTCTTTAATGGGGGTGACGGTTGGAGATTAACGAAGTGGCGGCGTTTGTGGGCGAGGCGGCTGCTTGCCAACCAGGATCATGGCGGATAGAAATACTATGGTGATCAAGGTTTGTGGGTGTGGTTGTTATATTATAATTGCGCGTTCTACGATCTGGTCGTTAAGAATGTTGCTATATTAACGTTTGTAGGAGAGATAATTACGAAGGTTGTAATAATTATTATTATGGATAGTCATGCTGGCTTCTGTAGAATAATCGCGGATGATTGATGTGTTTGTAATATTTCTCAAATTACTTAAATTTCCTAATTAACGCAGTATCTTAACATTACTATGAAAATTGTCGGCGCTAATGGACCTACATGAAAAGGCAGTTTTTGAGATCCATTGAGACTATTATTATTGCTGTTGGTACTAACCATATCTTAGTTGTCTTGTCTTATTTTCTGTCTGGTAACTTTCTGTAGCAGTGAAATGAAATTTTTAAGCTTTCTTCCAAGAAAAAGCATTCCTTTATTTCTACGAAAATCGCTAAGACTATAAAAAATTGTTTAAGAGAATGACATCTTTGTATTATTCTCCTGAATTATTGAAAATTACTGAAAATTATTATGAAGCTGCGTTACGTTTTAACGATATGTGTTTTAACGTGTCAAAGAAATTCACAGAGTTAACATTCTCACTGTAATATTTTATATTTAAGAAGCGTACGCAGACTTTTGTAACTGACTGAAAAACTTCCCAGCAAGATCATTACGGTTATTAAAACTCGAACAAACCATAAAACCACTATTTGCTCTTCTCGCATTATTCAAGACGATATTCCAGCGTTGGTACGTGTATCGTCGAAAACAATTCGCGAACTTTTCTATTAGCGAGACTATCCAAGAACAAAACAGTTCGTGAAAAATGAGAAAAACGCGAGAGAAAAGTTTCGTCGTGGCTCGCCATATCCTTGAATCTTTCGTTCTATTTTTCATTCCCTTTTTTGTCACGGCCAAGCATTTTTCCTCGTGCTTTTTTCCTTCAACCTTTCTTTCTCCCTATGTTATTGAGATAATAATGAGTAATAGCCTTGCTGAAACCCCCCACGGGGAAAATATCATAGAAAGTTTACAGAGGCTCTATCGTCCTCGGTGCGTGGTATTACGAAAGATAATTTTTGTTTGAAAATGAATAGCCCGGTTCGATCTTAAATCATCGGTTAACCTGGCAACCTTTCTCTTTATAATAGAACGTTACGTAGACGCGTTATCAGAAAGAGATTCGCAACTGGAACGAAGATTATCAAGGAATACCGATACAAACGAGAACGGGCACGTTTCGATGCGAGATTGCAAATAGTTGTTTGCTTTTAACTTTCGACGCAATACGCAACGATATACGACCCATAGACGTATTTCTGGCGAAATCGATGTTCTTCAATCTACGAAACGTTTCCGCGTTGTGTATTTTCCTGTCTTTACATGCAATTTCATCGTAAAGATTTATGTACACGAATGGAATGGAAATTTATAATTAGAGAAATTTATATCTCGATGTATTGATATTTCAATGTTTCAGAAGTAAAATTAATTACTTAAATCGTTTATTATCTATCATCCATTTATTTCCACTTTCATTATTTAATTATAATCATAGTAGTTCTCTTAAGTGTACGAACTTTCATTCACATTATACGTTTCTTAAAACTCACTCTTTCTCAAATTATTCGCTTATGAAACACATCTTCCAACCTCTCTTATACAGTGTTTTCTAGTATTATACTTCAGGTTCCAATCTCTTAGAAACAAAATTATTCAAAACCTCTTACGTATTCCCATAAAAAAAATTACGTTTTATATATCATACGAATCCTGAACAAATAAGTCGATTCACAGCTGGACTCCTTTATATCAGAGATAAGATTAAGATGGAAATTAAAAAACATCAGTACCATCAAGAAAGATATGTCTTGTATACAAGAATTTAAGGCATATACTTAAGTCAGACTACCGCCACACATACATTTTTATATCGTTTTTAATAAAGCAATTGAAAAATTGAACAAAATGATTTCGTTTGGTGTAACATTTATGCCTGTTTAGATGCCAGTTTCCGTATATCTGCAGCGTTTCTGTACATGCAACTAACTATACATTGCAAATAGTAAAATGAAATATCACCATGTCCTTTAATGGATAATTTCAATTTATAGTGTACCAATTCCATAATTATTGATATATTATGAATCTGTATTTTTTGGTATAATATAAATAATGTTGCCTCGAATCAATTAAAATATATATTTACTTACTTACGTAATACTTATGAACTGTAGCGTGCTTCAATTCAATTCAAATACAAGCAACGCTAGTTGAAAGCCATTGCTTTCTTCATACAATGTAACGTTAATATTAGGTCGTCCGAAAAGTTTCTTTCTTTTTATAAGGAAATAATGTAGGCACAACATTTTTCGTGTTATATTATTTTGTCGAATTACGTATGATCCATTTTGTTTTATCAAAATAAAGATCACAACGACAGACAGATTAGGTTTCATGTTTATATAGAGATGCGTCGTTGTAAAAGACGTGTCTGTAAAAGAAAAACATTTTTCGGACAACCTAATATTTATTTTACTATCCGAATCCGACGAGACAAAAAGATTCCATTGTGACGCGTAAAGTCGAACGAAGTTGGCGTTAACAAAGCTGCAAAAAGAAGTCTTGAGGGGACAAGATTCAAGCACTAAGGAATCAGATGGGAGATACGGTTTACTCAAAAACGAAGGGAATCGACTCTGGCATTTCCTGAGATTCATCGGGGGATGCTCGGTTAATTCTCAACCAGAGGATACGAAACTTTCTTTATCTTCTTCGAATCTCCTGGATGAGTGGCTGGAATCCTTGGAAGCCTTCCAGCGTCAGGGGTAAAACACCCTCACGAGCGTTTCTCTGCTCGTCATCGGATCTCCTATGAATTGAAACCGACCAGGGATATCCTGAAACGCGTTACAGACACGTTTCAGGACTTCGGAGATTACTAACGACCTCGCTGGATTGAAGGAACTTCTTCCATCGAGTGCCCCTCTATGTTATATTAAGTATAATGCTCCTTTGAAAATTATCGCGCGTGAGGTTAACTGAAATTACGAAATGATTGGCTATTTAATCTCAACGTTTCGATTTCTTTCATTACAAAATTATTATAGAATTATTATAGAATTATCGTGGGTGAAATATGTTTCAGAATGAAATTCAATGATTGATGACGAAGAGAATATTATTATATTTTACACATATGATTAGACAGCTGTTAGACATGGAAGATACTTTTAAACGAAATTTGACGATGTGGCGACATGGAGAATATTTTTAAAAGACAATCTAATGATATGAAAATACTTTGGAGTGGTATTTGACATTTTGACAGTACGAAGAATACTTCGAAAGAAAATTTCGTGATGTGGAAGTACTTTGGAATGAAATCGAGCGATTTGACAGTACGAAGAACATTTCGAAATAGAGTTTGGAAATTCTATTATGCGAAAAATACTTTTGTTTGACGACAGGAAGAGCACTTCGGAATCGAATTTGACAATTTTATTACGCGGACAATGCTGTCGATGAAATATAAATTTTGTTAAAGAAAACTAAAGAAAATCGATTTCTATAATTTGTCAAGTATATTTGCGTTAAACAATACCAATTTTGCCTTTTTTTTACCTATATTCTTTTTTTTATTGAATGGTAGAGTGAAACTGTACGGTAATTTTATTCTAAAATTCTTTTATTCAAGAAAATCAATTTTCCAAGTCATTTTATGCTTTCGCTAGATTGAAAAATGGTTGGTAAAATTCCCAATAGCAAAAAACTCAAAACATGGAATAATTTTCTTCCACGCGAATTCCTTTATTCAGAAAAATCGATTTTTTCACTTTGTCAAGTACACGTGTCACGCTACGATACTCATTTTGTATGCAGCAACTCATGATATACTCAGACCTTCGTGTGGGTGCGTACGTAGTTCTGTGTTTAGGTGAGTTCCATAGGTGGATACGAGTGCGTGGGTGTTTCACCACGTGTTGGTGATCGTCGCAAGGTTGTTGCTTTTTTTGGCTCTTTTTCCTTTCTACAAATCTTGTTCTTCTCGGGTTGCATCAGCCTTTCAAAGGCTTTTTGCATAATGTGAAACCATCCAAAGAAGGTGTCCACACGCCCTCGCCTCAACCTCTAACCTTCAAAAGACCCTCCCGTAGCGAAGGACATATTGCACGTAAGGTTAGGTTAGCTCCAAGGATTTTACGAACTATCATTTCTAACTTTTAATAGTTGTATCTTGCATTCTCATATTCTCTCGTATATTCACGTCCATTGCTTACACGCAAAATTGCAATTTCAACTTACACCTTGATGGTCGAATTTGAAGTTCTAATAAGTTTATGACGTGCTAAATATCCACATCTTGGCTCCTGTTTTTCCCATTATTTATGGTTAAAGAAATCGCTTGAATGAATTAGTAGCAACGTATGAAGTTAAAGAAGAAATTATCTGGCCCGATAAATTATTTTACTCTTCTTCTAGGGAATAAAAAATCCATCGATTGGTGTATAAAAAACGTAATACTTTTAATACAATGCATTAATCCCACCTAACGAAGATGGCTGGTCCTGATAACTCAAAGAAGATAAATTCATAAGAGGAAAACCACGAAACACGATAATCGTTGTCTTTCTTTTTTGTTTTGACATAACTTTTTGTATGTTATATTTTATAGGAGTAACGAAGAAATTAACGAACTTAAGATGATCAAACTTTCTGTATAAATTATGTAACCCTATTATGTACCCTTTGAGCGCTGCGTTGTCCGACGTTAAGCGTGCGCCGTGGACTGACCATTCTTTACGAAAAAGTACACCGTGGGCTGCGTATTTTTTGCGAAAGGCACTGTAGTCTGCTTTGGTTTGCCAGTTTGATAATTAATTTTTTTGTTTCAATGAAATCATCAGAATGTGAGGTGGATAACATCCATACGTCTTTTTTATCACGCCACTTTTAGCTTAAATTGAATGGTTATGTGAGAACGCATATATGCGTTCATAGCTCTCAAAGGATTAATAAGTATTATAAATTTTTAAACTTTTAGACTCTCTCCTCTGTAACACCCCGTGTACAATTTTTGTTTCCACAAACAACCTCGCAATTTTCACGTCGACACGACATAAGCGCGGCCAAAATTCAAACCCGGAAAAACTTCATATCGCCTGTTTGTATTTTCTAATTGTGATATCGCGCATCGTCAGTCGCTCGACATTTACATCCGCGTTAAAAATTAAACTCTCGCAAAGCCCGGTAGCTGCAAACCGATTCAATTTAACAAATGTTTGACGAACTCGCGCGATGTGGTTGCGTCCGGTCGTCAGGATAATTGAACGGTTCAATATTCACGAGGTTGTACTTTTAATACCAAAGTTCGCTGCGCGTTTCGCACAGCTGTTTCAACGAACCTCCTCCTTCGTTTCTAGCCATTTTTTTCTTCTTTTTTTTTTTTATCGCGCAAACGAAACGGAGCTGTAACGACACAGTTCGAAATGGTTAGAATGAAGCAGAATAAAGTAAGGATAAAATAAAACAATTTTCGAGAGTATCATGAGCCGCAAATAAAATGTCCAGACAAGGATCTGTAAAAAGTAACGGCTATAAAAATGGTTTGAGATATTTTAAACATGCAAAATGGTATAAAGAAACACCAGTCACTGTTCGAATGTTCCAATAGAAGTAAAAATTCGTAGGTTCCTTAAAATGATTTCGAGTAATATTTTTTTGGAACTTCGATAAAGAAAAGGACCTTAAAATTTCAGGAATTGATCAAAAGCTTTATACAAATTTTTGTACGATTATGTAATCACATAAATCATAGAAACTAAGAGAATCCTACAACTTAGACAGTCAAAAGCTCTACTAATAGAAAAATTTGGAAAAGAAATTTGTCGAACTCCGAAACCTCGAACTTTCAACATTTGAAAATATTTAATTTGTGACGCTCAAAGATTTCAAAATTTCAGTTTGATTCAATTACCAATATTTCTGGAATTCCATTAACATTGACAATCGCTGTCCCGCTGAAGAGATACGTCAGAATGAAATTTTCCGACTGACGTTTCGTACCAAGATAAATAGCCGCGCGTTCAGATAAATAGAAATTATTACAATACATATTGATAAACGGCACGCTTGCTTTGTAACCGATTCCTCTTGCACGTGTTTTTTTCATTATAATAGATCTTATTGAATATTCTCTTTTCTCCATTTCTGCGATCATCTAACAGCGTACCGAGCAAATAACATCTGCGTTGACAACTACTTTTATGCAATAGAACAATGCGTGCATGAGATACGCTGCTACTCACAAGTGGCTCACAACATCAACAGAGAAATGACAAACGCGGTCATTCGTTATTCGTAACAAATATGTGCAATCGTATCTTCAAATTCAATTCTTACTATAAAGCTAAAAATTGTTGCTCTGTTATTATGGAATGATTCGATAAGAGAGAGAATATTCAAGAAAATATTTTAGATAGAACAATATTTTCATCTGTGAATATTTTGACGAATACGACTCCTGAAAGTACTCAAACACTTCCAGAAACTTTTCACGTATACGTATATACTTTTATATAAAAGTTACAAGATATTTGTTGTAAAATAGTTTCACTTCGCAAAGATTAGCAAAGTATTTGAGCAGTCAATTATTCGCTATATTTATATTTAATGAGACCATCTTTAGTGTCAATTGTACGTTCAAAACTACTATTCATAGTAGTTTTTCACTACGTGAAAAATGTATGTATGCGATAAATAACTCGTAACTTCTATGTACGTAAATCACGATGATCGTGTCTTTTTATAGCGCTAAGGAAATTTCAAAAAATGTCACGCAACGCGCGTAATAAATAAAAGTTTTCCATCGATAAAAGTTTTCCATAGAAAGTGCTCCGATACTTCCGTGAGTCACTGTATGTTAACACCAACTAATTCGTATTAATGTATACAAAAGCTAAAGTAACGCTGGAACTCAAATGTTTATATACAAACATTTGGTTGGAGAAGGAAATGGTACTTTGTTTGGAAATTGCGAAACACCCAGTAGTAACGGCGATACTATTCCCAAGAATCGTAGGCGAAAAAGGGCTCTTTTCTTCGCCATTACGGAACGTTCCTTCAGAAAAAGGTGTGTCAATACTTTTTATTAAAAGAATTGTCCTCTTAACACAGCAGAGATACTCAACAGGTGGAGGAACGTTCTTTCCAACACCGTTTATTCTCACATATAGTTGAGGAAAGGTTTCCGCTCCAGTAAAATAGCTCACTGACCGAGCGAAAATCCTAAACTGTTCAACATTTTCTAAAACTAATTTTTGACAAAATAACGAATTACTTTTTATGCGTAAATTTATATGATATTCTATAATATCTAAATTTTTAGACATTTTCTTTTTTTTAAATAATATTTTGTGTAATATCTTGGAATGGAACATTCTCAAAATTTTGTACGTTCTTCTGTCTTATTCTATAATTTTAAATCTCTAAACGAATGAACAAATATTCTTATAATTCCCTTTTAATTACTTCTTTATGGAATAATGCATTCAAGATTTTATACAATTACATAACTATGGAAATTAAAGCATTCTTTTCATTTCACGGTTAGCAGATACATT
The DNA here is from genome assembly GCF_910591885.1 of Bombus terrestris. Classification (NCBI taxonomy): domain Eukaryota; kingdom Metazoa; phylum Arthropoda; class Insecta; order Hymenoptera; family Apidae; genus Bombus; species Bombus terrestris. The sequence goes on from NC_063276.1 coordinate 8,442,697, forward strand.
ATCTTCAAATGAAAATGTTCAAACCTCTCTCTATTTTCATTATAACTTAAACGTCTCTGAAGCAAAGAAAATATTAAACTGGTTAAACTTCCGAAATTATTTTTTTCTATAACAATGAGTTAAACGTAGATTTGCAAACTGATTATATTCTATAAAATAATTTAACTTTTCAGAAAATTGAGATAACAACAGATCACGTTTGTTTCAATTCCGCTTCGTTGTCTGGTTGGGATCTACAACACAAGTTTCGATCCTAGAGCGTATTCTCGCAATGCAAATTATCGAACTTCCAATTCGGAGCAACTACGTAAAATTTCCAAGTGGCGAACTCTGTGCGTTGGAAGTTCTTCGTTAATGTAGTTCCACGGTCGATGACAATTTATAGTCCCCTGTTATTGTTAATTTCATTGCATCCTGCACCCACATTGTTCAACTCTTCAGGGAGCGTTATTATGAAAGTTCAGGTTACTGGTTTCGAGACATTTAACGATGTACATTACTTTAATAACTGTAATCGCCATTACGAAATATGTACATAATTATCGATAGAAACAATTTTACTAATAAATTACTTGACCTATATTGATCAAGTGACCTAATAAAGGAGTATCGTCTCTATCGAGTAGCTTTTTTTACTTACGAAGCGTTCCTCTATAGAGTTTCATTAGGCAATAAGTTTGTAAGGATGTGCTGTAAATTATATAATCAATGACTTTCGGAAATTCTAAAATTTCCGAAAAATTTTAAAGATATTTCTATGCTAGTCGTACTACTATTAATAATAGATAATTAAGTTCGTGAATAAATTACTTGCTAATTTATTGATTTCGTAGAGATTTTCGTCCAACAATTTTTTTTTTTACAATTCTTCTCGTCCGTCAATTTTAAATCGAGTAATGAATTTCGAAATGGCTTGATTGGATAATACGTAGTTTTCGCGAAGCTGACAATTTCAAAAAGTTCTCAGTGTGGGATTTTTTAAACAAAAAGCTTACTCCATAGTTGGATACCTTGAGAATATTTTTAATTGGAGAGTCGGCGGTTTTGTATATATAAATTATTCAAATAGTTTTAAAGTTCCTCGTAACAAATTTTTAAATATGAACGTTGAAAGCGGTTTTCTATTTTATTTTTTAAACTTTCCAAACGTCAATTTTTGTTACATTTTTCCTATTGCAATTTTTTAATGGATTTTTAATGGATTGAAAATTTAATATTTAATGGACGTTCAGATATTATATTCGTAAACGTTTTTTTTATACCTTCACCTTTTTTTATTCTCATATATCACGTGTATTTGTTTTAAAATAATAAACTTGAATTTTACATATTAATTTACGTAAATTTCGTTAATTTTAGAGATAAAGAACATTACAAAAATGTTCTAACTAATAATTTCTTGTAATTCCAATAATTTTAATAATGATTGTAACCTTTATATGCACAAAAAAATGTTTTAGGACAATAGAGTGCATAGCTGCAATTAGAAACATTTTATTCTCTTCACAAAAATTCTAGCAATTACTCGTGCTTTGTAATACATCTGAATTACTTGTATATTTTATTTCATCCCTTGTCTCGTTTCCTCCGTGCAAAATCCTGTTGTTATTTATAGCGAGAAATAGAAACCAAGCAAAAAATTATACAATTTTTATCAACTGACCGCTGTATCATTCTATCTAACAATAAACTGCAATAAACTATAGTCGTGTCGTATACACACAGCGGCATTGAAAACATACACAGTCGAATATTTTAGTCAATTTACAGCGATCTAATATACTAAATCCACGACATATAAAATTATATATGTGTATGATAGCTGCGGGTTTTTATGCACAAAATAAAAGAACTTTGCCAAAATAGATTGGATATTAGTCAAGGACAGAGTTTGACACATTTTTCAAAAATAGGTATTGCGCCGATGTAACATTCAGACTATAAGAGTTAATTTGAAAAATCAATAAAATTCATATACAGTGGTTATAAAAAGTATTTGCGCCACAAAATAAAAGAACTTTGCCAAATTGGATTGGATATTAGTTAGACACATTTTTCAAAAATAAGCGTTGCGGTAATGCAACAATGAGACTATAAGAGTTAATTTGAAAGATCAATAAAATTTTTATACAGTGGCTACAAAAAGTATCTGCACAGATTTTTCTTATTTTCCGATGAGGAATTTTTTTATCAAATTGAATATTTCGTTTGCATAGTATAAAATTTCTGTAGGTACATGAATAATGAAAATACTATTAAAAAGGTATTAAATGTAGCTAATATATTCGTATCTAATTAACTAGTATCTAAATGCTGTAATTAATATAACACAATTGTAACCAACGTACGTACGACTGTTACCACAAATCTACCAAAGCGTCCTAATATTTTGAACGCTAACGAATATGGAATATTCATCGTAATATTGGTCATAGCTGTGTAACGTTTAATGGTTCGCGTAAATATTCCGATCACGGATGTCCGATTACGTCATTGTTCGATATCCACATAGATTTATAGGAATAGTGACGTCAGCTTTCGTATCGTGACCCGAATGTAATACGCGTGGAAATCGCTCAAATTTTCTGAGAAATTTTTTTTTTTAAGAATTCCATCAGGATATCTATGCTAAATCATATTGGTACAACACTGTTACAGAAACTATAACAAGTTGCGTGAAACAAAAGAAAAACAAATCTCTCATATTTCGAATAACCTCTTTGTGTTTCAAATGTGAATCGTCTTTTGGTTGGGAAAAAGAATAATACGGCTGAAACAAAATCAATTTATGATCATTTAACACGTTAAAATGGCAGTTCGAAGGAAATTTAACCAATTTGTTGTTTGTCATTTAGAGCGAAATAAAAGGTTGTTAACATTATAGGATTCACCTGTGTTATTCGTTAAATTTATTGAGTATTGTATCGAAATTCTATTTCTACAATATCGGAAAGTTGAATTTTGTCAGATACGAAGAGGATGGAATTAAGGATACAATATTTGAATGAATATTTTACATCAAAAATTTTCCAAATAAAAACACACTGAAGAGAAAATTTAAAAAACAACTCTCGAAACAATACTCGATAGTATCATATTAATATTAATATTAATATTTCACACATATCCCTCACACAAATATATGAAATATAAATATCCCTCAAAAGGTTACAAGTGTTACCCTTAGCCAGCATTTATAAATGCTTATCGTATAATTAAAAAATCATTTACTTATGGTATCTTGTTTATACAACAAAATTCGATTCCTTACTAAATATTTCATATCTGGCCATTTGCAAGCCATCGGAAACAATAAAGAATTTTTCAAAGAGCGATATAAAAGTGATACGATTCGGGAGAGACAGTAAGCTCGCGATTTACTAAAATTTAATATTCCTCTCCGGTAAAAAAAAGCAATCAAATGAAGCTTTTATTAATACCGACAGACACGAGAGTGCACCTCGAATCGTGTGTCTCGAGTAGAACTGGTGCATCGTGTTACAGGAAACACGCGAGAGCGAACAGAATGGCAGTGTAAACGATTTGTACGCTTGTAACAGGCGCGTATCGGAAACGACGATGCTCAACACCCCGACGAAAGCACCCCGTATTCCAGGATGTTATCCGATCAATATAAATTGCCGACTGGAAATGTCGCGACACATTACGTAAAGTTCAGCGATTCACGGCCGGGGCCTCCACGTGCGGATCAACCTCTCTCTCTCCTCGTTTAAACAAAGACCGCCAAATTGGTGATGATATTTCGCGAAATAAACGAGAATTAAAGCGATGCGACGAGAATTAAAGGGCGACGGACGAAACGGGGAAAGTGGTTGGTTTTGCGCGAACGGGTGAAACACCACACGCGAGAACTCCAAAAGAGTTAACGTCGGCTCTATAAATAAAGCGAACTAAATTTAGGACGCTCGTTTTTTCGCTCGCAACCGCTTTGTTTTTTTTTCTTCTTTTTTTTTTCTCCCCAGGAAAAACGTTTGTTACGCTCGATCTCTATGGAAGATGGGTAGAGAAACAGAGAAGATGGAGGATCGATGGGACAGAAATAGAATTTTTGTGTATCTTCGCGGCACGAAATGCGACTTTGAATATTTTTGAGAAAATTTTGTAAACACGTATGTGAGTTTAAGTGTTGCGTATCGAGCTTATTCGAAGCTCCAGCGAGAGATAGAAGTATTTCTGCAGTTAGTTCGTTGTTGAATTAAAAGATTTCCTATATTATTATAGGTATTCAAGTATATGTAATTGTATATTATATGCAGATATTTTCGAGTAGAAACGTATACAAAAACAGAAATTAGTTTGCAAATATCTTATAACATCGAAAGAATATCTTAAAGAGTCTTTGGAAAAAGCTGGGAACTATGAAACCTATAGCAGAACACAATTAGTCACTTCTTCCACTTTTACAGGAGAGTACTTTTTAAAATTCAATATTTCATATAAAATTCATTGTCAATTAATTTCATGTCATCAAAATTGTCCACTGCTGGTAGGACTAAATATGTATGTATTTTCTCATTCTCTCCATAATTTTAAGGATATTGGTCCTGTCTTAATATTGAAATATTGTTTCAAAACTTCATAGACTATGCCTTTGTACTTAACAGGTTCTTTTGATTTTCTCTTTAGTCATAAAATAACGTTAAAATAAAAAATCAACGAAATGTCATACTTTTTTCTGTGATCTTCACGTAGAATCAAAGTTTGCAAAAAATTTACTTATCCATATCCAATAGATCGCACATAAATTGTTTGTCGAAACAGGAAGTACACTGAATATTAATTAAAACACGGAAATTAATCGATAGTATGCAGCAATGTTTTTGTTTCGACAAAATGTTACTATTTTTTGTAAAAAAAGCTGATAAAACGAGAAACTTTTTGAATCAAAGAGAATATTTCATTTTGCTTTCCGAAATATTTAAAATTTTAAATGTTGCCATTAAAAATCTGTTAAAATACTTGTAGAAATGTTTAATGTCAAAACGTTATCATATAATTCAATTAACATTTGTTTCTCTACATTTATTATTATAACTATGTAGAAAAAGATAATAAAGAAAGACAAGTATAAATGTCTATGTATAACATACAATTACATATATTCGTTTGGTGAACATCGATGAAGATTGGATCTGATTTGCTGTCTCTAAATCAACGATCGTGGACTTCGATCGTATTAAATCCTGAGTCATTTGTTTGTTTGTAGCATGCACTCGGCGATAGCGGAAGGATACTAGTTAAATCTAATGATCGTCTTGTTCTATCGAACAGCCTCCACAACGGAAGTGATTCAATTCATTTGCGTTTCATTAATCAAACGAAAATGCATCGTGACGCAAGCGATAAAAATTCGTAGGCTTGCAGCTGAAAGATTCGATAATCTTGACATTCCCAAACATAAATTGCGTGACTCTTAATAAAGAAATGACATTTGACCATAGAAAAATAGTTGACGTATCCATTAATAAAATAAATAATAACAATAAAAAGAAGAAATGTGACAGAAAAATCTACTTGATAAGGCGATCGTTCTTATATAATTTCGAACGTATTTTATTGTATATACTTTTAGGCACCGTTAATGAAAAATTTTAGAACTGAAAATACGGGAGTTCATTTTTCGAAGATAATTTTTTAATCAAGCTTGAATGCTTCGCAAGCAAGAGATATTTCGATTGAAAAGTTCTCAATTTGGTTAATTGAAACTTTAAAATATTCAGGAAAGAGAGATGAAATATTCTCTTTGATTCGAAGAGTTTCTCGTTTTACCAGCCCTTGAAATCTATAGAAAGCTTCCGAATTTGATGAAACTAGTTTCTTTACGTTCGTAAACTTTCTGTCTAAGGATATTATACATCGAAATTATATAACAATGTAGTAGAATTTTTTATGTTTTAATTTAATTAATATTATATCAAAATATAATAAATAGATATTGAAGTAAACAAGTAAATAAATACAAATTTAATAAATGAATTACATAGTTTTTAAATCAGGAATTCATTGATTCGAATTTACGAATTTCTTCATTCAAAAAGTTAAACACTTCAAGGAAATAAAGCTTTCACTTTGAAACTTTGACCACGATTCAAAATATTCTAACTTCGAAAAATCCACAAAAACTCTGCATTGTAATTTAAAAATTTTGAGGAAATCCAAAGCATTCGAAACTAGCCGAACAATATACAATTGGGAAATTTTTCATTTCAAAATTTGATCATTTAGAAAATTTTGTTTCTATCTAAAAACCTACGAGAGATTTACATGTCAAAGAACAACCTAATTGAAAAACTTTCGTAATCAGAAATTGACCGAATAGAAATTTATCAATTTGAAAAGTTCTTCAACGTTATTTTAAATCTGCAATTTAAAAATATCTTCATTTTGCGCATAATAATTCGACTGGTTTTATAAGATTCATCCTAAGCTGAATAAAGATTTTTTGACGAAGAAATTCTCAATCTGCGAAATTTTTAATTCGTTCGATAGGAAACACAAAGAGCCATACAGGAAACTATCAAATTATAAAATTATTAGCCAATACATCGTTCTGTATACTTCAATCGTATAATATACAGGGTGACTAATAATTTCCTTTACTCGTGTTCAGTAAAGATGCGATAATATTCAGGAAAAATTCGTCGATAAACTTCTTGCAGTAAAACAAACGAATAACATTTCGTACAAATGCGACATTTCTCCCAGTTCACATGGACTTGTTTTTTATTCGTTAATCTCTGGGCGAAAGATACGACGATGCATCAGAATATGATATCAGAGCGTAATTGAGATGCACAATAAAAATCGCATCGGCACTTTCCTTCTTCGACAGATTCTGGGACAACGCGACCATTGTTCGCTATTGGCTATTAGAAAAATCCTCGATTCTGTTATCTGAATTTCTCAAGTTTAATTGTCGATCGAAGATAGGAATACAATTCACGAGGAAATAAAGCTTGAGGGAGAACATTTCCATAAAAAGGAATTAATAAGAAACTAGAAGTAATAAGAGAAATCTTTCGACATTACGTCTTAGTATTATTTATTATTCATAGTGTCTCGGTGTTTATGCTACGAACAAGGTGGAGTTGAAAATACAGAGTAAACTTTTTTCGTTTGTGACTTCGCTCTCGGGAGAAACGAATTTGAAAATTTGCTTGCTTCGTATTCAATCTCTTTCATATTTGGACGTAGTGCACTTTTTATAGAGAAAATAGAAAAATACTATCGATTAGTATATAGAAAAGTAGATAGTTTCGTTTACAAAGGCTACGAGTTTAAATTAGTAACTGGTCCTCCTCTTCCGGAAAAATATCAGCGTCATTCGACACCGCGTCACTTTGTCTAATTTTTCCTCGGTCTTCTAACGTTTCAAAAACATGACGTAAAATGAGAGTGATTACGTTGAATATATTGTAAGTAGGTGTACATGTATGTGTATTGTTTAAAAATTTAGATTATTTCTGATATTCGCAATCTATGATAGGAATGCAGATCAAAGCTAATTTAATTTTCTACATTTGTCTATTCTATCGTTCGTATTCGTATATCTATCATTCTTCGTTTTATCAGACAAACATAATATTCATTGAATAAAACTAAAAAAAAAAAAAAATAATAATTCGCCGAAATATAACGGAAAAAAATTATATGGTTTATTTAGAAAAGGTAATATTAAATTCACTGCGAAGAAAGAAAGTATTTTTAAAGATGATTATTAACTACTTAACCCATTTGACGTAGTTCAATTTTACTTAATTAGATAGATAACTCTATTTTCCTGCTTTTCGTCCTTGGAAAGAGGGTCGTACCTACGAAATCAATATACGTATATATACAACATACATCGATATAATACTTTAAAGACAGTTTCAATACTTAGCATACTTTTAATTATAGTTATTTAGTTTAATCATGGGATAGGATAATTTTAATTACTTTGATTTTATCAGATTATCGTAAACGTGATAAGAAAACGATGTAGAACATTCTATATTTTATCGATCTAGATATAGAGTGTTCTAAACAGAAAATCGAAAGTTTCAAGCTCAGTAAGAAATATAGTCAACTATATTAAAATTTTAATAGAATGTGTAATTTTTCAAGATATTTTTGCAAATTTTTCTTTATCCTTTTAACTGTTTTGATACTATATTATAGTGTCTTAATGCTGTATTGTAAATATTCAAAGTAGCCATTTTTCAGAGGACGTGAATGAGAAGCCCGTTTAAATTTAGTATGCGTTCATTACATAATCTAATGGTAGCATAACAAGGCTATCAAACGTTACTTGACCTTTTTATTACATCTTTATTATAAAAGAATTTGCTACGTAGATAACGCACAACGACGAGGGAAAAAAGAGCGCGGAAACAGTTGAGCAAAAATTGACAGAATTGATACTGTCGTAAGCGATTAGCATTCTTCCCGATAACCGTTGATACCATGCTTCCATGAAAAGAGGAATATCGAGAATCAGGAAAAGGAAATTCAAACCCAATACAGAATCTCGGATTAGAAACGACAAAAGTCCAGAAGATAAATTGAAAACTACGAAATGAATTGTGTAGAAAAAAACATGAAGGAATTATATCGATACATGATATAAACATAGAAAACGACGAAATATGCAAAATGTTAAAATATTACAATCTAAAATTTTTAACGCTCATAGTAAACATCAAATTGATAAAGATAATTTTCTATCATTTTATAGGAATATAAACTACTTAATATACAATTTAACCTACTTGCGCATAATAAAATTATGATGTTTAAAATGATTAAAATAAATAAAACGAATATAAAGAAAGTGTTCGAAAAGAACAAAATTGAAATAAGTAGAATATTTACATATACGGATATGTATCGCCTAAATTAAAGAAAGACACATTGAAAATCTGAACTTTTTAGATTCTCAAATTTTTTACTATGCAATGATCGTTTCTTTTACGTATATTTTACGCGTTATTTCATAGCTTCATCCTTGATTTAAGCAGGTTGAACAAAATTAGCAAAGATATCTCACTCAAAAAATAGTAAAAATAATTTTCTAGTTATTGTAATCCGTATCTCTCCATGTAACTTTTATTTGATTTGTTGCTCCCGCGTTTCTATCGTTTTAGTTCAATATCTTAGTTATAACTATAACTTTACTTTTTATTCGAAAAATTTCCTAAAGTGGAATGCATGTCGTTCGCCAAGAAATAATCTGATACCCGTGACTTTAATAGTGTGCCATCGTTCTCCATTTTCATACTCTCTTTTTAGCTCGATGCAAGGATAACCAAATAATCACATTCCATGCACCGTGTACATCGGTTACGCGCGTTCACCGGCGTGTAATCAAAAGGTACAAAGGAGCTGGTGTTGCTGTTTGTTTGGTGTCCCCTCAAAAACGCGGTAGCACACAGGATACGCAACACGATTTTCAACGATATGTCCACGCGTTCCTTTGATCACGGAACAACCTGTTCGTGGATGGAAATCCACAAAGAGGAAAATATACGCGGTGTCCCCGAACGGAAGGGTCATTGAAGGATCATCGAGGATCGATCGACGAACGAAAATTGAATAATTCTCATCGACGAATAAAGATCCACCGGAATGATTGTTATTCGAGATCGATCGTTGTCGTCTACGATAAAAATATTCAAAAATTCGCTTATCTTTAGCAAGATTGTATTTTAATCGAGTTGCTGCGTATGAAATGTTATTTATCCGAATTTCAAATTTGAGAAGCGACGATAGATATCGCCTATCGGATTTTAATTACCGTGTGCTTTCAACAAGCTGAATGGAAATCTAACAAGGATCCATAGCACATTTTGGTCACAGTCGAATTAACAGTAGAGTTCTAGTATAGCAGTCGATCATTTTACTACATGCAGGTTGCAGATATTTCGTGAGCAAGCAGTGTAACGTTGAACACAAGAAATACACTGGATGTTTGAAAGTTATGAAACAGTGTAACTTAAAAATCCCAAAATCTGCTAAATGTTCTTGTTCGAGTTTTTAATCTTGTTGTCAGCTGTTTCGTTTCATTAAGTTCAGAATAAGAAACAGAAAGAGTGAGTGAAATAGAAACGAAGATAGGTCGGCTGACTTGTTATCGTATATATGACTTTTTCTAATTATCTATAAATAATTATCATTCACCTTTTTTAAACCTTCCATAGTCCTGGCTATGTAACGCTCTATCGAAAAGAAACTCATTTTCTATGGAAGTTTAATAAAGTTCCCGAGATGAAGAAGAACTCCGAACCAGAATGGACTCTCGACTCGAATGGCATTTTTCCAGTTTTCTGAATGGAGCAACGGTCACGGTGTTATCACTTCTAAGCTAGTTACACGCGGCTTATTAATAACAAAGTTGGTCGCATGTTAATTCTATTCGAGTTCGATTTTCACGTAACACGCTAAATGAGGTTACAAGTTTCTAAATCAAAATCATAGGCGTGTTTTCGGAAAATAATTCTTTTCGGGGAGCCTTTTACATGTACTCGACGCATACTTCAAAATATAAAAGGTTTTTCTTTATTACTTTCAAGTTAAACGATATGTTAGAAATATTTAAGGTAAGGTTTCTTGACGAATACGCTGCGGATATTTAGAAAAATTTGAATATGCAAAAACGAAGAAGCCATAAAGGAAATGACAAAATTTCTCGAAATGGTATTATGGATACGACATTTCAGTTGTTATGAGATCTATATATTAGGTTGTCCGAAAAGTATCTTTCTTCCGCAAACGTATTTTTTACAACAGTGTGTCTTTATACAAACGTGAAACCAAATCTGTGAAATGTCGCGGTGTTTATCTCAACAGAACAAAATGGATCGTACGTAATTCGACAAAATAATATAAAACAAAAAACGTTGTGCGTCTGTTATTTCCTTATAAAACGAAAGAAACTTTTCGGACAACCTAATAATATAATTTACCTTTATCTGTCAAGCCGCGCGGGATGGAGTGCAGATATCGTTACGAAAGATGGTGTTTTATCTTTTCACCATTCACATCGCTCACCGTTTCAATTTCTCCGTATTTCGATGCTTTGCTTTCTTATTTAATTCGTTTTCGATTTTCAATTCGTATTACATCATGTGGCAACCATTCTTGATTCGCAAATATGTTCCACCAGCGTTGATGCTAATTCAACAGGAGCTTCGTTGTAACAAACCCTCGGCAAACATACGAAACGCGCATTATCAAAACAATATTCTAGATACCGACGATACCAGAGAGCAACGTTAAGTGTAGAGAGCCCCATCCGATAGCCGGGATATGTTAATGACGCGTCGACCGACAAACTCATGCACGGATTGTGCGCAGTGACATTTTTGAATAGATTGAAATTGGGGTGACATCGCTCCAATTTGTCCTCTTACGCTTTACTAAATCTAATCATTTCAAACATTTTGATCATGTTAACAAATCATGTCAACTACAGTGGCAGCGATTTCGTGGTGCAGGTGAAACCAAGGAGATCCTGTGGCTCAAAATAAGAGAAAAATGAAGAATAATGAAATTACGTTGGAGATTTTATATTTTAGGAAATCGAGTTCGAAAACTTCAATTCCTTCAAATTGCACATATGACCAGGCACTTTGTGCATTTAAAGTTTATTTACTTTAAAGACGATCTTTTTAATCGACTAAAATTAAAAACTTTTCTTCACCATATTGTAGAGCTGGTAGTTGGAAAACATGGCGTTATCACGATGCGTTTGCTAGTTAAAGTCCGTGTTACTTTCCACAATGTCGTCGTTGTTACTATAAACCGATGATTAATTCGTTTACTGACAATTTTCCATTCAAATCTGTCTTGTATCGTTGTCTCGTCCAATTATCTGTCGACGTGTTTACGTATTGAAACTTCATGCATTCAATTCTCGACGAGTTTGCTACGAGTAATCTTGTTTTCCCATTAAAATGAACATAGACAAGTAGAGAATTTTCAGATATGAATTTTCGAAGAATTTGATATACGTGTTGAAATCTACTGTACGATGAATATACATTTATATCAAATTTATATTAAAATTCCACAGAAACATTATTTCATAAACGTCAAGATTAATAAAAATAAGTGGAAACTCTGGACGCGTAATTTCGATATTCAGGCTGATGATTATTAAAAATCTTGGGTCATCGGAAGATTAGATTCATTTTGGTCGCGTGTAGTACAAGGTATTTCTGAGTCACTCGCTTATATAACGTTTCAAACAAATTGTACATTCAATGTCGTACAGTATAGTAGAGATCTTTTTTGTACGACATGTACATACTTCGTAGATTTAATTATTAGAATATTACATGTATAGTGGCTCATAAAAGTGATAGAATACTCACGTTTGAACGTATTGTTTATATAAAACATTTTATAATTCCATTAACCTGAGAAAGCGATTATATTGATAAAATTTGTAAATGTTTATAGACGTTACGAGATACTGCAAACATGTATTTAGTAAGAAAACAATGTACATGGTGAATAGCCATTACGACTTTATAAATACATCTCTGCAAAAAAAAACACCGTACCTAATGTATTTCGATTTTTACTGAATTTTATTTAACCTGACATATTAAAAATCAACTCGTCTATGGAAATTAAAAATAAACTTGTTATCGCACAATTTTAGGAACAACAAAATTTAGATTATTCGTCACATTGAATAGGAAGAAAAAACAAAGATATCAAAAGAACCTTGGACTTTTTCTTTTATTACTTTATTCATGTATAATTCATATTATTTAGTCGATTTTCTCTTTCTTTTTTTTTTTTTTTTTTTTGGAAGAGAACCGAAACACTGCGACGTGGATGACATGGACGCCAAACGAGATAGAGGTACAGAACAATTTTCTAGCGAGTTTCACTGTTTCGAGCGTAATTGCATTGTACCGAGCTGGAGAAGCCGGAGAATCGTCGAAAGAACGACGTTAATCTTCAGCTAAAAAAGATCCGGTTAAAGGCGAACTTTTTGCATTAATTCAACTTTAATTAATTTACAAAAGGCTGCATTTAACATTATGTACCTTTTCACCAGGTTTTGTCTTTCCTTCCTTTTTCTTTCTTGTCTTCTTTTTTATCTTTTCCAAGAGAAAGACGTTCACTCGTCTCGATGTAATTTGAATGCATCGAGGAACGAGATAAAAATGTAAGTTTAACTTTCTCCGACTAAGAAAAATTTCGTTGAGCTTTCCGTGTAATTTGACTTTAATTAATTTATCAAAGCTGCTATTCAACTTTGGCTTTTTTCCTCTTTTTTCTCTCATTTTTTCGTCCTTTTTTTAAATGTCGGTTTGAAAAGAAATAATTACGTCTGCGTACAATTTCAAGGTAGCGGTAGGTGAAACGACGATGAATTTAGTCTCGTTTAGGTCTAAAAGCTCGCGTAAAATACACTTGGCGATACTGGCCGCGTCTCTACGAATTAATTTTCATTTCTTTTGATTCTAAGGATGCCCTTCACGTTCCTTTCAACGAAGCTGCGAGTTATCTTTCATGTATAGAGGAGTCAGAAATTTTATTACTTCATTTATTTTGTGACATGTCTCAGTGCGTGACGTCTCTCATCATCGCCAGATTTTATCGTAATAATACATAGGAATATTCTATCGTGTTGCGATGTAAATTAGTTGAAACGAATTGAATAATAGAGATAATGAGTGACTCTTCAAAATTTATAAAAGCTATTTTCCACAAATTCGAGGAATGTCTGATACCCTGTATTAAATCACAAGTTAATTTTTCTTGAGACTATTAATAGAATTATATTACAATATCGTATAAAAATATTCTATTTTGCTGCCGTATAAATTAATTAAAATATAGATCTATTATTCGCATACAATAATTTTCGTAGATTTAAAAAATATATCATAGCCCGTATTGATCAATGCAAATTGTATAATCTTGTACAAGAACATTCTATTCCATTATAACGTAAATTAAATTAAAATGTAAATAAAGATAAAAGCTGAATGTTCGTGTGCACGTTTTATCTGAAAGTAAATGTTTCAATGATTTTGGACGACCATTGGGAAAATCAATCTTATCGGAACACAAGTCAGTACTCATAGCAAACAAGATTAGCGCAGGTCGGAACTATCGTTTATCTTTTTGTTTGGAATCGAGTCATTCATTAAATTCTATGAAATAACGTTATCGTGATAGTCACAATCAAGTACCATTTCTAAAGGATCTGCTAAAGGATCTAACCAGCCCTTTGTAACGTTACAAAAGAAAAAAATGACTCGATAAAGTACTCAATTAATTCTCATAAAGATTCCAGTTAACAATACTTTGCAATTACTTGAATAATAAACTATATCGTTGCGTTACAAAGCAAATAACCATTGCTACAAATGAACTATAGCGACCCACAGTATCCCGAATAATATACAGAGTGTTTTTAATTTTTCCAGACAAATTACATCGATACAGTACGATGAATAACAAAAGAAGCAGTGCTAATTATGCAGTTTAGTCGCTTTTTCCAATGTTAACTATTTTCATTCGACCCAACAGTGCTTTTACCTTAAATATTGAAATAATTTTCATAAAATTGGAAGCGAAAAACATTATCTGGTGTATTAACAATTTTACCCAAATAGAAATTACAATACATTTTAATATTTAAATACTTCTTACGTTAAACATTCCTAATTTTTCAATCATTTTCTAATAATTCTCCGGTATAATTAATCAAATAATCCACCAATGATTCTCCAGTAATTTTCTACTCCGAAATAACAAAATTTATTCCGCCTGAAACGACCAGGCAATCTACTTCCTCTACCCCGATCCGCCATAAAATTCCATCCCACGGAACACCTGCACCCCAAAACCGTCTACCAAAGCCACCTAAATCACCCATTACGATCATTCCCCGATCTCCTTCGTTGCCAATAAAAACACCTAAGACTTCGTCCATTCATTCGAACAGTGCACAAGAGAATAACAAACGGGTGACGAATAGCAAGTACGACAAGACATATGACGAAGACAGTATGATCAGCTGTTCGAAAGGCACAAAGGATATTCTCGACTTGATTGTCGACGTGTGTAGTGTCAGGTAAATTGCTTAGATGTTTAGACATTAGACATCAATCGAGTGATTCGTTTTATCTGTTTTGTCTATTCAGTTTATTCATTCATTCAGAATTATGTAGGTGTTTCTTTAAGCGACCTACGCACGTTGAAATATAATATGCCGCGAAAATATTTGAACACTTATGGTAGAAAATTCTCTTTTATGTGTATATCGTGCTTGCTATATAAAATAATTTTAAACGATTATATTGGCAAAATTTGAAACCAATTTGAAAATTTGAAACTGAAAAAATATAGAAATTGCAAGATACAGTAAAAGTTAGTATACGGTTAGTATACGGAATATGTAACAAGTGTTAACGATAATTTTACTGAATATCGGGGCCTATTGATACAGGCTATCCCAGCAATCATAGTACACTAACAAAGTGACAAATTTTCAAATTCGTTTTTCTCGAAAAAGAAACGTTACATGAAAAAATTTTATTCTATATTTTTGACTTATTCATGTAGATTTCACTATGTACTTTCTGATGATTGTATCATAATTGCTTGGACACCCTGTATTAGTAAGCTGTAATATTCAGTAAAGTTCGTTACGTGTTATCATTTTTTTATTTACAATAGATAATCGACTGTTAAAACTTTTTCATGATCTCTACGAAATAAATAGTTACCTCAAATATCTTACAAGATCTATGTATATTTTCAGAAATTTTTCAAAACCAGTACCATGATTTTCAATCGTAACAATCGAATGTCAGGGAGAACAATGGAATTTGAGAATGTTTCATGTATAACGCACATATTCATAAAACGTGTCTACATCTTGCTTGATCTGAGATATGTAAAGTCAATTCGTCTACGTAAATTACAAATAAACTTGTCGTAGCAAATATCAGAATAAACTCAAGGTTATTTGTTACTTTGGAAAAAAAAGAGGATACAAAGGTATCAATTTTCCGAATGTCCAGTTGGACAAATTGTAAAGTACAAATTAAATAATAATAATAATAATAAAAAAAAGAGCAAAGGTACCAAAGAAACATCAAAATTCTGTTCTCTTTCACCGTGTAATAATTTTTTCTTTTTTTTTTCGAGAGAGGAAGAAACCGAAACACTGTAAGGGAAAACCAAACGAGGCGCAAAAGTTTAAAATAATGTCCCAATGGGAGTGTATCTCAGTAAGTGAATACTAGTGGAAAGTCAGAACCGAAGTGTTTTAACGAAACCTCAAAGCCGATGGATCGCAACATGTTGCAGCGTGTGTAAGCCACTTGGTGCGACCTACCACGGGGTCTCGTTATCTCAGTGTCAGCGTGACGAACAGAGCACATACGAACCGTATGCCAATGTCCAGCAGCTTGGTCAAGTGGTAAAGAGTGAGAGGGGGGCCGCAAGAGCATAAAAGCACGGACGAAGAAAAGCATCCATGCTTTCGTGGTGTTTCTCCCGTGGTCACATCTCTCGTGCCCCAGGCTGATATACATTGTGCGACAGTGCGAAACTTTCTGCCTACTAGAGACAACGATCATGGGACATCCACCTCGACTTACGAGAGCAGCCCTCGTTTGCCTCTTATTTCTGTTCGTGGTTACCGAATCAGCATGTAAGTACCACTTATAAGCTTATCTTCAATGCTTACTGTAGGCAACCAAATTCTCCGGTTTATCCAAGAAGCGTATAATTTTCAAACTTGAATATTTCATGCATATTTTTGCATAAATTTTCGCGTGAGAGCATGATGTAAAGAACGCAGATCCGGAACAGCTTCGTCATATTTTCATTAGAAAATTTCTAAATTGTGAAAAGAAATACGAGTGTTCGGATACTCGGCTGCCCACGTTACTGTTAATTAAGGGAATGAAAATTGTCTTTATTGGATTCATCATTCTCTATAGTAATTCCTGTATTTCATTGACTCTCAGTTGTTTAAATCTTTATTTTTGTTCTATTTTTCTGAGGTATCTTTTAAACGTTATACTTACGAGTTAATTATATAATATAATAAAAAATATGTAAAATTATAATAATACAAAATATGTATAGTGAAAAATGTACAGTAATATAAAACCATAGTAATATTTGTATATTTTCCATACCGTTGGAATCTCAGAATGTGTTAGTTAGAAAATTAGATGTATGAATGTAAAGGACACAGCTTGTATAAATGGAATTTAAACAAGTTAGAAGTCTACTGTATTGAGTTGTGTTAGAAAGTTAATGTTTTGATGTTGTAATAATGTATCATTGAGACTGAACAATCGAAAATAGGATTAGCAATGGAGGCGTTAGGATTTCCTCGAAAGTAGCTAAATTAGAAAGAGAAAGTTGTAGTTTCGGGATATAACTGGAACTTTTTTAAAAGTAATTTTCTCTATGAACTCTCTCATAGTCAACTTTTTCACATTTTTGTCGCTTACATACTGTGATATATTATTTGATCTTTACAACGCAATATTTTAATCAAAGATTAACATTTTTTATCGTCCATGTGCTTATGCGCGAATCATAAGAACTAAATTCTGGTGAAGATAGATAACAAAACAAAAACCAGGTAAACCCATTTTTTAAATAAAGAGGAGCAAATGCGAACATATATATACATTTGAGATGAAATGAGAAAGCTCGTAGAGTAAATTTATAATTTTCTATATTTCTAGATTATTATTTCATATAAATAACTGTCTGTAAAATAGTGATATAATTTTATCGGAGAGAAATATGAAGCATCGATGAAACAAAAATGAACGACAAGTATTCTCCTTTATCTTTAAAATGGCTTTTTTCGAGACGACGAATTAGGAGATAAATGACACGCTCGCGTTAACCAAAGTTTCTCGGGGTCTTCTGTGAGTCTCAGAAGGGAAGAAACAACGACTCTTCTTTGTCATAAAAACGGTTCCTTTGGAACAGGAAATTTCAGAAGAAAGAAGATAGCACATCTTCGTTAGAACTTAAGTCACTTTCTTCTGTTAAGAAACTCTTTTGTTGGGAATGTGCTAAAAAATTGGACGTCTCAAAACAGTTTTCCTTTGAATGGAAGTAGCTCGTTTTAAAACATTCTTAAAGATTCCTTTCTATACGAAAATTTGTTATCCTTTCATATAGAAAATGATAGAACTATCTTTTCGTTGAACTTTTACTGAAAAAGTTCACGATATGGGAATTGCAAGAATAAACACATATGTCGCAATCTTTTTTATCTCAAAGAATGATAATTATTTTTTAAAATTTCAAAACTTATTTATTAAAAGAAAAAAAAAAAGAAATGTCCAGAAATAAGTAGATTGGTTTAAAAAGAAAAGATTATGTATATTACAGTTGAATTATGATATAATATAGATAATTGATGAATCGGGGGCAAAATTCATGGAATTGGATGATATCGAACTTCTAAATATTCCATATATTTTCGACAAGCGATAAAAGACATATAAATATAAACAGATAAAACTCATCGCTCTTTTTTTAAATATTTCGATGACATTAATGTCATTTTGGACACAAAATTTTAAGAAATATTTTTCCCTGAATAGAATTATTCGTAGAAATATCTTCCATTCGAGATATATAAAAGGAAGAAAGCGATGACAACAAAACTGGTTCGATCAACTAGTTATCTAGCTTGCGAAATAGTTGGCATAAACTCTTGTAAGCGTTATCTAACTCACAGATTGGCGATATGTATTTGGCGAGTTCTTCTTTTTGTCGTTGAAAAATATAATCATTAAGAAATCGTAATAGAATTTTAACCTCTTGGAATCTCTTAATTTCTTCGAAACTTCTTTAATTCGAAGACTTGTTCATTATCGAACGAATCTCAACAGCTCGAAAATCGAATTGAATTTCAATATTTTAATCGAAATTACAGTATTTCAGATCGGATTACTTAAGAGTTCCTATTCAGTTGTAATTTCACTGTCACTGCAAAAAATGGATTAATGTTATTTAAGAATTTATAACAAGATTAACGCAACAACAGGTTAAATTACTTATGCACGTTACACAAAATTATTTCAAATCGGATTACTTAATAATTTCTATTCAGTTGCAATTTCACTGTCACTGCAAAAATAGATTAATGTTATTTAAGAATTTATAACAAGATTAACGCAACAACAGGTCAAATTACTTCTGCAACGTTGCACAAAATTCTATACACATTCTCGTATCTTATCGTTGTTTTTTTCCATTTCTTCTTCGTTTGAATTAAATTTAACCTCGTCTTGTCGAAATAAGATGAAAGTCATTTCCTTCGTTAGGAAACTTTTCTAGATTATGTTATGATTTTTCAACTTAACAACGAGCCTCGTGAAAATGCGGTTTCTTATTTTAATTTACGGATGAAGAGACCCGTAACTAAACTTAAACTTTCATAAATACATTCGTAATGTTTATAAAGTTTCTTCCATACTAAAATACATTACCATAATTAGATTGTAATATACATCATCATCATCAATCCTCCATAGGAAAATGCTGAGATTTCATTCTTGAATTTGTCTTTAGAATTTTTATCCTCATTTGTATATCTTGTTTTTTATATTCCAATTTCACTTTCATTTATCGAACAAAAGCTTTCAATGTTTCAACTTAGCATAAAATTGAAACAGGAAATCACGCAGTTCCCAGACCACTGTCGACGCGATGGAACGTGCTTGATTGTATCGGTACCTTCCGCGAGTGCCATGCACAGTGAGAGTTAGAACAAGAGAAAGTGTAATAGTGTTAGTGACAACGGGATAGTGATGGTGATCCCACCACTGACACGCGATTTATCACAAGCACGTGATACATACACTCGTCTGTGTAAACACACACAAACAGAATCCCTGAGCACAGTAATCCTCCGACAGCTATCCTCCGACTGAAAATTCAAACTCGCAACGGAACAGAACCAAAATCATCCTACGCAAACGCTATGAAACATGAATACGATCCGTAACATCGCACTGAAACGAACCACTGGAAGCTATCGCACAACACCAATAAACAGTATACCCTTCGAAGCCATAGAAACCTCACTAGAGCGAAGAAGAAAGCACGTGAGCCTAAAATACGCTGCTAAATTATCTTCTACCCCAAACAACCCCTACAATGACGTAACCACACGTAGATACGCAGACCTATAGACAAAAAGACCAAAAATGCCACACCCTTTCTCCATATCAACATATCGAAAATATTCGAATATAACTGAAGGTACACATCGATAGCGTTTATAACAGGTAGCTACAGAAAATTAGCATGCTGGGTTGTAAAAATCCCCTAAATAAACACGATTCTAACAAAAATAACAATTAACATAGAGCGTAAGATTGGATTTTCCAGCTTAGACAACAAATACTTTTATCACAATGAAACATATGCCGATGCATGAAAAACAGACCAGTTACATTCGCCTTCATTTGCAACGACATAACCAGAAAACAATAGCTTCCTAAAACCACGTCTACTTTTACAATTGAAGCATATGCTGTCCTCGGATCCCTCAAATAGATACAAAGAAATGGCGATCATTATACATAATATACTGACTACAATGACGTGAGTTTAATGAACGCTATAGGGGAAATCCAAATAATAAGAACGAACGGGAAATCATAGGAAACATCCAAGAGGCTTACAGAGAATTTAACAAGGATGGCAAACACGTGATCTTTACGTGAGTTCCATTTCACCAAGGCCAGACAACATTCCTTCCAGCGAATGAAACAGCGTATGAAAATCTTGCCATCTCACTGCACGTAACCGGAAAAGAAGAATGAAACAGAATATTGACCAAGTTAAGAGAAACGAAAAACTACGACGTTGTAGAGAACTTTTAGCGACAAAGGCCCACCCACAATATGACTGAAAAGGAAAGAGCAATTGTGACAATGCAGTCTCACTGCAGGATGCTGCAAAATAATACGTCAACACGTACTGGAAAAAACGGAATTAACCTTTTACAGCTTGCGTAACCAAACTTTGATAACCAACTACTATTGTTCGACTGTAAAAAATACAAATACCAAAGAGCGAAATACAAATTGCACTCACCACGCAACCTCGATGTCGCAAGCCCACGTAAAAAGTAGTTTAGAGTTCTTAGAGGATAGAAAACTGGATCAAGAAATATGCATAATTTCCAATCTAAGGAGTGGCTAATGACGAAGAAGTCATTCGAGGCGACGGTAAACACGCAACAAAAGGGAGTGGAGAAATCACACGTATATTAACGATTTAAAGAATTTTCGAACTTGAAGAATTTTTTAATGGCGAATAAATTATATCAGCTATAATACTTTCTACTACTAAAGATAAAAATGCTTGAAACTTCACTTAATTACAACATAAATTCTTGAAAATAACCTGAAGCTGAATTTAAGTTATACATATATCGTACTCCCCAAATTTTTTAGTTTCTCTTTTCTTTTTCTTAAATGTTTGAACAGTAAAAGAATCCTAAGATTGATTTGGAAACAACGTAAAAAGCAAAGTCAGATCATGGTACTTCTGAAATTTAAAAAATCTCAGAAAAATGGAAACGTACGAATAGCAAAAAAAAACAACTTTAGAAACAGACCTAAATCACCGTGCATGCTTCTTTCGCTTGCTGCAAACTTGCAAAGTGAAAACAAACTCGGCGCTGAAAACCGGAACTTCCTCTCTTCAAGAGAAAGAAAAAAGAAACGGAGCTCGCTCACTATCCATAGACGAGCAAAATATCTTTCGTTTTTTTCTAACGATGTGATAAACAACGTCTCCGCGTCCCATCACGATCCATCAATTTTTCAAGTCGCCATACGGCCGACGGGTGTCTGCTACGTAACTCCATATACCCGAACTCGAAACTCGTTACACCGTCGTGAAACTTTTTCTCAGGGCCCATTACCACGTTGATAACGTGACGAAGATAAAGGCAGGCAGAAAAACAGAGAAAGTGTGTAGGGGGAGACGGTGGCGAAATATTTTTTAACAGGCTTATAAATTGAATTTATGCGAGAAAAGCATCAGGGACGAGTCACAATGGGGCGAGGAGTCACCCTCACGTCGCAGCAACATTCCGTTAGAAGTTTGTTCAGTGTGGCTCAGACCACCTCTAAAATGCATGGAACTACCCCTTTGCAGTCCCACAGGAATTCTGTGTGGACCAGGTAAATAAGTTCCACCCTCGCAGATACGTATCTCGCATAAAAGTTTTCGTGGAAACGCAGGGTATCCAGGGCAGGGACGCGTCTAAGGTGTTTTTTTCGACGATACCACGGTTCGACGAACTGTATACAATTTGGATGAGAATACGGTATAATACGGTCGTATATTAAAATATACAGTGAAATGTGCGGTATATGAATTAATAGGGAAACACGACTGTTCAGAGAATAGCAGAATATTCATATGTCTTTAAAGTAATTGCTTTGTATCTTAAGTGGAATAGCATAGTCATGAATGCAAATGAGTATATGATCACCACAGATATTTACGGAATTTCATATTCATATTTTTCTGAGGGTAAATAAAGTAATAAAACTTGAACAGAAATTTGTTTTATCTACTGAATATTCTAATAGGCGGTGAACTTTATTTTTGTTGTTTGCTATGTTTTGAACTTCCCTCTTTTTCTGATTTAAATTTCCTATAAATGCATAAAAATTCGTAGTTGAATGATGATATGTCATACTTAAATTTTCAATATTGACGAGTCTTTAAAGTTTGGATAGGTCTTGACAATCTTTTCTGAAAATCTTGACGAGTATTCATTTTTCTAACGAAAATTGTATATTTACGCTAAGCTCTCGAGACTTCCAAGACGAAACTTATATTTTGTATAAAATATTAGAGATAGACGTAAAATCATGCAGATAAGATACTATAGGTGGAATATAATGTAAGAGATTGTAGATATGAAATCGAAGATGTAAGATGCA
This sequence comes from Bombus terrestris, assembly GCF_910591885.1. Classification (NCBI taxonomy): domain Eukaryota; kingdom Metazoa; phylum Arthropoda; class Insecta; order Hymenoptera; family Apidae; genus Bombus; species Bombus terrestris. The sequence goes on from NC_063276.1 coordinate 8,465,691, forward strand.
TAATATCCGTCTATTTCAAGATTGCCGAGATTCCAAAAGCTTTCAAGATCTGACAAGACTTTCGAGTCTTATCAAAGTTCAAACATAGAAAGACATATTAAAGCTTTTCAAGACTTTCAACATTCTTAAATAGCGTATCATATTTGAAGTGATTCGATATGTCACGTTATTTGCGCAGATTCGTACTTTTATGAACACGATTAAAAAAGAAGAATATTAAATATTATAACAAGTACTTTACTTTGAATATTTTATATATTTCTCTCCACACGTCTTACGTATAAAATGAGGATTTTTATGCAATTCTGCACTTTTACGAACAAAATAAAAGAAATGGAACTTTTGTAGAAATATACTTCATCTACTGAAAATTATAGCAATACACGCCACTATGGATATTTTATAAATTCTTTTGCATCATATACATTCTGTGGGTATGTGCAACTTCAAATTTATCATAATTTTTACATAAAAATTCCCGATATAATATATATGCCGCCAACCATAAATAGCGGTACACTTACTCGTTACATTTATTAAAAAACTCCAACAAATTCTATTTCACATCATATTTTCCACACTAATGCGACCGAAGTAACAGATTTATATCGAGATAATTCGAATAAAAACCAATAAAAACCATTTAACTTGTACTATACATCATCTTGTTCCTTAATACTTGTAGTCAACAACGTATTTTCCAATCTTCTACAAATGCATAAATGCACAATCAGTTGATCTTTAATCGTACTTTCAACTTTACGCAAATTTCTCGACCAATGATATACATTGCGGTATCCCGAACGATAGAAAGGGTCAACGAGCTTCAAGCTCCGTGCGGTTCGTCGTGTTAAAAGGTTATTCGCCGTGTCAAGGATGAAGAGATTAACGTTAACAGACGGATGTCGAAATCAGAGATTAATTTCGACAGATAGGATTCGAACAGATTAACAGCGGTTACCGTGAAATTCCCGTCTTTTTTATGGTTTTGAATACACATTTCTTCTCAATTATAAGAGACTTTATGTACCGCTGTTCTTTTTATTTTTAGGAGTATTTGGTTCGTTTTAATGACTAGCTTTTGTCTTTTGTCATGTTTGGTCTAATTTAGCTTCAGTGACTATCCATAGAGTAAGCTGCGTTACTCTAGACGTCAGTATACTCTGCTAATGGCTACTAAAGTATTCTGCGTCCAATGGCTTTGCCATATTGCAGCATGCTTTTGTTTCACTCGAATTTCTACTAGTTATTTGTCTTTATTCTTGTCGCTTGAAGCGCAACCTACCATTTTTCTACTTTTCTTGACTGTTTACGTTTCTTTGTGCTTATCTTAAACCCGTTTTAATAGACTATTATTGTATAAGGAATACTTTTACATGTGCAATCGATAAGTTCTTCAATATCTGTAACTATATTTATTTTAATTTTGATATGTCTTTTGTTAATTTTTATAGCTTTTTATGTAGTTATTTAGAATTATTTGTTAGATATTAATTTTTTTATTTCATATCTATTTGAAGATATTCAGAATTAACTGAATCTTTTACGAAATAACTTTTCTCCGAAATTATAGTAAATTCTTATAATTCTATTAATAACGACAAATAAACACGTACTGTAAGAGCATAGATATAAAAGCCAGTCAGCGTAGCAATGATCTCCAAAGCAACGCAGATAACAAAATCGATTCGTTTGATTATTATTGACCCGTAAACTCACGATTTTTTGGCCTTTGCAAAAAGTTCAAATCGGTTGAGATCACGGTGTGGACTTTGAAACTGATCGACGCATTCTTCGAAAGGAAATCCAAAAGGAGTAGTAAATAATAGATAATATCTGATTTGACGAATATTTTCTTTCGTGAATATATTTGCAACATTTTCCTTATTTTTGTTTAAATTCTTTTATGATAACATCTAGCACTTTTAAAATACTTATAGAAGTTTCAATTTTTCAAATATTCCTTTCTATCGAGATTAATAACAAATAATTTTAAATAAAAGATTTTAAATTTTAAGAAGAAGTTAATAGAAATGTAGTCTTGATATTTCTTTCATCACTTTTCATAGCTTCACAGAAGATGTAATTATTTCTTCTTTTTTTTCTTTACTAAAATAATATAACGTTTAAACAGTTTTAATATCTGTTGATCTAGGAGAAATAGATTGAAGCAAAATATTAGCAGTGTATTAATAACAGAAACGTATAATTTTCGATTCTTATCGCGTCGGTTCAGTGCTTTCCTTCATATTTTTAAAAATTTCAAGATGTAATCGTTTCCTTAAAATTCTATCAATTAAAAAAGAACCTGATATTTGTAAATTTGTTTAAATTAATTAAAACAGAGAATGTAGAACTTTCATTTTCTATCCTCCCAGATTAGTATCTTTCTTATTTGTTTAACATCTTGTACGAAAATTGCGTTCAGTTAAGGAAAAATTCTAATTTCTGTGAATTTGATAAAAGAAAAAGAAAATAGCGTAATGTAACAAAAGAAATGTAGAGAGTATTCCTTTCCTCTTCTTCGTTCTGTATTTTATTTCGCGATAAAACTTATCCGTGACATTTAACTTATTATTACGCTCTTACCGTCATGGACTTACGTGCGTTTCCTGACAATCGTTACAGACGATGCATCAAGGGAAAAAGCTTTTTCAACGTGTTCCGTTTTCCGACGAACCATCAGCGTTGCGTGTTCGCTATCTTTATTTCCGCTGATCGTAAAACACTGTATAAACCACTACACTTATCAGGCAGTAATATCGAAAATGAAATGAATAATTTACGACCGTGGAGACACTTGCCATGAAATAACAAGCATGCTACTTATAGTTAACATTTCTTAAATAATCCTTGGAACTGGTGCAATTAAACTATTAAACTGCTTCTGCTATATTTTTGTATTTGAAAACATTAGTCCATATATACATATCCAGTTTATAAAATTGTACTCTGATGTGTGATCTTTGTTTTTCTTAATTTGATGAGAAATTTAATATAATTACAATGTTCACAAGATAGATAGATAGATCAAAATAAATGTTTAATTAAAAATTGTTGAAGAAATTTTTATCACAAAATAGATCCTGACTTTGTAGTATAACCATATATAAATTGTATGATTATATAATAACTAAACTCTTGTCATTGTTGTATTTGTCTAGATTATCTAGATTATTATTGTCTAGATTATTATTAAACTAAATCATTTATAAATTAATACGAATTATATACTTATTGCATTCAATATTTAATACTGTAGCAATCAATTCTTTTTATTCATGCGACAGAATTGTGTAATTTATAGAAGTACTATGAATATAAAGTGTCGTGGGTTATTTATTCAAAATTTGATTGTCAACTGATCAAACGTTTTTTTATTGTTATTTTATCAAGGTTCCTAAAATTTTGTTAAATTATCATTCAGCTTTTCATTCACAAGTAAAGCCTCATGTTTGGGAAAGAAAACAAATTTTGTAGAGCAGAATAAATTCCTATCGCATAAACAAATCCTCAAAGAAATTTCTACGATAAAAGAGAGAGTAACATAATTGATTTTATAATGTAATAAAATCACATTTGAAATTACATAAATCCCTACATATATTCTCAAACGTCCACTAATAAACGAAATTTACCCTTACGAAGAAAAAGAAATCTTTAAGATGGGAATAGAATAAATTCCTATGGTATATCTTTATATATCGTAAAGATTTTAGAAAGGAAAGAATGGGTATATCAGGGCGAAAAAAAAAAAGAAACGCATTGTCGAGTTTCGAATAAATTTTTCAAAGTTCCATCTTGAAAATGGAATGTTAGGAAGAAATGGGTCGAGTCCCTGAGGACATGCGAAGCTACGTTGGCGTTTGATCGAAGCTGGAAATTTCCAAGAACTCAAAATTACCAATTTTCTCCAAAATAAACGGTATATGGTATGTCAAAAAATTGAATAGTTCGCGTTTCTCGATTTTTTTTTTTTCTTTTTTGTTAGTTTGGTATTTTGAACGAGTGTTTACAAAACGTGACACGGATCAGCGAGATCAATGATCTAAGAGACTTCCTCCACTTGGCGCGATCCCATTGCCGGAGTTAGATGGACCATGATGGACAATGATTAGCCCGCGAGTTCTTTGAATCATTGTCAATGGTCGTCGTTTATTGTTGTCCCACATCCGCGACAGCTAGACAATGTTTAAAGTTCATTACGTGTCGCTTTAAACAATAGGTTTTGAAATCATAAAATAATATGAGAATATTTTTTTAACAGCTTCGTTTGCTCTTCAATCACAGGAAATGAGATAAAGAAATTCACGTATATTTGATTTAGAAGCAGATAAAAAATCTCATTGAAGGATCTAATTAAACAGGGGATAATAAAGAATGCATGCGACGTTTATTCAAAGAGAAAAAAAAATAAAAGATTGTTAGAAATAGTGATCTAAATGGAGAAAGAATATGAAAATACTTATAAAAAAGAAAGAAGAAAATTAAAGAAATTTTTTAATGATTTGAGTACCTGTGACAAGAATAATGAAAAAACGAGAATTATTTTCAAAGAAATTATATAATATTTTTGAAGAAAAAAAATTATCTGAATAATTTGAGTAAAATGTGAATAACGAAGAAAAACACTATTATAATTGTTTTAAAAATTGGAAGATTTTTTTAGAACAGAAAAAAGTTTGATTCGATAAGAAAATTAAAAATTTAAACGAAACTAGCAAGTAACATAAATCGATATTTATACTAAAATAAATATTTGTTAGCTCTTAAAACGATTTAGAAGAGCGAGAACAACAAAAGAGTACAAATCACTTTTAAAACCAAAAAACCTTTAGAACAATTTAAATACATAAAACTAGAATAGCAAGAAACAGCCGAGACGATACTTTGAAAGCTTTTATTTCCTTTCTTATTTAAGCAAAATAATAGTAGCGAAGCTATGATGGAAAAATATAAAAAGGCTTCTACAAAAAGTTAAAAGAACTGGAAAGTGAAATGAATATTAATATTCGTATGAATTGACAATCGTCCGAATTTTAAAGGGAAAGGGCCAAAAGCGACTCCCATAAATTCTCTTTCACAACTGTACAGTAATTTTGAATTAATCAAAATTTCATTTTCCTCCGAGGTGTGATCGTAGAAAATTAGAAAAGTCGCTTTCGAACTAGTCCGGATAAAATGAGTACCAGTGCGACGAGGAGTTCTTATTAAGACCCGTCATGATTAGCTAGATCGAGCTTCCCCTATGGTGGCTGTTCTACCGATTTATCGAGCCCCGTGGAACGAACAAAGTGTGCTTTATCGTGCGTTAGAGATAGATAAATAATTATGACTAGGTAAATAATATTGTTAACCTTCCACGCGTGCAAATATCATTGCGCGTTATTTTTCCAGTATCATACGAATTCTATTAATAGGTAGACAGTAAACTGTTACGCAAATTCACATTTTTATGATCATATAATTAAGGAAAACTAACTTAAAGACATATTTGTTTCGTTCTGATGTTATAACGAATACTCGATGCATATTTAGATTTCCCGTAAACATTTTACGTTACATTACGTTTGTATAAATTTTATTTCCTATAAATGCGTAAACACTCCCAGTTAGTCGTTAAGTATCGACAATTACTTGCGTTCGGACATCGATGTTCGGAATATTTTTAAGAATAATTTTACATTGAATTACTAAGAATCTTTTTCCATTGATAAAGAATTTCCTTTCACGTGTACAATCAACTTATATGAATGAATTGCTCTCTTCACTCTTCCAGAGATATTAATAAATACTATAGATACTGCAGAAGGTGTATGAAAGATTTTCAAAGCTATTACAAATATTATTAGCTACGAATATTTACGAGTGGTCTGTAAAATGCTTGCGTACGAATACTTTGATTTTTATTTTAGATAACGACAGGCTACCCAATTATTTCTGAATGAATAAAATCCTTCTGCGAATGTGCACTAAATCTCAATGTCCATGACTATATATTTGAATATTATTTTTGTGAAAAAAGATAGAAAATAACTACCTTTTATATCAGACTTAATGAATGTAGTCCTAAAAGAGATCAAATGCTAAATTTTGTATCAAGCTTTTTATTGGAATATATAATAGCATTACACTTTCAAGGAGCAATGAGTGGTTTTTCTTCATCAACCGAAGAAACATTTGCTATTTAAATATTTACAAGGGACCGTTGGTTTCTCTGAGAAATACACATTTCAGCACAAGACACCAGGAGTTAAGAAGTTTCGAGGTCCAAGTAAATGAAGAAATAAAGAGCACTTGAGGCTATTGCGTGACTTATGATTCCTATTGGACGCAATGAAAGTTACCTTACAATTATACGAATTTCGGTCTTGAAGCAACCTTTGGTTCGTTATATTAGAGAATCAATTATTTCACACGTCGTTGCTCTACTAAAGAACGCTTCTATCGCTTGTCTACCATTATCATTCTTTAAGCGAATACATAAAAAATTCTTAAATATTTTTCAAGTTCGCAGAATTCTCCATAGACGTGAATTAATCATTCTCTGCAAATTAACGAATTGTTACTTAAAAAGGTAAAGGGTCACGACTCGTTTTTGTTCCAAGTTAGATTTCACATTTCTGAGAATTTTGTATAAATGAACCTCTATGAATATTACATTTGTACGATGAATACATTACTAGTTTTTTGTATCAAATGACGTCCCAATACGTAATACGTCCTCGAACGTATACAATAACATGCAAGAGACATCATTTGACGTCAAGGATTATTTGACGTCATTATTTCTTACCTAGCCAATTTCATTATTCCGTATGTTCATCAAATGTTATTCATAAGAAATAGACTGTGTAAATTTGTAAAAGTTCATATTATCGTTAAATTTGAAATTTCTTTTACTATTCAAATGTCACAACGAATTCTTCGCGTTGAATATTTTTGCGCAAAAGATCGAATAAAACAATAATTAAAGGATTTGTATATTTAAATCGTATTTGTTGAAGAAGAGGAAAGATAGAAATTTCATATCGAAGAATGTAATAATTTACCTATTACAAATATCAAATTTTGATGATACGAATAAGAATTCATGAATTTGTAACACATTCGAAAAAGTATTTGATTTATAGTTAGATCTTGTGGGTTCACTCAAATTGGTGAAAAGCGAGGCTTGTCTTCTTATCGCATTGCAGCTTCCTCGGCTCTTTATACCCTTCATGCGTGTTTCAATTTTTTCCAAAGTCGAAGTTGATGTAGGTACGGCGATGCAACCGGCCCTATGTCGTATCTCGTCTGTTTTATTGGGAAGTCGAGATCAAATCAATTTACCAAATGTCCGGTTGAACATAGGGGACCTGTAATCGTTTCAATGATATAGACCTCGTTCCAGCCAGTTATATGCCGCGAACTATGTGCATTAGCGGTCCAAGATGATTTTAGGTACTCTTGATACGGTGTTAAATTACCATAGAATAGACTGAACCGCGAGACACTGTCGCTACTTTTTTACGAAGAATCTTCGATTAACTTAATTCTACAGGGACAACCGTGTTTCTTAACCGTTTGAGTTCCAAGCAGCGGGATCGCGCTGTTTAGATTTTGTGTCGAAAACTCCCAGTACATTTGAACGCTACAGACGATTGATGGTATTTTGTACTTCATTGTTATCTTCTGAATAATTTTTACTAAACAAAACTTGAAATATTTATAAACTAATAGCACGCATATATAATAATATGGATGTATTTCATAAAATAGCAAATATGATAAGCGCTATTGCGCCGTCTGTTTCTCTTCGCAATCGATTAAGACAAGAACTATTGCGCTGTTCGGCATTTTTCGACCCTCCGTTTTCAAAGACCCCTGGGACTCAAACGGTTAATTACCTTAATGGAGTATTTTATCCTAGAACTTCGAAAAACTAGGTTTCATTGTATTTTATGTCTTTGAATTTTTAGTTTTAAATGAGAAGCATGTTTAGAAAATTTTTTCCAAACAACTTACAGGTTTAGAGTATGCCAAAGGTGGGGCTTTATTGATAAAATAAATTAGGATATGGCTATTTAATGAAAAGATAGTGAGGTGATAGACGTGATAGGTACTGAAGAAACACTCGAATATATTTAACAACAAATATTTATTAACAATATATTGTGTGTGTACACGTGGTGTAAAACTCGCGGCTACTAATTTCGGTTCGCGGTTTGCGATTACAAGTTCGAACTCGGGTCAATGCGTTTCGATATGCAATAAAAGTTTACATGATGATTGTCTAAGATGTCGAGCAACTCGGATCAGTGATTGCTGCCAACTACCAACTATCAATTCGGATAGGCGTCAAACGACTCACTTGTCACGTAAAATTAAGGCTTAGGTTTTAAAGACAAGAATGTTGAGCCGTAACTCAACTTTATGTTTCTTTTCTATCGAACTTCATTAAATAACACAAGTTTATAAGCACAATTTACACGACTGATCTGAGAAATGTTTTGTAGTTTTAGTGTCGAGGTGTTCTCGTATTATTACGTAGGAAAGCTCGGTGTGGGTGTGCCCCTTTGAACTAACAACGCGGATTCATTGTTCACACTTTTCGTTAGGAAAAATGAGGGTAATGATCCCCGATGCCAATTGGTTATAGCCCACGTTAATAAATGAAGATAGGAGGAGGAAGCCTCCTACCAACGTGGCTCGTAGGTGACATTGTTTGTGGGAAAAACCAGCTTTTCCGTTAGCCAAATATTCGGTTTTCCCATTAGATAACTACCTGCTTTCTCAGTAATTTGTTATAGTGAATCCTTCAGATTATTGAGGGTACGCGGTTAGGGCCCGCACATATCTGGCCTCTAATGTGGATTGACGTAACACACTCTCCGTCACGATAATGCTGCATAGGAAAACTATGATGGGGTGTGTTTAAGGATACGAGATCATCGGATTCGTTGAGGAAAGCGTTGATTCGTAAAGTGAGGAAAATGAACGTCGCTGTTAATTGGCTAATTTTGAGTTGGTGGTTGGAAAAGGATGCTAACTGCCCTTGAAAGTTGTGGGTGTTAGGTATAGGAACTGTTAAGACAAAGACTATTTGTCCCTTTGGAGGATCTTAGCTAAGTAAATTCCAAGATTGATAGCGGGTCCTTAGGCTAGCTGAAAATATTCTGTAAGAATGTATCGACATCTGGCGATCATCTTGTCCGTAGGATAGGATCTTTGTGTAGCGAGCCACGGGATAGAAACCGTTGGAAAGTTTACTGTGGAGTGCCGCTACAAAAGAATATGAAAGAATGAAATGAGAGAGGAATGTATTCTATAATACATTTGGAAATTTGCTTTTATAGCCTATTAGAGAGATATCTTGCAAATATCCTTGTGAAAGGCGCTAAAGAGAAACAGTAAGACGCAATAAGCAGAAACAAAGGAAATGGAAGGTTTTCGAAGCAATATCATTTGCAAGTCGCACTGTCGATTCAACTGTTCCAGACGATGTGTCTTCATTAGCAAAATTATAGTCGTTTAAAACGAAAGTTAGATTGTAAGGCTAAGTTGTGTGCAACCTTCAGCCGTAATTTACGCCACTTATAATTCCCGGGTGATACATTGTTGGAAGCCATGGAGCTTTCACGTGCTCATCGCGTGGAAAACTACACGGCTGCACATCCGCTTATCGCGGCTGCAGTACTGCAATTATCCCAGGTCGACTACAGTTACACGAGTCGCATCGAAAATTCATTTCTACCATCACTCGAGACGCTCTTAAACGATCCGCTGTCTTCCGTCGGATTTTCCGCGCGATTTTCCCCGTGGTCCGCGCGAAAATGTCGCCATGGGAAGAATAAAACGCGAGGGAGCTGCTTTTCAATATCTAGACGTGTAATCTGAAGATAATTTATCGGAAAAAGCGAGGTAAAGTCTCGAATAATGATAATTTCTTAAAAATGATATCCACGTGAAAGAATTGTAAAAACTTCTTAAGATATTTGGCAATAAATTTCTAAACAATTCGTGGAAAAAGTTATCTAAACCTTTAGTAACCATTTCTGCGACGAAACATCTTAATCTTTAAATATCTTAAATGTTGTGTTCCTCTTGACAACACGTTAACAGTAATTGTATTGATATGCAAGTACAAGTAGTTTTGTGACAAAAGTGTGTTTTCAATGTGTTCGAGAACTCAGACACGCGAAATTCAATAAGTGTACGCAGACTATCGGGACTGACTGTATTATAAAATTCCATGCTGTTATTTTTCACGAACAAACTTCGATAAATTACACTATGTAAATTTATTTCGACACGTGATATATAACATACGAAAGTGGTCACATAAAACAACAGCTGGCATTTCCACGGGACTAAAATTTCAAGCACTGCAGAGCGCGTGACACTTGCAATTTTCATGTGCAACCCAACGGCGATTACGCGCGCCGCGACGCTACGCCGACCGGCGAATCTCTGATAATCGGATAATGGAAGAGCAGAGAGAGAGAGAGAAAGAGAGAGAAAGAGACTGCGATTGCGGCCGACCGATTAATTTGCCGCCCCATTGCGAGCTCCCTGCTGCTCGTTCGAAACGAGACGGAAGCCTCGAGGTTCTTTCGAGGATCGTTTCATTTCGTTTTGAGATTGCGTCGGGATTTGTTCGATAAAAATTGCTCGTGGTTGCTGCCTTATCCTTAACGTTAGGTAGGCCATTTTACGAGATTCTTCCAGTTAACAGGAATGTCCTGCCCTCAGATTTCCGCCTTCTACATTTCCAACTTTATTTGAGGATTCATATAAATTGTGGGTGGTTGGAACATATTAAATCGTAGGATGCGAATTTGTTAATTTAGAATGAAACCTATGTACATTGTACGTACGTCGAAATACGAAGTTAGATTGTAAATTCGCAAAATCATTATCCGATTCTTTATTGCAGAAATTTCTTCTTTTATAGGAAACTGATAATCGAACAACACAGAGAAAAGAAATGACATTTTTTGGTTTTGACATTTTCAGATGACGTTACAGAAAAGAGAGATTTTAATATTCGATGCGCCGTATCAAACCCATAAAATGAAAACTATTTTTACCGCCTTCTAAAATATCTCAAATATATTAATTGTCATCCGTGAGAATGATTAATCTCGATGGAATTGATTCTATTTTTAGTAAAAGAAATTAGTAAAAAATTGACCAATTTGATTTTGATACGCGTAAACAAATAATTTATTTATTTCCTTCAAAATAAGTAGGAAAATAGATCGATAGAAACTTTTTGCCAATCCGCGATTTCAAAATGATTTTCAGATTTTTGGAAATTTTGATGGTTTCTGAATTTATCGAGACGGTTCTGTTTGAGGAACTGGAGAGTTTGATCATCGGTCAAAAATAATTCAACGATATGCGTTTGACAGAACATTACGAATGTTATATGAAAGAGTCATTCCCCTGCTGTCATATAGTATCGGTTATAATGATTTAAACATATCGAGGAAAACAAGAATTATTCTCTCGGGGGAGAAGTATATTTAATCATTTTTACAGTTTACGACGAGCGTTGCGAAGGGATTTATGTTATTGTACGAAAACATCTAAAAATGAAAAAGGAGAATTTTTTGTATACAAGTAAAAATTCTTCTTGTATGTAAACTTTAGCAAAACGTTTCCATAATTCCACTGTGTCTTGCGTTATTAATTTAACAATTTTTCAATCTCTCTCTAAAAACTTATTTCTAGTTTCTTAAAAGTAATGTATTATGTAATATTATAATGCGAAGATCTGGCAAAAATATTTCGTAACCAACATAATGAAAGAAATGTTCCCATTTTTCTTACAAGACATAAAAAGATACGGCTATTAAGAATATAAAAGGGCTATCAATTCACGAAAATATGAGAAGAGAAGAGAAATTATTAAATCACACATATCTGAAAAAACGAAACAAATTAGTTAATCCATGAAAATATGAAGGAATAAATCAAGTAATTAATCAACGAAAATATACAAGATAAAATAAATGATTAATCAGGGAAATTATAAAAAAATGAGAAGGAAGGATTAAATAAATACAAATGACCCAAATTGTTAATCTACGAAAATATAAAGTGGTTGAAAAAATTATTTATTCGCATGAATATCAAAAAATGATCCAAATTATTAATCTTTATATGCTGATATATAAATGAATCAAATTATTAAGCCTTGTGAATAAACAACTAACTTTTGCGCAATTTCATGTTTTTACGAACAGAACTAAAAAAAATGGAAGCCACATAAAAATCTGTTTCATCCACTAAAAATTGTAAAGGGTATCCTACGTCAAATATTTTATATACTTTTTGTATAGTCATAAATATGGAAAAAGTGAGGAATATTATTAGTCGATAAGAAATGTACGAAGAAGAAAAAGATTATTAATTCACGAAATCGTAAAACGCGAAATAAATTATTAATACGGGTAAAAGAGAAGCATTAACGATGATAAAATGGTTGATCGTCTTTTTTCGTATTATAATTCCGATCTAGATAATACTGTTGGCCAGAAGGATTGTGCTTATACGAGGATCAGTATTAATTTCAATCTACTGTGACCAACAGACTCCATTGTAGCTAAATCCAATCTGGATTCAGTAAAAGGGAGAAATAGCGAAGCACTACGTGACAGGAAACGCTCAGAGGTTTGGAGCACTCTTTATCGTAATTTATCATGACCTTTCTTACAAAAGAGTACTGACGTTGCGTTATTTACTTCAGAAAAACGTTAGCGGAATACCAAAATAATCTCTTTACATTCAAAAATTGCTATCATTATTAAAAGAGACAGGAAGGAGAAAGAAAAAGTAGATTGCAGCAGAACACGTAGAGGATGTTTGCTTTTGCTCTTTACCATTTTATTATGATAAACTTGGAGATGGAAAAATGGAATTCCTTGAAATATTTAAATCATATTCTCAGCGATTTAAAATCTTCTTATTTAATTCGATTTAAAACTAACGATAAGAGAAGAAAATATTTTAGAAATCTTCTTTGACAATTTCCTAAAGAAGTTACAAATTAGTATATTGCTATATTAAACGTGCACATCAGAAAACAAAATTTCTTGAAATATTCCTATTATACTGTTAATAGTTTGAAAACTCTGAGATTTCATTTAATCAGAAATAAAAACAGAATGATTATATTATGAACTATTATTGCTTTATAATTATTAGTTTACAATAATATACTTATTGGAAAATAATTTCTAAATAATTCATCTACAGCAATTTAGTGCATTAACGTTATGAACATTTCGATTCTTTAAACTTCATGAAATTATCGAATCTAAATGGGAGCAAACATAATGACAGAAAACAAATCATTGGAACTCCCTTTCGTTGTGACAATTAAAAAAAAACAGGGTTTGATAATATAAAATATTAGAAAAAATGTAAATGAAATTGTATTAATGATAACGATGCAATTAATTAAATAATTATTGTTATTCTTATTAAGGTTGAAGTATCTATTGCAATATCTCTAACGTTACTTTTATATGTTACGACAATATCACCAGCGGTAAAAGAAAATTATTGCAATAACTTCGACGTAGTTTTTGTTCAGCTAAAACCCGAGAAAAGCGCTATGTTAAGCATGCAGTTTATCGGCAGTCATTGTACTCGTAATCGTTTACCAAGTTCTATCAGGAACAAAATAACAAATGACACCATATTTTAAAAATGAAATGTCAACGCTATAAATACATTACAGGACTTTAAGATATTTCGAAAACGCTACTTTAGATTGTGAAACTAATATTACAGAAGTCTTTTCTGCACTTAATAGATAATCAATATCACGTTAATTGCCTGTTTGCGCTACAACTCTTTTATGCTTCATTTGGATTTAGTAAAAAACATGTAGCTGATTACGATACATAGAGATCACAATATAAATATTCCGGACAAGTAAACTTGTTTGGTAATTCTATTTTTACAATCGTTGAAACTACTTTGTTCTCGTATGTAATGAAAAGCAGGTTGAAATGCAAAAAACTTGACGATCGTGATAAAGTGAAAATATCGGTAGCTGTAAGAACTTCACGTTTCACTTAAGATGATTTGAGAGTTTAAGAAAAAATCAGCTGGAATATTAACGTCGATTGGATAGTGTCGTTTGTTTCTAAAAATCTCAAAGGCCATGATAAAGTCTAAATGACGGATCACTTAGTCTCTCGCAATGCACAATACACTGCCGACAAGAAGAAAAACCCTGCGGATACGATAAAAAATCTTATTGACTCGTTTTATAATCGATAACATTTTTACGCGAGACACTGATTAGCCTCCGGGGGGAAGAGCGACATATTTGCTCAAAGGAGGCTTGAACCTCGTAGTAAGGTCGCCTCGATAACATGATAATCGCTGACTTTGCTGACCCTCGATCTTGAAACGCTTATTTTTAGTCGATTGGTTCTTGATGCTGGGACGCAAAATTAGGCATATGTGCTTTATAGAAATTATCAGGATCGTGAGTTTCTATAAAACATCCAAATATATTCCAATATACTTCTTATATCCTGATAAAATAATAATACAACTTACATTTTAATATTTTTCGATAAGTTTGCATTTAAACAACATGTACGCATTGGTTAGTCCATTGGTTCAAATTAATTAATACATTCGAGAAACGAAGGTAAATCATTGATATCGATATAAAATACAATACTTGAGCAATTATAATAATGCATTTTAAAGAATGAGAATATATCCTGTTTATAAAAATTTTGGATCTTTCTTGATGATAAGTATAACTATCGAATGAAAAATGTTTAGGATGAAAGTGTGAAGATGAAAAGAGGTTCAAGGTACAAGCTTTTTAAACGTTTAAACGTCAAAGGGCTTAAAAAGTATAATAACCTAAAATTCTTGTTTAAAGGGTCACTTAAGTAAACGAAGAAGAAACGTTGTGCTAATGGAAAGGGCAAGAGATAGTAAAATATTGCTCGATAAAGGAGGCAAGAGTTATTAAAAGTTTTCCAGCGAATGAAGCCGCCGTAAGCCCCCTATGCGCGCATTTTCTACGACGTTATCTACTTTCTACATTATTATCCGCTGGAAATCTACATGGTGGATAAAAATGGGATAAAGTAGCTCGGTGATAGAAGCTTCTTAAACACGAGACTTTTCATAAACATTCGCCGTGCATATTTTTTATATCGTTTGCCTACCTATCTTCTGCATGCATCGCTGAATTTTAACGAGTCTTATAGAACAAAAAATTCGTTACTTTAATATTTTATAGGGTGGCCGAGTTTTCCCAAACGAATTTTACTTCTACATTAAAATGATGATGAAAGATGTTATCGAATTTTTGCTTAATATGATAGTTTATTCATTTTTCTATAGAAGTTAATGGATTATTTCGTTCAGATAAATAAAATTTCTAATATTTCGCTTATTGCACAAATAATTTATTCTAAATTTTAATTAAGATTAAGCTCAATCTTTGCCATTAGAATTAAGTAGAGTCAATTATTTTACAAAATTTTATGCGAAATTTTAATTAAGATATATAAATCTTAATTTTTACTATTGACACTAATTAAAACTAATATCGTAACATGTAGTTTTTATTTTCAGTTAATCTTAAATTAATTAATCTTAATTAATCTTTCGGACAGAAATAAGACAAAAAAAAATATGCGGCATTTAAGAAATTTAATTTATCAAGTGGCAACGAATAATGGAAATACAAACGATTGAAGAATATGTAATTATCAACGGAAGATCTTTCAAACGATACCAATAAAATAATTATTCATCAAATTATCGATTCGTCGATATTTCTATAAATTATTTATTCATTGATAATTTCTTGATACACAAAGATGTAACGGACGAATGCTTGTAACTGATAAATAATTTAAACGACGTTAGGACAAAATGATTAAGGACTCTGAAGGTAATAATTTTATAGGAAAAAATAATTAATAATCCTAAAGAATCTAAAGTTCCTTAAATAAGTTTTTATCGCAGTAATAACTTGTGAAACAACTCAAGTCACTGTTTTAACTATATTATATGAACATACTATGTCAACAACATTATTCTATTCCAATCTATAATCCAAACTATCGAACTACCCCGAGTGAATTGGAAATTTCATCGGGACATCGCTTCGCTGACAAGCCGAAATATTCGGCAGAACTGTCGAACAGACACTGAATTTCAAGCGCGTGACTACCACTGGACCGAGGGTGAAGCGTGCTTTCTTTTTCGTTTCTCGCCAACCAATTTATCAGAACCAACTCGAAACGGGTCTAGATTTCGCGTCACGTGCCGAAATCCTTTAGCAACGCAGAAGTTTCATTGCGTGTGCCACGGCAAGAAGAACAAAATGGTTCTCGAGGGAATCTAGAGGTTATATAGCGAAAGTCGATTAAATACGACGGACGAATTAATTTCGACTAAGTTGCGAGTAATATTAGACCAACCTAATGGAGACAATGTTTCATCGTCTCTATTATTGCAATAACATACTGACGAATGGACTGCGAATTTTTATGTAATTTCATATTTTCCTAAACGTGGCTCAGAAAATAGAATTTATGTCTATAGATATTTATTTCACTCGCTAAATATTATAACGATTATATTATATTATATATTATATTATAGCGATTTTCCTTAATTATTTTACGTATTTTTGTATATTATGTGCATTCTCTACATTTTTATAATCTTATATTTTATGTAAGTAAATAAATATCCATGCAAATTAGCGATGAACAAGAGCATTCATACTTTTAGCGTAGAATATGATCTTTTGTTAAACTTTCAGTGGTTGAAAATAGCTATGGTACCAACTTTAGCCCTTAAAACAATCATATAGAATTTGAGCCTATTTGAACCACGACATGGCTTTGAGAAATGGAGAACGATAATTTGTTGAAGGTGGATAATGAAAACCGACAGGACCTATGAAATGATCAAAGATATTATTGTGGATTACGATACGATTAGTATCGTTGTTATGCTATTACATTGGGTGATTGGGTATGATTTAGTTATTATGCTGTTACACATTATTATGCACTGGCTGGCCCGTGTTTATGCGACGTCAAAACAAATCTCGATGTGACCAACTATTGGCCCCTTAATGACGAATTCAAGTGGGCGTTTTAAGCACCGGCCCGACTTATTCAATGCAACTCTCCCTCTTTGCTGCTCTATTGAGCGTTATAAATCGTTACCAAAATTGACTGACAACGTCCAACGATGGAATAAGTTAGGGCAATTAAAATTAACGCCGACAATAGGATCATGGTTGAACACTGAAGATTAAGATCTTTTGTTACTTTGTTGCGATTCTGAGATTCTTTAATCGATGTCTGCGAAGATTTTATTGTAGCAGTGAATTCTGATCGTTTTCGATAATAATAGACGATGACGAGCAGAATGTTTATGCATTTATCAATAGAAAATCTAAATATGCAAAGATATACAGAGATATACAAAATATTTAAAGTAAAATACTGTTTATATAATAATACTTAAAGAATGAAACAAATCTCCGTTTAGGTTACATTTTGTTAGTTTTGTTTAGAAAAATTTGAATTTGCATAAACATTCATAGTCTAGTGATAATAAGATCTATCGTTAGTACAATCTTTTTAATGTACTCTTTATCTCTATTGTTGCAGCTAAATCAGGATGCACAGTCGGTTGCCGTGGAAGTAAGTATTTGATCTTAAACATTTTTTACCCCTTTGCCTTATAACATCCAATCAAAACCCACGATATATTTGTATCATTTTATCATTTGATAATTACAATTCAACAAATACAGACTTCGTGTGCGATGACGCTCAGTTTCAACTCTAACTGCAACTTTAACTTTTCGAAGTGATTATATTACATACAAATATTTTGCGTGTATTTCGATATTTTGATTTCGAGATTTAATTTGCATTCGATGTTACAATACTTTAATGATCGCATGAAAAATGTTCCAAAAGATCGTAGGCGGGCAGACGGTTAATTCGAAAAGCCCACGACACTCGTAGTTTGTTTAACAAAGCTTCTCTGTCTTTTTAAATAGTGCACCCAAAAAAGGCGTATCAGGAAGGGCATACGTACGTATATAACTTAGAGGGTACATCAGTAACATCTGTCACTGGCGCGCAAGGAGATGCAACTCTTAAACTGGCAGCCACCGTAGAATTGTCCGTGAAACCGGATTGTGTGCATCAACTGCGGTTGAAGAACGTCCAAATCAACGGAGCGGTATTATTTTAACTTTCTTTTTTCTCTATTTCTGCATTCTAATCTGACGTCAATACATATAAATTCCATACATATAAATAAGGCGATACCAATAGCTACCTCCTTATCGATTTCGATGCCTTGACATAAATATAGTTTCGTGTATCACACACTTTGTAGACGCTTGATGCATTTTTGAAATTTGAAGATGATAGAATGCACAGAATACATATAATATACAAAAATATGATGTTCCTATCAGCAGAATATTCATTATAATTTTTAATAGGTAATATGAATCCCTATTTAATTTCTCCTTTTTTACTTGTTCTACTTATTCTTTTCTTCTGTACCTACTCTATCTGCAGAGTCGTAAATTTGCATCGATATCCACAATCCACATATAACATATAAAATAGATATGTACTTACATTTACTGACGAAGTAAAATACATTTTTCAGCCACCGTCGACGCCAGACGTTGAACAATTTCCGGTCCAATTCAATTACCACGATGGCCATATTGACACTCAGCTCTGCACCGACTCAGGTGACTCCCAAGCATCTCTTAATATCAAGAGAGCAGCTGTTTCCATGTTCCAATCAGCTGTTATGCAGGATAACGGTGTAACGACACGTCACGAGGTTTGTGAAACCTGAAAGAATATTATTCAACATGATTCATAGCTAATTTCCTTTCTCAGCAATAACTTTATATAAGCTTTAGAAATTTAGTGAATTTTCTAATATAAACTTAATTTTATAGAAACAAAAATTTTAATCACAGATCCAAAGTATCACATTTTATATAAAATATTTTTAGTTGCTAATGTTCCGTCATAATCAAATGGCCGGCTGCAATTTAGGATAGTAGACATAAATAGTCTTCATTGTTTACACTATGGGATATGTAATAAAAGTGGATATCTCAAAAATCTAGAATCTAATCAAAATACTTTGTATTTACTTATAACAATGATGAAATGAATATAATAAATTTCAAATTGCAATAACTTTGAAACTAATATATTCTTTAACGCTTAAGATTTTTAAAATTTTAGAAAATTTTCTTGTAGTGAACTGAATACAATATACATACATTAATATATATATATATATATACATTGTATATGAATATACATACATTAATGCACAAAAATACACAAGATTAATACGACTAAATGCATCATCTCAATCTATTTAATTTTCCAAAAATATTGCTAAAATATTCTTTTCTATCTATAACTGTTTTAAAGATATCGCTACTTCTAGTTATATGGAACACCTAGTATGTACATGAAAGATGAGTCTTTCGTCAATGTTTAGTGCATACTCGCCTACGGCAATAGAGAGAAGAAAGTGTAAATTTGATATATGAAAATTATTAATTTCCATATTATATATTTTTTATGCTGAAAGTAGTTCTTCATTGTTTTTATCGAATATAACCTCAGTTTGTAAAATTATATATTTTTGCGCATCATCTATCTTCTAAACTTCTTTTCGTTGGCCACTGTACATAAACCAAACATTATCATAATCACATCATCTTTTCAGACTGACGTGATGGGAACCTGTCCAACAGAGTTTAACTTCCGCAAGGAAGGTGATTCTCTGATCGTAAATAAGAATAGAAACCTTGCTCTGTGTGCATTCCGGGAGAACGTGGACCAGGCGCTCGTATCTGGCAGCATGGACACAGCGGCTGGTTGGAAATCTTCTCCAGTTCTCGGTTCGCAACAATCGATCGAACAACGTTTCAAACGCGGTATTTTAACCAAGGCTGTATCCAAAGAAGTATACAATCTCGTTCCATTCAGCCACGGAAGCGCCGGTGCCAAGACTACTGTGGAAACTACACTAACCTTAAAGAACGAAAAGAGTGACAATCCCACCGCAGAAGTGTCCCAACCAAAGACTATCATCTTTGAAGCTCCACACCCAGTATTGAAATCCTCTCCGGAAGCCATTAACAATGCGTTGAAAGCTGCCAAAACTGAAGTAGCCTCGCGGCGTACCGTGAGACCAGAAGCAGCTGCGAAATTCGCTGATCTTGTGAAGGTTCTCAGGTTAAGCAACAAGAATGACATCCTTTCTGTGTACCGGAAGGTTCGTTCCGACAAAAATGATCAGAAGCTATTACTGGATGCTCTGTTCCAAACTGGAAGCGGTGAAGCAGCGGAAGTTGGGATAGAACTAATGAAGAGCAAAGATCTCTCAACTGTCCAGACTCTTCTCTTCTATGCCAGTCTAACTCTCATTCGCCATGTTCATTTGCCATCGGTATCAGCCATAACGACTCTTCTGGACCAGCCTAATCTACCCCGACTTGGCTATCTTGGAGTTGGTCAAGTAATCGGCAAGTACTGTCAAGTACATTCCTGTGACAATGTGCCAGAAGTGAAGCAGGCGGTGCACAAGATTCGTGAGAAAGTAGGTAACGGCAAAACCAAGACCAGAGAACAGGAAAACATCGTCGTCTCGGCTCTTAAAGCTCTGGGTAACACTCAGTTCCTTGATGACGCTACCTTGCAGAAATTGGCCAATATCGGTGCTGATAAGAACGTACGAAATCGTGTGCGAGTCGCTGCTATTGAAGCTTTGCCAACCAGGTGCACGATGAAGTGGAAGAATGTCCTGTTTAAGGTGCTAGCTGATCGAGAGGAAGACAGTGAAATTAGGATCAAGTCTTATTTGTCTATGGTCGCCTGTCCTTGTCCACACACGGCCAGCCTTCTGAAAGAGGTCCTGGATAAGGAGACTGTCAATCAAGTAGGATCTTTCATCCAAAGTCACTTGAGAAACCTGAGAGCTTCGACAGATCCTAGCAAACTGAATGCCAAAAATCACCTTGGACTGATCAAGCCTCGAACAAAATTCCCGGAAGACTTCAGAAAATTCTCCTTCAACAACGAATTATCTTATAAGATGGACTCGCTTGGTGTCGGTTCTACCCTTGAAAACAATGTTATATACAGTCAAAATAGCTTTGTACCACGTTCCACAAACTTAAACATGACAATGGAGCTCTTTGGACGCAACTTCAATTTTCTTGAGTTGAATACACGTGTAGAGAATTTGGACAGAGTGATTGAGCACTACTTTGGACCCAAGGGAAAAGTCTGGGAGGTCTTGGAAGACTTGAACACTGAAAGTACCAGTACAGCTACATCGCTTGGTAAATATATTAAGGAACGATATGAAAAGATTAGACCTAAACGTGATGTGAAACAGGCAGAATTGGATAAATTCGCGAAGAACGTGCATTTGAGGAACAACGAGGTCGATCAGGAATTAGATGTAGACTTATCTGTCAAATTGTTTGGTGTTGAACTAGCGCACTTGAGCTATCAAGGTGATACCCACAAGCTGAATCCTAAAGCCATCATCGACAAAATTTTCGACAGCCTCGAAAAAGGCTTCGGCGTTGTCAAGGACTTAGATTACGACTTCGAGAACTGTCTCCAATTCCTCGACAGTGATTTAGTGTATCCGACCGGTTTGGGAAGCGCATTAAGTCTTGGTCTGACTGGAACAAGCGCACTTCGTTTGAAGACTGGTGGAAAACTGGATCTTAAAGCTATTTTGAATGACCCGAAAAACGCCGAATTTAAACTTCTTACTGAAGCAAGTGTTTCTGTCAATATCGTCGGAAATATGCTCGTTAAAGCACCTGGAGCCGAATCTGGAATGAAGATCGTTACTACTCTTCATTCAGCTACCAGCAATGAATTGATTGCCTCTGTATTAGACGGACATGGCATTGATATTCACTATAGCATTCCTGAGAAGACGCAAGAGATCATCAACGTGGAGAGCGAGGTGTTATTCTCCTCTGGAGCCAAAGGAAGTGAATATGTAGCTCCTAAATTCGCAAAGGGCAAGGAACACTCCGGTTGCTTCGAACAGCTAGCCAGTATTCTTGGTCTAACCATCTGCGGAAAAGTATCATATCCTTATCAAGATCTCGGTACCGTTATCCAAAAACCCCTGTTCCCCCTAAGCGGACCAGCCAAATTTGCAATCACCTTGAATAACCCACAAATCAACAAATATCACTTCAAACTTGACCTCAATATCAAAGACGAGAAGAAACGTTCCTTCGAACTTTTGCTGGATAATGAAAGTAGCGGGTCTAACAAGCGTCTAGCGTTGATGGTCGAAACAGGTATCGAACCTAACAGGTACATCAAGGCAGCTTTGGACACGCCTATTAAGAAAGCTTCCGTGGAAGCTGTACTTAAGAATACTCCAAAGGAACGTACTGTGAGTATCACTATTCTTCACGATCAGATGGAGTACTACGGTGTTATAGGGGTAATAGCTAGTGGAAGCAAATACAAGCCTGTGTTGGAGTACAAGGTACCCGAGCATATCATAAAACTTGCTGGTCCGGAGAAGCTGACACCATACAAATACAATTTGGAAGGCACGATAGATGTTTCTGATTACGAAGGTGGTCAAAAGTACGTGTTCGACAAGGTAGCTTTCGTTATTGGTGGTGCAAAAGTAATTGTTGTTGATGGTAATCTCGCATGGACACCTACCAGCATTAACGTGGACACGGTTATCAGTCAAGAATCAAACAGGAACATAGCATTCAAATTGGATGGCAAGAAAAACAACGACGACTACAAACTCTCAGTTTCTGCCATTCCAAATGATCCGAACAGTGCATTCAACCTGAACTGGGAGTTCAACAGAGAACCAAATGAAATGGGACAAAAACTCGTGTTCATTTACGGACCTGATCCAAAGTCTGAGACCAATCGCTTGTCCTTAACACAGAAAGTTGTTTACAAATTAGATCCCAAGGATCTCCTTTGGTCTGTATACAGCGACCTCACGTACCCGGTGAGCAATCTTAAATTGAAATACGATGGAAAGCTAACCCGCAAATCGATCAATACTGACATCGAAGTGAAATATAAGTCGTTCAAGTATGGGACCGAATTATCTGCCAAGAGAGACACGGAGGTACCTGGTGACTACGAAGTTGAACTGGAAGTTGAATTTATGGAAAACAGCATTGAAGTGAAAGGCAAGCGCGTCATTCTGGATGGACGCAGGAGCCAATTCACCAATTCTCTTGAAATGAAACCAGGTGGCAAATACAGCGCCGATGGACTGGTGGTCCATGATATTGGCAAGAACAACGTGAACCTACTACTGGATGGACACTTAAATCTGAATGGAGTGAAGGTGAAAGTTGACACTATTTTGGAGGTTAATCCTCAAGTTCTTAACTCTGTCATCGAGATGAAAGTCGACAGTGTGACCTACATCAGCTTCCAATTGAAGACCAAACATAGTCCATATCCGTGTGGTACTCTGAGTGTTAACTTGAAGAACTATTTAACAGCTAATGGTAATTACTGTTACAAAGGTAGTGAAGGAAACGCAAACCTGAACGTAGATATTCCTAAGATCAACCGGAAAATCAAGGCTACCGCTACTTTAACTGTTTCTGGATCTCAACACGTAGGCAATCTCGAGCTTCTGTACGATGCTGAGAAGGATCCTAGCAAACGTCTCAAAGTGTCCACTGTATCTGATATCACAAAGACGTCCGTAGACACGAAAAACGTGATAGAGTTCTTGAAATACAAGTTGGAAGCTAACGCCAAAGGTCAGTTACAAGGCACTCTACAGGATGGCCAGTTACAACTAGAAGCTGATGTTACTTTACCCAGTGGTCGACACCTCGTGTACAAAGGAAAACGTAACAGCGCGAAGAAGGAGAACAAATACGATGTACGCGTGTCGAGTGAATTGGCAGATTACGAACAGAAGGGTGGACCATCGAGGAAATTCATTTACGATACTAACATACAAGATCTTGATCTGGTGGCGATAACGTTCAAAGGCAACGCTAACTTGAAGTACATCAATAAGGACGGAAAGGACGTGAGATTAACATGGAGTGGAAAGAACCTGGAACAAGCGGATAAAGGGAAGCTGAGGGAATTGAGCGTAGAATTAGACGGAGCGAATATTCCGAAGAAGCTACAAGCTCAGCTTGGCTGCTCTCATGATGCCAATACTGGAACGTACAGCGTCGAGTCGTCTGTCGGAGATGATTTCTCGTTGGCGGTAAGAAATTTCTTCAATTCTTTTCCAATTCTAAAGGCTATTTTAAACAAATTTGAAACCTAAATATGCGAGTTCTTCCAAATTAAAAAAATTAATAAATCTACCCATCTAGGGCTCTTAATAAGAGTAACTATATTTAAATAGATATTTTTAATAACTTTTCAACTACTAAATAACATTAAAAATCAGAAAATCAACAAAATTGTAGTTATCGCTAATATTAATTGAGATCAATTAATTTTATAGAGCAAAGTAAATCTAAGACACGGAAACAATGTCGACAAACCATACAGAGCGGACGGTGTTCTGAAAATGAAATTGCCTAGCGAGAAGCTCCAAAACCTGAAGCTCGAGCTCTCCTCAAGTATGTTGAACTCTGATGAGGCGGATATCATGAAAGCTACAGACAACATAAAGCTGACATACAACAACGATCACAAGATCGAATTAGATTCAGAAATTGAGCTGAAAGGATTGAATAAGGACATGGAAGGTCCCAGCGAAGGTCAAGGAAGACTTACTTTGGACATTGTGAATCTTCCTCGTATACAATTATCGAGCAACTATAAGTACAATCCAACGCCAGAGAAGAAGACAGCTATGGTGAATTTGGATGGCCAGTTTGGAGAGAAGGCAATTTCGTTTAGATCTGATAACGAATACCTTCCTACAGTCGCTATCGTCAACATCAAGGCTAAAGCCAACTTACTCCATGAGAAATTGCGCAACGTTGATTTGCAACTCGCTTACAAGGTATTTTACGATTTAAGTACTTTTATTTTGCCTTTGATTCTTTAACCTTCTCGTAATCCTCGAATCGTTATATGTTATATGAAATATGAAAGGAATATTTATCAGGATGGGATAAAATATATGAGAAATATATATGTAAGAGACGTAAATAAAATAATTCTTTTGTGCTATTCACAACTTCTAATATAGTGGACTAGAAAATAAGAAAGAATTACTTGGTCACATAAAACAGATCTCAAAATGAAAAAATCTGACTAAAGTTTGGAAAATAATGCTAATATAGAAAACTCGACAAAATTTAATAAATTTACTAGCAGGATACTTGTTCATCTAATTTCTTATTTCGTGTGATTTTGCAGAGATTGAAAGAAGAAAACAAGCTAACAATCGACAGCAAAGCAGTTGCTGACGGTAACAAATATACTCTGAATGGTGAAATGCAGTATTTGGACACGAGTAGTCTGTTCCACGTAACATCTGCATGTCCGAATGGAAAAACCGAGATATTCTCCAAATTCCAAAAGCTCAATGAGAAGGAATACAAAGGTGACTCGAGCATCGATATATCGATAGTATTCTTCTAGAAGGATCACTGCAATTTTGTTTTGCAATTTCTCATTTCATTGTTTATATTTTATATTCATTGTTTATATTCATTTAGTATTGTACTTTTGTTAGAACAGTTAACTGATAAGATTTTATGAAAAACTAGCTAACAATTACAAGAATGTAATCAATACTTTTAATTTAAATCTAAAATGAAGGAGAGATAATATTATTAGACTGTGATATATGTATAATCTTTTTGTAGATCATTTTATATGTTGTTTTAAAATTGAGAATTTTTGTTTCAATTAATTACAAATGGCCAAATTTTTGTATCATATTACAGGTGAATGGATAGTGGACACTGCTAAAGGATTTGCCAAGGCTGATGCGCACGTGGATCTCGAAAGTATCGACAATTTCGTGATTAACGCGAACTTTGATAGCGACAAAATCAAATACCGCAAGATCCATGCTGAAATCGCCAACAAACCAACACCAAAGAACGGCAAGCTTATCACCATGGCTGTGACCAGCGATGGCAAGAACATCGTAACTGGAAGGTATTCCTCTCAAATTTTTTTACGATCTTTATGAATAGACTGTGGATATTTATACAGATTTGTATTTTTCCGAACGTAATTAACGAAATGGAACGTAATCAAATAGATACTTATTCCCCTTACTAAATATAATTACGTGTGTTTTAATTTCTATATTTTCTCATTCGTTTTCTATATTTTTATGAATGGAATTAAAAGAACGGAATGTAAAAATAAATTTACTCTATGTTTTTCCATATTGCATATATAGAATACATATGGAATTTTGTTTTTACATATATAAATGTGTCTGTATTTTGGACATCAATGAAATACAATTCCCTAAAAATTGGCCATTTTATATATGTATCCTAAAATTTTTCATAACTGCATAAGAAGAACATCCGCAGTTTATTTATCAATTTAATACAATGTACCCAATCAGGATATAAATATAGGTACATGTTGTATTATATATCCAGCACAAACTACAAACGTCGTGATGAGGATGGAAAGATCGTGGTGGAGGGTAATGGAAGCATGAAGCTCGGCGATGATACAAGGAGCTCCTCCTTCAAATATACTCGTCAACAATTGAGTCAAGAAAAAGATGGAGAAGTTGGCGTGGCAATAGTGTTGAACGTGAATTTCGAGCCATCTGCCATCGTGGGTGAATTAAAACTATCGAACAAAGAGCTGCACGTGTTCAATAGCTACTGCGAGCAGAAAAAGGACTGCGCTCAGTTCAAACTTCAGTCGATTATGAACGTTGAACGTGAGTAATGTTTCCATAGTCTTAAACGTCATTCAGATTAGGCAGGTTACTTGACTTTAGATCGTATTGATTCGACTTCAAGTTTAGGTTCGTATCAACAAGTCGAGTTATCCGATTTAGAATCGTTCGAGTTCAAGCAACCAAATTGGAATCGCTATTGGAATCGCAGTGAGAAAAAGAATTCTCAGAATTGTTAGAAAACGAGTTAAAAGAAATGCTCAACTTAGATCAATCTTAGGTTTCGTTGGAAAAGTTAGCGGCAGAAAATGCTGTAAAAAATCAATTCAAAATGTCTAGAATAATTTCATGATTTATTTTTATTTATTTTAACTATTAATCTAACGATACTTAGTGCAATTACTAATTTAGTTAAAATCGTATCACAACGTATAAGAATTTTCAATGAGATTTTCAATGAAACTTCGAATGCTTTATTTTTCAGAGAAAAAATTACTAAAACATCAAGTAACGGTAGAAGTCGATCTGAAGAAGTTCAACGTGCCCGTAGAATTTGGCCTGAAGACCAGGACGGAGTTGAAAAACCCAATATTCGACCACAAAACGAATCTCTATCTCCATTCTTCAAAGGACAAGACCGAATACACTTATCAATTATACATTCATCCTAAAGAAGCTGGTAAAAACGAGGAATAATTGTTGAAATAATTTCAAACGTTAATGGAACTAATATATTAATAATATTTATGATTACAGCTTCCATTGTATCTTTGCCTTCCCGTGAAATAGCTGCTATTTTCACATACGATCTACCTAAGACCAAACAGACCGCGTCATACAAGGTCGACGCATCTCTTTATCTGGACAGAAAGAACAAACCATCTGATAAGACCAGTTTGTCTGTCAATGGAGACATTAACATCGATAAGAACAGCATATCCCTTAATGGAGAAACGAAATTCTCGTATCCAACGCAGTCTAAGGTAACATTAATATGATACATAATGACGAATAATCACATTTCATTTGTATCTGTATAACTTCGATTCGAAACGCAACATTTTTTATAGAAAATCCAAAATAATCTTTCAAAATGTACACGATGATTCATACTGTGAATAAAAAATTTGCAATGGAAAATTTAAATTAACTCGCCACCCAGTTACACTTTATCTAAAAATAAAAAAAAAAAAGAAAAAGTAAAAATTGCGTAGTGAAAAAAGTACAATACAAATGTCGAATATTTTGTGTATTCTCATTTGCAGGATATGGTAGTGAAAGGAAATGTGCACTGTAACAATGATCAACTATTGAACGCTAATTTGGACATAGACGTGTTCGCCAAGAAAAGTCAGAAGATCACAGTTGCGGTGAATGTGCAAAAGCAAGAACTTCCAGAAGGCAGAAACCTGACCAGTTCGATCGAAGTAAATAGCCGTGGCCAACAATTGAAGCTCGATCTGAAATCTCATTTGACAATATCTACTAAACAAATAGGACTCGGCAATTTCTTCACCTACAATGACGTAAAACAAAAACCAAAAACTTTGGGTGCTCTTTTCTCTGCTGACACAAGCCATGTTTATCTGTTTGTCACTTTACCTGACAAAGAACTGATCAAGGATGACTGGAAGCTGGATATCTCCAAGAACAAACAAAAAATATACAGAGAACTGTCTTTGTTGGGCGAGGCTCCTTGCGTTATGAGTTACGAGGCCAATAACTTGAACCCATTCAAATTTGAGGCATACTTCAAAGGTAAGTTTGATATTTTGCATACGTTTGCAGTTGCATACGTTTTCAAGCCGTTTCAAATTTACAGAATGCAAGATTATCGAACTCATGAAAATTTGTCAAAAAATTTATATCGACGTTTGAAAATTCATCTCAATGTGTGTTCATTTTGAATGCATTAATTTCAGGCAACCCTAAGGTCAAATTTAGCGTCAATGGACAAGTTGTCATTGGTCAACTGGCGGAGATCCACGGGAATGCTATCATAAATGGGGCGAAGAAGGAGCTGTTCCACGGTTTGGTTCATTTGGACGAGAAACAATTCCTGAAACCCGATTTTGGTTTCAACAAAGAAAATGTTGCCGAATTAGTGGTAAGTAAACTTGATTGTCCAGCGATAAATTGAGTTAGGGCAATTTACTAGAATTCGATAATGACGATAGGGATCTTTATTATATTATTGTGATTCTGCGATTCTTTGATCAAGTAATGTTTGCGTTTTTCATAAGAGCGAATTGTTGTCTCTATAGAGATAAATGATAAGTAAACACCGGATGTTTATGCATTTAAATACGAAGAAATGCGCAAAATGCGTATAATATGCAAAAATATAGAAAATATCCAAAGAAAAGATACTAGCTATTAAATTTGGCGGATGAAACAAATCTCTGTTTACGTGTTTCATTTCTCTTTAGAAATAAGAATTTCCATTAACATCCATAGCCTGATCATCATTAAATTGTGAATACGATCGATCACATATCGTAAAATTATCCCATAAATGTTCGCTATCTACGTTGATTTGACTTTTTACAGGAAATTAAGAAAAATAAGATTCTCGAGCTTGTGAAGAAATTAAAAGACGTCGACGACTACGCATTGAACCAAGTGAAAGCAGAAGGCACAGACTTCATCGAACATCTGAAGAAGGCGCAACCAAATATGAAGCCGCTTTTGGATTATTATCAAACAGAACTGAACAAGATAAAGGACGAACTTAATGCTGACGAGAGTATCAAAGAAATCCAGGCTACCTTGTGAGTATTCTTACGAGATTCTGTTTCCTATAGTGATATTTAACATGAGCCACAGGATATTGCGCATAGAATAGATACTTAATCGTATTCTGTACTAACTTGTGGTGATATAGAAACTATAGTAAAAATATATTTTAAATATAGTTTAACTATAGATAAATATAGTTTAGATTACGTAAAGTCATTTAAACAGTATCACGGTAATCGTTATCAAATAATTGTTTCCTTTTTTTAAATTTACAGATGTTTTTTAATAAATGTGTAATATATGTAGAGGAAAAATAGTTTAAACTATTTTAAATGAGATATCTTGTATATTGAAATTGATAACAGTGAAACTTTCATTAGGTGGACAAAATTATTTACTAGTAAAAATATATATAAAACAAATTGAAATGATACTATTGTATTTGTCTAGTCCATACCAAGCGAAGTATTTGTTTACTTAGTGTGAATATTAATGATTTGAAAACTTTGTAAACTATGTATTATATAGTATTATATTACCTACTATATAATATATATACAATAGTCATTAAACGGTACTACTATACTCTATGAATAAAATTAAGAAAAGAGTACACTAAGCATAGACTCATAAATGCTACATTAAACAATTATAATAAAAATACGAATATAACAACGGATTGATTTTTGTTCAATGAAACATAAAGGTAAATCGGCGATATTTAGTTCTATTTCAGGATATTGCCTTATAAATACAGAATTTATTGTATTACAAATTTCTTGTTGATTTCCTATAATTTTATCGAAGATATTATAAATTCTTTATGTTAATTCTTCTCTAGTAAACTTTTGAATTACTTTTGAAACTTTCCAATTGATCTTCCATAAGTTATAGTTTGTTTAACCATTACATTGAAAAAAAAACATAATTCACTGTTATTTCGTATTTCTATTATAATATTTTAACAAAGCATTCGTGAGCTTATGTTTATATGACATCTTTTTCTTATTTTCACTCATAGAATATGCTGGTACCATTTCGCTGCAATATCCTGGGACATCGTGTATGTACATATATGTATTATAGTATTCTATATTAGAATCTATATAGATCTATATTATATATAAGGATGACGTCTTATTAGAATATTAGGAAACTTTCAACTAAAGATAGGTCGAAACCAGAGTTTGAAACTCGAAACCGAAACCTCATGAAATCTCAAATGCTTAAAACTCAGAACCTGGAACGTCTATTTCTTTCTTTCTTATTTTCTAAACTGTTAAATTTTTATCAGTAAATTGTTTATTGGAAAAATTATAGTAATTAAAATAAGTCGGAAGTCTTGAAACACGAACTTCATTGCATTGTTATTAAATTCATATAATTACATCATTCTCCTAAGTTATTTATAAAGATTGTCATTTACCTGAGTCTCGGATCACAAAAATAGTAGAAAGTTTCGTGTGTCGAAAATTCATCCCTAAGGATCTACTAAATCAAAATGACTGGTATCAGACTTTTTATCTTTGCAATTACTATAAACATGCGAGTGTTTTTAACGATATCAAAATGTCTGCTTTTCTTGCGATAGAAATATGATTACACGCATTAGAGAATTTTCATTATACTGCTATATTTCCAATCAACTACTATATGATATATTTAGATAGATATTAAAGATCGGTAGTTCCAATGTTAGAATAAGAAGACAAATTAAGGATTACGTGAAATGTTTAAAAATGTTTATTCTTTCTCAAGGACCAAATATTTTGGCGTCTTGGTGACAGCTGTCACGGAGATGATGAAAGAAATTGCGAAAGGTCTGGATAAACTTCAAGAACAATTAACCAACATAATGACCAACCTAAAGGATGCCACGAAGTCGATTTATCCTAAATTGAAGCAATCATACGAGAAGATATTCCATCAAGCTATGGATATCCTCGAGACCTTGGCAAAACTCGCCAATATTTATCTTAACGCGGTTCTTGACTTGATAAATCAACATCAAAAGGAAATAAATGATACCATAGGTATAGTCACTGGAATAGTTCAAGACTTCGCCAAGATTGTATTGATAACATTGGAACAGGCCAAACGAAGCGTCGAAGAATTCTATACCATGCTGATGAACGAACTGAAGGCCCTGCCTGTCTACGAAGTGCTGAAGGAGAAATTGGAAGATCTGAAGAACTTTGAGATACCGCAAACTATTCTGGCTCCGATCGAAGAACTGTGCAGGGTCACTAAGAGTATTCTGCCTACTGCGGAATTACAGCATCTTGTCGACAGCATTTGCCAGTACGTTTTCAAGCACATCAAACAAGAGAAGGTATGTTACCTCGAGTATACATATACAAATTTGATAGGTTTGATATTCAGAAGAAGTCGCATCTATTACGTCGTCCAGTAAGTTTACACTCTTCGTAATTGTAATGAAATTTAAAAATGTTTTGCGTAACACATACAATATGGACATAAAAGTTTTCTCGTGGTAAATGTTAAAATATTTTTGTAAGTACATTGTAAATCAAATCTGATCTAGACTGTTGTCATTATCTATGAATATGTAATTAGATTAATTCACAACGTAAATTCCATGTTATAATAATAATCTCATTAAACCAATGAAAGTATTAATTTTGACAAATCAAAGAATTGACGAAATTGTTACAGGTCGACGAGGCGAACGAACTGAAGAAGATCTACTCGCAACTCTCGTCCGCGGTTCAATCACTTCTAACTTTGTTGCAAAAACAGTGTTCGTGGGGCAACTTACTCTCCTTCGTTCAAGTCCAACCACTCGATTTCACTCTTTTGTCCAGGCTCCCAGGCATTTCCGCCATCCAATCCTCTGTTGTGAATCTTCTACGTAACAGAGAGCTACCGACTCCTTTGGATCTGTATCGCGCTTACAGGTAAATAACTTGATAAACGATCTTGTAAAACGTTTAAATGTCTCGCTCTATCCTTTTTATACCGTCCACATTGGAAGGATGGAAACAACGCTCATACTTGAGACTTAAAACTGCATTTTTTGACAACTGTAATTTGAAAATTTACGCAGACAAGTAGAATTACAGAAATTTTCGTTTGTCATTTAGGCCGACCGCTCATCTGAAAGATCTCATACCGCCCTTCAGCAAATCAGGAGTCGTCACTCATGGAGGACACTTCTTCACGTTTGATGGACGTCATTTAAGCTTGCCCGGTACCTGCACTTATGTTCTAGCACAAGATATGCAGGATGGAAATTTCTCTGTCATAGCAAACTTCAATGGAGGAAATCTGGTCAGCATCACGGTTACCGAGCTGAAAGAGAGCATCACCCTCAAGAGTAATGGAAACGTAAGTGAGAAAATTTTCTTCTGACAAATGATTCGTAATTTATGGTAATTTATGAAATCGTTTGCAAAAAGGAAAGTTGAGCGAAATTGCTTAAAAATATCTAAAATTAGGATCGAATTGTTATTAGCTAATAGCCTAAAATTCAAAGAGTTCCACTTTTATCCAGTTTCTTCGTAAGGTTAATTTTCTTCTTTTAATTTCCTTTTTGCGAGTTTATAGTCGAATCATATTAAAAGTATCAATTAATAATAAATCTGTATTATCTGTGACATTTGAATACGAACGTGACTGTTCATTCAGATTCTGGTGAATAACAAACCGGCCGAGTTCCCAACGAGCACGAAGAATCTACACGCTTACCTCTTCCCGCCATTCACCAACATCAAGTCCGATTATGGTGTCCGAGTTACATGCTCCAACAAATCACCTATGATTTGCGCCGTCCACGTTTCTGGCTTCTACCTGGGTAAACTTCGTGGAATCCTTGGTGATGGCAACAACGAGCCATACGACGATTTTACTCTGCCTTCTGGAAAGGTATGTGTCTTGTATCACGAAGTCTCTATAGAGCTTCAGAGCTCGTGGAAATCGTACGGGCACCAAAGCTCACGTTCCAACCGGAGTATCGTTCGATCTTTAAAGGGTAACGCTTCCATTCGTGAGGTATATTCTCGAAAAGAGTTAACGAGATACGGATTTTTTCGCACTGCAATTACCGACGATTAGGCTACAAAATTTGTGTGAAAAAAGCAATACGAAGGATACACTCTCGTCCATACATATAAGGATAATTATTAAAATTTAAGTAAATCTGAGAAATCATTAGGAAATTACTAGAATCTTTAAAAATGATTATCTAGTTTGAAACTAATTTTTAAGAATTATTATGTAGTTAGTATGTAAAGAATATATATTTATTTTAAATAGAACAATAATAATCTTATCCATTTAGGATAGGATAAAATTAGATTTCTCTTCATTTATATTTGTCTCGTGTTTGGATAATTAAATAATAGAAATAATTGTTCTATATATAATTCGAAAATACGAATCTTTTTTGTATTTTTAGATCACCGAAAGTGGATCAGAATTTGGAAACGCGTACAAGCTAAAGGGTGAATGCCCAGAAGCGACTGCAATGGACCACAAACACCATGCCCCAGTCTGTACCGACTACTTCTCTAGCTCCAATTCGCCTTTGAAGTACGTACACACTTTCTTTTTACATAAAAAAAGTTTATGCAAGCTCGTACTACTTCTATTATTTGCTAATTAGATACACAGTCTTCTTGAAGTAATAATATTTAACGAAACAACACAAACAACTTTCTCAGGGGTAAAACATAATAACTCTATTTTCTATTTACAAGTTCCATTTTAAAAATGAACATACTTCGTGTGTGTGAACACAATCCTATATCACATAACTTAACGTTTCTATTTAGTATTAAGACAAGATATGTATCTTCCTTAGTTCATCGAACCTTTCAAAAATATTGATCGTCATAAAATTAGTTATCTTGCTTTTTCACAAAAATCCTTTTAATCGCTTATATATTTGAACCTAACAAATTTGCATCAAGTTTCGGTGACGTTGCTCTCCTTTTTTATCATGTGACATAAAAATAAAAAGTCTACTATATCTTTCCTCTATAGTTCAGTAACTTGACCTTGATTGTTAACATTAATTATCGTAATTTAACATTTCCCTTGCTATTATATCTAAAAACTCGTCTATACGTATTGAAAGATCGAACATAAAATTTTATACTTCTCCCACCGAGAAAATCAACGTTTCCTTCTAATTTAACAAATAATCCCAAATTTTTCATCCATATTATAAATCACTCGCATTTATACTTTTTTATTATAATAATATGATATTATTGTAATATTTAATCGAATATTAAATATGAATTAATGAATATTAAATTGAATATTAATTTGAAGTTTTTCTAATATTTGATAAAATATGATTATAGATCTTGCTTCAATATCGTTAATCCAGTACTGTATCGCGAAGCTTGCGATCATGCGACCGCCGTTAATACACCAAACGGAGCTTGCATAATTGCCACAGCTTATCACTATGCTTGTTACGAGCAAGGCGTCATGAGCACTCAGGTTCCAGCGTCTTGTGGTGAGTTCCCTCTAAAACGTACCATTGTCAACTAAACGTTCGAGATAAATGGAGCTAAGTATTTTCTTCCTACTTTCAGTGAGTTGCAAGGTAGGAGCAAACGAAATCGAGGTAGGCGACACGTTCAGCGTAATAGTTCCGAAGAAAGAGGCTGACGTTGTTTTCGTAGTCGAACAACAGACACCGAACGACAAAATCTACAAAGAGATGATTGTTCCTTTGATGTCCGAGGTCAGGGAGGAATTGAAACAACAAGGAATTACGTGAGTTGGATTTTCGATTTATCATAGAAAAAAATCTTTGAAATCTCTTTTTCTGATACATATGCATTTCCTTTTTTCATTGCATTATATACATAAAAACATCTGCATTTTTTCAAGTAATTTCACAGTTAAATAAATATAGAATATTGTAACAAGTTCAAAAACGATATAGCTACTTATAGTTAATTATGCAATAATAAGACTATAAAAGCAACACTGTGTAATGAAAATTACAAAATTGAAACTATACAAAAATTACCAAAGTTATATTATTCGATAAATATTAGACTGTTTTAGACAAAGGTTATTAAAAATATATATTGGATGCCGATATGTAATATAAAATCAAATTGTATTAACATGTATTTTGTCTTTGAAGTGTAAAAATATGCGTACTTAATAATGTCTCAAACAACTCAATCACAGTCTCAACTAAGGATTAAAAAGAAATTTAGAGAACACCCTTCTTGTCTTGTGTAGATTTCACTATATTTGACCGATTTTTTCCAGATTAATGTTTACCATTTTCCTTACAATTAATTTTACAGAGATGTGCACGTTGGACTTATTGGATTCAGCGAGAATATGAAATGGCCACAACACTACACGTTGAATGGCGAAACGAACATCGACGGTGAGGTGAAGAACATGAAATTCCACGAAAAGAAACCAACAGTTACTTGGCAGGTAATTCTACCTTCTTTAAGGCATTATATAGGGAAACAAATAACTTTTCTCGACACGATAAACGAAGATATTAGATAAACAAAGTTATTTGAAAAGTTCGTAACGGAACTTTAAGTGAAAGATTCGTAGCGTTGTCGGATAAAATGCTGCTGAACGCGTTGCTTGGAAAACTTGTAGCTAAGTTTAAAGCAATATTTCAAAAATTAGTAGTTAAATGTGCCGTTCGATGATATCTATTATACATTAATTTAGAGCTCGAAGCTAGTCAATTTAAAACTTTATAATATCGTGAATATAACTTTTCATAGACACCAAATACACAACAAAATATCATTGACTATCAAAAAGGCTACGTTTTTTAAACGTCTCGAAGGAAATCGAATTATCCTTTCATTTACTCTACAAATGAACGCTTCGAAGCTCATTAAAGAAATATGTGACAGAAGTAGAGGCTGATGCAATGAACCGAACAGTAAAGATCATTCAAGAGTTCAATTACACTTCCGATCGACATAATGATCGTTTTTTTTTTATACGCCATTCACCGACATCATTAACTTTTTCTCTAGATACGCGTGGAAATCACGTGGTCGGCGCCCCGCATGTTTATGCGATTCATTTTCAATAACAAGAAGTTGATTCACCGTTCAAAATTGATTTTCCTTGTTATGACTTAAAATTGGATACATCTACTAGCAGCTGCCTGAGTTATATAAAACATTATCGCTAAATCGATTGAAAAACAAGAAAATCTGCACGGATAAATACGACGGAAACTATTTGTGATAAATAGTAGATCGTTGCTCGATGAATATTCTGTCTAGTAAATGAAGTCGAAGTCTATTAAACACGTATTATGTACTATATTTCAATGTGCTCCGTTTGATGCAACATTTGAACGACGTATGAGCAATTTCAAAGCATATCGTTAACTATACAGCATATGTATAGAAGAGTGGCATGTCTTAACAATCGTGAACTTTAAGATATGTACAAAAATTGACAGTAAAAGTAATTTGTTTTCTGGAACGAGGTTCCACATTATTTAGTCTTATTTCATTTAATAAAAATAGTATTGATAATTAGAATAGGATATATACATGTATGTAGTTAATTTTTGTAAATATCTTAAAATTTTTGATTTCTAAGACAATTTTCTACGTCTTTATAATAACAAGAACTGTCAAAATATAAAAACTACGCTAATTTCTTAGTTAGCAGTTTCTTAGTTAGAGATCCTCAAAACTCAGAGACTGTTACCTAAATAATAAACGATAAACAACAACAATCAATTTTTATATATTCTTTCGTTTCTGGTTTCTTGTTCTTTGATACACGTTAGCACGATCCATAAAATGTCCCAAACATTTTTGTAACTGGCGTGATTTATGTGTAGTAAAAAAGAAAATAACGATTTCTAGGAAGCAAAGACAGGCGATACGGAGAAGAAGCTTAATTATTTACGCCAGAAATTGGACGTCGAGTTGGGTACATTCAAGTTGACCGACGCTTACGAGACTGCGATTCGATATCCCTTCAGACCTGGTGCGGCCAAAGCCGTGGTCGCAGTGATCGCGAACCCTTGCGAGAAGAGTCCTTTCCCTATTTCGGTAAGCAAGACTTTCTATGACGTTAACTCCTAGTTTAACACGTGCGCTACATACATATAGTTGATGAATAAGATAATTCATCATAAAATCGATCAGAAATTGAAAAATAATCCTCAATTATGATCATTAATCATTAGACTCTTTGCGAATAATTATGTAAATTTAAATTTCCTAATAATTAGATCGCGAATTTTTATGCGCTTATAAAAAATGTGGAAGTACAATATTATACAAAATGTACATAATATGGCCTGGTACAAGTGTATTGCTTCCTATGATACTTTTTAAATAAAACAAATT
Source organism: Bombus terrestris (assembly GCF_910591885.1). Classification (NCBI taxonomy): domain Eukaryota; kingdom Metazoa; phylum Arthropoda; class Insecta; order Hymenoptera; family Apidae; genus Bombus; species Bombus terrestris. The sequence continues at coordinate 8,503,676 of NC_063276.1, forward strand.
TTCTACTTTTTTAATTATATTCTCGAAGATATATATTTGCATAAATATCTGCTAATAATCGTCAAGATGAACGTACTTCGACTGTAGAATTTGATCGATTTGTGGAATTAAATAATATTTAAACCATGTTTTCTCTTTCAGTTGCAACATCTCAGGCTTTTGCTCGGTCACAAGATATATCGTGATTTGGGACTCACCTACTACCATGTGTCGTATCCTGAAGAGCTGTTCGTCTCGGGCAAACCTCTGAAGAATATCGTCGGATACGACCAAGACAGCGTGTACACGTTCGCTGACAGCAAGAAGAAGCCTCTTACCGGAAACACGGACATGAAGAGCAATCTCTCACCGGCGATCGACGACGTCTGCGCTGACTTCGCGGTATCCGTAAGTGTTCAACAAGTGATCCTCATCCATTATTACGAAGCTCGTGAGCGTTTCGAAAGACAGAAACACGTAGGAAGCTGAGTGAATCGAACATTTACCTGATATCATATTGCAGTCTGGTGGTGCAGCGTTCAGTTCTAACAACTTCTTGGATGCCAAACCGAACCAGAAGAAACAATTCGTCCAAATAGCAGCGAGGAGAGTCGTCGATGGACTCGTTAATGTAGAACTCCAGAAAGATTGCTCGTGCAACTACCAGTATGGTGTGGTCGGTAGTCCTCAGTGCAAAATCGTAGGCCGCAAAGAAGTTCCGGTGAGGAAAGCGATTTTATGAAGTTCTATAAATAGAAAAACAGAAGTTATTTTTAACGTCAGTGTTTGACCTTGCTTCTACTTTTTAATTTTTACGTTTCAACTTCGTTTTTAAACTTTTTTAGTAAGTGTAAGAAGTTTTTCACGCGCTTACTGCCACGCGAGTTTTATATATTTTGCCTTCAGAGCAACGATAGATCAAAATATATTACAAGTTAACATTTAATTTTTGCAAAATGTTATATCGTATCCGTGCACCTTTACTCTGGTAAAGTAGTCTAAGTCATTCGTATTGTTCGAGTCATTTTTTAGTCGACGAAATGTATCATGTAGCCATATAATTTCTTTTTAAGGAATATTTTCGCTCTAATTTAATCCTTTTCCAATTTTCAGAGGTTTGAATGATCACGATAAATAACTCAAACCGTATGTATTTGTATTTCAGAGACCCGCGAAGGGAGGAGCGAAGGCAGGTTAAAGCGAGATCTTCGCGCAGACTATCATTACTAATTAATTTAGGTGTATCGTGTTTGTTACTTTATTATAATACGACAGACGTATTTTCTATATTTGTAAACAAATGAAGATCGTTAGCGCTTCCCAGCGACAGGGAAGGCCATAATTATTACGTAATCCTTGTCGAGAACTGAGATTTCATTTTCCCTGCGTCGAAATCCGCTTCGACGAAAATTCGTCAGATGCCGATTGTCCCCTTTTTTTTCTTCCACTTTTATATTTTTTCGCAATTATCGTGTATATGTATATGTATATGTAGACGTTAAATATTTGTTCAACTTGTATCAGTCGCGACTTAGAGAATAAGTTTCTTACCCTGAGTAAATGCAGGTATTAATAAACGCAGGTATAAGTAACGGAATAATTATACGAAGAATAACGTGCGATACACTCGCGTCCATGTAATACATGGGACATCGATTCGATTCACAGTACAATTTGTACGGCTTACCTTTATTAAATTAAGATACCGATGCTGTACGACTCGAGGCTAATCTGAATTCAATACCGACCACCGTATTCCGTTTATCCGATACAAACGAAAACGATTTTACGTGCTAGATGATACTGTGGCTTATGGAGAAATATACATACATTGTTCTTATATGTATTATGATCGACACTTATTAATCCCTGTTCATCGAAGTCTGCATTCCTGAGCCAACGTGCAAATAAAATTATTATAAATAAAATTACTATGAAAATAATATTGGTTATTATTTAATAAACAATCATTATTAAACTATCATGTATTAATTTCGAAGGGAAGTTCGTTTATGTATTGTATAATTTATTATCTATAAAGTCGAAATTTATTTTGTACAATATCGGCATAAATTACTAATTAAAATAATCGGGGTTATTTAAATACATATATTACGAAAGTTTTAGTCGAGACCAAACTGATCGTTTTTGTGATTAAAATACTGTCAATGTGAAAAATCGAAAGTTAAGTTCGCTAAAAACGAATTGGCCAAAAGCAACGATTTCGAAACAAAAAAAATCCGATCCCGCTGATAGATAATCACGAGGAATCAGAGACAAAAACTTAAGATTGATCGTGTTCCACCGAAATTTATCGAATAAAACGTCGCATCGTTTGTCATTAATTTTATCTATTAAATGCAACCCAGTTTCAAGTATAATTACCGTCACGCTTGCAACGTACAGAATCTTGTTTCGATAGTTCACGTACCTTTCCTTCGTATTTTTCTCTTTTCAAACTTCTCTCTAACCCGTAAACACGTAAAATTGCCATTCGACGACACAACTGTATTTCAAACATAATGTAATATATCGAACATAACATTATTTATTAATTGCTCCATTGTGTGTTCGAAACTACCACTATTATCGTGGTATATCTAATTCAATTAATGTAAACGAATAAACGGAGCGTCTGTTTACAAGAAAACTATTTTATCTACTATACCATCTTTGAATTAATACAATAACTTGAGTCAAGATGTTGCCACCTAAAATATTTTTCTTAGTCAGCTAGCAACTTACTGCTGCTAACCCCTACTATAATATTGATCTCTCTTCTATAAAAATTTTAATCAAACGTTAGAAGCGCCAAGATTTTTAAAAGAAACCAATCTTCTTAAAAAATTATAAGGCACAAAATTATAATAAAAAATTTCAAAATATTTGATTATATTTAGAAGCGTCGTGCATTTAAGAGTTAATTTCAATGATCTTCTAATAAAAGATATCAAAATATTCTATTATATTTGCAAACCGCAACGACCAGTGGCTACGACTCTTTTTTGGTATATTTACGTGATATAAGAGCTGTTTTAAATATCGCCCCTTCGCGGTAACGTTAATGCTACGCTAATGCTACGTTACGATCACGTTAGTGAAGTGTGCAGACACACTATTTAAGTTTGTCGCGTAGTGTGTATCTGTGTTTGAAATCAAAATTCCTTGCCGGGTTAATGAGGGAGGTTTATCAGATAACCGAGAAACCGACGAACTGGTGTACTTATTTTTAAAATGTTTGCCTTAATCATTTGTAAATTGCTGTTTTATGGTCAGCGATGAGAAAATTTTGAAAATTTATAAGGAAGCCGCCGATAACGCGTTTCAGCCAGCAGAAAATAAACTAGCCGTGATCGATCATTAAAGTCACTAATCCTTCCTTTTTACACTTCTTAACGATGTTTTACACTAGATCTATTTATTCTTAGTACAGATAATTCTATCTTATTGAGGGTGTTCACGTTATTAGTTCACGAGGTTTCTTCTTTGTAAGTGATAGATTTACGAATATAATGAAAAAGGACACAATTTTAATACCTTTTATCAAGATATTAAAAATTGTTGAATTTATATTTTTTATTACAAATTACATATGCCGATGATCCAAAGCAAAGATATTTTCCAATTTGCAATGGTCGTCGCGAAATAACAAGACACTGAAGCTTTCTAAATTATGAAATTTACTTTTCATGTCGAATAAAATGTAGATGACAATTGAATTATTTTTACTTTAGTACGCGATGTATTCGTTTTTATAAATTTGAATCCTTTCAAAATTAACGAAGATTAAATTGCTTGCCCTAAATCACTTTGATCAAAGCAAACATGAAGCACGCATTAAGAAAATATTTAGTGCCCTAACAGCGACAATGTAAGTACATCGTATGATAAGGCTTATCGTTGAATATACAGACATGCGCTAAATGCAAATTAAAATTGATTAGTAGAGCGTAACTTTGCTCAACGATTCAATTCGAGAAACCTTACGCTCCGTCGTGTAGCAAATCGAATTATTTGCAAATCTTCATTACATTTTTTCCAACTGTATCTTCCTCTTACATTAAAAAAGTTACTTTCTATAAGTTCAGAAACATTCATCTTACTTTTCCAAGATCCTCTGCAAATATACTTGTGCAAAAAATAACCGATTATCCCCTAACACAATCCTTAAAACCAATTTCTACCTAACTAATAATAAACTATGTTTCTCTCTTCTATTCAAAATCTTAATATCTTTCTATAAATGTAAAAATATCTATTTAAATAATTAATTGAATAATAAATAATCCTTAAAACTAACTCCTTAAAAAGCGTGAGCGATCAATTTCTAAAAAACGGTTCTGTATTCTTTCGAGAGCAAACCAAATTTGCAATAAATCTCGATTTAAAAAACCATCTACAAAATTCGATCTCCCCCCTTTTTTTTAAATATTTACGTAACAATAACGTCACTGATCGCAATCGACGCTTCGTTCCTAAAGCGAACTGATCTAATTTTGACTAAATCGATCGTAAAGAAATCGTACACATGAGAGAATATTATTTAACGACGAAGTAATCCAGAAATAACCATAAAAATCGAAGAAAAGGACCAACTGCCAATTATTCGATCCTTTTCATCATCGTTAAAAAGGGAATCAACTTGCTACATAGAGGCTTCTAGATGAAGCAAAGGAACAGAGATACGCATGGTATAATCTGCAGCGGACAAATCTACTTCGCTGACCTACTTGGCTGATGTGAGACTATTTAACCCTTTGACGACCACCTCTGTAACTCGCGCTGGCCGTCTCTTCTATATACAATGCCGACATTATGGATCTGCGAAACTATTTCTACGTCCATGCAGCTACGGACTGTAATTTTGCACCGCATAATTTTACGGCTGATACGCTGTTCGTGAAACTCGTTTGTACTAACTTTTCACATCACACATAAGTACTTATAGAGGATTGGTTGAGGATAGATAATATGAAATAGCGAGAGCGAGAGATTGCTGTCGCTACCTGTCAAATATATCTGGAATAACTTAAATAAATAAATAAATAAAAGTACAATCTGCCGATTGTACTTTTTGTTTACTGTATTCATAATGATAGTGTATGTTCGTTCGCGGAAAACCCGACTCGTAGATATTGATCGCTAATTCGTGTCACTTAGTATATATTGATTCACCCGCGATCGCATCCGTTTATTTATACTGGTCGGGGGGGGGGGGGGGGGGGGTTGTCGAAAAATTTGAATTTGTCTAAGATGAGTTGCCCATAAAGGTAACTTTGTTTTATCTATTGATATGTTTCGAGCGTCAAGGCTATGCCCGTGTTCCGAGGCACAACAACAACAACATGAGTCGTTCTCGATCGCTTTCGTCCTATGACTCATGTGCCGCTACATACTTATGTATAAACTCTAGGTTTCATATTTTTGTTATAACTTTTTAACGAAGTATTTACGTACTTTTTTTCTACCTGACGTTCTAGCCTTATCGCTACCTATGTAGAACATGTCGGGGCAAAGTTTGTACACCGAACTGCGAAACATTCTGTATAAAATTTGCGTCGTATTTCTCGCGCTAAACAATTACAAGATAGAGATACGGGTGAACGATGGAAGATCTCGAAAGATGAAAGACTCGATAATCGACGTATAAACACGCGACATGTAAAAGAATTGTTTCTCTCTAATACCTTGATGAAATTATTCTATCGATGACTACGATATACAGAAAGTTTTCTTCCTTCAAGTCTCGATTCTTACTCACTATTAAATTCTTTCGCCTTCTTACGTTCATCGGGCACCGTTGTTGCGTTCGCAATTAACTCCGCCCGCAGCAAGTGTCTTCGATGATTTCTCAGCCGCGTCTGAGTTACGTAAATTGAAATTTGCCTTTTAGAGCTACTTGTTCTATTTGCGATGCGCCGCGCGTGCCATATCGAGTTCCAGTGGAGAATGAAAAAAATATTGCGAAGAATCTCATTCACAACCACTGAAACTGGGATAAGATGATATGTAGGCAGTTTTTCATGTTCCGCAACAAAAGGTTGTGTCCGTGTATTTGGCGGACAAACGCTTAGGGAAACAATGGAACGGAAAGTAAAGTTATAAGGAAAATGTTCGAATAGCGAAGTGGAAGAATGATAGGAATGAAAATGATGTAATCGTGTTCGTGGTGGTAGAAATTGCGAGTGGGATTGACTTCGATTCGATAGTTAAATCATGTCATAAATTTCAAAAAAAATTATATGAAATTTATTCATAACCATTGAAATTAGATGATATATAGATAAGTTTCATGAATCGAAATGATGTAATGTAATGTTTTAATCGAAGCTATAAATAAAATTGACTTAGATTCGATAATTAAATTACGTCACAAATTTCGAAGAAGGTTAAACGAAATTTATACACAACCACTAAGGAACTAGAATAAATCAACATGTATATAAATAGAACCGTGGCGAAAGAATAACAAATTATTACGCGTGTACATCCGATCGTATTTATTCAACTCGGAACTGTGATTGAAGTAGGCTTCAATATCACGGTTAAATCATACTACAGATTTTAAAAAGAAAAACTTGTAAATTCGTTTACAACCACTGAAAATGAGATAAACTGATATAGAACCGAAGAGCAAGAACAACATGAATTAGAATGATATGTAGTGTGTATTCGTGGAAACTGAATGGTAACTGTATTCGTATTAGCAGACAGTGTAGATTCGAAAAGATCGCGAGAGACTTTGGAAGAGATTTATGAACGCTGGAAATTATAGTTCTTATAGTTCTAGACGGTATGTAGACAATTTTTCATGTTACATGATAAGCTACCTGCGCGTGTTTGAAAAGCAAATTACTAGAAATCACTTTATGACCGCTAAGGTAAATTTGAAATATTTTCCTAAGCCTTTACATTCATTGTCAGCCGTTAATTTATTTGACTTCGAGTAATTTTAAACTCTTGGATAATATAAACCTATTAAAATATTTTTTACGCTTCATGTTTCTAGTAAAATTAAGATTCCTTTGATTGTTGCTCGATTTCAAAGGAGCAACAGTTGATGTAATATTACTTCTATAGATATGGTCTCGATGCTGTACAATAATTTCATCACATTGTATGAGATATATATGGGTGATGTAATATTGTTTCTACATACAAGTAATTCATGATATTGAAATTTTCTAAACGGCATGATATTCAAATTTTCTGAATTTTATGTTTAGTCGTATCTCATGCACATATCGTTCCTATTTGTAATTATAATTAACATCATGATAACGTGTTATTACTTCCTTTGACGTCATTTTCCATTAAATATCCACTTGAAGAAAAGTTATTTTAATGCAGAAAATTCGGATTCAAGGAACTGGACCAAATTCAACGAAACTGAAAGAAAACAATGAAATGTGGGAGGTAAAATTACAAGGAAGGAGTTATTATAACGAAGGAATTAAAGAAGAGCAACGATGTGAATTAAAATGACATATATACAGTATGTAATGTGAATTTTGATCGAAACCATGCATGAAATTGGTGTGGATCGAAATATTAAAGAACGCCAAAAATTTCGAGAAAATGGGTTTATAATTTATAAATTAAAATACCATATACAAAGCTTCAAGTCTTCGCTACGGAATGAAAAATTGGTAAAAGACAAAATAACAACGGTATAAACAAAAAGAAATTCGAGTAAGAACAGTGGAAATAACTAGCTACAAAAGTACGCATCATTCAGTGAAATAGACGTGAACAATGACGAGTGAACCACAAATCAATCTTGTCGATTTCGTATAGAATAAAACTCATTTCTTATTCGAGAAAATCCATGTCGATTTTACGTAATAGTCTCACCAATTTAACGAGAAAGAAATAATTTCCTTACGGTATTGTGAAAGGCAGTCTCGCCATTGCACGTCCTCAATATCCACTATATTCTCTGCTTGGATTTTAACAAAAAAAAAAAAGGAAAAGAAAGAACGAAGATTTACAACTTCAGCTCAATCTGCGAATAATCATGTAAAATAACGGAGGCGCAGGTTTTCTTTCGTAATGAACATCCTTTTATTTCTGTCTTGTTGCTTTCATGACAAGAAACGAAAGAAACTATGGAATTATCGTTGTACGAAAACAAGGATCGACGTTTTTCGGCTACCATCTGAACACGATATGTTCGAAATATTGTACAGCGAACGAACAATACGAAACTTTAAGGTTTCGTAACTTTAACAACGGGAAGAATCGACGAAAAAACCGTTTAGAGATCTACGCGCACCTCTCCAAACGCAAAAATCAGTCGATTACGCTCCGACTGGACGTAAAAAATAATAATTTAATGATACGCTGCTCGAAGATAAAGTGCATCTACTAATATTTAAATAATTTTTATTGAATATCATAGGTAATATGAATTAGCAAAGGTCATACCCCACAGCGGCATTTCAATTTAAATAAAGAACAATGACTGTTCAGAAACACTGATCATATATACCTGCACGTTCCGTGTGACCTTCATTCTCTTTCTCTTCCACTCCACCATGATAACACTCTCTCTTTCTCTCTTGAAATTCTTCATTTGTCAATTTCTCTATATCTCTCGTCCTTTCTCAGAACTCATTCTTTCTTCTCTCATACATTCTATCGCTTTTTCTTTTCTTCGACAATTCACTCATTCATTCTCGCAACATCGGCGACATAATCGTCTAATTAACACTTTAAATGGTACTTAGAGAGCTCGCGCATTTGTGTACCTAACACATAGTCACACGCAATTTGTATCCACACATGTACATATACACGGTGCCCGTATGTACATGAACCACAGCTGCATCTGCATTTCGCACGCGTCTGCACCTAGAAGTTACATTTATTATTACATGATTGTACCTAACAAGCATGAACTTTCCACGATTGAATTGTCTCCCGAATCCGGCTTACAATTATAAATATATATATATTTATATCTATATTTATATTTATATATATACAGAACGTTTTAGGGTTTAACGGTTGAACTTTAATCAAACACAAAATATTATATAAACGTAAGTCGTTTATAGCTTTGTTAAAATGCAATTTAAGGTATTAACAGCTAATGGTTACATCGATCGTAAATTTATTCTTATGTTGTATCATATTTAGTAATCGTAAGTCCATTACTGTTCCCTTCATATATCGTATAAAAGTTGCAGGAAAAATATATGATAAGTACAATATTTTTGATTTTCTAATTCTCATATTATTTAATGGATAAAAGAGTGTACTTTGATATAATATAGTTAAAAGCAGGAACAAACTGTTCAATTCAAATATACTGACCTTTTAGCAATAAGTGATAAATACATGAAGTTTTATGGAAAATTCAACATTTAAAATATGGATATTTTTTTTTATAAATATTTTTTTAGGAAACCCAAGAACCGATAGGTTGACCAGATATTGGATTTTAAAATCGAACTCATATGAAAAACAACAGGTGTAATATATCGTATCATTCTTCCATGACCTTCATTTATCGTAACTTTTTAATAAAACTTTAAATGACCTATATTTATATAACATTTTTTGCTTACTGACATCATAAGATACGTCGACACAGTTGTTAAACCCTGAGATATTCTGCATAAGTATCCTGGAAATCAAGGGGTCCTCTACGTTCGTTAAGCTGCGCTTAAATAAACCAGTACGTACAATAGTATTCTTCTTCGTCGTATCAGTAAATTTGTACCCGCAAGAAAGAAGTTTTATTTCATCAACGCGCAGCATGCTTAATCTTCGCCGCGATATGAACCACAAGAAGTACGTCTTCGTGTATCACAGAAGCCTGGGCAGGCGCCCTACCAATATCGATCGTTTCAACGAATCAATCGTTGACCTCAAATGATTTCGTATATCGTGAATACTCGCGACGCGAGACATGCACGAAGTGTCCACCTTTTAGGCGCCCTTTTACAAAGTAATTAAAAACTAACACCTCGTGCAGCGGACGGGCCCCATTCGCGTTCGCCGAAGTATAAAATACTTCTAGGATTTGAACTTCTTTAGCGGAGGAAAAGGCCCTGAGATTGGTGTCGAAGATTGGAATGAAATTTGGACGAATCGCCTTAGAATAGCCATTTTAATACGTATTTTGCACGACTGTGTAGGATGCTTGGATAATTTTCCAGTTACAGCGTCTCCTCGAGCATTCGAAGACTTACTGACCTAACATCGCGGTATCCGAATATTGTATTAACATATTATTATATGTTGTTAGTATTAATAGATAATAGTGTTAACCGAGGAGCTCATAACAAAATGATCTGTGTAAAAAATTTTTTACTTTTCAAACACGTTCTAATAATCAAATGTTAGATTTACCATCGAACGAAAATTTACCGACACTTACGATTATATGATATAACAAATATTTCGTTTAGAAGAATTGAAACGTATTAAACGCAACAAAAAATTGCTCAAGTATCTTATCACTCTGAAGAGAGACAAACACGAACAAGGATCATCTTTTATACGAGCCTTCGATTCGTAATGTTCTCGTCTAACGAGATCAAGTGCCTCGAAGTGCCAGGTACACAAATTAATAATTCTAAACGTCTACAACTATATTTCTCAGAAGCGTCCTATACGGTCGCAGACAACAGCAATATTTAATCAAAATATCCAACCTTTAAATTCATCTAATTTCATTTGAACCCTCGCGAGACCAACCAAGAGATATTTCTTTTGCTAGTCTAACTTCTGAGAAAACAAACTCGGCAGTACATGAAGAGTACACCTAGTGATTCCATTTCGTTCGTCGAAACGAACGACCCGATTAAGGGTGGTTATAGTTGCCATACAGTCCTCTTATCTCTTAGAAATCTTAAATAAATCTTGGTAAGGCAGTGCCAGCTCGGTGGTACATGTACGGAGGAGGAGGCGGGCCAGTGTAGTGCCTCTGATGGGGATGAGGAAGCGATGATCTGTGGGAGCCCATCGTTCCATTCGATGGCGAAACGTGCTGCAGAAGATGAGAAGCTCCATCCCCTAGGTCCAGCTCCAATTCTTGCTCCTCGATCAGCTGCAATGCTCCGAAAGAGGCTGTCGCCATCGCCACATCCGGCATCACACCCGACAGTTGTCCATCGCTACACGAATTGTTCTCTTGTTGCTGAAGCGAGATGGAAAGATAGAGATTGATTTTACAGATGTGTAATATTTCCATTTGAGAGGAATTTGAAATTTCGAATTTTTATTTAATTCAATTTAATTTAATTTAACAATAGAACTATCGAAGTATTTAATGGTATTGTTAAAGTAATTGAAATGGCGGAACGTTGACTCGTGACTTTTTATAGAATTTGAAAATTTTTTAAATTGAATTTTTTTTAGAATTGAAGCTATCAAAGTGGTCGAAATACTAGATTTTTCATCGAATTTATCATGATAATTTGGAGGTTTTTAATTTAACATTGGAACTATCGAGATAGTCAAAATAGCCAATGTGAGATTTTTCATGTACTTCAAAATTTATTAAATCTTTTTCTTTAAAGAAAGAAGCGATAAAAATGATCGATTAATTCTCATAGCAATTTCCTAGTTTTATAAGAGAAACTAAAAGATGCAATCTAAATAGAAATTTATTCCACCTACTAAATATCACGAGCGTTTTACATGTACCCATATTTTATATATCTCTATATATTATGGGTATTCTAAAAATTTCCCATAAATGCATAAACATACGCAGTGTAACGAAGTACATATAAATGTTGTTCTTCCTGACTAATAGTATCTGCTTACCTCCGCAAGACGTCTACAGCTTTCACCCTCGGTGACAATGGCTGGAAGCTCGTGTCTGTGGCTACAAGAAGAGGCTGGCCGCGGGAATGTCATGTTTCTTCCGTAGCACAATGGTGGAATTGTTCTTGCGTTGATCCCCATGCCAGGCGAATCCATGTCTTCGATATCAGTTAGCCTCTCGTTTTGCTCCTTCGCATTATATGCGGCTGTATTCTGGAAACAAGGCATGACAAAACTACAAAACTCCTATAATAAACGTAACACCTAATCGAGAGCTATTTAGCACCTTGTTAAGTTGAGTTACTTCATTGTTAGTACATTGCGTACGGTCATGTTTCGTGTTTGACAGATCGAACGTTGAGGCCGGAAATTTCAATGAGTTGAACGCAATGCACGTCACACCACACGATTGTCGTCGCATATCTTTACTACTGTGTCGTTATTATAGTTATATATAGTTTTAAATTACAGCTATGCGGTAGAATTGAAACTAGTAGCGAACCATCGAGAACGTGTCCCTCTAACAAGAGAACAAGTGGAAAGTTGCCTGAGGACCAAAAGTCTGTTTAATTTGTAAACCGTAGCAGCGAGGCTTAACAAACTTCCTAACTAGAACCTTGAACGTAGGAAAGCTTACACCTAGTGACATTCATTAACTACCGAAATCCAAGGTATTTAGGCGCGCGGGTTTGCCCAAAATCCCGTGACTTAAAAGCTTCTCTAAAGTCTGACGTCAAACGACGAGTACAAAGTTATTAGATCACTTAGTAAGTTTTGCCCTTTTTATTTCATTAAGAATTTTAAATTACAGCAAATCATCAGGGGTTTGATCATCGATAATATCTTCTCTTTTTAGCCACTTATGAACAAATTTTTTCTTATTATGACACACTTCAAACATCATTTTGAATCGATAGAATAAATTTAAAAAATGTCTTTGTTGCTGACCGTAACGAGGAATTAAATAAATGTTTTGGCAAAATTTAATTTAAAATTAAATTTATCTCACCTTAATCACTCGAAACGATTTAATAACGTGAGTCAGTATATCATAACGGTGAGCGCATCAACGGTCATCCCCCCGTGCTCCTCGCTCAGAGTGTAATCCGCGCTTCCTCTAATGCGTATCATTCGAATTTAATCTTTATCGAAGTTAGAGGATGGGGATACCATCAATGAACGTCGAAAAGAGGGAGAATAGGGGTCAAAGTCAAACGGTAACGAAGCTTAGCTCAGTTGTCACGACATCGCTGTACCAGACGGCCGCATTCAGCCGTTTCTGCAATTACCTGTCAACTCTTTCGGCGCTGCAACAGGTATTTTACTTGTTCGTAAATAAAGAAAAAACCCTTATCTATCAGTGATAACGTTTTGATAAGGGAAGATTCAGACCGTTTCATTCAGTGTTGTTCGGTTTAGCTACGTCAACGAGAAATTTAGAAACTGGGTCGAGCTTCGAGCTGTTACGTATCCCAGCTTTGAGCATAATATGCCAAAAATATTTCTTTGTTTTCTTTTTTGCTAGAGTTTGGCGATATCTGTAGAATGTCTGGTGAGTTTAGTTGAGTGTCTAAGATTTGTTAACAATTGTTTGGACTTGTACGATTTGGGCTTAGATTTTAAGAATTGTTTGGGTCTCGAAGATTTGGTGCAAGATTGCTGAAAATCGTTGTTTCGATTTCTAAGATTTTATGCAAGTTTCTGGCTTTTTGCGATTAGGATTTCGATTGATTACAAGAAAAGGCAATTATAATTTATCACGGTTGAAGCCTGATGACTAATTATAATTGCAATAAAAAGATTATTTAATCACAATGTTATGGAACGCATATACGCCTAACAAGATACAATGACACAGCGATAAGTTGTTAATACTGTAGACGATTAAAGGTTATTTGGATTTCGAAGATTTTGTTTAAGATCTTAGAAATTCTTTCAAACACATACAAGGCACAAGGTTCTAAAAATTGTTAGGGTTCCTAAGATTTTGATGATAAAATTGTCTTCCTACGCAACTCGCAAGTCTTATTTATTTATTTTTTTTTTTATTTTAGTTGATGTGCAGAATCGAGATTCGACGAAAATTCTAAATTCATCATCGTCCAACAACATTATATCGTAACATACACTCGTCGCATTTTTCGTAAGTATAAAATACCTATATAGAAACAAGATGATAATATAATAAATAATTATATGTGTAATTGTCAAATTTTAAGATTTATTAAACTGAATCATCTTACAAAAACTTCCAAGTTTGAATGTCATAATTTCAATATTTAATATTTCTTCAAAGCTTCAAATTTCCAAGATTTCTAGAACATTGCAGATTGTCATGCCAAAACTCTAAACTCTAAAACTCCCAAAGTTCCGCTTGATACATCGAACGATCGATGCAACGCGATCACCGATCGGTCGTGCAGTCAGTTGTCTGACCGCGATTGCGTAATTGCAAAACTGACTGACAAGAAGACTTGCTGACTTGCCTATGCAAGTGATCGATTGGAAAACTATTGCAGTTATATCAGGAACATTGCTGCTTTTTCGTGTGCGAAAAAACGATGCCACCTTGTCAGAACTTGTGAGACTTCATTGCTTTAATAAATTTACATGCGATGCACGCTGATTAAGCATATTTTAAATGCGCGTAACGTTTCCTGCTTAATATTTGCAAATTCTCAAGATCGATCTTTTGTTGAAATACTAAATATTATTAAGATATTATCATTTGAATGTCTTTGAAAATTACTTTTATTCTTCAAATACGAACAATTTTATTTTATTTTATTTTATTTTATGAACATAAATATTCATCATATTCTTTGTTCTTTATTTATTATTGAATTACGAGTGTTCTAAACCTCGTTTCACTAGAATTCATTATAGTCACACAGAATTGTGATTTTATATAAGTATGCAATATACATATAGATATACAGATATGCTATGTATACAGATGAACTGTTTCTAAATGAAAAATACAATTTGAATTTATATAAATAATAATAAATAATAAATATATAGTACTATCACTTTATTTTAGCATATTTAATATATCCAGAAAACTATTCATAGATTTTATTATTACAAGTCTTGCGGTAGTATTTATTTAATTTAGTAAAAGATTTACATTGATAATAACGCCTTGATTCTTCCTTTGGAAAACTTTTCTACATTTTCTAACAATATTTCGTATTATCTAATAACATCATTAAATAATGATATTGCAACGAATGACACTATTGCCTCATTTCACATACACAAATGTACATATTTAAATAGCAGATTATCTTTACTTTACTATAATTTTTCTACTGAATCTCAATGTGAGCAATTATCCAATGAATAATTCAATCATCCACAGCGTATAGTATAACATTTACCTCTTCATTTTTTAATTTTTATTTTTTCTACATGATACATAAATAATAAATAATAAATCGTGCATACTTTATTATAACGCTTCGGTGAAATTTATTCCTAATAGAAAATTTGATTAGCGGATATTTCCATCAAAAATTTGTTTAAATTGCAAAGGACCGATATAGATGGTACACAATCTTCGCTTCGTTAAAGTATCGTTGAAGGCAGTGAGTTGACCCGAAGAGTTAAGGAAACTCAAGAATGAATCTAATTAAACCGTATAATGTTTTCGTCTCGTTTAGATATGGTCTGGAAGTCGTAAGCCTCAAATGTTAAGAGACAAGTAAATAACATAATGTTTCTCTTCTTCGTTAAGAACTCCTTAAAAACTATGAAACTACCCCAAATGTCAAGGTAACCGGTAAAACTGTCTCGTACAAACAGAGTAGCATGATCAATCGTCACTAGGTTTCTAAGTTTAAATTAGGTTTTAATAACATTAATTATTATCCGACCAATGTAACGGAAGTGAGAAATAGATAAATAAAACAAAATAATAAACAGATAGATAGAAAAATAAATCAAAACAGAAAAATAAATTGTCAACAGATTGCAAATGATGAATAAAAGTAATAATAGAGGGGAGAGAAAATGAATCGATCGGATAGTAAATAGATCGGATAATAAAAAAGTATCGTAATTTTACTGGCCGACACTTTCTCTCGGTCAAATATCTTTATAATTAGAGAACTGCTGCAGAGAGGAAGTCAGTGAGTCACTTTTTACGTTCATTCAACGAAGTGTAAGGAACGGAACGCTTTTCTCCTATTACAATTTCGTCGGAGCTACCAAAGATGTTTTGTTCTCGCTCATTTTATATTAAATTGATATATATAAAATGTTATTTTTTCAAATAAAACTTTGACTAATGTAACGCAAGTAACAGCTGGTTACTTTGAAGTTTCATACAGTATTTGATAAAAGCGATGTTCGTATAAATTTTATGTATCTTTCTTAATGAGAAACTGGTTTACACTAGTTTCATTAGAAGCTAAAATACGAAAATTCTTCGAATCGAGCTTCTATAATTTCTTTTAAAGCATTTTACGTATTAAGAAATTGTCTAGGTGAGATACAAGATACCTTTAACCATCCTCATCATAATATTTCCAATCACTTTTATAACATTTTTTCCAAATATGAATTGATATAAGAAGAACACACGAATATGCAATTATTCCTGAGAGCCAATGTGTAATGAAATCTTGATGCCTTCGTTAGAAATTTTCTTAAAATTCAGTGATACACTGAATAATGTAATTTCCAATTGCATGAAAACATCTTCAAAACGAACCACCAGCTTATCGAACAAGTAAAACACAGAAATCGTCGCAGAATCACACGTTTAACCCTTTGCACTTTATCAAGTATGATTATAGGAAGAAATATTATAAAACCCACAAAATTGTATTATTCTCAACTATAGAATTTGCCAGTTTATCAAGAAATATACCCCCCCAAAAAAACGTTTTTGAATGGTGTTACAATTTATCCATAAAACGATATTATCCTTAATATCGTTTTATATCTAATATATTCAACTACGAAAGTATTCTAAAATGAGTCACCAATTTAGATAGCAACAGTTACGTCCTTAAAAAAGGTGATTCATAAACAAATAATTGCAACCTCTTTTTCCCTATCGTTTGCTTTTTACTTTTGTTTATTTCCCTTTTTACAAATTGAATTGATATAGATGAATTGTGTCATTAGAACTTCCGACGAATGTGCGACAGTTATCGCGTTACGTTAGATTTCTTGATGCGTTGCGCAGACTATAAATAGTGTCCGCTTCTAGCGACGTTAGTCTCGTCCAAACGACGGACTGTTTAACAGTGTTTTTTAACCATTTGACGTGGTTGTATTTTATTCGTCCGATTCGCGTGAAGTCAAACAGAGAGTGCCAGTTATTAGAAACAACCGAGTGAACGATCGAAACCGATTTTGAATGTGCAGCTAGAGCTTAAAGGTATTTTTTTTTTTTTTGCGAAATAAAGAGCCACTTGAATTTTCTTAATTGTCCGAATGGAAAAGCTTTTTCTTCTTCTTAAAAGTCATTTTAAACGATTTCAAAAGAAACATTGTCTCCACTACAATAGTTGACAGCGAATATTTATGCAAATGCGAGACTTTTATGGAGAATCGAATGTTTATGTAAATGCATCCATTTATAGAAAATTGATAAATTTATTCTCACATCTGTTATTAACCTTTATAATGATACGCAATTAACCGTGCATCATTGCATACTCTGAATATTTTATGCTTTGCGCGTTTTTAAAATAGAAAATTTTTTTTAAATAGAAATGCAATTATTAATAATGAATTTTAAGGAAAGAAATCAACTGAGGAGAGATTTATGAAAAAAGCGTGAATCGAGCAAATCCAACCGGAAGATTCGGACATAAATAGAACAGTTTCAGTCATTAGCTACGTTTCAATTGATAATTCTAATAGCTCTTAAAGAACTTTGTTAGTTTGTTTTAATCTAGTCCAATAGTAATTTAATTTAATGGTTAGATTTAAACTTTTATATTTACCAAACAAATAAAAATTTCATGGTATTCCAAATAATTGATTGAAAAATACATTTAACACGTATATGTAGGTATATTTAATAGACCTTTCTTCCTCGATTTTTTTGATTAGAATATCTATTAAAATTGAATGATCTTTTCTTCGAAAATTTGGCGCAATGTATGCTGTGTACGATGATCATACATGCTCTTTTAAAAGAGATACGAACAGATTTGTTACACAATCTAATATTTATTGTATCTGTTTTAATTTTGCACATAATTAATTTTTTCAGTTCCTACCTATTAAATTAACACCATTCAAAGCTTCCAATATTTTCTACCTTTTTAAATAAAATTTAAAGATACGAGCAAACGTAATACGACGATCCATCGATGATCTTTTAAAGAAACGCAAACGATCTTATCAGAGCATCTAATAGAACATCGATTAAAACCTAATGTTTCTTCTTTGATAATCTCATTAGGTGTAATCAACACAGTACATTTCCCTTGCTAACAGTTTAACTCTGTTTGTCTGTAGTAAAGGAACGTTGAAATACAAGTGGGTATATCGTAAATATTTATGAGGGAAATGTAATTAACACAATAGGAAGTAGATATCTGATCAACTCTATGACAACAAGAATTACTGCTTGCCACTTTGATATTTTTTTCAAACGAAACAATAATCTATTAAAAGTCAAGGTTGAAAATTGTATCAGCGATCGTGTACAAAGAATTTTTCTTGGAGAGGACCGGTGAAACCGAACGCATTTGAACGTTTGGAAAAATCGTGTTTCAGAAAACATACAAGTCAAGATGATATCGATTAATTAAGGCTCATCACGTTCAGTTTACATTATCACGTTTTCTCGAGTCTTGTCGCGATCGAGATGAAGATTGATTGAATGAGACGGCTTCCCGTGGCTATTGGCTGCTTCTCTACTTTAAGTGATTGCGTTATCTTGACAATATTGAAACCAGTCATTTTTAACTAACTTACTACGAAACCAATTATTCCATTGAAATAAACTCTTTATAGCGACTAAAGTATACGATATACTTTAACTTTATAGAAGTATACTTTAACAATATAGTAAAGTTTCACGAATATACTCACGTGTAAGGAAGGAAATTAATGTTATAATTGTCCATGTATTTTTGGGATAATTCGTACGTTATCAGAGGCTCATTTATTGAAATGAACATTTGCATTGTCCTAGTTAGACTGTGCATTTATATGGATTTATGACAAAATCTAACGTGCAGAAGTTAATCTTAAAAATTACAGAACATACATAACTTGGAAAAAAATAAAGAAAATATCTAGGATCGAGTAATTATTAAAAAATCTAAGAAGTAAAGAAGATTTCCATATTCATAAAAGTGGAAATTTGTATGTAATATTCTGGAATATTTGTAAAAATGATAAGGTTATATCGTTTAGAAAAAATGAAGGTTATTTGTCACTGTATTTAACACACGTGTTGTTTTTAATTCTGCGGAAGCTAATTGAAAACAAAAAATGAAAAAAACAGCGCCATCGTGATAATCGATTCTTCTCGGAGGCAATACACGAAAATGTACCTTTTCTCACCATCACAGTCATCCTCATAGTTTTCCGCTTATTCTTATTTATCATAATCATCTCATCATCTTGAATTTACCTAATAATAACCTTTGCTACACATGCATTGCATGAGTTTCGTAATTAGAATCGCGGAAAATTCAATGATCACTATTAAATAGAATAGTTATGAAGTAAATTGTACTTAACAATGTTACGGAATTTTACAGTTAGACGTTAATCGGGATAATGTTAAATCCAATTTCTATACTTTTTTGACTTAGATTATACTTTCATAATCATCAACAGAAATTTTTGTTTGCAATTTCTACACGAAACTATGAAAATAGAAATAGAGAAAACGATCTTTGCTTCCTAGAAATTTAATGTCTATCACCGTTTTGCTCTCTACACAAATACTGGGGACCTTACATAAGATCAACTGTAATACAATATCGAACGAATTATCTCGCAATTTCCTTCTAAATGTGCTTACAGTTGCAACAGTCACTTTTGCTTTCTACTAGGATTTGCTCTTCCTATTTTACATATTTCAATCCTTTTCAATCTGTTCTCAATATACAGGCTCAATATAACGTAAAACGACATTACAACTGAAAACTTTGTCAACTCCTTCCAACACTACATAATTTGGAAGTTCCAAGCGTCATAAACAATTTTTTTTAGAAAAGGTCTTAAAGGACAACTTAACTGTAATAACTTTGCGTGATCATGTACATCAATTCAGCTGTTAAATTATCATTTTTGCAAAGAATCACGGTCGATATGTATCGTCTAAATAAATAAGAAGGCACAAGATTCTTCTGAAAATTATATAGTATACCATTGTATAGTTGTATATAACGTGCGTATTGTCAGTGCTATCGTTATTGCAATGATAATATCTATATCAGCACTGCTTCCAATAATAATATTGTAACAGTAGTCGAGAAACTAGTGCATATCGATATCTGTGTTTGGATTGAATAAGACTAATATCTAGTCTCAAAAAAAATTTAAGTCTGAAAAATAGCAATATCATATCACTAATATCTAGATTTACTCCTGAAAAACAGTAATCACTAATGTTACCAATATTAATCGAATATTACAACATATTGAACCGAACTTTACATTTTAAGCCGTTATACATGTACAAAACTGTAACCGATTAATTAGTTTCTTAATAATTGAACATTCAGAGAAATCTATGTACATGTTGTATTTGACGATAGAAACGCAAGAAATGTTGATAAGGAAATAATTATTTTCAAAATGATTCACTTTAAATTCTTCGTTATTTTACTATCAAAGGATTAATCGCTTGATGCACATATTCCTAATATACAGTGACATAGAGCGTTCTTAATTTGTCTAATTATTTTAACTACCGATCTTTACAGATACGAGATACTTATTTTATACAATAAGAGATCTACATATATCGTACCTGGTAAAAGATAAGAGTCTTATACACGTGGTGAGAGATTTTTATCAGGTAGTTTCAAAATAATAAGAGAATAATTACTCTATTCTAATCTTATCGGCAATTCGCTACTGGAAGAAACCGAAAACTTGCGTAAAAACTCTTGGAAAAATAGAAAAAGCGTTTCTGCACTGTCGATAATAACCGACCTCTTAACACAAGAGCTGTTAATTATACGCTCTGCTCGATGGCGTATCATCGCGTTATGCAATGAAGAAATGAAAATTAAAAATTTTTTTTAACAATACAGCGAAGACGAGCCGCGTAATGAATAACTCGACTAGACGGACAGCAGAGAATTTTAGCAATTTATTGGGACCCGCCACCGCTCTCCACTTCTATTCGCGTGCAAAAACATTGTTCGAGAAGCACCGCGGAAGTCATTCGAGATAAATATCACGTTGCCGTAGCAAATAATTTGTCGCGAGCGTTTTGTATTCGAAAAATACCGGTCGACGTTCATCGCATGCAATTTTCGTCCACGAAAATTGCGATGCGCTCAACGTCTCGCATGTAACGGAAGTTCGTTCCCCGCAAACTCGCGGAAAAACGAGGAGATCAACGTAAAAGAGGCGTTGATGTTCCTTTATTGCACTATAAAGTTAATTTTCGCGTAGGAACACGGAAGCCGATCTTTTGTTACGGTAAGCAATATGGTAATGAAGGGTATATACACCTACGCATACACATATAAAGCTTCCGGTGTTTTCTATATGGTTTTGGAATGGAAGCATAAATGGTGAAGAAACTAAACACTGATTCTTCGTAAATGAATTGATAAATTGAGTATGAAACATAACGTGCGTACGAATACATAAACTTCTTAGAATCCAAACTAATAGACTTCGACTCTTGTACATGTCTCGATTATTAGTCATAAATGTACAAATTATCGGTAGCAGTAGATTTTCTTACATAATCGAAACAGGTCTCGTAATGAAACAAAAAATAAAATTTAACAAGGAAATGTTATGTATAAACCACAAATTATCCGATTATCCTATTATAAAACCAGAGTCTATGACTATCAATGTGTTACTTGTCGATTCACGAATATTATTAGTTAATACGTTATTGCAAGAAAGTCCAGGACTCTCTTAATATACTTGTATTGCAAGGAAGAACTAATCACAATTAATTCGAAATTTTTATCAGTTAAAATTACCTTCTAATTCGACATCAGTTAGACGGGGATATATTATATGTTTTATATGAAATATATTATATGTAAACTTTACTTTTCCAGTAACGTTCTCAGCAATTTTAGTTTCTCAACTTTCACGAATTCATCACGCAAGTTATAAGCTAATTTCTTTACAAAACTGCATTTCATTTCAGCATAAATTTTTTGCTAATATATCCACTTGTACTCGTTAGATCTTTCTTAGACGTCATTCAGTAATTGTGAAGAATCAATAAATAGCTTGTAAGTGGCAATTACTTGTTAATGAATTGCCTCTTTCAATAAATTTAGTAACCAATAATTACTAAATTTTCCAAGATGAATATGACGGATAAATATGAAATATACAATACAATGCAATAAAATACAATATGTATATGTATTTATTTGTATATATGCTTTAAAAAACAATTTAAATATGTAAAATAAATAACAGGCGATTAAAAACTTTCTAAAGGCGAAACAAAGCTCTATTGAGGTTTCGCTTGAGTTACAAATTTTCTAGAAAAATATGCATTTCCATACATATTTGCTGTTTACTAATAATGTTGCACTATGAGGAAGTTATCGTTGGAATTGAATCCAATAAGGAAGTTACGTGAGTCAAATATGATGAGGGGCGGATAAAAAGTGAATCAATTGCGTAGATAGAATATTAATTCTAAATAGAATGAATAAGAATTGATTGAGATGATATTTTAATTTCACAGACTAACGCTTTATAACTCCAATTTAGAGATCACATATCTATATACACGTATTTTATCAATTTTATTTCATTTGCTTCATTGATAGACCCTTATATACCAACTTTCAGTTAACAAAATTTTTTTAGGTAACAAAATAAAGTAAATTTTACTTCTGAATTCCAGATTAAAGTACAAATTTGCATGAATTATAATTTTTCTCTACCGTACGTAACCAAATCCTGGTTATAATCTAATTATAATATGCATAAAGAAAAGAGCAAAATCAGAACTTGAATATAGTGTGTGTATACATGTATATATCTGTCGAACATATTACAAACATAATATTGTACAGCAATCGGTGAAAGATAGATTATAAAACGGTGGCATGTTTAGAAATCAAAATGCACAAAGTGGCGGATTAGTAAAATAAACTTAGTAATAAATGTGAGTATTAAATCATCAAATGGTTTGCACAATATTTTAAAATATGTAACGCTTCAAACAGTAGACCCTGAACTATTTCCAAACATACCTGCAGCTGCTTCAACGATCTGTTTAATTAACAGCTTAACATATTCACGATAACATCAGATTTGTTTGCTTACTCTGAATTATACGCAAATATTGAACTTGGTAATAACTTCGAAGCGTGATTAAGTTCCTTCATTCCATCGAGTATTATGGTGTAACGAATTTGGAAATCAATTTTCGTTGTCCTTAACATAGCTTAGGGAATCGCATTAAAAAATGGCTAAGAGTATCGATACTTACCACGTTCAGTTCGATGAAAATGCGACGCATTCGAAAATATGTAATTTATATCGTGAAACGACATTTCTTATCTATAAAGTCGATAACTTCTTTCGCCTTAAAACTCACAATGACTTACGATATGTAACTGAATAGATAATTGTGAAGATTATCGTCGAATTGTATACCACTTTTATGTCATTCTCACAATCAAACCTATCGAACACAATACATTATTTAGAAATACTGCATTTTCAACGTATCTTTATAATCGTTTTCCTTTTTTTAACAAAATTCCAAAAGCTAGTTTATATCCTTTTAAACTATATATCTAAATTATATACATAATCTATCTCATAAAGTACGTAATTCTCTCTTTTCATCCCTCCCTCCCCTCCCTTTCTCTCCTATGAAATATTGATTTTTTGAACTTCCAAATATCACTTTGCTAATGAGACCTTTCGAATTCGAGCACACACTCACAAATTTAATAAGTTTCTTTTAAATATCTAGTTCACGTAAGATTAAAACGCAAATGCGTTTCAAATACATTTGCATTTAAAAACACAGCTAAATACATTAACGAAACCCAGTATCTTATAAGCACTTAACAATACGTAATGAATAACATATTCGTGACCTGTAATTTCGTTGACTAACTCAGGAAAGTTACAAAGTGCAAATTAAGCAAAGAATTTGAAGTTTTTTCTATAAGCTTTATATCAAATGTTGTCCTCCAGTCACTGATAATTAACCGGCTTGACCTTACTTTAACTATGAAAATATGCAACAATAGGAAATTACAGACGATTTTAAGAATTCGCGGTTGAACTGTAATTTCGCAAACATATAGATAAAAATAAATGTGAGCTGACGAATCGTTTTGAATATATGAGCATAACAAATTATTATATATATATATATATGTGTGTGACAAGAACGTTTTGTAAATAAACATATATCCCTTTATTTAAAAAATATATATATATCCCTTAATTTAAAATAGACGAAAAATATAGAAATACTTGATATATTGCTCGATCACTATTAATGACATTTTTCATTTTTTTCACCAGATTTCTTCAGATATATTTATTTATTTATATAAAAAATTCTTTAAAAAGTCTTTATGAAGACTTAAAGCAAGCAGAAATTATCTATATAAGTCTAGATAAATATCCAAAAGCAAAAAGAATTGCGATGCGTACAAGAAAGCGTGTAAATACTTTACAATAACTGGGCAAAATAATGAATTACTATGCATTGTTTATGTATCCTTAAGCGGCTTGACGCGTCTTTACTTATATCGTTAGGCGTATAGACGATACAATGCGCCATGGAACACGCTATGTATGCATGGTAATTCGATGATGCAATTTTTTTCAAAATTACCAGCACGCAGAATTACGCATATACGCGCACGTTTATCTGTCTCGATCGCATAGCGTAACTCGAACTATAAAATTAATTTACATTTCATATATGCGTCGAGACAATGAACAGATAGTTCATCGATACTTGGAATCGAATCGTTTAATTAGCTTTAATTATATGTGTTTTCTCTTCCTTGACCGTTTTCCATTCGAATAGTTCTCTATTTTAGAAGAATTAGTTCCCTATTTAGCAAAAATCAACTGATTTAAAGCTCGATGAGGAATGAAAAATTACAATACTATACGACGACAGGATATACAACATTTATACATGCCTATGTCCACACCACTTAGTCATAAATTGTAAACATGGCAAAAAGAAAAACGAATATTACTGATAAGCGTGTTATCACTTCTACTCAACTGACTTTGGTTTTCATTCGTATCTCTAATACGTACATTCGTAATTAGCTTTGTTCTAAACCGTACTGAAAATATTGAATCCTCCAATAGGCTGGAAAATATATAAATACGTACGTACGTGTTTTTTCATCTATGTACGTACTTGAATGAAAACGGAAGCCAGAAGAAACAAGTGAGTGTCGTAGAAGAACCATTATTCTCGTCATAGTGGAGGCGTTAGAAATTACGCAATTTCTGAGAGCAAGAAGTTATTACAACTGTTACAAGTGACTGCAAAATAGATAACTAACGTGATGTGGAATTATTTATTAATCGTTCTACGACAATGGTTTTGTGAATAACGTGCTTCTGATATGACAAGATAAGTCAAGGCTTATAGAGATCTTCAAAGATAACATCCTATGAAATTTGAATACAATAGAAAAAAATCCAAGGAAATAAGAAAAAAAATAGAGGGAAAATATTGTAATTATGTTGGAAGAACACGATAAATCATATTTACCGATTTTCACGCGAAACAATCTTAACATCGAACGTATTGTCGAACAGTCGTATATGTATTATGAAAATTTGTTTATTACAAAATAATATCAAATTATTCCGTAACGTGTTTGTTCGTAAGATAACAGAAATGGGAATATCCCATCCGAAAAAATAATCTCTGATATTTCTAATATCGAAGTACTTCACTTTAATCATCTACTTACGTAAAAATTCAAACATTTTTCACACAAATAATATCAATCAAATAAATACAAAATGATAATGTAATTGGCTGATTGTAAAAAAACAGAAAAATAGATAATGCAGCTAAAAGCAAAATTTACCATTAAATTTTCTAATTAGAATATTATTTAATCGATCAACAAAGTCCTTTAGTTGGAAGATTCTATAATCGCGAATTTCAAAATTAATAACAAATCATTCATTCCTCTAAAAACAAATATAAAATTATTTATTTTATTAGAAACTAAACGACATGTTAAAATATAGGTTATTCATAAGTAAAGAAATCATTATGTCCCGATTAATAAGTTAATTTTTATATGCAATAAAATATATTAGGTCGAGCCTTAAATCCATTCATGATTTGTTGAAAGAATAACATCTCTTAATACTTCTTAATCAACATAACTAATTTATCTCATTTCGCTATAAATTTATGTTTTTCATAAAAAAAAATTCATAATATTTTTCGCAAACATTTTTCGAAATGCAAACAGTAGTGGAAGACGAGTGAAGTTATTACCCAACCCAATAATGGTTTTCTTTAAACTCAAGCAAAAGCAGGTTTCAATATCTACAAGACAACAATGAGAATCATCAAATATTCTTTCAGATAAATAATGTACCCGTCAGACGAGCCATTGTCAGTTCAAAAGTTGGACGTGCTTTTAAGACAAAGTCTTGGTAACGATTTTCAAATAAAGCATGTTGAATGGAAGCCTCTAACCGCGCCAGGCGAAAACTTTGGAAGCACCATGCTGGCCATCATTGTCACCTTAACGCGGTCAAGCAACAAAACGGAGACTCTTCATCTAGTCGCGAAACTTCCACCCACTTCCGCCTATCTATTGGGCTTGTTCAACAGTCCAGTGACATTCAGGAAGGAGCTACAATTCTACAGCGTGATGGTGAAGGAATTCACAAACCTTCAAATAGAAAGTGGTGTCAACGAGAAGGACGCAAGAGATCTGGTACCAAAGTTCTTTGGGGGAAGACTAGGTTTGAAAAATCCAGAACAATTTGACGAACAAGCTGCTATCATTTTGGAGAACCTGAAACTCAGTGGCTACGATACGGGCGACCGAATCTTTGGACTGGATAAGAAGCACACAGAATTTGCAATCGAATCTCTAGCCAAGTTACACGCTCTCGCTATTGCTTTAAAGACGAAGAAACCTCAGTTATATGAAAGAATAGCGGCAGAAGTATTTTTAGACGTTTCAAATGAAATCACAGAAAAGTGTGTTAAGGACATGTTTGGGAAAAGTAAATCGGATTTAGAGAACATGGAGGAAATTAGACCGTATTTAGATCGAGTTAATAAGACCATAGAGTACGGTCTTGAGGCAAATAAAAATCTTAAGAAACCGGAAGAACTTTGGGCAACATTTGTTCACAGTGACTTTTGGGTGAACAATATGATGTTCCGACACGATGAAAAAGGAGAGCTAGTCGA
The DNA here is from genome assembly GCF_910591885.1 of Bombus terrestris. Taxonomy (NCBI): domain Eukaryota; kingdom Metazoa; phylum Arthropoda; class Insecta; order Hymenoptera; family Apidae; genus Bombus; species Bombus terrestris. The sequence continues at coordinate 8,531,034 of NC_063276.1, forward strand.
TATGAAGATCGTAGATTTTCAATTATCCACATATGATTACGGTATGAAAGATCTGATCTTCTTTCTCGTGTCGAGCGCAAACGAAGAGATTCTGGATAACAAACTGGACTATATGTTTGACTTCTATTATTCTTGTTTCATTAAAATGTTAAAGACGCTAAAAGTAGACACGGAGAAATTTTCCAAGCAGAAGTTCGACGAAATTTTGAATCGTTGTGGGCCTGTAAAATTCAATCAATGTATCATGATGGCTCAAGTGATTCAAGCACCTAAGAAAAGTATCTCAGAGTCAGAGAACGTGGAGGGTAGCAATGTTTTCATAGATATATCTGATAATCTAATATATAAACGAAAATTATTGCACATTGTGACTCTATTCGACAAAAGGGGATGGTTACTTAAATAATGTTGTTGCTATGTTTTATCTTGTTAAATAATTTTTTATGAATTGAATGGTATTTTTATACAGGATAAAAAGTACAAAATTTATTGTTGGTAATGAATGTTGATATATGATGTACTGTTAAAATATATATGATAAATTGTTTATAATATATAAAAGTGTATATAGAATTTTAAAGATGTTAGAGACTTTTACAATTTAAGAATTTAGTCCTAAGAAGACACCAAATATGTTCATAAGAGCTCTAATATTATTAAGCTTTAAAAATTAACTAGTTGTTCAAAAGTCAAATTCGAACAAAGTGTTTACTTTATGAAACTGATTCTGTAATATTATTGTAGATACCTGCATCATGTTATTTTGCACGTAGATATACTTGTTTTTCAAAATAAAAAATCTATTTTATTACATGAAAATAATACTAATAAAATTTATTTTCTAATGAGGTCCCATGAATAATGAAACAATATTCTGAAGTTCATTATCGTTCGTTTCTTCTAATTTTCTAATTTATATTGTAATTATTATTATATCATAATTCTGAGAAGTTTCTAAAGGTTTCTAAAGGTGAATCGAGCAGAATCTTATTTCGTTTCGCATCGATATGCCCCTGCGGAACCCGATATAATGACACATGTTTTATGTAACATGACATTGAAACACATCAATCGAAACTAATTTTCATTCTCTCGATTAATCGAGTTAACTATGTCGAAACAATAAATAGCCAATTACAGCGAATACCATCATTTCTCGTTAATTGCAGCTGACATTTATGTGAACCATGTTTGTTAATAAAATAAAAAAATAAAATATAAACAACAAGCAATAATTCAGGATATATTCGTTGACAGCGCAAAAATAATAAAAACAGCAAGCAGTAACTGGAAATACATTCGTTTATAACTTAAAGAATAAACATTTTCCGTTTTGAATTCCGGGGAGTATGTTAACACGACAATGTTTATACAGATTATTTCGTTTACGTAAGATGTGCAGACTTTTATATTTTTCAAAATATCCTAAAATTGTTTGTACAGGTGACTCTAGAATTATTCTACGAAACAGGAGGAGAAAAGTACTCACTTCTAACAGATCCGCCACCGTGTCAGGTAGGTTGAACTCCCTCACAACACGTAGTCGCACTTGCCTATTAATTTCGTGTCGCGATGAGAGCGGCAAACTGATAGCCCTCTGACAACTGGGAGACTGCCTCAATTTCTGCTCTCGCTTCAGCATAGCTGCCAAGGTCGCGGAATCTGGAACTTAAATAGAACACATAACAAATACCCATTCTCGTTTTGGAAGAGTGAATTTCTCCATATCTTGTCAAAACACAATAGAACTATCAAACATTGATAAGAAAATAGCGATCAAAATACCTGGAAACGCCGCGGCGAGAACATCCACCCCGGCTGTACCCATTGGTCTTGGTTTCTCATCAACCATGTACAAGGCATCGGGAATATCGGCCACATACCGTGGCCTTCGCAATCTCACTAAATCTGCTTCTTGGACCATTTGTTCCTCAACTAAAGACTGTAAAAAGATTTGTTTATCTTAGATTAGAATATATCAGCACAAACTAATTATATTGTATCTTGACAATTATTGAAAGATATATAATAATCTGTAACAAAAGAACTGATGATAAATGATCTGAATAAATCATTTCAATTTAATTTTAAGAGATATTTCTGTATATCGATTCGTGTTATAATGTAGAAATTTTCAAATTAACAATTTTGTTTACAATGCTCTATATGATAATTAATAAGCATCGCTCTCAAAGTATCTGAATGGATTTATATGATAATATTAGTAAACAACGTTGTCATCGATATAAAATAATTTTCATCATAACTAATCTTGCAGAATATAAATAAGTTTGTTTTTATTTGATACATTTGTTTTAGCAATGAGATGAATTTTTTTATAATTTCTTATTAAAGAACATTTCTTTTTTAAATAAAAATTACGTTTACCTTTATTTCCTCGTAATAAGGCATGAACAGGCGTGGCCTTACAAAAAATCCATTTTTCTTCCCTCCCCTTATCCATGCATTCATTCGTAAATTCTCCCTCTCATCTCCTATCATATGACTGGGTGGAGTTGAAACTAATCCTCTTCTAATAGCCTAAACACATAAAAGTTTCATTGAGCATCATATAAAAATGGGTATCTATATCTGAGCGAGTTTAATGTTTCGTACTTGAGCCAGCGCTTCACTATTTGGGGGTAATATGTGATCCATTCTGACAAGTGGTAGAAGCTCACTAAGTATCTCCCGCAACTCTATATCGCTTAAATCTCTTTTCTTCAACCCCTTTCTTGTCACAGAGTGCACCGTATGACTGAGCAAATTTGGTTCCCGATCTTCCATACGACGCACCAATTCTTGTTCCCCCCACTTGAGTACTGCCTGCAGTATTTCAAGTTCGCTCGCTTGCAAGAAATGACTTTGCAAAACGTTCGCCAAATGTACGTGGTCCAATTGATGAAGAATAGAAGAAGAAGCGACTGGCTGGAATTCCTCTCTTAAATAATGCAAGGCTTGTCTATGTACCCATGCCGATCCGTGAGGTTGACTGCCCCACCTGTAAAAATATAATTGGAAATCGATAAGAACAATGAATTCTTGAAAGGTGCATTTCATTTAATAATGTTTCAAATTATGGGAAACTCACTTCAAAACAGTTGGGAGCGATTCCAATGTAAGGTATTCTAAAATAAGATCTTCACAACCCTGTGACAATATATCTAGTTCCAAAAATCTGCCGATTTGGTATAATTCCATCGCTTCTTCTAAGGGACTTGGTCGAACACGTCCAGTATGAGTAAGAGCCTGAACCTGAGAACAAACATATGAACAAGAATAATTTACAATCAAACGATAAATTACCTTTCTTGAAATTACTAATAGAACTTTCTTATTTAAATAATAAATAATAAATAAATACTTAAAAAGCAGCAATAAATATTCATATAGACGTAAGCTACATTTGGTCTTGGCTCAAAATATGGGAAATAATATAATTACCTCTCCAAGACTACCAGCGCTGTTCCCGCAACCATTACCTCTCATAATTAACGATAAATCAACTGTATCTAAATACACTGCATGTAACAATACTCTGGCATATCGTTTGGGTATTACACTCTCATCCAAAACTATTCTAGTGGGTATATGAAGCGCTCTTTCTGTGTGATCTTCCCCAGATCTAGTCCGTCTTTGTATTAAGTTTCTGAAGAACGGGGATCTCGCAGAAAGTATCGCTTTATGACATGGCAGTTCTAACTTTGGCCGGAATCCATATTCTGAACTTCCACTATCTGGTCTCTGGTAATCACTGTCCGATGTGAACACCAACGCAGCGTCCGCATAATCACCGGTGTCCAGCAGGTATCTGAGATCGTGTTCCAGCGGATTCGGTGTGCCGAATTCTTCGCTCAGTCGTCGCAAGAAATTCGCCTCCAAAGCTGCATCGTGTGGACAAATATCACCAGTGTAGAGATATCGCAATAATGCTGAAAACATTTGTACTTCGAGATTCGGTGTTCTCAGCTCCAAACATATTCTAGCACCGTATCCTACGATTCAATAAAATTAAAATTAATTCTTTTAATTCAATCATCAAACGATTAACGCGTTCACTGCAGTACTGATATAGAGTATAAATTAAAACATACAGAGTTTGGAAATAATCTTGCATAATAATTCATATAAATCATATACGAAAGTTAAAAATGAAAAACATAATAAGGCACATTTCCCATCTTTTATAAAAGAGCGATTTTAAAATACAATATGTTGATAACTAATTCCACATCAAAACTACCTTTCCATTTGATTTTAGGATTAAATACAGTTTTGTTATCTTCTTGAACATTTAAAAAATTATAATTACTTTATATGTATATATATATGCAGAATGATAACCGAGCTAAAGTAACATGATTAAACTAATATTAATCGTCTTTTACAAATCATCATGAACCATCTGTTTTCAAAATCTACCAAGTTGTCCTTTTCTTCTATTATTTCATACTTAAATAAATTCTTCTAGTTGGTAAACAACATAAAAATAAAAAGATCAAGAAAAATGATCTTATCAATGTAGTATCGTGAAATAACCGTGTAAAAGTCGATGACCTTGTAAGGAGTACGAACTACAGTGCAAAAGTGAAAGTTCTGACGAGCCAAAAGGGATGGGAAATCCTCATAGGTCATCGAGCCAACGACATGTCCGCGGCCCTTTCAGAAAAAGGGATACCTTGGAAGGCGAACGTGACCATATTTGCTCGTGGACAACTGTAAAAACGTGCGTGTGGTGGGAGTACGGAAACCGTTAAAAAGGGACGCTTTAGTAGAAAAAGTTGTTATTATCATTGATTGACATGAGTTGTGAGTTGTTATTAGTGGTTATTAGTTGATTAGTTGTATTGATTTAGTTACTCTAGTTGTAATACATTAATTTATTAAGAAATAGTTTTAGTTAAATAATTATAATTTTATGTTTTATCATTTGTAAATACATATATAGAATAAAATCACTATAATTTCTGGGGGCTCGAGCCGAGATTGAACAAAACAGAAAACTATAATTATTTAGACAACAAAGCGTCCCTTTTAACGGTTTTCGTACTCCCACCACGCGTTTTTACAGTCTATGACCAAATATAGTCACGTTCGCCTTTCCAGGTACCCTCTTTTCCAAAAGGTGCATGGACTTGTCACTGAACCCGATGATCCATGAGGATTTCCTATCCCTTCTAGCCCATCAGCACTTTCATTTTTATCTGCACTATAGTTCGCACATTTTACAAGTTCATCAAGTTTTACATGATTATTTCATAATACTATATCATATTTTTCACATGTTATGTTCATATATAAAATCTCACGTTATAAAGATAGGATTTATATAAAAATGACTTACTAAGATATAGATAGTAAGTGATAGAAGGCTAACAAGCAGTGAACGTGTTAAACTACTCCAAAGAGAAGAAAAATTATATACCCGGGCATCCAGCCAGCAAATCCCTAAAGTAGGGACAACGGGCTGACAACAGGGCTCTGTGAACAGGGAAGCATGCTCCTCGGTAGACGAGATCCACATCAGAACAATGTTTATAGTCGTACAACATAGACAAATCCTGTTTGTATGTGGCAGCCGGTGGTCTAGCTAATTCGGCTTGAACATGGAGATCCTTTAATGCAGCTAACGCCTCGTACTCCTCCAAAAGCGCCGTTGCCTCTAAATGACTCCATGTTGAGACCAAATCTCGGATTATCCTACCATGGTCGCAGGCCTTTGAAGACCGACGTCTTCGAATGAACTTCTTCCGTAAAGTCGCGAATCCCGTCATTTTCTTCTTCTTTTCCCTGCAAATGGACATAGGATTTTTATCAATCCCGTAATCGTTAACCCGAGATCAAAGAGCTCATTAAAGCGCAGCTAAAGATACTCGCAGTTGTACGAATATCGTTAAAATAAGATCTCTATAGTGTACAGATCTAGCCGATGAAGAGAAACGAAGCGACTCAGATAACGAGATCCAATGTTAAATGTTTAAATACCTGATAGCAATGCCATGTTGATCAGGTGGATTACCAGAGGATGAAAGTCTAGCTGCTTGGACCGAATCTCCACCTACACTGGTAATGCTTGACGATGCAGAAGCACCCATTCTATGTATCATGTAGGAAGCATCTCCACGCCGTCTTTTCACGAACCAGCAATCCCTTTTATCGGAATTATCAACCTCCTTTGGTCGTCTACGTTGCAATACACACGGTGTCAAAATTCGGAATACATTCATTGCTCACCCAGACAACAGCCTGAAATCATTGTGCACCTTTTATACGATAAACACATCTCCTTAATTCCACTCGTGTTTATCACGCGTAATTACCACGCTCGAACTTCGAATATTGTTTTCCAAAATTGTTTATGAAAATTTGTTCGAAGGTCTCTCTTATCTTTTCGTAATTAATAGATATTTTAAACATAAATTTAATTGCAAATTAAATTTATAAATTAAATTTTGTCAGAATATTAACACGTTTCGTATCATAGGAAGATTAGTATTTTTTAATACATTTTTTAATCATTTCTCAAAGAGTACCTGTTTCTAATAATTATTTTCATTTGACAAATAGAAATTCCTACTGAAAATATGTTCAAACATTTTGTTTTCCATTAATAATGGATAGACATTATGCGATATTAATAAATTTCATACCATATCAAATTTAATATTTTTTTCTAAAGTTTTAACGTTCTACAAATAAATCCTATGAATGATCTTCTTCTTTAGATTCATTTCGTTTAAATATTTTAATCATTTACACGTGACACAAAACATGTTAAACATCCACATCAGCGCATAAAGATACTTTAATGATAAAAGACGAAAGACGAAAATATTATTTGCAAAAACTTCTTATTCGATGTTATTTTATTGAAAAGTTTACAATGTCTGCGCTGGACAAATGTTTTGTTAAAAAACTTCTTTCCGGTCTCGTTCTTATCTAAGTCCACGCAGACGGGTCACTTTAAACATTGACCAAATATGCGATCGTATATTTCGAGTGATGATGTAAAAAAGAAAATATAGTAACTCGGAAAAAAATAATTATCAGTTGCTAATTTATCTTAACACACACACACACATATAGACATCGAATTTTTTTGCTTTCTTTTTTTTTTCTTTAAATATCTTTCTTCCTTTCTATTTGTTTTATTGTACACTGTATTCATTACCTGTGCATATTTGTTAAAATGATGAAAACTAATGCATATCAAGGTCAATATTTCAAAGCAACGATGTAAAATGCATTCTCGTTTTCCGTGATACAATTAAAATTTTAACCATGCACAACGATCGATTCTATATATATACTACCTAAAAAATTCATTTCGTCGAATTTACTGCCTACAAAAAAAACTTGAATTATTTTAAACGTCTTCGGATGTATATCGTTCGAAGTGTTTTTTATTTATTCATTGCGTTGCTCCAATTTTTTCGTTTACAAAAAGAGAAAAAGGAAGAAGAAAAAAGGAACATGTAAGCACGTGACGAAATGATTTACGTAAAAATAACGAAAGTTGCTGATCGCATCTTAAACTTTCACTTTCTTAGCCAACATACGATATTTACCTAGAAAGTGCACTGCATTGAATTCGGAAGCGCCTTTTAAATGGATACACTCAATGCTCGATACATTTTTCATCCATTTCCGACGAAATTATCGAGGCTTGAAATGAACAAATTTTTGGAAGTCATCAAATGCTGAATGACATATTAAAGTCATATAATAATCTTACAAGGATTATTCTTATCAAGCTGTTCTAGGAGGTAAAGATTTCTTTTTAAAACTCTCCAATTTGCCTCATCTATGCAGAAGCCTTGAAAATAAGCACTAATCTCTATTAAAAGTAACTGCTCGCAGGCAAGTGCAATGAAACAAATACTTTGAATTAGCTTAGTAGCATAATATTGATAACACTGATGTATTTGTGACCTCTTTGGACTAGTTTCTTTTATTATATAATGTCACAAGTGTACTAGTGCAGTTGCAATCTTTATTTGATTATTTTATGTGACAGATATGACTCGATGATGAAACTGGTTTTCTCGGATGCTATATAAAGCATCTAAATAAAGCTGTATAATAATCATCAGTGTCTATTACATTTGAATGTAAAAAATATTCAAGTAATTCCAACTATTAATTATTATATATATGACTTTTTGCATATTCTGATATCTTTATTGATAAGAATGAAAATATTTATAATATAATGAATTAAATAAAAGGTCAAAGCTGAATGCATGAAAACTGCATTCATTAATTTACGCTAAAGATGAAATGCTAATACCAATGGTAATCCTAATCAACTTTGCCCTTTGAAACTTAAAATAAGCAATTGGAAGTACATGGAACAAACTTTAAATATAACCTTATTCCAACATTTATAAATATCTAAATGACCTTTAAAATTTAATCTACTTTACATACAAAAAATAAAATATGATGATATCAAGGAGAAAACTTCATTTCAAAACATTATTAAAGAAAGTGAGTATTAAAAATTTTACTACCAAAGTGCTATCAAAGCTTACAAAATATATAATTTTTAAAAAATGTATTACTTTATCTTAATATATACTATATAATATTAAACAAAAATATAAATTCAAATATATTTTTTATTATTACATAATATTTATTATGTATTTAGCTGACTGTCATTTATATTCTCTTACTAGACACTTTTTTTGCAAACATATATCCAATATACAATTTTTTAACATATTCCTATACAAATTCAAAGTATAAGTAGAGCATTCATTTACAAATATCAAAATGGGTCAAAGTATTCCATCCCATATTTACATAGGCATAATTCTAAAGGAATATGTAATACACAATCAAAAATTAGTTTAACACAAATGTATTTCTCAAATATACTTTTTTTACATTTAAATATACACATTTTTAATTTTAATATACATCAGTATAAAATATAACTAATTCATAAAAACACAGAGACAATTAAAACCAAATATAAATCAAACAATAACTAATAACTGTAAATAAATATTTAGATTTCTATATACGATAAAAATATATTGCTTGTACTACAAAATAAAAATAAAGCACTTATAATTGTACAATCAGACCCAATTGTACTAACACATTACATTAAACGAATATAACACAAAATCCACTAAAAACACCACTAATCCGACAAAGCAAGGGTGAAGAACACAACACAGGAAAAAATAAAAAGGCAGAACACCCAATAACTCCATTACAAAACAGTAAGCTAGAGAACTTCTACTGACAGTAACACATCAATAGGTCAATAGTAGTCAGCTGAGCTATGATTGCAATCGCGTTACGTGTAACAATGCGTATGACGTACGCTTAGCAAGTTCAGTCACCTCCGCGATTACGTGGGGAAAGAATAGAGAATAAAAAAAAAAAGAGAATAAGGAGCACATATCTAATAACGAACGTGCAGGTATACGTGGTAGACGATAATATCGAGATACAATAAGATCTTAAATAGAGATATAATCACAGAGTACGTCGGGAACGTCCAGGAAGCACGGAAGTGTTTCGTTACCTGGATATCTCGGATGCATGCGTTCCATCCATTATTTCCATTCTCGAGGGACTTCCTTGAATTCAAACTGGCACAAGTAATCATCACAAAGCGCGACGGCCATGTTTATGCTCGTCAACTTAGTCTGCATGTAAATAAAAGTTAATCGCGGCACGATATGTATCATCTGTACCTCGCATTTCTGTATTAACGAAATCTATGAGACAGGTTTACGAGAGACGAGCATTCAGACACGTTAAGTAAATAGAGCCATACAGACAACGACGTATTATTGGGAACACAGAAGACCGTCTGGTCGCACGAAAACAAACCTCGACGGCAGTCATTGCTAACTGTAATGAGCTCGACGATAGGCGAAACGAAAATAACACGGAACGTTAAAAATAATGTGTGAAATAGTATTGTTTACGTTCACGACGCTTTCACAGATATCGTATCGTTTAAGGCATACACACAGAGAAGGAATTTTTCTGACACCGAAAGATTTATATTACATCTGATCATGCGCGAATACACAATTTCGCGATGAAGTACTCCATGTCCAAATTTTGGTGGATTGGAGCGACAAAGAGGTTAGGTTTACTGATCGTTAATGGCAGTGGCAATAAAATATATTTCTTTGATATCACCGAAGAATAACGCGGTTTGTTTTTGTTTAAACAAATTCCATGGAACGGTTGTTACGAACTGTTACCCTGCGTTTCCATGGAACTAATAGATTCTTCACCCTAAAGGTGGAGCCACAATGAACGCGTTCGCAGCGTCATCTCCAACAAATTTTCGATTGGAATTGAAACTAAATTTGTTTCAAGCGCAGAAGAATGAATCGTCGAGGCTGGTAACAGTCAGATCTCGATTGAATCGTGCACAGTCAGGTGTTGAAAAAAGCGGGAGGGAAAGTGAGAGGTTCGCATGCTGTGTTATTCAACTCTGACGTGGGTGTCAAACGCGATTTCGATTTCAGGAGTATACATCCTGCGAAGGGAAAACTACTGTTTGTAAAATGCAGTAAGTCTTTTCAGCCGTTTCTCGTTGAATCATCATAAATGCGCGTCTAGTCAATTGATGTTTTCTTTATCATATAGATCATTTTCAATTTTGCAATACATTCCCGTTTCGACAATAAGATCTTTAAACTCCGTAAATATCGTATTTGGCAAGTACAATCGACCAACTGTGATCCATAAATACATCCTTGCTCGTGGGTCACAAACAACTTTGTTTGCATACAGTTTTGTTTTCGTTTTCGGTGAGTCAAGCGATATTGCATATGTATATGTACAGCTGTTATAGCGTAGTGTGGATCCATTGATTTGGCGCGCTCGAGTATTTTACAAGTTATTGTCATTCTAAATATGTTTCAAAGTCTCTTTCAGAGAAATTTGTATAAACATGAAATAACGTGAGGGCAAAAAAAGCTATTTACATGAAATATTTTTGTAATGCATATATATCATTTATGTAAGCGATAGAATTTTATTTCACAAATAAAATGACTAAATAAATAAATAACGTAATTTTTAATTTAACGCTTATTGCGAAAATGTATATTAATTAATATTGATTGCTCTGTATTACTCGATATTACGTAATTTGAAAATATTTTAGCAATGTAAAATTGTAAATTTCCAAACAGATAAATTTCATTTATTTTTTCTGAATTAATTCCAATTAATTATTTGAAAGTCTTAAATATTAATTATTTTATTAGTTTAAATTTTTTAATGTTTTTGTATTAAGATTTTATTATACTGATGTTGCAAATTTATATTAAGCACACTTTTGTAAAGTATAAAATGAATTAATAATATATATATAAACACTGCTTACTATAATATTGCACTTTATATACACTACATATAACTTAAGGTATTTGAATATGATGCAATATCATATGATGTAACTTATAATTTATGAATTGGTAATGAACTAGATTTCAGTCAAGATTGTTGGCCACAATAATAAAGAAATGTTATGATCATTAATAGTTCAAGCTTTCAAAATGATTTTATGTGCATGTAAAATAATTTATTGTTTTGTTTATTAAATATAATCATTAAATATAGTACATTGTTTTAAATATTGTTTTAAATATATTTTATGATGGTTATTGTTTCTTGTTTATAGATATGGAGTCATTCTTGGAATTGTTTGATCCAGATAATAACAAACACAGCCAGAAAGATACTTGGAATGATTCAGAGAATGAAGGAAATCGAATGTCAGACTGTGAAAATTCAAGTATTGATGATGATCAGGAGGAAAGACTACCACCAGAACCTGAACAGGGTAATGTTGAATATAAACTAAAGCTAATAAATCCATCTAGTCAACGGTTTGAACATCTTGTAACACAAATGAAATGGCGTCTCAGAGAAGGCCACGGGGAAGCTATTTATCAAATTGGTATGAAACCGTTTTATAAATTATAATTATCTAATCATATATGTTTAATGACTTTATTATTTATCATATCATTATTTAATTATTAGGTGTGGAAGATAATGGAAAATTAACAGGCTTATCAAGAGAAGACATGAAGGCATCATTAAAAACTCTAAATGATATGGCAGCTAGATTAGGTGCTACAACAAGTATACTACGTGAAAGACATGCCAATTCTAAAAATAAAGATATAACCACACGTCACAATAAAGAGGAAAGACAGATAGCAGAAGTTTTAATAAGAAAGTTAAGGAAAGGGGATAGAGAGGATCAAGATAGTATTATTGATTTGAGACTTGCAGTCACTGGTGCCCAGGATGCTGGAAAATCAACTCTCTTAGGTGAGAGGATTAGCAGAGGACATTTAAGGTAGAGAAATATACTTAGAGTTTACTCTGCTAAATTCGTTGTTCATCTAGTTTATAATAATTGAATTGAAATGTAAATTTTAATGTATCTGAAATGTATATAGGAGTATTAACCCAGGGTGAGCTAGATAATGGTAGAGGGAGAGCAAGGCTGAATATGTTGCGACACCTTCATGAGATAAAAACAGGTCGTACATCATCGATATCTCACGAAATTATAGGTTTTGATAGCAAAGGGCATGTTCTAAATTATGCGGAAATGGCAACTGCAGAAGAAATATGCGAGCACGCGACGAAAGTTGTTACATTTATAGATTTAGCCGGTCATCGTAAATATTTAAGGACTACGGTACTCGGTCTCACAGGTACGATAACTCGAGTTATCTTGGTAAATTGTAAATTTTATTAATGAGCGATTTATAACCTTATCTTTCAGGATATTCACCTCATCACGTGATGTTAGTTGTAGCACCGCCTATGAATGAAGCGTCGCAAGAACACATGGCGTTATGTCTTACATTGGGACTTCCATTTTTTATAGTTGTAAACAAGATCGATCTTGGTTTTTATAGTATATCCGAAACAATAAATCAGTTAGAGAACGCCATTAATGCACAGGGATATTGTAAGCAATTAATAATGTATAATAACAGTCAAATGTCGTGGAATTATGAATCAGAGATAATACCAGTTTTCAATGTGAGTTGCGTTACCGGGGAGGGTTTGGAAGATTTAACAAATTTTATTAAGAATTTATCACCATATAACGTGAATTCTGCAGATTCAGATCCTGAATCATGTCTGTTTCAAATTGACGAAACTTTCAGGTGTATATTTTTTTCTAAAAATATAATTAGAATTATATTTAGTAACCATATGAATTATAAAGTCAAGCTGTTTTCTTTTATTTCATACAGAGTAGCAGGTTTGAACGAACCTGTTTTGGGAGGATTGCTTGTGAGAGGAGCAATCGCTCCTGGAACTCGATTGTTGGTAGGCCCTTTACCAGATGGTGAATTCAGTCCAGTTAAAGTTGTTAGCTTACATCGAAACAAGACTCCATGCTGTTTAGTAAGAGCATCGCAGAGTGCTAGTCTAACATTAGCACCGCCAACAAATCGAAGCCCCCCTTTGCCCCATCTAAGACCTGGAATGGTTTTAATATCACCATGGGACCAACCTCATGCTACACTTTTTTTCCAAGTATGTTCAACATAATGATATCTCACATAAAATACATATAAGATTTAAATAAATTACTTATTACAATTTTATGTGCATATTCTTAGGCAACTGTATTAATAGTGTACCACGCGACTGCAATATATTCTGGTTTTCAAACAACTGTGCATATAGGGAATGTAAGGCAGACGTGTATCATTAAAGGAATAATGGATGCAAAAGACAGAGGTTTACAAACGAACGATACGGCATCCGTGTTATTTAGGTTCGTCAATCATCCGGAATATTTGCACGTCGGTATGCGATTATTATTACGAGAGGGTCGTACTAAAGGAATCGGTAAAATAACACAGATATTTCCACTAATAGGTCAGCAGAACAGTATGCAGTAAGTAAATCAAGTAAAATTTTACGTGTAAAAAGTATTAAGGTATGCAATACATTTATGAAGATGATAAGAAAGTTACTGTAATATTAGATGTAATTATATCATGCGCCTGGCATAAGTATTTAAAAAATACCGATAATATTCGTTATAAAGCACACAGTGGTTTTGTTTGTTTTCAATTTTTTTCTTCTGTTTAGTACAATGAATGCATGTACACGATTAAACCTGCTTTAGTTTAGTTTTCTATGCTCTTAAAATAGAGATGTATTTTTATGTGAGAAAGACAAGGAACAGTTGGTCTTGATAATATAATTTCTGCCCTTTTTGTTTTAAAAAAATGTGTTGTTCAGTAACGAAAGAAATAATATAGAATGAACATTGCCAGATAAAAATTATTGATTGATAGCGAAAAAAAAGAATACTTCTGCTTCAGGTGCATAAGAGAAAATAAGTTTAGTTGTAAGAGAGAAAAATCTTAGAATCATAAAATTTCATGGACCCTAAATAGTACCTTTGTTTCATTATAGTATTTATGAAGTCGCTGACGACTATGCTTATTTTGTGATATGAAATAAAAGGTCGTTTTATGTCATCCTTTTGTGTGTGACGTTGTAGTTTAAAAATTCTTTGTGAGAACAATCATTATAATAATGCAATGTTTCTCTATAAAATTTCATTTTGGCTATGAATCTATTTATTCTGCTAATATTTAAGAAACGAAAGACTAAAAAAACGTTATAGTTGACAAACGCAGAATAAAAATTTTCGCAATAGACTACTATTGTGAAATGATAAGCATCGAGTGCTGTATCGTTTTTAATTCATAGAACTTTCAGAAAGAAAATTATATTATATACTTATCCATATATGTTATGTATATAGAAAGAAAAAATGTTTTCTGTCAAAGAATCAAAAAATGTTACTTAAGACGGTTGTATTTGCGCACGTGTCTAAATTGTAAATGGTCAAGTCTTCAAGATTATATGAGGTTACATATCATAACACATGTTAAAATGTTTTGTAATCATAAATCATTATGCAACCGTCCAAAAAAGATTTTGTTTTATTTACATTAAATCTCAAGTGTAATGCTGTATTATAAACTGTAAAGTATTTTGAATAAAGCAGAAAAATTTACATGTCTATTTGAAGTGAAATTAAAATATTGGGACCATATCTTTATATCTAAAAACATCCGTCTTTATTGTCCAAAAATAAGTAGATCAAACAAAGTGATAATTAATATATATATGGCTTTGACAATAGTAATGTCAAAACCCTTTTGATATCATTTTCGCTTCAATCAATTATTTCCACAATTGAAAAAAAGAAACGCAGACATTTATTCAATATGATTACATAAAATCTCTTAATAACTTAATCCTATGCTAACAATATAACATTTAATATAACGTCAAATCGCAGTCGGAGATAAAATAATATAATATTAAATTCTGAGAAAATACTGTTCCATTACAGGTAGGAAATACAGATATAACATCTATAAATATAGTTTTCGATTCGATTATTTTCATAATTACGTGCATAACTCTAACCTACGAAGGTGGAGATTCAAGGAAAGAATCGTATAAATAAATAGCGCGTGAATATTTGTATCATAACTTCATTGTAGCTTGTTGCGTGCAAAGGAAAAAGCGTTTCCTTCGGTTAAACCGGTTTCTTTCATCGATCCTTCAAACGAAATTACTCATTCAAGGATGGTAATCACCCGCATGACGAGTACTATTCACGAAGAAATGAATTTATGTACGGTCGTTACTGCGAAGATAAGCTGTGATACATAATACCAATTGGAAGAAAGAATGTTAGTAATTGTTCAACGTGATTACTTTCTTCGATAGTTGTCTTCATCGTCATATTCTAAGGAAGACTTGTGTTTCAGATTAGGTAGTCGGATAATTTGGCGTTGGAACGTTTATCGTGCCCCAGAAGAGCACGAGCTTCGATGGGTCGTGTCTGATGAAGAAGATGAAGGGTCGATTCGCAATGAACTTCTTCTGACTTCCATCACGCTCCAATACAACGCTAGTCACGGCTGCGGCTTCGGTACCTTTTTCTGTGATATCCATTTCTACCTTTTGAAGAACATCTGTAGCGAAGAGATGTGGGTTGACCAGATTTGCGCTATTTCTAAGACTGTCCAGCCCGTATGATGGAAGATTCTGATGTCTCACAAAGTCCAGGAAGTTTTGATCAATTGGTCTGGTTTGCCTTCTATTTCTTTCTGTTTGTTCTTCGAAACGATACTTGTTTTCTTCGAGATTTACAATCTTTGCATTATCGTGATATTCTTTGGATCTGCCCTCCACTGTATACGAGCTCCTATCTTTCTTTCCTTTAACGTCACGAATATCACGAGTCTTTCTGAGGAAAAACCCATTCGCCCATTGTTCCACGTTGTAACCACGAATTTTGTCTTCGTACGTAAAGTAATTTCGTTTTACCACACGACCTGTTTGATCTTCGTTTCTCGATTCTGAGGAAGAATAAAAACGAGAGGGGAAGTATATCATGTCGTTGTAATTCTGTGGTTTCTTTTCATTACCATTCTGTGAAGTAGTTATGGTAGGAATTAATTTCGACCGTGATTCTGATGGCCTCACGTTCGTCTGGTTTCTGTTATTCATATTGGTTACGACATTGGATTGAGATATAAGGCTCAAATCTGCTGTTACTGGATCGAATAAAGACTCGAGACCCAAAGCGGCAAGCGTAGGCCTTAAACTTAGGCTGGTGCTTAACTTCATTCGTGGAAAACCGATGACACATGTTTCGTTCTTTGCATTCTTAATTAAATTCTCGATTATGTCAACTGTTAGTTTATTCTTGAATTCTCGAAGAGCTTTTGCACCTGGAGTTGTTGGAAGCAGAACATACATCGAGAGCTGAAAAGAAATTATGGAATAATTTGATAAGATATGTATGTGTATGTAATAGAAATTTTTAAAGAATTGGGTGAATTTTAATTTTAGTTGCAGTAGAATGGAATAACTAATTTTGAATTGAAATAAAATAACATTATTTGAAAGCTTATATTTGTTGTGAATTTTTAAAATACTTACTTCGCGACCCTTGTATGGAAAACCAATGATCTTCGCGCCCAATTTCTTGTCTAAGTAGAACGGAAACGTGCCTCCATTATACATCATGTTGACACTAACTGTCTCGTTTGGCTCAATGAAAAATGGTCTCCTATTTAAACAATCGAATTAATTATATAATGCGCCATAATTGCAACTGATTATTAACCCATTAAGAGTCAAACAGTGAAATGATGTATAAAAGCTTACATTATTAAAATACTTAAATGAAATAACTTATATTCTTTTGTTAATGTACAAAAAATGTAATAGAATAACAGGTACTTTACAGAAATCCATTACAACATGAATAGAACAAATATTTTTATAAAATTGAAGGAGCTTAGTAAAAAAATAAATAGAAACGAAAAGAAATATTACACAAATCCTTGGTTTCTTTTTAATAATTGTAATATTAAAAAAGAAAATTTAATAATGCAAGTTGATTGAAACAAATTTTTCTTATTAAACCCTTTGAGTGCTGAATACTCCCAGCGGAAACAATTCGTGTAGATGACACGCGCATAGCGGTTGCTATCTTTGGAAACGGAATACTTCTTTTGCTAATGTGGACTATGTTGGTTGAATATGCAAGGTGCAACTGAGTTATAATGTATATGTACACCTGTACACTTACAACGTCACCATGGCGGCGACAATGGAATTTTTAATTCCTCTTACAATGTCGCCACGGCGGCGACAACGGAGTGAAAAGGGATATTATTCATATTCATATACAGAAGATAAATGAACTTCCATATTTTTGTTTATGTCGTTGCTAAGAAATGCACATGTATCATCTCATACACTAGTAAAGAATCTCAAGCGCGGGAGGGGTCGAAAAAGTTGATAAACGCATATATGCGTCCTGAGTCCACACAAATAGCTTCTGCTAGACGCATATATTCGTTCATAGCGCTCAAAGAAAAGAGATTACAATGGTCTATGTTCTCTATATAAAACCTACATAAACTTCCTTCATAAAGGAAAATGATACCTTTTCGTAGCTCCATCCAAAAAGTATTGGTCCCATTCTCCATTAAAGTAGAGCGCTGATAAAAGAATCATCGCTGTTCCTGACCCCGGCACATGGTTTAGGATACTTGTAATTTTGCCTTTCGTCTTCTGCCGCACCCACATGTTTATCATCTCCTCTGCCCCTTTTCCATTTCTAATAAAATCCACGTTGAATATATCGGTTTGATAAATCTCTTTACTAAGTAACTTGAATTGCGGCAGTATTGGAAATCCATCCTAAAACACAACCATTAAAATTATAATCAATTACACGTTTTATTTCAAATGAAATCCAATTCCCTTTTCATTTTTCTAAAGTTTAATTCGCTCGTGAAAGGAAATTTTACCTGCACGTATGCCGCTGTGGCGAAGTTCAGTTGCGGTAGAAGTATCCCAGCAGATTCTTTACTTTGAAGTTGGGACAAAAGCACGCCAAACATCTGGTGAACAACCTCAGAATTTTGTGAGATATCAATCCCGGCCTCTAATCCAAGAACCTTGGACGCTTCATCGAAAGTCCTACCCGCAGAACCTGCAAGAACGATTGCCAATATCGCGGCAAGGCTAGTTGGCGAAAAAACTATGTTGTCCCGTTGTTCGATCAAGGATACGCCTCGAGTTCTATGGATCTCTCGTTCTACGTCCAGACCGAATTTCAGTACTCCATTAGCGATGATATTGTTCACCTGTAACATAATTCCAAATACGTTATTATCCACTTTCAATAGTATATGTTCGTATATTCTATTGATGGAAAATCTTCTTAATTTTCTCAATAAATATCTTTTACGAAAGTTTCCGCTGATTTGAAAAAGAAACGTGCTTGTTTAATTGAAATAAACGTGAACTGTTCACGCGTCATCAGCGACAGCAAAGAAAAATGCGCAGTCAGAGTTAAACAACACTTGTAAACTTTTTCGATCCCAGTATGTGCTCTATTGTGTAACACGCTGTAAGCTATAACGTTGTGGCGATTTACACAAATTCAAAAACACTTCAAGACCTTTATTCAACGCATAATTACATTTTACGCTAGTAAAATACGAAAAAAGTGAAGCCCCGCAAATTACCATCAAGGTATCATTAATCTATCCGTATGAAACTTTAAGATCACTGTTCAACTGTTAATGTTTATCGGACAACTTGCGTCACTGATGTTGCCTTTTATTTTCATCATGAATTTCTTAAGAGTATTTCATAATTTTATAAGTTACACACTTCTACTACTTTTCGTGACTCATGCGATAATGAATTGAACTGTAAACACCCAAAGCTTCTATCAAAACCTTTCACTGTATGCCTTTTTAATTCTCTTACATTATTTGGCTTTTTTTAGATTGAATTCTATTTTTTTATCATTGGAAAATTTCTTAGCGCGTTCACGATGCAGAACGAGAACGTACTTAATCTTTATACGTTAAGACGCTAAACAGAATTTTGTATATTTCCATCCATTAAACAATATTTCAAGCTCACAGCAGAAAAACGTGATAAGTACTTTTTGGGTGACTCTATGATATTTTGAAACTAATTTAGACTTAAAAAAGATTAATACATAGCGTGAATAATAGTCTTAAACGTACAGTGGCTACAAAAAGAATTGCCACGTATTCTTATTTTCCAAGAAGCATATATACATACATATAGTACATACAACTAGATATGTATCATTCATATGAATAAAGAAAAAATTACACTTAATCGGGTACGGTCTAAGTACTTATTTTAACAAGTATTTTTATGCTTACATGATTGCCCCAGTCTTGCAACGTGTTTTCGGTAGTAGTTGGATATGATACCTTTGTTCTTCGCGGTGCACCGAGTCCAAGTATTGGCGGTGAAGTTCGTGGTAATTGCGAACTTACTTGATAGGAATTGATTGTACTCTTTACAGAATCTTGTGACTGTACATTTTGAGGGATATTTGGAAAAATGGATGAAGGAACGGTCGTAGACGCGAGTAATTTATCGTCTGGATAGATTAGTTGACCAAAGCAAGTGGCCGTGAGACACAAGAATATAAGCGTAGTCTTCATTTCTGCAAAAAAAGAAAAAAAACAGATAATGGTAATTAGACATATTTTTGTGATATGTGCATAATTATTTTTGCAGTTAAAATTGTAAGGTAAAGTATTAGAAACAGGTGCTTTGTGAAGGATTCGAATATTTTAATAGTATCGAAATATGAAAATTGAAATTTGTTACGAACAAAATTGTTAAAGTTAGTCAATGGAAAATATTATACGTAAATGACTGAGTACTCTAGTATACGAATATCAGCAAAATACGATTACACATAAATGGCTGAACACATTAACATTCGAATGTTATTATTAAAATAATGTGAATGCCCATAAATATCTGCACTCTAGTTATAGTTTCAAAGCTTTTTCTTCGTAAATTACCCTCCAATATATATGAGAAGAGCCGTGATGTTTTGAAGAACCGGTTTTAGAATTTTACCGTTGTTAACCAGTCGAGTGCAGGTATAAATATAATATGCTTTGGTAGTCATTTTTTTCACGAATTGTAAATTCTGCAATCAGCGCCGAATAATTAGTACGATAAATGAAATGAAATAGAAATTTAAACTCCGAAAAACTCAACGAGGATAAAAACTTAATAGATGTCCTTATTTCGATTCTTCGCGTATTTTTCTCTGTGACCGCAGCAAATTAATCTCTTCAGGGATAAATTTAATTTTGGACCGAAGAATATACATATTTAAAATCCATTAAAAAAGAATTTTAAAAATACTGATTAGAGAAAAAGATTAGAGAGAGGATTGATTGGGGAAAAATATTGATAAAACAAGTCTTCGACGAAAAGTAGCTTCGAAAACATTCGAAACAGTAGCTTCTGGTTCATAAATATTCATTTTCTCTGTATATTTGTAAAACTTATCTGATATCTATGCGCTCTTTTCTTTTTCTTTTTCTTTTTCTCTTTCTCTTTCTCTTTCTCTTATACGTGAAATTGTAAGTATGTACAGTCAACGCAAACAACGTTTACGGAATCGCACAACTCTATTTGCATACTACACTTAACCCATCTGCTTTTAAAAGTGAAATTCCTTCAACTTAAGAACGCAGGGCTTCTTCATTCTTTCTACATATTTGTTAGAAAAGGAAAAAGGATGCTAAAGGAGAAAAGAAGAAGCAAAGGGGTATTATTTTTAACAAACACATTCATTTATTACGAAAAGTAATAGCAAATGAAAAGGAAATAGCTTAATCGTTGTTAATTAATTGTTTTGCTGTAATGATAAACTACAATTGATTTAAACGTTTCGTTATCATTTCACCAAGATACATATGGTCGTTCCAATTTCCTATTTGCATACGTTATCGCGTTTTATTTGTGTATTCCATACTAACTATTTATATAAAAACTGTAAATAAATTAGATTGAAAATATGAACTACTAATTAGCGCTAGTTTATTAAAAGATATTGAAAAGTAGCTTCTAATTAACAGGTATTTTATCCTAAAAACTATTTTACCAAAAAAAAACTCTTTTTTCACAAATTCATATAAAAAAATAAAATTTATCTTCATCAAAAATTCCTGTTAAAAGCATTTTTTTCCAAATATGGAATTCATCGAAATTCTATATCTCTTTTGTTAACGACACAATTATGCAGAAAGAAAACATATTTAAGAACCTATTTTAAGACAAACTCAGAAAAATTTAACTTACCAATTTATTAAAATATCAATATCAATACGATTCCCATCTTATCTACTACCAAATCGAAAAATTAACGAACAGGATGAAAATTTATTAATAATTTTCTTTACATGCGATATTTGCTCTACCCTAACATGTTCAACATCAATCATTAATTTTCAAGACGTAGCAATAATTACGATACAACAACATCACTATCCATTATCATCATTAAGCGACTAAGAAAGCAACGACGCTAATTTTGGTATTATTTAACATATACGTCGTTCCTCCACTGGCGAGAAAATAACGAAGATACTAATGTATTGTTATACGTACGTAGCGTTAGCTATCGATCTGTCTGCGGGTATTTCACGACACTATAAAATGCTTTTGCTCGCGTCATTGAAGATTAGAGTTGACAATATCGTGGTAGCGAGCATCCAGTGGGAAAACCCACATCAAACGTTATCCTTGGTCAACTGCGAGATGAACGATGATGCATGACCGAGACACATAAGTTCGACTGTACATTTTAAGCGAATGAAACGTGTACGAACATGCGTCGTAAAATTGTATCAACGGCCAGGTGCACTTTTACGGATCGATGAAGATTATTTTAGGCTTGTTTGAAAGAAACGTAAAAGGTAAATGTATTCAGCTGCTTATGAGATTTGATGTTGGATGAGATAGTTAAAAGACATTATTAAGATGTTTTGTAATTGTAGGAAGAACGTGGTTTATCCGTTTAATTCGCTTTTGGAAGGAAGAAGAAATGTTTCGTAATGCACGATGACTTAGATCGTTTACAATTTAATATTAAAAGTAATAGAATAGCCGAAAGAACTAAATTGCACTTTTATTGAAATTTTTGTGATTATACGATTACTTAATTGTAGTAAAAATTTAATAGATTTCGAGGAATTTGTGTTTTCGAAAATTTAAATAACCTTTTGTAAAATATATAAATAAAAGCTTGTTTTTCTTCTATATATTTTATTAAAAAGCCAGAAGTTTTGTAATTCTGATATTTTCAGAATTTTCTTTCCAATTGAAACTATGCATAAAGATTCTATTTTTAGGAATACAATTTTCGCCTGGTACAATTCTATATATCTGTAATATAATCTTCTGCAGTTTAAAGACAATAGAAACCCAAAAGAAAGGTAACACAGGATTATACCACGTGCCTGACCTTTTAAGAATCTTCTTTCTAATCAAAATGCTTGTTGCGAATTCTACTTTCAGAATTGGAAAATTCCGTCCGTTATAACTCCTATATATAATTTCATACAAAATAAGGACAATGGAAGCCCAAAAGGAAACTGACTATCTAAATCCCCAGAATTTGTCAATTAATATAATCGAACTATAAGAGAAATATCGAAAAATCCACCTTCTCCACCAATCTCTAAAAATTTTCTTAACCTTCGGTACGAATTGTCTTCTTGGAAGCAGGTGTCTATCTCAAAATTGCATCAATGACTACCATTGTCTACCATTCCTTGAAAGTTCGATTTTCCAATTATCACGATACGCGATCTCTTTCTCTATTTTATTGCCATGTATAGTCACGACAAGCGCATCTTCAATAAACTAGTCATTCGAGTGTAGGAATTTCATGACTATCACGAACTCGACCCTCTATAATTATCCATCTTCGTTGAAGATCCGTGTCTGAAAGGATCATTGCTGATCACGGATATCTTCGAAGAAGATTTAACAGGATTCAAGTGTAGGACAAGGAGGCATAGAGAGAGGACGAATATGAAGATGAAGAACTTAATATCATCGTAATTCATTAAGCGTCATAGTTTATATATCCTTGTATGAAGACCTTATCACCTTCTGATCCCGAAAGTAATATGCTCGACCATGATTCTTCAATTTTTAGTTACGCGTCGATATAATCGATAAGTTTTATGAGTAATAAAACATGAATTGTGAAATACAAAGAAAAAGAGAAAAAAAAATGTTCAAGAGTGAGTTATACTTAAGAATGTATTCAATCATTGAGAAGTCAAATTAGCTGTTTCTATGTGCATTCTGATAATTCTTTAATTTTAATATCATATCGTACGTTTTATTTATTACTCTGACTACTCAGAAACCTAAGCGATTAACTTTCGTGATGTTATTTAGTCTATCCTAAATGGCTCAATAAAATTGTAGAATAAAGTATACTGGCTAGAACTGTACCAAATTATGTCATCTAGTGTTCTATGACGGATCTGTACTACAAGATACAAAGAATAGTTATTAATAAAGGAGACAGATGATATAATGTATCTACCATTTGATGGTGAAGCTATGACGTGATTATTTGCCCTTTTCAGTGTGTATCAAATCGTGTATCTTTCTTATTATCTATGATGTAAACTCACTTATGCAAGGTCTGTTGAATTTCAGGACTTTTAAATATTAACAGCTGAAAAATAAAACCTTAGATACACTATACTATCCAGTTATAGAAAAACAAAGCTACAATAAACTACAATGAATGAAAAATGAATTTCTTTGTTAATAAAGATTCAGCTTTGACTCAATTAACATCTAGGCAAAATGTAAACAGTGAATTTATAAACAAAAAAACTTTATATCAATATTAGAAGATAGTAGACAGAGGATTATAACTGGTAATGTGATGAAAATAAATAGATGTATATAACTATACATCTTAGTAAAGGTTAAGAATAATTCTGTCAAAAATTGTTCGTGCACACTTTCAATAACTGCAAAAATGTAAAGTTTAAAACTCGTTATTTCGAAAGGCACGATAGTTTTATTATTCACAGATACTATCTTTACGTCTTGCTTGACAATTTCCTAATCAATAATATGATTTAAATTAGAAGTTATATATTATAAATTCCTGTTTAACAATTTCATAATCTTTTATCGCATAGTATCATCAAATAATTTATACATCGTAAAATTTATTTTCAAAACTTTCTTATTTTCTTTCATCGTCAAACTTATTATTGCTAATCAAAGATATTTATTACCAATGGTAACCTGTAACTGATATGTAAAATTTCACCAATCATGATGGATGAATTGTGCAAGAGAACCTGAGGTTAATATATTACTTTATTGCTTTATAATTATTATACTTTGTTGCTATATTAATTAATCATTGTATCAAGTTAGTATGTTTATAATATTATATTATATAATATAATATTGCATTTTTATATTATTAATATATTGCTTTAGTGCGTAAATATTTTAGCCAAAGGAGAATGTGTCATACTTCTGTGAATCACTGTAACTGGAAATTGCTTTGGCGAGGACCGGATGATCATTATTCGGCGTGGTGAAAAATAATCATTGTTTGGGAACAATAAACAGCAAAATTGTTCCAAATCATATACGTATATCGTTGTTCCGATCGTGATATCCTTTGAATTGGTTTCTGTTAAAAACGGAATCAAACGATCAAGCGACTGTGCGTTCAGCTACAGGATACTGTAATTGTTGGCGACACAATCACGTGGATATCTGCTCCTTCTGAAACTGGTTCCGCAAATAATATTTGGATTTTGCACATTCCCAGAAACTCCGCGAAATTTGCCTCCATCTGTTAGAATTCGCATCGTCTGACCAAGCGCGACGATTTATCATTACTACCATTATTTTTTTGTTTATTTGTTACTATCGCTCGTTTATCGTTACTTGTGGTTACTATCGCTAGTATTGTGCCTCTTTAAAACTGTTTCGGCGATTACTTATCACACATTCGAGATTGCTTTTATTTGACACAAAACATAAATTATTAAATCATTGAGTGTAACTTTCCTTTTGGAGAAAAAAATTTGAATGGAAAAAGAATCCCAAATAAGTATTATTTCTTTCCTAAACGATGAAACGTATATCGTATTCGATGTAGAAAAAAATTATTTAATGCATTAATTGCAATGATTTCTAAGTTGTCTTCTTTTTAATCAAAAAGTGTCTTTCAGAATTCATCCGAACTTTCCAGATAATCCCATGTGCCTTCAAAATTTATATTGCCATAAAAATTTTCCGAATAATCACGAAAGTACTCCAAACTTCCATAAAACTTCCATTATAATCATGTAATCATGAAAGAAGCATTTATAACTTATTTGAGTTATTATCCAATTCCTCTTTCTTAAAATTCGTTTAAACATTCAAAATACCTGCACATGTTACTTAAACTGTTCTATACCTAAACTATGTTTGTATTGCCAAGATACTCGAATATCCTTTCACGTGTAGCAGAACTTAGTAATCCCAAATTTTCAAGTCTTCCATAATTATTATCGTAGAAATGTTTTATTAGCACTTAATTCTACCTTTTTAAAATTCATCAAAATGTCCAATATAATCCCATTCTACCAAAAAGCTTCTACAAATGATACAACATTCCTTTGCAATGAATATCTTTGGAATCAAACGTCATATCTTAAACAGGAAGGTATAAATATTCATGAATTTTTATTTACATGCGATAGCTTTCTCTTCAAAATTAACCTCTAGTAAGATTTTAACCTCTTTGCGATCTCGTATGTACAGTGTCATCTATAGATATTTGGGCATTCTCTTTGAAATTATATTACGAATATATAAAATATATTCCTACTTTTCTCAAATGAAACTTTTTAATTCAATCTCCCCTTTTAGTTTCAGTCGAATCGATATTTGAGACATCGATAAGAACAATGGTCAATATTTATTACTATAAATAAAAAAGTAATATATCAAAAATGAATGAAAACTGATAGTGCGAAAACACCTGAATTAGCTGATTAAATTTTGTATAGATTTTATGAATCATCGACTGTTGATTATAGATAGATATGAAATTTGAGTAATAGTAATATATTCCTTGTTTCAATTTAAATTTAGCAAAGTATTTGATTCCAGATTCTAGATATAGCATAATGTAAAAAATAGAACAATAGAGAAATATTGCTCTATCAATGTTCCTCTATCTAGATTATAGATTTTTGTGCATTTACGAGAAACTTGAAGATGAAGACAATTAAAATACGTGAAATGTATAAAATATAGTAGTCGTTCTAATATCCAATAGGTGAAACAAATCGTTGCTAAAGTTTTACTTTCTTGTAGTTTGCGTTTACAAAATTACAAGCTAACATAAAGATTCGCAGTCTAAGCATAACTTTGAAAATATAACAAAAACCTCGATGTTTTGATAGAATTACGTCAGGTATCAGAATATGTGACACAAGCTCCGCATTCTGATCACTGAATCCCTCGACCTCCTTCAACTATCTCCCGTTAATACAGAACACTCTGATTCTTGTCCTCTTACATACCTTTTCAAATGTCTTCAGAGTATCTTCTTCCGAATGTCGCGTCTCTTTCTCTTGCAGCTTCCACTCGAACACCGTGCGCTCTTTTCACTGATAAATTAAATCGTCGAGGCCAATTTACTTGTCATAGTATCATGAAAGACAGCGAAACGATATAATGGATAAAGAATGGTGAAGAAAATGAAAATGTCACGTGTGTTTGATAAAAAGTCGAAGATCTTCTGCATGCGTGTCCTCGTCGACAGAATGAAACACAGTACTTGTCTTGTTGATAGATCGACAGCCACGAGACGACTGAGTTAGTACGGTCTCCGTTGTGCTTTATTGTATTTACCGGTTTCGTCTCTGCCACTTCCCCTTGCCGTACGCGATGCTTCCTACAGTTTGTATATGCGAAAGAGGGGATGTCACTGTACAATATCATTTCTAGGGATCGGATCGAACACCTCGGCGCTGGGGTCAGCCTATAAAAAACTAATATTGTCAAATATTGTTGACCCACGGATTTCCTAGATAAATGACTGTTTTACAACCAGAAATTTATATATATCACGTTTTGAAAACAGCTTCCGTGATGAGACAGAGTCAACAGTGCTATATCTTTTTCTTGAAATCGGAGGCATTGATGGACATATGGTGTGCGATTGTAAATATTATACGAGTACATAGGAAATGCATTTTTTTACGCACTTATAGCATATAGCAATATGCACAAAACGTGCATTACATGGAAAAATGTATCGATTATCTAAAGTAGAGTGTGTTTTAACAAATAGGTGAAGGTAATCTTTGCTACGGTCTATTAATATAATAATTTATAATATTAATAAATCTTTGTATTTCTTTTTTGTGTATAGGACGAGAGTCAATGATTTTGTATGTTTCTTAAACTTAAAAGATCCACCGAATGCGATTGAAAATAAATCAGAGGGGAAATACATCTATGCTTTGATTCCATTTGTTTAGTTGCATTTATACAAATGCTGAATTTGTATAAATATTTGCAATTTACCGATGACTTATGTAACAAAATAAAATAAATAGAGAATGTAGAATAAAATCTTTTCATTTAGACCTTGGTTTTCGAAAGAATCGATTTTGGTATCCTTGATAAAATTTTTCTTTGTGCTTTGTTGAATTTGTACTT
This sequence comes from Bombus terrestris, assembly GCF_910591885.1. Taxonomy (NCBI): domain Eukaryota; kingdom Metazoa; phylum Arthropoda; class Insecta; order Hymenoptera; family Apidae; genus Bombus; species Bombus terrestris. The sequence goes on from NC_063276.1 coordinate 8,559,198, forward strand.
TGTTGAATCTAATAATCTAATAATTTATAAAAGTCGCGTAGGCATTCTAAATATAGAAACAATGGTGTTAATGTACCGTATTGTATGCATATAATTACGTATGTAAGTGCACTATTGCATACGCAGCTAATTTTCAAAGTCTGTTTTTGCATAAGAAATCATCTGCCCGCTCCACAAACCTCCCAAAATCAATTTTCTTAAAACCTAGATAAGTTTTAGATGAAAAAAACTGTATTCTACATTTTTGGTGAAATGATTTCCTGTTTTTTCTATAAATTTCATCTCACTTACAAATGCATACATACTTTGCAGATTTTCAAAATCAATTTGAAAGACAAACTCCAATTTTTTTTAATTTCAATTCTGCATATTTTGGATCCACTTCATATTATACAAGACTTGATCCGAGCAATGATTGGCTTATGACGATTCAAATTTTCTTTTGTTTATTGACTGTGGTAAATTCTTATTATTTCTTTCTTATTGTTTTCGGCAGGTCGTTCATTTTTTGAGTCAGCTCTTTTTCGTAGTCCTTAATGTATTGCATATGTATTGTATTTTCTATCGTTTATTTATTTTTGGATAAGGTAGCGTTTATACAAGACTTTACTTTGAGCCATATCTTGAGGCATTTAGGAGGCAGGAGCCTTAAATTTGGCGTAAGTCAATATTACATAAAGGTTATTTGAAATAATAAATGCTTATGATAATTGGATTGGTTTGTTTGTTTCCCAAGAAATAAAGAATACCTAGATTAATTGCCAATTATTTAGCAAAAATTTATTCAACACACAAGCTTTTTTCTGAGAAAGTTCGTTACTGACATTTTACATTTTTCTGTAATGTTATACATATTGTCATTTATTTTATGCATATTATTTTTCTGTTATATATAGCCATGATATTTCGTGTTAGCGATGATAAGCTATAATCGTTCTGCGCAGTACATGGATTAAAAGAGATTAATTTTGTTCCGACAGAAAAACCCACAGAGGAACACTGTGAGGTCCTAGACGAAAAAGTTTATAGTAAGGTTGTACAGGTAGACATTCGAATAAAATATTCCAATAAAAACCAGAAACTGTTTTAAACAAGTTTTACAAAGCGTAATTTAGAAGGAGTATTACATTGACATGTGTAAACATCTATTTGTATGAGACAATATAGATTGCCGAATTTTCTGAACTGGAGATACTGGAACCTTTCGGAAAAACCTAATCCCTGGCGTCAGTTCAGGTATCGCCCTGTCCTTGACAAAAGAAGGTGCGCCAAGGGCATATAATAGAGTTGTCGTAACACTCAGGATGCTGTTAATTGAAAAATTAACATTTTCAAGATATCAGCGTGCATTCAGAACATGTGAGGCAAACCTTCTATAGTCGGAGAAAAACATTCATCGGACATTTTTCAACATTTCGATAGATATCATGCAATAGCAAAAACAAACGAACCAGTCAAACACTTTATCACACATTCAAACTCCAGAGCGTTATCTCCACTGAAACAACAACGACGAAATTTTTGTAACCGCTTCATATTTCTTGGAAAAGTCACCACTTGTTATCGAATGTGTCTCCAAACTTCTTCGTGTTCCTATATTTTCTTTTATATTTAATATAAATACATATATGTTTATATTATATATATATATATATATTTATATTTATATTATATATATTTATATTATATATATTTGGTAATACATATATATATTTCCAAATAGGAAAATTGAATTATAAAGCCTCAATTTATTTATCTTTAATGGGTAATAATATTACACAATTTTTAATAATCTGCCGTCATATATCACTGGATTTCCCAACAAAAATGTGCGATAAAGGGGAAGCCATAAACGCCCATTGTATCTTATTATTTTAGTAACATAATTAATAAGAACATCACATAGCTTTTCATGTTTCGTAGAACATCAACTAATTTTGTTGTTTAACTGTGTATTTAACTTCTCCATGTAACTGACGATAAGGGTCGAATTATAAACATTTAAATTGTATTTCTAAATTATTACATAAATAAATCATTGTATTAATGTTTTTCAGAATAACAATTAATTCGCAGTGAGGATTGAGTCGTAAATCCTTAAAATGAAATTCAATCGTATTATGTATATCTCGTTACAATATCTTAATCTTTTGTAATAATAACGCTACACACTTTTTAGTAATCTTTGACACATAAATTAATTTTATTAAGGAATTTTCCTAATGAATGATATTTGGCAAATTGTATAACTCAATTTGCTAAAAAATGAAGCCTTCGATCCAATTTTATTATTTTTGATTTTGATACACTGAATTTTCAAGTTACTTTTACATTAATAATCTCTCTCTCATCTCTGTATAAATAGACAATTTCGGAATAATAAATACGATTTGTTTGAATAGCTAATACATTTGAAAAAGCATAAGGTAATCGTAGATGTGGGTTTTCCCAAGGGTACATTTAAAGGAAGGGTTATTGCTGGAATCGTATTTATCATCATTTTCAATAGTAGCAAATCATTTTCTCGAGAAATAAATACTTAAAGTGTAGAATCATGTCATTTTATATGTACTCATAAATTTTTCTAATATCGATTCAGCAGTGAAAACAAGATATCACGGTTAAACAGTAATACACCCAATAGATATGGCCATACATGAATGAGCTATCTTCTTGGAGAAACTAATTCTGAGATTTTGATTAATACCATGTGCCAATGACGCATTTGAAAACAAAAGATCTGCCAGAATTTTATTCAATGACGTTTTTCAGTCGAAAAAATAACCGCGAGCCTGTGTTTCTCAGAGTGTTTGATTTCTTTTATAAATAGAATAATATTAATGTCGAATTGAAATATTATTATAAGAAAAGATGATATTTTATGAAAAAAAAAAAAAAATAAAAAAGGCTACAAATAAGATCAAGTTTAATATTTGTTCCATTATTATCGATTTAAAAAAGGTAGTACGGTCATAAAAGAGCAAATATTATTTCGTCAGCCCCTTTTTGTTTGCAGCAAATAAAAGATATACGATCACTAGAATTGCGTGACTGGTATTAATATCCATACACGAAGGTTATATTTTTAGATAATAAGGTATACATATATATATATTTCAATTATATTTAAAAAATAGTTCCATATTCCAGGTATTTTTCGTAATACGATATAAAGTATACCATTATATAAATTATATATAGTTTATACTACAAGTCTTAATATTATATTATAATTTAATTACAAATAACTATAATAAAATATTATATCATAAATTAAATTTATTTTAATTTATTGAACAGAGGTGTGGGTTGCAACTTTTTAAAATTAGAAAACTTCTAGAACTAAAAAAATGATCCTTATTTACCCCAGAAGTTCTACAGAGACAATATTTTCCGTCATTTGGTGTACTACTATCTCGGAATTTTCTTAAATTTAATTTAATCATTTTATCAAATTTGACTTTTAAAAAATCTATGATCTAATTAGATTGCCATCCGAAAATTCTTTCATTTCATTAGGATTCTCTTGCGTAATAATTTATCAACTAATACCAGTAATGACTAATATTAATAAAAGTGAATACCTAACAACATGTTTGAAATAATCGCAAATGAACAATGTCATCGTTAATGAAATATTGAAATTCGCCGAGTCTGTAGTTCATTTTTTTTATCTAAAAAAATCTTTTAAATACGTACGAATCTGCAGTTTACTCATAATTTATCAATGTTCTCCTATAAGTACTACCAAAATTCATAGTAGTTGACAGTTTATCCTCAGAATTAAACGTGAATGAATCTCTTCTAGACAGGTAACTAATTACACGCGACCGGGAAATTCGAACAATCGATTATTACGAGGATCATTGGAACGGAATCACGGGACTTCTTTTATTTTCGATTATGCATACCTATCCCATTAGATAGCGTTACATGATTGTATCCACGCGCGTCGAATTCAGCCGCAACAATCGACAAAACAGATAAGGATCACGAAGTCCGCAGGAAAGATTCTGCTGATAATTAATCGCCATTCATATAAATAGAAAATCGATTAGCACCACTTTTGCCTCTGTAACTGTGTTAATATCTCTACTGTTAGTCACGCAAATGATTGTTTTCTTTTTCCTCGGGGCAGAGGCAGCATAGGGTGCGTTATTTGAGAATGACTTTTTATTCAAATTAAACCTCATTTAAATACTATTCGATTTTAATCCCTTGATTATTTACCATTTATTCGTTCTTTCATTCGTTCTTCGAAACTTATTCATTTTTAACTTTTATATTATTGGTCGATATAGGAAGTTATATTAATACTTATAATGTATTATATAATATATTATACATTGATAATATTCACAATGATATACATAAAAACCTAAATTTAGATAAACGTCCGTAATCTAAAAATATAACTTCTTTCGAGCGCTGATCGGAAGTCGTGTCACGAAATTTCACAATGCGTGGGACTAATTTGGAAAGTGATGCAAATTATGTGAAATCGTATTTGACTTAGAAGGAATTTATGTACGTAATAAGATACGAATCGCGAAGTTCTTCGTTTCGATGGAAGCTGTACAGTTTCGAAGAAGAAATTTACATAGGAGGAAAAAAAACATATGGAAAATGGTGCACTCTTGCGTATACTGCAAAATATTATACGATAACAGAGCGTTACACAACATAAAAGGAAAATCGTGTTTATACGAAAAAGGCAATCGACATATGCAAATATACGTACGTCAAGCAAGGATTGGATACAATTTCATTTGTGTTTAGTTTTAAAGAAGAGCTTGGGAATACCGAGCACAGTGGGAATGCACAGTGGTGATTAATCATGCTTCATAGTCGATGGGAACGATTCATTATTGAAGCAGATTTCCAATTATACCAAGGTGGGATATTTTTAAAAGATTATTTTATTTTTATTCCGGATCACGCTAGTGAATTTCGATGATTTATTCATTAAACATAGGCGACTGGTCATAGAAGAATATCGTGGACAATATTTGAATTATTGAAATTTTTGTTGTAATCTTGACTATGTAACGATATTGAATATATCTGGTATATGTAAGTAAATAATATCGTATAATATATCTATTATAATATTATATTATTCATTTAAATTAATATAAATGTTACGTATCATGTCTTGTTTTGATTTTTATAAGCTTTCTTTGTATATTTATAATAATAATGTACATGTATTTTAGGTATCATGTAATATTTTTGATATAACTGAATAATTGTCAACATAATAGATAGAATTTTACCGGAAATTTAATATCACAGGGTACATATTAGATGCAGAATTCAAATGCCAAGAAAGGTTAGATCGCATCTAAAGTTTTGTTTGTAACATTTACTTGGTCAAAATTGCCTAGCTAAACTGATGATTCAAATCTGATTATACATGTAAGATATTTTATGCATTATCTCTATGACATTTTAGATCAGATAATATGTATTCGGATGTATTATATAGTTATTGGAGAAGTATCAATATTTAAATGAATTGAGAAACCTCTTTGCTTCGGTTAAGGAATATAAATTAAGAAACGATCTTATATATATATTAGTAATTGCGCATTTTATTTTATATAAATAATGCTGTAAATATCATTCGAGTTAAAATGAAACTAACCAAATTTTATACACCTATGTTTTTCAAAGTAAGTGGTAAAACAAAGCTTTTAAGATGCTGTTTTCATTACAATACATACAAATTCTAAATATGATTAAAAGAAAGATACAGGAAAGAATATAATAAGAAAATTTTGAAGGTCAAACATTAACCTTTTTCTCTTTAATTATTATGCAAAAGATGCGTTTGGTGACCTCTCTTCTACTAATACATATGCACGAGAACCTGTTGTTTTATAATCTGCTTCGATAATATCCCTAACACTTACTTGCTCTACTTGTACTGAAGTTGCAAATTTATACATATAAGTAAGAAAGCTACGTAGCAGCAACTAGTTTCATACATAGAGGTTAAAAATATATCTGAAGATACAGTACGCTAGTCATATAAAACATACGTTACTATGTTATCGTGTAAGTGGATGCGATATGAGAATGAAAAGAAAACGTTACATAGAGGCCCCTTCCATCATTGGCAAATAATGCCGCTCGTTGATCAGTGTTACACTTACATATTTACCTGTAAGGCACGTTCTCTTTTTATAACTATATCGCCTTTACACTCGTTCACGCACTCTATCTCTATATCTCTATGGTTTCACACATATGTATGTATAACAATAAAAGAATTTTTCTGTTTACAATGCTCCATTTTAATCTAAAAAATTCCTGTTTTATATATAATCCAATATATTATGACTTTAATTATTAATTTAGTATCATCTCAATTTAATTTTTTTTTATGGACAAAAATAATATGGAATATAATGTTGAAATTCAATAATTGTACTACGATAAAAGATATATATATATATTATTACAATATGAATTACAATATGAATATCATCCATTGGTTATATTATCCTTTGAATAAAAAGGTCTTTTTTAATGCTTGCATGAAATTTTTAATTTATTATTACTAAATTTTAATACGATGGAAATCGTTTGAGCATTTTTAAGTCAGTTCAATTTTCACTTTACTTTACGTCGTTACTCTCATGAGTACATGCCTTTAAGTTCGGTAAATATATCACACTGGAATTTATTGATTTGTTCTGTCGTGTTACTATTGGACAACGTGTTAGCATCACGATTTTACAAAAGAACGAACCAATGAACGGACATCGTTTCTATGTGTGCGTGGAACTTGCATGACGAGAAACGGAAACATTGCCCAGTCGCCCGTTTCCGTCTTCCCAGTGCCTGTCAGCCATTACCGCTCTGCTCGCCGGGTCTTGCAGGGTAAGTTCGTCCGACTATTCTTAGCTTTTTTCATTCGAATACTTTTGTTATTCGGCATAAGATTATTACGAAATAAATATATTTGTTCATATTTTCGTCTTATTACTTTTCTTGTATAATTATTTTCTTTCTTAGGTATAACTGGTACAACTGACATAGTTCCCGAAAAATCGAAGATCGTTCTTACGGGACTGGTAGTGTGTCAGCAAATTCTTCCAAACTTTTGCCGAAATGTATAACAACAGTTATTCCAATCGTACCAGGTACGTTACGTTAAATTCTGCCTTTTAAACGTGCAATATGACAATACCATACGTTGTGAAATGTTGAAACTGGAGAAATTTTTTTTTTTTTTGCGACATGGTGTTCACCATTTTGTTCGTGGATATTCTCGACCGCAGCTTTTGCCGAATCGCTTAATTATGAGTCGAATTAACAATCTCGTATCTTATGAAAATTCATTATTCCGAAACATGGTAGAACTGAACTTGCGTACGTTAAAGATGTATTGTATTATTTTTTAATAAAATTAAATGCGACATAAAAAAATAAAATGGCGCTGTCATTATCTAATGGAAAGATACTGACAATCGTAAAATTAAAGAATAAAAATTATTTTTGAAATAATATGTATTACCTGATATCCTTGTATCAAGCCACCATCTTATTGATTTTTATATCAGACTGCTATCTTGTTACATATGCTTCATACAATGAAGCACATTAATATTGGCACACTTTTTAAAACAAAATAACATTTTAAGAATTGGACCAAACGAGTTGAATTTTTTTGGAGAAATTAGGATTAGTTTACTAGATAACGTGCCAAAAAGAATTTTGAAATAGTTGCAATTAGTAGAAATCGCGAAGAAACAAGTAAAGTTTGCTTTCTGCAAATTTTTTATGTGATTCTGTAATGAAAATTTAAACAGTACGTTTTGTAGATTCTTGTCAGTTATATACATATTGAATATTTCATTGAAATAAGTAATGTTGCTATGAGCTACAAACGGTTAAAGATCGCAATTTTTCACGACTTTCGTTTTATAACTGTAATAAATCTACATTCTTACACCTTTTGATGCCTATGGCTTATTTCTGTATTAATCGATTTCGATGAAATTTTTAGCATGCGTATAGCTGAAATAAATCTATAAAACATATATTTTAAATTTTCATTATAAACTCAGATAAAAAGATTGTAAAAAGCAGCCTTTACTATTTTTTTCGCGGTTTCGATCAGTTGAAACTTTTTCAAAATTTTTATACACTTCGTCTAATAAATTAATCCCTTTAACTTCCCAAAAATCTCAAATTATATAAAATCTCAGAAAGTTATTATGTTTTAAAGGGTTTTAATTGAGTTTAAGCCGATGCTTACACTATCATATATAAGCCTTTAGACACCTCTAAATTATTAAAATTATGTGAAGTATATTTCAAATGAAGCTCTTCAATCTAATTTTTACTTGTGATATTATCTCAGCTAGCCATATACAGTTAGTAAATATTGATAAGAACAACAGTTAATGTATTTAGTATAAATAAAAAAAAAAAAAAAAAAAAAACAATAATTGAAGGCGTAAGAAAGTTGTTTTTGTGGAAATACTTCAGTTAAGTGACTTAAATGTATCTGTTCAATGCTGAGATGTTAAAATGATTGCAATATGTATTTCCAACCATGTTCTGAAAATTTTTATAGACTTTATATATAGTAACTTATTTGTTAGAGATAAATATGAAACTCGATTAATGAAAGTATTTTGTTTAGTGTCCTTTTTAATTTACTTTACTTTACCTTTTTTGTTAAGTTTAGTTTACTTTTGTAATTTAATGCAACATCTGATCTCAGCTGTAGCAAGATGTAACAATTAACAGCAGAAAAATATTCTTCCATAATAATCTTGAAAATGTAATGAAAATATCAGTATTTTGGTTGGGTTGCACCAAATGTCCAAATATTTCTGCACAGTAGTGTATGTTCATTGTACATTTCTGCACAGTAGTCTATATTCATTATATATTTCATGTTGAATATCATTTATTATTCCATATCAATGGTTTACGAACTCATTATGTAATGAATATTCAACATATGTTAAAAGACTGTTAATATCACTTGAAAATAATTTAAAAAAAAATTAGTTACAGACCCAGGGGAAGTAGAGACTCTAGCAATCGTAATGGAGGAGGAACATATTGGAACAGCCAGCAACAACAAAAAGAGAAGTCACTTAAGAAGCAAGTCCAAAGAAGGACTCCTGGAGATTCATTGAAGAAGCCTATATGGGATCTGGCTAAATTACCAGTGATCACAAAGAATTTATATATTCCACATATCAATGTTTTAAAAAGATCAACCGATGAAGTTACCAAATATCACATTGGTAAAGAAATCACTGTAAAAGGAAACAATACTCCTTCTCCAATTCAAGCGTTCGAAGAAAGTAACTTCCCAGATTACGTGATGGAAGAGATTAGAAAGCAGGGCTTTGCTGAACCAACAGCAATTCAGGCACAGGGCTGGCCAATAGCACTTAGTGGACGCGACTTGGTTGGAATTGCTCAAACAGGATCTGGAAAAACTCTAGCTGTACGTATATTAAAATATTTCATTTATATATACAAATTTTTAAAATATTTCAATCTCAAAAGATAGTAATTATAATAATGTATTTCACATTTCATTGTTTATTAAGTACATAATAATTAGTATAGTATTTGTATTTGTGAGATTTATGAACTGAATATAACATTTAGTTATATAACATAAGTTAAAATAACTACGAAACTAATAGTTTTTCAATATAAGTAGATTAATAATTTTTTTTATAGAGAATCTTGAATATATTAAAAAATATTTAAATATAACTGTGAAAAGAAATTGTTTTTTAATATAATGTTTGTCCCTCCAAATCAAACAATTTATTCCTTTGATATTTTTGAGTATTGTAATGTTTCTGGTATTTTTTGATACATTAAAATGAATATATCGGCTTGTAACAAAGTTAGTGGGATATCCTGTAAATATATCAATTAAAATTTTTAAATAAATAAATCATTAAGGAAATAATATATAAGTATTAAAAAGAAAAGCATAGAACTTTATTTTGTTTAGGATTAAAATACACACTTTCTACAAGGTATTGAGGCAAAATGTTTTTAGTTAGATAAATGTTAAGAGAATTTTTGTTGTGGATATTTTTCAGTATATTTTACCAGCAACCGTACACATTAATAATCAACCACGTTTGAACCGGGGAGAGGGGCCGATCGTTTTAATACTTGCCCCAACAAGAGAGTTAGCTCAGCAAATTCAATCCGTTGCTAGGGACTTTGGTTCCTCCTCGTGCATTCGTAACACTTGCATTTTCGGTGGTTCCCCGAAAGGACCTCAAGCTCGCGATTTAGAGCGCGGCGTTGAGATATGTATCGCAACTCCCGGTAGACTGATCGATTTTCTCGAGAAGGGAACCACGAACTTGCGCAGATGCACATATCTTGTATTGGATGAGGCAGATAGAATGTTGGATATGGGATTCGAGCCGCAAATTCGAAAGATTATTGAACAAATTAGACCTGATAGACAGGTATTGATGTGGTCGGCGACATGGCCCAAAGAAGTGCAAGCTTTGGCTGAAGATTTCCTCTCAGATTACATTCAAATTAACATAGGTTCTCTGACGTTGGCTGCTAATCACAATATTCGTCAAATCATAGAGATTTGTCAAGAGCACGAGAAAGAAACTAAACTTTCAGGTCTATTGAGAGAAATTGGCAAAGACAGAGGAAGCAAGATGATTATTTTTGTTGAAACGAAAAAGAAGGTGGACGACATCACCAAAGCTATTAAACGAGAAGGTTGGCCAGCTATCTCTATTCATGGTGACAAATCACAACCTGAAAGAGATTACGTGTTATCCGAGTTCAGAAACGGAAAAACAATGATCCTTGTTGCTACCGATGTTGCTGCTCGTGGCTTGGATGTTGAAGACGTAAAGTATGTAATTAATTTCGATTATCCGAACAGTTCTGAGGATTATATTCACCGAATAGGGAGAACCGGACGTTGCCAAAGTGCAGGTACAGCATATGCTTACTTTACGCCTAATAACGCCAGACAAGCGAAGGAACTGATTTCTGTTCTGGAAGAAGCTGGTCAGACGATAAATCCTCAACTGGCAGATTTAGCAAACTCGATAAAACCTGCGTATGGTAAGGGCCGCCAACGTTGGAGTCATTCTCGCTCTAATAAGGATAGTAATTCAACTGGAAGTCCTCGAAACAATAGCAGTCCTATTTCAAACAATTGGCAGGCTCAACATGTTCAAAGTACTCAACATAATGGTAACAGTCAAGAAAGGACTGTTGTACGCCAACAAAATGCATACCAGACCAACCGCCAGAATACTTTCCAATCTAATTATCAGCAACACCAACAACAGTCACAGCAGCAGCAACAACACCAACAGCATCAGCAGCAACAACATCAACGACAATCGAATACTTATACAAACAGCTGTCAAACTAGCAATAGTTACCAAGCTGGCTATCAGAATGCAAATATACCTAGATACCATGGAAGAACAGGTGGTTTCCAAAGTAATCGTTACCATAATCGCCAGAACGCATACAGCACTAATCAAACAGCTGGAGGACAAAGCGTGTATTCTATGCCACCTCCGTTCATGATGCCATCTGCTGGTGGACACACAGATTCAGGAATGCAGAGTCTTGTAAACAATAAGTTTTTCCAGACAAATCGTCCACCACCGAATACCGGGGCCTGCGCATACCAATCAATGGGATACAGCCAGTTCCAGGCTGTGCCGCCGTATACTTATCCTTATCCGCCTACACCGGTACAGCAGTGACGCATTTCAAGGTATAAATCGGTAAGAGTGCAGGCTAAGTAAAAAATTGGATTTTCCTGTTTATATTGGACCCACTAAATATTACTATTTGTGTAGATGGTTGGGTCTCTTTTGAATATATAAGTACCATAATCTTTCTTCTTTTCTTTGTCATTTATTATTTTCTTTTTTTTTTCTGGAATAGTGCCGGTTAAAACTTATAATGAGAAAATGAATTACTTGGGCTTATTTCAAAGAAAGAGAGAACGTAGATAAAGATAGTATAATCGAAGAATTTATTGTTCTTTATTCGTGAATATAAAAATTGAAGTAATACTGCGACACGTTCCAAAAATAAGGAAAAAGAAAAATTGAAAAAGTTAATTATTGCAAATTGGTAATCAACGGGGCACATTCCAGTCGAGTTCTTTGAAGTAGTAGTAGTTATTTAGTAATGATACATTGATATAATTAATACTGGATGTAGAATATGACCAGCAAATATAGGCTTGTAGCTATGGTCATATCCTTAAGAAAAGTAATTAATCTTCTTGCGATAAAACTATGTAAACGTCATTTAATGCTTTCCCGAAATGCACGAAACGTATAGAAGGGGCGTGGGTTAACGTTTTCATATTTGATAATTTATTTATATTTTGCATATATATATATATACGTATGTACAGGCAACGCTCTTCAAAATGTAAGGCCTTTTGCATAAAAATTAAGCCGTACACCCGTTTTTACAAAGCACACGACAAATATAAAGAAACATCGTGTCCTCTGTTCTGTAATGAGACCGGGTGTTTTGTGTCTCTTTGATAATAGAGGGTGAAATGGTTAAATCTCATCAAAATTAAAGAACTTTGATGAACGATAAATCCCAGCATAATTATATAACGTACAAAAGTGAGTACTTCGAGATCTATCCTGGACACCGGTGTCTTTGAAACAAATTCAAAGTGTAAAACCGGTAACGGGTAAGAGAAAGGAAAGCTTGGGCTTTAGGGGACAACTTAAATTAAGCATGTAGTCACAATGGCTGTGTACCTCGGCGCAAAGTTTGATACCTTATTTTTATAATATATATCGAAAGTAATTTGTTGTTAAACCAACGAATGATTATACGAAGATAAAAAAAAGTAAGAGAAACATTGTTGTTTGATGTTTATGCAATTGGCCACTGAGTGGTCTTGTCCTTGCGCGACCGTGTACAATGTATAGGTGCACGCGCCAGGCTGGCCGCGAATCGAATAAAATTTAGTTGTACCTGTTTTTTAGTTCGTGCTCACTGAAATTATTGCTATTTTTTAGGGAATGATTCAAACTATCCGAGAGACATTTTTCTATCGTAACGTTCAAACTATAAAAAGTAATGCGCTGCCGTGAACGTATGTATATTGAACAAAGAAACGCGTGACGAAAGAGTTTTTAACTTATATATATGGTAACGATCCATGTGTTGTATATGTATATCGCTATGGCCATTACGAAGCGACCCACGAGAAAATTTCATGTGATATATGAAGGATGCGAGAAAAATGAAAATATAAATTCATGCCGTGATAGAAGGCACGAAACCGTTTATCGACAGCGCATAGCGAATTTTTTGCGGGCCTCCAGATTACTCTGTACACGTCACTACTCGAACAAACGAATAGCAAAGAAACTAAAAAAAGAGCCAACAGAGAAGAATGCAAGACTCGAAATATACACTCGAGCAAGGACTCGTTTGCGAACGACATTATTGTGATAATTATACGTAACGCTTTCGTGAAACGGTCTCACAGTTCGTTACTTAATTACGCACAGTAGAAAATGTTGTGAAGCAGTACGTGTGCACAATACCATTTTCCGGTTGATTCACAAAAAACCGCGCGTCACACGCATACTTCAAGCGGATTTTGCTCGATGAAAGAGATTGAAAAAAAAACTCTGTCGATTCGTTTCTAGGTTTCCACGTGGTAGTCTTTATATTCTTCTTTTGCTGAGCCGATAAATCGGATACATTTAAAATGTTGTTTGTGGTGGGGTCGCGAGCAGAAGTTAGGCATTCGCGGTATATTGTTTGTATTTGCCCTTTTGAACATTGTGAATGCTTACGCTCCTACTGTGTTGATCTGACTGCAACACATTGCGTTGTCAGAATGAATAGTGATATAAATAATAGGAAGCGTATGCTACGAGTATTAGACAATTCTGAATACTCATACATTGCGTACGCCCTCTATTAAGTCATCTATCGCTTTGAATTTTTCTTCGAATCTATCTTTTCGTCACAATTGGTCCGAAAGATAATTAGATTTCTTTTTTTCAGAGATTATAGTTTCATCGTGAAGTTAGAATATATAGTGTACTCCAAATAGCAGACATTATCTTAGTGCAACTGTACATCTTGGAATTCCATTATATTGCAAGCAATGTATCTTTCATGCATTTACCAATTACTGAGGCTTTTAGATACACTTTGTGATCTGTGAGAATTTAATAGATGAATTGAAATTATGTTTTATTTATTAATATTTCTTTTTTTTTCTCAATCTAGGTTTTTAAACTTTCACTATCTCCCAAGTAACTCGAAGAAGGTAGTTGGGTTGTTGGAGAGCAGAAAGGCTGCTATAAGTTCAAGACACTTGTTCAACCAGATGAGAATTACCCTCTGTTCGAAACTGAACAGTAGTTTCCGTAACTCTGGTTTAAAACTTATCAGAATCTTACATTCTCTGAGGACAACAATATTATAACATGGCTGTTCTCTATTCCAATAGTGTAGACTTCTAAATGTTTCAGAAAGCCTCAGAATTGCAACCCTTTCAGCTGTGCTGCATTTGTTTCCATAAATTAAGATGAGATGAAAGTGAGAATGAAAATCGATGATTGAATGAAATTCAAATATGCATATCTTTTCTACAACCTTTCTTAGAAATTTTTATGTTATACTTGGCTCGAAGTACAAACGAAGTGGACACAGGACAAACACCAAACATTAGGCAGCAAAGGGTTCATATCTTTTACATCTCAATTGACAGTAACGTAAGAAACTTTGCGTTTTTATGTTTCTTCCGAACAAAGCAAACGTTTTAGCGAAATGCAGCTTGCATTTTGAAAATTGATAGTGGGTGTACGCGTAGCTCTGTGATATGTAAGATGTAGCATATTTATAGATCTACCTATCGCGCATCACAATTAAAATAAGGAACGTATCTTATCAGTTTTATACATGGTATACAAATCATGTGATCCTAAATGACGTGTACTGCGAGAGCTCGCTGTCTACTTTAAGGGAAGAGGAACGAAAGTTGTTAGGAAAAAACGAAAGATCAGTATTCCTTTTATTCTTTTATTTTTTGCGTTTGCCGTGTGAATTCGTGTATTGTCAGGGTAAAGAACAGATAGAAAGGGATTGGAAGATTGGAAAACTTCTATTATTTCTGAGCGTTCTATTCATAAATATCTTAAGTCTTATTTTTTCGTTTCATTATGTAGTCCGACAATTTCATCTCCTACACGATTATATAAAAGTGTAAACATGATGTTCTTCGTGTTTCTTTTTTTCTCAATTATCGTGAAACTGTTTCTTTTTATTTTGTATGTCTGTTTGTTAAGATATAGTCTTCTAATACTTACGTGTTTGTTGCTAGCAAAGAAGTCCGTAATACTTCAGTACTGCTCAGCTATGAATATTTTTGTTAATTTTTCTTTTGTACTTGTTTTTTTATTGTTTACTTTAATGAACAATTATAAATCTTATGCTCACTTGTATTCGTACTAAGTCCAGTGTCACGGGGACTGTAAAAAAATGGATGCGTATTTTTCGCATGGTAGGGCATGCGGTATAATTTTACTTCTAGGGAGCAAAATCGAATCTTCGAATTACTACTTTCTTCCTACTAGTCGACGACAATTATTCATTCTTTCTTTTTTGTATTATAATTTCGTTTCGACGCGTTGTTAGGAAACGTCCATTGAATCGTACTTTTAACGTAACTTCTAACGAGATCCAGTCATCTTTAGTTAATACCGAGAGATTCCCCGAAAAGATCTTGCTCCTTTTATTGTTATAAACATGGAAGAGCATAAAAGGAACTTTCATAAAGTGTTCCATACTCTTGCAATATCGATGAACTCGAACGTCTCGGTCTAGGATATATTTCTAATAAACCGTATATATTTTTTTAATCAATCACCAACGATGATGATAAACGCCGAACGAAGGTGTGGGTAGGTGAGGGGTGGTTTTTCAAAAATATCTGTGACGCGCCTTTCGTCTGTTAATCAAAGACGAAAGGATTCGAAAACGACATATTCTCGTGGAATCTTCACGTTTGCATTAAGCACTCCGGTCCAGATTATGCTAGTTGATCGAACTTGCAATTTTTTTTATCTGTTCGCGTACTAATATATTGTTTTTTTCCCTCAACAAAAAGGAAAACAAAAAAAAAAAGAATCAACGAAACAATAATTGGCACAATGTTCTCCACGCAAATACAAGCCGACGAATGAACGATTAATGTCGTCGAGTTTTCTGTGCCGTACAATCGTTGATACTAAACATAGCCTCGGGAACATGAGTACCTTTTTAATGATTAATGCTGAACGCTGTGATATCGCGTACATAAACATTTTTATTATTATAAACATAAATGTGCATATTATAATGTTAAACAAAAAAAAAAATGAAGAAGAGTACTATTCTCCTTTATATGTGAAGACTGAATCTCGCCAACTTATACACAGGTTTAGCAGCCGCAGATACGTTCGTATACTATGTAGACTACAGATAGACTATTTGTACATTATTAATTATAACAATATGTTTTACGTCGGTAGTGCCGTATGGGGACGGTACTATTATGTTATAGTTCGATAACGGGTGCGTGTTCGTATTGTGCATTTTCTTTTCATATCGAGAATTAATTAATCTTCGGTGTTTCATGATGAGAAATTTACCAGATATTTCGCGTTTACTTTTCGTAGGTGTTGGAATAGTTGCACGAATCTGGTTTCCTATTTTTCTTTCTTCTGTATTTTGCGATTTTCGTCTCTCGATTCGAATCGAAGAAAGGATTCGATCAAGAAAAGGAAAAAACAAGAAGAAAAATCGTTTATTTGGTTTCTAACGATTGCTTGCCACGTTTCGCTTCTTTTCGATTTATCAATTAGATCGTTCGTGAAATAAAAAGGGACATTACAACAACAACAACAATACAATCCGTTTCATGATAGTTCCTATATTGCATTCTTCTTTGTAACGTGAATGAATTGCAGCTTAAATTTTGCTAAGATGAGTCAAACAATTATTTTCCCACATTTTATCTGCGTATCGTTCTGTTTGGTTAGAGAAACAAAGCTAAACTTGCGAATATTTTATTGGTGTAGTCACATGTGTGCATTGCCAAGTCTGTAATTACTTCTGCGACTATGTCACGGTCGTTGCCGTAACATTACCATTACCTTTCATCATTTCTCGAGAAATGTACTACCTAAAAATTGATGATCGTTCGTTGACGACGATTCCATGTCATGGGTCAATCATATGCGCGAAAAATATTTTTCTTCCGCTATGTAAGTTCCAAAATAATTCTATCTCGAAATGGAGAAGCGAATACGATATTAAGATTAATTTTAGGAAAACTAAATTTATATCATTAGTCTCATTATTTATCTGTAATATTAATGTGTTTCTGTTTTGTTGATGTTGTGAAATATGCGTGAAAAACGATTAATTGTTTCTTATGAAAAGTGATACCGTTCACTATATAAACGGTAATATCGTTTGTTTGTTTCCTGTTTTTTTTTTTCTTTAACTTTAATAGTAATAAATTTAGTTTCTTTTCTAATGTCGAACGTAGACTTGTTAGTGTATGCATGAGTGTCGAACACTGCACACTGCACGACAACAAAATTTACTGTGCAAGCTTTTACGAAACTGTGTGATGTAAATACAGTTTACGATCCAGATATTTATCATTTTTAAAAAATGCGTCTTTTAATGGTGGTACATATTTAAGCCTGGGCTATTTAAAACAACGGGAAAAAACACGGTACCTTCAATCGATCTTAATGTGTGCTGAGATCTTCGAATCAACAAATCTTATACATCTCGTCTAAACTACGATGATTCCATTAGAGAAATGTGTACTGAGATTTGTATCGATCAGTAAGTGAGTGCACAGAATAACATTAAAAATTTCTGTGATGGTGTACACTGTACGAATTGATTTCTTAATTTATTTATCATGTTCTAATGTTTTGTGAAGATTACAAAATATTTGTTAGATCTGCGTACACCTGTTTCCATAATTATTATGCTAGTGTTTTGTATATGTGTATTCAGCTTTTATAATTACTTGCTGAAAAACCAAGTAATTATAAAAGAAATTGTCTCTCTTTTTCATGTACATTTAACCCTTTTACTGAAAATCATTGAAATTACTAACATATTAAAAATTACCTGTTTCATTGAGAAAGTAATAGTTATTTATTGTGTTTTAATAACTCATGACAATTTACTAACTAAAGATTTAGAATATTCAACAAACTAATTTATATATTAATAATACAGTAATGTATACATATATATATATATATATCTTACGTAACAAACATTAAAAATTCATTAGTATTTCATAGTAAAAGACTTCATAAATTAAATATATCAGGCAAAGGGTTAAATTTTTCAAATGATTTCGATTCCAATGTAAATGTAATTCATTGTTTTCTTTTGTGTGCAAATGTTCGTATTTTTCATGATTGTTCTCAGAGTAGTGAAACAAATACGAATCCGTCGTACTTCGTCTTTCTGAAAGCGCGTAATATTTCGTATTCAATATATTGCCAAACTTATTCTTGGAGTCGAAAATTGTTCAAATACAAGGATTCGAATATAGGTATAATTTGTGTGATATCACCGATGGTACTAAGCACTTATTTCTTCCAGCGAATCGTAAAAAACGAAAAATGATCCTCTCATAGGGACGTGAAGCGCATCGAGACGATATTAAGAAAAAAAAAACATTAAAGATGTTATAGGAATTAACGTGATCGTTGCGAGGAAACGCAGTTACAGCACGGTAGACTTCCTGTTGTTGTAATAGTTCATTTGTTGATGCGTTTGTTCTGAACGCCCATTAGGAAAAGAAAATGGTATTAAGAAAAGGAAAGAAAGAGCGAGTAGTTTGAAAAAATAAAATAAAAAACGCTAAGAAAAATATAATATGCTAAATTACGAAGAGAAAAACCGAGAAACTTGATAATCTAGTAACGCGTAATTTTAGTCGTTTCTACGAGATCAGAAAAAGTTAAGAGAATTTCAGACCGTCAATGATGTCAGGAATGGCGAACATTTAAAGAAAACAAAAACAAAAAAAAAACAAATAGGTATTCTGTTATTACGGCTTCATTGATTCATCACGCCTTACAATATGAAAGAGCTCGGCCAACTTTCATCAAGTGTGTATACAAGATTGCGAACACTCTTAGATCCGAAACAAAAACAAGAAAATGAAAACCGCTCCTTGGTCGTCCTCGAATAAATTAAGATAAGAGGAAGTGTTTGCTCTAGAATTGTTCGAACTGCAGCACAGAAGACGGCATACAAACGTGATTGCATTCTTGTTGAATATAATGATATACGAAGGAGGCATGCAAGAATATATGTATATTTGCGTCAATTTTATGCGTAAAAAAGATACATTTATCAGTTCTTTATATAAATATAAATATATATAATATACTATATGTTTGTATATACAAAAATATACAGACATAGATTCTAAAAAGGAAAGAAGATATTCTATCAAAGCAATGCTGTCCATCAAAATTGGAGACACTACTTAATGCTTCTTTGTCTTTCGTGAAGGTTGTTACTAATGGACAAAGAAGCTAAATATTTGTAATAGAGGATAATTATTCTTGTTAATACATACTTGTTGTATATCTGCTTAGTGTAATAATATTAGAAATCTATACCATATGGTGTAACAGGAGACGAATAGGAGGAACGTGCTTTTTTAAGTTATTGTATCTTTATTTTGGACAGCATTGTTTTTAAGGATAAACGAATGCCATAGAATATTCTGGACGAATGAAAAAAAGTGATCACTTATCACGTTATTAACAGATTCACTGCTGCCTTATATTTCATAATTTTACTTCTGTACTGACTGTGTAAAAGTACATTCAAAGGAACTATCACAGTGTACACTTGCCATGATGAACTTGGCAGTGAATGTGTTAAAGATGACAAGTAATCTAGTCGGAATTATTCTCTCGTTAATTGTGACTCTTGGTGGGTGCAAAGATACATTGAAACTAATATCTTTTTTATAATATAACAATATTGAAATATGATTCGAACATTGTTGTACGTAATACTTTATTGGAAAAATGTTTTCGATTATTCAGATATATTTATTTTTAGAATTCTGACGCAAAAAAAAAGGAAGAGAAATGAAGATCTCTAGCGTTTTGTACCGAATAATGTCCACACTCGACACGAAAATGTTATTTTAAAACGATATTTTAAGAAAACGAAAGACCCAGTATTAGAAGTACAACTAGAGAAACAAAGTTGTACGAATACTTCGTTATCGTTTTGCTTCCTTTGTTTTATGTTGTCCTCCATTTTGGATCCATCGAGTGAACGCGGTAGAGATATTCGTCGTCTAATCGTATAAGCCGTTTTACTGCAGAATTACTAATTTTTACGACCAAAGAGAGGTAACATAAAAATTTTTCTCTTTTCTTTGTCCATGACACAACCGTTTACAGTGGAAAATAAATCAATAGTTATATGTAATGTGAATATTTTAATGCAATCATCAGTGAGTGTTAGGAAGAAACTAACATTTGTTAAAAAGTACCTTAGAATTAATTATTTTATGGATCGCTCCTGTTTAAATACAATTTATGGTTTCGCCTGTGTAGAAACAAGAAGAACAAAGAGCATACACAAATTATTTATATAAGGCAGCGTACAAGATGAACAATTTAAGGAAAATGTGGCATATATGATATTAAATAATATTTCTGTATTCAGATTCTCTTCTGTAGGTTTCATTAAAGTGCATTTCTTGTATGTTACACAGTATTATGATAGAATGTAAGAATAAATACTGCAATAATAAACTGTTTGTTTCTCTGTCAATTTACGAAATTTATTTTAATATCCCGATAGGTAATAGCCATATTTCGTTAGAAAGAATTATTGCAATTGTGAATTAAGTTAGAAATTTTCATTAATTCTTAGCTACGAAGTTTATATATTTTATTCTATCATCGAAGGCACATGTCTATTAGATATTATAATAACGACAAGTTTTCCAATAATACATTTCAATTTCGACAAAACATGTGAATGTTATTACATAGGTTTGGGTTTTGATATATTAATTGATTCACACAGATTAGTTTTGTATGTTCTGTATTTCACCACCTTGTACAGCCATTACAACACACCGAATACTCAGATAAAAGAAACGTGGCAGATGAGGAAAAACAAAAAAAGAACCGCAAGCACTTGCATCAATTCTGGTTGTAGAAAACTAGTGATCATACCAACATAACATTTATCTCAACACTCCCCTTTGATCATAGTTCTTACACATTCCATAGCTTTGGTAACATATTGAGTCTTAATTCTACTCAAACCTTTGGTAGAGATATCTGCAATATTCTCAGAACTTGGCACATAAACATAATCTAAAATACCCTTTGACACACAATTCTTAACATAGAAGTAACGAACTTGGACATGCTTAGAACTCTCAGCAATTACCTCATCCTTGAACCATGAAATAGCTCCAATATTGTCACAGAAATTTTTGCATGGATGGGGACAATATGACAATTGACTCAACTCCCTTAACAGTAAGAATATCCACACAGTCTCCCTTGCTGCCTCCTACATTGCTACAAATTCTGCTTCACAATTCAACTGAGATAAAATAGGTTGCTTCTTCAACAACCAAGATACTGCACCACCAGCAAGTATGAAAACATACCCATTTCTAGATTTTCTGTCTACTGAACAACCTGCAAAATCTGAATCACGAAACATTTTCAAAGGTTGTCCTGTCTTTTGGTATACCAGCTTTAAATCTTTGGTCTTTAGCAGGTACTTAAAAATATGCTTCACTGCCTTCCATTCAGACACAGTAGGATTTGCACACCTTTGATTTAGTTTACCTATTGCACAGACGACATCAGGACGGCTTATAGTAGCGGCATACATTGTATGCCCAACAGCTTGTTCATACAAGTTATTGTCAAAAGGATTATCACACTCCTTAGCTAGTGGTGTTGACACTCCAGTCTCATGAGTAATATCAAACAAATCCAGCATTTGGCCTATCTGCACGTATTGGTCAAATACAACAGTAGTACTGTTTGGCTTACTCAAATGGACGGACAGAAATAAAGTATCAGTACCAAGCATCCTAACATTTATTTTTTCCTTAACACTAACTTTGAACATATAAATCATAGTCTTTGTTCGTTGACGGGGATGTTGGTCTCACATTCCTTTTTTCTCCTTTGAAGTGAAATTGTTGTGATCGCCATTCGCCCGTGTTGTAAGAAAGTTCATCAAGTGCATATAGGAGGGCATTCTTTTATTGGGTAAGGTGCGCTGCCATTCGCGAATGGTAGCCGCAGGTAACTTTGATATGAGTAATTTGACGATGACGACATTCGATGTGACAGGTTCACCTAATTTTTCCAACGCTCGGAGATTCACTTTGATCGTTTCGAGACAGTCTTCTATGGCTTCGGGTGTTTCCGTCGTTATTTGTGGATAGTGGTAGATCAAGTCCCAGTGGCGCATGCAGACTTGACGATGGTAGTCAAATTTTTCTTTAAGCATGTCCATAGCGATAGAATAATTTATTTCTGTGATGTCTAACGATTGAATGCTTCTTGCGGCCTTTCCGGTCAAGGATGATTTAAGATAATGAAATTTTTGTACGGGGGTAAGTCGTTCGTTTTGATCTATAGTGGATGAAAAGGAGTCGTAAAATGCATGCCAGTTCTCGATAGTACCGTCGAAAGTAGGTAGATGAATTTCTGGTAATTTAATGGATGTCGGCCCGGCGACATTAGCTGAATCACAGCTCGGCGATTTCGGTGATGATGCTGGTTCATCATTCATGAGGGTGTGTATTCTTATTACCAGATCGTAATAGGTGTTTGTTATCTCGAGAACGCGCGCGTCGTCCTCCTCGCCTAAATCTTCTAGTTCTTGGAATCGTCTGTATTGTTTCCACGTGTCTTCGAGTAGTGTCATATGGGCCGTTAAAGAGGCCTTCTTATTCGGTTGGTTGGATTGTTCATATTCATCGAGCCGCTTCGATAAGAGAGTAAATCGGCCGATTTGAAAGCCTCGTTTCCGATGCAAGGAGGTAATTTTATCCGTGTTCTCCATTGGCATGGCGGATTGTAGAGATAATATACTGAACGAGCTTACCTTGTGGTTGTGAGTTTGAAATTGTTGGACTGCTCTGAATTGATGATTGTCCAGCTGCGGCGGGAGGCTGCGTGATTGTGTTCCTCGACCAGTAGGTTATGCTTCTTGGAAGGTGACGCTCCTGACGTCACTGGCTTCGCTGTAGTGATAACGCTTTCGCGGCTGGGTTCATGTATTCACGTGGCACTGTGTGGTCACTGGTAAGTGCACTTTTCACTGACACGTGATCCGGCTCGAAGGACCATGTAAGTTCGAGCTATCGCGGGGAGACGCGGTCGTTAGAATACGCGTCAACGGGAGTCGTAAATTCCCGTTACGATTAGGATAATCGACACCACGAATAGTTCGATCCCCGTATTGCGTTTAGGATAATAGGGGTGATTCAATTAGTATAACACTGGTCGTCACTTGGTTATAATAGTATATATTTCCAACAGTTAGTCTACACGAGTGAATAGATATACAATCAACAACCTTATCGCACGCACTTAATATCGATGTGTACAATAGAGAGCACGGATCTTACAATTGAGTTTAGTCTCTTAATGGACGTAGCACGTTATGATACTTAATAGAATACGCGAATGTTTGGCAATGTCGCGGGCTGATTTGAGTTATGCTCCGTTGGCGTTCTGTGTTCATACGGAAGAAAGTTCGGGGTGGGTATGTCCTTTTGTATGACGAACGCGGATTCGTTGTTCACACTTTTCGTTAAGACACTCCTGCTCGGACAGCCGAGGAGGACGGACATGTCTAGACGGTCGTCCTCTCCAGGTATAAGTGAATAGTGAAAAAGTGCTCCAAAGTAATAGTGCTGCAAAGTGATAGTGAGGAGGAAATATAATAACAATGCAGATACCAACTATAAACATAGCAACAAAAGGAGAAACATATTATATAAAAACCAAACAAATTAACATGGAGACAGAAGAAACAAAAGAGCATCGGGGACAGGAAGATAGCAATTCAGAACATGAAAGATACTACCAGGACGAAAGCTGGAAGCCAGTGAAGGTTAGCAAAAAACGCAAAACAACCACAGACATAAGTGCCATAGGAAACCCAGTCACAGAAAAGCAGCGATGGCTGCAAGAATTACCATTAAGTAACTCCTTCAACTCACTAACTGAAGAAATAGACACTGACCCCGTAAGTAAAACCACTATCCAAACAAACCATATTACAAAACCACCACCAATCTTTGTTGAGGCCCAAATAATAGACCCGCTCATTGATCTACTAAATAATCTAGATGAGAAAAACAACTACACAATAAAGCAAACAAAATTGGATCAAGTAAAAATTCAAACAAACACACCAGAATCATTTAGGAAAGTTATAAAAGCATTAAAAGAAAAAAATGCTATCTACCACACGTATCAGCTTAAAACTGAAAAGAGCTATAAAATTGTCATAAGAGGATTGCATCCTAAAACCAACATACATAAACTAAGCGATGAGTTAGCTAAAATTGGACATCAAACAAGAACAATAAACAATATAACAAGATTCGACACAAAGCAACCACTACCACTATTCTTAATAGAACTTGAACCCAGAATCAATAACAAGGAAATATATGATATCAAACAAATACTAAACACAATAGTAACAGTCGAACCACCACGACACAAAAAAGATATACCTCAATGCATGCGGTGTCAACAATACGGACACACTAAAAACTACTGCAACAGAAGCCCAGCCTGCGTCAAGTGCGCAAAAAATCACTTAACTGCACACTGCCCATATTCAGGAAAAATAGAAAAAGTTAAATGCTTCAACTGTAACGGAAACCACCCAGCCAGCTATAAAGGCTGTGAAGTAAGAAAACAACTACAACGAAAACTGTTCCCGCCCCTACGAAGCAGGACAAGCACTAACACACAAGCCCATCATGACAGCACAAAACCTGAAATATTACCAAATACAGAGCAAGCAATAAACACCAAACCTATCAGCACCAACACCATTGGTGGTCTAAGCTATGCTCAAGTAACCAGCCAACCAACACACACACATAACCAATACCACAGCAATAGTAACAACGACACTGCAGAAATCAAAGAACTGCTCAAACAATCCATAAAGAACACCGAAATGCTAACCAGAATGATAAGCGAACAAAACGCAGTACTCAAACAGCAAACCCAACAAATCACAGTCATGCTACAACTAATTACAAACGTGCTAAGCAAAAAATAAAAACGGACACTCTAAAAATAGCAGCCTGGAACTCAAACGGCCTACAACAACGGGCCCTCGAAACTAAAACATTCATATACAATAATAATATAGACATACTACTTGTCTCAGAAACACACTTCACTACAAAAAGCTATTTGAAAATACCATACTACACCATATATGATACCAAACACCCCTCAGGAAAAGCTCACGGAGGGACAGCAGTGATAGTCAGAAACGATATCAAACATTATCTACACAGCCAAGTTAACAAAGAATATTTACAAGCAACCACTGTTACAGTTCAAACTAGCAGCAACTACTTCCAGTTGTCAGCAGTATACGTGCCTCCGCGACACAAAATAACAACACAAATGTGGGAAGAATACTTCCAGGACCTAGGGGACAAGTACATCGCAGCGGGAGACTACAACTCAAAGCACACGCTTTGGGGGTCAAGAAACATTACACCTCGAGGTAGAACACTGGAAAAATACATTAGAAATAATAACCTCAATATATTATCCACAGGAACACCGACACATTGGCCGACTGACCTGAACAAAAAACCAGATCTTCTGGACTTTGCAGTTACAAGGGGACTAAACACAAATAAACTAAAAATAACACCCAACCTCGAGCTCAGCTCCGATCATACACCCATAATAATTGAATACAGAAACAAACCAATTCACTATAGCAAACCAGAAACACTACGCAATAAAACCACCAAATGGCAAACTTTCAAAGAAATAATAGAAAGCAAAATAAACTGCAACATCCCGTTAAAAACTCCTGAACACATAGAACAGGCAGTAGCAACATTGACAGCAACTATTCAGGAAGCAGCAAGGACAACCACTACTCCCGAACCAACCAGCAGACAAACAATAACAATCCCGCAAGAAATACTCGACAAAATCAAAGAAAAAAGAAAAGCAAAAGCAAAATGGCAAAAATACAGAACCCGAGAAAACAAAAAACACTTAAACAAACTTGCAAAGGAAATAAAAAACAAAATAAAGGAGCACAACGATAACGAATTCGCAAAGTTCATAGGGACACTCTCCACACACGAGAACACCAACTATTCACTATGGAAAGCCACGAAAAAAATAAGGAAGCCAATAATACCCGTCCCGGCAATTAGAAAAGCAGATAACACATGGGCAAGAAGCAACGAAGAACAAGCTGAAGAATTCTCCAACCACCTCTACAACACATTCACACCACACATTATCAACAACAGCAACCTCAAAAGTCAAACGGAGGAGGATCCACAAACCACTGCTACCACAGCCGACAAGGAATACACCATACCTAAAACATCGGCACAAGAAATTAGAAACATAATTGATAAAACAAAAAACAACAAAGCGCCAGGAATCGACCTAATCAATGGTAAAATCTTAAAAAGCCTTTCGCCAAAATCAATAAGACTAATAACAGTAATATTCAACGCAATTCTAAGAATTCAATACTTCCCCAAACCATGGAAATTAGCACAGATCAAAATGTTACATAAACCAGGCAAAGACCCACACCAAACTGCATCTTACAGACCAATATCACTGCTTCCAGTATTTTCCAAAATACTGGAAAAGATAATATACGACCGCATAAAACCAATAATAGAGACAAAAAAACTAATACCGGATCACCAATTTGGTTTCAGAAACAAACACTCCACGATAGAGCAAATGCACAGGCTTATAAACGAAATAATAGTAGCACTAGAAAACAAGGAATACTGCACAGCCCTCTTTATAGACATAGAGAAAGCATTCGATAAAATTAACCATGAAAGTCTACTACAAACAATTAGGAAACAATTCCCGGAGCAAATACACCACTTAATAAAATCCTACCTAAGCAGCAGAACCTTCGTAATAAAAATCAAGGACACACATTCTCAAGTTAAAGACATCAAGGCCGGGGTACCACAAGTAAGCGTCCTAGGCCCAATACTATACACATTATACACGGCGAACATACCAACAACTACCAACAGCACAGTATTGACATTCGCGGACGACACAGCTATACTAGTCAGGCATACTAACCCAGAAACGGCAGTCAAAATACTACAAGAACATATCATAAAAATAGAAAATTGGCTACAAGAAAAACAAATAAAAGCAAACCCCAATAAATGCAACCTTATTACATTCACGCTACGGAAAAAGATACCACCAAACATCCTATTGAACGGCACGCATATAACGCAAACAAAGCATGTCAAATACCTAGGACTCCACTTAGATCAAAAACTCACCTGGAAACTACACATCAAATCAATAGTAGAAAAAATACAGAAAACAAGGAGACAAATGCATTGGCTAACAAGCCGAAAATCCAAACTAAGCACAGAAAACAAATTAAAAATATATAAAACGATCATAAAACCAATCTGGACGCACGGAATACCACTATGGGGGACGGCAGCAATGAGCCATATAAACAAAATAGAGGTAATACAGGCTAAAATCCTCAGGACAATAGTAAACGGACCTTGGTACGTCAGAAACGAAGATATACGAAGGGACCTGGGAATGCCAACGGTCAAGGAAGAAATCAACAGATACTCCGAGAAATACAAATTAAGAATAGCAACACACATAAACCGGCTAGCTGCGGAAACATACAAAATCATAAATATGGACAGAAGACTAAAAAGGAAGCACCCAGCAGACCTTATAAAGGACATAACCTAAGAAACACGAGGATGGTACCCCGCTGGGGGTAGCCACCAACATGCTAATTTAACCGTTAAAAAATTCCACCAAATGTCCAAATTGGACAAATTGTGAATTTTAATAAATAAATAAAAAAAAAAAACTTTTCGTTAAGAAAAGTGAGGGTAACGATCCGCGATGTCGATTGGTTATGCCCTCCGATGATACTTGAGAGATGAGTCAGAGGCCTCTTACCATCGGGGTTTATAGTTGACCTTGTTCATGGGAAAACCTAATTGTTTTATTAGCTAGTCATTTGGATTTTCCCTAATGGGTACGCGCTAATGGGTGCTTGTCCGCTTTTTCCGTAACTTTCAATTGCACCTAATAAACTCAAGGACAGCTCTAAAACCAGATGTGCTTTGAAAATAATTTTAGGCTTAAGAAGTTCTTTAGGACAAAGAGATTGTCCGACGACGCCTGTTAATACAATGCAGTAAAAGTGAAAGACTATATTGGGTCCTTAAGTTTATTGAGGGTCGAAATGCCGTTACGCAGGCCGCTGGCTGTCCGGTCGCAAAGGCTGGAGTGTAGATGCTTTAGGCGACGTAACACTCCATATAGTATACATCATTCTCTACTTTTGAGGTGAACATAACGTCGCCATCATCATGCGTTCTAACAGCCTTATCTTTTCCGCACACAGTAATAACATCCTTCTTTGCTAATTGTCTGATTGAGATCAGATTTGCATCTATTTCAGGTACCCATGGAGCATCTGACAAAGAAAAGGTTCAACCCCCACAGGACTCAGCCACTTCCACAAAGATTGTTCCCTTCCCCTCCACTTCCAGACGCCCATTACCAATCCTGATATGTCCAGTCGTAGGTACGAAATCTACAAAGCGATACCTGTCTGGTGTCATATGGTTTGAAGCACATGAATTAAGATAACTAATCATCCCTCTTTTCAAACAGCCGATGGAGGATGAGGCCAATGCTGAGATGAGTCCCTTGAATTTTGACTTGTCTTCCGTTCCCCTCTCCTTCTTGTTGTCTTCTTGTTTCTTCTTCTCCGTCTCCATTGTGGCCCCATTTTCCACATATGTAACACCTTTGATCATTTGTGTTCAACTCTAACAAATAAATAAATAGCTTATTTCGTTTGAAAGAAGAATTGCAATTGGGAAATGAGTTAGAAAGTTTCAATAATTCTTAGAAACGGAATTTTTATGTATTATTCTATCATCGAAGGCACATGCCTGTTATTTAGATAATATAATAACTACAAATTTTGCAATAACACATTTCAATTTTAAGAAAACATGTGAGGCGTGGCATCATTGTGTACGGTGGCAAGTAGGTTTAGACATCTTTTGATCTTTGAACTTGTACGCCATGTTGCCTATTCTCAAATTGGGATTATTTATATATCAAACTTGTTCTTTTGCAATTAATTGTTTAGAACTAATTCTTTTATGGATTGCTTCTGTTTAAATGCAAGTTATGGTTTCCTATATAACTATAAACTATAACTGAACTATAACAGAGTAGGGATAGGAAGGACAAAGAGCATACACGAATTATTTATAAAGAATTTAAGGAATATGGGCGTAAATGATATGAAATAGTATTTCTGTATGCAGATTCTTTTATTTTCGTATTGCCATTATATCGTAAATGTCGTAGTAGAAACCCGGACGATAAATAAATAGCTTATTTCGTTTGAAAGAAGAATTGCAATTGGGAAATGAGTTAGAAAGTTTCAATAATTCTTAGAAACGGAATTTTTATGTATTATTCTATCATCGAAGGCACATGCCTGTTATTTAGATAATATAATAACTACAAATTTTGCAATAACACATTTCAATTTTAAGAAAACATGTGAGGCGTGGCATCATTGTGTACGGTGGCAAGTAGATTTAGACGTCTTTTGATCTTTGAACTTTTACGCCATGTTGCCTATTCTCAAATTGGGATTATTTATATATCAAACTTGTTCTTCTGCAATTAATTGTTTAGAACTAATTCTTTTATGGATTGCTTCTGTTTAAATGCAAGTTATGGTTTCCTATATAACTATAAACTATAACTGAACTATAACAGAGTAGGGATAGGAAGGACAAAGAGCATACACGAATTATTTATAAAGAATTTAAGGAATATGGGCGTAAATGATATGAAATAGTATTTCTGTATGCAGATTCTTTTATTTTCGTATTGCCATTATATCGTAAATGTCGTAGTAGAAACCCGGACGATAAATAAATAGCTTATTTCGTTTGAAAGAAGAATTGCAATTGGGAAATGAGTTAGAAAGTTTCAATAATTCTTAGAAACGGAATTTTTATGTTTTATTCTATCATCGAAGGCACATGCCTGTTATTTAGATAATATAATAACTACAAGTTATCCAGTAAGACATTAAAATTTCGGCGAAAGTTTTGGATCGTATGTGTCATTTTGTAGGTACGCTGGCGATAGATGGCGTCGACGGATGTGGAGTTACGATCGCATTGGCGACACCGGTCGCCATCTTTACTATTCTCAAATTGCGTTCGTCAGACAATTAATATAATTTACATATTATTATAAACTGTATTATAAATTACTATGAATTATTGTACGTTATATATATTGTTAATGTATATAAATTCTACATTTAGCGAACCGCGAATTCAAGGACTATTCTGTGCTATCTGGTTTATATAGATGGCGCGGCAGTAGTTGCTTAGGGTACGGGGGGGTGAGCTTCGGTCAGTCTGTCTTTGTGACTAGACGTGGAAGGTTGTTCTGCATGTAGTAATGAAAGTGCGGAGTGGTTTTTCAGTCTGATTCATGTATTTTGTATACATGTTTTAACACGTTTCTTGGATATTACTTCATCACAGTGTATAAAGTGATCTTTTTATACTTGTGAACTGGTTAATCCTATCGTTAATACTTAATGTTTCAAGATACTTGTACGTGAGTGTATTGTTATGCGATTGATGCATAAGCATAACCTCCAAGAACAGGAAAATTTTTTTTTAAATATTTACACTATTAAAGTATTTTAATAGTAATACTTTAAATATTTAATTATTAACTGTTAGTATACAGTTAGTGAAATAAAAATAAAAATGAAGAGTAGTAAGTAATACCTTTAGTAATATTTATTTATCATTATATCTGAATAGTTTGTTATTCTATAACTGTGGAGCAATGCTTTATCATAATTATTTCATGTCATAAAAGATTTATATTAGTTATAACTTCTTATTATTTATTTTTATAAATCTAACTTAATTTGTATTAAATTCTACTTTTAATCTATCAAATATAGTAATATCATGGTATATTTTAATATTTCAGATTCAGATGAGAGTGATTATGAAAACGGAAGTTTCAAAAGTTACTCACAAGACAACGATGAAAGTGTTGAAACAAAAGAACCTTATTCATCATATTTTGTTTCTTCAAATGATAGCGATGGTAATGAAGATTATTATAATGAAAGTACTAGTGAGAAGGATAGCATAACCACATTCAAATCTCATCATGTTTATCAAGATTTCTCTTATGAACAAGATTCACCTGATGAAGGTTGCAGTAAAAATATGCAGAATCTTGGCTACATACAAGATTTATCAAATTGTAATGGAGAATTGGAAACTAGGAGAAAAAGGAAGTCATATGAAGAAGATCCTTATCACCATAGTAAAGGACGAAAGATTCATAGAAGTTCAAGTAAGTCCGACGAGGAGGATATTGATGAAAAGAGAGTTTACAATACAAAGAAAGAAGTAACAACACAAGAGTCAGAAAATGCTCTTGATAAGGGCAAAAGGATGATGCGAATGATGGGATATAAAGAAGGCTATGGTCTTGGAAAAAATAAACAAGGTCGCTTAGAGCCAGTTCAAGCACCTAAACAGCATGGTCGTAGAGGTCTTGGACATCATGTTCCTGGACTTGAAGCTTCAGGTCTTAAATGGAATCCTGCAGAGGAAGAAATAAAGTGTATAGAAGATATGGAATGGATAATAAATCCAAATCCTAATACACCTACATTAGAAGAAATGCAGCACTGGTTACATCAGGGACCTAAAAAGTTGACCATAGATGATGAAATTGATTTCTGTTGTGAAGATATAGTAAAAAATGTTATCAATGCAAAAACAGTATTTGATCATTTGGATGGCGTTGAAATGCGTCGAGCAAGAACACGTTGTAATCCTTATGAAACAATTCGTGGTGCATTTTTCTTAAATCGTGCTGCTGTTAAAATGGCAAATATAGATAGAGCATGTAATTTTATGTTTACTAAACCAGAAGGTTTGGGGGACAATGAGCTGCTATACTTTGCAGATGTTTGTGCTGGACCAGGTGGTTTTAGTGAATATGTTCTATGGCGAAAGAAATGGCGTGCTAAAGGATTTGGTCTTACTTTAAAGAATGAAAATGATTTCAAATTAGCAGATTTTTATGCGGGTCCTTGTGAAACATTTCATCCATATTATGGACCAAAAGAAAATGGTGATGTTTTTGACCCAGATAATCAAGAGGCATTTACAAATCTTATAATGCACCATACCCGTGGCAAAGGAGTACATTTTATGATGTCTGATGGAGGATTTTCTGTAGAGGGGCAAGAAAACATACAGGAAATTCTTTCAAAACAATTGTATCTTTGTCAATGTTTAATGGCATTGATGATTGTAAGAGAGGGTGGTCATTTTGTGACAAAATTATTTGACCTTTTTACACCCTTTAGTGCTGGTTTAGTTTACATAATGTATCGTTGCTTTGAAGAAGTTTGTATTTTTAAACCAAATTCTTCTAGACCAGCAAATTCAGAACGTTACTTAATATGTAAAACGAAACGGGCTGAGACACAAGATGTTATTGAATATTTGAAGTATGTTAATCGTCTGCTTTTAAAGGGTGGTGAAAATGATGATGTTTTACAGCTAGTATCATATAAGGAATTAAAAAAAGAAAAACAATTTGTTCAATATCTACGTGCTTCTAACGAAGATTTGGGCAGAAAACAAATAATAGGCCTGTGTAAAATTGCCGCATTTTGCGAGGACAACACCCTTGTTGAGACAAAACAAGCTGATATGCGCAAACAATGTTTAGAATATTGGAAACTTCCTGATGAAACTAGGACCATCCCAAGACAAATGAAGCCAAAAGATAAACTGAATACTCTTTTGAAAGATACTTCATTCCTTACTATTAATCCAGCACAATTGATGGAATTTAACATTGAAAATGCGTTATTATCACCATATGACTGGTTTTGTATGCCATGTGGTACAAAGCCAAGGCCTGATGATGATAAGAAGAATGCTACATTTTATATGGGCATGGGAAGGAGTAACGTATATCGATATATAAAGAATTCTTGGGTTCTAGTCGATGACATTGCCATAGAACTACCACCAAATACACTTGTATATGCAGAAGTTGTGTATGAAATGACTAAGGAATTTAGACATCAGCAAAAAGTACTTGCATTGCATATTATAGATGCATTCTACTTAGGAGGAGAGGACATCAGTAAAAAATATTTGAGGAGTAGGTAAGTAACTGAATCTTATTAAATTCAATAATAAATTTATAGTTTTTCAGTAATGAAATATTTTTTGAAGGAGTACTTTTATGTAATACTAATGTATGACTTTTTTTTTTAAAGGAATGAGGATATGAAGTTGTTCTGTGAAGCTTTGTGGAAACCAGCAGGAAATAATTATGCTCGAATACGTGCCAAAGAACTATTTCCAGTTGGTTCATATATATGCGAAAAGTTGCGAGTAACACAACGTAAAATGAAAAATAATTGCGATGCCTTAGTATACGAACTTCCAGAAGAGACTTTAGATGTTAATGGTTATAATAACGACAAATTGTATTTCATACCACACAGTGTAATATTTTTAAGAAGTACCGTAAATCCTTGGAATCGGTATGTTAGTAAAACACGTTCCATGACGTATGTCTTTAATTGCAAAACAAACGAGAAGATATTCGACATTCATAGACCATGTTCAGCAGAAGCAAATTTCATTGAATCTTTTAAAAATCGCCTTATTTGGCATTGGCCTAATGATTCATCACTTACTATGGACAGATTTGCAAAATTTATTAAAGATAAGTGTCCTGTATATAATACAAGCTTAAAATATTAAAACTACAGAATGTACATATATTGAAACATGACTTGAGCCACATAGAAGTCAAACAGATTAATTCCGTTAAGTTGACTGTTATTTCAAATATGAAATACTTATAATATATTTTAGTATTTAGTATTATATTTCTATATAAATAGAGGTAATTTCAGAAAATATAATTAATCAGTTTGTCTTCTAGGCGGCTCAATTGCAATACTATTTGGTATGAAATATACTTTTACAAATGATATGTGGTATTGTATATAATGAATGAATGGTTATAGGAATGAATGATGACATTAAACTGTACTATATGATTGTATAATTTATTTTATAATTATGTTATACATATTTAGTCGATACAATTTGTTTTTAGTTAGAATGATCAGATACCTATTTGTGGCAGCTGCTCCCATAATAGGATAAGTTTCAATACCTAAGTCTACAATCCATTGCTTCCCAACTTCAATATTTGATTCAGGTTTTTTATAAAGAAATATATATCTTATGTGCTCAAGTATAGCTACATATGAACCATCTAAAACATATAATAAGTTGAAGTACTGTGTGTAAATAATTTGTATTTATAGTTTAATTAAATACTTTACCAGCAGGTGAAAGACAAAACTTTTTGTTACTTTTACTTGCTTCAACGTAACCAAAACCAGGAAAGGTGTAGTGATGCTTTATATTCCATTCCATATCATTTATTTGGTTAGTTATCCATAAGCAACCGTCGTTGTCGTGCCTTAAACATATTGCTTGTCCAGATTTTGTTTTGTACGTATACAAGACATGATTGTTTAGTCCAAGCATAGCTAAATGAGTATTTTCCTGTGTAATAAGGTCAATTCTTTGTAGAAGATTATCTTTTCTTTCAAGGTCACATTCTTCAAGTTGTTCAGCATTGAATCCCAAACAAGGTTGACCTTGTTTGTTATCTATTTGATCCGCACACAGATGTGCTAACCTAAACAAGAAATAAAAAGACATTAAAGTACAAATAATATAACAGAATTTTTATTATTATTTCAAGTAATGTACCTAAAATGGATTTCAGTAGCCAAAGTTTCATTAGGCAAACATTCTCCACCAATATCACCTTTAATTAGTTCATTCCACATCAAACCACTTTCATGTTTATACAGTTCAAGTTTAAATGTATCCTGTTCATATCTCCATGTTGTTAAATTTTCGTCTAATCTGTATTGGCATTGCCCTTCAATTAGTATGTTATTATTCACTGTTACCGATAATTCCAAAGGCGTTACATTTACTTTAACTTTATCATGATGATGTTTATCTATTGTAAGCCAAACTGTTATGGAATCCTCATCCTGAGACCAACAATATTTTGGGATCTTTAGTTCTCCAGTTTTTTCTATATCTTTCCTACTATCAGTAAATTGTTTTGTTTTTGGACATTCAAATGTTATATAATCTTGGCAAATAGAATGCAAGTATTTTCCGCATTCTTCTATATATACATATTCAACAGCACCATTTACTTTTAAAGCTTTTTTATCAGTTAGCTCAAAGTATTCAGCTTCACTTCCTACATTTCTCCAAATATACGTTAGCAGTAATAGTCTTGTAAATTTTTTTTCGCCTGTACTTCTAATATCACACATTACGACCATAACAGTGCTTATAGTATTCACATATTGTACATCTAATATAATTCCAGGCTCTGCATCATTTAGTATAAAAGATTTAATATGTTCCTGTGCATCTGTTACTAATAATGTTAAACAGTCTCCACCATCAGAGATTACAATAATATTGTTACTAGTAAATCCAATTGATGGATTATATAGAAAATTCTGTATCTTTTCGTTGAAGCTATGGATTGTATATACTTGTTGTAAATTGCCATCCTTTTTAAAATGCCACACAACCCAATCTTTATCTATAAACCAAACTGATGTATCATATGGATTTTTGAATAAATGGTTATGAAATGCAAACAATCGAGTTTCTAAAAGGGAATCACGATTGGTTGTTAACTCTAACCTAAGTATATCTGTAATTATAAGTAACAATGTATATGTTAAGATGACAATGTATTCTACCAAAAACAATAAAATAGTAAAAATTAATAATGTATTTTGTTCATTAATCCTTACCTGTTTTCAAATTTATTTCACTGTCTATTGGTACTTCATCAGAACAAAA
The DNA here is from genome assembly GCF_910591885.1 of Bombus terrestris. Lineage (NCBI taxonomy): Eukaryota > Metazoa > Arthropoda > Insecta > Hymenoptera > Apidae > Bombus > Bombus terrestris. The sequence continues at coordinate 8,595,604 of NC_063276.1, forward strand.
TTGATATTTCTCAAATTTTAGATTTGTTAAATTTCTATCAGGACATAATTCAACAACTTTCGTCATTTTCCGCTGTTTTTTCTTCAAACGTTACTTAGAAATAAAGAAACGTAATTATCTTTAAAACCAAAATTTATAACCTTAATATGTAATTTGTCCCCGATAGTTTGGATAATATTTTTTAGTACACTTAATCGTACTTATTTCTTCTTCTACTTTATTTTACAATATTAATAATATACATACAGCATTGATTTTCTCTATTTCAATTAAGTTTCCGTACAATAACACATTGACAGATTCAATCACTAATTGCTATACTAGCAATCGATATAACTTTATAATCGATATATGTACTTATAGAACGCGATAATATTGAAAATAGCAGTTCGTTATAAAATTTAAGAAAGCAATGAAGTGAGATATAATATCAGACGAATCTTGAATAAAATTGTAGAAATATTAGATACATACTAATTTTATATGTGTTTTACGTTATTTTGACAATAGTGAACAACGTTTTTAGTACAGTGAAATGAAGATAAGTTACATTTTTTCCTGATATTAAAGTGTATACATACATAAGTAAGTACTACAAAGGTGATGTTTGTAGGAAATATTACGTAAAAGTAAAAACATATCAGAAATAATTTTTATTGTTTCCTTTTTTTCAATAAACGCATCAACTTTTCACGGATTTCTTTAATCGACATCTATCAACATATAGTATGAAAAAACAACGAAAATGTTACCTTGCTGGTGTCAACCTATATTAACGTCCAAACAGTAAGTATTACATATTTTTAAAATAAATTATAGATTCTTGCATTCGCGAACGTAGAAACTATCATGAAATGTTTAATGAACATTCGTTATTGTATGTATGTATATCGTCACACATATGGATTCTTTTATTTCGTATTTGTTTTGAAATTAGTTATGCTCGCGTATACAATGCATATGGCGTGAAATAAAAAATTTTCGTATATATTCGGGAAGCATTAATCCAAAGACAATACTGACTCAACGGAATTTCTATTTCTTGATTGATATTCTCCAATACCAACATAGTTCAGTGGACATCCAAATATTCTCCGATTGTCCGGTAAATAGATTGGTTGTAGATTGAAAATGAAACGCCTTGCAGAATCTAGAAAGGTACACGTAAAGATTCTCAAAGTAAGTAATATATTAGGAATAAATATTAAACCTGTATAATTGTATAACAATCGACCAGAGCTTCCGAAAGAAGCTTACTTCTTGGGGGAAAATTATACTTTCTTATCTTCTTTAATTGTAGTATTACACGAATGTTGCTAGATTAAAATATATTTATCTTTTTGTTCATATAGCGTATATAACATCTTTTGGTTTTGTAATGATATATCAATTAGTTTATAAATTTATTAAAAATGACAAGTTAATATTATATTTATTTTTTTATACTTTTAAGTTTTAATTTTCTAAGGCAATAAACTGTAAAAAATACAGTTTATTTAGTTACGGAATATGGAAACAGGGACAATGTTTTTTTTTATTATATTGTTTATTAACACATTATAATTTTCTCGCAAGTAATTAAGCTAATACTGACCTGCAGAAAAATTTTTGACTGTCGTTCGTTGTCCAATACCATTTAGCGTGATGGCCTAAATAAGATTAAACTTGTTTTAAGTAATTTTCAACTTCGATATCTTAGATAGAAAAAATATTATTTCGATTTCATTCCAAGTAACAATGGAAGAACTTAAAACAGGATGAAAGTCGCTGTAGAAATTATGATAAAAATATTTCTTTTAATGCAACATGCACTCAAATGTACTGTATCGATCCTTCTCCCATTATACTTATGATTCATGCAATATTGATTGATGCATCTTTATAATTTTAAACTTTTAGATTACTTTCCTTCTAGTTAATTTTTAAATTTTCATATTATTTGTCGCTGAAAATTGGTAAATACGTAGTTTCATTCATGCAATTGAATATCTTTTTCAAATATTTTCTTAAAGTTCATTATTTATTAAAGTTCATCCTTACTTACTGTAGTTGTAATATTGTCTTTTTCAATTTTTATAAAAAAAGAGAAAATTATCGAGAAAAAGAAATTTACTTGTTGAGCATTGTAATATTTATTTCATTAATTCTTATAATATTCCTTTCTTTATGTATGCAGATTGTATCACGAAATACATTCTTGGTCCGCAACATAATTTATATGAAATTGAACATCATTATAATGTAATGATATTCTGTACTTAATATATAATTATAGAAAATTGGGTTAGTATACAAATCTCGTATAGGGATTTTTTGACTAAAGTACTGCTAGATACTTTTTTTACTATTCTCTTTGCTTTTTTCCTATTAGTTATTCTGCAGTCTAATGAATATTAGTGACTGTTATATGTACGTATATCTCAATAACAAAGATATTTCGATTCAAACATTGTTCCTGATGATAGGCGAACACATACGTTTTTGTTTCAATAAAAAAAGGAGTAATAAATTTTCATATGCTATGAGCTAATATAATAAAAATGCAATATACGCTGTTGTGCAAAAATTTCCAGATAGATTTTTCATTTTATATTCCAAAAGCTATACCTAAAAGAATTTTAACTAATACTGGGTATGATGGTATAACAAGTAAAAGATTATGACATAGTTATATAATATTAGTTAAAATCTTCCACAATACTGCTTGTGGAATAAAATGAAAGATATATTTGGAAATTTGTACACACCATTGTACACGAAGAGCAGAAAGGACAATTTTTCTTGCAGATAAGTCGCATTAAATCATGCAATATTAGGTATTCCTATGTCATGTAATTCGCATCAATATTTTAAATAAAACATACACACGATGCATAGAAAGATTCACTTTACATCAACTATTATACTATCGTAGTAGGTGAACGGAAATTACATTATGGATAGAATGAAGAAAGCAAACGAACGATCATAAGAACAAACGATGCAACAAGCTTTACGATAACACTGATACCTCTAGGCTTCGTACTGCGTTTTCGTGTCATCGTGTTCGGGATTGCTGTTTAATGAGTCAACACTCTCCTCAACACTTATCCTAGACGAATTTTCCGGCTGAAATTATTATACATATATTTTCGATTATGTTCATCCGCATTCGAAACTTTCGAATTATTCTCGATTTTTTTTTTGTTCGTGTTCCATATGACATGATGATCTAATTGATTGCCGAGAAAATGATGTTTATGCGTCTTAGCACTTTTATGGGTATTATGGTATAATTTTCTTTCATGTGTTTTGTGGGTTTACGAGGAGTGAGATGGCACAACGTTTTAGAATTGATTTCCTTAAGGATGTTTTATTCGTTGTTCGTATAACATAATCAATATTGCATATTTATATTTGTATTTATATGTATAAAAAAGAAAGGATAAGGGACGTACATACAAAGCCGACAGAGATAAATAACAAATGTATGATAGATGGATATGAATAACACTGGTGTGTCACATTGCAGCCAGATAATAATGAATATATCCAACAAAATTTGAACACATTTACTTTGTGGTGAAATCGAATCTGTCCTTAAACTACAAATTTTTCTTCATTTTGATATAATCGAGTAGCAGTTTAACCCACCAAGGACTATTTCAGGTTGATGCAACATTTCATTTGTATTTGCTTCGGTTAATTTACATTATTGAACTCTGTCTTTTTATCCCTTTTTGCTTAGAATCTATTTCAATACCATTTCTTCTTATATATAATAGTACGAAGATGGAAGAAATTCAAATATTGCAGTATTACAGTATGGTAAACTTTTCTTAAAACAGGTCTTCTTTTGATACAATAAGCAAATGTGCCTTTGAAAAGTATCTATTATTCCAATTTATACATTTTCTGTACGTTCTGTTTACAAAACGATATTTTTTACATGGATAAGTTAGTTTGTTTATGTTTCTCGATAATGTTGTATCCGTATCCACTACTTGGTCCATAATGGGTTAACCAACTTATACGAATATCAAAGTAATAAAACCATGAAAATCATTTTTCAACACTTTTCTTTGTTTCTTAATTTAGCTTAGTTCCACGTTTAGTTTGAGATCTTTAAAAAATAGATTCTTGCGATATCGGACCGGATTCGTATTTCAAGGACAAAGACCTATCTATTCAAGGAATAACTTCTTGATGTTTTTCTTACCGACTTGACAAAATCTTTATCGTCAGTATGTTCTCCTTTCAACTGATGTCTCTCCTCATCATCTGTATTCTGTTCTTTGGAATCGTCTCCTTTTTCTTCTTCTTCTTCCTCAACCGCCTCCTCTTCTTCGCATTCTTCCAGTTCCGGCTCCTCCTGCAGATCTTCCATCGACTGGAAATCAACGATTCGATGCGTAGAAATCGAATTTATACTTAATTCTTGTACATTTTATCGTATTCTAATTCTTTTATAAATTTTGTTCCATCGTTCCACTCCTTGGAACGTATCGTAAAAAGTAGCATATGTTGTTGAGATATTTAATAACAAATGCTCGATCAGAATATGAAAATTTGCTGTTATCGTCTTCGTAGTAAAAATTAAAAGTTAAGAACATTTCGCAATATATAAACTAAAATTGATTTACTAAGAAGAAAACGTTAATTTCCAGAATAATTCTTTTGTAAAATATTTTTCACGTTACTAGAATTATATAACATTAAAGAAATATCGTGATCAGGTATTCGTTTATTTATTTCGATATGTTTTAAAGTATTTCAAAGCGAGCCTGCAAAGTAGATACAAATACGAATAAAACATTTGTTGCGCATCGATCATGAAATAGTGTCAATTTGAATAAAAAAAAATTTTCCTTGATTGACATACTATCGAAAAATCCACTTGGCAAACTGCTTAGAACTTAACATACGTAATTTTTATAAAAAAAAGAAAAAATCTTTACGAATGGATTTGGTTTCGGAGGTTTAGTGATGATGCCTGTATTTACCCCTAGGAGCTCCTTCCTCTCTGGTTCTTCATCTGCTGTAACATATAATTTTAAATAATTTCGAATCTATTTCTACGATAATTTACATTCTAATAATTCTGATTTTCCTATTCTATTTCCTATCCTAATTCTATTTATCGTTATTGAAGACAATTGCTAATTCTCTTAGTAGTCCATCTATGTATAGCTCATCTTCTAATCTTTTCATTGAGCTATTACAATAGAGTTTCGGTTTTCCGAGTCCCGTTTAACCGATGTTTTGTATCGATGAAGAGTGAAAAAGTGTAAGTAGTCAGTAAATAGTAAGTATACGTACGATATTACGTTCAAAATTATTATTGTACTCTATTTTTTTTATTTAGGATGTTTCACAATTATGTTCTTCACACCTTTCAATCAATCAAAATCCTTTCTGTTATTATCAAAGTTGATTAACATTGAAATCCTCGAAAATCATAAAATTCTATATTTAATTTTCTATATTATCATTGTAAATAAATATATAAAATAAATAATCACTATATTTTGAACATTTTACATATTTCATATATGTATTCTATTCACTTTTGCACCTTCAAATACAAATTGCAGCTTATTTATTACGATCTTAAACTTACCTTTAATATGAACCCTTTTATCGTTAATTAAGTCTTTCGACTCCGCGTTGGCCAGCGGTTTATACTCTTTCGCCGCGGACTTATGCGTGCCATTTGGTCTTTTCTCATCTTCTGTCACGTTCTTGAAGCCTACCGTTTTCACGGCACCAGCTAGTTGATCCGTATACTGTTGAGATTGCCATCTTTGAGATCCGGAGGATGAAAGTACGGGCGAGCCAGCGATCCCGGCTTCGCGTCTTCGACGTCGATCCTTTCTTGCGCTTCGCCAAACTTCATAGATGCAGCCGATCACCGCGGTAACGAATACGCAACACAATGCGATGAAGATGTAAGTACCAGCACCTTGTTCCTCCTGTGTCGCGTCGGAATACTGCGATTTATATAAATTCCTCTTCGGAGGATCCTCCATCCAGGATCTGTTGCGATCCTTTGACATATTTATTATATTAATGCTTATTTTATCTTACTATATTGTTATTTGCTATACCGTAGTTACTATATTAGAATGTCTTGTATCGTCATAGTATGTATTTCGAAGCTAATAACGTGTCAAGCTTAATTGAAAGCTATTGTATCAAAATTCTTTGGTAAGATAACGTGTGCACGTAAAAGTTCATTAATACAATAACTTTCTTCGCAGTTTACATTAACTGGATTTCTTCTACCAATATCAATATTCCATCAACGTTTAACACTTTGACTGTCACGCCGAAATCACATGTTTTGCTCAGGATGCCAAGAGAGTATTTCTATTATTCAAAGCATATAATGGCAAAATAATAATAAATTGATGATATAAGACAACATTCTTCCCCAATGGACCGTTTATCTTATTGGTGGTCACGAATGACCACCGTGGCGCCTTGGTAACAGTTGATAGCGCATATTATAAAAAGGCTTCGTTTATTTCAACAAACCATTCGCATTCGTTATTTCGTCGTAAGCAAAACGTCCTGAATATATTGTTGAAACGCGTAGAAGATATTAGTAAACAGTATTTGCTCATTCTCTATATTATAGTAAGGTATGTTCACACTTCTAACTTCAATTATATGATTATAAAGCAGCATTTACGATTAAGTAATTTACTAAGGTATGTTTATAATAATATTTGTAGATTACCCCTTAAAGATATGGATGCAAACACAGTGCACCGTTAGATGCAATATTTGTTTTTATTGATGTTCTAATAAAAATGTTTAATTTTTTAACGGGACACTTTTTATCTCAAAGTATCTTCTATTTATCGGTTATATTCAAAATGCCCTAACTGTCAATTTTCATTGAATTTTTACAATTGTAAGAAGTTCAAGCACTCAGGTCACCAATGATCACCATGGCAGTCGAAGTGTTAATATTGCAGTATCTATTAAAATGGTATGTACCAGAATTCAACTAAATGTGAGTGACTTTCTAAATAAAAAATATTAAAATAATTGTTTTACTATTGACAGTGCTTGATAATAAAAAGTTTCTTACAACGCTATCGTTTCTGGGTGGTTCAGGGCCACGTGGTTCCGTGTGAAAGACCGCGCACTGGGCGCTCCTCACTCCAGCAAGTATCGTCGCCCTGACCGTTTCGCTGCCCTGTTTCGTAAATAGCATATATTCCTCGAGCGGTTTCATGCTAGGTCCCCCGTTGATCGATACCACGACGTCTACAAGAAGAGGGTATCCGTCATTTCGTAATCGCAATGTGGCTGACGATCGTTTTGTCTAACATAAGAAAGACAGTATTCTATTAGAAACCACGGTTCGACTCTTACTGTCGACGAATAAACTGTTATCGGTTTTCGACAGACTTTTGTTTTTCATAGCGGCTTGATTTAACGTAGCACTCACTGCTCAGACAGCCGGTGTATCCCTTGTATTCATTGCCGCTGAATCGAGAATCTGTCGTGTTCAGACCGCCTAGTTGAATTTCTGTCACGCCTGGACTATTGTCCTCGTCTTCTCTCGGCTTCAACACTGGCATTGGTACCATTTGCACCGGCTGGCGATCGATCTACAACCAGTAAAGGGCATTGTCAATCATTTTAGGAGATGGTATGCCATTCTAAAGTTAAATCTAATCTGTTCTATAGATATTCAACGGTGGATGTTGCAAGGCATTTCAATTTACATCAAATACGATTTGGTTTAAGTATTCATCGGCGTGTCTGTATTTAGTATAAGTAGTTATTAATATATTGTTTTTATGTATCTAGATAGAAAATTCGAAAGTGGAAAGTTAGACGGAATGCAAGTAACATGAAAAAATATGTAAAATATCCAAAGTATAGTGCTTTCTATAATACTTGATAGGTGAATTAATATTCTACCGAATATATACTTCTGTAATTCTCAAGAATATTAATTTGCATAAAAATGCTCAGTCTACTTGTAAAGCTGGAAAAGCTTTAAAACAATAGCAAGAATAACACACCAGAAGCGTAGTCGTATTATTATCTCGAACATAGTAAATGCTGTGTCGGTTTCCATTTGCGAATCTTCCTGGACGTAAACGTACTTCATATACGGAGCCTTCTCTGTCTTCTTCAAAAATCAGCCCACCTTGTGACGACAAGGCAACCAGCAAGTAGTAGTTTCTGAAAAAAAATCTTTCAAAAGACATCTAGGATTCAAGAGCGATTTCAGATCGTGATTATCATTGGAACGAATTTGAAATATAAAATATATTGATTGATAGTGTACGGATTAGAAACATAGAAAAATGACGAAAGACCTACTTATTTTCTGTTTGTAAAAGTAGAAGAACCATGGTATGCTGTTGAACATCATTAGTTGAGAATGCTAATTGAACCTTCACTTGGTTCACTTTGTCAACTGGGTCGAACTCGCGCTGCAGAACACTCTCGCCACTAAAGTCTGCTCCCTTTTCTAACAAACAACGCAAATTTTGTACTATTGAATTTGATAAGTTTCAAAATCCTCGTAAATCTCTAGAGAAATGTAATAATTTTCAAATGTAATAGTTGATTCTCAGTGTAGCAGAAATTATTTTTTCAAATTATTTTTATTATTATAATTTAATATTATCTAACACAATTTATATCTTTAGTATTTAGATAATCTATGAGTTGTTCAAGGTCTTATCATTTGTAAATGAGCGATGACTTTATTTTTCAAGATTGATTTTATTAAGTACAATCGCATAAAACTCTAAGTGACATCATCTTTTTATTGGTCTAATTTATTTTTCAATTGGTCTCTGTATCGTTATGGGAAGTGTCGAAAGAAGGTTGCATCGAAACATAAGAACACGTTGTGTATCTGCTAAGATAAATGAAAGAAATATAAATAAGAAAGAAAGAATAAATATTTAAGAAACATAGATTTCAGATCCTATCTATCGTATCTTTATGTATATGATTTATTTATTAAAAGCATATAATATTTTCTGGTAAAACGTGCATTGTATCCAAATGACTAATTAACATTTTAAACGTTTCATGTGAAAACGTTTTCTATTAACACGCGATGTCTTCTAACCTTGACGCAAATGAGTTTTAGATCCAAGTTTATTAGAGGTTTCTTTCTTGTTTACTTTAATGAATACTGCGTGCAATATTCGTAGATGAGATATCACGTGACATTATGTCGTTCACGCGATCTCTTTGAAGATATCTCGCGTGCCTATTTTTCATATTTTAATATTTATAACTAATTAATTAAATGTTGTTTCACATGAAAGAGAATTTCACATAAAATTTAAAACACTTGTCTTCCTACATTCAGCATCGTTTTCTACGTTTTCTAATTTTTCTATGTTTAATTCCTCTCTATTAACGAAAGAAACCGAATGAATTATTCTTTATTGAATGAAATATTAGAAATGTTATAAACAATTTATTCTATCGATGGATTCATTCTAAATTAATATATATAATATTTTAAAAAGAAGCAAATCCATCATTGCGATCGAATAAATTAATCATTGTACTAGGTAAATCTATTAAATTATTTAATGATCGGATGAGTCGGACAAAATATTTTTAATTTTCCTAATAATAAAACAGAAACTATTTCATCTCGTAAATAGTACAAATAATATCACGTTGCAAGATATCTCCATAATTCATAAATCAAAGAAGGATAAATTTTGTTGTTCAAATCATTTTCTCAAAAAAGAAACAAAAAAAAAGCTTCGAAAGAATATACTTAAAGCAAAAATATCTCACCATCAGCGCAATGTTCCCCAAAGTACGACGTTAATTCACAGTTACAAGAAAACTCCTGTCTTCCAAAATCTTCCGTACAAGTTCCGTTGTTCTTGCACGGGGTAGCGTCACATTTCATCTGACAATTAGGTAGCACTCCTTTGCTGCCCTCGTGATTAGCCTCGTTCGCAAGGCTAGGCAAATCAACTAGATATTCTCCGATCATCAATCCACGAAGACAGCCGACATATCCCTTAATTTGCATATCTTCTTTGCCGAACCTCAGCAGATCATTCGAATCGAAGCCTCCTAGATTCACCTATGTAAAATTTTTGATCATTGCATACATTCGATTCAATTTGAAAGCCTGAAATCTCACCTGGAAGTAATTGCTGGGCGGTGCTGGTGGCCTCTGAGGTGCCAGTACTTCCTTTTCAGGATTTATCCAAGGTTTATTCGAGTACGTGTCTAGCAAAATTGGAGTGGCGTTTAGGGTAGAGTTGTACTCGTTCACGTGAAGTGTCGTTGATTTTTCGTTCCGAATTATCGCGATTTGGACCGAAATTCCTGTGTTCACACCTGGAAGATGCTTGTACGTTATATATTGCTATGTTAAGATATAAAATATTATAAATTACTGGCTACAATATTATAAATTATTACAAAAAGTATTGGAACACCACTATATCTATTATAGCACTTATATGCTAATTAGTTAATGCAAAAAATATAAATGTCAATAATTCAAATATATTAATGTTCGTATTATTAACAGTATTTTCATACGACTACAAAAAATTCATACTATGAAAGTGAAATTTTAAAATAAGATAATTTCCTATGTTACGTCTATTAAAATAATTAACAGTAAGATTGGGACAATTTAATGACTGCAGCAGGTTCAATAAAGAGCCCAAAATATTTCTAAAATAATATTCCTAATAAAATATCCCTTTTAATTACCTGGATATTCCACGGTGATGTTCTTAATCTCATTCCCAGCGTTGAATAGATACACTATACTGGTGCCATTCGAGATGTAAAGATGAGCAAAATTATTCAAATGATCATTCGCATACAAGATTAATGAATGAGTATCATAAGTCCTCAAGTTGATCAGAATATTTTGTAATAGTATACTCTTCAATATTACTGTTTCTTCGCTTTCTTCGTCCTTACCAAAATAATTCTTTTTGAGATACGCACCTTGGGAAGTGAATGTCAAGGCTTTGTTGTTTATATCTAAATGATCGATAAAACGAGAATCGAGAGATAAAATGTGGAAATACATAGGAGACAGTGAAGATTTGAAATTGGGTGCAGAAGCTTACTCGTCTCGCAATAGGTGCCAAGGTGAGCCCATTTGTTCTCGCAGACGCACTCGAAGTTGCTCCACAGTTCTACACATCTGGCACCGTTCTGACACTTGTTAGGTTGACAGGAGGGTTTGCAGTCCTTTATGATCTCGGATAGGTGGACCGACATGTAGCTGTGAATGTCTAAAATCTCCCCATTCACAACCAAACCACGGAAACAGCCGATGAGTCCTTGGCGAACTGAAGAAGTCCTCAAGTGTTCTCTAAGAGACGAGAGTGGGTTTTTATTCTTTTATTTTGGCCAAGTCGTTGAGGCTACGAAGATATTTTTCATTTTTGAATGGAATTTCAAACGACGATCAATCCTAATAGTTACTAATATTTTCTATGTTCGTAGCCTCATTTTTCTATTATGTTTCTCTAATTCTTCTAATATTTTGTTCTTTTAATTTTTCGGATATTTATTTCTCAATTAGTGTTTAATCAGCGTTGCATCACCTGGGAGATTATTAGCGAAAATGAGAGAATATACTATACACGAAAGACTAACAAAATACATAATTCGGTTTCCACGATAAGCATTAATTATTCGTGGGTTTTGTTATCTTCTAAGATATTTTTGAGAAAGGTTTCTAATTTTTCTACAGTACTTTGTTCTCCCTCTTTTTCTCAATCTTCAAACATTTCTAATAGTTTATAATATTTTACTGTTTTAATATTCAGTCTCATTTTCGTAATGTTTTTAATATCCATAAACCTTTCGTTCTTTAAATATTCCTATATTTCTTTTTTTTTTTTAAAGAAGATACTTTAAAAAAGAATACTCACGCGGTGGCTCCGCCAATAAACATAGAACCTTCGAATGGCCCAAACTCTTCTTCAGGTAACAATTCAACCATTTGATAGTCGGTGTTGATCATGAATCTGACGTGATAATCATTATAGTCGATCCAGATTTTCTGCCAGTCGCCATTGTTCAACTTTCTTATGCTCTGCACCTCCAATTCCCTGATAGTACCAGTATTTAGAGTAAAGTTAAACGTCAATCGAAATTCTGAAGTCAAAGCAACCATGAAGGATGGATAATTGCTTCTAATTGGTGGTTGATATAGAAGAATGGCCTTTTCTCCAGTTGTTCGAAAACTGAATGCTATATCTCCTTTCCTCCAACCAGGCACTTCGATGTATGATTGCGAGGTCGTGAAAGTGACGACGTATTTCTGTGTATCTAAAAATTAAGGAATGTAATAATTAACGATAATTAACAATTCTCGAGCGCGATCAAATTTGTAAATCTACGAATCAGTGTGGAATGTAGAAGATGCGTCATGAGAGCAATTGAATCTAAAAAACCAATTGCTCTAAACAGTTTAATTTAATTTGATAAAGAAACATCGCTTACTAGTTTCGACACATTCTAACGGTCCCAAGGTAATTCGTCCCTGTGCATCGTCCTCGAGATCTTTTTGTTGCAAAAACACCATACTGGTGATGCCTAAGGAGTCTGGTCTTTCGTAATATCCTTCGTCAGACAGCCATTTTCCTGCGGTTCCGGCGAGAACATCACAGTTACAGCTTAGATTTGCATCGACGCATGTCCTGTTCACTAAACGTAAATGTGAAATCAATATTTCATTAATATTAATACATTGCCAGCTATATTGATTATTACGGTAATTTCGAACAAAAAATGTAGTAGAACTCTATTTACGAAAGTTTCATTTCTACATAGAAGATACGAAATATAAAATCATTGTAACGTTTGCTATAATATGAAATCTCAAGTATTTCTTATGATAATTGTTGTTTTACTTCTTTATTTTATGAAGTATAAAAATCACTTTTAATCCCTGTGCTGCATAATTTTTCTAAGGTTTCTTGTGTCTCGTATAAATCAGAAAATCTCGCGATTGAGATAATTAAAGATAAGATAATTAATTCATCCTGAAACGTTTTATATCATATGGACTCTTGTTAAAATATGGTTTTTATATAATGAACAGAACGCTATAATTAATTACTATATTAACGAATAACGAATAGAAGATAATATTATGTGAAAGTTCTAATACTCACTTCCACAAGGACAGGATCCCCTGGTCACATTTCCTATGTAGTCTACGGTGGTTCCTTTCGAGCTAATGAACCATGTAGCACTGTGCAATTCTAATGGCGCTTTATAGCAATCGTACTTGATGTACTGACTACAGTACAACGAATGTGAGATCAATTCCTGTAGCATCTCTGCAGTGAACTCTCTGTATTTGATGTCGAAAGAAAAATCGGATTCTGCAGTGGATCTAACATCGACTTGTGAGGGCAGATTGTGTTCTACTATAGTCTTTGTCGAGTCCTCGATAGACTGGAACTCGCACTTTACATTCGCTGGAGGGAATCTACCGTTTCCATCGATGTCGATTGTGTAAGCTCTGTCCTGGGTATATCCCAATAACGCTAACTCTTCACAGGTTTTTCTGTATATAGCTGAAATTTTACATATTTTTGTACCATTTTTTACTCGCGTTATTAATTTTCTTACCACGATAGATTATTACGCTGTAATATTAGGTCGTCCGAAAAGTTTCTTTCGTTTTATAAGGAAATAATGGATACAAAACATTTTCCGTTTTATATTATTTTATCGAATTACGTATGATCCATTTTACTCTATCAAAATAAAGATCACAACGTTCGACAGATTAGGTTTCATGTTTATATAAAAATGTGTCGTAAAAGACGAATCTGTAAAAGAAAGACACTTTTCGGACAATCTAATAGATTATTACGTTGTTGGCTACTCAGTCGAACTTCAGCATTCGTGGGAAAGATTAATTTGTTTAAAAAATTTTAGTAGTCGTAATGTTTGATTATTATTTTTTTCTTTCTTTATAAAACAGAAATTAATACTCTAGCGGCAAAAAATGTATCGCAGCATAGGATGAGATAGTCAAGATTAATTAAAAATACAATTTTTCACGTTATTTCTAATATTTCGAACAAATCTACAAATTTGCTTACTAAAGTGACAATTTTTCCCGATGTAGCCAGTGCCTGTACAGTCACAAGTAATTCTGTCCTCTGTCACCGAACATTTCCCCTGATGTTCACAAGTGTTCGGCCTGGTACAAGGATCGACGAATTGGCAATTATCCAAGGCCACCTCGCCGATCACTCTATCGGTATTGATCACGTGTCTAGGTTCTATTCTCTCGTCGTTCACCTGTATTTCACGCATACATCCAACGAGACCTGAGGCAGAGTGCAACGCGTTATAATTTAACATTCTGGTCACGTAGTTTCTAAAAAAAAAAAAAAAAATGTTGAATTTACCCGCGTTGCTTTTTCCACTTCCGATGATAACTTTGTCGCCCAATTCGAACGCCATGGAGAAAAGTTTGCTGTGTTTGTTCCGATAATCCACCAGGACACTGAGCTCTCCTCTCGTGTAATTCAATTCGACCGCGTGCCAGGAGGTATTGTAAGGGGGAAATTTGACGGCGGTGGAGACCGTGATGTTCTCCGTTAACACCGGGATCAGTTGAAAGCGAATTTCGTCGTTTATCACGCGCAGCTGATCAGTTGTAAATTCGTAAATCGTAATAGACAATTAAAGATACTGTTACTTTGCGATACTTGACAGTTTAAATTTGATAATACTTTAGAATGTCTTTTTTAACCGAAATTCTATATCGAGGTAGAAGGAAGTCAGCTTGAAATTTTGTTGCATTGGAAGAATAATGCGAAGAATCTGAGCAAACTTTAAATAATAATGGAATCTATCGTTTGGATTAAAATTAAAACAATTAAATTCCATTTTATTTCGAAGTTTCGTTAAAAAACGAGACACTATTATTTATAGAATGATTTAATCTTATAATCTGATACTAAAGGCAGCAGGTGTGAAATAGAACTCTTATGGGATTCCAACGAACAAAGTATAAATTTATATAGTACAGTAAAGTTATAGATGATATGCTAAATTTATGTATATAAGTTTCTTTAAGAACACTTCCCCAATAACTTTATTATACAAGTTTTGCTAGAAAATTTTTCTATAACTTTACTAGAAAAATTTATATTTCTGAAAGGAATCTATTCGTTTAGATTATCGTTTTTGAATAAGATGTCCGTAACGTACCTCCCAGTATCCAAGACTACGATTACTTGTCACATTCCCTGACGCGACCACAGCCACCGGTTTCGAACTTTTGAAGTCGAAGCTCAGTTTAAGGGAATCGGTGCGTGCTATTGGCCACCAAATGTGGCTGTCCGCAAACGGATACGTTATTGGAATCACATCAACATCTGCCTCGTAATACTCTGGCGCCAATACACCGATATAATGCACCATGGGGTTGGAACGTTTCAACTCATAAATAATGGACTTGTCGTTGAAGAAAACGTACTTCAGCGAACCTGAAACCAATTTAATCGATTTCCATCGATCTTTTGGAGTCGGCATACAAGCGTGTGCTACTGCTATAAATATGCGTCTTCTAAACATATCCAGATCACTGAATTATTAAACAACAGCGACAAGATGTTCTTAGGTGATCGAGTCATGTAAATTTGTTGACACTTAAAAAGGAATGAAATATCAAATATGAAAATCGCTACAGCTCTTAGACAAGCAAAAGTTAGCTTGAAAAAAGAGTCGCCAATTTTAAAGAATTTACGGTGCCATTCAAAGGATAAATTTCTTTCGAGTAATTGTCCGACCAATTCCCTGTATTACACCTTAAAAAGTTGTGAAAAGTAAATTAATAAAGTGATATATAGAAAAGAGAAATTGATATTTCTTAATCGCGTAGCGGATAAATAATTTACAATTTTTTTAGTGAAAATGGAAATCACCTTGATTTGATATATAAAATTTCAAAGTAATTGGCTGTAGTTTAAGTATTATAATAATTGACAAAGATTCGTACCTGCAAAATTATTATACGACCGAAGGCCTTTCTTCTTGTGCAATTCAGGACCACCGCCAATGTAGATCTCAGGATCGATGATCATATTATAATTCTCGCCAGGAATTTCAAGCACTTTGATTTCATCGTCCAAACTAACGAAAACCAAAGATCCATTATGAAATATCGTTAAATTATTCCAATGGTTCGAGGTGATATAATCGCCTAGCTTCGTCGTGATTTTCGACTTGTGGCCGAAATCTAATGCAACGTGAACTGATCCGTTCATGATGTATGCTGCTATGTAGTGTGGCGTTCCATCGATTTCACCAGACGCGTAAAATAAAGCCGAGTCGTCCCATTTCGTCTTTAATAAAAGTTAATAGAAATATTAGAGAAATTTCTCTGCTGATGGAGATAAAAATTTCTTTATTAAGTACCTTGAATGCAAGGCTTATCCTGTTCACAGACGAGTGAACTCTGTCCTTCCAATCGTAAACGCGGAACGAGACGTATGAAGAACCTCTTAATGTTAAGATCGTGGCCGCTGAAATATATCATTCTTTTATACAAGATGTGTCAGAAAGTTTAGACAAAAGTTTGCATCTAAATCCTATATGTTAATCCTTCGTAGGTAAAATATATTGTTTACGTTCATATCCTAGTGACACGGTCAATAATTAAATTAAATATATGAAATTCTTTCGATTCTTCGAGAAACAAAAATTCTGTACGATTATATTTCATGGAAATAAAATTTTATTATGTAGTATCGTGGATAAATTGCCTAAGAAATATCGGGTGAACCATAAACAATAAATTCTATCTATCAATAAACTTATCATATAAGATAGAAATCATTGGAAACTTTAATTTCTAATATTTCTAAATAAATAAAAAATCCTATAATTATAACTATGATCGAATATAAAATTATCATTTTATAAGCGGGTTATTTATTTTCCTGATGTAAGTAAATGACGAAGGACTATTTTCTTTTTACGTACTGTATACATCGCATCGTTCTCCTTCGTACTTCGTCCCAAAGCAGTCGCAAGTTAAACTATTATAGTGGTTCACACATTGGCTCGAGATGAAACAGAGATTCTCTCGTGTTCTACATCTGAAATTTGTTTATCAAGCGAATCATTCGAACATAGTGATAACAATTATCGTAATATATTTCAACGAGTCCCTTACTTGTCTATGCAGCCCTCTTTCACATTTTCGTGCTTCGTGGCAATCAGAGGCTGAATGGGCAACAAATCGCTGGCCGATTTGCCTGAGCTGAGAACCATATCTCTTATGCAGCCAACAAACGATTCTATTATATACTTCACGCCGTGCAGTCTCTCCTCGGAACTCAACCCTAACGAGAATTGTGTAATTCATGAGAAAACTGATTTAATATATTCTACGGTTTCCTTTCTTTTCTAATTCTCATTGTATCAATGGACTATTAGCGACTTAGAATCAGTTGAAATTATTGGCTGAATTTTCCGACAAAATCGTCTTTTCTTTTTCTTAACTTTAGCAACATCTAATTTAAATATTTCGGGACATTTCTTTATAGAGGAAGAACCGCTCGTAATATTAAAGTATATAAATTAATCGAATGCAAATTACAAATAGAAATACGGAAACTCATTAAAAATTGTACAGTTAGCTAAACTTCTTTCAGTGAGTACCGTGTAGGTATTCTTGAAGTTTCACATCTTGATTTTTTAACGCTCTATACATATTATGTACGTTTACGTCGTTAAACTCTTCACGCGTAAACTTCGGTTATAGATATATAATCAGAAATCAGCAAATCAGAAGTAAAAAATAAGTTTCATTACCTCCAATAAGGACGACAGACGCGAGTTCTTCGGACACTCCGTAATTGACTGCGTGCTCCAGAACTTCGAGCGTTGTCTCCTCCTGTTTATCGTCCACCCTGGCGATCAATTTCGCTCCATGGACGTCGATTCTCACCAGAACGCTATGCCATTCGTCCCTGTTCAACCCCTCGCCAACGGTCAGGCTGGTTGACCGCTTTCCGAACACGTGCACCACTTTCAACTGGCCCTTCTCTACGATCACGTACAGAGCATAAGGGTCTAAGCTCTCTGGTCGATCCTTCACGCTGTGGTAGACCAGTAGACCATGGGGTAATTTCGTGCGAAATTTGAAAGATATCTCACGACACAGTCTGCAAATTAGAGCCATATTTAGAATAGTGGATCAGGATTTTCCTATTAAAGTTGATTTCTCGTATTTTTGTGCCAAGAGATTGATAACTCGACATTGGCTTGATTATATAAATTGTTCAAAAGTGGAACTGATCGATCTCATTCTTTACAGATTTCTCAATTTCAATGTTAAAGATACGGAAGAATTTATATACTAATGTCGTTAATCAGTTTGTCCTTCATGTGATTCATGCGTATAATTTAAAATTCTTTGAAGCATAGTTAAGATTACTCACCGAAGTTGAAAAGGTTTTATACCGCTACCGTCCAGCTGAATAAACGTGTTACTTTGCGCGAACATAAAAGTCTTCTCGTAGCCAGACTCCATGAAAGTTAGTTCCTGTCGAGTAATTCTTTGAGTGTACTCTCGTTAACAAATTTGCTATCCTAATTATTTCCTTTGTTAAGCGATGAATTATTAGATTAATTATAGTTAATACCGTGACATTATGAAATATTTGAATTATTTGTCTCAATCAAATTAAATATATTTGTATGCTATATATTTTGAGGCAGATTTAGCGAAGTTAGTTCACCTTTCCTCTTTTGTACTTTGGTACAGGTGGTTTCGTTGGTTCCGGCGGTGCAAACGTTGGTCGTGGAGTGATGGCGGTAGTAGAAGGCAGTGTGTTCGTGGTTGCAGTGCTCGTTACAAATACGTTTCCCTTTGTGATCAAATAAGGTGGCAGTGTATCTAAGAAACCAGAAATTCAGTAAAAATACCACGAAAATTACATTTTCTCTGAAACGGTACCAAGTTTTTATCAAAATTAAATCATGGAATAATTTTCCGTGGCATCTTTTAGTTTACTGTGTCCTATGATTTTGCGTAATATCTGTCTCTTTCAGGAGACAAACCGTACAAAGATTTTTCTAGTTGATTATATAAAAAAGAATATGCAATACAAGGAGAAAAAATTTCATTCACATGTTATACAAAAAAAAAAATTGATCAAACGCCTAAAAATACATCGTTGTAAATTAATAAAATTTCTGTAAAAAATTAACAATTGGACATATTGAGTATTCTGGACTGGTGTTAATAGAAGTCTACTATCTCCTTTTTTATTTTTGTATTTTTATACTAATCGATTTGTGCCTTCCAATTACCTCATCTCTTTCTACTACATTATACAATCACGATATTCAAATAATTGAATAAATGACAAAAGTAATCAAAGTATTTCCTTACGTTCAGGACCACCCACGCAATGGTAAAGACACTCAACTTCCGAATTGAAACGATTCTCGTTTCCTAAGCAGCCACCGTAAAGAAAAGTCCTGCATTTTCCTTCAGTCTTGATGAACGTCCATTTTTGAACGTTCTGCTTGCATGGTCCTGGTTCAGTTTTCACGAGACACCTGTCAGGAAACGTCCTCTTCGTGGTAGTGGACGTGTCCATTTCGTTGAACAGATCGATCTCTGACGAATCTGTTAAATTCGCTGAAACGATCGCGTAAACGTATGCCCAAACGAGGATTCTGAAGATCCATCTTTTGTGGTCGATCATCGTTGTTTTCTTGCTGAAAAATCGAGCAACATTCAGCTAATATTTCGTGTTTTATTTAGAGGATGCTGTTATTATGGATTGTTGAAGGCAAAAAAGGTTTCGTATAAAGAATGTTGGATAAGTTAGGATAATTCCAGAGTTACTTTTATTAGTTTCTACAGCTTGATAATTTTTAGAAATAATTTTTGGAAAATGTGAAAGAGAGAACAGAGTGCTAGAACTGTTTTGCAAAAAATATCCAGTAGTTAAAATAATGTTGGTGTCATTTTTATACATCTATAGCATACCCGTTTCTAGGAATAATTTTTGGGAAATGTGAACAGTTAAACAAATAGTTTCAACGAGAAATCTAGGATTGTTATTGGTAGATTTCAGATATTTGTGCATCTTAGTTTTAAGGGTTCAAAAATGCACAGAGTGCATGGTATAGAAAAAATCATTGCTGAAAATTTCGTCTTAAAAAGATCATGATGTTACTTTCATTAATTAAAAAAAAATGCTTAGTAACTATTTTTAGAAAATAAGAATAGTATCAGGCAAGAGAGCAGAGAGTTAATTTTAATCAAGAATGTGGCACCATTATCAACGACGATTTCCGAAGTGAAGAAAATTTCGAAAGGAACGTCTATGAGTTAAAATATTTGTATTATTTTTATCGATCTATCTAGTTTGCCAATCATTTTTTGGAAATGCAGAAGAATCGGTACTTAATTTTAAACAACGATTTAAATACATACGTATTTCAACGAAATCCAATTGATCCATATAAAACTAAGCTCACTAATTCCATCAATATTAATCGTTCAATTTCTGAAGAATCTAAGAATCTAAGAATTTAAGAATCCGAAGAAATGAAGAAAATTAAGAAATTAATCTACCGTGATATCAAAATTTAAAAAATGTAGTTAATTAGCGCGGTCACTGAATAGTTGAATTATGGTACATCAGTTTTACTCTCAAATAAACGGTCGAAAAATTTCAATTAAAAACCAATCTCAAATCCGCACTTCCATCGACAACGATCATTAATATCAATCTGGACTGCTACTCACACCTGACACACTGTCTCGGAAACTCAACTTAATTGTACACTCTAATTAGTCCTTTCTTCGGTTTTCACCGTACCACACACTTTCCTAGCCACCGCTCTCAACGGCACTCCTCCGCCCATAATTCACATAAAAAATCCAACCGAAAAAAATCACTTTCGAAGTAGGTTTCTCTCGTACCCACATCCTCCAATTTCATTCTACACGTTTCACGTTTTGAATTGTGTGGTCGCTCCGTGGAAGAAGAGCAAAGCGCAAGTACGAAGATAGGAAAAAAGGAAAAGACGAAGTTTAAGGATCGAGCAGATCGGCGAGATGCGGTCGGATCTCACGTGCTAGGCCGGTCTGTGACAGTTTTCTGCGTCCAAACATTGAGGACGCACGAATCTGCGTACCTTGATGTGCCGTGGTCCAAACGAGATCGCGACTAGCTAGAGGACAGGATGTGACGTCAGAAGGCCCCCGGCAAGCACGACGGCGGCTGCGAGTCAATTGTCTTCTTTCGCACTGACACACCGATAATCTGATCCCACACGAACGACACGCGTGTGCACACGCCGCCACGCACCGTCACGGCCCGGCCACGATAAGCGTCTCCTCCTCTTCTTCGTTCGAACGCGACACTCTGCCACCTTCTCGATCAACGACCAGAGACGCTCTTACAATGCCACCTTCTTCGTCGGCATCGCGAATAGCCGATCGCCTCGAGATGATTCCAGTCGCTTCGAGGAACCCGCCGCAAAGATTTTCAATCGATTCACCAACATTGGTAGAGGGATAAACACGAGAGGAGTACAGTTTGTCCTACGAGAGCGTATTGACGATATCTCACCGAAAATGAATATATTTGTACGAAATTTAATATGCATTTTAATATAGATCTCAGCAAAAGTTAATATATTTGTAAATAATTTAGTATGGATCGATAGTACATTTAAACTATTAATACGCTTTTAGTTAATAACGCGTCCAATTTTCTCTGTTATCGATTGGCAAATTGGAGAGTTTGGCAAAGTTTCGTCACCCTTTCTATTCATTTTTCAGCCTGCCACAGATACGGATACAGGTAGTACCCTATGTATTTTACGAACGCGCATTATTAGAGCTTTTGACTTTAAAACATCTTTCAATTTGAGCTTCGTAATACCAAACATTTTTTTGAGATTGGCATTGGATGACTCGGACGATTAGTCCAACGCAGTGACATTGTGGACGATCGCTTCAAACGTATGCAGCAGTCATTTCAAAATATTCAGATCTTTTCAATAATGTAGACTTTAAACGAAATTGAAATATTTTAAGACAAGGCTTATTCGATAGGACCTCGTTAAATATAAACTTGATCTTTGTCTCATTAGATATAAACTTTCGTAGATATCGCCAGTACGCCACTCTTGCGACACAGATTGTATTGGGTGGAGTTTTAGGCTGTGATTAAGGCGGATGCATATTTCGACGACTCGACGTTCTGAGGAACTCAATGTGTCGACGTAATCGACAATTTATATTATTCTTATTATTCTCAATAATTAAAAGTATGTATATAGATTACTATAAGTGTACGTGTCGTAGTGTTCAGATGTTTCGTTCGTCAGAACGCCAGTTCGTCTGAATACATATTCGCTGTAACTATGGCCTTAATCGCGAGCACACGAATGTAGATGTTTGTTGGTGTTGGGTGGATGTTTGTGTGATGTTAGTTTCGGTCGATTTGCTATGATCCGAGTGTGCTTTTGAACGTGTCATTTTTGTAAGTTTTTGGATTTCGAGTTGGAAAGGATGCAAGCAGAAATTTGATCTTTTCGTTCGATTTTTTGTTTGATGAAATTGTTTTAGGACGAAATTGTTTAGGATGAAATTGTATTTTGATCTGCGAGTTATTGAATTTTAAGAAAGAAACAGGGTAGATGTGAAAGAAGCAAGAATTTTCTATTGCTCTTCAATTGTTTGTTTTAATCTTGTTAAACGAAATTGTTATGTTTAACATGGTCAGTGATTTTCGTAATCTCGTTGTCGCAATTGAATCATTTCATATAATAGAATTACGTTTATCTGAAATCCATTAATTGCAGGAAAATTTGATTTAATGTTTGATTAACTAAATCCCTATTATTCGAATAAGCAATCGTGGATAATGGTATGTATAATCAATAAATTCCAATTACACGAAGTACCTACATGGTTCAGATAAATACAATTCCACCATAATAAAACTGTCGTTGATAATCATATAGGGTGTCCCAGTTTTTCTGACCAAACTTTGTTTGCAGGCATAAATAAGAGAAAAATGTTCTATAAGAGTACTTTAACGGACTCGAGATTACTATGATACAAAGCAAAAATAGGTCGACAATCAATGTATTCTGTAACTATTCTGTAGCTATTAATATCGGTATTCGATATTTCAACATGTTCACTGATTATTCCTAGCAGGTACATGTCTCTGACAGAAAGTTTAATTTATGAATTAAAATTTATAAAAAAAGTATTGTTTTTCTAGGCGTTTCAATGCTTGTAAAAATGTGTTAGAAATATTTTATTTGAATTTAGTAGATTAAGAAATTGTCAAGAAATGCCACTTTTCCAAAACCTTCAATGTTTCTCAAAATATATTACAAATGGTTAACATAAAAAATTATTGATTATACATATATAGTATACATAATCGAATGTTTCTAAGTTCAATATGAATCGCACCTTGAAGGGACTAAACAGCTGGAGAACATACGAAAAAGTGAATCGAAAGTGCGTCGCTATTCATCTTCGTCTCCATCATTGCCGCCACCTCTTCCTATTCTTCTTCCTTTCTCCTGTCTGTTATTCCACCATCTTCTGTTAATGCTCCTGTTGCTGCCGCTGCCGCTGCTTGTAGCAACTAGACACTAATTTATTAATACCACTCCGACTGTTACACTCTCTTACTCGTCATGGTTTATTGACTTCCATTGCGACCTCGTAACCAACAATACGTTTTCGCATAATCCCTTTATCTCCTTAACCTCTGGTTTTCGTTGGTTTATATTTCATCATTAATTTTAGAGAGAAATTTTCGAACGGTCTAACGTGAAATTTTACTTTTCGAATAAAATTTCAAAAATTATCATGGAAGATTCATAAATGGCACTTTACTCTTTTCGTATTGAATATATTTATGTGAATAATTACAGCGTCAGACTAATGTGCCATTCATATTTTCCGAAATTTTTAATACAGTTTCTTGAATTTAAAGCTCTTTTAAATTTCTAATTTTCTTTACGAGAAAAATAAACTTATATGTACAGCTTCTAGAATATCGTGACCCGAATAAGATTCATTTTAGAAATACCAAAGTTCCTCTCATGAAACCATTTAATGCACCTACGAATAAATATGGTTTCAGTAGATTTAAATACCAAGATTATCGAATTTGAAGCACCAAAATCGAAATTTATCGATTTAAATGGAACTCTAGTACAAAATCCTTACGAACATTAAGATTGACAAATGACAACAAACTCGGGCCTCGGAATTGACCAGAATATTTTTGAAATTTCATTATTAGCCTACTGATTTAATTTCGTTACTAATTGTCCGAAGAAACATTGACGCGTTTCACTTAAATAATTCAAGAACGCACAAGTAAGGTAAAATCGCATCTCAGGCAATCGAACAATTTAGTTCACGTTCTATATTATTTCACTTGCGAATCACAGTAGGCGAGTTTCTTATTTTGAAACAGCAAGGTAGCAAGCTCTTCATGAACACTCCTGTTGTCCTCAGAAAATCGATATATCGAGCAAACCTGGCGAGTAGGTCATTGTAGTGAGCAGGCTTTAAAGCGAAGGCTTCAAGAAAAGGAAGAGAACTCCTGCTCTCCATTTACGTAATGAGCAATCAAATTTCTTACTTCTTTTTCTTCCTTAGAATTCCTGATTAATTAAACGGCTCAAAAATCAATAAAAATTTTTTTCGAGCTAACCTAGTTAAAGTAGAGGTGGAGTAAATTTAAGCTCTTCCTTCATATCGAAATAGAAATAAAAAGTTATCGTATAATAAATATAGTTTCTGACTCTATGACAAAATGTAATATTCCGTAGTAAAGTCATAACACCACACAATAACTACGTTTGTATAATTGATGTAATTTTAAAAGAAGAAGAGAATATCGCTTTCAAGGAAATTTTGTTTCATTTCTTATAAAACCAGGAGGTTCTATTTCTATTATTCTTTTCACTGGTTTCGTTATGTTTTTAGAGCAACTACGTTTAATTTTTCTGAGAAATGATTTCCTCACTTCTTTTCTTTTATGGATATAAACTTGATTAGATTGCAATAAATGAGATTAAATAAAACGAACAAATGGTTGAAAATCTGAATCTTGTAATGTTATATTTTCCGTGTAGGGTTGAAAATTACAAAGGCTGAATCAACATGTCTCGAATCTCGAATCTCGAATCTTACGTCGACGATGACAATGTATTTTTAAACTCGACTCAGGTTATTTAATTTCAGAATATTTAATTCTAATTTATATATCCTATGATATCCATCTTATAATGGATAAATATCAGCGATGATAGCTTTCGTCATATAAAATACAGGAAGCATTTTATTCTTAAGAAGTACATAATTTAATTCAAACGGTTGCTGGTCATTTATGATCCACACGATGTAAACTTAGCTTGGTTTAGAGTTAAAAATATCAGAGAATATTGCAAAAACAAATGTAAAAGTTAATTGTTCAAATTTTATTTTGTCTTAGAATCAAGAAGATTGAGAGTATCGTGAAAATGTTAAAAGTCACCTTATCAAGAGTCGTCTTTCCCAGCTCACACGATAAGGAGACGCTTCCCTAAGAAAAGGAATTACACTTTAACCGAACACCTAACGTATCCGGGTCACGAATCAGCATCCACTGAATTCGAATACTATCGTCGTCTCTCGATTCCTCGAATGAAAAGCAATCCATTACTCATAATCCATCTCCACGCATGGGATCAATTTTATTTAAGACCAGAGGACTGTTGCATGACCGGAAATCACGTAGGGCGCTACACCGATCTTATCCTTTGAAGGGAAACGATTTAGGATTTACATAAAGGAAGTTTATCTTCTAAGAGTTGAACGCTAACGCGCATATCAATGAGAAATGATGAATTAACCAGTATGAATCAGTTTGATGTAACTATTGTCTAGGATCATTGCACGTTGCTTCTTTTACGAATAAGAAAATTTTTATGCGGCGGTTTTCATTGTCGCCTCTAGGTTTGTGTAGGCGACATCTAATTCTCGAATGCGTGATTTTTCGAAATATAATAAAGTATTTTATTATGTTTAATATGAGAATGCTATAAATTATTTATCTTGTTGGTAGTACAGCACTTTTTAAAATTCTTTGGAGTAATTGTAAATTGTTAGACACTATCAGTTAAATCGTATTATTCAAAAGCAATAATCGAAATAAAAAATTATTCGAAAATTTAAATCGATTCTAATAGAAGACAAAGTTAATTTTAAAAGTAATAAATTGGTTAAAACGATTCGTCATTCCAAACGATTTGCCATTCTTTATTATTATTTCGAATAAAATATGCTCAAATCTGGCCGCGTCTATGGATGATCCAACAGGTTGATATAATGGAAATAGTAGCACGAGCCAAGTGCATAAGAAGTTAGCGTGATAGCGATAATTCTTTGTGTATATAAAGTTTCCTCAATCGTTGAACTAAAGATCGAAAGTGTTTTTTTAAAGGAAACTGCATCTGTTTGCATCTCGGCGCTGATTCTTATTCAGAGATAGTCTGCTTCATTAACCGAATTGAATCTTTAAGAACGATCTTCTAATTGATGCGATTAATAATCGCTGTGTCGCTCGAGTGCGTTTGTGTCATGCTTTAAAAATGTTCCCCTTCTTTGCTTTACACGCTTTTTCTCCTCTCGTCAAATGTACTGTTTATAAGAAATTAAGGCCAAATCCTTGTAGAACTTCATTTTTTCAGTTAGTCGAATAACAAATTTGAAGATTTTTATTTTTAGCAGAGAGTACAGAAGTGTGCTTTGTCTTTTGAAAAAAGTGTCAAAAGCAAGTATTTGGAAGAGAAAAATATTTGTTTTGTCGACTTTTGAATAATAATTTACACTTTTTCGCGAACCATGATATTGTGAGACGTTTTGTCGCGTCTGAAGACGATTCGGTAGATCGAATCTTTCAAGATTTCGAAATTGTTTCGAAGTTTGTTCATATTAATTTCTCCACCGATTATTACAGATAATCAAGTATCGGTAGATTTGAGGATAATTAAGTTCACGTTACCAAATTTTTTAAATAATTCAGTGACATAAATTAATTCGATATTGGCAAATGTCTGCACTTTTATTTTTAGCAAATTACTGTTTGTTTCTTTCATTTTTCTGATGATGAGGGCAGATGACACTTCCATAAATTTCCAAATTAATCATTTCCATTGAATTTCAGTTCCCCCTCCCCAAAAATTATTCCGAAACTAACAACTAATTCTTATCAATATTATCTTCATTCGAAACTAAATTACTTACACGTTCCAAACATAGTCATAAAATCTTCACAAGAAGTCAAAGAGAACACCTTCTAAACAAGCACACCGATCATTGTTCACTCGCGACAGAAAAGATATTATGTTACTAAAATTATTCGCGATAGAAGAATTTTCTGTTATCAGGCTCGTTTGTAAAATTTGTAAAAAGAATTTGTTTGAAACGATATTCTGTCTTTTGGTGTGTCGAAGTGCGCGACGCGACGGAATCGCGCTTACGACTGACACATTAACTCATTCTCCAAGCCGCCGTGCTACTACAGGCTTTTCCTCCACCCACGCAGCCAACCGCGTATCAATTGAGGGTACTATCACGAGGTCTAGTTCTGTAGAAGGTGTCTCGGAAGTGTCCAGTTAACTCGTCAGTTCCTTCGTGAAACTCTCTTCAATTGGCTACCAGAAATGTTTGTTGATCGTTGATCATCGAGACTACGAAATATAAACGGTTTTAATATTACCGATATTAATATCTCTAACAAAATTGGCATAATACAATCAGAGATTATTCGAGGAATTATTTAAAAAAATACTTATTCAAGTAAAAAAATTTAAGTAAAAAAATAATCATATACATTTATTAATAAAATAATTCAGAGAAAAATTATTTCGCTTTGGTTACTTCGTAGATTTATTGTAGCGTAAGAATTGTTAGAGTAAATGAATATATAGAGTTGCTTAATATGTGGTTACATATGATACGGTTCTATTTCATTTTATTGTACACTAGAAATTTTTCTCAGTGGTTAGTAGAATTTGAAGTTACGATAAAAGGAATATTCCAGACTTAATTTTTTAGAATTTTTATCACAGATAAAAGGAGGATAGTCTTAAGAAAATATTTTAAACTAATCTTTTACTATGTGCATCTCAAACGATGAAAGAAAAAGACTCAACAGGAAGAGATAAGAATCAACGATGGAGGAAAAATGATTAAGAAGAAAGTCAGAAAAAATGAGATTAGTATATTTATTGGCGAAACAGACTCTCATGGAACAATGGTACTGGAATCTGTGTATATTAGCTCGAATTGAATATCAAGAAATGATTCTTAGTATGTACGATGGAGATCAATAACCCTTCCGACGTGGACGAAACGCGACCTTCTAATACTCGGCTAATAACGGGTCAGATGCATATAGGGTCAATTTGTCCATTATCTTGTTATCCGATTTATTTATTACACTTCTGACGATACTCGATTGAATAGTCGTGTAAGACTTGTTCTCGTTTGCCGAATCATGAATCATCTCGACCATGAAAACCTCCATTTAATTTTATTTATTATTGTCTGTTTGTTTTATAGTAATTCTTAATTATTGTTTTACGTATAATTTAATATATATTTACTTCTTGCTCTTCCAATATTCATAGAAAAACATTTAACAACAAAGTTACAAGAAACAAAGTTACAATCGTATCTTTTTCTTTCATTTACGTTCATTGCAAGTTCATTTTGTTGACACATTTAGTGTAAAACATAATAGGCAGCCGTTAATGACTCAGTGACGACTATTGATCCCTAAATTTGTCAATTTAACGCGCTTAACGATCGTTTAATAAATGACGCGCGATCATTACGCGGTAATTATTGCTAAAATGTTTGGCCTACATGTTGCAATGTGTATCACTTAGCTGCACACCGTGAAACTGTTATTTAGCTCACGATGTCGAAATTACTTAACAACTATTCGTAACAAAATTAACAGTGTTTGATGACTGTCATACGTTACGCGTACCTTTATAACCATGTTTACTCATGCCTCGGTAATAAATAATTATGCAGTAGCTTCGTATCGA
Organism: Bombus terrestris; assembly: GCF_910591885.1. NCBI lineage: Eukaryota > Metazoa > Arthropoda > Insecta > Hymenoptera > Apidae > Bombus > Bombus terrestris. The sequence goes on from NC_063276.1 coordinate 8,624,728, forward strand.
AGGAATTTCTATCTCTCTCCTTCGATAAATTACGTGATACGTACCGTGATAGGAAAATGTAGGATAAGTAGGTAAATGTTGAAAGAATTATCTTGTAGCGTGTGACGATTAGGCTGTGAATTTTTATGCATTTATGGAAAATTTATCCTTTGAATATTCATGGTATAATATATTTAGCAGGATAAAGCAAATTTCTATCTACAGTGGCTCACGAAATCGTAGATGTATTTATAAATATGTAAATTTGCATAAAGATCCGCAGTCTAACGACGATGAAACCGTGTTATGTTACTGTTAGATGATCGAAAGATTTACTTTTCTAACGAATGCTTTGTAAATAACAAAATATATGTGATGGCGCAATCGTCCTTGTTTGACTTTTTTATGCAGGACACATACAACGAATGTATGCATTATGTATGTGTCGCTTGGCGATTTAAGTAAAAGCTGGAAGAAATTACAATGAAACCACGAAGCTATGCAAGATTCGCGTGTTACATGTAGAAACTACAGCAAAGATCGTTAAAACTGCAGTGAAAGATAAGAAAGTAGACGTTGGATTGAGAGAGGGGGATATATGCAAAAATTTGCACGACGTCGTCAAATTATACTTAGTAAGGAAATTTTTGAGACGTTGTGACTAAAAATAAAACAAACGGAATGTAGAATAAACAAAAATAACGTGACAGCGACACTAGTGGTACAATTTGATTTTTGAATTGACTTGAATTTGATTGAATTTAAAGTTACATTTTATTAGAGATAGAGAACAAGAGCAAATTAAAAATTGTTTACTATTTTGATTTAAAAGCGTATAGAAATATACATATTCTTATAAAAATATGAAATATATTTCATATCTTTCTAATACACACATCTTATTATCTGAAAAATATATTCCACGTTAAAATATTAAAACCACACACATTTAAAACCATATGTAATGAAGAAAAATGAGCAACACAAAAGATAGAGTTAAATGAAACTGAATGCGATTCATTTAGGGATGAGTTCAGCAGTCGTATTCAAATGTTAGAGAATTTTGCTATAAGAAATACTTAACGTAGTTTCTATGAAATCGCAATTGAATTTAAACAATGGGCTTCGTTAATCGTTTCTAGTCCTTCGAAATTCCAGAACAAGTGAGAATTTGAAGCATTACAAGTCCTCTATGATCTCGCAAGATTTCTAAGCTCAATGTTACTTTTGTTTCAGTAATATATTTTATATGTTACATATTTTAATACATAGTTCCACACAAAGATTATAAAGGAAAAACAAACGTTTCATTTTTCATTACCATGTAATTTAAATAGTATTGTCATTACTATTAATATACCGATATATATTCAGTTTTGCTACAGTCATACAGTAGTCATATAGTGAATCTGATGACTAGTTATATCTTTGGGCTTCTATTAGATTGTTTGTATTTTCAACTATGATACTAAAATACTTCCATTAAGCCAAGTATCACCAAAATAAAAAATCGATACCAATGGATTTACCACGTTTTACCTGACCTTTACGTTGGTCTTCACGTTATCAATAGGTTCGTTTTACGACTTTTATTCCACGCTGGCCACAGTTGTTCAGTATAGTTTCCATTTTCTATGGATGCATCATGTGCATCATTAAAAGTGGTTTTTAATAATAAATAACAATCGATTTTGCTCAAATTTTACACAAGTTCGACGAGAAAACTCACGGTATCGCGTATCGGGAATTGGATAACGGGATGCAACGAGATTGAGTTTAATTGCATGGATAACGTTGTTTCTAGCAATCGTGTATTGCGTAATGGAGTCGTTGACGTTGATTCCACTTAGCGAAAAAGTCCATTTGCGATCTTTTGTTCTATTTCTATATATATTGACGACGATAAATAATACAATTCAAAGCAACGATCTAGTTCGCTAATATCGAATTCTGAATTTTAATTCTCTACATTTGACATACCTTTCATGACTAGAATTTAAGCCGAGAGTTAATAGTATATAATTTCTAGAATCGATTTAAAGTTCGTGACTATAAAAAGAAATCAACGATCTTCGAATTAGCTTTCGTTATTTAAACGGACAGTTTGAAACCTTAAACTTGCAATTAAAAAAAGAAAGAAGTTTTTATCTAACAATATATATGATACACTTTTATTATATCTTTTGCTGACAGTGTTTTTTTTTATATAATGATTTTTATTTGAAATTATGTAACGATAACTAATATATAACTGTACTAACACGAATTTTTTTAATTGTATTCATCACGTAATATATTGTTAGTGATTTTTGTATATCTTGTGAGTTCACTTGAGAATATTATTTATTACGTTAATTTATTTTTCATATCGTGGTTAATTACACAATATTCCTCTCGCAAGTTTTCGCACTATCGTAACAACCTTTATTTCTTACGTATGTTTTACATAGTAACTGCATACCAAAAATACAATTAATCTCATTGGTTAAACAGTGAACCACTTGGTGCTAAAATATTTATGTAAGATTAATGCGTAATGTATAATGATTTGCACAGCATAATTTATGAATCGATTAAAACGATGTATTCATGGTCACGAGCTGGCTGACATATTACCTCACATACTACTATTTACGTAACTGCGAAATAAGATATAATGATAAGAAAGAATTGGATCCTAGCTCGTTTCAACAAATTGCCTCAATCAAACTAATTACAATAATACGATAGCTTGTTTAAAATATTCTACTTCAAATATAAAGTACTATAAACTATTATCAATTAACCATGCTACCAAAGGAACAAATATATCTCAGAATCGAAAGAAAGAACGATCACTTTAATAATTAAAGTACGATTAGATCGAATTATCGAAAGTCTTTAAATATAAAGAATTTTATTTTAAAATTAGATTACGGATATTACAGAAAGTCAACGATATTTCTTTTAATAAATCGAAAGTTTATTAAATCTTGCATATACCTATCTATTTTGTAGTGTCTGCAGTTCGAGAATTTATTACATTACGTAAACATAGATATCTTCGTTTTAAACTACTACGTATGTAGCGTACAGCTATAAATTATGTTTAGGCATGTCGTTTTTTCCTTCTCTTCGGCGTTTCTTTCCGAGTAATTGCTAATCTTTAAGTTAAGTAGTTTTTAAGAAACAAAGAAAGTATTACATACAGAGAAACAGAACGTTTCTATTATCTTTAAAACTACACGAAGTTACAGATCTAGAACCATAAGTGTACAGTTTTGTCAGGGGTTTTCAATACTTAGGAGAATGAAGGGAAATAAAACGAGTAGACAAGAATATCGAGAAGGAACAATAATAATTATATTTATTACGCAGTTTACAGTTATTTAGGTAGTGAGTTGAGTCGACGAAACAAATGCTTCTTTTTTTTTTATTTATGTTTTCCATTCTTTTTTCCCGAATAAACGAAACGAGCTGCCTCGGACATGGACGCGCGGTCGAGCGCGCCTTCGTCGTTCTTTTCCTATTCGAGGAATAATACATTCGTAGGCTGGTCCGAGAACGAAAAAGCATTTGCTATACTTTTAAGCGTAAGACTCTTAAAACTGGTATACTTCAGTCGCATGCGCTATAATCCACCGATCGAGTGAAATATATTAAGGTTTCTCGTAAAGTAAATGTACAAATATAACTCGTTAGGAATTTCGAGCAATCACAAGTCTCGAACACTTCTTCATCTTTCTCTCTCTCGCGCTCTCTCTTTCTCTCTCCCCACCCGTACGTTTTTTATTTTTATTTTTACTTTTTTTCTTTAAATCGAATCCTCGATCGCCTCATCTCAATTATTGTCCAGTTATAGACGTTAAGCTTCGTAGAAAATCCTATATCTTTCTCTCCCATTCTCCCCCTTTACACCTTTCTATCGATTCCCCTTCTCTTTTCGTTCTTTCTTCCTCTCGTTAAACGTCCCGCGCGAACGTTAATCTCGTTACAAGGAGAATTACTCGCACGTTGTGTTTGGTCGAATGCGGGATTAATGACTACGGCCCTCGCAACTTCCTTCGTGTAACCGGCAATGTTGGTTTTAAACTCGTTCTGTCTCAGCCTGGCCTCTGCTATCCTATTTTTCTTCCTTTCTTTTTCTCTCTAAGGAATCGACCAGCTTTCAGCATATCGATGCTAATTGATAATTACAAACAATATGGAAATACGCGACTAGAAGTGAAGTTACTGAGTTTTTGTAACTCGATCTTTATGTTCTTACAACTGAAAAATAAAATAGAGTTTTATATTTGGAATAATTTATATATTTATGATTTTTCCCAGTAACTTATTAGAATTTGCAAATAATAGAACAGTCTCTTTATATTTTCCATCGTGATAACAAATTTTCTAAGAAGGCGTCTTAGTTTGCAATTTGAACAATTTTGAAGAATGTAAACTTTCTTTACTGATTTGATAATTTTGGGATATAAACTTTAATTTGATTTTATTTTCCTAATTTTCATATTTCAAGTACAAAATTGCTGGCATGTATATGGTAAAAGATATCCCTTAAAATATCTCTTCTCTGAATGAGAAACTCTTTATAAAAAATTATTTTTGAATTAAAAATTAATTAGTGAAAGGTGAGAAAGGTTCTCACTTGAGAACTTTTATAATTTAACGATTATATAAAATATTTGGAAAACATTGTTTGTGCAATTTTTCACTTAATTTGCTCATACAATTTTTTTTCATCAAAGCAATTTTGCTCTACTTTATCTCTTATTCATTCATCACACATCTTTTGCGCTGAAGATGGAGTTAACGACCAGTCTTCTACGTCGGTATGGAAGATTTAAATCATCAAAGTCATCAAAATTCTGAAAGCTTTCGATCGTATCTATTTATCCTGTTCTCAATTTCATTTACAAGTACTCAATTCGACACGTTGTTCGCCATCGTTTTATTATTATTTTTTTGATATAAAAAGAATTAATATAATCCATTTGATAATCGAAATTCGGAAGAGATTAAAAACCATATATTATGGAAATTTACGCGTGTTGTAAGTTGAAAAGTTGTACTAAAAAAGAAAGTTACGTCCTAAAAAAATGTATAAAATTCTGCATTAACGAACAACGTGTTAACAACAACAATTTCCAGTGACCTGTGGCTGTAAAATTAAATTTTCAGCAATTTCAAAGAAATAATTTTCCAAACGCAACGCGATAGGCAACTTATGATACTACTAATACTATGAACTCGTAAAATATGTCGCTATGGTACACCTATTACCTTTTTCCTTCTACTGCATACAAAGAGAAAAAGAAAATCAATAACGATAAGTAACACATTTGACCTGATCGCTACGATATAAGCTTCGTCTTGTTTTTGCTTTTTTCTCCACTTTTTTGTTCGATACCCTCATTCGAAAGAAACGAATGGACAAATAGTAAAATAATTCGATCTTAAAGAATTCTATACGAACCGAACGATACCAAGTAATCGAAGATACTAATAGAACTGACGATAACATGAAATAAAGATATTAATTCGTCGTGCTTAAAAATTATACGAATGACTATAATACGATCTAATCTAAATGTAATAAGAAAGATTGATTTCTTTTTTCTCGTTGGTCCCCTTTCGGTACGACTTTCAATTGTAATCGATAATTCGAACCTTCTCGATAAATATTTATTTCATAAATATTCGCTCATTTTACACTTTCTACAAAAATTCATATTATATAAACGTAGAAAATTACACGAATAACTCGTGTAACTTTGAATACAAGTAATATATTAACTTAATTAATCCTTAACGTATAAAGATTACAAAATCGTTCAATATAAAAAAATCGAAAGAAAATTGGTGAATTATCCAACGTCTAGATCGGAGAATCGCAGCGGGCATTCGACTCATCTTCGTTCAGGCATCGATTTCGTTCTCCAAAGTAAAAGTATCGCTCGTACCGAAAGGGTTGGAAAATGCTGAACACCGTGCACGTACTGCTGAGTATTTTGTCGACTGAATTAACCCTTTGTGTTTTAAATTGTCTTCCAAGAAGATGAACTTAAATCTTTCTCTCGCCTTTCTTAACAAAAATAAGAAATGAAAGAGAAATCAAATTCTTGAAAGATTCAATGGGTCAAAAATTTGTATCAAATAAGCTGATCTTCTCGTAGAAGTAAAAGTACAAAGGGCTCGATCGTACTCTATAGAAAATTCCTTTACCCTTTGTGCTTTAAATTACCTTCGAAGAAAATGAACCTAGCCTCCTCATTCTTTTTTTTTTTTAATATAAAAACGATAAAAAGAAAAAGAATCAAATACTTTACTTTCAGTTGATTAAATATTCTAATCAAACAAAATCATTTCCTTATGAAGATAAAAATACAGAAGGGATAATCCTGTTTTTGTAGTAGATTCTATTGCTCTCTGTATTCCAAGTTGTAAGAAATGAACATAACTTCTTTGATGTTAAAATGATAAAAAGAAAACGTACTAATTCCTCTTAAATACGACGGATCTTAATAGAAATAGTAAGTGGGGGAAGAATTAAATTGTTAAAAGATAGGATGAATTAAATATTCAAATCAAACAAGGTCATCTTCCTGCAAAGTTCAAAGTGCAAAGGGCTCGATTGTGCACTGTAGAAAGTTCGTTTGCATCGAACAAATCGAGTTCTACAACAACGGTGTTTGAAAGTGCGAGAAGAATAATCGATCGATGACAATAGATCCAGCAAGCGATTTGGGTCGTTCGTAACGATGGATATAAATATACGACTTAAATACTGGCAGTGGAAGATGCAAGGCAGTTATCCGCAGAGTAGGTACACGATTTTTTAAATAGGTACGCGAAACATTAAAAGGGACTTAAGTAGTTTCTGAACGAATCACGCCTCCCCCGATGAAAACAATCAGAAAACTCATCGTTGACGCTCGATTATTTAAATAATGCGCTCATATAAAAATAATTACGCGATCCTCTGACCCCAAACACGCGTCAGCTACGCTCATTTTATTCTTCACCATTACAATTCGTCTTTCTATACGAGGTCGTCGAATTTCGTCGACCTGTTCCTCTTCATCGCGACTACCCAAAGATGCAATTCGCGCGATCGAACCTCGAAGACAGTACCTTAGGCCGTGGAATGAAATATTCGAGGCTCTAGGTGTCGCTTTTGGTCCTTTTTCAGAGACCTTGGTTTACCTCTGGTGATTTCTTGCCTTTTATTGAACGTTATATCGTGAAAGGAAATCGCCTTAGCTCTATTTAATTATTTAAGGTTGCCTTTTTCTAAATAGAAAAATATATTCGTTGTTTTGATAAAAGAATTGAAAATTTGAGAATTTTTAGATATTTGTAAAGATTAACTAGAAGAGATATCGATTGTTTATTAGAAAACAATTAGAAAATAAAATTATTGCATTAAATTATCAAATAGAAGCAACATCGCCATTCAAAATAACGCTATTTCAATCTTTTTTTCTAGAGAACTTCAAAACCCCTAAGAGTAATTTATTTAATAAAATTTGATCGTTGTTCGATAGTTGAGTAATTAAGAATTTTTTACTGTAAATGAATTTTTTTTCGTTGGTTCTCTCTTCGAATAAACCAACGTTATAATCGTGTCAAATAGTAATTCTATCATAGAGAATTGCCAATATTGCAACGAAACGTTCGAAAAAGGCAAGAAACACGCGGCACGGCTTTTTAAATATATGCTTTACTCCGCTGCGTTAAATTATCCCACTACTAAATACCGAGAGGTTAAATCTTCATAAAAAGTAAATATAGCTTAAACGATACAGGGTAATTAAAATACGCAATAACAAAACGAAACGAGTCGAAATGGAAATGTTTGTCGATCCAATTACAATTAATCTTTCAGTGTGTGTTTGTGTATGTGCATGTGTGTGTATTATTCGAGAATCGTCTGCCAGATATCGATCGTTTTTAACCGGTGTAAACATAACTACCTGTTCGAGAACTTGTTTTATATAAACGTTTACTCAGAGGACAATAGACCTAACAATCCATCAAGTTCCACGATTAACTGGGAAAATTGAATATTTTTTTTCAGAGAAACACGTAAACTTCCTATACATCTTTAATACTTACGCGGCTGTCTTTTACATATTTGTTAACATCTTGCTTGCGTTCGTTTCTCTTTTTTCGATTGAGTTGCGCTTAAGTTACAGTTACAAATGGTCAGGTTTCGGAAAATAGTTGCAGAAAGCTCAGCAACGCTAGCGTAAGCGTTCACAATCTCCACCGTTTCTGGCGGAAACGTTTCTTCAGCGATAAATCTCGACCTCTCAGACTAAATTCTTGTTCACATCGAAAAACCGAAGCTTGCCACACTGAACATACAACGAAGGTTTTCGTGAATTTGGTTAACAACATTCTCTAGAACGATTATTCGAAAAATTGTTACGTCCACCGTGTTCTCGTATTTTTCTTTCGAGCTAAAAGGATTGCCTCCCGTTTGACGTCGCTCGTGATCGAAACGCGTCGAACGAGGAGAAATCTCTGAGAGATCGGTCAACGTTAAGCGTGAATTTTTTTACATTCGATCGTAACATAATCCACCACCACCAACTCACCACTATCCGTTCATATCCATTAGATCTATTTCACACTGAGCGAACGATTCATGCGCGTGGTTTCTGCAAATATGCGCGAACACGCGTGTGTCGTCTGCGGTCCGTGTTCTCGCACCAAAATTTCCACTTTCCACTCCAAAAATTGTTGAACATACGTCGGTTAATATAATACCTAGCGCTGTATGCGTCGTTACTGTTCTCTCCCCGAATATCCTTCGAATATGTCCATGATCCGCACGCACGCACAATATAATTCTTTCCTCCACGTTCGAATATATGTCACACTGAGCCGGCTGTGTGCTGTTTTTTTGCGAGTGTGTGTCCATCTTTTTCTTTTCTTTTTATCTTTGATACTTGTTTTAAATATTGTTCGGCCTGGCAGTGCCGTCGGCCCCAATGCTTTCATCACGCGTTCGACGAGGATGCGTCGAGCAAGGTTTTTATCCGCAAATCGGCAATCGACTCTCGCCATATCGCTCGTGAACGTAGAAAGTTCGAATTGGGGCACTGTCTCGGTTCTCGGGGGTTTCCTCTCGGTCTCGATACGTCTCGACGCGTATTTATGGAACACCTGTGGCGCTCGACGTCCCTCGGTCCTGGCTAGTAACATTTCCGGGTGCACGTACATTTGCGCACTAGATCGACGTCCTTCGTGTACCGCATACCATCGACGCAGATCAATCGAACCTACGGTTAGTCAACGTTTCGTTGTTAATTTTCAATAAAATTTAGGTTGCAGTAGATTTGAGAATAACAGAGATAAAGTTTGGAAATAATTATGGAATAATTAGTAAAATCAAAGTTTCGCAGACATATTTTTTTCAGATATTCTAAATATCTCAAATATTTTAATTATTCGAATCTTTGAAGTGAAAATCATATCCAGCAGGAATTATATCGTAGTGATACACAAATAAATGTGTCATCCGTGACTCGTTTATATCGTTTACGTAGTTATTTTATTATTATCATTATATTCTATTTCATTATCACAATCAGTGTTTCATTTATAAATGACATGTATCATCTGTATCTCTTTTGAGGAAGCTAATTGCAACGTTGATGAAACATGATATGATTGCATACGGTTTACACTCTACAAAGTCAAATAATGGTATTTTAATCGTATTACATATCATTTATTTCTCAATCACTTTTTCTCAATTAATATATCAATGTTATGATTTTCTCATACAATGCTTTTTAAAATAACGCAATTTTCTCTATTCGGTTTCTAAATGGAATATACTAACTTTTTTTTATTACTGTACATTTGTAACGGTATAGGCAGAAGAATAAGATTAAATATAGTCAGAAACATAATAAAATAAATTTTTCCTGCAATTATATTTCAACAACAATGTCTAGGAAAATATTTACAAGTATACCTGCATAAATATTATAATATTTAAAAGAATTGGTTTAAATAAATATGAAAATAACATTTAATTTTTTCTGAAAATGTGGCCGAAACCAAGCTATTGTTCGTGTATATAAAAATTTACATTATTTGTCTCTGTCCGTTTTCGTCTAACATTCTGTGTATGTCTGACTATGGCAAGGTTTATACTACTGATAAGAGGGTAAATATTGAAGCAGCAAGTACTTCGTGTAATTAAATCGTACCTTACGCCGTTTCGTCTTCCGTGGGAGGCAGCATGAGTTGCCACAACTACCCCAACACTTGGCAAGTTTCACTGGTCGTCGACTCCGACATCCGTTCTCGCTGTAATACTCTCTGGTGTGCTCTTTGCGACACGTCGGTGCTGCAACAGATGCACTCCATTTACCAAATTTTTTAATCTTTTCCTTTCATTTTCATGACGCTTATTTTAACAAAGTATACAATAGAAACTTGCCAAAAATTTGTAGTTATTACTTCATTTAAAAAAATTTCGTCATGTATTTTTGCAGAGACACATGCACAACCATTTTAATAATTTTCAAATTTTTTAAAATGAATATTTTAAACAATTTTTTAAAATCAGTACAACGTATATGACTTATTTTATACTAAGTAATTTATGAATATAAATCTTCAATAAAACATATTAATATTCCATCATTTATTTTATTGTAAATATTTGTATTTTAATGTACGTATATTTAAATGAATATTAATATAAAAAATATTAATAATGGGTGAAATCCATCGAGCATATTATAAATTTTTATACCTTTCTCGCAATACCGTCCTTGCCACCCAGTTTGACACCGGCACGTATATCCGTTTCCCATTGGCGATGGCACGCACTGCGAACCTTTTCTGCACTCGTGTGTCGCACAGGGATCGGAAATTATCGCGCCGGGTCCTGTCATAACGATGTCTGCAATAAGAAATGTGTTAATTAGTCCGCTATCTTTTAAATATTAAAGTCACGTATAACGCTTACTATTAGATTTATATCACATCTAATGGTAATTAATAACTTAATATCAGTAATATTAATATGAACTTTCCGTAGGCAAATTGGTCCTTCGACAATTTAAGTGAAATTTTATCTTTCAATTTCCTTAAAAAGAATTTTAGCTTGAGTTAGAAGAAAAAATTTTTCAAACCTTGGAACAGTAAAACAATGAGACATAGATGTAGACGATCCAATTTACCTGTAGACTATGAAAATACACGTTTGCTTGTGTAAGATTAATTTTACGTGTATTATGATATTAATATTAAATATTTAATGTAACAGAATATAAAATATTTGTATATGCTATAGAATATTAAATTGATCAATAAGGCTTAAAGTCGTTGAACTATACCGGAGTGTTCGTGAGCCATATTCTCTTGTGGCATCGATTCCTCGTTGCTGCTGCCGCCCATAATTCCTTCCGCTTCCATGACGTCTCGCGCCTCGTCAGCTTCTTCCTCGTTCGACATGCATCCGGGAGTTACGCGGTGCATCTTCGCCGCGTTGCTAAAATCTACCAATTTGTGATTGATCCACATCTCGGTGATGCAGCCTGATAATCAGAAGAAAGAGAATTGTTGGGACGAAAATTTTCTTGCTCGATTCTAATAGCTTGATATTTTAAATTTAAGTTAATATATTTAATTTAAATTTTAAATATAAGACAAATATCCTAATAAAAAAATATATATATAAATATCGCAAACAAAAAATTCTGTACAACGTGTCAAGCAAAATCACTGTAAATACGCATTCATATATTTCACTCGATCACCAATCAGTTTTCAATTCGAGGCTTACCTTGGAAGCTAGTGATGTTCCTCAGATGAAACTCTGTAAACGCGATGTTGGCGACTTCCGGAGCGACGCCGCCGACATACATAGGCGTGATGAGTTTCAGGTACTCTTTCGGACCCTCGTTAATAATGCTTCTAGCAGGGCCACGGTCGACCCTCATCGTGAAGTTCTTCTTGATCGCAAGAAGCTCAGCCACGTGAGGTTTACCATCGGCGATCATTTCGTAGCTGTACATCGTCGAGGTTGGGTAGTTACCCACGTCGTATGAGACTCTGACACGGCCATTAAATAATTCGACGGCGATGTGATCACCGTTTTGGCCGTCGTAGAGGAGAACCCCGTTTTCCTGCGTGGTCGTGAAGACGATGGTCACGTTCGCTTCGGGCCTCATGCGTAGCGGCTCCAGCTCGACCAGCGAGCTGTTGTCCACGAAGCTCAAACTCGTCAGGTACTCGCATCGTTTTCCTGTAATTCGGATTTTACATAACTTTTAATCAAATTGTTTGACGAATCGATTATTTTCCATATTGCATAATGCGTCAATGTGTGGTATATAACAGATGGATTTTAATATCGCAATCCACTGTTTCAAACAGTAGTGGACATTTGTATGGTATAATCGTATCAGTATTGTATCAATATCGCAGTCTGCTGTTTAAAAAACTTTTATTTAAACGTATGAGACTTTTTTATTAGTTTAAATGGTACTTTTGTGTAAAAGGTCGATGATATTTTTGTATGCTATTACCGAATCTTTTTTATGAACAATATTTTAACATTGCATTCCATTATTTATATTTCGATGCTATTATTGTGATGTTATATTCTACTATTTGGAGAATTTTTATTATATTATTTAGTCATACGGTTTTTCACAAAAATCGATGGTATTTCGCGTGGAACTCTTTCTTCGCATGTTATTTTAATATTTCACTTCGTTCTTTGAAAAATATTTATCTAATCATACGGTTTTCGGTGAGTATCGATGGTGTTTTTATAACGACGCGTTATTGGATTTTTCCCGTAAATGCTATATTTAATATTGCGCTCTATTGTTTGAAAATTTTTATTTAGCCATATCATTTTCTATTTGAATACATCGATCATTTAGTTAAATTTAATATATTTATATTTCGGATTTTACGTCTAGTTTATTTTATCACTAATATAATATGATTGCATTCTGGCGGAATTTTAGAGGATGAAGAAATTTATCTTTACATTTGATGGTAGAACGTAAAATGGAAATATAGTGGTCTTTATTTAGTCTAAAATTATGAAAGAAGTCACTTACCGGTGTAGCCGGGGTGGCACTGGCAAAGATAGTCCGCGGCGGAAGCGGGAGCAGGTTGGAAGCATGCACCGTGCTGACAGTCATGGTGCGCACATGGACTAGTTTGTGGATAGAGCATGGCTGTCGAGGGTGCTGCCTCGCAATATCTGCCTGTATATTCCGCCGCGCACTTACATTCGTAATTGTTTATGCCGTCGATGCAAGTAGCACCGTTCTGAAAAATACAAGAATATTTGTCGTATAAAACACAATGTATTTTATTACGGTTCGTGTAGTTCAAAATAACAAATTTCTACATCTTTCGTCCCAAGTACAATTTGTAATTTAAAAATAATAATGCAAGTTCATTTTTTCGAATTTAGTTAACACTAAATTAAGTTAAATTTTTCATTTATTCTAGCGTTAATAATTCTAATATTAACAATGATATCTTTAAAATTAGAAAAAATAGAAACCATCATCTAGATTTCAAAGATTAGAATTAAGAAGAAGTGTTTCGGTCATAGAAAAAGTCACGTATGGGTGGAAAATGGTGCAAAAATCGAATGAGTAAGAAAAAAAGGATAGAAAATAGGTACCTGGCACATATGATCAACGCAGTCATCCAGGTTGGTGGAACAATTGAGGCCGGTGAACCCGATTGGGCATTCGCAGCTATAGTGGGTCCCGTGGTCGACGCAGCGACCCCCGTTCTCGCAGGGGTCGTGCCCTTTTGTGCAAAAGGGTATCTTCTCCTCGCAATACTCGCCCATGAATCCTGGGGTGCAGTCGCATCTGTAGGCCTGTACGAGGTCGACGCAGGTTGCGTTATTCGCGCACTTGTTGTTCTCGCAGTCGTCGACGTTGTTCTCGCATCGAAGTCCCTTGTACCCGGGGGCGCAGTCGCAACTGTCACACACCGACTGATCGTCAATCGAGACATTGACCATGACCTTCGATCGCGGTATATCCGCCAATCGACCTTGGTACACGTAACTAATTTATCAACGAATAATTTTCTTAACATTTGATCGATCTTTTGGAGTTCGGTTAATTTACAATTTTTTAATTTTGAAGGATTCTTTGTTTATTACCGAACTAAAAATACAGCGTATCAATAAAATTAAATAAATTTAGTAAAATTTTACTAGCACTTTGTTAGCAATTTGTCCTAATATATTAACTTAATAAAAATTGCGATTGGCACAATTGCTTCGATGGTAATTCTCGGTGATTAATAATTTCTGATAGTAATTTTTCTTTAAGATATTTTACCATGATATTTTTCAGCAAAAACAAGGCTCGAGCTCGATGATTGCTTTCGAAGAAAGAACCACTGAATCATAATCACTTCGTCGATAGATTGTTACGTATACCTTCTACTCTTCGGGGCTCACGTGCAGAGGTCCCGTTTTATTTATTCATACAACAGTGTACGCGTTTTGTACGTGCAATTTACTGCTACTGAAACTACATTTCATACTCTACTTATACGTTAAACAACGCTTTTACAATGCAAATACACTTGCCTGTGTATTTTTTTCAGAAAATACATCGCCGGAGCAATATTAAGTCTTCCATCGCATGTTCATAAATTCAAAAAAAAAGAAAAAAAATGTAAAAAAGGAAAAAGGAAATATTGAATCCGGCAGATGGATTCATAAATCATTGACTTAAACTACTAGACAGTGAAATATACTTTTGCCAAATTATAGGCTTCTATTTAACGATACCAATTTCAACTTTTGACATGATCAATACAATACTCTACACAGTAGATGCTTAAAGCTACTGTTTTGCCAAATACATCGGTACGTTTCGTGCACGTCTACTCAATTTTTGACCAACACTACTGCCTTCCGTATCAGTAGAAGATTCAAAAGAAATCGGCAGAGCTACAGCAAATGCACACGTTCGATCTCGTGATTTTGTGTTTGCAGTAGAATTCTAGTCCAACTGGAAATCTCAATATCAAAAATTATATGAAATATTAGACGTATGAACAATTCTGTGCTTTTATTTTTTCAATTTATTTTATTATTTCAAATTGAGATATCTTCGAGATCTTTAATATGTCTATAATTATTAAAATTTTTAAATATATACTTGAGATATTATATAAACTAATTTTTTAAATAATACGATACTATTTAGAATTCTGATATGAATAAAAAATAGTTATAAATATAATAAAGTATCTGTTTAATACTACAATCTCAATGACAGAACATTGACAGGTATTATGTATGAAAAATATCAACAATTCTTTTCAGAAATTAATTGTATTACAATATTAGTAAACATTATTTCAGATAGTAAAATAAAAAGGATATTTCAATTTTTTTAAATAAATATACGTTTTGATACGTGCTGATGAGCACTTAGAGCACTGAATTATTTTTCTACATAAAATAAATGCAACTTTCGTCGAAAATATATTCATTTCAATACATTCCATCCTATCATATATTAGTGAATCGACAAAAGATCATTTTAAAAAATGGGGAATAGAAATCGTCATTGTTGGATTACAATTCCTTGCAGACACTGTTTCTACGGGCACCACTGAACGAGCAAATAGAAATCAGACCCGAACGAGCTTGCCAAGGAATTCTCTACATTAGGTTAGTCAAGACGTTTGATACCTGAATCTTCCTTCTTCCAATACTTTACAAGTTCCGGCGTTCCGGCAAGGATTTCCATAGCACGCGTCAATTTTATGTTCACACCGGTCCCCATGATATCCTGGCGCGCATTTGCAACGGAACTTCCGGTCCGGGAGCGCCTCGCAAAATCCTCCGTTCTGACATGGCGAGGTGTAGCACAGGTCGCACTTGGCCAGGACTTCGGCTGGCTGTTGGTTGGCTGCGCGGAAGAAAGGTCTACGATTAATGAGCAATTTTAGTACCCCATTGTGACAACGGGCCAAAAAACCATGAACTAAACAGACTGCGTCACGGGTCAGTGAGAAATCAAAAACATCTGCACGTGCGGAACATTTTGTCGATCGTTGAGCGATAGTGGCCAGCTGATCAGAATAGTTTGGAAACTGAGGAGCTGAAATTGATAAACGAGGAGCACAAGTGTCAGAAACGAAGTTTTCTAATAGAAAGAAAAAGAACGCATTCTTGTTTTACATTATTTATAATTCGAATACTATGCACTTACTGTGCTTATTATCTTTACATATCTTGAGGAAGAGTGAATGGTAGAAAGTGCATTGAAATGGTTAAATTTATTTATTTATAGATTATACTTTTCTCTATTTTAACAACGATCTAATTCGTGTTTATGATCACTATTTTCATTTTCCCAAAGAAGCTAAAAAGCTTTGTCCGGTAAGTTAACACAGATAGTTCCAAATAGAATAAATGATTCTAACGTTTCTAACCTTTTCCATCATATCATATTCTGTATAGAATTTACATTATTCTTTCCATTAAAAAAACGTTTCTCATACTGTTGCTATTTACGCCGTTTACCGTTTCAATTTCTCAATTTTTAGCAGTAAGGTTTTAAGAACGTTGAATGAAACCGTTTCGAAATTTAGAATTTTTTCGTAAAAATACATAACTAGGTAATGCTATTTTATTATTGTACCAATAATAAATAAAATGTATTCTTAGATACCGTTTTAGATATTTAGTAATATCAGTATACTATTAATATTTGCTGGATTTGAGGATCAATACACCATAATATTGGGTTGGAAACTAAATTATCATTAGGTGGTAATGACAAAATTCGCGATCATTTAGTTTCCAACCCAATACATCCTCTTACACTGCTTTGCATCCTTTCGTGTAGGAAAGTTTGTCGCGGCTCGATGATATTTCAATAATTTTTTAAATATCCATAATCAACGAACGGAGCCTCAATCACAATTTCTGTAATCTTCATTTTTATCTTATTTCGACTTGTATCGATTTTATCCAACTGTTGAACTTTCAAAATCGTTTATCGGATACACCGTGTACAAAGTAACAACGTTTAGAATTTATATTCAAAAGACATTCCTGCGAAGTCAGCGTAAAATCCATCAAATTCAATTACTGGATAAACCTGATCACCAACAGCTGGCCGCTTTCGCCACGATCGCGATAACTGTCGAGGAAATACATACTTTTGCATTGGAATGCGGTCGCAGGTGTCGTAAGCAACAGCTTGTCCCTCATCGCTGGTGGCTCCATGCATCTCGCGATACCGGCCTCCACGTAATCCTTCTTCACCCATTCGGCCAACCATCGCATGCTGCAGTCGCAGTAGAGCGGGTTGGACCCCAGAGCGCTATAAACACACCAGTTGGTGAATTATCGACACTAGAGAAACCAGTGCGTTAGCTTGGGCAACGCAAGAGAGAGGGTACTCACAGGTGTGTTATAGATTGAAGATCCTCGAACGCGCCCTCAGGGATCACCGATATGTCGTTACCGTGTAGAGACCTAGTGTAAATCGGGGTTTTAAACGATCATTATTGAAGTAGTCTACGTTATGGTGTTCTAGTCTATGTTCCATGCATATTAAGCTGATTTTACGAGTAGATTCGAGAACAATTAATAAAGTGGCATTAACTTCCTATTGGAACGGTTTCTGCGCGTTATCTTATCGTTAGACTGCTCATTCATATTGTTAGAAAAATGAATGAGAAAATGAAATTTAGCTAGAGAATTTGTTTATTTTCTTAAGTATTATAACAAGTGTTATTTTGTGTAGACGCATAAAAATCCGTAGTCTGCTTATCATGCTATGGATTGCATTATAGTTTCGATGCAATAAAGGGGTATTGTATTTGAAGACCGTAAGGGAATTTGCTACAGATGATGCAAAATATTTGATTAATCAGAACGTGGTATAGGAAAATTAATTTTGTATTCGTGAGTCATTATGGTAGAACGCAATATTACACTGTAACAATAGGACACTGTGACAATGATGCAGTACAAAGGATACTAATGTAATCCTGATATAAGATTAAGATTTTTATAGATGATACAGGATTAGAATTTGCTTCATACTCGTTACTAATATGATATATCCATGATATTCATGCGAAAACTCTAATATAAATTTTAGAAGAAGATTTCAAAATATTCAATAAATAAATTCATTCCACAAATAATATAATTTTTCTGAAAGCTGGATTTAAAGTAATGAAAGCTTTAAGAAAGAGGAGAAATAGAAAAATTAGGAAGATAACAATTGTAGAAGATGGAGAAAAATACATCATACACATCTTCATTTAATGTTTATATCGATAAAACTACGTTTTTTCACGAAATAAATTAATATTATTGATACTTCAAAATTCTTCAAATATGTAATATTAATAACTATTATTAATGAGCAAAATCGATATTACTACACAGCATCGCCATAGAGTTTCTATCGGTACTTGAATAATTATTTACTAATATAATATGATACACTCCCTTACGACCGCTTAAAGCGAATCAATTTCGTAATATCGATCTCGATAAATTGTTTTGTGTATGACTTTATGTACATGCAAATGATTTAACGAATTAATTATAATAATTACGGTGATAAAGAACAATTGTTCCCCAAATTGCCCGCATCAAGAAATTAATACCGCAATCAGCGGAATAAACAATAAATCATTGAACGATTGTGATCGACAAAATGGCACGCCTTCGCCCATTAATTTAATACAGATCGCTCCCTCCATATCGTTGCTTTTATTTATTCCATTACCGAAACTTAATGTATGTACCATTATCAATTGTTTTTCCCCAACTACAGGCGAATTCACGCATTCACAAAGAACCGAAAGCATACTGAAAGCTCCGGTGTTTCGTCCAGAAAATGGTACTTCCGCGAGAAAAATGGTCCCTCGCCACTGTATTCACGATTTTCGCTCTTTTACCGCGTCATTTCGTGTAATTCTTTCCTCGTGATTTATGAAACGCGATTCGAAATATTCAATGCGTGTGAAAGGAAGGTATAAATCTATGCATTGTTCGTGAACAAAAATTATGCAATTCGAAACTCACATTATCCGCAACGATTTCAAGCCGGCCAGGGCATTCCGTTGGACACACTGCAGCTTATTGTAGCTGATAATTCTGAAAATGTATTGGCCACGTGTTATTCTTTTCTGATATTACTTAGCAGTGATCATTGAATATTTTTTGTAATATAATTTGATAATAGATCATTGATTATTTTTTATAGCATTGTTTGATAATTAAGTAGATACATAAGAAGGAGGGTCTGTCATATTTTTCTCTTGTTTTTATAATTAGAATAAAAAGGGTCTGCTGCAGTGAAGAGATAGCCTCGTATACTTATAATGTAAGCAAACCAAAATAAAATAAAATTAATTAAAGATGAAATCCTTCTTCAAATGTGTTAGAGATTGATATAATATTTTTAATAATAAAATGGTTAGGAATAGAAGGGATGAAGAAATGACATCAAAGAATTTTCTCATCCTCGAAGATCATAATTTACATCTTAAAATATTAAAGAAGAAATATTGACGAAACAAAATATTGAAGTTGAATTTAACTATTCAAT
The DNA here is from genome assembly GCF_910591885.1 of Bombus terrestris. Lineage (NCBI taxonomy): Eukaryota > Metazoa > Arthropoda > Insecta > Hymenoptera > Apidae > Bombus > Bombus terrestris. The sequence goes on from NC_063276.1 coordinate 8,644,308, forward strand.
ATCAAGTTTCAGTAACGTGTTGTGGATAAGAAAAGTATAAATAAACGCCTCAGAATTTTTGCTTCTATATTTTCTTTCATAAAAGAAGTAACAAAACTTCCTTGGTTATAAAATGTTACAGATAAATTATTCAATTAAAATATTCCCTACATCAAAATATAAAATTGTGATTAGAAAGCTGAAAGAATATTTTATCTATAAAAGTGGCATTTCACAGAGAAAATCAAGGTGTCAACTTACAGGTGGGACAGTTTGGTGAGGTTCCTGAAGGTATCGTTGGACAGCATCCCAATCTGATTGTTGCTTAGGTCTCTGAAAAGCAAAGAAAGAAAACGAGATTTCAGTCTCTTCTTCTCTTTTCAATCTCGGCAACGTTACAACATCACATGTGTATTTTATTTACAGTCTAGTGAGAATCCTCAGGTGGTTCAGTCTCTCGGGCTGGATCGTCTTGATGTCGTTCACGTCCAAATACAGCTCGGTGGTTTCCGGCGGAATCCCACGTGGAATCTCTGTAAGCTGAGACCTCGAACATCTCACCACTGACCCGGCGCAATTACATTGGGGTGGACAGTAATCGTCACCTAGGCAACCCACGCTGTCGTCTGCGGTTCGTAAAATAGACAGACGATGTATCGTTAATTTCGAGATCAATTGCAGCAATCAAAAATGTAGATATCGTATCGAAGAGATACATATTGGGTTAAGTAAAAAATTCCTTCGCCTTTTACCAGCGTATGGATCTCGAAAGATGTTATAAATGTTATTTGAAAAATGTAAAAAAAGCCTGAATTTTTTCATGGAAAATACGCAGTTATATGAAAAAGGCACGAAATAAGTTACTCCTTGGTTAGACACATTTTATCACATTTATTTAACAAAATGTAAACGAACTTGTGACTCACTTAATAATTTTGAGGAAGATCGTATTAATAGCGGAACGAGGTAATTAATAACAGTTGCTTTTTTAAAACATCTTTCATGCTATTTATAGGTCTTTTAGGTACTTTGATATAAGCACTTTTCCAGCCACTGTTTGTATTAATTTCAATCAAATATTTTTTCAGAGTATCGTAATTTTATTGCAATAGTACTGATTGTACATATTATTTGGAAGATTATCATTAGAAGTTAGTATTGGCCGAGAAAGATGTTAAAATACTTCTCGATATTAATATAAAAAGTTAAGAAAATGCAAAGGAGGGATCTTACTGTTGCATTTGAACTCGTGATGGGGTATATCTTTGATGATTGCGCTCTTCAATCGTGGAGGGTCGTGACAGTGTCCCACAACACCAGACATGTCGCGTTTTCTCAGCCATCCGGCGAACCACGCGAGATGACAATTACACGACAAAGGATTGCTTTGCATGTTGCTGAAAATACGAGGCAATTTATTAGACTGTTATTAATTATGCGCACGGAAGCACGGAATATATTTCGCCGGCCGGAGAACCGGCGAAGTCAACAGTAAAACATATTGAAAACGCGTACAAATACACGTAATAATTAATAAATCCATAACGTTGTCTCATTAATATTGATGAAGCGTAATTCGTATAATGATAATACTAATCTGATTAAATATTTACGTTATAATATAGCAAGTGCGTCTCGTTTCGGGAAAAGTTGAAACATTACTGGATCGTTATTATTGATTCTCGTGTTTTACTTCAAAACGATCTACGCATGTTGTTATAATTACATAATTAATAACAAATTAATTTCGTTACCACTCGATGATACATAATAGCTGTCGTTATGAAGTTCTCGATAACATTCTACTAATCCATTTTCATTAACTTCTGTACATCGCGATTGATAATTATCGTCAATTAACACGGAAAACTCATCCAATATTCTTCAGAATAATTAAAAGCAAGTAGAAGAAAGAGCGAAATTTCGTTAATATATCACGTTTGCGAGTTATCAACATATTACGCGTATTATACGAAATATTTCGAAATATCAGTAGCATTTTAATTGACACGATTATATTGGTAAAATCTTTCACGATTCTAAAAGCGTATATAGAAGTTACAAGATATTTAGTATAATTAATATATATTCCGCAGAGATTGCAAAAGTATTGACACAGCCAATTACTCGCAACATTAATAAATAGATTACGGAGCTTTATGCATTAGTTTCAACACATACCTACATACTATATGCTTAAAGCGACTATTCATATCTTTCTATTGATACTTCATACTTGTATTTTTTTGAAGTTTCCAGTAAACATCGTTTAACTTCTACATACATTTTTAAATTGATTTTAAGTTTTACCAGTATAAGCATGCCAATCGCGCGTCCTAGTAGCGTAGCAGTGAAATTTCAAAACGTTTCACGCGACATACGGATAAAAAATTTTTACGAGTGTTCGAATACTTCAGCGAGCCGCTGAACAAATTTCGTCAAAGAAATAATCTATTCAACGAAACTGCAGTATTTCTGAAAGGAAAAATAAAATTCAATAACTCTTTTCGCATCTGTTGGGAATCGATTTTACGTTTAAAAAGGTGTAGGGTGGGAAAACTAGTAAAAAGCCGGGTTCGAAGTATACTTACATGGTGCGTATGTGCGTCAATCCGTCGAACGAGCCGTGCATAACGCAGGTTATAGCGTTTCCGTGCAGGTTCCTGTGAAAATGATGTTCGACGGGTTTATACAGTTGCCGGGTGATACCGTTTTATGAAGAGACATAAAAGTTTCTACTCACAGCGTCTTAAGATTCGTCAGGCCGGTGAACATCTTGTTGTGAACTTCCCTCAGCCTGTTCTCCGATAAGAGTCTGCGAAACGAGGGCTCGTTATTACACGTGAATAAGGCGTATGGTTGCTAAATATTAAAAAGGAATAGGGTCGCTCCGCTCTATAGGGATTTCCTTTACGCGTGGATAGGAATCGACGCTCGCACGCATCGTTGCACCATTGAGACCATGTAAAATTCGAACAGAAATTATTATCGTATCGCATAAAATCTCTGCTACTGTATTTTTCGTAAATTAAGTTGGAAAAAAATATTAAGAGTTCAATTATCAATATGGTACGCTTCTGCGTTTTTATCACCATTTTCTATTTAAAAACTATCTTTATATATATACCTAACTTATATACGAAATATACCTGTGGTTTGCAATCTGATCAAAAATTTCCTCTTGAAAATTATTTTTGGCATATTCTTCTATATCTACAGGTTATTTTGGTCCTTAATGGCATAAAATAAGAAGAAGAATGGGGCATAGAACTTATGAATAATTTATAGTATCTATCCTTTTAAGATCTAGAAATATTTGTACAAATATATTCATATATTCATAAAGTATGTCGAATTCATATTCAAACGAAAATATTTATCATTCGATTGATTTTTCCTTAGAGAACATGCGTCACTTCGATTCGTGCTTTGCATTCATCCGGACTAAAATACACACGAGTTACAGCCACCCTCTGCTCCTCCGGCTATCTAATTAATCGACCCATTGTCCCGTTAATTGCCTTTGAAAATTAAATCCTATTCTGCTTCGTTAAAGCTCGTTTCAAAGTCCCGATCGAGTTAGGCACAAATAACGCAAGTAATCTCGACGGTCTGAATACAGCCCCGTTATTCGAAACTTTCTCATCCAAGAAACGTTTCAGCAGAGAAAAAAGAACAAACAACAATTTTCTGACAAATCGAATTATGCTGCCGAACAAAAAATGTAAACAACCTATCTTTATCTTCAATTCGTCCCGGCTAATGATTAATTATTACGTATCTTAATAAAATGAGACTAACAATCAAAATGACGAAAACTGAAATATAAATTAGAAAACTGTTTCATTCTACGATGCTCTAAAGCCAAGATAATTTATTTAATGAACAATTTCCAATTCGATAAAGTATTTTAATTATATCGAAAATTAACGAATGATCTTCCTTTGAACTGCTTAAGACAACGGAATATTTTTTTTGAAGATGGAAATAAATTTCCATCCTCTGGAGCTTCATCCCTTAATTATATTAAAACTCATCGAACAATATCTTCTCAAATTATTAAAAATCACCGAATACCTTTTCCTTAAAAATGAGAAAAATTTCATCGCTGAGAAACTTCACTCTTCAATTATATTAACAACCGTTGAACCATTAAAAATCATCAAGTATTCTCCCTTCCCCCCTCTCTCCAAAAAAAAAAAAGGAAAAAAGGAATGCAGAAACTTACAAGTCGGTGAGTTTATGAGCACCCGAAAATGCAGAGGCCTCGATGCGCGAGATTTTATTCTTCCTGAGGTCCAGATGCTGTAGCTCCGGCAGCTTCTCGAACACGCCATCCGCTTTGATCTTATCCAGCTCATTGTTGGCCAACAGTCTGGGCGCAAGGACAAAGAAAGCCGAGGAACGAGAAAGTTAGAGTTTATCGCCAGCGTCTGATACGGTGAGCAATTAATCGCGCTACAGGGCGTCGATCCATTAAACGAGTTCGAATAATTTATTTCGAATAATAGCTTGACGATTCATTGTTCTGCTCTCTACCCCGCCGCACCGTCTGTACAACGGACCAGCTTTTAATTAGATAATTATCTTGTCGGCCGTTTGAATTAATTTTCTCGCGTGAAGGAGAACGAGGGGCCTGGATCAACATTCGTCACGATCGACTGACTGGATCGATCTTTTCTCTTTATACCGATATTACGAATCATTGTTATGAATGAATTGGTTTCATTCGGTCATAGATGGTGATAGTTTGGATCAAAGCGAGCTAGTTAATATTAAAATATTTAATTTTCATTTTATTCTATTGAAAGCGAAAAAAAAGAAAAGATTTCAGCCGACTGTGATTACAACTTAAATCGATAAAGTCGTTTTGATCGAATAATCTGAAATCATTAGACTGTACTCACAGGGTGGACGTGTAGATCGGTAGTTCTTTTGGTATCGATGTTAGTTTCTTGTTCGAGCAATCGATGGTCGCTCCGTTGCAAATGCACGGTTCTGGACATTCTCCAGGAAGGATACACTCACCAGCTCTCTTCGTCAAGAGCTCCTCGTCGCCTAAATACAAACAGTCGGATACAAAATCTACTTCAAGCAATCTCGTCTAATCTGCTTTTCCTCCTCAGGACCACAGAACGTCGCTCTTAAATGAGTCAGTGATTAAGGCGTTTGAAAGCTTGAAAACGTAACGATGTATTAAAAATTGATAGTTTTAGATCTTGAAACGATGTTATGCGACTTTTATGATAGTGGTTCTTGCTTAGCTGAAACTCACTGAGTAATACGATAACTTTTCTTTTGCGAGAGAATTGAATTTATGAAATCAATATTTATATTATGTTATGGCCGTACCATTTACGGCAGGATAAACTTTTACACCTGTGTTTTTTAATTTTAGTAGATTAAACAATGCAATAGTTCTCAATCGAAATTGATTGGTAAATGTAATGATATATTAAAAAATTCGGTAATTATCATTGCAGAGAATCCTAGTATGAATTAATCGTTCATGAAACGAAGTTTTTACATCGGTGATAATCAATTTAAGTCGATTGAATAATATAATATAATAAGTTACAGAATTGGTAATTATTGTTCAAACCTGTAACTTCAGTTTATGGAGAGCTGCGAGGATTATTACTGCTAACATCGATGAACGAAAGAGATATAATATGATGTCACATGCTGTCAGCTTTTACTCACGAAATGACACAGTACTGGCACGTTAATGGCCCCTCGGCTTTTATAAAGTAGAAATTGCGGTACCATTATGGAGGCTCTCAACTTCAATTTATATAAAAATGTAATATCGTATTAGGAGATCGTCTAATTCATGAACATCACGTCGATAAATTACGACTTTCGATAGCTGAGAAATAAAAGAAAACACGTAAAGAAGATATTTATGAGTTACACTCACGTATGAAAATATATTCTCCATATCGAATTATGACAGTACTCGTGCGTGTTTAATTATACAATAGATTCTTAGCAAAAGTTTGCCTTATTTTCTTGTCACAGTAATATTCGGATACTTGTTCTGCGATTTAGCAATTCTTAGAAACAATTCGAACTGCGAGATAGATTTATTTTCTATAATTAATGCCACAAGAAATTACCACCGATATTTTTATACTGCTCCAAAGATGTGTCACGAAAAGGAGAGAAAACTAGTTTCGATAAAAGACAACTTGTAATATATCATAGCGAAATGGGGCAAAAGTTATCGTGAAATTGCACCATTATTATTATAAATCGTAGCAGATATTATTGGAAGATATAAAACAGAGCAACTTCTCTTCTTCTTTCTTTTAAATCTATTGCACAATTAAATGTTATTATTAGGAAAATATTGTTTACATATTTTCAAACATAAGTAGAATAAGCAACACGATATTTAAACAATTCTCTCTCATGGGGGGTGTCAGCCCTGCATTCGAATATTTAATATGAGTACATAATTATATACATACATTGTGCAAGTTTCATATCAGATCATCGATCGTGAAAGCGTTAAGACCCGATTCCATCGTATTCGATTATGACAGCAGTGAGATGGAGGAAGAAAGGAAACCCGCGGAGAAAGTGACCACGCGACACCGCGTGTAGCTGCACGTTATTAAACGCGGGACGCAAATTACCGATATAATTACGCGCGTGTATCGCAGCGGACAATTTGTAATGCGGCGTATAATGCGATGATAAATCACCAGCGCGCGTGTGCACGTACTCATACATAAACATATTCACCTCGGAGCACCATGACATTCAACACTCAATTAACGTGCGAGAGAGCAAGCGCGGCGTCGCGTCGATGCTTAATTTAATGATATCGCCGCTACTACTGTTCATTATCAAAATTTATCGTCGACCAAGTTAACATGGTAACCTGGTGCGAACAGATCAGCCGGTCGTCGATCTTTGACTTGGATTAATCGATGTATTTGTGATCGTTGGAATTTAATTTTTAAATGGCTGGGTCTGATTATAAGTCCAAGAAATTTTATAACATACGTCGAAGCCCTGAAGATTTTCATACACTGGAGTAAATGCCGAGATAATAGAATTTTTAATACTTTGACTGCCACGTTGGTCATATAGGACCAGCCACGGTTTCTCCTGTGACGGCACGGTGGCGTTTGAACTTCTTACAATTGTAAAAATTGAATGAAAATTGACAGTTAGAAATAAAAAATGCCCCATTGAACAATTAAACATTTTTATTAGAACATCAATAAAAAAAAAAAAAAGAGAAATCGTGCATCTACCGGTGCACTGTGTTTGCATCAATATCTTTGAGGGGTAATCTACGAATATTATTATAAACACACCTTAGAAAATAATCGTAAAGGTTATTTTATAGTCATATAATTGAAGTTAGAAGTGTGAACATACCTTACTATTATATATAGAATGAGTAAATACTGTTTACTAATATCTTCTACACGTTTCAACAATATATGCTGGACGTTTTGCTTACGACGAAATAACGAATGCGAATGGTTTGTTGAAATAAACGAAGCCTTGTTATAATATGTTGCTATCAACTGTTACCAAGGCGTCACGGTGGTCATTCGTGACCACCAATAAGATAAACGGTCCATTGGGGAAGAATGTTGTCTTACATCATTAATTTATTATTATTTTGCCATCATATGCTTTGAATAATAAAAATAATCCCGCGGCGTCCTGAGCGAAACATGTGATTTCGGCGTGGCAATCAAAGTGTTAAATAATAGAATAATAATGGAATTGATTGCATAATCGAAGAAGAGTGCAATTCTAGTGATACACGATTTATCTCTTAATTGTCAGAAGCTACTGTTACATCAATATTAAACGCCTCTTAATTTCTAACGACTCAAATTAGGAATTGTTGAAGTAATTACTTCAGGAAAAACTCTACACCTTCTTCTTCTGTATATTCGTGACTTGGAGATCACTGTTACGAGAATAGAATTTAGTGAAAAAAATTGAAAATAAGGAGAGGTCCATATTATTGTGCTCCTGAATATATATTTTCTTTTGGGTTACAAGGTCTAGAAACAAAAGAGCTATAAGTAAATTTCTATTGCTATTTCTTATAGCCTTTAGCTAGAGCTACACACCAAGGTTAACTTTTTGGTAATGTCTTTTGTTATAAATATACGAACGTGTTCCCTATCACCCTTCTTCTATGTAACATTAAAAGAATGAGGATCTGGATTAGCATATATTATATCTGTACTTATATCTGTACTTATTTCAATATATTTTTCTATTAAAAATTCATCCATTCATTCCTCTATCAGTCAACCTCAACAAGGATCTTTTTTTTGTCGAATACATTCGTCGATTATTAACATTCCATTTATTCAAATAATATCTCAAATAAATGTCCTTAAAATCTATAAATTCCTCACACAGAAAAACTCCAATTTCTTTTAAATTCCTAAAATACTAAAAGAGCAAGAGAATGACATGTCTTCTAAATTTTCTGGAAATAGCTTGCAAACCGGCTCAAGTATTTTACGTAAATTTTTCAAAAGTTACAAAAGTTTGTAAGTTTCACGCCACTGTCCTGTAAGTTCTTGTTTACTGGGAACGCGGCATAACGATAATGTGCGAGTATAGCCACCCACATACGTGCCAGCGAAGTGTTTATTTTCCGGTGTCATTTACTCCACTCACGAAAGAGACACGGGTGGGGAGAAATGCGATTATATTCCGCTCGGCTAAGTGCAATTAGGTGAAATATACAAGCATGAAAAGGAAAAGCATGATGTCGCTGTTGTTATTCTTGAACACGCACGCCTCAAGATGTTCTACGCGTATAGTACAATGGTACGCCTTCTCGAGTATCTCTTCTTTGCCACTTATTTTCTGTCTGTCGTTTTATAATTCGCGAATATTATTCGATTCTCTGTCGATTGAAATTTGTGAAAGCTTGGAAACGTTTGTTAGATTTAAGATTAGCCACCGAAAAGACTAGAGAATTTGTTTCACGCATTTAATTCACGTAATGAATCAGTTTTGGACCTATTTTGTTGGCTTATGATGCCTTTAGCTTAGATTGGCAAGAATAAGCATAAAAATGAAATTTACGATCAGAAGAGTTAAAATTGCATATTATATATTTTAATCACATTAATTCCTCGACTGATTGCTTTTATTTTGCTTATTTATTTATTTATTTTTCTCTGTGTAATACTTTTTTTTAGAAGATTAGAAACATTATTTTAATATTGTTTTTGGAAACATTTTGAGTTTCTAACTTAACGGCTGAAAATGTGTTTTCTGAGGTCACTAAAAAGTTCTTTTTTATGCAAATTTAGTGGAGGAAGTCGCAGGATATTTGATTGCTATAAAAGAAGATCGAAACATTGATAAGAAGTTTCGTTAATTTATTACTGCATATGGATTATGTTTTGAGTGGTTCAAGATGAAACGCGCTATCAGAAATATGCTCGACAAAGGTTTGCAAGAATTTACGATGGTTGCATGAGTTAACAAATTGATTAAAAGGTGACAGTGCAATTTATTCTGCTTTGTCACTCTATTTCAGTTGCAATCTCGCGAGTAATACTCACAGAAGCTAATCGATATAATTAATTATTTTTACGCTTGTAGAATTTTGATCGTTAACAAGATCGTTATACAATGGTCTTCTAATTTTAACATTTAATAGGTTACGTTAATTAACTTGCGTTATCTACGAGGGATGCAATAAAGAAAATTATATTAATATGAAATGGTTTAAAAAAAGGAATAATTTGGTACATTCAAAGAGACAAGCGTTTTCAACATAAATGATAAAATCACATAACTAAACGAAAATTATGCGTTTCCTACGAATCATCGTGGTTTTAACTGAATTAACTGCAACTAATTCTATTAATACTTTTAAAATGTTGAAGGCGGTAACAGAATACATATTTAATTCCAATATCAAATGTGTGTTAATCAAAATTGTGTTAATTTGAAATTGATTGATTATTGGTCACTGATAGTGTTGACATAGAATTGATTGATTATTTGATTACTAATAGTGTCGATTGAATTGATTGAGAATATAGTGAATTTTATAATTGCACTTTTATGAAAGATGGAAAATGTAATTCTTTAGTCTTTGTACTAATATCGCGATTGATTTAAACAATTTTACTGAAAATGATTCCGATGATAACCAATCGTTCATAGTAGAAGCCTTTCTTCGATAAAGTGTCAATTAACGACAACTAATGTATCAGAATATTCAGCTGAATCATTTAAGGAAGAATAAGAAAAACTTCATGAAACTTTAAATCACTGAATCATTTCTTAAGTTACACCAAATACTATGAGCAACGATTTCTGTCAGCCAAAAGATGGAAAATATCCTCGTGTATTACCAATTGGTATCCGTGAGTTCCGGTGATGCGTTTAGAAGAGAAATATCAGAGAAATCGGGTCGTGCTTACCCTTACATTTGAACTTGTCGTCCCGCATCGAATCGATCTTCCGCTTCTGCGCCCTCTTCGGCGACTCGCACTTGGCTCCCGACGTCTCGATGGGGTGCGCGTGAAGATACGCGTTCAGCCATCGTAGATTGCAGTCGCAGATGAACGGGTTTCTTGCCAAATGCCTGCGGAAAAGCGAAAGGAATTTCTTAGAAATCATTTTCTGCCTTGATCAATTCCTTTTTATTCAATCCTTTCTAACAGTTTTGGGATTTCATTTAGGATCATTACTTCACTTTGTCGTTTTATGATTTTATTATTATTCTATAAGACTGATGAGATTAATTTTATTAATTTAACTTATGGAATCATTTAAAGAGATATTTTACTTAAACAATTTTAAAACTTTTTCACATTTTTCTGAGATCAAAGACATAACTATATGGAAAGAAATATTTTTCCTTATTTTAAAGAAAGAATTTAAATGGTAAAAGATCTAGCACAGAATCCAGTGTTATCGATTCATAAAATTTACCAATTTCGTTACATTTAAACACACGACAGTAGAATCTGGAATACGTACGAAGGAATAAGAAATCTATTTATGTATTTTATGCAAAAGAAGATCTTATTATAAATATTCAGAAATTATTCTTGCATCAATCATCATATTATCCCATTTCAACTTACTTTTTTCTATAACTCAAGTATCATTCGATAGCTGGCGAAATTAAGATTATAAATTAATAAAAAATCTGCAAAATTAAAGCTTTTTCCCTACATGCCAATAATTTTCAAAACTATTCAAATTTCTATCATGATATCTGCCATTTTTCGAATATTACGATTACTCGCTGATATCCATCGTTGCTATTCTCTAATAGTTTCAAACGAATAATATCGTGATAGTACAATTAATTCAAACAGAATCTAACAATTTGCCCATATTTTCATGAAACAGCGAAAACGCTGAAAGAGTGTCAATCAGCGAACAACCGAGGCCAGAATATTCTGTTGAGCCCGTGGTACACAGCGAAACGAACGTGTACGGTGACACGAGTTTGCAATTCGATCCTGCACAACGCGTTGGAAAGGGCTCGAAGCGTTAAAGCCGCGGTAATTTGTATAAATTAACGGTTCAATGGCGGGATACAAACAGCGTTTCAATGCTTCGTAGATTGGCGAAAGTTCCATTGGCCAGGGATCTGATGTTGTTATCGTAGAGCGACAACAGAGTCAAGCTGGTCAGATCTCGGAACAGATCGGTTCGTATGCAGGATATCTCGTTCGCGTTCAGCAGCCTGAAAAGTTTATATTGTTTCGTCAATTTACTATCGTTGCGATGCATCCATTTTCTCGTGCAATAATTAAGCAATATGTGTGTAGGAATTTATTTTACAATCAATTCAAATTAACTGTTAAAAGCTATCAAGTGGATGAAAGTTCACTGTATGAAACCTATTTTTAAATAAATAAGTAATAAAGATATTTTGTCTATGGTAGCATTTAGGGGTTGAACAACTTTTATCAATACGTTGAAAAGAAAATTGATTCTATTATTTAATAATCCTGAACATTTAATGAAATTACATATAGCATTAATTATATCGCTTCAGACGATTACTGATGCTACTTCTGGTACTACTACTTCTGTATGCAGTATATACATATTTTCAGTAAGTAGTTTGTATGTTCTATATAAATTTTCAGATCTGTTTGAAGTTTTACCAATATAATATAATATAATTACCAAAATAATCACAGTGCTAATGAAATTTCAAAATAATTTCCTCATTCAATTTTACTTCTTCGAATTAATCAAGTTTATCGATGATATATTAAACGTGTATACGAAATAAAATGTAAACGATTTCTATGTCGACTTACAGTAACTGCAAATTGGTCAAGCCTTGGAACAACCCACCAGGTAATTCGGTGATCTTATTTCCATACAGCACACTGTAATCAAGCGAAAAACTTCAGTCAGAAAAATATTCTAATTTCGAGTTGGCTGTAAATTTTCCTATTATACATTATACATACAGTGACTCCAACGATTTCAAGCCGTGGAACGCGTCGGCCGCCACCTTTTTAATTTGATTGTTGCTGAGGTCGCTGTTGACGAGCAATGAAAAAAATGGCAAAGATTAAAACATCGTCAGGCGAAATGAAATCGCGTTCGGAACACAACATGAAGAAAAACATAAATTGGATTAATCGCGAACGTCACTCACATTCTGCGCAGTTTTCTGTACGGGGAGAAAGCCTTCGGCGGGATTTCCGTGATACGGTTCTGCTCCAAACGTCTGCGAATGATTGACAACATAGAGAATAAGTTAACAAACTCTCAGGCTAACGACCGCTTGATTTTTCCGCGTAGAAATTGCCTCGGGAATGGAATACGGAGAAATTTTCGTGGATGTCAAATTAATTGGTTTTTATTAACGACCTTGACAATTTCTAACGTGTTGAGAACGAATGTGCATGAGTTTTCCAATTGTAATGCAACTGATTTGTTTTTGCACTTGTTATTTATTTATTCTTATTATTTTTATTTTTAGCTTTGTTTATTCTTGTAAATTCAGATTTGATTTCATTCATTTTATTGTTGTACCAGCAACAGGCAGTTTATTCGTGGAATTATTCGTTCTTAATTTTTAGATAAAATTGAGAAAAATTTTAACCAAATTTTACTACATTTACTTGTTATTTTATTTATCCTAAGATATTTACGTTACGTTGGTTAAATACGAATTTATTTAGTTACTATCGTTAAATTTGAAATTCGATTGTCATTATTCGTAAAATTCGATGTTTACTTCTTTGTCGTTATATCAAAGAATTTTATGAATATAGGAGACAATTGGCAATTCTATACGGAGTTTGTGACAAAATAGTGTGTACGAACAGTTCTGTGGTATCCTCCGGCAGATGGGTGGGTACTTTCGTTAAAGAATTCTCTCTGCAGTCGACGATACCATCAGCACATCTGCAAGGATGCGGGCACTGCGGTTCCGCGCTGCACTCTGATCCTGTACGCTCAACCAGCCCGGAACACTTGAATTCGTGCTCCTGTTTCGCGGACAGACACATGAAAGATTTCAGTACGATAAAGACACTGCTTTAAAAATTCGCCAGATTATACCAGAAAATATTTTGGTTAAGATGGAACGTGATAAATATAATTTAATACTAAAATTACCAAACTTTTGCAACTGTGTAGAGAAAACTTTTCAAGAGAGACATTTTGTGTTAGTAATTGTTAAAAATTTGTAAGTTATTTTAGCAAATTATTATGATATTAGCTTTCATTCTTAATTATTATAATACTGACTGTAATAGGAATATGAATATAAATCGTTCAACAACAGATGGTAGAAAATTTAAAAACTGCTTCTACGAGCTACATTATGATGGAGATGAAGAATAAAAGATTTAGTTTGGAGACTGTCTATCAGTTGTGGATATTTAAAAATTGATTAAAATATCCCAAAGGGTTGATAATCTCTTCTACATGAATGAACATAGGTAGACTAAGTAAATTCAGAGTGATCGCTTGTCATATTTTAATTGGAATATTCCATGTACAGTAAATCTAAAAGCACAAACACATTACATATTGGTAGTTTTAGTATTAAATCTCTAAAGATAAATTTCTATTTAGGAACATCAGTAGTAAATGTCGATATTTTGAATACTGACAGTGTTATAAAGATAAAATAAATTTCTCTTAGAAATTGATCTCGTACGAATAGAAGAAGAAGAGTACCAATCCTTACTGACTGGAAGTATTGATTAATGGAAAACTAGACTAAGTAGAAATACCATCATGGACAGACGTATGTGAAAGAATTATACAACGTTTAAAACGAAGTATTGATTACTTCAGTTCTAAATGTTGCTTTATTCCAATTCATTGGTTACGTTTTCTACGGAATTGAAAATGCGTAAGAATAATTCGCATCAATCAAACCTGTAAATCAGCGATATTTCGATCCTTCAAATGAATTGGAGAGCTGCATCGCGTATGTTGTCCAAGTCTCGGATAAGTTTTTAAATGTCGAGAGAGCCAAGCTAAGTGACAATCGCAAGATAATGGGTTATCCACCAGCTTTAATGTTCGTAAATGCGAAAAGCCACTCAGCATTTCTTTGCCTAATGTCGTTAACTTATTGTTGTTCAACATTCTGCAACAGGAAAACAATATATCAAAATTATTTATTTAATCGTCGATCGACAAATTATAATTGCATTGTATTTATCTGCTTACAATACTTCCAAATCCTTTAGCTCTCGTATCGATGCCTCGTCAATGCAGGTTAACACATTGTTGTCGAGATACCTGATAACAAAATTTGTTTATCTTGATATAAATTAATGACAAATTCTTTGTATTTCAATGCTCTTACGCTTATTTTTATACGATATAAGAAAAAAACTTTATTTCATTCGGAAAAATCCGATTCTCTTTCTTTATGCGACTAGTGTCTGACTAATGCAATTGATACTACTGCATAGAGCACGCATCTTTGATCGCTTCTACTAGTTTGCATTTGACTTTACTCAGAGTTTCAATTACGGTACTTCGATGATATTGTTCATAGGAATTGTTAAGATTGCACTTACAAATACTTTAGGGATGAAATCCCTCTGAGTGTCTTTGGTCCAATCGTGGCAATCTGATTGTGGCTAAGGTCTCTGTAACAGGACACCATTAATTATTACAGCAAAAATGATCGTTATTAGATGTTACAAAAATATTAAAAATTAAAATTTAGTTCGGTAGAATGATCTTTTTTAAAACGGAAATATTTGTACCATGGCGTACATTAAAAGGGAATATTTTTATTACACAATTCAATATTGACTTGAATCATAAAGAAGTGCTGTTCTTTTATATCAACTTTATTATTTTCCTTAAAAAGTTACAAAATAACTTAAACTAAAACATGTTTCCCATTACCAAATACAACCTTTTTTCCAGTCTTATTTGATAGTCTATTAATCCTTGAACAGAAACACTGTGAAGAACATTAACAAAAACAAAACCATCCTAATTCAAATTGATCTGTATCATATATGATCTAGCATACTCGTGTAAAAGCACGACATATTTATAATCGCCTAATGATTATGAGTAAATCAAAATTAATCGTTTTTCTCTTTAAGAAAACTAATTATCTACTTGGTTAGTTTCTTTTTTTTCTGAGAAACTCAACAAATTTTCGATAAAAATACAACAAAAAATTCAACAAACGTCGTTTACGGAAACGATTACGTTGCTACGATTAATTATTTATTTAAATGCAATGTTTGTAAAGAAGGAGCTTATCATCGATCGTGAAAAGCAAGAAAGTTGAACTCTAATACTTGGTGCATTGACCTTTTCCTAAGTTTTCTGTCTTAGAATTAAAGTCTGATTTCCAATGGTGGAACAACACCGGTGTATGTTCTACTTCTCTACAGTTGGTATCAAGTTCGCTCTACATGTGATCAATAATTTAAGAAGTTGTCGAGTGTCAACTATGTACTACGGTTCCATGGATGACCCTCCACATGGAAATTCTTCGGAGACAGTCCACAACTCACGTGTGACCGCGTGCACGTGCGCCAGTCACGTGGGTGACTATAGCCTTCTTTAAGGTTTCACAGGGTCGTTATACGAGTAACGAGTCACCATTTCCGCGGCTTCACGTGACACGTCTCTCTCTCTCTCTCTCTCTCTCTCTCTCTCTCTCTATGAAATAGCAATGTCTCTTCAAAGAATGCGTTACGTTGTCACTTGTAGAAAATATTTACGTTAATTACGGAAACCTTAGATACAGTTTCAAATTAATAATTAAGAATAACAGTAAAAAGAATTATCTATATCAGCATCGACAGAGATTGACATTAAAACAGTTTAAATGTGATTCAATAATATATGATTTAATTTAATGTAAAACGCCTGACTTGCGCCTACAGTTCTTCACAATTTTATAATCTTTTAAAATACGAATTAGATTACTTTTACCATAATAGATCGTGAAAATTATTTTAACAAATGGACGTGATATTATGGTAATAAAAGAGCGTAGACTCTTCTATAAAAATAATTAATTTGACATTGAGTCAAATCATTGATCATAGAAATATAATGGAATAATTAATTTCCTTTATGCTAATTAATTTTTGTAGAAGCCTTTCATTGATACCTCCAATCCTTTAGGAGATATTCGATGAGATATCGGATGAATATAAAGTATATTAAGTTACCTACCATCAGAAACTTACAAATAACATTGTTTACAAAACTATTAATATACCGATACGATAAATTTAAATCAAGAAGCTTGTTAATGAAATAACTCTCGATGGTATACATAAAATAACCATTAACATCTCTCATCCTATACCTTAACGTAATCAACATGCATGTTAAATTTAATTTCAATTAACAACGCTATCGTTAACTTATACCATATCCACATATTTGCTATTGATAATCGATATAGTACGACATATTTTTGATATTCACCGCGGGATAAGGTTGCGAAATTAACCGGAAAATGTTTTCTTAACAGAATGCGCTTCATCATATTTATCGTCATAATTTCCTCGGTACGCGAACACCATGAATAATGCATGGCAACGCAACGTTTTTCGAGTGCAATGCGCGCTTAACGGTAGAGTCAATCACGATAATGGATCCCTCGCTAAACCGTAGGGTTCATTTAAATAGATTGCGTTACGTCTCGCGTTCCTCCGCAAAGATCCATCCGTTCGAACCTTTTCTCGATGCACGAGTTTAACCAGACGTTCGCGATGATAGGTTAGAGGTCTCGGCGCCTGGTTCACCGTTGACCATCCATTGGCTACGAGACTCGCAGTCTGTAATTATGTCCGCTATCCGAGGCTACGGACAAAGCATCTCGACAAGACGAATACGAGGTAACAAAAATAAGAGATAAAGGCTCGAAAGGGAAGCTCGGTGGAGTCAAGGAAATCCGGAATAAGTAAGGGAAATCTGTATTGAATAATATATCGTATCTATTTCTATAATTAATTTGAAAATTTCCTCTTGCCTAATAATTTATAAACTAGTAGTACATACAATAGTGAATTTACGAGTCGCGTGTTGTAAGTTATACACTCTTTTTTTGTAATTTTATAATTTTGCAATCTTATTATGATTTCACGTAAATTTTAAGTGCGCTGAATTAACATGGTATTGTATCTATGTAAAAATATACACTGGCTCACCAAACTACTACTACTACTGAACTTATACATGTCTTTTATGAATACATTGTGTGTGTTATATAAAACGTTTCGAAAGTTCATTGACACTGTAACGAGACTATCGCGATTATGTGGGTAGAGTTTGAAACGAGTCTAGAGAGATGTATAGAAATTGCAAGATGTTTGAAACAAGTATACATTTCACAGAGATCAGAAGAATATTTAATCGATTGATTGTCAGTTATATTGGTAAAACACAATATTTAATAAAACCATATTTAACATCTACTGAACTCTGGAAATGCTTTGTAATGTGTAACACGTAGAATATGCATATACAAGTTTTCTATGATAAATATTCAAATCCTTTCGTCAGCAAGTGTACACACGTATGAAAATGTATACATAATCATACATATACATACTGTGTAATTTTTACTATTTAGAACTAAACTAATGTATAATTAATTCTCAGACTAAGTAAGAGAAAAATGTTGAACAAATTGAATTGCAATATTTATTTTCCACGCACTCGAAACGCTTTGATAAAGCAAGAACCAGCAAATTTAGACTGTTGCTTACCAGAGCCAATCCTAGAAGCAATTACCGAATTTCGGCCACGCAGACGTGCCAGGAGCAAAAGGAGAAGGCCAGGCTTTTAGTGGTGCCGGTTTCATTTGGGACTGGTGTTGTAGCTTGATCATGATAAGTTCCTAATTTGAACAAGCAATTTGGTACGACCATGAGTGGAATGCTTCTATTCCGTTGACGGTGCGATTCGAAGAAGGGTTACAAGGGATAATTAAATTTACTTCCTACTCTTTTCCTTTTCCTTGATGAAAAGCAGTGTCCACGTGTCGATGTAGCACTTTTGTCCCCCGTAAATTCCCTAGAATTTCAATAATTTCGAACGCGTTGCCTGAGATCAGTGCCGGTAGATTAAACTCCCACCGCGCTCCCAGCCAATCCAGAAAGCAATTACTGAATTTCGACGTAGCCGCTCCTTCGGTGGAACTAACAAAAGGACCTTCTGGACCTCTCTCATCTCTCTCTCTGTCTCTCTATCTTTCTTCCTCCCTCCACCTCTTCCTCTGACTCTGTTTCTCTGTCTCTCTAGTCAGTGCTCGATTCCAAATGTTGCTGGTACTGTGCTTTGTGTTACCGCGATAAGAGTTGGGTGAAACGGAACCTGATTGGTGACCGCTTTTGATATCATAAGAGAATAGTTTGTCTTCCGTAAAACAGTATTCGTAGCTTGTAACTATAATTTAGATATATTGTTAATTACACGTTAAAAAATGTAATATTTTTGGAAAATTGAAAACAAAGTGGTATTCTCTTGCTCGAGAAATTGTCTGTCCTTGCAATAGATAAAATAAATCGTCGTTGATAAAATACATTTCTTTGTACTTGCTCCAGACCAATAACTCGTAAAAAAAGCTACATAAATGTTGCATGTAGCGGATCTTGAAAATTAATTCTTACTAAATCTTGAATGAAGAAATTGTATTTCAGGCTTTTAATTCATTTTTGCACAAGCAATTATCTGTTGTCTACGGTCTTTTCACTTGTAGCCTGTATATCATAGTTTAGATGGAAAATCAGGGAATGTTAATATTCGTAGAAATGATTGGTGCAATAATTATAAGGTCCGAGTTATTTTACATTGTATTCATGACACAATTTCGCACAAAATAATTACGCAAATATTCAAGGAACTTAGGTATATTCATGGTTAATGATAAATTACGCCGTATTTGCATGTAATAACTGCGGGCTAACTATGATAAACGATGTTACGCGCAAAATTGCTGAAAATTACATTCAATTTTCCTTCTTCGTCCTGGCCTTGTTTCTTGTTCGATATATTATTTCTATTATTAAACCAAATGCATCTCTCTCTTTCTATTTGATCTTTTATTAATATTCGTTTATTAAGATTTCCTCCACATTTCTCATTTACGCTTTCCACTTTGATATTTAACAATTTTTCAAAATTAATAACCCTACCTCCAGTATTTTGAGACTAATATCATATATTACTATTATAAAGACTAATATTTTCCGAAATTTTCAAGAGACTGATAAAGATACATATTTAATACCAAAATCAAATAATCAGTTTCATATAATATGAAATTTAAATGGTAACACGCACCTGATCCGCATGACATTCATAATACCTATGAAAATGAGATGTTGAATTTGATTAAAAGAAGAGTTCATTGGAAAATAAGACGAGTGTCAATCCGTCGCTATTGTAAATGTAAACAGAACAACGTTTCGTGCAACCATATCTAGAATCAAAGAAGCCTAGTCTCTTACGCGACGAAATACCGTTTCGTCCATAAATTTTGATGGCTAGGAATCGCAAGACGTTCAGTGGACCGTTTCGTTGCTTAAATCACCGCAACACCAGGTTGTCAAAGCGGACGTGGCTAACGTTTGTCCCGGTTATTATCGGCTTAAGTGTACAGCGAACAAATGTTATTGCCTCGTAAATACAAGCTTGTACGTTCACCACAGGTTCGAGGGGTATCGCGTTTCAAGCTGAGAGCAATATGCTTGCACACGACGTAGTGATACTAATCAGCCGCGTGTCCGCGCCCCTTTCCATTGTGTCAAACCATTTATTACCAGCGGAGCTTCATCCTCTTACCACCTCGAATAGCTTTCTACATTTGCGCGATGGGTTAATCACATGTTTCCGTTCTACGCTGTTCCGTCTATGCTCCACGGTACCTCAGAAAACACGACGGAGCTCTTCGCAGAACGATGGTACACGGTCACATCACAGAATCGAAGGAATCTTCGTGTACAGTTAATTAATATTTTGCGCCTTCTGATTGCTAGCTTGTACGGAAACCTCTCGTGGGACGGTACAGCGTGATTAATCAATTTTCTCGGTACGTTAGAAAAATGTACGTAGGATAGGGTGAGTCTGGAATAATTGCTGTGAATAAATCTGCCATTTTTTACTGATCGCGAGATTGTATTGTTAGGTAGTTTTTACGTTTTTCTTATTTTCCACAAGGTGGAGTTTTTTTCCATGCAAGTTATGAACATTATTTTTTAATATTTATCTCGGAATTTGCGATTATTTATGGTGTATCCTGTTGATAAATAAATTGACGAAAATAAGTAATTTGTTTTGAAAGATGTTTAATATTAATTATGTATCTGAGTAATGCAATTCAGGATTTGGTAAAAAAGTAAAGTTGGCCAGTTCGCTTTCTTATGTTACGTATAAACCTTCTCCAATGTTCATTAGCACTTTAATGAGGCATCGTTGTCACGATTATATACGTATGTATTGATAAAATTTGAAATCGATTTGAAGATTCGAAAGTCGATAACGTAACTCGTTATGAGTACATGGTACATCGTTTACAAGCGAAAACAGAGTTTACATATTTACAAATGAGATGCAAAGGAAATGTGTATAATGTAAATTTAATAATGTAGTTTGTACGTATTATGGATAATGATGCAAAAATCTATGTTAGTTGTTGTTTTAACATATATTATAAATACATTCTGAGTAAGCTTACTATTATATTTATAATTTTATAATTTTGTTAGATTCGCGGTAAGATAAAATTAATTACTTAGCGTGATTTCATGTTGGATAAAATTGCGTGTGTTAAATAATTTAGTTTTCAACGTGAATGTTAATAGAGATTTTAAAGTAAATGGTTTCAATGAGATGAGATCGTAACTAATTAGGTTTCCATGAAGAGAATATTTCATACAATACCTTAGTTTCGTATTACTAATTACTTTCACGAGAAAAGCCAATCCGTGTTTTTAAATTCAAAAAGCTTAAACTTAATAAGCTTAAACGTAGGCCGATTAATCTGCGTATCATTACCGCGTCGCTGTAACATACTTACTCTGGTTAAATATCTTTCTTTGAAGAAAATATTTTTACTGTTATTATAAAAGTATTCCACGCTTTACTTACGTTGATTCTCATATTGGAATAATTACTTAAATATTGTTCTTTCTAACTCTTTTTTACGTCCCATATCTGGAAGCTTCATAATACGTGGATCTATTTTGAATTGAATATTTTTAATTGATGACAGAAGATTGAGAACACGTTTTATTCGAATATATTCCTTAATTACTAATACTTTTTTTTTGAAAAAATTCATATACACGTGTGTTATGTGTAGCTTTGTTTTCTTTAATTATATAGCTAGGTCTGTACCAATTTTCGATCGGAAGAATTGAAGTTTAAAAATTGTCGTATAAACTTTGATCGTTAAAACTTCCATTTACAATCGCACTATATTGTCTCGAAATTATAAAAACCATATTATAAATAAGATCCATATAATTCAATAAAATAATATAAAACAAAAAATGTTGTGCATCTATTATTTCCTTATAAAACGAAAGGGACCTTTGCGACAACCTAATATTATAGAAACGTCCTATTTTGTTCCGCCAAGCAACACCCCCATCCGTGTGTTAACCTTCTCTGGTTTCCTACAGGGGCATCGACTTATCCACGCCGGATGAAGGATTATCAAGCGTCCGGATGCCCGTGAGAATCTCGCAACATAATACGTCCTTTTGTAAGCTGGCTGATCCCGGCCTTATCATCAGAGACTATAGGTTTTCGTGTCCGAGGGCAGAGTGGAAGGCCTCGAGACTCGTAGAACTTTCGAGTTCTCATCTGACCACTTCACAACGTGATAGATGGGCCCATCCTCCGCCATATTCCTTTCTTAACCTTACATCTTCTTTTGTTTTTCTCTTCTGGTCTTCTCTTCTTATCTTGCTTCCCCCTTCACTTCTATATCATCGTAGATCACATAAATAGAAGAAGTGTCCCTTTCTTTTTTTCATAGTGAACAAATTTCTTGACCATCGAGCAGGTTAACATGGCGTACCATTCACACAGAAGCTATGTCTGTTTAATCATGATAGAGGTTGGATATGTTCCCATTCTCCTTTTTATCCTAGACCAAGTGACGGACTTGGGATCAGTTGATTAAGATTCAGGATCGAGAAGCACTCCAAGGGAAAAGTGGATCTTCGTGTTAATCTCGCTAGATCGCATTCCTGACGCTGGGTGCTCGATCTTCCTGCTGGCCAGCGGCTGACTGCTTCTTGATCCGGGGTCGGTTATGAAGCATGAATTTTTCGACTGACTGGTTGATTGTAGATAAAGGTGGAATGAGATTGTAGAAAGGAGCAGCGAGTGTTTTCCTCCATTTCAATTTTTATGTACCGATCATCCAAGCATTATAAGTCGCTCATATAATTACTAATAAATTATAATTTCTTTTAAGGATTCTTCTAGTATTGTTTATACTTTATTCGTGTAAAACTGTCTTAACGATGCTTATTTTACGGTGCGATCGCGAATCTGGCAATTTCTAATTAATGATACTCCTAAATTACGTATTATACATCGATATGTTCGAAGGATATTTTCCTAACAACAATTTTTAATAATACGATAATATAAGTACCGATGAAATAATAAAACAGCAACGAAGTATACTAACTAAAAATACGTATCCTACGAAAATAGCAAAGTATCGAATACAGATTCGTCTTTCTAAAACACAATTCATTTGAAAAATAAGAACTCGCATACCGCGACAGAGCTGAGAAGAACAGATCGTCGAAAAACCTGCTCCATTTTCCGCGGACAATAGCCTTCGTTCGTAACATCGTTCAGGTGTGGGTAACATAAAAAAGAATTGGAAAAGTCGCTTTCTAAAAATGCGGCGGCAGCCCAGTAGTCGATAGATGAAACTTCCGTTCGCTTTTCCCTCCCATTCTTTTCTCATCTTTGCTATTCTATTTTTTAAAGTATAGGAAGCAGAAACTCGAAAGCGAGAAGCAAACGATCGGCTTTAAAAAAGGAGCAGAACAGAGGAGGCAAAATAGGTTTAAACCCAGAGCGGCAAAGTCATGCGTGTTCAATATGGGCAGAGTCGCGGGGGAGGGGGGAGGAAGAGGAGGAAAGCGGCTTTCACAAACCGAACTCGCATACTTCCGCGTGTATACACGAACGCGTGGGTGGTATGTAGGCCATCGTCTGAAAAGTTTATGCGATAACCTCCGTGCTGCGCCCGACACTGACGAGGAATCGCCCGCGTGGACTTTCCGCGTGTACGGCTGCCACGCGTTTTAAACAAATTCGTGATATCAAAACACGCCTGTCAACGGTCGAACGAATTGTAAAACGCTGCCGTCGCACACCACTGATATGATTTCGTTATGTACGTAGCTGTTCGCTTTTCCTTGTTTAAAGAACGTCCCATTGAATGACGAGTAATATGGAAGCGTATGTTCTTTTTCCGGCTTGATATTTTTTTAACGAAGATTACTTGGGATTTTGAGTTTTGACCAAAGCGCTATGTATATTTGCAGCTTATGCATTTAAAAGCTATTTTCTTCTTTTTTTTTGTCATACGGTAGTCGTGGGATTTGGAGTTTTTGGGGTTGGAGGTTTTTATTCAGCCAGACAGATGCGCGCGAAAAAAAATTTTTTAACTTTTGAAGATGAATGAATTTTTATTCACGAAGATTATTTAGTAGCTTAAGTGAAAAAAGTCACTTACTTGTCTCTTCGTGTAAGAGTTTATGCACGGTAAAGGTACTTTTTAATTTACGTAAATGAGTCGCGAGATTTTTACCTTTCTGTTGAAAGTTTATTCACTGAGAGAGATCATCCACTGGGATCTATCTAATGAAAAATAATTTTGGGATATTTATAGAATCAGGTTTTTTATCCTCTTTTCTCACAAAATCCATTACCAGCTTTTCTACTTAGTATTTTTAATACAAATATTGCGTTAATAAATCGATGAATGTAATACTCTCGAAAAATATTATTTCGTGTTACAAATATTCCCTTAAATGAACGCCATTTTTACAACAAATTTTGTCACAGAAAAACAAATTAATTATTTCACTCTGTTTATCAATTAAGTACACTATTAATTCATGCAGAAATAATAGTAAATAAGTGGAAGGATAATTTCATTTAATTCTACGGTACTCACAGGCGCTTTAAATTCATCATGTTGCTAAAGAGAAGATCGGGGATGTGACGTATTTGATTATTGTTCAGACGTAGCTTCTCGACACCGACTAAATCCTGGAAGGCACCTCTTTCTATGGTGTGAATTTGATTATTCGATAGGCAACTGCAAAAGACGCATTGAACACCGATTTTATTATATCAGTTAACTAAAGATTTTGTTTGTAACTAAACTAAAGGTTTTGTTTTTAACTAAAGAGTTTGTCATTATAGTATATTGTTACAAAATCGCGGTTTCTCTTCTCTCTCGTATATGATTTTCATTTTTCTACGTGTACGTCCTTAGAATTCAGCGAAGAATGGATTGTTGAAAAACGGACATTTTATATATTATAAGATAATATCGTGCATGCGATGCGCGTGCAAACGTCTTAACTATTTCTGCATTATGAACACGAGCAAATCTGTCGACCCAGTTAACGTTAATTACTTTCGTTTCACGCCGATTTCATCTTGAAATTTCGTTCTTCGCGTTTCGAAACGTGCAAGAAACTTTACGCCCTTCGGAGGAAAGTCACGGAGCTGAAAACAGTCAAGGAAAGAATACAATCTCTATGCATAGAGCGAGTTTCACACAGAATTCGAGTAACTTTGCCTTCTTGTTGCAACAATGGCGTCCACGCGGACGACGTTTGCAACAAATTTACCGGAATTTCGCCAACTTTTCGCTCCCCTAAGAGACGCTTCAACGGGCTTCAGCTCGTGGCTCTATTCAATTCTATTTGCAGCACGCGACCAAAGCTATCCGTCCCTTGCCTTTTGTTAGTGACGGGATCAAGCCCATTGTAACCAGGTTCGAAGGTATAACTTTGAAAATTTTCTTTAACACTACGAGAAAAAGAGAACATTGTAGGAAGATCCGAATTTAGACTAGACACGGCGAGAAACAAAAATATTCGTACAATTGGGATGTACAGATAGTAAGAGTGATATCTTTTATATTGTACTACTCTATGTGTATTATACATAGACATTTGCAGAGATAAATGTTCCTTTGTATATTGAGTAATTAAACAGCAGATCTGTATGCATCTTTGAAAAATTCCTTTGCTAAATATTATAACCAGTTACACTTTGGATAATTTAGATATTTTTTTGTATTACATACATTCTGTGCATTTGGCAAAACAATGTTTTGTTTGAGCTTCGTTTCTTTCATAAATATATAATTATATAAATATTCAAAGTCTACTAATAATATAAAAAAACATCGCTCTTTTTCCTCTACATTCCAACTGTATGAAGATTGTTGTCTTGCACTGTAGGTGGAATTACCTTTTTATAAACACTTTGAGAAATGTAATAAAGCCGAAAGACTAATTGTTAAATTGTAAGAAGACAAGTATAACAAATTCTACACTTTCTAGTAATTGATAATTTTCTATATTTTTCGAGAATTCATACTTCTCTAAATGTTTTTACAGTTAATAATCTTCCAGATCAAACTAGTTCAAACAATTTCCAACCAATTTCCTGAAGAATGTACTTCTCTTCGTTGTATCACTTTCCTGCCAAAGTAACGATACTCGAACTTGATCCCATCGCTACCTAGCGTCGCAATTCAACTAGTATACGACGCGCTTCGTTATTTAACGAACGGATACTCACAGAACGTGAAGCGTAGCCATGTCCTCAAAGTCCGTCTTGAATATCACCGAGATATTGTTCCCTTGGAGGTCCCTGGAACAAAGAGTAACGCAACGTTGAATTAATCTCGCAGTGACACAGTAGTAGAGCGAGTCAATAATACGTCCGTCGTTTGGTCGCCGGGCAAAAATTTCATTTTCCTTCCTTTCAAAAAATCTCATAAAAATCTCGCTATCTCGAGATACGCGCGTTGCTCCTCCTTTTACACGAGAACAAGAGATGAGAGAACCACTCGACAGTGGTGCTTAACTAATTCCATTCCAACTTTCGCCCTCTACTTTGTATCGTTCGTAACCAACCCCTCAGCCCTCTGAAACCTCCCTCCTGCGTTCATCGTATTTATTTGTCGCGAATAAGTATTTCTGTTTCCCTGGTTGGTGCAAATATTTGTCTCGTCACGAAAGGGAGCGCCAGTACAAAGAGCAAACTTCGGAGAAATTTTATCGCCAGCCCTTTTTCCCTCGTTTTAAAACGTTGTCGTTTACGTGCCGCTCAAAGCAACCTCCCGCTACGACGAGACCACCCTGCTGATCGTGAAAACCGGCCTACTGGACCGTAAAGCTTGATTTTGTTCGATACTTTGTCGCGTTGTTCTCGCCTTGATTTAGATTGCGCAATATGGCGTGAATGTAACAATTAGACTACGGATTTTTATGTATTTACGACAAATTTAATTCTGCTACGATCCTCGAATTTTTATATGTCGATCTTGCTCTTGTTTTAGCTATTGGAATATATGTAATTTTGTGAGCTACACCGGATCAGCCGCATAGTAGTGATACACATATACGTGTGTGAGTATGTGCGTGAATATATGTGCGTGCGCAGCGTCTCGTAGAACAAAAGAATGTCACTGATTTGTACGCATGGTAAAAGTGAGACTAGATGAGTACTGAAACACGTGTAATGAGTATCTACGAACATCTTGTAAATCATATATTAAATAAATACAAAACTATTTTATTATTATCCCTACATGTAATGAAAGCGTTCCTACATATTTATTTTGGCGATTACGATCCATAATTCTCAACATCAGCAAACAAGGCGAATCTGTAACTTTCGAAGATGTTAACACTATAACATATATGGCTGGCCACGGTTTCTCCTGTGACATTATGGTGGTCATTGGTGACCGGAGTGCTTGAACTTCTTACAATTGTAAAAATTGAATGAAAATCGACAGTTAGGGCATTTTAAATATAAACGATAAATATAAGATACTTTGAGATAAAAAGTACCCCATTGAAAAATTAAACATCAATAAAGAAAAAATGAGAACAAATCTTGCATTTAACGATGAACTGTGTTAAAACAGCAGCGTCCTGAGCGAAACATGTGATTTCGGCGTGGTAGACAAAGTGTTAAGATTAAAACGAGAAATAATGGTGAACGATAAGAACATTTCTGTACATTTTCCCAAAATTGAAATGTTTCTCGACGTTCCAAAGATTCGATTGGTTTAAATTTTTCTTTGTTTTACCTTAACTTACTTATTGCTAATAAATTTACCAATATTTCTAAACAAGCGAAAACGTTGAAATACTCGCGCAAACCAGTCGAGCCAAATATCATTCGTTCGAACGGTGTGGTAAACAGAAAGCGTGAATTTGCTTTTCTCGCGAAAGGAGAGCAGAGACCAAGAGGGTTAGCCGTCAAACACAGCCGTCTGCTCTCCCTTGCTGGCAAGTTATTAAGGCCTTATTAAATTGGTTCCTTTTCCCGTGGAAATTTTTTACCTGACAAAAAACGCCAGACGTAGGAACGAGTAACGAGTCAGGCCTACTCAACGACTTCCTCTATTTCTTCATCCTCTTTCTTTTTCTTATTCTTTTTTTTTCTCTCTTCCTGATTCCGTGGTCTTCTTGTTGAAACGTTGACGACAACGACACGGTGGAACGCAAATTATTTCCTCGTTTTCGTAGCCAGACACGCCGATTCAACGACGAAACGAGAAGCGAAGGACTGTTTTTAGCGGCTCTTTTAAGTCTTGCGTGAGATTTTAATTTCAACCGTGGCGGCCATGGCCTTTTTTCGGATCCGACCGGTTGCTTTCCTCCTCGTCGTTTTTCCATTCTCACCTGCCTGGATATTGTCGTCGCGCCGCCCCGGAATAATTGCCGTGAGAGACCCGGGCACAGGTGAATGTCGAGCCAAAGCAGCGGAACGTGCTGCAAGAACCAGTCGTTTGATATATTTCCGGTTCGATTTCAACTATCGAAAGGCTCCGGAGAGAGGATAATTGTAAACCATTGACTCACTGCGATATCCTTTTTGTCGTCTTTAATTCGCTTGAAACACACGATTGGAATTTAATCAACTGCCTAATATCGCGCAGAGATACTGTAGGATCCTTTTACTTATTTAGAATAGATTAAACAGGAAACGACGGTTATTTAACGTGAACTAAATAGAGTAATGTGCTATAACTAAGACAACTAAATAGTTAATTTGACTCTCTTTCACGCGGACCATCCTCCTCGGCAACGCTGACAACACTCTCTCTGATGACGCTGACAACTCTGATTTTTCAACTAACTACTGCCTGTTAATTCGTCTTTCTCCCTTAAGCATCCCTTTGTCTTTTCTCATAACCCCACCGCGTACATGTTCCGCAACCGTCCGCGGTCATGGTCACTTTTTTCCGCGTAACTATTCGACTGAAACACCGACGACACATTGATGGGTCGTTCGGTCCATTGAAGTGTCCAGACCCTTTTGGCCTGTCGGCACTTAGGCTTTCTCACAACATTGTTTATGGTTCACCCGATATTTCTCAGACAATTTATCCACGATAGTACAATACTATCGAGTTCAATTTTCTTACGTATCAAAGTCAGAGTGCTGCACGATGTGTATAATACGTAAATGAGTTTATAATTTTATCACAGCGATTAAACTGACAAATTGTGTTTGGTGTATCTGTTTAGAGAATCATATCTAAATTTAATGATATATTATGAAATATAAAATTTTTAATGACACTAAACTTGACAGAATTTAGAAACTAATATCTTTAAATAATATTAAATTCTAAAATTATAAATCTAGTATATGTAATATAATATTAATGATAACATCATAATTATGATAAATCATGATATCATATTATGATAAAATCATAATAATGATTTAAAGCATTCTTTACTTTTAAATAATAAGTAATCCTTTGCTAAATTAATAATATAATTTGTCAATTTATAATTCTACTAATTCATAAATTTACCTGGAACATAGCTTTTATAATACGTAAATTATAGCGTTTTCTTCACATATAAAATAGATTTATCATCGTATTACACTGAAACGGAATAATATATGCAGGAATTATGAGGCAATGTATAATATACGTTATTACAAGACGATGTTATTTCGTCTAATTACAAATTTCGATCGTAATCGCGATATTTCACGTGAAAATGTAATTTCTCTACACTGGAACGCGACAATTTACTAGTTGTTTTGAAAGCAGGAAGGTTGAGGATTGTTTGCAATGGATGATAAATCTGGACAAATCGGGTTGTATTTTTGGATTTCCATCACTCGTGTTAGTATCCGATTTATTACAGAGATCGTTCAACGTGTTTGTCCAATCGTAATTCGAGCGAAATCGATAAACTTGTAAGCTGTCGGGGTATTTGGGTTACAAGGGAAAACAAGCTTTTTCAAATCGATGATTTAAACCGATGGAAATTTAAGATTCTTAACATAGAATTACGAAGCAAATAATGTACCGAAACGATAAACAAACGACAATGGAAGATAAAAATCCAAGTAATTAATAAAACTCGTAGAAAGGTTGATTGTAGGAAGAGATGGCAATTATTTCTCAAACTATCGGTTGTAAAATGATAAGTAGGAATCACGCAATTATAGATTCAATTCTTCTAATTCTTAAATCTTTAAATTTCCAATTTCAAGTTCTTAATTTTATAAAATTCCACATTTTAAAGCTTTGTACCCTGAAAAATTTAAACATTCCAAATTTTACTTCCTATTATTATATATTTACTTATTTCCACAGTTATTTCTGAAGATACTTACGATATACAATTATGCGTTTCAAAAATGATGATAATTCATTACGGAAAATAATTCGCTGCACCTCTTCCATAATTATTTTACATAAAATAACGATAAATTAATAACAAATAAGTGTTACGTTTGGAAAATCAAGCGTGTAGAAAAATAGAGAACACAAAGTCGAGTAACTAAGGCATAAGGATAAATAAAATTCCAACAGCGAGATTAAGAAGGAAAACACATCGATAGCAATAAAAAGTGACTGACGTAAAAACAAGCGAGTGGAAGCAAAGTAGATTTTAAGCGAAGATATCTTTTAATCGGGAGATAAAGTCATGAATAGTTTGGTATAGCGTTCGTAATCATGGCATCTCGTTGACGATGGTCAGAAACAGTTTAGCGAAAGAGTTGCAAAATAGAAAGGAAAAGACGGGAGAAGAAGAGAAATAGAAAAAGAGAGTATCGAACAGTATGTAGAGAGCAGAAAGAGAGAGAGAGAGACAGGAAGTATTTAAAATGCAACCCCGGAGCATTTCATCGATGGAGAAGAGTACGACAGCAGAGATAGGCGGCAATCCTCTTGATAATCGTTAAATGAAAAAAGCGTGTTGACGGTGGGTAAACAGCAGCGCGAAAAAATCTGTCGAAGCGGCATCGGTACGTGACATCGATAAACACTTGTTTTTCACGTCCACCTACGCGTGTGACTTTTCGCTTGTGAAGAGAGCTCATACTAGTGAAAATCGGCCGCCGAAAAAGGGCAACGCAAACTTTTCCCCGTTCACCGTTTTCCAATTTCGAACTACGGAAACGTTTGCTCCGAAAAAAATTCCTGGTCGAGTATAGCTTTTCCCAGTGGTAAACATTTTTGACGGAATTTTGAATTTCAGTTTAAAGTTTGTTACGGCTTCAACTGGAGCGTTGAAGTTCAGAAGAAAAAACAAGTCTTGAAATAAATACATTTTTGTTGCAAAATTTATTGAAATTAAAAGTGTCGTTTCGAAGGGCGAAAGTTTGTGCACAATTTTTAATTTTATTTATGCAGTAATTTTCTTTCTCCTTGCACTTTTTATCGGTGAAAATAATATAAGGTAAAAGGATTGTCACATTATCGAGATCTTCATAGTTGCTGCAGTGAAGTATAAAGAATTAATTATAAAAAGATATGACAGAAATTTTTAGTTAAAGGTATTAACATGGTTAATAGACGAATGGCAAAGGGAATTATGGTAATGAAAACATGGTTATACAGAATGGTAGATATGGGGAAATTTTCTGACGAAGATTTCGTTCCACAAAATTGGAAAATACGTATATGTTTGCCAATGAAAGTTTTAAATTGTCCACACGATGGAGATTAATGAAACAATAGCTGGAAATCATTGATACATTATAGTATCAGCATATATAGAGAGATATTTTTATGGATTTTAGAATTCTTTTATCGGCGGAAATATTAGGATGCTGGTTTT
This sequence comes from Bombus terrestris, assembly GCF_910591885.1. Classification (NCBI taxonomy): domain Eukaryota; kingdom Metazoa; phylum Arthropoda; class Insecta; order Hymenoptera; family Apidae; genus Bombus; species Bombus terrestris. Next base: position 8,676,137 of record NC_063276.1, read on the forward strand.
AAAAAATCTTTGCTTCATGTCTGGCGAATAAACGAATTAGAATATAAATTTGTAACATGTTGTTTTAAATATAAAACAAGGATACTACGCTATATTATTTAATATTTATATTTTACATTTATTTAACTTAAAGAAATTCCAAAGACTTGCTTGTCATTTTTGGCATACTGAGGGTCAATATTCTGTCTTAGACAGTTTAAACTATTGAATTATTTTTAACATCGTGGTTGTGAAAAGGAAGTTCAGGAATATGCTTAATATCTTTTTCACTAATCACCACTGTTAGTTCGTTTATTTAGATGCAATAATAGCTTTATAAAGTTCGATGAAATTGAAGTATTTATTTTACAACGCTATGATAAAGTATTTTCCTTTAAATCATGATAATTTTGTTATGTCTTTGACTCGTATCGTAAAATTGTGCTAAAAATATCCATTATCTTAATTTATTTTTTGTGCTCATATTTTGACAAAACTAATATAAATTATTTTATTTACCTATTACTTCATCATATGATTCTTAATGATTTAATTAGATCTTTAAATCTGGAATTTTCACAATAATAGAAACTGAAAAAAGAAAGAATGTGGAAATCTCTCTGTTTCAGTTTTACAATAGAATTATTAAAAAATGAGCCAGACTTCGTACGATACTCGTATAACAATTCTTCATTAAAGTTAATTCCGAGAGAATACGTAATGATTTCGAAGTTTAACCCACTTATTATCTTAACTTTCTTGTTTCTTACGCAGCAGTTAATTGAATACCAAAGGTAACTTACGACTTTAACTTTCGGTTGAAATAAACGAGAGTAGCCAACGAGCTTTAAAAGCGACTTCCTTAAAACTTCTTTAAATAAAACGCTTATTAAATAGACTGTATAATTTTTCCAACATCAACTTTCTTAAATTACACGATCTATTTAAAAAGGGAGCGAAGAATTCCTTTTCTTCTGGTCAAAAATAAGATAAATATATCGATCAGAATTATTCTACGTCTATTCATAAACATATTTCCTATCAGTTCACTTTTTGTTTTTGACTACTGTTTTAAATTATGTAAATAGCATTAACTTAAGTATATATACTTTAGTTTCTTCCAGTTTCTACTATTATTCATTCTTTATTATTTATTCTTTAAAAAATATTTTACCTCTCATCATAAAACAGGAGTTCTCCGCGAAAGATAATATCTCATATAATTTTATAAACATTTTCTATTATTTCACAAATTTCTTGCGCCGTTTATCCATATTATTTTCTTCAGAAAAGACAATATCAGAAAAAAATGTAGTTTCCAGAATCATCTCCTGCAGATCCATAACTTCTGCATTCCATCGTACCGGCATGATTTATGTCGCCGAAGAATATTCTCTATCAAACATTCTCTATCGATTCTCTGTCGATATTTCATTCGCTAGGTAGACATATTACTGCTTTAGCAGCTAGCAATTCACCGTTGCCTTCTTCTTCGAAGCTTTTCAATCGACGCCACGTAGAGGAGGACAAAGTGGAAGGATGATAACATGGCGTTGTCGTGTTCTTCGCATTGGCTTCGTTAGCCATTGCTGCCAACCACGCTCGTTTTACCTTGTTCAGGGTTAATCGAATCGACGATAAAGTGGATTATGCAGCAAGACTCAGCTGCATCTGATTTGATAACGCGATCGATCGTCCCACGATCTGCAAACGACGTTCCTCAAATTATCTGTCCTGGGAAATGCGATCGTTCCATCTCAAGACGGAAAATGCGGTGTTTCGAGCAGCAAAAATAAACTGTTACTCACTTACATGAGTCATTTAACACGTTGACTGTCACGATGGTGATCGGTGAGCCATGTTGGTAAATTTATTAGATTGGTGAAAATAAAACAAATTTTATGAATTAAAAAATGTTCACAAATGTGAATGAGTTAGGTATCATTGTCAGAGAAAAACATTCTACATTTACCTGTATTAATTGTTGCTCCGCTATCATGATATAGTATTTGTCACTGAATTCTTTGATTTAAAGATTACATAAGTTTTATTACAGGATTAATCTATCTGTAACTAATTAACACATTTGTCCATGACGCATACAAGCATAAATTGTTTGTAATCTAGTCCATGATTTTTGTAATTGATTTATGGATTTTTTACAGCTGTGATATTATATGTATTAAAATATCTATATGCCTGTAAAAAATATATTGTACATTTAGTTGCATCGTGAGTTGCTTTTTATCAATTCCTTTGATTAATAAACTAAGGAAAAATTTGCCCTTAAGGGATTAATCTTTTAAGAACGAATTGATATTTATGAACTATGATATATCTCTTTCGTCTTAAATTTGATATCACAATCTTTATTCTAGGTATTTGCAAAGTAATTTAAATGATGCTATAATATAAAATGTTATCAGATATAGAAAGTTAAAGTAGATTAATTGTATTAAAATGCTTGTAACATATTTTACTTCCGGGAACGTTCTGAAACGAATCAGGTTAAACTCATAATCTGCGAAATATTCGCTAAATTCATTTTCCAACAAATCTCCCGGGACAATGCTAATTTAATGTAACTACATTCTTCGTAATAGTGCAACGTTATCCGATGTTACTCTAAGTCTATTCATCCGTTTATTGAGTCTCTAATAACACCGTGTTCCGCATATTTCCCTTTAATATACTGTGAAAACTTTTTTAATTTTGTTACAGAAGTTGTAATATAGACGAGTTGAAGCTCAGCATACTTTAGCAAGCCTATATTCGTCTTTCTCTGTCGTACGTATCCCCACCACTTTTCACCATCTCTGTCTCGCTTTTTCTATGCTCTTTAATGTCATTGAAAGCTCCCTTTAGTTTTCTTACTGCGTTTTTAATATCGCTACGTCAATGTTTTGCACAACGGTAAAGCAAGTTTTATGAGACGCTCTAAGACCGAGAAGTTACTATCTGTCTATGTATTTTTCACTTGAAGTTTAATATCCTTTTATCTTCCTACGTAACTTCATTGACTTCTCTATGGTGTTTCGAACGAAATTATATTACATCGAAATGAAGAAATTCAGTAAAGTATCTCGTGGAGGGAGAACTATTAAGAATAAGAACAATACTTATCAGGTTGTTGCATATGAAAGATCGTTTCTTTGAGATTCCAATAACAATTATTAAATATTATCGTCTATCGTCAATTATCAACCACATTAAAGAAGAATATATTTGCTACATATTTTGAATACCGAGAAAATTTATTAAGCTGTAACCTATATTTTATCAATTTTCTAAAGTTCTTCGTTCCTACTAAATATTTTTATATTTGTAGATTTAACATGGGCTTAAATTTTTATTTTATTTGTAGTTTACTATTTCTCTCTATTGTATTCAATATCTCGCCATAAATTAAAAAAAACAAGCTCCGATAGTTTCAGAATTTTTCTTCCCTCGTTTTACGGCAATCCAACCATCTCAGCATTCTCAGCGTATCGATTATCGAAAACGTGCTTCTCATCCCAGCTACCAGTTAAGGATAGCCGGAAACACCTTCTCGGAACTCATAGCGCTACTTCAACAGCTACTCGACTTCCATGAACAAAATGATACAATAATGCGTCGTTTACGACGCTGTAACAACCAAGCCTCTGTTTTCTTGTAAAGTCAGAAATATCTCGATACGTACTTGAAACTCAAATTTCGAAGAATCTTTCATGCCCATGATTCCACCTAAAGCTGGTCGAAGAATATGCATAGATTCGCTATTCATTGTCGACGAGGTATAAGTATAGGACGTTTCAAAATTGAGATTAACAAGAACGAAGATAAGATTAAAATTGATGAAACAAAATGCGCACATACGAGATAAAGAATGATACGACGATAACGACGTATTAAATTATATCATCTCTTAATTTAATAATTAACCCTATTACGCTCCTTTGGTTGTTTTTAACCCAATCATATCTTTCCAATGGTAAAAAATATCTTTGTAGCAAACGTACAGCATGAAAAGAATATGAAAAAATCTTCTGTGCATAATTTCTTGCTACGATTATCCATATGAAACACCTTTTTTTACACTTTGCAACACAAGTTATTGCAACATACCGTCATCTTAATCCACGGTGAAAGGTTTAAAACGTTACAAATACTTTTTATTTGCTAAAATGAGATCAAGATCGAAAGGTAAAAATTGAAAAACCTCTGTAGGCTGAAAAATGGACCCATAATTCTGTAAGAGCCTCTATAGACAAACCGATATTGCATACTATACGACTTGGCAGGCGGGAACTCGTAGAAACGACGTCCGTTCCGTTTTACTCGACAGATTTGTGCTTCTCGGAACGCAAACGCGGTTGTCCACGGTGGTCTGCGTTCGTTGCGTTCAATTAAAAGCAGCGCCGCCATCTTGGCGATAATGGTAATCGGCCGCGTTATCGGTGGTCGAGATTCCTTCGGTTATTAAATCGGACCGTGGACCGGGCTCCAATGGCTTCCAGCGATTCTGTCTCGATATAGAGGGACCTCCCGCCGCTTTATCGCGGTGTAATTAATTTCCGGGTGGAGCGGCTCGATTGCTCGCCGGCTGAAGTTAACGAAGAAGTTAAGGTGAGACGCTAATTGAAGCGGCTCCAGGAACTGCCAGCGCTTGTTCCATCTTGGTTTATCACAGGTGTATTATACTGCGTGTCCTTGCGATCGTGGTACAATATGGCAGGCAGTGATTCGTTATGAGTAAGTAAGTCGAGAATATAGGTAATGCGGGAAATAACGCACAAGCATGGATAATTCCAAACACACGCGATTTATATATATATATATATTTTTTTTTATTTCTGTCCGCGTATAACTCGGAGAACTACCTGAGAATTTCACTTTGATAGAAAGTGCTATTATAAAATGCACCAAGTCTTCTATGAGTGGCTGTGTATCTTTCAAAACTCGAAGTCAAAATTCCGCAATGAAACCTAAGAAGGATTCGTTCCAGTGAAAACGGTCGTATAATAAAACGTACAAAACCCCTTCGTCTCACTGTACGGCTATATCTTGGAAAAAGCTAGAAGCTTGAACACAAAGATCGAGAATTAAAAAAGGCCGAAATCAAGTGGATTACATGCAAGACACGTAACAATATCTCGTCCATTGTCACGTATGAAAGCGTCGACGATAGGGATGAAAGAGGAAATAGCAGAACACTACGGGAAAAGAAGAAGAAGAAGGAGGAGTAAGTTGGACGAAATAACGGGAGCAAATTGGCTTCGCTACGGGTCGCTTATCGGCCGCGAGTCTACGATTCGGAGCCCCCGGTATACCTTCCCGGTTGATTCAATTCGCCGGCTACAATGACGTCCGCCGGAAATCCAATCGTGTCCCGGAGGCACATTTTCATCGTCGACGCGTACTTTTGACAGGCGGCTCACGTGCTGCCGCCTAACGAAATTACTTTTCGCGTCGTCGGGACATCCGCTTAAATACGTTTCCATGGGTTTCCACGGCCGGAACCGGGCCTGGTAAATCTGCCAGGACAGTCTTCGAAGGAGGAAGTTGGAAGAGAAGGAGGAGTAGAAGCGGACGACGAGAAATACGGCCAAGACGAAGATAGAAGTTGAACGACTGCGACGACGTCCAGGAATAAGGTGTCGGTACGCGTCTATATTTGCATCGTCGTGGCTTAGAAATGGACCGCTGGCAGATGTAATCAAAGTTTGTAGACAACCACTCTTGAGACTTCTCTGGTGGCAACGAGAGAGACAAGTCCTACCGGATGTGCCTGTTTTTCGCGATGCGTCGTGGCGATATTCGAATGCATCCTCCACGCGATATGTTGCGATATGAAACGGTTGGCCTAGGAATATCGAATTTTGTCGATTGGCATTGTGTGACTTAGGTATTTGTGGATTGGGATTATGTAGTGTTGGTTTTGTTCGAGGTTTGGCAACGAGGTTTCCGGGCTGGTCTCGTAGGGTATGAATAATGCGAATTTCGACGTATTTGAGAGAGTTGGTTTTGTGTAAAGTTCAAAATGTGATTATGCGTAGATTTGGTAAATTAATTACTGTTTAGTGCATTTGTGATATATACAAGCAGAGCTTGCATTACTTTGAATATTTTGTACACGTTTACACGGCACGTGCATTTCGTACAATTTAACGCGTTGAAATTTCTCATAAATGTATAGACGTTCGCAGTTGCAATTAATAAATTAAATTAATGATAGAATATTTATGAATTGCACAATAAATTTCGAAAAATTAAAGGAACAAATATCGGGAAAATTTCTTCTTGAAAGTTATGTACCTACATACGTTTACATTACATAATGCATCAAAATTATAATATTTGTTACGAAAGGATGAAATTATATTAAGTAATATTTTTCATGTATAATGATAATTTATATGTACATAACGTAACAACGTATTATGCCGAGATAAATGACAACACTTCAGCGATCTAAACACTCCATACAAACTTTTAAACTTTTCTACATATATTTAACTCTTTCGAGCGAAAGACCCCGATAAGCCAGAAGACCATCGAAAGGAAACGACACGAAGTACGATGAAGGATCCTTTCGAGTCCAAATAGATCCAGGAAGCTGCCTTCCATTTGCCATGTACGTACATAGCTGCTCACGAAACACCGTCTACGTACGCGCGTCGAAATGCAAATGGAATCTCTTGATTGAGTTTAGCGGAGCGGCGTCGAACCATCGCAGCGTTTCATGGGGGTTGGTTCATGAGGGCTGAGTGGCACGAAGGGCGCTCGAGGAGAAGAAAAAGGGCTGGCTTCGGAGTCGATTTGACGTATCGACGGCTTTCCGCTCCGCTTGCTACTCACGAATAATCGTGACAGGAAGAACGGAAAGAATGCGAGGCGCGTCGTCCATTTTCACCCTGTATATAGATGCGTCTCGCGTTCCGTCGCAAATGGAGACAAATTTATACGCGTGAGGCGGCGGAAAAAACGAGCACTTTTGGTAAATTGAATCGATTGATTGTTTCTTGCTTTTTTTAACTTGATCCCGACGACAGTTTTCACGCGTGAATTGTTTCGTTTCTCGCCCACTTCCGCTTCCATTCCCCACCCACGTTCTCTATGCTGGTCAAGCGTCTTTTGTTCTTCGTTTTCTGGTAAATAAAATATTCGCGCTCGTGTATAATTAGGGATACTGTTGTGCTTTTGTGATGGAAATTAAGTCGATAGTGAATTGAAAACTTTATTGAGATGATTGGAAATATAAGATTATAGAATTTGATACGCTGGCTTTTCGTTTCAACTTGTCAAGTTTTGTATGAGTAACAGTGTACGTGAGAGGTACGTATATTTGTTGTATTTATTCATTCAATTTAGTTTTCAAATATTCTCGTTCGTTTAATTTTTCTAATGTTCCAATTCAAAGAACCCTTGGTTCCTCGTTGAAAGTCACGAGCTACTTTCACATTGTTTAAATGAGCTGAAACAAAACGAAGTCGTTAGCTTAATCCAAGCCACGATCGCTCAAATCCATCGTCGCTGCACGGAAGTCAATACCGATCGATTGGATAATTATAACAACCTTTAACGAACCAGCTAGATGTTCAGATCGTACGATGAGTGTTTAGTTTTCTAATCGTACGATCACATGCGCACTTAATCTCCCTGCAACTGGTCGTACGACTATTCAAATCCCCTATCGCAAGACCGCTTAGATCTCTAAGTAAACGATAACACAATTATTTCGATCAGGAAGAAATCGATAGCGTAATTATTCAAATCTCTAATGGAGGTCAGTCACATTCACATCTCCAGAAGCGAAAGATTACATAACTGCTTGCAACTATGACGAGCTAACTATTACTTAACCGTTTCAATCTGGGAGTAACCGCTTGGTTGAATTACTTAGATCCCGACGAAGCTGATTGTGCAGCTGTTTAGATCTCCAATCGATCTATCAAAGCAAATATTTGGATCGCCAACTAAACCGTTTCGCAATCGTCCAAGTAGCAATTAATCATTCGATGGCTTGTGATATAGAGTGATAGAATAGCTGTTTAGAATGCCGCAGTATGATAACAGCTAGAAGAGAAATTAATCTTTCCGAATTAAATTCTTCTTGTTGGATAGTGCATAGCGTTTCAATAGCGTATTAACGTGTCTGTTAAAATCGGTCGTTTATTAATCTTCTGTAGCTAAACATAATTTTTCATACCCCACAGGTAATCTGGGTCGTTTATGGCAACACCTAGAATTTTTAATTGTTTCTGGCTTTTGAGAAATTTGGAAAAATTCTGTGACATTTATTAACAGCTGTACTGCGCTCCGCGGTCGTTAAATGTTTGAAACTTTTCATAATATGTAAATATAAAAATTTGAAGGGTGGAAATCTAAGAATGAAATTTCGTTTAATTGGGATTGTGTAGGTCAAATCGTCGACAGACATTACACTTTTTTCATATGTTTTTTATTTTTTTCCCCTTTTGGTGTTACGAATTCCCTTAAGATGCAAAATCCCTCTGCAGATTAATTGTTTATGCATTGTTTATTCATATAATAAATATTCCTTAATATTTTTAATATGTATTAAAATGAGTTTTTTTTAATATTCGAAGAAATCAATTCTATTTCATAAATCTGCACATATTTGCACGCCTGCAAATAAAATCCAACGTCAAGACTTTCCAATCAACAATTCACAGCTATCAAGCAACGCAATCCTTCTTATCTCTTAAATCCACCTTTCTCAAGCAACTTCTGACACCCACAATCGTTCGATTCTTGATGCACTTCCACTTACCAGAAAATAATACATCGTGTATACAGGAAGGAACTCGGTAAGACAGAAAGCACTAAGAATCGCAGCGAGCCGAATCCGAGTTTCGCTCGGTAGGCACGGCTTAAAATTGATCCGCCCTCTTCAGCGTATCATAATATTCAGATTTTATTGCCACGATCGTGTTATACGCGAAGTGTTCGCAATGCCTTTCACCTGTCAGCCATTGGAACGAAGATGCAGCCAGGACAAGGATACCAACCGCGAGACGTAGAACCGTTACGAAACAGTTCGTTTGAATTTATCGAGCTGGCTCGCCTCCAGGCGAACCAATGCCGACTCCCTTTTCTCGTAACCAGTCCTCACGTTTGTTCTTCATCCCCGTCAACCTAGTAAAATTAAATATTAACGATCTGCCGGCGGATGGAATCGCGCGACTGCTGTTTTACGATGTAACATGATGACACGGAGACCACGCGTGATGTATTATCCTTGTGTCAGCCCGCGAAAATTGCGTGCGACGATTGAGAGATGGCTGTGTGACATGTTCTACTCCCTAGCAGACTCGAGACCGAGTTCTACGTTGTTATCTGGTTAGAGAGGAGATGGAAGTTTTCTGGAAAGAGCTAAAATAAAACGTAGAAAACAGAGGGACTTGTAAGATGTTTACGGTTGTGAGTGTTTCCTTCACCTTCCTTCGCTAACATAATTGACTGCGATAATCAAAATTTGAAAACGTTGCAAACTGATACTAATGACTGAATATGCATATCTACAATATCCAAATAAACTACTCTTCTTTAATTTTTTTCATAGACAAAACAAATTATCTCTACTTAGGCTAATTTTTTAATTGTCGTTTCTTTAACTGTATACATGAAAATATTAGTTTGTAGAATTCGCAGATAAAAATATAAATCCGCGGTTTACTAACAACTGAATTTAATAATTGATTGCATCTTATATTAAGTAAGAAACACTTTTTCAAACATCTTTTACATCCCCCTAAATAATAAATAAATGAAATAATCTCTTTCAACATTTCGCTGCTTTTCAAGCTTACTGACAAAAATCTCAAAAATTGTGCACATGATATCTATGTCACTCGGTGTACACTCTCGATTCCATTCGCAGCAGCAGGAACCTGCCGGAAAACGCGCCGGAGAAAAATGGTCTGCCGGCATCGTTTGCGCGTGTCAGTTTGAACAGGCGTTTTCGTTTTGCTTAATTAAATGAAATGTCCACCGCGATCGCACCGTTCCTGCGAATGGTGAAACTGGTACCATCGTTTGTCCGCGTCGTTCGTCTTTTTCGAGCGGAGAACCGCGAGTTGTCGCGTTACGAGCTTGTTCGTTATACGTAGGACACGTTTAGATCGGGTATTAACTCGGCTGAGATTGTACAATGTCGAGTTGATGCAGTGGCGAGTAGTTGGTTGCTGGCTTAGAGAAATGTTCAGGCTAATTTGAGAATTACGTACGTTTTGTATTTTTAGATATTTTAGTTTTTTGCTATTTTGTAGAATTTCAGACTGGGAAAGTGTTTCACATATTACGGTCATTTATTAATCGAAAGAATATTTTTCGCGCATAGAATATTTTTCATCGCTCCGTAGTGGGCTGTCATTGCTTCACTGGCTGCGTGCGATAGGCTTCCTGAGAACTCGAAAATTTGCTGACAAATGATGAAATAAAAGATGATGATTAAAATCGCCTGAAAATAATTTGCAATTTTTATCAATGTAGCAAATAATTGTCTACTTCTTCGTTATTAATACGTAATTTTACTTGCGAATTGTCAAGCCAATAATTATCCTAAGAAATTAGTGGTGGTTTTGTTGCAAAGAGAATATTTTTGGCTATAAAAAACGTAAAACAGTTCAAGTCGAATTTTTCGCACCACGATCTTTTTTTTACTAGAGCACATTACACTTAACAAAGATAGAAAACAGTTTATTACACAGCACTATTTTGTTATATACTGCAAATACAGCATAATCCCAAGTATCGACTCGAATTTACAACGGTGCAGCCGCAGCTGGACCGAACCGGCGAATCACAGGTTCAACAGGCCATCGATGTCGGTCTACCGATCATCGATCCCATCGTTGCTCGCGTTTTACGGTTTCAAATCCACAATGCGTTGGCCCGTTAACGTCTGCTAGCGGAATTGACACGGAGAATTGTTCCGTGAGTACACACGGAACCGTGTGCCAGGGAACAGCATTGTTCCGGCGACAGGTGATTCGTTAGCTGACGCGACTGCTTTAGCAAAGACAAATGCAAGCACGACGGTCTAACGAGCGACGTCAACGAAACCCTGGCCAAATATCATGGAGAAGAACGAACGAGACGCTGAACGAAACCTCTTGGAAGATTTTATTATACGTTAAATAGACTGGCCTGGTTTCCTCGATTACTAAATTACACATGGCCAGATGGAACATTTTTTTTGCGAACAGTACGATCGTTGTTGGGTGCAGAATATAGTTTCTGAATTTCTATGTTTGAAATTGACGAGGAAATTTTCGAACGTTTCACGAATACCTTGGAAAAAGTCTCGAAGAACGATAATACGTACTTTGAGAAATGCAAAGGATAGTTTTAAGTGCATTGAATTCTTGATCAAATATTAGGTTGTCCGAAAAGTTTCTTTCATTTTATGAGGAAATAATAGACGCACAGCGTTTTTTGTTTTATATTATTTTGTCGAATTACGTACGATCCATTTTGTTCTATTGACATAAACACCGCGACATTTCAGACTTGGTTTCACGTTTGTATAAAGGTGCACTGTTGTAAAAAACACGTTTGCGAAGGAAAGACACTTTTCGGACAATCTAATACATACTCAGTATAGATTCAGGTGTTCTATGAATTCCTATTTTGATTTTTGTATTCTATGCAAACGTATGAGCATCACAGTCTATGTTACTTTCACTAATATCGCAATTTTCTGTTTTTCAACGTGCAACTTCTATCTTTACAAGGTTCTTTGAAATGTCAAAGTACTTCTAAGTCGTTCCAAACCATAAAATCAGCTTGGATGATCCGTGTACTTTACAAAGAGAAAAATATTGTACATCAGATCCTATGAACAGCGATCGAATGATACAGAGCGAAAATTTTGCACCGAAACAGTTTTAGATTCGTGAGTGCATATTGAAATTGATCTCATCTCTGATTATTACCGTGGTCGCTTTTCCACGCTGGTTTCTAGGGTAATTGGCGTGTTTACGCCGTCCAGACAATCGTGGCTAATCGCACGTTTCATTGTCTCCGCTTGATTGGAGGTTTCATTGTTCCGTTGCCCGCACGAACCGCAGGATTTATTCGTACTGCCTTCGGGTCTTGTGGGTGGATAGGAGATATCGTTGCGGGGCTGGAAGAAAATTGTTATAGATGGTTCGGTGATTTGTTGAATAGAGTGCGAGCGAGAGTCCCGATAGATGAGAATCTACTATTAATTCGCTACGGAGGTAAGTTAGCTTATTGTAGAAGTTGTAAACTAGATTTGTCATGTATGTTTTGTACCATGTTGCAAAGAAAAACTTTTCATCGATTTATGAGGCTTGAATAGAGCCCTGGAGCACCAACTTCGAATGCAATTCCACATGCAGTTTCTTCAGGTCGATACGATAATAATTAGTAACTGTCCGCAATGGAATGAAATTATGTGAAATTGAGCCGATCTTAAATATTTTTGAATACAATTTCTAGTTAATTCCATCAATCACGAGATAAGATTTTTCTTAGATGTTAAATATTCAAATATAAGATTCCCAAATGGAAGAAAGTCGTTAAGAATACGTGTAGCCTAGGAAGATGGTACTTAATCAAGTTCTATTTAAAACTAAAAGCAAACATGTCCATTGGAAACTTAGTAAAGATTGGAGGGATAGGAAGGAAGTTGGTTACAACCATGCTTTGTATTTAGAATTAATGCTCGACAATGTGAAGTTTTATCTTAAAAAATATACATAATAAACTTACTGTTTAACATTCACTATTGAAATTATCTCAATAATTCAACAATAATATTACGACAAGGAAACTTTCACAGGGAGGAAATCTTGGGACTCTGTAGCGCTTCCTCCGTAAATTTTCCTCCAAAATATAGCAAATAATAATTATTATTAAAGTTCTGGTTCGATGGTGTATTCATATTACTTACTTATCACTCATAATCTTTGATGATCAAGAAATGACAGCCCCACAAATTAAATTCAGATTTTTCCAATTCTTTGAATCTTTGTTAATCTTCTAAATGTTTAAATAATCAAAATCTAAATTAAAGAATTATGGTTATACAATTATCAATTCGCCGTTTTTTCATCATTTTCGCACACACTTCCAACAATTTTTTTTCTAATTATCTCGTTCATTTATCTCGCACAAATACATGATTTTAATAAATTCTTCCTTTATCTGACAATTCAGGTTAATTATCAGGTTTTGTACGAGATCAGTAGATGTCTCAATACTCACGAACGATACTATAAAAAATCTTGAATTTCAGCGAAAGGGCCAAGTAGAACATAAGCATCCATTAACCTATTAAACGAAACAACTGATAAACATCCACAACTCGGTACAGCTGACGATAGCAAAACGTTCCGACGAATAATTGTATCCCATAATCTCGAATTTCATGCTCGACATTTCACCATGAACGAGTAACAACTGCAGTAGGCAAGATTAGAAACATAGCACAGCCAACTAGATTTCAGATAGTCGTTGTTACAGGGCCTCTCTATTTTTCCGCGTTCTTCAAGCCAGGCAGACCGATCTCTTATCAGAGGAACCAGCCGCAAACTGGCTATGGCTGACGTAAAGTTTATCGCGTTTGTTTTACATCCGCAACTTGCTGTGGTGTCGTAAAAAAACGCCAGTCTTTCTCTTTCTTTCTCTTTCTCTCTTGGTTTGCTTCGGTTTCACAACGAAACACGAGCCGCTAAATACGTCGACTAGTGGAATCGTGGCCACGAGGAAAATGTTACGCCGCGTGGCACTCGCGAAACCAGAACGAGCACAAATTTACAACCGACTTTCCGCCCGGTAATTCCGTTTATTGTAATCCGTGGACGTTCCATGACTCGTCTGAATCGCGTGGCTTCGTTTCTTCGTGCCTTTCATCTCCTAACGACCGTTTCCTTAATTGTCTCTATGTTGGTAGGCACGACGATACGATTTCAGTTCGTTTCGTTCTATTTCTACGGTTTCCGTTGTTGGTTGAGGTTTTATTTTATATTATACATTTCACTTTCTCCTTGGTTTTTATTCTATTTCTTTTTAGGTTTCTTCCTAATTGAGGTTTCATTTTACTTTATTTCTTTAACTTCCGTTTCTTTTCCTACTTTTCAATCCTCGCACTATTTCTTCTTGTTTTGATATTCTTTTTCTTTTTCATCGAGAAACGCTTACGCAACGATACACTGGATTTTAATTAGGTCATTTATAAAACGTGTTGTTTCTGTTTGATGTATTTGTACATGTGCACAGAGTCACATAATATGCTTGTTTTCAGGAATGAATTGCAAACGAGGGAAAAATATGCAGACTTTGATGTAGAATTTACTTTGATGCAAAGCCATGGACGTTCATGGCAGTGATATGTATGTATATAGCTATACAATTGAAGATCGTAAGTCATACGTTTGAAATATAAAAGGCAGAAGACAGACGAGAATATTATGGAATAAAGAGAAATGGTTTTAAACGTTGTACCACGTTAATAAAAGAGATTTAAGAATTTTAACGGAATTTTCGCTTTGTGTAAACGAAATCGCATTCTTTCTTTTGTGTGGCCTTTTAGCTATACTCTACCAAAGAGTATTATAAGATATTCGTGTTTGAAAAGGTTTAAAACAATTTAAAAGATACCTTAATTAAGATCTTGTTAAATTTAACGTATAAAAGAGAAGAAAAGTATGAATGCAAGTAATAAATACTGAGTGAAATTCTAAATCCATTTAACTGCTCCACTTTGGCCGCGTTTACTATAAATCCTGTTTTAATAAACATCCCGGAATTTTACAAAATAAAAGCAAGTTATAACCCCAAGGTAAATAATAACGAAGTTTCCATCTCACGATCCGATTGGTCCTGTCCAAGGCGGAACCCAACGTCTTCCGGTTCACTGGTTCTCGCGGCACACTCATCGACCGAGCTCGTGGAAAAATCTCGTCGCGTTGTTCAGCTCGTAAATCTTCAGCCAGCCGGTACACGAGAAAAAATCGCGACCAGATCGATGCTTAACGCTTGCCAGTTGAAACCGTGCAATCGCCGACAATCGAACGGTTGACCAGCGTTCTCCGAGCGCTGATTCTCGATCGTTACGATGTTATCGGGGTCGGGACCGCGGTTTCTTTCTTCTTTACCCCTCCTTTGCCACTTTTCGCGACTGTACCGGGCGCGCCTCATATACCGGGGTCACGATTCGATAGACGTTACGCGATTTGCATAGGAGCTCCGCCGCCAATACCGCCCACGCGACCAAT
This sequence comes from Bombus terrestris, assembly GCF_910591885.1. Taxonomy (NCBI): domain Eukaryota; kingdom Metazoa; phylum Arthropoda; class Insecta; order Hymenoptera; family Apidae; genus Bombus; species Bombus terrestris. The sequence continues at coordinate 8,691,367 of NC_063276.1, forward strand.
CGAACAGATCAGACTCTTCAGTGAAATTGTATGCACGTAATAAAGCACATATAAATTAGCGGTCGACGTGGAGCTTTGGTTATGCAACAATTCTCGGTATGTTTAAAATTTTAAAGACGCGTTTCTACGGATGGCTTATTTGAGGCCAGGTAAATTTGCAACGCAGTAACAGGATTTATTCTAACACGTAATTTATGTAAATTCATCGAGGGACATGCAGTTCGTACAATATAAATCTACCAATTTTCTTTTCAATTACTTTTCGTTGGTATAATAAGAGTTCGCGTTTGAATAAATGGATTCAATTGACGATAAATACAGTTCAAATATAAATGAAGTTGTATAGTCTTAGTAAGGAATCGATGAAAACAAATTCTCTTTGTACCCAACTTTATTTTTGTTCGTGTTTATAATGCATACGATAAAACAAAAACGAGCAGACCGTAAAAAAATGTAACACTTACTCTTTTTTATTTCCTTTCTTCGGATTAATAAAAAAATCGTTCATTTGGAATAGAAATTTATTCCGAGAAAACCGCCGAAAAGGAAATTGATCCCACAACAACTGTGCCCGTAACGAAGGGAAATGTCAATCGTGACAGTGAGATGCGACTGAGAACTTCAGAAAGAAGATTAAAAGAGATCACCCTCGTCGAATTGTATGTGTCTACTTTCATTTCCACGCGATCAACGGGATCTCAGCTGTCGCAATATTGTAATCAGGATAATTAAACAAGAACGATCGTAGTTTCGCCGCAGACATTGTTAATATTAAAGTGGAGCCTGAACCGGTTCTTCCATTCCTGTCCTCCTTCTCACCGTTCTTTTATAATAGAGTCGACAAACAACGATCCTTCCTCCCTCTCGACGATAATTGTAGCTGTAGCAGTCATGGCCCGAGGGAGTTTCGCGCGGATTCATGCGTGCATCGCGCGAGTGACACGCGAGACCGCCACGTTTTTCTGCCTCGCTGAACGAATTCGTGTAAATAATGCACTGGCTTTTAATGAACGTACCTCGCATTGCGACAAACGCATAATATACAGGGTGAATCGGATGAATGAGGTCGCCTAAATATTCGTCTTACTTAGTATCGGATGGAGAAACTTCTTAGAACGAAATTACGTTATTTCAAGAGGCATTTCGCCATTCTATCTTTCCCCTATGTCGTATACAAGTAATAGAGGAGAAATTTGTCTCGAGTTCATTTCCTTATTTTAAGAAGAAGCTAAGATTTTAAGAACGAAAAAAATTAGTTCTCAGGATTAACCTTTTTACGACATTGTCATGTTATCGGTATTCTTCTTATGGATGTTTATATATTTTTATACGTCGACCGATGTTATCTAAAGGTCCAAAGCGATAGAAAATGCAAATTTCACTAGGTAAAATTTAGTCATTTTGAATGACGTATGATCCGGTGGAGGTGTTTGATAGATTTAGAATAAAAGATAAACAGTGGTAAATAATACAAATATTTAGCTGACCTTATTTAACTGTTTCACCCTGTACACGTTCATGAAAACGGAGAGAAATGAAAAAAGGAAAATCCACGCCAGCCGCCAGTGTTTTTTCGATGTTCCGGCAGAAAATGCGTCCAACACGCGTCTGACTCGAATATCTCTGTTTGAAATAATCCGAACCTGACGCTTCTGCGTGGCCAGATTTTTGCCGATTTATCACTCGTGTCACTTGAACACGCGAATTGAAATCGGGTGTTTTCGGGCAATTCTAAGGGAAAGTGAGAACGTATTGATTTGGAGAATTTCGAAAAGAAGATATTACCTTGTTATATCGATTTCATAGAATTTATTAGATTCCTAATATAATCTTCTCGAATGTGACATTCTGAGAATTACAAATGCGATACAAACGTCGAGTTGATTATCCACCAAGATCAACGACTTGCACAAATTAAAGACTTTAGAAAAATTAGACACTCGTTAGAGATAAGAAACTTTTGAAAGATAGAGTTGATCAATTTTACTTCCAAGTGGTTCGTGTAACATTACTAAACCGAAAGGTCTGCAAACATTTTTACACCAATTACCGCAAGACTTTGATAGTTTAATTCCGTGAGAAACCTTTCAAACCGTTTAATATTACAAAATTTCAATAAGCGAAAGTATGCAGATCGGTTGAAACGGTACAATAAGAGCAAGGTTCGACCTTAGGTTGAACCTTTTTATAAACTGACAGCTCAAGCTAAAGAAGGCGAAATCGAAGAGACGAAAGCGAAGTTGCGTGATTGCCATGTTAAATGCGTTCGAAGGAAATTGAAGTGTTTCGACGTACGAGAAAGTGATACGGAATGGACGAAGAAGTAGAGGAGAGAAAGTGAGATAGGATACGAGGTGAGAAACCGTAATGGAGCTATTAAGTCGTGAACTTACGAAGCGGGCAAAGTTTCTACGGCCCACGAAGTATATCTATCGACAACGTTGTATCGAGTACAAGCGTATGGCGTGCACGGAACGTTCTATAATTCTTCTTGATGCCCGACGTAGCAACTTTCGCGTATAAATACATACCTCAATGAAACACCGATAGCCTGACGATAAAACAGCACTCACAACGAGCCTTATTTATGCTTTCACTGAAATTTTCTTGCCGAGTTTAATAGAGAAAGAATATCGAGTTTTGTGAGACTTTTATCAGAAGATTTGACAAGATACTTTATATACAAGTTCCATCTAAGCTATCAAATTTTATGGTTTTGTGGTTATAGATGTTCTCTTGTAACGCGTCTATTTTAGTTAATTAATGGCCACAAAAGAAAATTAAATTTTGTGGAATTGTAATTACGAGTTTCAAATGTGTTCTGTGATTTTGTTTTTTATGTGTTCTTATAACGGGTTTATTTTGTTAATTATATGAAGATTACAGGAAAGAGACGCATTTTTTATTGATTTTCTAATTTGGATATTACTTTATACATAAAGATACAAGTATTGTCGAAATATCCATATGTGTAGGAGCTAATAAACAAAACAATGACATAATGTTATGACAAACTAATATTATTGAAATGTTCAAGAAAGAGGAAATATACTGGTCCTAAAATACTCTGCTATCTCTAAAATACACTTTTTTCTTAAAATAAAACATCATGTGTTCAATTGAACTTCGTCAAGTCAGGACTAAGATTTATCATTAGTATACACGTACCGAGTAAATTTTCGAAATAGTTTGTCTCGAAAACGGAGCCTCGAGTTCATACATTTTTTTCTACATTTTCAATTTATCTTTTTACGAAGAATTACCTCATGCTCGATCGTGCTACTGGTTATCAGGACACCATGTATACTTGTGTTAAAAGAGCACACCTCCGACTCCATGCATCGACTTGAACACCTGACTTTAAGCAGCATCCAGCAGCGTAAATGAGAAAGCGATACGTAGAAAAGCGAGCTGAGAGCGCAGATGGGGGCTCAGTTGCGAGATATTAAAGTTGCCGTTAATTAAGCGGCTCGAGTTAACGGTAATTAGTCGACGCGCGGCAAGAGGCGTCGTGTCGCGGCGCCGTTTAGATTTAGACGCCTGATTTCCGAGCATGAAAGCACATTGTACAGCACGCACCCTTTCAACTTGTCGGCGCTGCTGGTTCCACTAGCGCGCGCGAATGTTCGCGCGAGCACGTGTTCGAGTTTCGTGCATGTTCATCACGCGTGTTCATCACGCGTCACACGCCACGAACGTCGTCCGTGATTTATCAACCGCGATGCGGACTGCCTGTCGCAAATCATAACAACCGTGACAACCGCGAAAACTTCGCTGGAATACACGTGGCCTGGGTGGTTGAGAGACGTGTGGTTCTTCCGCTAACCAGTTCGATTCCCACTGTTCCACGAACTCTCGTGTGACTTAATTGACTGGGAAGCTCCAGCGATATTAGGTCTGACGAGGTTAATGCGTTTGAGATAAATTGCTAATTATGGTGTGGTGCGTTTTGTGAATTGAAAAGAATAACTGGGCGTGTTTTTTGTGCTTCGTTTTTCAATTTTGCTTTATGTTCCGTTTAAAGAGCAAGTATATCTGTGATGAATACTCGGATTTAATTCAATTGTTGTTAAAGAAGACTGAAATACTTTAGTTTGTATTATATTTATTTAGGAAAGTGTGAAAAATATATTGTTTTTAATATGGTTGATTTATAAAGTCCATGCTACACAAACGAAAGGAAGGATAGAAATTAGAAAAAGAACGTATACTTGTAATTAATATTTTGTTACCACAACGAAGAAGCCTAGTTGAAGGGTAAACTACCCATTTGTCTGCGTAAATTCATCGAAGAATCCAATAAAAGAAATTGAAAAAAGAATTTAACAAAAGCTTCGTAAAGAAATTTTTCACCTCTAATGACAATGAATCGTTGTTGTAAAAAGAAGTTGCAGCGAAGCAAGGCTAAATAAAGAAATAGTCGATGATTAAAAGATCTCGAAAATTTTGTATATTTTAAAACTTCTCAGTGATCTAAGAGAAAAGGAAGTTGAAAATTTTAGTTGAAATTTTAATATTAGAAGTTAGAAATGCCACAAAAGCTTAAACAACTATAGTGGTATTGGAACTTATACCCGATAACTATAACCGTATAAATCATGTCTTTTGAAAGCGCTGACAATCTTAGAAGTCCTGCTTGAAAGGACCGACTATCTCGAAACTCTTGAAAGTATGAATTATTACACATCATATATTATTCAAGAAGCTACCAGACTATTAAACTTTCTACAATTCTCCAACATTGCAGAGAAGTATCTTAATGTCCCTAAACAACTTTACCCATCCTAGAACTCTCGAATACTTCAAATTTCTTAAAACTATTAGGTTGTCCGAAAAGTAAAGAACGCATCTTTATACAAACATGAAACCTAATCTGTCGAACGTTGTGATCTTTATTTTGATAGAACAAAATGGATCATACGTAATTCGATAAAATAATATAAAACGGAAAATGTTGTGCATCCATTATTTCCTTATAAAACGAAAGAAACTTTTCGGACGGCCTAATACAAGCTGCCCTAATCGCGATAAAAATAGAAATTTTACGAATTCTGTACTTTTACATCGCATCTTACGAAAATCCCGAAACTCTAAAAAGTTCACGTGAGAAACTACATCGCCTTAAAGATCTTCTTACATCTCGTAAAAAAGGAAGCTTCGGAAGATTGCGAGTATTTCAGCGCGTCTTTACACCTCGGCGAGCGTTCGACTTTCTTAAAGAACCACCGTCACAGTACACTTCCGTTAATATTCATATCAGTTTCAACATCTACGTCGTTGTGACTAATCGTCCCTGTAATTCATTTGTTAAAAAATGGCCAACTATCTTCCGTTAACCACCATTTCCCTGATTTATACCTTCTTCCCTTATTTTCATTCGTTCGTTTTCCCTCGACCCTCACGGCCATACGCTCACATAAAAACTCGATAACGCCACGGTTATGAAAAGAAGCCCGGCACACGAACAGGAATTAAATCTTTTCTCTGGGTGGAACGATGCTAATCTAGCATGAACGAAGGCGCGCGACGGGGGTGAAAAAAACACATTCGCGGTGGCACCGTTGAAATTGCCGATTCATTTCGCTCTCGGTGCCCCGTGTAACGACTAGAAATCAAATTTTTGTCACCTGACGATGGCGTGACCGAGACTCGATCTCTTGCTTATCTCAATTAACGTCGTTGTTAATATTTCGTCGCAACCTTCATGTTAAATTGAACGGAAAACGCTTGCACGATTTCGCCTCGCCACCCTTTCAAGCTTTTTACATGTTTCAAGCATTCTTACGCTGCTTTCCACCCTCTTATTTCTTTCAGCCGAGTTTCACTACTCCTTTTTTCCGGATAATTGAAATTAGTAGTAATGTTTATGGCGGAAATGAGAGTATTTTATATCTTTTATATCTTATTGTATTATAGAAATACAAGTTAATAGTTGTAACATTCAGAACTTGAAGAGTAATCTTGTTATATCGTTCTAACATTAAATTATAAGTAAAGTCATTATAACATTAAGTATTACGAACTGTCCCTTCTGTCATTTCATCAATTCACCGTATCTACTTTTACTTCGAAACGTCTAATATGTGTTATAATTAATTTACACAGTAGACTCGTAGTGCGTCTATACTTATTAGGAATTAACGTATAATTTAATTATTCGTTGAATAATTAACTTCACGAGCTACGTAGAAACTTCAATATCTCTCTTGCTTACCTTCTGAACTTATGAACATATTTTATTAACATCGTCCCGTTCTCGAAGATGATCTAAATGAAGATTTACACTTTTCTTTCTGGAGAGTGCGCGGTGGCAGAGGGTGTCGCGTATCGCGAGATATACGTCGGCTATAAATGACGCGGCGACGGTAATAAATTATGTTACAGCAATAAGTAACGAGGGGAGAAATACAAGCTTAAAAATGTCTAAACCGTCGTAAAACGAGCAGATTAAGACCGAGAGAGAACGTTTGGATTTATTTTTCCGCTGATATAATACCTCTGCTTTCGCTGTCTCGTTTTCCACCGATACAACGCACCTTCTTCTCTTTTCGTTAAATATTTATTTCACATCATCATCGTTCTGGTTTTTTCTTGTTAGTGAATAAACTATTTGCAGAGTAACGCGTTAATCGCAGCTTGTTATTCATCGGCAACGGCATGAACGGGCGTTAAATCGCGGTGTAATGCGTTTTAGTTAAACGCCACTTTTTTATGTAATTACAGCCCTCCATTTCGCCGTCAGATACTTTAGACAAATATTTTTCACATTATGCAAGTTTATTGCCAGCTAACGATGCCCGCGTGCCCCGTGGTTAAAGCAACTTGCAATCTGTTTTCCTCCATTTCTCCTATTTTTCTTCCGTTTCGTTCCCTCTACTCGCTTTTTCCTTCCTTTTTCTTTTCCGAGAAAAATTATGCCTTACGCAGCTTCAGAGACTTTTATTCGAGCGTATCGTTAATTTATGAGGCTTTATTTCGAAGGGACGATAACGAGGAACTGCTGCCGCTACCTTAGAACGCAGCCTGTGTGGAAATATACGTTTCACGCCGTCGAGGTGGACTCTATTTTACGGCCAACGACTTAAGTACTCAGGTGTCTTCGTCTTTGCGCCATTTTGTCGCGATAACGTGACGGTACTTGCTGTAATGCAATTGCTTTACAGTGAATTCAGTTCGCGTTTATCTCCAGCGAGATTTTCAATTGTTGACAATTTTTATTGATTTATAGAAAAATATTGCATCTGTTGTATTTCTGATCCTAGAAATTTGGTATGTATCGATTGCTTGATTTACTTGCATAAAACAAATAGGTACAAGAAAATTTTATTCCGTTAATAATGGAACTTTTACACTAAAATGGTAAGCATAGAAAATATTAGGTTGAAAAGTTTCTTTCGTTTTATAAGGAAACAATAGATGCACAATGTTTTTTTGTTTTATATTAGTATACTAAATTATGCACGAATATAATAATAGAAATAGAACTGGATCATATCTAACTCAAAAAATAATATAAAACAGAAATTGTTGTTCATCTATTATCACCTTATGAAACAAAAGAAACTTTTCGGACAACCTAATATGATTCTTGCGAAGATTCTAGGGCTCTAATTTGTTATCGTAATGCATAATGTTGGACAGGGTGCTTGTAATTTTATTCATAACACTAGATACAGTAGGTTCTTGACACGAACTAACTTTGGAAATTTGAATCTCTTACTGTGGGAAACGTCGGCAGTTGTAAGAGTAGTTAAGAGCATCCTGCCAGAACCGTAGAATAAGTCATGGTTTAGATAGTGTTACAGGATACACAGATCAGAATGATAAACTCACGTATATAGGTTTCACGAATGTTTAATTTAATTTAATTTCGAAATGGAAACTGAAAATCAAAAGATACTCAAACTTTAATATTCGAATCGTTAATATCAAATAATAATTACCATTATTCGATGTGTAGAATCTAGATTATATAGAAATTCCAGCTAAAATACCAAACTTCCAATTGCCTTTAACAAATTTATCAAATCTACGTACAAATGTTCTTCACATTTCAAATAGTCGAACGATAGAATCATGCAACGACCAGTGGGTTGCACCATTATTTTATAAATGGGAGATTCTATTAGGTCATCCCATAAGTTCGTGCCGTTTTTCGAGCGGTTATATATGTTAAGATTGTTTACATACCTTTCAGTTTCATGAAAAAATGTAATCCCCCTCTCGTTGTACAACTTCTTCCCATTTTTCATTATTCCGTTTCGATAAAAGTTCTCTTGTTTTTCTTTAAAATATGAAATGTATACACAAAGGTCGGCACGAACTTATGGGATGACCTAATATAAAGATATCGACTAAAATTTCAAACTTCTGATTGTCGTTCAGAAATTTCATCAAATTCCAACACGAAGTGAACCATGAAAGCCTCTTAAAAACAATCAAAAAACACTTCCCGGAACAAATTCATCACTTACTCAAATCATACCTAAGTAATAGAATCTTTGTGGTAAAAATAAAGGATGTATATTCCGAGGTAAAAGACATCAAGACAGGGATCAGCAGGGAGGCGTCTTGACCAATATTACCAAACAGAACCGATATTATGCGCACTATACACGGCCAACATACCAACAGCACAATACTGACATTTGTGGATGACACGGTTGTACTAGTCAGACACACTAACCCAGAAACAGCAGTTACATTACTACAAGAGCAGACCACAAAAATAAGAAAATGGCTACAAGATAAACAAATAAAAGCAAATCCCAGTGAATGCAATAATATTACATTTACATTAAGAAAACGGAAACTACCCAAATATCCAATTGAATGGCATGCACATAGCACAAACAAGGCAAGTTAAATACCTAGGACTCCACTTAGACACACAACTTACATGGAAACAACATACTAAATCAATTATAGACAAAATACGGATAAAAAGAAGACAGATGTACTGGCTAACTAGTCGAAAATCTAAACTCAGCATAGAAAATAAACTAAAAATCTACAGAACGATAATAAAACCAATCTGGACGTACGGAGTACCGCTATGGGGGACAGCAGCAATGAGCCACATAAATAAACTAGAGTTGCTACAATCGAAGATACTCAGAATAATAGTCAACGCCCCATGGTATGTCAGAAACAAGGATATTCACAGACTTAAAAATACCAACGGTCAAAGAGGAAATCAGCAGGTACGCAAAAAAATACAAGGATAGGACGGTAACACATCCAAACCAGTTGGCTGCTGAAGCGAGCAAAACTTTCATAGAAAAAATACTAAAAGGAAAACACCCCATTGACCTCACTAAAGAAATAAAACAGTCAAATTCGAAGATGGTATTCCGCTGGGGGTAGCCATCCACATGTTATTTAGCAATTAAGCTAGATAAATTTACCAAATGTCCAGCTGGACAAATTGTAAAGTACAAATTAAATAATAATAAAAAAAATTCCAATACTACGCTACGAAGAAAAACTTCACAACCTACTTTGCATCTGTTCCACGTTTGCAAAGCTCCGCGTTGCTCATTAAACATTCCACGCCACTTTTCATCCCATATCTCCGTCGTTGGCCAAGGCAAGCTCATCTCCGACCAACAATTCACCAAAGACTCCATCGATTATCAGCGACAGTAACTGATAGAGCGTCGGTTTTTCTGCGAAACTTCAGGGGTGGCGGCCTTCGCCCAAAGATATTCACGGTGTATCGGAGCCATTGAATCGACGCTATCTGCTGCAAAAGCGGAGCGGTTTTCGCGTCCGTTCTATAGTTCTGTCAGGTGTTGTTGCGGCGAACACCGGCCCGTTTTGGCAACGCGACGCTTCAGGTGAACGCGATACGCAAACTGGGAAAGCCCGCGGCTCACTTTCGTCCTGATAACGCCGTCATTGATAAATTATGCGACCGTTCGTCGAGCCAACCCTGTTGTGGGTGTGAATCGATACGAGCTGCAGGCTCCTAGCTATGGGTCTACTCGTTTTGATGTTTGAATTTTTAGTTTTCCGTGAGTTATAGTTACTGTTTAATATTTTGTTGGCGTTTGTTTTAACTTTTCTTAGGATGCATCACATATTATATATTCATATAATTCGTATAGTAATTTTTAATACATATTTATATAGCAATAACGATATACTCTAAAGTAAAGTGTTAAATAAATATACGGTATTTTTCGATACTTTTATGGTTTTCTTCAATTTTTTAAAATGAAACCATGTTTCTTAACAAACGGACATTTAAAAAGCCCAATGACCGCAGTAATTCGTCTAATATGCTGGAAACCAATAGTTATGAACATGTAATATCGCAGCTGTAATATTTAGTAAATTTTAAGAAACTTAAAAAGTCACACAGACCATAAATTGCACAATAAAAAGCAAAACCAACTAGATCAAAGAAACCAAAGCAGGAAACATCTGAAACATACTCTCAACCCCACGAAAGCTAGATTTATCATTCTAATCGATCCGGACGCGGCAACTAGTAACAATAGGATCCTCCTCGACCAAGTCTCGCGGAAGTGTCTCCCACTTGGTGTTAAGCGCAAACGAGAAGCTCCTGGTAAACTTTGGTAACTGTGTCATCCGTCCAAATGAAGCAGCAAATGAAAGGAGATAGATAGAGAAGAGAGAGAGAAAGAGAGGGGGGAGAGAGAGGAAATCTCGAGAAACTTCCGCGTTTAATCCCATCAAGTATCAAAACGACACGTTCGCGCATAAAACGGCGGGATTATCGGCGACGAGTCGGGAAAATATCCGGTTGGTCCATTAAACGGCGTCCTTACCCACCGCTGGGCAGAATCCTCCTTCCTCGAATTTGCATTTCATTGTAACTCGGACTGTGGAACCGCGGCATCAAGTGGAACAGAAAGAGAGACGACAAAAGGAGAGGAAAAACGCGACGATAACGTCGCTCCCGGTGAATTCGCTTTATTATTCGGCCGTTTTTGCCTGAAACCACGGGGCAGATCGCGCGGCCCAGATAACGGAAATCGCGTCCAGACGAGTAATACACTACCATCCATAAGTATTTGGATACCTGGTGCAATTCTATCAAAAGATTAATGTTTTTGTTATACAATGGCGGTAAGAGAAAATTAAAAAATTGTTACGCTATGAATTTTCGTAACTTTTGGACTAAAAGTTTGTCCTCATATTGGTAACAGTCATCCATTCTGTGATATACACGAGTATTATATTTAATCATTGCTCCTATCAAATATAAATCCATCTTCCCTCTTTCTGTCCTAGTATCTTTTTATACTTCTTATTTTATAAATTCCTTTTTTACTCGCAACTGTATTTTCCAAGTTACGATAGAAGAACATTCCTCTACTGCCAATTCTTTGCCTCTTGTTATAGCCAGAATCAAATACTCTGTTTTTCAAGAGACAAGGAATATGCCTGCATCATCCAAATTTCATGTTTACCTAAAAGCCCGAAATTTGACTGTAATTTTGAAATGTAAGATCTTATTATAGAACGATCAGAGACTTACACTGATTGAAATTTAATCAAGAAAATGTAAAATATATCTGTTCAATATAAAACTTCTCCTCGCTGAATGTGATATTCGATCTTTAGAACGTCTTTTTCAAAAAAAAGAACAATCTTTTGAAGAACGTAGTCTTCAGATTTAGACAATTTTATCCAAGAGGTTCGAGTAGGATTAAATAAACAAAAATATTTTTTATATATTCGTAATAATTTAGAAGAGGGTGTCTAGATACTTATGGACGACAGTGTACATGTACTCGCGTGAAATGTCACTGAACGCGTGCGTTTTGTAATACATTATGAGTGGCTGGTAACACAGCGGGTGCGGTGCAAACGTACGATTTTCGACGTTTTTAGAGCGATGGAAAATGTCGGCGAGACTTTTATTTATCGTTCGCTGGGCGCCTGCGATGCTGGGATTGATATTCTGCATGGAATATTATATTAAGCATAATTGTACCGGGTATTTTACGTGAAATGTACTGTATAATGTAATGGCGGAATAAATACGTTTATTTATGGTTAACGATCATTATCGAGACTACGAATCTCCGCAAAACTAAATTTCGCATTTTATTTTGCGTTTGAGAGTTTGGAGCTGTATTCATGGCCATATTAACGTTGTACATGGTAGGTGTACAATTTAAAATATGAGAGGCTGCAATAAATAAAAAATTCAGTGATTTTGAAAAGTGAAAAAAAAAGAGTTTTTAAAGATAATTATGATAATGGAGTAGCTTATTTATGAAATGCACTATGTTTTAATTGAAAATATTGAGATTTGGCGGAAATGGAAAAAAGAATTTAGTTTTCTATATATGTAGTATTATTATCTAAAGTCGGTTTAAGTAAAGACGAAAGTCTACGTGCACCCATTGAGTTTTGTACATTTAATTTATCAAAGAAATTAAAAACGTGACTTGTCACGCATTATGTTACATTTTAACGATATATCTCTTAACCTCCTGTTATCCTGGCTTTCGCGGATGTCATCTTATATTACGATGCACCACTATACTGACTTATTCGCTCACCGTTTCAAATAAATGATCTTTTTCATTTATCTTGCTTCACACTTTTCTTGTCCTCGCAACGTTTTATGACATTGTTAATGATATACAGACAAAATATATAATTTTCGTTTTTGATACGCCAGTGTCAGATATTAATTGTTACTTTTCGTTAAAATAAATATACCATTTTTAGATCTTCCTTTTAACATGCCGATCCGTATCCTTATAATTTTTTAGAATCTTCAACTTCAAAATGTCACTTCAAAATGGAGAACGAAGAACAATTTGAAAAACAGTATTGCGCTATGGGTGTGAAAATTGTGACGTGGGTCTATGTGTCGTACCGTGCTTTTAAATATATCACACTCAACTGTATTATTAATTATTAGATTAAATTATTAAAGTCAAAGTATATACATCATATCTTTAAGAAAAATTATAATTTAATTATCAAAAACTTTATTCCAATGTGCTTGCGTAGAGAACAGCATTATCCGTCACACATTGTAGTGCTGTATTGTTTACGCGTAATTCGTATCAAACTTTGCCGTACAGAGAAACAGCCCCACACAAAATTCAACCGCATCTAAAAGGTTACTCTGTCAAATAAATTCCTAGAGTCAGCGTTTTTACTATAATATTTTATATTTAAAGAATGTATATAAATTTTTGACATTGGCAGTATATGTACTATTTAAAGTAACTAGGAAATCATCACTATGAATAGTTATATTACACGAACAACTAATCATCCAATTAAATCAAATAACTAATCAAGTCTCTTCCGAAAGATTAACAATGCTTTTAATCTTCTCTGACTATTCAACAATTCACCCAAACTTTCTGTTTCATCGGAATACACCCACGCAAAATATATATTATATTCTCTTCGTTGCCTGTTTACCGGGCAATTAAGGCGTATACAAAACGAAGAGGCGCGAGTAGCAGACTTCGTTGTTACTTTGAGAGATGGCCGCGGCAACGAGCGTGGAAACGTCTTCAATAAATATCAACGTTTTAATTAACATAATGCAGCAGCATAATTGGCTGGCATTTATCGTAAGTAGCTCGCGCGCTTTTAATTGCCCCCGCCACCCTTCCACAACCACCCTGCTGGTAATTATAAAAGCGTCGCCGTGTAACGAACGTGAGCATCGGCTGATATCGTTGAGACCGGTCGTCGATCGTTGAAAGAGCCTCGCTTTTTCTTCGAAATCGCGGTTGAAATCCGACTCGTTCGTTTAATTACACGAACCATCGGGAATGCGGTTCGAAGAACCAATGAAGTCGTTTTAAGGGATACACTACGTAGACTTGTCGGTTCGAATATGTGCTTCAATGAGATAGAATTCGGTTTAATTGGTGGAAGAAGTCGGGCGGAAAAAAGGAACAAGACGGAATACGAATCTTTACAGTAGCGATTTAATTGAACGATTTTCGTTGCCGTATGTTAGTAATCGGGGTGTTTGTATGTGAGTGGTATAGTACCGAGGTAGTAATTAAAGTATGAATGGAGTCTGGAATTGATGAGTTGAAACAGGGTTTTAATGGAGGTGGATGTGTCAGCGTAGAAAACGATCGAACGTTTTGTAAAATATTGTTGAGATTATGCTAGTATACTCCTGGCTGTAATAGAGATACTATTCGGGGATTTATATGATAGTATTTTCCAAATGAGGAAATTTTGTGTTCAGGTTTATTGCTTTGGTACATGTACTCTAATTTTCACTTGTTTCTGAATACAAATGTTAGATGTTCTTGCTTTGAATGAAAATTTCTATCGTTTGCTTACTCACACACACACACACTTCAATTTAATTTAACTTTTATTTCTCCAACTCCAAACCTACTCAAATTTGTTGATCGTTATTGTTAGATTCATAGCGATAATTCTATATAAATTTTATACTATCGCAACGACATATTTTCAAATGTAAAAATAACCAAGTTGAAAACATGAAATAGAAAATATACCTTTAGGAAGTACAATAAGAGAAATTGAAAATATTTGCAGAAAAGTTTGAAGATTTATCTCTAGTGTATATCAATGCCCTTTTAAATTGTAACATTGTTGTTTTACATATATATTCGCATGCTTGTCAATGGTACGTGATAAGTTCCCATTCCCTATAAAGCAGGCTATCGTGACAATCAAAAGGCGTGCCACTAAGCCAGAATAAAGAAAACCAGGGGATAAAAGTTCCGTGTTTCCTCCTGTTCCTGTTGCTGGCAACCATCAATAAGACTTACCTAACTCAGATCTAATTCATAGCTAACCTACATCTGGTAAAACCTTCTTTACGAGCGAGTATTGTTCGATGGTTCCAACTTATCTCTATGCATATACAAGCTTCGTTCGAACAAATTTCGTTTATATCAGATATTATCAATATAAAATTTGTACTAAACTGACATTTTATTAACACGATGACAATAAAATAATCATAATTATTAATTTCTTATTGTTCATTGAAACACAATAATATTTAGAATACTATATAATATATAATATATTATAAGTATTATTATTCTGTCCACGCTGTACGAACAGCTTTACTTTTTAAATTAATTCAGTTATCACGTTTAGTTATCGAGTAAAAAGTCTTCTTACAGAGATTCAATCTACACTGGGCAAAAGATAAATCTTACTTGACTATGTTGTTCCATAAAGTGCACTATATCATTATCCGATACACATAATGCAATTCTCTACAAAAGAGATATAGATCCAAGAGTTTCAAGTAAAAAGAGTCAAAATCGGAGTTAAAGTCGACTAACCAAACATATATTTAAGGAGGTCATCAAGCAAATATCAGGCAGATATTTAAAAGGTCTCACTCTATTCTTCCATGTTTCTTTCGCGCAAGAATTCTAATGGTCCCAGGATCTTTACGATTACCAGTTGAAAATTATTTCAGCCGCCGTTAAGTGGCTCAGAGAGAGAGAGAGAGAGAGAGAGAGAGAATTTTATACCGGAAGCAAGGGATAGGGGCAATAAAAAATAGAGTTCCATTAGAGAGCAATACTACCAAGAACTGTTTCGACCTCATCTACTCATTTCTGCCTAATGGATTCATAATCTTAATACGTCCGACCTCGCGTGTTCGTGCTCGATTCAATATTGCCTTGGCATAATCATGCCAAACCCCTTTTCTCCTCGATTCCCCAACCCCTCTGGCCCTTTTCTTCCCTTTTTCACCCCATTCCACCCTCCAACAACCTTTTCCTCCCTTGAAATTCTTCTCGAACTTCTAATGAAAATTATTCTAAGTAGCCGAGGCCGCTACCACGCCTAATAATCGCTGCTCTCGTTCGCCTTGAGCTTCTTGCAGCTCCTTCTATAACCGATTCACGGGTAACGTCTAATCAAAATTCAATTAATTTCCTTTGTTGCAATTTGCCGGCGAAGTCGACTCGCAACTTGGCGGCAGGGAAGTTTTGGGAAGTTTGCGGCGGCTTTCGGAATTTCTTCACGTCCCCTGGATTATTTCTCCAAGTTGTCAGACAGTTTTTCAATCCTCGTTGGACCTTTCTTTTGTATTATCGAAAAGTGACTTGTGGAATGTCCAGAGAGTGACAATATAAGGGATATATTTCTCATTATCGAGAGAATCTTTGTTTGTAACTGTTGAGAAGTGAAAATAAAAATGAACGGAAAATGATCGATTGTTGGATGTTTGCAGTAACCGTACGAAGAGAAAATGAAATTAGGCGATGGGATGCTTTTAAACTCTGTGGAGCGTATATTTCATTTTTTCAACTATTCTTGAGAGATTTCGATTTTTTCTGTTGACTGTTTGTTGTAGAATTATATTCTAAAAATATTGGAATACATAAAAATACAGAAAATATACGAGTAGTATAAATCTGAATTACAAAATTAAATTCTGTAATGAAATACTGGAGTGAGATGTGTGTTGTTCGAATATAATAAAATCTTGTCGTCTACAGGATAAATATTATATAGGTAGATTATGCTATATAAAGCAATGTGCTATAAACTATGGTAAGTAGATTTACTATCTTTCAGAACACGAAGTTTAGTTTTGTTAAAGACCTGCTGTTCTGTTTACTTCAAATTCTAAATCCTTCCTCTTCGCAACAGGATGCAAATAGTGAGATTGTAGCACACCTACGTATAAGATGAGTAGCAGGGAGATCTTAGTAATTTATTTCACTAAAATCTTCTGTATTTGAGCCAAGTGAACACGGATTATGAATTGAGAATTTAATTTGCAGGCTATAGGTACGTAACAAAAATAATTTTAAATATGACTACATAAATAATTAATAGAATTAGATTAAAAGCTATTAACCTTAAAATCAAGAATAAAAAAGATAGTGTACAATTTTCTAAAACGTATCACTTGCATTACATAAGAGCGTTTACCATTGTCCAATACATAAAATTTTGTATTCTCTCAATCATAATCCCTTTAACGCACATTCTAAAAAAAGAAAACATTTTCGTCACGATAATATTGTTATCACTCCACGAACATTCGAAGGATAATCGTCACTGTTTGAAACATCGTCACGAATCCCGCTTCACCGGTTTAATTAAAAAACGGTGTCACTGGTGAACGAAACGAGATTTCGTAGCTGCACGAATGAGCGTGAACTACCAGAAACAGTTTGCTCATTTGACAAGCATACTTTTGAGTCCAATAGGGAACGATGGTCTAAGAACGAGGTCGATTAATGACCCCTGTGGCAGGCTGCACGCGATAAACCCGCAATATCGGATTGATATTAATTGGCCGCGAGGAAGCACCATAAAGACATTACGACGGCGTACCGCGAGCCTGCGGGTAATTATTGCCGGTTTAATGCCCCATCGACCGAGAACCCCATAGAACGGTGTCGGAACACGGCGCGAAACCTTGTTGTTCCCGCAACACCGCAGCGAAACGATATGATTGAAGAGAGGAGGGGCGGTTTACAGCCAATTTTTATGCCCCTTTTATCTTTCATTCGGATTCTTTTTTTAGACGAATTCTTTTTGGATCTCTCGTTAATTATGGAACTCGTTGCTTTATGGAGACTGGTTTCAGGAGGAAAGGTGGTAAAAATATTTATTTTTCCTTTTCTCTTTTTTTTAAAGTAAAGATGAGGTGGTTCGTGGCATGTTTGTTATCATAGCTGGTTTATGGAGTACCGTGTTGCGCGGAGCAATTCCAGATAAGATAAACCAATTAGAAGATAATCTGTTGCGACGCGGTAATTAAGATACTGGAAGCTGTTTATGTTGCACAGCGATTGAAGGGAAAAATTCTGGGATAGTTAGCGTTGCAGATCCTGGCTAATTAAGTCGTTGATAGGGTGGTGTATAAAGAGGGATGGTAATTCTTGGTGGAATTGGAGCGTGTATTTTGTGGTAAATGTGAAGTCTGGGGATAATTGGTAATATATAATGCAACTATGTGTATAATATTGGAATTTTCTAATTTGTTTTTTATATACTGAGGAGTACATGTTTAACGTTTTATGTTATTAAACTCTTTCATAAACTTTTCCGGTAATCTACTCTGTAAATTACCAATAAAATTTATTTATCCTATTATGTATGAAACGTATTTGTTGAAAACTCATGTTCTACCTAATTTATTTTTCGAAGGCCTCTTGATTTGAACTTTTGGTCGTAGTGAGTCGAGAACTGAGAAATTGATAAAAGGAGAAATTAATGAGTTCGATTTTGGAAAACACCGGAAGGAACGTATGTCCCTTACTAATAATTCCTCGAACAAAAACAAGAACTTTTCCCAGTTTAACATAAATTCGATTTCGAAATGCTTAGCAATATTAATACCTCGAAAATCTCCCGAATTCGACGTTCTAACTTGAAAAAAAACCCAATCAACCATCGATTGTCTTTCAACACGATCAAAACTTGGTTGGGCAAACAACCGTGGCATTCCGCTTTATCCCGAAAAATATCCGGAACACAGAATATCGCAAGCACTGGTTCGGTTTGATCGCAGAAAAACCGTCGGCCAACTCTCGAATCCCCGATACAGCACCACGGGCGATTTTCAATGCTGCCGGCGAAATATCAATCCTCTCAGCGATAATTACATTTGCATCGAGCCCGTCATGCATGTTTCACGCGGATCTGTCCGGATGTCCCTTTCGCGAATCCACGACCGGCCTTTTTATCATCGAGGCTTGGTAATTGTAACAGAGCCAGAGGGCAGTCCATTAGCCGTAATAATTCCATAAAATCCGGCCCGCCGTTCTGGACCGGTAAAACGCGCTCGTTTTCAGCTTTATCGTCCCTTCCAACCCCCGTGCCCACCCCTATTCTATTGCCCCAAAGCGTCGAAAAATTCGCTTTTACAACGCTCGTCCGAGTATTACCGGCCATCCGTGACCGGTAGTCTTCTCGCATGTTTGACATCGGCTGGACAATGCAGATCCGGCTTAATGCCCGATGATTTTGCCCTCAATCTGCTAGCAAGGAAAGCAAAGGGGTGGGACTGGAACGGTTTAGAGATGGGGTACGTTATTTCGTGTGCGTTAACTCTTTGACGCTCGGCTTTCATGGTGTTTGTGTGGATTTTTGGTAGATGTGATTACTAGATCGCGCATGCTATGAATTTATGAGAAATCCAAGGGTGTGAAATTGTATAGTCCAAAGTAGATTCCTCAATTAGATAGTAAGCTATTCGTTGCTATTTTTCATCAAATAGTGTAGGTGGATTTACGTATTTCATGTGTTAGC
The DNA here is from genome assembly GCF_910591885.1 of Bombus terrestris. Classification (NCBI taxonomy): domain Eukaryota; kingdom Metazoa; phylum Arthropoda; class Insecta; order Hymenoptera; family Apidae; genus Bombus; species Bombus terrestris. The sequence goes on from NC_063276.1 coordinate 8,710,609, forward strand.
TTTTCGTGATTTGATTTTTATGGTTTGTGTGTGGTAAACGTGTATAAGCGCGATAAATGAAATTTTATTGCATTTTGAATAAAAAGCTGTATGCCTGACCTGATCTTTCGTATATTTTTTAGATATTATCGCGTGTGCTTGATATATTCCATTTTACCCTTATACTATCATAATGTTATCCTATGTTGCTATGTTATATAAATTATACAACGAGGTTATACAACATATATGTAACCAATATTTGCATTATAATATTACTTCGTAACCTATCTCTAATAGTTACATTATATTACATCCTATTCCTCTTATCACAATATGAAAGATACCAACCAATCTTGAATTTCTTAAATCTTTTTGCGAATTGATTATTTCTCATTTTTCGTGATATTTTCATTGTGTCCAAAGAGTTGAATCTCAGATGCGTAACCAGTCGACCATAAAGTGAGTTGAGAACAAATCAACAAATCAACGCAGCGAGCCTGATGGAAGGGGAGGGGGGGGGGGGCTTCGCACGATGTCTTCCTCAAAATGCAAATCAGCCATGCTGAGGGGCACAAAAGCGGGCTGTCTCAACGGCATTGACCCAGTTCCAAACATTAAATTATCACGGTGCAGCAAGCCGGTAATAGCGCGTCCCTCGGGCTCTCGTTGAAACAATATCAACTACTCTGGTCGATATTATCAGGCTTAGGGGAGAAGATCTCAGCTGCCCGAGCGAATTCGTCCAGAAATCTCGTGGTCGTAGGCGAAACGTGTGATTGACGACGACATTATTTTCGTTAAACATTATTTACTGTGACTCAATAATTCCTAGGTTTATGAGGATAAATGAGGAATTATTGGTTCGATAATTCGCAAAATTAAGGAACGTTACATTTCATAGATAGCGAGACAGATCGTAGAGAATAGAAGTCCGATTATATATTTCACAGAAGATCTTTTAGTAAATTCTAAACTTTTATTATTAGGATTGTAATTTAGTGTATAGTTGAAATAGTTATCTCGTAAATGTTGACGCGACTATTTTAATAAATTTCTGTAAGATTTATAGCAGAATCAGTGAACGCAAATTTTCAAGAATTTTATATATTTCTATCTCTGTCTAGCAATATCCCAATACGATCTTCTGATCTTTATCTAAAAATAACCAAGTGCAAGTTGAAACATATTTCAGCTTGTATAAATTTATATGAATATCCAAGTTTATTTGTAAAATTTGTCTGTATCTGCAATCCCAATCTTACCACATTCAGAAACGCCATAGCATATCTTAGCCACGCATAGCATAGCCATAGCATCGAAAACTCCGTCTTCCAACGAGTATATATTCCAACTTACCTGAAACAAGCGAAAGAACACAGTCAATTAAAACTTATCTAGAAAAATAGAGCCGAATGATCTACTGTATTATATTTAACAAGTCTTAGTTTATTACCTTTTATGGACAAAGGTAATATACTTGCAATTTAAACTGAAAATATTTGTTTTCTGTTCAACAAATGAGTGATGCTTTTTGTACAGCTATTAATTTAGTTAATGATAATTCAATTTCTACTCTAGTAATCAACAGGCTGAACAAAAGGGATAAAGGAGTAAACGAATAAAAGGACAAAAGAAAGTTTAACGAGTAAGACGCTGTAATTTTACGCTGTGAATTACAATCTGACAAGAGAAGCGAATGTATGTGTAATATAATTGTGTGCCCTATAATAAACATGTGTTTAATACAAAAGAAACATTTAAATCAAATTTTACTTATACTGATTGATACACAAGTATTAATTATAAACTTTCTCTTGTCCGCCAGTATAAACTTTCGACAACTTTCCCGAATCTTTACACTCTGAAAGAACGAAAATCTCTAACCAGATCGACATAACCTCGCCCAATTAAAACCACTTGATCTTCGCAGCACCCAAAAACCTGCACCCAATCCTCGATACCATAGTCAGTCAATTAACTCGCAAAAAAGACCAAAAGCCGGTAGAATCCTCCATGTGTTCGCTCCTTGGCCTCGTTAGCTACCCACCGATTCAATCTTCCGAGAAGTCGGAGAAGCACGTGCAAAACCGAGCGTATCTTTTTCGCGTGTCGAGGCGAGGGTGTCGTCCCTAAATATAACTTCTACCCGTGGCCGTGGCTTTTCCGTTTTCACGTTTCGTTCTCTTTATGGTGAGACATAGTGGTGGTTAGTGATGGGCTCAAGTACGACACAAGTAGTTCCGAACAGATGGTTGGTTCTCTATAAGTATTTCGGAAGAAAAAAGCAGTACTTTCAGACAGATTCGAATCCTCTAAGAGTACATTGAGAAATAAAGGAAAAACCGCAAAGTGGAATGGAATATTGGTCGAATAGGTTTAGAACTTCACCTTTCTTTTTTATCATCGAAATTCACTATTGTAATTTTGTACGAAATATCGTACAAAAATCAAATATTATTTTTACATAGGCATAGTAGAAGCGACAAAATAAAATTTCGGAGCTACATAGCACTTTGCTTACTTTTAAGGCTGGATCACTAGGTACTTGTAAGAGCGTAGTTGAGTTAGTTTGCAGGCAGATTTTCGAAAGTTGCATTACTCACTTATTCTGGGGCTCAGAAACTGAAGCTGAAGATCGAATTCCTCGCAAATACAATGAATGAACCATTGTACGCCATAGTAGAGTGCGGATTTTGATGTATTTATGAGAAATTTGGAAATGTAAAACTGCGTAGAATACATAGAATATGAACAAATATTTAAGATATCCGAAGTATAGTGCTTTCTATTAGGTTGTCCGAAATGTTTCTTTTGTTTTATAAGGAAATAATAGACGCACAATGTTTTATGTTTTATATTAGTTTATTGAATTAAGCACGAACGTAATAATAGAAATAGAACAAAATGAATCATAGCTAATTCAATAAAATAATATAAAACACAAATTGTTGTTCATCTGTTATCACTCATGAAATAAAAGAAACTTTTCGGACAACATAACATAATGCTTGGTAGAGGTAGAACAATTTTCTATCGAGGTACTACTTTTTTAATTAAATTCTCAAAAATCTGAATTTGCATAAAAATCCGCAGTCTAGTTACGAGTAATATTCTAATGCTATGACCTGAACTTTAGACATTAGATTTGATTCGGATTTACAAACATATATTACAACTTGATTCCATCGCTACTGGTGCTAGCGGTGGTGGGGGCAGGAACGAAGAAGAAGGTTCCACGGTTATAGCATTATGTCACGTTAATAACGTCCAGCCTTCGGCCTCTGTTTCTTGATCTTTCGGGTATCCACGGCATCCGGGGTGACGAGGGTGGCTGGCGCAGACGACGACTTTGAAGCTTTAATTAATGACGGCCACGAGACACACACACGACGAGGCAAACGGCCAAGAGGAACGCTGAAATTGCGTCTGTTCTAGTCATTTGCAGAGACCGACGCGAGACGTTTCACCGTGCCGTGATAAATAATTGTCAACGTCGGCATAATCGTTATTGCGATCCCCCGGGATCGTCTGGCGATTGAATCCGTCGTGTAATCGCCTCGGCTTCTGGACGTCGTTTTCGCAGTATCTGTCCATTTGGTTAGCCGGATAAGTCCGCTATGCGAGATTTCGTGCGACTCCTTTACGACGAATGTCTCGTATTTCCGTGAACGTTTAGCAGAAAGGCTGACTGGAAGGTTGATCATTTACAACCAATCTTGCGTTAACGTGAAGTTTGATTATTTAGATTATTAAATTTGAAACTTGAAAGCAGGAAATGAAAGAAAAAAAGAATTTGAAGTATTATAGTATTATGAAAAAGTAATTTAGATTTTATATGATTTATTCATAAGATAGGAGGATGGATTTCGTTTAAAACTTATACAGACATTCATAGAATTTGTAAAGGTTAATGATGACATGATAGAATTTTTAATGTATCTGTGATATGGATAAATGGTACAGACATGGTGTCTAAATTTTAAAATATTTAAAAATATTATTCTACGTGGGTACAAATATATTTTTAATAATAAAAAAATACAATTCTCAACAATATCAATGCATATACAACAGGTGTCAGCGTTAGAAAGAGTTGCCTCGTAATGCATGAATCACGATCAGTGTTTCGGTGTCGTAGCTCGAGAACGGAAGTAGCGAATCGAGGGTCAGAGAAATCACGATGAATCGTTTCCTTTGCGAACGATGATGATCCGCTATTCCCGGGACACCGAGTGGATTTCGCGTGTAGCCAGATTCATGGCACGATAATCGACGGTGATCGACCTCTCGGAGGTTCGAGTGCCGCCCTCTCAGGAGTTCAACGAGCCGGTTGTTCGACGAGAGGAACGAGCCACGTGCGATTCGCGAAAGACGGTCGACGGGCTTCTTATTTATAAACGGCGAGCTCCAGAACTTCCCGACCAACGTAGAAACTAATGGAACACCATGAACTGGAGCCAAGCGGGGTTGGAGTGAAAGCGTTCAGCTCGACCGATCGTCGTTTCTTATGAGTTTAAGCTAAATGTATAGGGTGTGATGAGAATTGGCGATGATTGTATATGTGATTTTATCATGTAATTACTTTAGGAGTACAAACTATTTTGCGAGAAGATAATGTTGAATATAAAATACAAGTACAATGGAACTTTTGTGCGTTAAACTTTGTTTTAAAGAAACCACACGTTAAAGACTTCTTGTTCCTTGTCAAATGCTTAACGAAATATACAAAGATAACATTTTTATAAAATAAAAACACGACAGAATAATTCTGAAAGAGGAAATCCAATGGAAAGAGCGGAATAATATTTTTCCACGAGAAATTTTATTTTTAAGAAACGAAAAGTGTCAGAAGTTTGAGAAAACTTGCCGTCTGGTTCTGATATTCAAATAGGACATACGAAGTCTACATCGTTGAACGAAAAATTCTAAATTTAAAAGAAAAATAAAAAATGGCGCAGAGGAAACCGGGTGCACCTTCTTCATTCCATTTTTGCATAAGAAATCGCTCTCCGTCAGGATTTCTGCTGTGCCCTACGGTATACGCGAGTTTTATCAGAAGTTTCGTGAAAGAAGAAACTATTCCTCGCGGTTTCGCCACTCTCGCCGAACGGGAAGTTTCCGCGATCGAGACCAACCGAGGAAGAGTTTGAAGAGTTACGCGACTACGATAACGGCGTGACTGACTTCCGGCCCCGACTTCCACCAGGGATGGAGGACTTCGGAACATTCGAAAGCAAGGTGTCTAGCAAATTTCCTCGACGAGTTATTTTTACCTAACTTTCTCTCGCCGTCTGAAAATTCAAATTATGTACGGAATATCGAGTCTGTCTTATTTGCCACGATCTTATTTTATAATCTTACGAATGATTGATATGATGGGAATTTTAAACTACTATTGATATTGCTGCATTTCAGCTGATGATAATTTTAGAATACTTCATTTCAATTTATATCCCGTGCTTTACCTAGAGAAGGAATTAATGAATTTTATTGTGTCAGATATATGAGATACGAATTACATAAGCTTCAACTAAAAGCTAGCATAAGCTAACGCGTTAATTAAGAGTTAATTTTAATCTCCTCGAACGTTTATTAAAATAATCAATAACAATCATGTATTATACGTGCGCATACTTTAATCTCTTCATCCTTAATTTAAAATAACCATATGATACAGTTTAAATCGAAGATTACATAACTTTATTATCATTATGAATTTCCTTTTGCATACAATTAGTTCGCTTATAATTAGTGGATTTTCTAGATTTCATATACGTATGTATGTCTTCCTATTAAACGTAGATATATACGTTCATAAGAATGTTTATATTAGATATATATTTTTATATTAGACATATACATCTATAGCAACGAATATATTATGAATAAGTAGGTACATTCGTTTTAAAGTATTTAATGTGTCTCTTCGTTACGTTGTAACGTGTCTTTTTACAATATTCTAATATGATGTTTGTAGATAAGTAGCTAAATTCGTTTCAAAGTATTTAACATGACGTGATGAGATCTTTAAAATTTTCCTACCCTTAAATTTCGAGAAATAAAAATGCGTCAGAAGAATATAGATTTTACGTCTGGTTGTCTGTAATATCGAAATCCTTTTATTACCATAAACGATAAAATTTATTTCAAGTATATGAAGTTCATATGGCATCAAACTAAAAATTTCGATACGTTCCTCATTTTTAGTACAACATACAGACCAAATGTTCAAAGAGTTAAAGATATTACGAAGATAAATAATAGTAGATAAATACGATTATATATTTCCACCTGGAGTTTATGATTATTTGGACATCGATTTGGATTAACAGGAACGTAGATTAAATCGACGTGATCCTACGCAGCCGCCGTTGTGTTTGATTTTCCTTCCTTATAATAAACCCATCGTCTAGTACGTGATCCCGTGGACTACCTTGAGATCAGTCGAAAACCACGTTTCGTTATATTCGAGCACGCGATTACAGCGATTCGATCGTAAGAACGTGGTTTAACGAAAGCAAAGGGATCATGTAATTCCCCACCCAGTACGTTCTGCAAACACGCGTTTCCCACCTATCTTTTCTGCTTTTTTCATTCAGCAGCCACTGGTGCGCGAAATCTTGATATGTGCACAGTTTGCGATAATTGTACCAATTTCATTAAAATGAAATACCTCTCTGCTAATAACACTGTTGGAAGTTCATTTCGAGAAGGATAACTATCTATAATAATTATATTTTAATGTTACATCTAGTATAGTATAATAAAATAGCGTAATAAATAGACAGCAGATTTTTATGCATTTACGGGAGATTTGATAGATGAAAATCGTATAGATCGCACATAGTACAGAAAAATATATGAAATATACAAAGTACATTTATACATATTTACAAAGTACGTATTTACTATATAATAATAAACTATAAAAAATCTTTTATGTGTATTAGTTTTTGATTAATTCGTTATAATGATTTTTAAATTGAAATTTTGACAGCCAATTATATAAGATACGCGTATAAAATAAATAAAGTGAAACAACTGAAGGGCGAAGAATTGCACATTTTTTCCTATAGAAAGAAGGAATATGAAGCTAAAATAATATGAAGCTAATAGACGTGCCTAGTAAGAACAATGCACGTAACAATCAAGGATGAATAGAATGCAAGTTAAACATGCAGCTCCCTGACTAATGACTAGTAGCCGAGAGCGTCAGTAAATAAAGGAAGAAGACGTCGCATCAGTTGATGAATTAAGCTAACAGGTATGCTTTCACAGTTAACAAATTAAACCTCTTAATGACAATGGTATTCAGAAGATGTAACTTTGACTAACTGTCCAATTAGTACGATTGTTTGGATAATGACCTGTAAATGAAATGATAAATGTATTAACTAATAATGTGGAACAGTAAGTTCATTAGAAGATAGTGGATAAAGAATCTAAATAGATTAGGTAGAATCGCAATAATTACCAACTAGAAGATTTCTATGGGAAGTAAGAATTATAATATCTATAAAATTTATTTATTATAATTATTATTTAATTTTCCTATGATTCCTAAGATTATTCCCATTATTCAAGTTAAATTAAAATAACTACGACTAATATTAGGTTGTCCGAAAAGTTTCTTTCGTTTTATGAGGAAATAATAGACGCACGTTTTTTGTTTTATATTATTTTGTCGAATTACGTACGATCCATTGTGTCCTATTGAGGTAAATACCCAGACATTTCACAGACTTGGTTTCACATTTGCATGAAGGTGCACTGTTGTAAAAAACACGTTTGCGAAAGAAAGACACTTTTCGGGCAACATAATATATGAATAGTAAAAAAGACACGACTTTTATCTCCTCCAAAGAGTTTTAACCAAGCAATTCAACATGTCTCTATAATCAATTCAAGTGCAAGGATCTACGAAATATTCCAATAAACTTCTAAAAGAGTAAAATACGCTGGGTTCGCTGTAACGCCACGGATTCGATATGAAATTCATTGTTCGATCAGAGAAACTCACAAAATCCTTAAAAAATCGCAGCGGAACGTTGAATGCTGACAAACGAGGGTTGGTATAACAGAAAGCTCTGGAGGACCGTCGATCACAGAACACCGTTTTCATTGTAGAATTCTTGAACAGAAACGCTCGAAGGATAATAACGATAATTCATAAGGTGTGGGTGGAGGTGGTGAAGGGATCGTGACTGAAATAACTTAAAAGCGCGAAACGTCGGTGAACACCGTCATATACGGGTTGGTATCGACCCGCCGCTGTTGGGGCGAGTTTATGCTCCGTTTCAACTTTATGCTCGATTAAAGTCACGCGCGTTTACTTCGGAACTACAGCTGGATAACGCTTAAATCCGTTGAGAACGGGCCACAGCTCGAGGCGCGAGCCAACCAGCGGCACCGTAATATCGCGCTGAGACTTCGAGGCCAGCGGCCACTCGTGCTGCTATGAGTGGAAACAGTCGGAATGAATTCATCTAATTCATCCCTTCGTGACGTCCAGGGATTTTCGATTCGCATATACATTGGAAAGTTTCACGTTTTAAACGGGCAAGAGTTTACTTTATGGTTTATGAGTATTAAGAGGTATAACTTTGGGATACGATAGAAGTTTCCTTCTCAAAGGGTGACGAGAATTTGGTCAACACGTTGACTGCTATGGGAATTTTCTATATTTTGTTTTGGAAACCGCGATAAATCCAAATACACTACACGATAATATTTAATTTTTCTGTGAAATATTATATTGTATTTGCGCACATTTTCCTGACACTGTTATCTAAAATATTCACAGTATTGGATAGTCCTTAGTCTGGAAAATTTATGGTATTTTCTAAATCGTCCGCGTGGTTGAAGTTTGCTTTTTTCAAGAAAAAAATAAATCATCACCGAGTAATTCGCTTATAAGCTTTTAATTTTGATTGAAACTGTCCTATGATATAGTTAATTCATTCGGTCGGACTTCTCGCTTTATTACGAGTGATATATAGTGCGCTGTTACACGGTGACCGCTTATCAGGTCCTAGGTGGACGTGTCATCCAGGAATCAGAGGCACGATCATCGAGATATCCAGGTGTCAGCTAGTGGCCAGCATCGTGTAAATAATAGTGGCGAGACAAACGTTCCTATCTACTGTAAAATCTCTACAATCTACATTAATCCTAAAGATATTGGTCCAATTGGTATTTACGTAAAATGACTCGATTTTGCGGATCTTTTTTTAAACTCAAAAAAAAGAGCTTCGAAGTTGTTAGAATCCTGTCAAAGTTTTACAAAATAATCTTATAATAAACACGATATCATTTATTTCGAACGAGACTCAAGTGACGCGTCGACCAACTTCGTAATTTAAAAATACAGGAAAGCGTTATGAATAAGTTTTATGACTTATCTTTCTTGATGTCACCTGCTTTAATAAATAAAATGTTAAATTAGTCGGTTGTCTTCTGAAAAGTTGTATAGTGATCACCTATCTAGATAAAGAGGACTGAAACATTTACGAAAAGTAGAATTAATGAAATAGGGAACCTGACGATTTAATTAACAGATTAAGAGATTAATACAGTAAGGTCCAAATTATAATATTTCCTTTAGTTTCAAATCGATACTAAAAATACCGAATTGAAAATTTATTTTCTTAACTGTATGGGCGATTCTACTAATTGCAGGATAATTAACGGTACATTTTATCGTATGCATTTCTTATGCATATTATCGACATCTTAAGATATTGAAGTAAATGCAACATCTCGTTTCATTAAGGCATGCGTATCGGTGTTACCTGGATAGGTTGGATATCGACGTTATCCGGATAATCCGGTTAATTCCGAGTAATGACAGATTCTACAGGCGACCATGTTATTAGGACAACGTTCGGTTGCTACGTGACCCGGGCTTGCTTATATTATTCAAGCGTTTGGATCGTCTCGATAATGCTTCAATCGACAACCATTAATGCGTGGTTCACCGAGAAGAGACGAGATTCGTGAAATAATTAACTAAATCGGATGAGCTGACGGATGCAATCGATACTTTCCGCGTAAATCTCGTGTGAACATTGTTAATTGAATCGTTCAGAAGTCACTTCGATTTACAGACACAATTGATGTGATTGAAATATACAATTGAGTAGAAATAATTTATGGATAAAAAGATAAGAACTTATATTTATAACGTCGTCGCTTCCTCAACTTATCAATTGTGTCTGTAAATGGAAAAGTTGAGGAAGCGACAACGTTATAAATATAAGTTCTTATCTTTTTATTCATAAACTATTTCTATTCAATTGGGTATTTAATTTATACCATTATGGTATTTTAATTATCATCAATTAGCAACGTTACAATAACAACTAAACGACATAATAAAAAGTGTTAAGAATCGTGGAAGAAGTTGTTCAAAATATGAAAAAAATCGAATATGTTACAAAATATTGAACTTTCCTAAACTTCTCTTTATATCTTTTATTCGTACAAAATCTCATACGATTGATTTATACAAAAATACCGTATGATCATTAAAACGGGAAATACGCTCTGTGAGAATATCGATATAATTGCTTCACAATATCAAAATGATAGACTAAAATATGTCTCTATAATCTTTCAACTTCATTGGGTACAACCTAATAAAATAGAGCAACCTAACACAACTATAAGTTTGTTCAATTGCTATAATCACATTGTATATGAACGTTATTATCAATTCCATTATCAGGAATATTAAATACTGTCATAAACACTATCGTCTCAAAAATACGAAATACTGTTATTATCAAAAGATTCCAATCTCAATCAGGTAAATACAACATGACTATCTATCACAAACGATATCGGCGATCTCGTGTCCGATAAACTTCGTCATGAGAAATCAATTGCCCAGCAAAACGTCCACCAAAACCGCTAATCCTCTCGGAATAACGTCACATCGATTCCGCCATATAAACATATCGTCGATGTTCAGAAAATAAAACCCATCGTTGGACGCAACATGCAGTTCAATCACGCAACGCAACAAATTACTCCTGGCGTACGCACCGTTAATAAACTTCATCGACGTAACGAGTCTTCTTCAGACACTTTAAACAACCACCATAAAAAAATTACACCGGCACAAGATCAAAAAGAAGACGAATGTTGCATCGCGGATCCTTGCACGAGTAGCTTGATATTTGCGATTAATTAGATGCAAGAAATTTAAAATTATTATAATATTTGGCAGATAAGATTGATCTTTTTTCATATACACCAATCTAATTTATAGGGTATACAAAAATGTTGGCAGGAAGCTTTAGAAGCGTGTAAACAAGCAAAAAATCTTATAATAAATATGATCCGAAAAACCATCAGTTTTGGGGTTACGACACGTTTAGTGTCTTAGTATAGTAGTACTTACTTAGTATAGCACACTAGTAAACTAGTATAGTAAACAGTTGCTTCGTAGATTCAGCTGATGCAGCGAATGGAAAACTGCTGCCAAGAGATAAGAGAAATACCGGGGATCTTTCAACGTGTGCGTGCTTCTATGAGAAAACGTGTCGAAGTGTGTCTTGACATAAATGGTGGACATATTGAACATAGGTGTATGCTGTAAAGGTAATGCCTTCCTGGCAAAAACACCTCGTAACTTACAAACTACTGGTTTTCGAACCCATGTTTATTAACAAGTTTTTGCTCGTTTTCACGAGTACCATATGCTTCTATGTGGTTTTTCTTCGACTTTTTTGTACTTCCTCTAGGGAATCTAAAACTCATTAAATGACAATTAAATCATATTCATGCTATGAACCTTCAAAACCTTAAAATTATTATTTCTCGACGTTTCAACAGCGAATAAAGAAACGAAGAAAGGACAGGAGCAGCTTCCCTCTTGCAGTTCCACTAGAAGGTACGACACGCGAGAAATCAAGCTTCCACGCGTAGAACATCTGTCGAACATTTTGCCGCGCGGCGATACGCGTCGCGAACGCGATAACGAGTAGGGACGGGGTCGTTCGAATTCGACAAGCAGCGATTTTATCGACTTATGCAAATCATTCGGAGGCGATAATTTATTCTGTGGCATGTACACGGGAGGGGGTAAGAGGAGGAACTCGGTCACGGTGGCGCGTAAACGAACATGGTAGCCGGCGTGTAGAAGCGTATTTTTGTCTCCGTCAGTTAGCCACGCGGCTCGTAACAAGTCGTCCAGATGACAGGCCTGTCGGACGGGTGCAACTTTTCAAAGTCAGCTGTCATAGTGGCCGAAGGGCTCGAAGGAATAGACAGTGCGTCCCGGTCAACCACCGTGTTCCACAACACCGAATGGTAAACCCGTTCTGTTCGTTTCGTTCTCGGTTCGTTTCTCCGCAGGCTCGTGTGATCGCTCATCGTTCCACGGATATCCCCCTGCGTCACGTCCAATTTCTTCGTCATTGTCGTGCCGGGGACTTTAATTAAAGCTCCGTAATCGATGGTGCCCGATCGAACCGATATCGGTAGCTACGTGTCGGAGAGTCTTTTCGAGTCCTTGTCCACGAATGAGGAATCGATCGCTTGAGGGGTAAACCTCTTTGGAAAGACTCGTTTTGTTTGCACGGGATTCGCAGGATCGGGTCGAATTCGTTGTTAATTGATGTTTTTATGTGCGAGTGGCGAGTGAGAGGGCAGGTGGTTTGGAAGGAATTGATGGAATTTTGGCTACTGGTAGCTTCGGGGGAGGATTCTTTAGGATTTGCATGTTAGCGTCCGCATTGTATAGAAAGGAAACAGCAACGGACCGAAAGGGTGTAGAGATAGATGAAATTTTGAATATCGATACTTTTGGTGCCACTACAGCAGAATTTTTGGAAGCTATCGCGTTATTAATTGCATCGTAGAAAAAGGAGAAGATAAAGTGTTGCGATGAATGAAATAGATAGTGTTAAAAGAACTGATGAAATTTTAGATATTGGCATTTTTTACCAACAGGGATGATAAATAGATTTTTAGGACGTATTAGTGTTTGCATTGTACAACAAAAGAGAAGATGAATAAGCGAAGATCGCACAAGTATTTAAATAATCAGCTATTCGTTGTATTAAAAAACGTGAACACATATTCAGTGGCATCACTTTTATCTCCTATTATAAACTGAAAATGGTAATTCATGCTGAATATTAACATTTTACTAAATATATATTCGCGGCAAATATCTTGGAATTTCTATATATATTTTCAGATTGTTCACCAATATAGCAACGACAGTCGTGTTTCGTTACAGTGCTGGTCGGGATATTTTATTATAAAACACAAAAGATATGTATATACAAATTTTCCATAATTCAAATACTTTCGTTGGTCAGTGTACGTTGTCCAAATCATGACATATTGTTATAACGTTACATGTAATTTACAAAGTAATGTTACTTACAGCTCTTGTTTCCAACGTTATCTTTATTAGTATTTCTTTACCGTTGTCATTACTGTTCTACATTACGCCTGGCATGGAAATGTGAAACAACTTGAAGATTCTCGAACGGAATGTAAAGCACAAAGAATCGCGAAACGCCAGTAGACAAGAGGACTTAACTTTAAGTAAATTATTCACGAGCGCTTGAAACCGCCTTATTAATCCTCCTTTCTGTCCTCTCCATCCCGTTTTCTCCGAGTGGAATTCTCTTATAAAAACTAAAAAGAGAAATAGACAAAAGCAGGAAGGAAAAAAGAAAGGAATTACCCATGAAAGCTAAAATGCTTCCGCGGAAGAATAGCGCTTCTTCGCGAGAAAAAACTCTTTAAACGTTGGATGAAAGATTCGTCGAAAGAATTATTCTATTAGACTCGCAGGTTACCAGATGAAATATGCAGATCGAGCCGCGATCACTTTCCGCCACAAGTTTAAACGAGACCGCAGAAAAACTGAAATTAGATTAGTCAATTATTACGTATCGTTTCTCTCTTCTGTTTCTTTCTCTTTCTGTAATTTGTTAGATATTATTGGTTTTTATCGAAGAGTATTGGAAACAGGATGATGGACGAATAACTGAACAATGAATATTTAATTTAAAATACTGAACGTGTGAAAAATTCGATAGAATTTAACTTGCAAAAATAAAACGTTACTTTATTTAAAACTATCGTGTTAAGCAAAATTATGCATGATTATCGAAGGTTTCGAATAAACATGTTCAATGGTTTACTCAATCAGTGTCAATAATAAATCAAGCGGAGTTTCAACTTTGAATTCTTCGAAAAAAATCCTTATCTTTATCGAAGAAAGTTTCAAATGTTTAATTCGACGAATGATCGTATAATGTATTAGGTCGTCCGAAAAGTTCTTTCATTTTATAAGAAAATAATGGATGCACAACATTTTCTGTTTTATATTATTTTATCGAATTACGTATGATCCACTTTGTTCTATCAAGATAAAGATTAGAACGTTCGACAGATTAGGTTTTATGTTTGTATAAAGATGCATTGTTGTAAAACACGTGTCTGTAAAAGAAAGGCACTTTTCGGACAACCTAATATCAGAGATGTTAATAAATCTCTCAGAATTTTTCCGTTCCTTCGAAAACTAGGAACAGTGAAAATATTGGAAGCTTGAATTTTATGTGTGTGTGTAGATATAGGTATGATATTGATGTGAATATTATTTTATGAAGAATGGTAACTGATACTATTATTATTACTGTTATTACCAGCATATATTTTTGTTCTTTTTTTTATGAAAAGAAAAGGATATCGAAGATTGATTATGATAGAAGCACGTGGAAAGTTCTTGGAATCCTCGAGATACAATTAAACGAGCGAAACTTTAATCGTTTTATTCTCTGTTCGATGGAATTGACTCGTGGCGATCCGAAAGCCGTGAAAATTTAATCCGACTTACGAAGACCTTTAAGCTGTTAACTATACCGATAGAAATAATTGAATCGTTTCAGTTACGTCTTTATAATTCGTTTCTCTTCTCCTGTCGGTTCTTCTTCGATAAAGTATCTCTTTTAAACCCATATCCCGGTTTTACGTTAAAAAAGAGAATGAAACGCGAATTACATTTATTCGAATGTGATATTACTCCTATAGGATAATGGTTTCTTACAATTTCAGATATCTTTAGGTACTATAACACTGAAAATGTTCATTGTGCGTTTTCCTAATATTTATCATAGAAAAAAAGTACAAGTAGCTTAAATGTAATTAATGAACCGTAAATGGTTTTATGGAGATTTGAATTAAAAAAATGTTATATCCTGTTCTGGCATAATTCCTTTTCTTTTTTCCGTTCGAGGAAGAAAGTCAATATTAATTTAGTACTTTTAGTTAATTCTACGCCGTGGGTTTTTTCTCCTACAAGCAAGAGAAGAAATTAACTTTCCTTCCTCCTTCGAGACTAATTTCCTGCCGCCTCAAAATATCGGAAAATTGGATCCCCTTAATTCGTTCAAGCTTCCTTGTGATTTTTTAGTTAATTACGTAAGCCAAAGGAGCTGAAAGTCTGGCTAAACAGAGTAATTGGCTGCAAACATGTTTTTTAAAGTTTCATTTCCACGACTTCCCTGATCCTTGCAGTAAAAAATAGAGTTCTCTTGGTTCGTATAATATCTTGAAGAATAAATGATATTTTTTTTAAAGGCCTAATTCTTCCCTCCGATAAATTACTTTGATTTCTCAAAGAGGAAAAATCACAACTTTAAGAATTAAGATATAGATATTAATGCAAGAAGATTAACAAAATTTATCAAAACTCGCTCTGAATTTCTAATTCATTCCTTTCTTCTTCTAGCTCCCCTCTAGCTAGTTCTTCGCCCTTTCATTTCTGAACGCGTCACAATCGCGTATAAAATAATTCTTCGAAAGAAATAATTCCTTCTGAGCACTAGGTTGCTTGTAGCATTCATATAACGTTGAGAGATCTCTGAAAGACAGTGATGTCGGTGAGAATAAGTTGACACCCACGTTCGTCGTGTACAGACGATTTGTATCGCGGTTTTTAATCAACGAAGGAAGCTCTCGGACGATGGTCCCTGGAAGCGGTGTACCCGCCGCCGGAAAAAGGATCTGCGGCCAACTGAGATCAGACTGAGATTTATTTTCCGCGAGACCGCCTCACTCGATAACCTGTCCCTTCCGTTGGGAAAATTTCGCCAAACAGATCTGGACGACATTTTAAGTGTAACGCGGCTGATATTTCTTTTCCATTAATGTGGATCCTTTGTACATTTGCTCTTAATAGTACTGCTTGAATGCTAATTAAATTGAAACACCGCTTATTACTATTTATTATTATTTATTATTACGTTACTAAGTTTAAGTTTGTTCATTATGAATATCTAGTTATTATATTGTAAGTTGGCTGGCTTGTAGTTCCTTGGAATTTCGATATACCGTTTTATTCATTCTTGAGATCCTTTTTGGTTTATTAGATGTCCTAAGATTTTATATTGCATTGAATCTTTATTTTTTAAAGACACATTTCCACTGACAAATATTGCTTATATAGCATCCTTATTACTACTTTTTTTAAGACAATTTTTTCTATTATTTATTCCAAAGTTTTAGTTTGTGTTGCATATTTGATAGCATTCTTTCTTTTGCATTACTAAAATATTCGCTCAGAAGTCTATCTATTACATCAGGTATACAATATTGTATATTGAAATAAATATTGTTTTCTGTATGGAATCTTGTCATTTAACTTTATGATTGTTCTACTGCACCGAATGTTAATGTATTTGCTACCTTTACTTATTTCATTAGGCACATATGTAAGTATATGATAATGAATTACAGGTTCAGAAAATTAATATCACAAAATTAGGCATTTCATATGTCATGATTTAATTTTACGTCGGACAGGACAATCAAATATTTGTAATATCTACTTGAAGAACTTTACTTGCTTTATTATCAAACTTGTTATTACCATGCAAGAGAATTTATTAGGTGTACTAACTTATAACTCGTGACTTGTAAAATTTCACTGATAACATGAGTTCAGTTGTCCAAGAGAACCCTAGTAGTAGATTTATTCGGAAAGTTTGAGGTTTGCAGAATTTTGAAGTCCTTCAGTTTTCATGGCACATAGAAACTTCGTGAGTAAAAATTTTACGATATGAATCATTGTAGATCGTCGTGACAGAACTATGTAGAATCTTTTACAATGCCTTTCTTTGAAACGTAAAAGAGTTCAAAAGAGAAGATTGAAAGGTATGAACTGCGTAGGTGTCCGAAAATTTTCTTTCAGTCTTTTTTTACGTCGCAGGTATATTTAGAAAATGTTGTAAAACCGAAGGTTTATGATTCAGTAAAGTTATATTATACTTTGAACATTCGTTTTGAAATATTGGAAAAGCATATATTTCTATATCAATTTCAATTTTAAAATAAATTCAACAATATTCTGTAACAGATATAATTTTTGTAAAAAAGAATCTTCAAATACTGAGTCTCGATTCATTTTAACTCAACACTGTTGTAACATAGTTAATTACATCTACTCGTTTTCTGAACTTATATAAATTAATATAAAGTTTTTTAGAGTCTTACAGAATTCGGCAATTAAAATATAGACTTTTAGAGTTTTCTGGCGTTCGATACATTCAAACAAGGCCTTCTCGCGTTTCTAGAGTTCGATAAATTCAAACAAAAGCCTTAAAATCCACTAGATATGTAATAATTGAAAACAAAGACTTTTAAAGTTTACCAAATAGAAAGTGACACAGTAAATTATATGAAGGTAAAGATAAAGATCGTTTTTATTTCTTCCAAAAATAATTAAACAATTATAAACACATACGCGCTTTTACATTAAACGTATCGAAGACATTAAACAGACGGTATTTCTTTTTTTGCTTTCGTTGTACACTAACGCGGCATTTTCGAAACGATGTTACCAATAATGGTTTCAGGCAGTTGCTTGAGCCGGTAATCCGCTCTCGTCAAAGGTCAAAGCGGAGGACACAGTTCTGAAAGGAGGCATCTGCCTGTGAGGAAAAGCAGAAAGTAGATTTCTAAATCTTTGGCTTGGAGAAATTTTGACTGTTCCCTTTTAAAGCGCCTTCATACCCTGAAAATCCCATTGGGAATGGACCACCTAGTCCTGTGAGCAAAGAAGAGAAGGCTAGTGAGCGGAAGGATCACCGAAAATCGACGATTCGAACGAACGTTCCTTTGAATCCGTCTGCCTTATTTCAGAGGTGAGGAATGTTACTACAAGAATAAAAAAATAAAAAATAGTTCCTTGATCATTTCTTTCGTACAACATGCTGCTCAACATCAGAGCTATTGATCTGTTGTGCAATAGTATATTTATCCACATATATTACACATAAATTATAATCATTATTAATCATCCTGACAATTTCTACGGTTTTCATTGTATCTGATTCGAATATCGCAAATTACAATTATAAAGATCATGTTCATACTAATTTGTTCGAAATTATATTTTCTTTCTTCGAAATAGTTAATAGCTGATTTTCTTTTACTCAGGAACTTTATATAAAGAGATCGAAAATCTTATAAAACATTTATCAATTTGGTATTGATGTACGATCTAATGAATTACATTCCTCTAATATATTCTTAACTAATTTCCATTTTCTACGCTTATTTGACGATTCCATTCCGCAAAAGCAATTTAGACGCATTTTAAATATTTAACAAAGTCTGCAGAAGATCATCAAAATACTTTCAAGTATGTAGTTTAAGTACACAATTCTGATACTTTTATCTAATTATGTTAATTATTATCGGTCTAAACATAAAACGTAGAAATAATGCTTATCTACAAACGACCAAAATACTACTCGCTAGTGAAATAACAGAGGCAGCGTCAATCAAAGAAATGCACTTGAAACGCGTGATTAAGTAGATCGGCCGCGTCAAAAGTAAGGGAAAGCGCTCTTGCCTTGAGAACGAAATTGAATTAACTCAAAGATCTGCGCGCCAGCGTGCTTACGAATGAAGGAAGGTTCCGGCCCGGTGGGTGGTACGACTGAAGGAGGAGGATGCAATTATTAGGGAGAGTGCATTCGCCGTTGGCAAGCCTGGCCCCGGTACTTTGAGGTCGGAATCTCATCGAACGTTGTTCACCCTTGATAACTCGACAGTTAAATACAGAGAAGACGAGTGCAGGAGAGCGTTTCGTGCGGAAGCTATCGACTTCTGGCTTCCTTCGTTCGTTTCACCCCCGTCTTCCGTATCTATCGGCGCAGATGGATTACCAGGTCGAATTGAACGAGATCAAAGTGGACTATACCGTGGGTAACGCTGTATCGAGTTTAGAGACCTGTCTAAAAATACAGTCTCTTGCTATCTTTCTCTCTCTCTCCCTCTCTCTCTCTGTTGCTATCTTCTCTTTATTTCTTTTTGGTGTTGGTATTAAGTTTGGCTCGAAGAAGATGGTCGACGTCTGTGCGAGATTAAGATGGATTCTCGTATGATTATCTCACTGGCGAGGAATTCGTTGAATAATTTTGATCCATCGACCTCTCATCTAGTGGATTTAAGTTCTGGGTACAAGTATACTATTGGCTAAAAGTTTAGAATTAGTGTGTCTGACATAGATCTTAGGAATTTTAACCATCCTTAGATTTAAACCTCGCCTCTATTTCAGCAAACAATATGGATTTGTAATGTTTTAAGATATTTAACATGAAATTGAAAAGAAACATCATATATAAGAATAAGAATTTTGTCATATTTTGCTCGATTGCAGGTAGAAAAGTGCCTAAATGGTGGAGGTAATTTAAAAACCAAATGAAAACACAACCCTGATATTATTAAAGTTATTGAAAGCATTTAGAATTGCTTTCCTGCAAAAAAATCAAAATATAAAATAATTTCAAAGACGATAAATTTCATACAGAGTAAAACGAACGATAACTCTAAAAGTTAAAGTGATTTTTAAATGAATTTATTCTAAAAGCAGAATTAAACAGTCAAAGCTGTGAGAATTTATTGCCTTTCAGAAGTTCAACGTAAATTTATAAGTATTTCCTTCGCCTTTGCAACACCTGCATCACGAACTTCTCTCGTTTTCCGTCCAACATCCAACGTAACCCCGTCCTCACGAGTTATATTTATTTTCTCGATTAATCACTGAATACCTGGCGCTCCTTGTAATAAGTACGAACCTGGTAAATTTACCTCGAAATCCCGTTTAATACCGAAATTCCCAGGTAACAAAGATCTCTTTAACGCTCGAGCCTCGCTTCTCCCGTTCATCCACTCTAATTTCCATGTAACTTGAGTAAATCGAACGCTTTCAATCTTCAAAATACCCGACATTCAACTCGTTAAACGCTTCTCGATTACACGTTTTCAAAGGCTATATAGGATACCCCGCTACAGAATTAAATACGGAATAATTCTAAACATACGTAAAAGAATTAATTCAAAACATGGAGCACGATTTTTTCATAGGGTGCTTCACTTCGAAGAAAATTGAGTTTGAAAACTAGTCAGATATATCTACGTGAATTTGGTTGTTTCGCGTTTGCATAGGACAATTGACAGTATGTTATTTTACATATAAAAACAAGTCGATAATTTCGAATAGAATTTTTTCATACGAAGCTTCCTTTTCGAGAAAATTGAATTTAGAAAAACGTCAAGTATGTGCGATACTCTTATCCCACGAGTAGACAGGATAATACATAAAAATATATACAATAATAATCGTGTTACAATGTAAAATAAAATTTGTTTCTTCGAGGCCTTATTTCCGATAAAGTAAAATTCGAAGGAACTAGCCCTGTGAATGCGCACATACCAGATTTAAAAATTCGATTTACTCGAAAGTTGTATTGAACACTCTGTATAACTTACAGACATCGCAAATGAATCCAAGAAATAAACAGAGAGAAAACGAGAGAAGGTTCGTAGAATCGGACGCAATCCAGAAAATCGTATCAATCTACCAGCTTTACGAATAGTTCGTTTAAATAGCGATCTATCTGACGGATTGACTCAATAAAGACGCTCCTCTGCGCGACAACGAGCGGCTTGAATACACATGAAGCATGAAACGAGCGTTGGGACACAGTTGGTTCGCATCAAAGAGGTTCGGAATTAAATGGTGGAGTCGCCGAAGGCAACTCGCTCCTAGTCAGCCACTTTCACCCTACCGTACAAAGTGACATACGTTTTATTAAAAATGTTCTGTTGTCTTTCAAGCTGTATACCAGACTCAGCCAGATAGTAAACCAGCATCGTGTTCACCTGCAGACGCGCGTCCATAACCCGCGAGCGACGAATCCACTTTGCCCCGCGAACCATGAAATCATCGCACGGCTCGCTGATTTGTATAATCTCCACTCCCTTCCCTTACTCCCATGTCGCGATTTAAATTCTCGTTAATCGGTTTAACTGTGGGTCACTCGGGCCGAATACTTTCGAGCTAATTAACGGGCAAATCATTTTCACGGTGACCTTTGTTCCGTGACTTGTTCCGGGTGGTTTGGTAATTGGTCGGTGTTCGGTTGGTTTCGATTGGATTTTTGGGGAAATTGGATTAGTGTAGCGGTTGAGATAAAAGAAAAGAAATAAATTCTATAGATTCGATTTGGAGAATAGGAAATTTGCATTTGCATAGGACGTAATTGGAATGACAAAAATGTGGATTTGTTCGCATGTGTGTCAGTTTGGTATTACTGGAAGCCATTCTATACAATGCAGTTATTAAACATATTATTTGTATGATAATAATCCAATAATAATAATGACAATAACAATAAATTATTTTTATTAACAGTTTTTTCAAGCTAGAGAAAGATTTCAAGTTCGAATCTCAAACGTTCTTTAGGAAAGCGCTCACATTTACGAAATTACTATCAATTCGGAAGTTTCTATGAACGTTTGACTTTACTCGCATAGAGGTGAATAAAAAACAATAAATTATTTTTATTAACAGTTTTTTCAAGCTAGAGAAAGATTTCAAGTTCGAATCTCAAACGTTCTTTAGGAAAGCGCTCACATTTACGAAATTACTATCAATTCGGAAGTTTCTATGAACGTTTGACTTTACTCGCATAGAGGTGAATAAAAAACACCCTTCTATAACGTAAAATCTTTTTCTCTTTAAGTGAATATCCTTCTTATTCCTTGTCATACAAAACTATAATATGTGTGCAATAAAGTACTTAAAAAAAAGATTGAAAGTACTTAGAAAAAAGGATATGACACAGCACAAGGTACAGTTCTTCTCATTCACGTTTTTACCATAAAAGTACATACTTTATCCCTCGTTATATTCATATATGTAAATAACAAAATTCCCTTCAGTAACTTGATTTACATCCAAAAACTTTCCCAAAAAAGAAACTCACACTTCATCCCTTATAAACCCTAAACTTATAGGGCTCTGAGAACCACTGGGTAAGTAGCAAGTGTGGATAAAAGAGATTAAACGGTTGATTTCTCTCGGAAAAGGCAGACGGAAGATTTATTAACGGATCCTTTCTCTCTGCGAATTTCGTTCTTCGCGTCGCGTGTGACGATAGGCAACGAGTCCCCTCAATTTTCGACGTGCTCGTCGCGATGCACCAAGGCCACCACCCACTGCCTCTCGCTTCTTTTCGTTTCTTTTCCGCTCCAAAAGAGCCAGCGGAGGAAATCGTTACGTTCCGACGTTTTTGAAGCGTTTGTGAAAGCCGAGTACCGGTCGGCAATTTCCATGTAGATTTCTGAAGGGCCTTTTAACGCGGCTGGTCTAACGGATCAGGGGCCAAGGAACCCTCCATGATAGAGGCTTTTTGATTTTCACAGAACGAGACAGAAGTCTCCCCTCTGCCGCCCTTTTTCTTGCTCCAACACTGCTGTTTCTCGTTCCATGTTCGAGCTTTTTCCGATAGGATAGGACAGAATTCTTCGTTTTTCGATATTTTTACCCAATATATACGTAACACCTTTGAACACGAAATAAAGAATAAACTAAGTTCGTCTCTTTGAAGAATAGAAAGGTATCAGAGTTTTTAGAATTTTCTTTCGTGTATATGGTGTCGCAGATGATTTCGATCGCATACATATTTATGCGCATTATATATACATATTAATGTTACTTTCTGATCAAATGGATAGATTTTACTATGACATAACTGAAAATGAAAACAACATGTTTGATTTAAAGACGTAAGTCTTTTAAGAATAACTGGTAAACTGATGAAATTTTCTGGAAGCCACTGTAATATAAAATTATTAAACTATCAAGATGATTATTAATATTTTCAATATTGCAATATTACGATGAACTACAGATTTAAAATTTTGGAAGCGACGAAAATATGCGTTTACTTCCGATTAGCAATGAACATGTTTTCTTAATATTTCATAATATTGCATATAATATTTCGAATAGAACAGGAAGAATCGTGAAGTAGAATTTAAATAACGTCGCTGCAAGACAGATTAAATGTCATTCGATGATTGAATTTCAATCGTAATATCGAATTTGTTCTACGTCACTTTTGAAATGGAAATTTATGCTACACGTGCTTTCGTATACTTGTGAACCGAACCATTCGAAGGGACGAAACGGGAGAGACTCGCGGAATGTAGCGTAAAACGTGACCCAGCTCGTTACAGCAATTCGTCTCACCCTTTAAAACCCTCAACGCCATGTGTCCGCTGACAGATAATTTTAATTTTCCGCGAACGGTCGCGGCGACTGGTCTGTCGTGGTCGGCGTCATAAATATCGTTCGTTTCGAAAATGGAACCGCGTTTCATCCGGAATACACTTAATTTCCACCAACCTTATACTCTCGCGAAACTCAGGTTACACTTTAATGAATCATTTGTATCCTACCCTCTTCATCTGTAATTATTATCTGCAATTATTAGAATTCGTCATTTCTAATATTCAGACTGAAACGGAAATTAATTTAATTAATCAGATTTTTCTTCACAACTTTGATTATACGCAACTAGCATCCAAATTTATTTATTACAAAGTAATTATTTCACGAAACATCGATCCACAGATTTACACAATTTTATCCAAGTTCTACGCAAAAGTCATGTTTCAAAATACCATTTTAGTATAAAAATAAAATCCTAAATATTTCCTAAACTTCGCTATAATATCCAGTTGCGTCGGAAATTAATTAAAATCATTGAAATTTCTCGCTTTCAATCATCCCGCACAAATACCTACGCCTAACTCATGAATGAAACCTGACTATGCAAAACTTCCCCATAACTGCCAGCCATGTATGGAATGCTTGAATCGATTCGATTCGATTCGCAGTAAAAGAAGAGAACACGATGAAGATATCGCCGCGAGGGAATTCACTAGCTACTGTGTTCCGCCTCGCGCGGAAACACTTTGTGTTCGCGAGTGAGAGCGGCCCGTAGGCGGAACACTGGAAGCTCGTGTAAAAGTGGCGGCGCGATGCGAACGGGGCCAAAACGACCCGATATACATAAGTTACGCGACGCGAAGCCGTGCACCTGCCGGGCTAAAGGGAATCGCAATCGTTGCCAGGCCGAAGGCTAGCCCGTCTAACCGGTACTGCTTTGTAAAATTCCCAACTATGCACTTAGCACGGCCGACCACTACATATCGGGTGTTAAGAACGTAAACTAAGTGTATGAAGTGAATTGGGAAGAACTGGGAATTTTTTGATCAGACTATGTAAGTACTTACAATTGTGTAAGAAAGAAGACGGTGAGTCATTGAGAGCGAACGAGAAAAATTGACAATGATCTTAATGATTCTTTTGATTAAAAATGTATGGTAAAATTTAAATGCGGTGTCAGGAATTTCAATGAGTAGAAAGTGGAAAGTGGAATACTTTTTTAGCAGACAATTTGTATTATTTTGACAGAAAATATGAAGCGAGGACGTGAAGTAATAGACGAAGCCCATGAAGTTAATTAAGAACTGGTTCTTTGAATGAATCGTTGTTTGCAAAACCTCGTAATCGGTTTGATTATTTTAAGGGAGAAAATGAGCGGTGTAAAAGCTTAAGCGAATGTTAAAGAAGCGAGAAAGAAAATAAGTATGTTTTTAGCAAACTACTTGGTTCACTTTAACGGGAAATGAACATGAAGATGAGGACATTTTTGGTAGGAAAAAGCTAAGTCCAGGAAGTGACTTTTTAGGTATATTAGAGTGGTTAAGAAAATGTATTAAAAAGAACCAGTTTCGTAGATAAATAATTGATTGATTGATGGTTGAAATGAGCCCACAAAATTCATTACAAATTATTATATTAGAAAATGTGAGATAAGGAAGTTCGGTTAAATTTTTCCATGAATTATTGGTTAAAGAGAATAAATTTCTTTTGGATAAACTACTGATTGAAGAAATTAATGAAAGTGTGAAATAATGAAATTAGATCAAGAAAGTAAAAAAAGATGAGTATGTTCTTTAATAACTTTAAGCTAATTTTTTTTCCCGAACTAAATATTTAGATGTGTGGATAAATAGATAACGACGTTATTCGGATACAACATTTGAAGAGAAATCAAGAATTAAATTCATGAAATAAAATACGGAATTATTGGTTAGAGGAAATGGTAATGGTTTGGACTATTTTGATAGAAAATGTGAACAGGAGAGTTTAAAAGGGTGTCAAGCGAGTGGAAAAGGGGATGAATATTTTTTCAGCGGAACGCGAGTTTGGGGATGCGTGTCACGTGCGGCGAGATAACTGGTGGTTGGCGAAGAACCGGTGGTCTGGGGAAAATAGCCTACTAGCAGAGACGTGCTATCATTTTTGATTATGCTTTGTGTAAACCTGCAATTTTCCTGTCCATTTTATATTACACGTTTCTTGCAAATAAAATAGGAAACGAGCAGAAAATTAGTTTAAACACCAATTATATCGAAAACCTAGAACGCAGATGAGTTCCGTGAAAAAGTTCACATTTTAAGCTCTCACACATGTTTCTATTTAACAGTATACATTTTTTCCAATTGTTATATTAATATCTTTAATGATCAAGTATTATTTCATATTCCATATTTCTATCGTCTATAAAGACAAAAGATTTGAACTCTTTATTATGACAAGTTTTCTTGACAAGTCCTAAAATACTAACTATCTATCCGTCTTTGATATTTAACCATGATACTCTAAAACGACATTTCATATATATCAAGTTGATAAAAAATCTGTTCCAGTCA
This sequence comes from Bombus terrestris, assembly GCF_910591885.1. NCBI lineage: Eukaryota > Metazoa > Arthropoda > Insecta > Hymenoptera > Apidae > Bombus > Bombus terrestris. Next base: position 8,736,697 of record NC_063276.1, read on the forward strand.
ATTTCACTTAATACGGCAATAAACACACGACACACTCTTCGTTTTCCCTCGAGACATGTAACCTAAGAAACAGGCTCTCTTCTAAACTCGTTAATCGGACCCTTCGTCAGATACCTTTTTTAGACAGGAAATAATTAAACCTTAATAACGTCGAAGTAGTTAACTTCAGCGGATGAGGCAACATTAAACCGGCACCCGTTTATCTTTTGTTGTGGCGACCCGCTGACTCTCGATTGGATTAATGCGACGGTTGGCAAATCGGAGAAAGAGAAATTGTGTCTGGCTGAAGTGGTGGCTGCCTTATTCCACTGCCCTTCCCACATCTTTCCGTTCGTTCCTCTTTCTTTTCTTTTCCCCTTCCCCTTTCGATGGTTGCATTCAATGGCAAGTTCACGGAAACTGCGAGCAGAAAGGCAGACGGTGGCTGGTTTGAATGGCTCCTTCCCGACCATTCCGCCTCAAAGGAGAACCGAACCAAGCAAGATTTGCGTTTGTAATTAAATATTTGCCGGCGGTTAATTGAGTCGCGCTGTGCTTTTATTCCAATTTCTGGGCTTAAATGAAACCGGCGCGCCTGCTTGTCGCGCGGACCGTCTACACGGTGTCCCGGAAGTCGCAGCTGCCAACAGGCCATTAAGGATGAAAGTTTTTCGGCTGGTTTAAGACGCTTCGATATTAAACACGAATTTTCTAATTGGACCGTTTTTTCCTTGCAAAGCTTTATTCTGTTTTGTGAAGTTCTTTTTTGACGCATAATTATAGACCGTCCGTTTAAGATGTTATAAATTTTTGATTCATTACCATGGTTCTTTCACACAATAATTTACCAGCTAATAACATTAAGCAATTGACTAGTTTAAGGTAACGGTTTAATTCAATTTGGGAAGAAGGAATCAAAGTAACAATTTATTCCAGAATTTCATTTCGAGTCTCGAAATTCAACAATCTCCATCGCCATGTGACTATAATCTATATCTCTATTCCTGTTCGAAGTTTCTCCAGTTATTTCAATCCCCAATCCTGTTGCGAACCTTGAATCTTTATTTGTGTTTCAATTCTGCTCTGATTTTAACAACAAGAATTTATAATATTCCAAGAAAACACTAACATAAAATTAAAAAGATAAATCTCTTCGTGCGTATCAATTTCTCCGCATTTTATTCGAACTTGAAGTATCCTTTGACGTTAGAAAAATACAATTGGCTGGCGAAATAATCAAACGACCACGGGCAGAGTTAAGTGTTAACTCCCTAACGACGCGTTATACTGCCTGCAGCCTTAAACCGAGGTGCTAAAGAATTCAGAGTCTCCGTACTTTCAGACAGCAAATCCAATATCGGTCTCTTTACAGTCGCCCTCATATAACTTTATGTAACGTAAAATTAAGAAGCCATGACAAAGCCATATCCTTGGAACACGAGGGCCTTAACCTTTCTGGCAGGCTGACCTGCACGTCTTCGTTCGCATAAAACACGAGGCACGTAGTAGTTCCATCGATATCGTTCAACGTATTTTACCCAGCACGGTACGAATCACAGCCACAATGTACCCTGGTCATAATGGCGGTCGGTGGTGGCCTGTAAAACGCAATGCACGCTTTACTGCGATCTCTCAATAAGCCACGGAACGTCGTTATCTCGATGCGTAGCTTGGCTCGAATGCAACGTCGCGGATAACGTGTACCGTGCATCGCGGATTAAATGTATCTTTGTACGCTATACACTACCGCTCAAAAGTATCCGGACGCTTGTTTATCTTTGACAAGATGTATTTTAATTATACGATTGCGGATAAATCATTAATATCATAAAATTCCGTTCTTCTTAACAGCATTGTAATTTAACATTATAGTCTGCTGATTTTTATAAGAACGTAGAGATAAGTGTTGCTTTTATCGTGTTAGCGCGTACGTCGTCCTTTGAAATGAAGCATTAACTGCTAACAAAATATTATACCCTTAATAAAAGTATCGTAACTTTCATATTGTTTCGTACATTTTCTCAATGAGTAGTTAATTTCATCATTCCAGGTTTTCAAGAAAGTATTATAAAATATTCAAAGTATGCTTTCTCTAGTACGTAACTCGCCGCTTTCTATATAATATTTAACGGATAAATCAATTTTCTACCGAGCTTCTACGTTTTTAATGATGTCTTCAAAGATATGAATATGCATAAAAATCTGCAGTCTAACTATTACAAATCGAGCAGAGCGTCCGGATACTTATGAACGGTAGTGTACATGCGTGTGCATTCGTTTGTGTGACGTCAGTCGTGGAAAAACGGAGGACGTCTGCTACCGTGTAACACGTTGCAGCTTGTGGGGATATTTATCTCGTCTCGTCTAACCTTGCCACGGGAACCGGGTCTCGGAGTTGTAACGTAAGCTTGTTCACGGTGGAAAAATTCTCGGACGTATCTCTTCGTGTACACGCTCGCTTTGGACGTTTTGGACAACGTCCGCACTGTGTGCATCTGATTGCATTAAACCTGGCGATTGTTATTCCGGTACCGGACGCCGTGTTGCGCCACAGAATGGCGGAGGTTGTTCCTTACGGTTGAGTAATTGGGGAGTGCCCGTGTGAGTGTTGCCTCATATCGTTCATGGTTTTAATGTTATTCGTGGTTGCAGTAGTTTATGGCATATGATTACCATGAGGCGATTATGTGATTTTATATTTTTAATTTTTTTAGTATTTTAATTGTTAGAAGAATTGATTTATAACTTATAAATTTATATATAATATATCAAGATATGTTATTATATCGATGGGTCTTTGTTCGACGAAGGAACACGGTGTTTGAATTTTGTTTTATTATTATAAAGAAGAAAAGCTTTTCTTTACATTGGTATTTAATATGGCATTAAACGTCTTCTTCTTTTAGAAATAACGAGCGTTTGATTTGAAAAAATTTCGATATAAAAGTGCGATGAAACTGATAGTTTCGTGGTATTAAAAAAACTTTTTGATACATGAACTTCTACTAAAATTGGTATTGGGATCTCTATAAACATTCAAATATTCTATTAAAAATTCAATTATCTGTTACATTCACGTTACTTTTAAAAAGCTTATGTATGTATGTATATATATATATACATATTCTGTGCGAATACTTTGTAATTTATTTTCTCTCTATTAAATCAAATAACTTCTATATGAATAGCCTTTTCATATTCCTAACAATTACAAGAATAATACAGTAATTTAAATCAAACATACTATCCATTGAAATTTTAGAGATTTATGTTCTAAAAAGACTATTAATTATATTGCACTGTACATAATAATTCATTGTAATTGTCACATGGTTGAAGCACTCTAATTATCTCTTCGATAGGATAATTTCAATTTTTGCATATTAATAATGTTGCATTGTTGAAAGAATTGCTAGAATTGTATTGTTGAGGACAAATCGATCCGTTTGATATTTTAATTACACGTGAATATAAAAATTCGATAACGTAAATCGAGATACAAATCACCAAAAAGTTTTCTTATTCACATAATTGTATATTTTTTTTTCATTTTTGACGAAATTTTTTTGTATATTTTTTCACAACGTTTAATTACCAACAAACATTCCATCTTCTCTCCAGTATCAAAATATCACTTTTCATTCGACCTATACCTCTCTCCCGAAATTCTAAAACAAGCTGTTCGAAACACTACGAAAATTGTAAAAAAAAAATCTCCAAGAACCTGCCGTCGAAAACAAACTACAAAATCATGTCCAAAAAACGAATCAAAAGGGATTCCGGAACTTGGTGCAAATCGTACTTCTCTATGCATGAGGCTGAGGCAATTGCCCGGTGGAAACGTCACGATAACACCGTGGCAGTGCGTCACTGAAACTGATGAGGTTGTTACATTTACCAGATTTGTTAAAATATTCGGCTGGGTACCGTCGTTAATTATCACATGCAACGTGTAACTACATTTCATTTTTATCCCACGTTTGGGACTCTGTCCTACGTCGTTGCTATTCGTAACGCCAAATATCCATATCCTCATTCATAAGTATTAAGATACTTATTAATAAACTGTGGATTCTTACGTATTTATGGAAAATCTAGATACAGAAATAACTTCACATTTTTATCATAAAGATTTAAAACTAAGACTTTAATGGAAATTCTTAGATTTGTTTCAAATTTTTCCGATATAATTATGCCCATTATTTCACTACAGTGCTAATGAAGTTCCAAAAACGTCTTACATAACATATACCATATACACCTAAAAGTTTTCTATGGCAACAAGTTCCAAAAACGTCTTACATAACATATACCATATACACCTAAAAGTTTTCTATGGCAACAATTAGGATAGTTTTGTGAATCGCTGTAAATGGTCACGCGATCATAACCCAGATTTCCTAACGTTCAATCTGCGAAAATTAGTAGGCGTAAATCTGTACGAAATTTAGGCAACCGACAGACACGTGATATCGAGGATTCCCGAAGGACAGTGTTACAGCGATTGGCAATTACTTAATGGCGCTCTCGAAGGCAGAAATACGGGCGGCTATCAGCAGTTATGAAACGTCGTCGTGTCATCGTAGGATGGCTATCGTTAACATGGCAGCAAGATTTGGCCAGCGGCACACACTGGCCTGGTTACAATATAAATTTCGGTGCTAACGAGCTACCTCGTAAACGACGGAACCCTTGAACCAACATACTGCATCGTATACGCCTGCTATCTAATAAACATACATAGGGCTAATACACACAATAATATGTACTGCACGACATGACGGTATAACCCTGTACCCCATGGCATGGCGTTTGTGTACACCGATACAGGAGCTGGCTTCAACGATGAGCTGGGTTCGTTGTGTAACGAGCAGCGTGCATGGAGAGGCTTCAAGAGAGGAAGAGGAAGGGAAGAGCAATTTCGGAAGTCATTCCCGGCAAATAACTGCGTCCGCAAAGGAGCTGGCGAGGCCGCTTTTATTCGACCGAAATCTCTGTGCTGCGGGGATGGCCCCGAGATTTCTTGCCGATACTCGAGATCCTTCTATGGTCTGTTAATGTTTGTCAGCGTGATTTTCACGATTGCATAGGATCGTCGACCATTCTATTAAGAGAATTTTTTTAATAGATATGGCAAGAGGACATTTTCTGAAACAACAACAACAATTTCTGAAATTGACAGTTACAACCAGACTACAGATCTTTATTTGTTTATAGGAAATTCGAGGGTGTAAATATATACGTAACATACAAAATTACATGGAATATCCGAGGTATAACTCTGGTTATACTGGACTATAGACCGTATATAAGATCGCTCGATAAGTCTTCAAAGTATTTCAAAAGTTCCACAAACCAGACAACAGCAGCAAAAAAAGAACATTAAAATCACCCAGACCATAGACTTAAAGCAATTTTTCCTCCTCAACTAACATCTCCAACAAGCACAATGTGACAAAGTTTGCTGGAAGTACTCGAAACTGTCTCCGAAGTGTGCCGGAAGTAGGCGTGATTCAAGTTTCATGGCCGGAAAGACGGGTAATAGGGGCGGATCTTCGAAGTTTCGCGGACGAAAAGCGGAAACGCGTACTTGCTCGTTTGTAGCGCGTTCAAGTGGCTCACCTGAAGAAAAGTATGCACAAAGGAGCATCGTCGAGCGGATTTTTCTTCTCTCTTGGCGTGCTCGGCCAGCGCAAAAATGGTTACAAGCCATCGATGTGAGCTCGTGGTTAATTTCGTACCCGAATAATGATCGTGCTGCTTCGTTTATTACCAGCTGCTAACACGAGCTTCCGTTTGCTGGCAATTTCGTTGAGCAAACAGTTCCGTTTTGTTGCGCGAAGTGCCTTTCGTATACCCGTTTCCTTGTTGTATCTTGCGCTAGGTCGGTTCAAGTTTCGTTTTTTCTACCTTTTTGCAGCTTTTGTCAGAACATTATTCGGTTATGGGTTTCTTCGTGGAATAAGGCAGAATAATTGCAGTCTGTTGTTGAAACGGTTTCGTTTTGTTACCGGAAACACGATTCAGGGGTTGCATTGTATCGCTCAGCGAGGTTGATTAAAATTGTATTTTTTATTTTGGCGAATATTTCTATTAAATTTCAGTCAGGTTTAATAGGTTCTTTTTAGCGGAGTGAAATTATGGCTATTGTTTCTTTTCGAACATGTGTATACAATATGATCTCTTTGGGAATTCGTCGAATAAAATAATAGTACTTTCGTTTCCAAATACGTGGACAATATTATTAGATCCTTAGTTTTCAAAGTTTTGTAACATTTTCTTATTAAAACTGGCAGAATTCTAATTTTTTCCTTAATATGTGATATATTTTATGAGAAATTAAGAAAATTTTCCTCGGTAGAATATTCGAAATAAATATTTCATTTTTTTTAAAACTTTGTAATGTATTTTTATATTATTTTTACATTTAGTACAAATCTATTTTCATAGAATTTTTCGTGTAACTTTTTCTGTATATAATCCAAAGTATCATTTCTCATATTTATTACGAACGTTAAATGATTCGAAGGGAAACCTAATTAAATTAAAACGCATTGAATTTCTTTGAAATGACTCAGTCAAAATTTCATAGCTTTCATAATAATCTTGTTGTACTGTTTTTTAAGAATTTGCCGAATTATGTCGAGATTTTGTTGATGAAATAGAATAGCCTTACAGGCTACGTATATATTTTTATCAGAACATGTGTCGGTTTCTTTTGGGAGCTGGTATAACAGTTTCCTTCGTTACCAAATTTTTTATGCCTTTGTATTATTCAACCACCTTGGGGCACGTTTTCCGTGCCACGTGGTTTGCATTGTTATGTTCCATACAGCGGATTTCATTGCTTCATAAACATTTTACAACGTGCGCCTCATTATTGTTATAGCTTCCTCCATGTTCATATTTCACTTTATATCAAACATTTTTGCATCTCCGTACGCTCTGTTTCGTCGCGCATTTTGTTTCTCGCGTGTCGCTTGCTTCATATAATTATAGAATTCTTCAATGTATTTCGTTCTTTCGCAAAAACCTTTCGCGCTACCCGTATACAATTCCCACCGACTTCGCATTTTATTTTGTCCCCGTTGCTTTTATTATTTCCTGTCACCGCGTGACATTATTGTTACGTTTCATTTACTCAAAGCCTGCAACACGTTTTATACAGTGTGTTCTCCAAAGTGTATATTCATATAACAGCGTATGTTGTAAACTGAGATATACATAATATAATATACTATATACGGTATATAGTGGAAATGTAAATGTAATTATACATTTAATATGAAATAATACATTATTATTTACATAATTTATCATCTGAGAGTAACTCGATTAAAAATATACCAATTTCCTTTCTCAGTACTTAAAAGAGCGTAAGAATCTACTAAAAACGATAGCTTAAAGACTTATTACTCATAAAATATACGATATAAATAGGGAGTAATAAAGTATATTATATTATCCATCTTTTAAAGAGAAAATCTGATCTGATTCAATACTACATACTACACATTGCGGGTTATCCTATGTAATATTTTATGTTATCGCGGATTTCTATGGAATCAGCGTTCCTCTAAATTTTACACGTCCAGTATCAAAAGTCACAGAAAGAGAAAAAAATTTGTCAGAGGGAATCGATTTGAATCGTTGCAACAACTTTGCCCACCTTTACGTGTACAACTGCAAAAAAAAGCTGGCACTGTGGCAGGATTTAAGCGGAGCGTGAATTCCCTTTACAACATGGAAACTCTGCTTCCGCGTTTAACCCTTCCATGTTCTTTGAGTTATCCCCAATTCAATGTAATTTAACTTTCGATGATAAAATTTCTATAAAACTTTTGTAAGAACTTTTATACTTCGATATTATACCAAATATACAAATACATATTTTCTAATAAAAAGGTAAAGTACGAAACAGCTACTTTTATTACTTGTGTAAATCATTAACAGAATTGTAACAAGGAAACACAAATTTAACACAGATACACTTATTATTCCATGAAAAAAATGGCAAAAAGTTCCATGGAAAAAATTATTTACTCTTAACATCATTGTTCTATTAATAGAATTAGAGCACTAAAGAAATAATATAATATAACAGAAATACAATATAATAGAATATAATAGGTGTAATATATTAGAAAAATTTAAGTAATACATTTTTAATTATTTTGAAATTAAATATCTGTAGAGGACTTATAGAGGATTGTAATATAGAATAACGAGAACTTGCTGTTGTAACCCGTCAAATATATTTAAAAGAATTAAATAAATTAATAAATATAAATACACTCGTACAAACGTATTCACTAAGCAGTGTATAATTGCTCGCTGATAACTCGTAGATATTGATTGATAATTCGTAGATACTCGGTATATACTGATTCGCTCGCGATCGCGTCTGTTTATTTATACTGGTCGGGGAAGAGCCGAAAAATTCAAATTCGTCTTTGTTCGATGGTTGCACGCAGCGGCGACATTGTTTTGCCCGGAATTTGTTTATTATTACATTACGTTTATCCTAACGTGTATCCTATCTTGATACTCCGAGGCAAAACAACAACATGATTAGAATTGTCCTCTATCCATGTATCGCTACATCACCCCCCCCCCTCGCCCTACCAGTGATAACATTTTTATTAAGTTATATTTATAAAATTATTTACGTTATTTTTTCCTTAGTCGTCGTTATTTTAAAAGTTACGGATACATCCTGTGTCCGATAATTTACGACTCTTAACCGAAAGCTGTTTGAAACCAATCGTGAAATCGGATTCTTCGCCCAGTCCGCGTAACATACCTATTCCTGGTGTTTTCTTCCGTCGTTCGGTTATTGTTATTTGCACTGCTTTCGTCGCGGGCATTCGTTTGTCCTACCGGAATCAGTATGTTACGAGTTTCGGCGATTTTTTTTCTTCTAAGTCCTCACGTACTACAAAAGCAGGCTTCAACCGTTCTACGGAAACTGTTACGTCGCAATTGTTTATTTTAATTACTTATGTCTTTTCTGGGTATGGCCTGACTACCTCCATCCGTTATTTTAGCCGGTTCGCGTATTCCGAATTGGCCCGTTAACTTGTTGGTAAAAAGAATCCTGTCGGCAAGCGTATGCCGGTGCCGTAAACCATTTCGACTGCTGCTGCGTCAAGGTCCTCCTTTATCGCGGTCCTAATGCCTAACAGAACCATCGGCAGAATTTCCACCCAGTTGTTCGTGTCGTGACACTTGATCGCCGCTTTGAGTTGTCTTTGCAGGCGCTCTACCATCCCATTAGACGCGGGATGATAGGCCGTTGTGCGTAAGTGCGTGATGCCGAGCAACTGGCATAATTCGTCAAATAGATGCGATTCGAATTGGCGTCCTTGACCGGTCGTGATTTTTAAGGGTACACCGAAACGAGATATCCATGTAGAAAGGAGGGCCGAAGCAACGGTTGGCGGTTCCATGTCGGCGATGGGAACGGCTTCGGGCCAACGAGAAAAACGATCGATACACGTTAGACAATACCGATAACCTTGTGAGTATTGCATGACGATAACGTCTAAGTGTATGTGTTCAAACCGGCCTGCTAACGCTTTGAACGTTCCGACGTGTGAGGATACATACCTGGTGACTTTGCATCGTTGACATGGTATGCATTGTCGCGTCCACGTTCGACAATCTTTATTAATGGATGGCCATACGAAACGCGTCGTTATCAGCTTTTGCGTAGCACGTATCCCTGGATGGGAAAGATCATGTAGCGACTGGAATACGTTGCGTCGTAACGGTTCCGGTACGAACGGTCGCAAGGTTTCGGTCGAAACATCGCAATATATACCGACATCTTGATCGGGAAATAGCACTCTTTTAAGTTGCAGCGCGCTAGAGCCAGAGTTAATAATTTCGCGTAGCTCGTTATTATTCTGTTGCGCTCCAGCTAACGTTTGATAATCTACAGATTTCCCGATCGCTTCGATCCGGGATAGAGTATCGGCTACGTTGTTCTCTATCTCTTTAATGTGCCGAATATCAGTCGTAAATTGTCCGACATAGTCGAGATAACGGAATTGTCTTGGCGAACATTTGTCAAGATTTTGGTTAATCGCGTATATTAGGGGATTATGATCCGTATAGATCGCAAAATTTCCTCTTTCGACGGCGTGTCTGAATCGTTTTACGGCGGTGTACATCGCGAGTAATTCTCGGTCGTACGCACTGTACTTTCGTTGCGCGGGGGATAACGATTTCGTCATGAAACCTAAGGGTTTCCAAGTATCGTTGACGCGCTGCTGAAGTACCGCTCCTATGGCGTAATCGGATGCGTCAACCGCGAGACTAACGGGCGCGCCTGGAATCAGATACGCTAACATTGTCGCATCAGTTAAGGCGCTTTTCGACTCGCGGAAGCTCTTTTCTGTTTGTTCGGACCATTCAATGGACGCGTTGCACTTCTTTGTGCCTTTCAACAAATTGTTCAGTGGTTGAAGAATTTTCGCGGCCCCCGGTATGAAACGTCGGTAAAAGTTGATCATACCGAGGTACCTTCGTAGGTCTTTAACGGTCGCGGGTAACGGTACTTTAACTATAGCGTCAACGCGTTCGGCTAATGGTTTTATCCCCTCAGCGGTTACGGTGTAACCGAGGAATTTTATTTCGCTCACGCCGAATTCACATTTCGCGAGATTTATTATGATCCCGTACTCGTCAAAGCGTTTAAATAAAATCCGCAAGTGTTCGCGGTGTCGTTCTTCGTTTTCGGATGCGATCAAAAAGTTATCTATGTATACGTAGACGAAATCGAGGCCTCTCCTGATTTCGTCCATAAACTTCTGACACGTTTGGGCGGCGTTTCGAAGCCCAAACATCATGTTGGTCGCTTCGAAAAGACCAAAAGGTGTTGTGATCGCAGTCTTTTCTACGTCCTCTGGCGCGATCGGAATTTGATGGTAAGCGCGAACGAGATCGATTTTAGAAAAGATACGCTTACCATACAGATTCTGCGCGAAGTCCTCTATGTGTGGCGGTATGTATCTATCCGGGATGGTGCGGGCATTCAATGCCCGATAGTCGCCACAAGGTCGAATCCCTCCGTCCTTTTTTGGAACGATGTGCAACGGTGATGCCCATGGGCTTCTTGATGGCTGCATCACGCCTTGCTCTATCATGACTTCGAATTCCGCCTTCGCCAGTTTGAGTCGTTCGGAGGCGAGGGGGCATGGTTTCGCGTGGACGGGGGGTCCGGGCGTCGTCTTGATATGGTGCTGCACACCATGCCGTAGAGAACTTCTCCGAAAAACGGGCGGTCTCGTTAAATCTGGGAATTCCGCCAGTAGTCTGTGGTACGGTGATTGCCCGTCGATGGTTTTGATTGACACTACGTCGCTTGTGGCGGCGAATCCCTTTGTCGACAATTGTGTAATCGTGTCGAAGAGCCGTTTGTTTCGTGGGTCTACGAACAAACCATAATGGCTCAGGAAATCGACACCGATGATGGGCGTTTGCACATCGGCAACTACAAAACGCCACTTGAAGGCTCGACGTAGTGATAGGTTGAGGAACACGGTGATGGTGCCATACGTCGGAATCCGCGTTCCGTTGGCCGCGAACAGTTCGTAGTCGCTTTTGTTCGCGGGTTTGCGTATCATGTTGCGCGGATACACACATGTGTCGGCATCGGTGTCCATTAAGAATGAAATTTTCGTCCTTTCGTCCGTGATGAAGATACGGCGTGTTATCAAGCCGTCGTCGTTTGCCGCGTTTACAGACGGTTGATCCTGTTTTTGATTCCAGGTGCATGGGGAGCGGCACTTCTTCGCGCCGTCCTGAAACGTCGCGTGATAATAACAGAGGCCGGGCTGTTGCGAACTTTGTTTCGAACTCGATCTACGACAACTCCTGCTTCGTTGACGTGAAGGGCAGGCATTGTAGAAGCTCAGCGCATTTATTTCCGCCTGCAGTTCGATCAGTTGTTCGTTCAACGCATTGATGCTGGTTGCTAATGAACCGCTTGCTCCAAGGTTTTGTGTTTGTTCCGAAGGTTCACTTACCGCTGCGACTCGGGTGCTTCCGGCTTCCGGGTACTTTCCGTAGATGTCGTCGGCCTCCTTGATCAGGGCGTTCGTTTCCGCTGGGAGGTGTTTCTTCCAGGTCGCCAGCACTAAGTCGTCGGAGACTGACGAGGGGGCGAGCTTCCTCAAATCCGAATAAAATTGAGATGGCATTCTATCGCCCATTTCTTCGTTTTCGAACTCCCAATGTAGTCTTGAACCGTTTGAGTCTGCGAATTCTGTACGAAGTTGGCTGTCGGTACTCGTCATCTTGAACTCTTTTATATTCGCGGTGAACTCTCTCACGATTAGCTCTTTCGCTTAGATCACGTCGGGGTCACCAATGTAGAGCACTTACAATATGGAGTAACGAGAACTTGCAGTTGCAACCCGTCAAATATATTTAAAAGAATTAAATAAATTAATAAATATAAATACTGTTGAGAGACGTTCGTACAAACGTATTCGCTAAGATAGTGTATAATTGCTCGCTGATAACTCGTATAACTCGCTGATAATTGATCGATAATTCGTAGTTACTCAGTATATACTGATTCGTTTGCGATCGCATCTGTTTATTTATACTGGTCGGGAAAGAGCAAGAAAATTCAAATTCGTCTTTGTTCGACGGTTACACGTAGCGGCAACATTGTTTTGCCCGGAGTTTATTTATTATTACATTACGTGTATCCTAACAATCTTGATACTCCGAGGCAAAACAACAACATGATTTGAATTGTCCTCTACTCATGTACCGCTACATATCGAACAAAGAACTATATTTATCCTAAAAAAATATAATCCGAACCTTCCGTTATATTCGTGTCGATATTCTTTCACGAATGATTCCAATTTCTACCGAGGAACCACACGGTAAATTTTAGCGGGCTAAGACGATTCGACAACTGCCTCATAAGCTGTTGTAATTTTATGTATAAACACTTCCATTAAATACACACTAGGCGACGGTCGATTAGTTTTAAGGAACAGTCCAATAGAATAACCCGGCGAATGAGATCTGCTTCTTCGTAATCGTCGCATGATTGCTTCTTTCAAATATTTTCCTTGCGGAAGGAAAAGAAGGCATTACCGGTTCTAACGTTCGCCAGTTGGAAATTGACCGGTTGAAAATTGGGTATTAAGAGCATGTAATGTCACGTGGCTAACACGAGCAGCTCGCGTGGAATTTCTTATTAAAGCGTACCGCGAAGACCTAGAAATTTCCATCAGCTACACCGCCGTAGGAAATTAGCGGCAAAACGAGCCCTTTTGCACGGAGGAAGTTCGAGCTAA